>NC_058523.1:383435947-384685947 GCF_904849725.1 Hordeum vulgare subsp. vulgare
CCTTCTTATCTGCCACAAACTTGGGGCAATTGCGCTTCCAGTGACCCATACCCTTGCAATAGTAACACTCTGTTTCAGGCTTAGGTCCAGCTTTGGGTTTCTTCGTCGGATTGGCAACAGGCTTGCCGCTCTTCTTTGAATTACCCTTCTTGCTTTTGCCGTTTCTCTTGAAACTAGTGGTCTTATTCACCATCAACACTTGATGCTCTTTACGGAGTTCAGACTCTGCGACTTTCAGCATCGCAAACAACTCGCCGAGTGACTTGTTCATCCCTTGCATGTTGTAGTTCAACACAAAGCCTTTATAGCTTGCCGGCAGTGATTGAAGGATTCTTTCAGTGATAGCCTCTTGCGGGAGTTCAATCCCCAGCTCAGCTAGATGGTTTGAGTACCCAGACATTTTGAGCACATGTTCACTGACAGACGAGTTCTCCTCCATCTTGCAAGCATAGAATTTATCGGAGGTCTCATACCTCTCGATCCGGGCGTTCTTCTGAAAGATAAACTTCAACTCTTGGAACATCTCAAATGCTCCATGACGCTCAAAGTGACGTTGAAGTCCCGGTTCTAAGCCATAGAAGACTGCACATTGAACTACTGAGTAGTCCTCCTTACGTGCTAACCAAGCGTTCTTAACATCCTGATCAGCCGTACCGGGTGGTTCATCTCCTAGCGCAGCATTAAGGACATAATCCTTCTTCCCAGATTGTAAGATTAGCTTAAGATTACGAGCCCAGTCTACAAAGTTGCTTCCATCATCTTTCAACTTAGCTTTCTCTAGGAACGTATTAAAATCCAGGGTGACTGTCGCGTGAGCCATGATCTACAACACAAATATATTCAAAGTGTACTTAGACTATGTTCAAGATAATTAGAGTTTAACTTAATCAAATTATATGCTAAACTCCAACTCAAAAAGTAGATCTCTCTAGTCATTTGAGTGGTTCATGATCCACTTACGCTAGCTCAAGTCCGATCATCACGTGAGTTGAGTATAGTTTCAGTGGTAAGCATCCCTATGCTAATCATATCATCTATATGATTCATGATCGACCTTTTGGTCTCATGTGTTCCGAGGCCATGTCTGCACATGCTAGGCTCGTCAAGCTTAACCCGAGTGTTCCGCGTGTGCAACTGTTTTGCACCCGTTGTATGTGAACGTTGAGTCTATCACACCCGATCATCACGTGGTGTCTCGAAACGACGAACTGTAGCAACGGTGCACAGTCGGGGAGAACACAATTTCGTCTTGAAATTTTAGTGAGAGATCACCTCATAATGCTACCGTCGTTCTAAGCAAAATAAGGTGCATAAAAGGATTAACATCACATGCAATTCATAAATGACATGATATGGCCATCATCACGTGCTCCTTGATCTCCATCACCAAAGCACCGGCACGATCTTCTTGTCACCGGCGCCACACCATGATCTCCATCAACGTGTCGCCATCGGGGTTGTCGTGCTACTCATGCTATTACTACTAAAGCTACATCCTAGCAAAATAGTAAACGCATCTGCAAGCACAAACATTAATATAAAGACAACCCTATGGCTCCTGCCGGTTGCCGTACCATCGACGTGCAAGTCGATATTATCTATTACAACATGATCATCTCATACATCCAATATATCACATCACATCGTTGGCCATATCACATCACAAGCATACCCTGCAAAAACAAGTTAGACGTCCTCTAATTTTGTTGTTGCATGTTTTACGTGGTGACCATGGGTATCTAGTAGGATCGCATCTTACTTACGCAAACACCACAACGGAGATATATGAGTTGCTATTTAACCTCATCCAAGGACCTCCTCGGTCAAATCCGATTCAACTAAAGTTGGAGAAACCGACACTTGCCAGTCATCTTTGAGCAACGGGGTTACTCATAGTGATGAAACCAGTCCCTCGTAAGCGTACGAGTAATGTCGGTCCAAGCCGCTTCAATCCAACAATACCGCGGAATCAAGAAAAGACTAAGGAGGGCAGCAAAACGCACATCACCGCCCACAAAAACTTTTGTGTTCTACTCGAGAAGACATCTACGCATGAACATAGCTCATGATGCCACTGTTGGGGAACGTCGCATGGGAAACAAAAATTTTCCTACGCGCACGAAGACCTATCATGGTGATGTCCATCTACGAGAGGGGATGTGTGATCTACGTACCCTTGTAGACCGTACAGCAGAAGCGTTAGTGAACGCGGTTGATGTAGTGGAACGTCCTCACGTCCCTCGATCCGCCCCGCGAACAATCCCGCGATCAGTCCCACGATCTAGTACCGAACGGACGGCACCTCCGCGTTCAGCACACGTACAACTCGACGATGATCTCGGCCTTCTTGATCCAGCAAGAGAGACGGAGAGGTAGAAGAGTTCTCCGGCAGCGTGACGGCGCTCCGGAGGTTGGTGATGACCTTGTCTCAGCAGGGCTCCGCCCGAGCTCCGCAGAAACGCGATCTAGAGGAAAAACCGTGGATGTATGTGGTCGGGCCTTGAGTGTGCAGACCCTGCGGGTTCGAGAACTATGTAGACATGACCCGAGAGACTCCTCGGTCAATATCCAATAGCGGGACCTGGATGCCCATATTGGATCCTACATATTCTACGAAGATTTTATCGTTTGAACCTCAGTGCCAAGGATTCATATAATCCCGTATGTCATTCCCTTTGTCCTTCGGTATGTTACTTGCCCGAGATTCGATCGTCAGTATCCGCATACCTATTTCAATCTCGTTTACCGGCAAGTCTCTTTACTCGTTCCGTAATACAAGATCCCGTAACTTACACTAAGTCACATTGCTTGCAAGGCTTGTGTGTGATGTTGTATTACCGAGTGGGCCCCGAGATACCTCTCCGTCACACGGAGTGAAAAATCCCAGTCTTGATCCATACTAACTCAACGAACACCTTCGGAGATACCTGTAGAGCATCTTTATAGTCACCCAGTTACGTTGCAACGTTTGATACACACAAAGTATTCCTCCGGTGTTAGTGAGTTATATGATCTCATGGTCATAGGAACAAATACTTGACACGCAGAAAACAGTAGCAACAAAATGACACGATCAACATGCTACGTCTATTAGTTTGGGTCTAGTCCATCACGTGATTCTCCTAATGACGTGATCCAGTTATCAAGTAACAACACCTTGTTCATAATCAGAAGACACTGACTATCTTTGATCAACTGGCTAGCCAACTAGAGGCTTGCTAGGGACAGTGTTTTGTCTATGTATCCACACATGTAAATGAGTCTTCATTCAATACAATTATAGCATGGATAATAAACGATTATCTTGATACAGGAATTATAATAATAACTATATTTATTATTGCCTCTAGGGCATAATTCCAACACTTTTCTGGCGCCGTTGCCGGGGAGTGAAGTACCTTTGGTAAGTGGAACTTGGTAAGGAAACATTCATATAGTGTGCTGAAATTTATTGTCACTTGTCACTATGGATACTAATCCTTTGAGCGTCTTGTTCGGGGTATCTTCACCTCGAATGGAAGCACAAATAGTTGCTCCTCAACCTGCTGCACCTACTGAAATTATTTTCTTTGAATTTCCTTCGGGTATGCTTGAGAAACTGTTGGCTAATCCTTTTACAGGAGATGGAACATCACATCCAGACTTGCATCTAATCTATGTAGATGAAGTTTGTGGTTTATTTAAGCTTGCAGGTTTGCCCGAGGTTGAGGTCAAGAAGAAGGTCTTTCCTTTATCTTTGAAGGATAAGGCGTTGACATGGTATAGGCCATGTGATGATACTTGATCATGGAACTACAATCGGTTGAAATTGGAATTTCATCAAAAGTTTTATCCTATGCATTTAGTACATCGTGATCGGAATTATATTTATAATTTTTGGCCTCGTGATAAAGAAAGCATCGCTCAAGCTTGGGGGAGGCTTAAATCAATGTTATATTCGTGCCCCAACCATGAGCTCTTGAGATAAATTATCATTCAAAACTTCTATGCTCGGCTTCTCATGATGATCGCACCATGCTTGACACTTCTTGTGCCAGTTCGTTTATGAAGAGAGATATTGACTTCAGATAGAATTTATTGGAGATAATTAAACGCAACTCTGAATATTGGGAGTTGGAAGAAGGTAAGGAGTCAGGTATGAATTTCAAGTTTGATTGCGTTAAATCCTTTGTTGAAACGAATACCTTTAGTGATTTTAGCGCTAAGTATGGACTTGACTCTAAGATAGTAGCTTCATTGTGTGAATCTTTTGCTGCTCATATTGATCTCCCCAAAGAGAAGTGGTTTAAATATCATCCTCCTTTAGAAGTCAATGTAGTTAAACCCAATCCAGTTGAAGAGAAAGTCATTGCCTATAATGATCCTATTGTTCCGAGTGCTTACATTGAGAAACGACCTTTCCCTGTTAGGATAAAGGATCATTTAAAGCTTCAACTGTGATACGTAGAGGCTACATTAGAACACCTACACCCCCTGAGAAAATTAGAGTTGAACCTAGCATTGCTATTATCAAAAATCTTCTGTCCGACGATGTTGAGGGACATAATATTCACTTCTGTGAAGATGCTGCTAGAATTGCTAAACCTCACGCTAGAGACAAACATAGGCCTGTTGTTGGCACGCTTGTTGTTTCTGTTAAGATAGGAGATTATTGTTATCATGGTTTATGTGACGTGGGTGCTAGTCTTAGTGCAATACATCAATCCTTATATGATGAAATCAATGACGAGATTGCACCTGTTGAGGTAGAGCCTATTGATGTCACAATTCAGCTTGCCAATAGAGATACTATCTGCCCTGTGGGAATTGTTAGGGATGTTGAAGTCTTGTGTGCTAAAACGAAGTATCCTGCTGATTTCCTCGTTCTTGCTACCGCAAAAGATAGCTTTTGTCCCATCATATTTGGCAGACCTTTTCTCAATACCGTCAATGCTCATATTGACTGTGAGAAGCAAACTGTGACTATTGGCTTTGAAGGTGTGTCACATGAGTTCAATTTCTCCAAGTTTGGTAGACAACCTCATGAAAAAGAGCTGCCTAGTAAGGATGAAACTATTGCCTTAGCTTCTATTGCCGTGCCTCCTACTGATCCCTTAGAGCAACACTTGCTTGAGCATGAAAATTATATGCGTATGGATGAAAGGGATGAGATAGATAGAGTTGTCTTAGAACAATATCCTATCCTTAGGAATAACTTGCATGTTGAAGTGCTTGGGGATCCACCCCCACCAAAGGGTGATCCTGTGTTCGAGCTTAAACAGTTGCCTGATACTCTTAAGTATGCTTGTCTTGATGAAAAAGAGATATATCATGTTATTATTAGTGCTAGCCTCTGAGAGCATGAAGAAAAGGAGTTACTAAAAACTCTGAGAAAGCACCGTGCTGCTATTGGATATACTCTTCATGATCTTAAGGGAATTAGTCCCACTCTATGCCAGCACAAGATTAAAACTGATCCTGATTCCAAGCCAGTTGCTGATCATCAAAGGAGATTAAATCCTAAGATGAAGAGGTAGTAAGAAAACAAATACTAAAGCTCCTGGAAGCAGGTATTATCTATCCTGTTGCTCATAGCGATTGGGTGAGTCCAGTGCATTGCGTCCCTAAGAAGGGAGGCATTACCGTTGTCCCTAATGATAAGGATGAATTGATCCCACAAAGGATTATTACTGGCTATAGGATGGTGATCGATTTTAGGAAATTGAATAAATCCACTAGGAAAGATCATTACCCTTTGCCTTTTATACACCAAATGCTAGAAAGACTGTCTAAAAACACACACTTCTTCTTTCTAGACGGTTATTCTGGTTTCTCCCAAATACCAGTTGCACAATCTGATCAGGAGAAAACCAATTTCACCTGCCCTTTTGGTACCTTTTATTATAGATGTATGCCTTTTGGCTTATGTAATGCACCTGCCACCTTTCAAAGATGTATGATGGCTATATTCTCTGACTTTTGTGAAAAGATTGTTGAGGTTTTCATGGATGACTTCTTTGTTTACGGGTCTTCCTTTGATGATTGCCTCAGCAACCTTGATCGAGTCTTGCAGAGATGTAAAGACACCAATCTTGTCTTGAATTGGGAGAAGTGCCACTTTATGGTTAATGAAGGCATCGTCTTAGGACATAAAATTTCTCAAAGAGGTATTGAAGTCGATAAGGCTAAGGTTGATGCGATAGAGAAAATGCCATACCCCACAGATATCAAAGGTATAAGAAGTTTCCTTGGTCATGCTGGTTTCTATAGAAGGTTCATTAAAACTTCTCTAAGATTTCTAGGCCTCTTACCAATCTCTTGCAAAAGGATATTCCTTTTGTCTTTGACGATGATTGTGAGGAAGCCTTCGAAATACTTAAGAGGGCTTTGATAACTGCACCTATTGTTCAACCACGTGATTGGAACTTACCTTTTGAAATCATGTGTGATGCTAGTGATTATGCTGTTGGTGCTGTCCTATGGGAAAGAGTTGATAAGAAATTGAATGTTATTCATTATGCTAGTAAAACTCTAGACAGTGCCCAAAGAAACTATGCCACTACGGAAAAGGAGTTTTTAGCAGTCGTGTTTGCATGTGAAAAATTCAGGTCTTACATAGTTGATTCCAAAGTTACTATTCAGACTGATCACGCTGCTATTAAGTACCTCATGGAGAAGAAGGACGCTAAACCTAGACTTATCAGATGGGTTCTCTTGCTACAGGAACTTGATTTGCAGGTTGTCGACAGGAAGGGTGTTGATAACCCCGTAGTAGATAACTTGTCTATGTTAGAGAACGTTCTTGATGACCCACAACCTATTGATGATAGCTTTCCCGTTGAGCAGTTGAATGTCATCAGTACTTCACGTAGTGCACCGTGGTATGCTGATTATGCAAACTATATTGTTGCCAAATATATACCACCTAGTTTCACATAACAACAGAAGAAGAAATTCTTCTTTGACTTGAGACATTACTTTTGGGATGATCCTCACCTTTATAAGGAAAGAGTAGATGGCGTTATTAGACGTTGTGTACCGGAACATGAACAGGGACAGATCCTACAGAAGTGTCACTCCAAGGCCTACGGAGGACACCATGCGGGAGATAGAACTGCACACAAGGTATTGCAATCAGGTTTCTATTGGCCCACTCTCTTCAAGGATGCCCATAAGTTTGTCTTGTCTTGTGACGAATGTCAAAGAGTAGGTAATATCGATAAACGTCAGGAAATGCCTATGAACTATTCACTTGTCATTGAACCATTTGATGTTTGGGGCTTTGATTATATGGGACCTTTTCCAAAATCCAACGGGTATACTCATATCCTAGTTGTTGTTGATTACGTTACTAAGTCGGTAGAAGCTATCTCCACTAGTAGTGTTGATCACAACACTTCTATCACGATGCTTAAAGAAGTTATTTTCCCTAGATTTGGAGTCCCTAGATACCTAATGACTGATGGTGGTTCACATTTCATTCATGGTGCTTTCCGTAAAACGCTTGCTAAGTACGATGTCAACCATAGAATTGCGTCTCCCTATCACCCTTAGTCCAGTGGTGAAGTAGAGCTAAGCAATAGAGAGATTAAACTAATTCTGCAAAAGACTGTCAACAGGTCTAGAAAGAATTGGTCTAAGAAGCTCGATGATGCACTGTGGGCTTATAGAACTGCCTATAAGAATCCCATGGGCATGTCTCCGTACAAAATGGTGTACGGTAAAGCATGTCATTTACCTCTTGAGCTAGAGCATATAGCTTATTGGGCAATCAAAGAGCTCAACTTTGATTTTAAACTTGCTGGTGATAAGAGGTTATTTGACATTAGCTCGCTTGATGAGTGGAGAACTCAGGCATATGAGAATGCCAAGTTGTTCAAGGAGAAGGTTAATAGGTGGCATGATAAGAGGATACAAAAGCGTGAGTTCAATGTAGGTGATTATGTCTTGCTATATAATTCTCGTTTAAGATTTTTTGCAGGCAAGCTTCTCTCTAAGTGGGAAAGTCCCTATATTGTTGAGGAAGTATATCGTTCCGGTGCTATCAAGATCAACAACACGGAAGGTAATTGTCCGAGAGTTGTAAATGGGCAGAGAATCAAGCATTATATCTCAGGTACTCCCATATAAATGTTGAAAGCAATATCATCAATACCATAACTCCAGAAGAATACCTAAGGGATATTTATCAACCTATTTCAGACTCCGAAAACGAAGAGGTATGTGATTCGGTAAGAAAACAGACTCCAAAACTTTTCCAGTATGAATTTTTCTCCATTTTACAATATTTGAAAAAATAGAAAATTTGGAAGTAGTCCGGAAAGTGCGCGAGGAGGCGACAAGCCTGCCACGCGCGGGCCCACCCCTGGCCGCGCCTGGGGGGCTTGTGGCCACCTCGTGTGCCTCCCGGACTCCGTTTTCGTGCAGAGTACTCCTTCTGGTCTGAAAAAATCAATATATATTCTCCCGAAAGGTCTAACCCTCGTATCACGCAGATTTCCTTTGTTTTCGTTTCGAGCCTGTTTCTGTTGCAGATCTAGATTGCTATGACGTCCCCAAAACCTCTGAAGGACAAGATCTTCGAGAAGGTCATCAATCCCTACCTCACGGGAGTGCTGCAACACCCTCAATCTATCGAGATGCGTGAGGGGATGTTGCACATCCGTGATGTTGAGGGGCCCAAGAAGACCGGAAGCGTGGAGGCGAGGCTCAAAGCAATGGAGCAACCTGTCTTCAAGTGCCAAGGGATGGTGGAGCGTGGACTCAACGCCAACCACATGATGATCACAGAGTTCACCAGCAAGCACAGGATCGATGCCAATGACATTGGAAAGCACCTCTCCAGGCTCTATGACAGGATTGATCAACTCCAGTCCCAGATCTATGACCTGCAGAACCAAAACTGTGAGTATAAGTACAGATTTAAATCAATACGGTTGGCTGCAGATTTGAGGATTCCGGAGACTCGTTCATCTTTCCATGATGGAGCACCTATGCCTTGGAAGACGGAGGATCAAACCCATGTTCCAAGAACTCCACCACCATCACCTCCAAAGGAAGACAACTGAGCATGGGTATGGGCAATCCCCTTGGCTTGTGCCAAGCTTGGAGGAGTTGCCCCGGTATCATATCACCATCACATCTTTTGCTTTTTACCTTTGTTTTAGTTTGTTCCTTTTTAGTTTTCTATTTCTCTAGTAGATTAAAAGTCTTGGTGTTTTAGTCTTGAGTTTTGCTTTGTGTCACCCCCGATGTATTCGAGCTCGTGAGCCATATAATAAAGAGTGTCTTAGTTGAGGGCTTTGCCTCTTGCCATGATCAAAAGAGTGAGAAAAGAACAAAAGCATGAAAGATCATGTAATGATCTTATGGGAAGTGATGGCTTCACATATAAAAATAATGTTGATTGAAACTTGTTGAGGGTAGACAAACGTAGACCTTGCTCATTGTTGCAATTAATAGGAAGTGATAAAGAAGGAGAGGTTCACATATAAATATATCATCTTTGACACCATCTATGATTGTGAACACTCACTAAACTATTGCATGCCTAGAAGTAGATGTTGGACAAGGAAGACAACATAATGAATTGTGTTTGCTTGGTTCCGAACAATGTTATATGATTAGAGATCCCTTGGCATGTGACGATTGCTTCCACCTCATATTAGCCAAAACTCCCGCACCAAGTAGAGATACTACTTGTGCATCCATAAACCTTCAACCCAATTTTGCCATGAGAGTCCACCATTCCTACCTATGGATTGAATAAGATCCCTCAAGTAAGTTTTCATCGGTATAAGCAATAAAAATTGCTTTATAATATGTATGATCTATTAGTGTGTGGAAAATAAGCTTTGTACGAACCTGTGATGAAGACATAAAAGCGACAGACTGCATAATAAAGTTCTTTATCACAGGAGGCAATATAAAGTGATGTTCCTCCGCACTAGGAGGACACGCATCCAAAAACCTCAAAAGCGCATGACAACCTCTGCTTCCCTCTGCGAAGGGCCTTTCTTGTACCTTTACTTTTTGCCCTTGAAAGAGTCATGGTGATCTTCACCAATTCCTTGTTTCGCCTTTTTCTTGGCTAACGTCATATGCTAGGGAAAAGATCTATATTCATATGTCAACTTGGAGGTAAGCATTCATGAAGTATTATTGTTGACATTACCCTTGAGGTAAGCAGTTAGGAGGCAAAACTATAAGCCCCTATCTTTCTATGTGTTTAGCTGAAACTTTGATCTCATGAGTACCACGTGAGTTGTAGCAATTGTAGAGAATGAAAAGATGATTGAGTATGTGGATTTGCTTTACAAGCTCTTATTTGACTCTTTTTGATGTTGTGATAAAATGGAATTGCTTCAATGACTAAAGGTTATCGGTTGTTACTTCTCGGTAAGGTTCTTGATCCATGCTTTACTTTGTGAAGGAATTGTCACTTTAGTATGAGAGATTATATGTTGGTATTGTTGTTCTGATCATGATCATGATGCATTCATGTTCGTATTTTGTTTTGTCGACACCTCTCTCCCTAAACATGTGGTCATATTTATTGAGCTCGGCTTTCGCTTGAGGACAAGCGAGGTCTAAGCTTGGGGGAGTTGATACGTCCATTTTGCATCATGCTTTCATGTTGATATTTATCGCTTCTTGGGCTGTTATTTCACTTCACGGTACAATTCTTATGCCTTTTCTCTCTTATGTTGCAAGGTTTACATGAAGAGGGAGAATGCTGGCAGCTGGAATTCTCGCCTGAAATTGGAGCAAGTTTGAGATACCTATTCTGCGCAACTCCAAATGCCGTAAAAATCAACGAGGATTTTTTTCCGGATTTATAAAAATTACTAGACCGAAGAAGCGCGAGAGGGGCGCCAGCATGTGGCCACAAGCCTGCTAGTCACGGCCACCCCCCATGGCCGCGCCTAGGGGGTTTGTGGGCACCCAGCTAGCGCACTACCCCCCTCTTCTGTTATATGAAGGGTTTCATCCGGGGAAAAAATCAGGAGGAGGCTTTTTCATGGAATCGCCGCCACCACGAGGCGGAACTTGAGCAGAACCAATCTAGAGCTCCGGCACGACGATCCTGCCGGGGAAACTTCCCTCCCAGAGGGGGAAATCGTCGCCATCGTCATCACCAACACTCCTCTCATCGGAGGGGACTCGTCACCATCAACATATTCATCAGCACCATCTCATCTCCAAAGCCTAGTTCATCTCGTGTAACCAAGCTCCGTCTCGCGACTCCGATTGGTACGTGTAAGGTTGCTAGTAGTGTTAATTACTCTTTGTAGTTGATGCTAGTTGGATTACTTGGTGGAAGAGTTTATGTTCAGATCCTTGATGCTACTCATTACCTCTCTGGTCATGAATATGATTATGCTTTGTGAGTAGTTACTTTTGTTCCTGAGGACATGGGATAAGTCATGCTAATAGTAGTCATGTGAATTTGGTATTCGTTCGATATTTTGATGTGTTGTATGTTGTTTTTCCTCTAGTGGTGCTATGTGAACGTCGACTACGTTACACTTCACCATTATTTGGGCCTAGAGGAAGGCATTGGGAAGTAGTAAGTAGATGATGGGTTGCTAGAGTGACAGAAGCTTAAACCCTAGTTTATGCGTTGCTTCGTAAGGGGCTGATTTGGATCCACTAGTTTAATGCCATGGTTAGACTTTGTCTTAATTCTTCTTTCCTAGTTGCGGATGCTTGCGAGAGGGGTTAATCATAAGTGGGATGCTTGTCCAAGTAAGGGCAGTACCCAAGCGCCGGTCCACCCACATATCAAACTATCAAAGTAATGAACGTGAATCATATGAACTTGATGAAAACTAGCATGACAGAAATTCCCGTGTGTCCTCGGGAGCGTTTTTCCTCCTATAAGACTTTGTCCAGGCTTGTCCCTTCTACAAAAGGGATTGGGCCACTTTGTTGCACCGTTGCTACTTTTGTTACTTGTTGCTTGCTACGAATCATCTCACCACACAATCACCTGTTACCGATAATTTCAGTGCTTGCAGATTTTACCTTGTTGAAAACCACTTGTCAGATCCTTCTGCTCCTTGTTGGGTTCGACACTCTTACTTATCGAAAGGACTAAGATTGATCCCCTATACTTGTGGGTCATCACATGTCCCTATCATCCTCAGTCTAGTGGTCAAGTAGAGCTAAGTAATAGAGATATTAAACTAATTCCGCAAAATACTGTCAATAGGTCTAGAAAGAATTGGTCTAAGAAGCTTGATGATGCACCGTGGGCTTATAGAACTGCTTATAAGAATCCCATGGGCATATCCTCGTACAAAATGGTTTACGGTAAAGCATGTCATTTACCTCTTGAGCTAGAGCATAAGGCTTTTTGGGCAATCAAAGATCTCAACTTTGATTTAAAACTTGCTTGTGAGAAGAGGTTATTCGATATTAGCTCACTTGATGAATGGAGAACTCAGGCAGATGAAAATGCCAAGTTGTTCAAAGAAAAAGTTAAGAGGTGGCATGATAAAAGGATACAAAAAACGTGAGTTCAATGTAGGTGATTATGTCTTGCTATAAATTCTCGTTTAAGATTTTTTGCAGGCAAGCTTCTCTCTAAATGGGAAGGTCCTTACATTGTTGAGGAAGTATATCGTTCCGGTGCCATCAAGATCAACAACACGGAAGGTAGTTTTCCGAGAGTGGTAAATGGGCAAAGAATCAAGCATTATATCTCAGGTACTCCCATAAATGTTGAAAGCAATGTTATTAATACCATAACTCCGGAGGAGTACATAAGGGATATTTATCAGCCTGTTTCAGACTCCAAAAACGAAGAGGTATGAGATTCGGTAAGTAAATCGACTCCAAAACTTTTCCAATAGCATTTTTTGTCCGTTTTGGAATTTTTAGAAAATTGGAAAATTTTAAAGTAGTCCGGAAAGCGCACGAGGAGGCGACAAGCCTGCCAGGCGCGGCCTACCCCCCTGGTCGCGCCTGGGTGGCTTGTGGGCACCTCGTGTGCCTCCCGGACTATGTTTTCTTGCGGAGTACTCTTTTTGGTCAGGAAAAATTCATTATATATTCTCCCGAAAGGTCTGACCCTCGTATCACGCAATTGTCCTCTATTTTCGTTTCGAGCCTGTTTTTGCCGCAGATTTAGGGCAAGGATGTCGTCTCGGGAATCTGTCGGGGAGAACAATCTCCCTCAAGTCTATGAAGAAGTAAATGCTGATCTGAAAAGAATGGAGGTCATGGAGGCCAAGGAAAGGCTGCTTGAAGAAACTAAGGGCAAAACTAAGTAGGAAAATCCGGCGTTGGACGAAGGGCGATCTGTTCTCAACAAGGAAGAAGCTGAGGAAGAGGAATTTCTTCAACCCTATCTCCACCTTTTACCTCCATCCTTGATCGAACTCTTGTGATTATGTGAAATAACTCGTGTTCGTAATACTTATCTCACCCGCGAAGTTATTTCGCTGGAGAAACATATCACAGAACTCCAAGGTATAAATCAAAGATTGATGGCCCTCTTGGAATCAAAATACAGGACAACTCCACCACCATCACATTCGAAGGAAGACAACTAAGAACGGGTATGGGCAATCCCCTTGGCTTGTGCAAAGCTTGGGGGAGTTGCCCCGGTATCGTATCACCATCACATCTTTTGCCTTTACCTTTTTCTTAGTTCGATCCTTTTTGGTTTTATCTTTCTCTAGTAGATTAAAGTTCTTAGTGTTCTAGGCTTGAGTTTTGCTTTGTGTCACCCCCAATGTATTCGAGTTCGTGAGTCATATAATAAAGAGTGTTTTAGTTAAGGGCCTTGCCTCATGCCATGATCTAAAGAAAAGAATGATGGAAGAACAAAAGCATGAAAGATCATGTACTCATCTTATGGGAAGTGATGACTTCACATATAAAAAGAATGTTGATTTAAACTTGTTGTGGGTGGACAAACGTAGACCTTGGTCATTGTTGCAATTAATAGGAAGTAATAAAGAAGGAGAGGTTCACATATAAATATATCATCTTTGACACCGTCTATGATTGTGAACACTCACTAAACTATTACATGCTTAGAAGTAGATGTTGGACAAGGAAGACAACATAATAAATTATGTTTGCTTGCTTCCGAACAATGTTATATGATTAGAGATCCCTTAGCATATGACGATTGCTTCCACCTCATATCAGCCAAAACTTCCGCACTAAGTAGAGATACTACTTGTGCATCCATAAACCTTCAACCCAGTTTTGCCATGAGAGTCCACCATACCTACCTATGGATTGAAGAAGATCCCTCAAGTAAGTTGTCATCGGTGCAAGCAATAAAAATTGCTCCCTAAATATGAATGATCTATTAGTGTATGGAAAATAATCTTTGTACGAACTTGTGATGAGGAAGACATAAAAGTGACAAACTGCATAATAAAATTCTTTATCACACGAGGCAATATAAAGTGACGTTCCTCCACACTAAGAGGTCACACATCCAAACCTCAAAAGCACATGACAACCTCTGCTTCCCTATGTGAAGGGCCTATCTTGTTCCTTAACTTTTTGTCCTTAAAAGAGTCATGGTGATCGACACCAATTCCTTATTTCGCCTTTATCTTGGCTAACGTCATGTACGAGGGAAATATACATATTCATATGTCAACTTGGAAGTAAGTATTCATGAATTATTATTGTTGACATTACCCTTGAGGTAAGTAGTTGGGAGGCGAAACTATAAGCCACTATCTTTCTCTGTGTCCAACTGAAACTTTGATCTCATGAGTACCACGTGAGTTTTAGCAATTTTAGAAGAAGAAAGGATGATTGAGTATGTGGATTTGCTTTACAAGCTCTTATTTGACTCTTTCCGGTGTTATGATAAATTGCAATTGCTTCAATGACTAAAGGCTATTGGTTGTTAATTCTCAATAAGGTTCTTGACCCATACTTTACCTTGTGAAGGAATTGTCTCCTTAGCGTAAGTGTTTATATGATGATATTGTTGTTCTGATTATGATCATGATGCCTGCATGTCCGTATTTTGTTTTACCGACACCTCTATCTCTAAAGATGTGGGCATATTTATTGATCTCGGCTTCCGCTTGAGGACAAGCAAGGTCTAAGCTTGGGGGAGTTGATACGTCCATTTTGCATCATGCTTTCATGTTGATATTTATTGCTTTATGGGCTGTTATTACACTTCACGGTACAATACTTATGCCTTTTCTCTCTTATTTTATAAGGTTTACATGAAGAAGGAGAATGCCGACAGCTAGAATTCTGGTCTGAAAAGGGACCAAGTTTGAGATACCTATTCCGTGCAACTCCAAAAGCTTTGAAAATCAATGAGGAGTTATTTTGGATTTTTAAAAAAATACTGGGTAGAAGAAGTACTAGAGGGGAGCCACCAGGAGGCCACAAACCTGCCAGGCGCGGTCTACCCCCTCGCCGCGCCTAGGTGGCTTGTGGGCCCCCTGTTGCCCCTCTGGATCCCATCTTTTGCTATAAGGAGGGTTTCGTTCCAGAAAAAATCAAGAGGAGGCTTTCGGGAGGAACCGTCGCCGCCACGAGGCGGAACTTGAGCATAACCAATCTAGAGCTCCAAGAGGGCCGTCCTGTCGGGGAAACTTCCCTCCCGGAGGGGGAAATCATTGCCATCGTCATCACCAACACTCCTCTCATCGGAGGGGACTCATCACCATCAACATCTTCATCAGTACCATCTCATCTCCAAACCCTAGTTCATTTCTTGTAACCAATCTCCGTCTCGCGACTCCGATTGGTACTTGTAAGGTTGCTAGTAGTGTTAATTACTCTTTGTAGTTGATGCTAGTTGGATTACTCGGTGGAAGATTATATGTTCAGATCCTTGATGATATTCAATACCTCTCTGGTCATGAACATAATTATGCTTTGTGAGTAGTCACTTTTGTTCCTCAGGACATGGGATAAGTCTTGCTATAAGTAGTCATGTGAGTTGGTATTCGTTCGATACTTTGATGCGTTGTATGTTGTTTTTCCTCTAGTGGTGTTATGTGAATGTCGACTACATAACACTTCACCATTATTTGGGCCTAGAGGAAGGCGTTGGGAAGTAATAAGTAGATGATGGGTTGCTAGAGTGACAGAAGCTTAAACCCTAGTTTATGTGTTGCTTCGTAAGGGGCTGATTTGGATCCACTAGTTTAATGCTATGGTTAGACTTTGTCTTAATTCTTCTTTCGTAGTTGCGGATGCTTGCAAGAGGGGTTAATCATAAGTGGGATGTTTGTCCAAGTAAGGGCAGCACCCAAGCACCGGTTCACCCACATATCAAACTATCAAAGTAGCGAACGCGAATCATATGAACATGATGAAAACTAGCTTGACAGAAATTCCCATGTGTCCTCGGGAGCGCTTTACCTCCTATAAGAGTTTTGCTTGGCTTGTCCCTTGCTACAAAAGGGATTGGGCCATCTTGCTGCACCTTTGATACTATTGTTACTTTCTACTTGCTATGAATCATCTTACCACACAAGTATCTGTTACCAATAATTTCAGTGCTTGCAGAGAATACCTTGTTGAAAACCACTTGTCAGTTCCTTTTGCTCCTCGTTGGGTTTGACAATCTTACTTATCGAAAGGACTACGATAGATCCCCTACACTTGTGGGTCATCACTGACCTATATGGTCACTTTGCCATCAGCTGATAACCCTAGCAGATGACAAAAGCCCCTATTGCAAATGGCAAAGGCCCCCCTGGCAGATGGCAAAGGCCTCCCGTAGCAGATGGCAACCCCCCCCCTCGCTGACGGCAAATCCCCCCCCCCTCGCTCATGACAAAGAGACCCCCATTGGCTGACGGCAAAGGCCCCCCTGGCAGTTGATAAAAGCCCCCCCTGGCATACGGCGAAGGCTCCGTTAGCCACATAACATAGTAGGTTCTTGTCAGCTGCCGTCTAGCTCCTTTGCCGTCTGCTGGTCATGGCGGATCGATGGCAAAGATCTTTGTTGTTCACTGCAAGCCGACAAACGACAAAGAAGGTTTTTCCTAAGCCTAGCTATGGCGAAAATTCCCGTTTGTGGAATGGTCCTTTGCCACCCACTATGGCAAGCGACAAAGAAGCTCATTCATGTAGTGCCCGTACGGGAATCAAAGGCGTGACGATCGAGTTCGCAGCTGGACACCTCCTCCGAGGAGTGGTATACTCGGACATCGACCTCACAATCGCAGGCCAAGCCCCAATCTGCATAGTGGTTATGGAGACAACGGTTATCATGCTCCCCAGTTCAATGCAAGATCCATTATCACGCAAAACGTGGTTGAACGATCACGGGTGGGCCGAGGCATCTCCGGTCTTGAGTGTTTCGGAAGACACATTCGTGAAGCAGAAATCCCCTCAAACTACCAGTTGGCTACGGAGATCGGCAAATTCACTGTTGAGTCCAAGCCCGAAACTTGGCTCGAAGATTACAGAGTGGTCGTCCAGATAGGCGGTGGCTACAACTTCGTCGCAATGAAGCACCTACCCCTCATGTTGGAGGGGTCATCGAGGGCGTGGCTCAATCAACTATCCTACAATAGTATCCATGGTTGGGAAGACCTGGCCCGAGTGTTCGTCAAAACATTCGACGACACTTACAAGTTCTCGGGCGGTCTGACGGAGTTGCAACATTGCGTCCAGAAGAGCAACGAAACTCTCCACGAGTACATCCAACATTGGACAACGCTGCACAACACCGTGGAGAACGTCATTGAGCATCGGGTTGTGTCCGCCTTCAAGGCAGGCACTCGGTAGAGGGAGCTCATACTGAAGTTTGGCAGACCGGGGGGACCTGTCCCTTAGCCGCGCCATGGAGATCGCCAATCGGTACACCAAAGAAGAAGACCGCCTCTGTAGCGGCAAGGGCCGAGCCAGTGATGCCCCTCACTCGGGGGGTAACACGGGGAAGAAGCAGAAGCACAAGGCCGATGCATCGGGCAAGGCCGAAGTTGGTGTTGTACCAGGGTAAGGCCAAAATAAATCCAAGTAAAAGAAAAAGAAGGATCGGGTGACTAAGAAGAAAATCGAGCCCAAGAGTGACCTCTTGGACCGGTCGTGCTAGATTCACACAAAGACAAATGATGATGGGAATCCCATCTATCCCAAGCACTCTACTCGAGATTGTTGCGTGCTCCGGCAGGAGATGGGCGGAGAACCCTTCGGGGAAAAGGGCAACGATGAAGACGGAGAAGATGCGCCTGAGTATTCGAATGTCAAGAAGGTACTCATGATCTTCACTGACGTTGAGAGCAAGAGTCGACTGAAGGTCATCAATCGGGAAGTAAACATGGTAGTTTTGGCTATCAGAAAGTATCTTGATTGGGCAAAGACGCACATCACATTTGATCAGTCGGACCATCAAGCCCATGTTGTCACCCCTGGGTGGAAGACGCTTGTGGTCAACCCAACTATCAATGGAGTCCGACTGCGTAGGGTCCAAATGGATTACGGCAGCATCCTCAACATCATTTACACCGACATGCTCAAGGAAATGGACATCTCGTTGTCCCAACTGAGTAAGAGCAACATGCATTGCCACGGGGTCATTCCAAGGAAGAAGGCCGAGTCACTCGGCCAGACCGCCCTAAACGTCGTATTCGGCGGCATTTTTTTACAGGAAGGATCGATGATATGTCCTCAACGTATCTATAATTTCTGCTTGTTCCATGATCTTTTGGGTGACATTGTTACATGTTTTGCTACACTTTTATATCATTTTACACATATTTGGACTAACCTACTAACTCGGTGCACCCAGTGCCAGTTTCTGTCTGCTGATGTCTTTTTTGCAGGGGCTTTTACTCAATTTTCCGAAGCCCGAAAAAATCCAGAACAAATATAAAACAAATCAGTGAAACAGAAGCTTCGGGATCACCGAAGGAGGGCCAGAGGGGGGCCAGGGGCCTCCCAGGCAGCCTGCTGGCGCGGCTAGGCCCCAAGAAACCCTCACAGACTTTCTGGAATCGCGAATTTCTCCATCATTCTGCCGCCGCAGCGCTTCCGTGATCGGGAGCGTCAGGAGACCTCTTCCCGGCACCCTGCTGGAGGGAGGATTGACCTCTGGGAGCTTCTCCACCACCATGGACGCCTCCCGGATGTGCCATGAGTAGTTTCCCTTGGACCATGAATCCATGACCAGTAGCTATGTTATGTCTTCTCTCCAATCTTGTGCTTCAATGGTTAATCCTTGTGAGTTGTCCTACATGATCAAGGCATCTATGTAATTCTCTTGCTATTGCTATGCTCGGTTTGTTGGGATCCGATGGATTATGAGATTATGTTCAGATTGTTATGAGTTATATATTTGATTATCCTTTTATATTATGTTCCTTAGTGATTCATGCATGTTGTTAGGGCATATTTATCCTAAGTGGTTTTAGTGATTGATGACAATTGTTGTGCGGACTAATCTTGTGTCCTGAGCATTTCAGAATATTCTCCTCTAGGCACAAGATGACTCGACGCCCCTCGGAGGATCTCGAAGACGGATTTTCTTCTACATTTCTCTTCCTAGTTTGAGTCATAGGAAAGTCTTCTTACCAAGAGGGGGTCCGCGTGGGAAAGGTTTGGGTGGAATCCTCACGCACACACCTCATGCACCCACCCATATTTTAGCCTCAATGGAGCACCATTGTGTTTTCCCTGCCTATGTGAAAAAGGGTAAGCGGTATTAGCGCTCTCAGAGCGGTAGTAAATTTTTACTACCGCTCCAGGAGCGGTACTACCGTTCCAGGTGCGGTAGTAAACTTTTAATACCGCTCCAAGAGCGGTACTACCGCCCGAAGAACGGTAGTAGTTTTTTACTACCGCTCCAAGGGCGGTACTACCGCCCTCACTGCGGTAGTATTATTTTACTACCGCACCGACGGGCCTTTTCTCGCATACTTTCCCACGGAGGGGGTGGTGCGGTAGTACCCCCCCCCCAGTACTACCGTGGTTGGTGAGGAGCTGAGTGGTAGTACCGCTCCGAGGAGCAGTACTACCGCTCTTGGAAGCGGTAGTACCGCTCGAGGAGCGGTAGTACCGCTCGTGCATTTATGTGGTAGGTGGGTAACGGTTGGATCTGCCCCACCTACTATATAAAGGCATCTCCTTCTTCCTTGAGCCTACCTTTAACCTCTCTAAGCTCCATTGTTGCTCCAAAAGCTCATTTTAGCCCGATCTCTCTCCCTAGCCAATCAACCTTGTTGATTTTCTAGGGATTGCTTGAGAAGGCCTTGATCCACACTTCCACCAAAGGATATTTGATTCCCCCTACTAATCCCTTGCGGATCTTATTACTCTTGGGTGTTTGAGCACCCTAGACGGTTGAGGTCACCTCGGAGCCACATTCCATTGTGGTGAAGCTCCGTGGTCTTGTTGGGAGCCTCCAAGCTTTGTGTGGAGATTGCCCCAACCTTGTTTGTAAAGGTTCGGTCGCCGCCTTCAAGAGCACTTATAGTGGAATCACGGTACCTTGCATTGTGCGAGGGCGTGAGGAGAATACGGTGGCCCAAGTGGCTCATTGGGGAGCATTGTGCCTCCACACCGCTCCAACGGAGACGTACTTCCTGTCAAAGGGAAGGAACTTCGGTAACACATCCTCGTCTTCATCGGTTCCACTTGTGGTTATCTCTTACCTTTACTTTGTATATGTTGGTGTTGTAGAGTATCTCCTACGTGCTTCGTTACTCGTTACTAAGTAGCATCATATAGGTTGTTCTCCCAGTGCCATGTTAGTGAACCTTTATGATTTCTACTCCGTATTTATTTAGAAAAGCTAAAAATTGGTAGTTGCCTATTCACCCCCCCATCTAGTCAACCATATCGATCCTTCCAATGGCTATCAGAGCCACGTCTCTTTATTAAGGGTTTCACCACCCGAAGAGTATGGAAGGCGAAGAGGGAGTTCCCCATGGGCAACCCGAGGCCATGCACTTGACTTCGGTCACAAGGGACGACTTGAATACGGCTATGGCCGCCCTCAAGACGTCCTTGATGAACGAAGTCAAGACCATGCTTAAAGAGTTAATTGAGGGAATTAAAAGTCCACCCGAACGGGCGTTAGTGGTTAAACCCACCATCACCGATTCGGAGGCCAATTCCTCTAAGGAAGCGGCTAAAGGTATGCGACCTTCCTCATCTCTCGAAAAGGATGGGACTGGAACCTATGCCTCAGTTCCACCTCCCATGGTCTATGGAGGACCTGTTCCCACGCCGCGTCTTAATCCTGTTGGTCCTCCTCCTAAGCTTGTTAAGGGTGATTTTGCTAACTGGTGTTTTCTATTAAGTCTCATTTGAATCACAGCTCAACAAACTTATGGAGAATCATCGAGCAAGGCTACTATCCTCATGACCCAAGCAACCTCACTCCAAGAGAAGAAGCGGACAATCAATATAATCACTCCGCATTGTTTATTCTACAGTCCGCAGTACCGCCTAAAGATCTTCCTCACTTGCGCCCCTTCTCTCTCGCCAAGGACTGTTGGGAGCACATTATGGTGCTATACAAGGGAAGCTCTAGCATTCAATGGTCAAACTATGAAGTGGTACTTGATCAGGCTGATGAGTTTGTAATGAAGGAAGATGAGGACCCTCGTGATCTCTATCGGAGGGTCACTGCTATTGCTGTTGCTCTCAAGGATCATGGGAGCAAGGATGTGGATGACACATGGGTCAAGCGCAAGTTTCTTAAGGCCATCATGCCTTTCAACAAAGCCATGTCATCAGTCATTCGCCAACGACCAGATTTCCACTCGTTGTCTTCCAGTGAGGTGTTGGATGAATTCATTGCAATGTCAATCATGAACGAGACCGCTGACAATGCACTTGCTCGAGTTCGGTCAAAGACAGCTTCACCTAACACTACTGGAAAACAGTTATTTGCCATCTGCTGCTTCTTTGTCGTGTGCTGGCTGATGGCAAAGATCCTCTTTGCCATCAGCTACCAGAAACTAGACGGCAAAGAGGAGGCTGATGCCAAAGGTACTATTTGCCATCAGCCAGCTCTTTGTCGTCTGCCAGCTCACGGCAAAGAGCATGCACGCAGACGTCAAAGAGGGTGGGCGGCCCACCCCGCATCCCCTCTCTCCCTCCTACCGGCCTCTTTCTTTGCCGTCCGCTTTTCTCCTCTGTGTCGTCGGGAGGCGGACGGCAAAGAGGGTGCCCCCCTAACGGCCGTTAGCCCCACCCCCACGCGCCTCTCTCTCCCCCTAACGGCCACCCCGACACCCCTCTCTCCCACCCCCACACACCGCCGCCGCACCCTCCACCGGCCTCCCTGCGCCGCCATGTGCCCTCCTCCTCCCCAGCCGCCCTGCGCCCTCCTCCTCCCCGGCCACCCAGCGCCCTCCTCCTCCCCGGCCGCCCTGCACCCTCCTCCATCGTCGCCCTGCGCCCCCTCCTCCACCCCGGCCGCCCTACACCCTCCTCCACCGCCGCCCTGCGCCCCCTCCTCCTCCTCGGCCGCCCTGCACCCTCCTCCACCCCGACACCCCTCTCTCTCACCCCCGACACCACCACCGCCGCCGCGCCCTCCTCCGGCCTCCCTGCCCCACCGTCGCCGCCGACGACGCCACCCCCACCGTCGCCGCCTTCCTCGCGCCCCTCACTGTGCCCCTCCTCCCCCTGCTGCCCTCCTCCCCCTGCGCCCTCGATTAGTTTTTTTCTTCTTTTTTTTAATACTTTTTGTTTAATTAGTTATATGTTTTAGTGAGGTTTTGGCTTAGTTTTAGTTTAGTTTAGGTTTAGTTTTAGTTTAGGTTTAGTTAGGTTAGTTTCCTGTTTAGTAAAGGAGAAAGGAGAAGAAGAAGAAGGAGAAAGGAGAAGAAGAAGAAGGAGAAAGGAGAAGAAGAAGAAGAAGAAGAAGGAGAAAGGAGAAGAAGAAGGAGGAGAAAGGAGAAGAACAAAATAAGAAGAAGAAGGAAAAGAAGAAGAAGGAAAAGGAAGGGAAGGAGAAGAAAGAAGAAGAAGAAGAAGAGGAAGAAGAAGAAAAATAGGAGAGGAAGAGAAGAATAAGAGGAAAAAAGAAAATAAGAAGAAGAAGAAGAAGAGAAGAAGAAAACAAGAAGGAGAAGAAGAATAAGAGGAAAAAGGGAAAAAGAAAATAAGAATAAGAAGAAGAAGAATAAGAAGAAGAAGAATAAGAATAAGAAGAAGAAGAAGAAGAACAAGAAGAAGAAGAAGAAGAAGAAGAGAAGAAAATAAGAAGAAGGAGAAGAACAATAAGAGGAAAAAAGAAAAAAGAAAATAAGAATAATAATAATAAGAAGAAGAAGAAGAAGAAGAAGAAGAAGAGAAGAAAAGAAGAAGAAGGAGAAGAAGAATAAGAGGAAAAAAGAAAAAAGAAAATAAGAATAAGAAGAAGAAGAAGAAGAATAAGAGGGAATAAGAAAATAAGAGTTAGGTCACATATTTTTTGATTATCTTATAAAAGCATCATATTTGTGTTGATCGGGTGAATTTCAATGTGCGGTTGTTCGACGACCTCCACGTGCGTTGGACGAGCTCCGCCCCTACGTTTGTTGGTGAGCACAAATGACTTCTTCTCCTACCCCCTTAATTTGCTCTGTCCCGGTCTTCGTGCCGATGAAACTTGCTAGCTATATATAGGTTTCTTCAATCATGAGTATGCGTGACCAGTATGCGTCTCCCGTTTGAAAGGGCGACATCTATAAATATGCATGTCTTTGCATATTTATAACCGCCATCCTTTCGAATTGTCCAACATTATCCATGGACAGCCTGAGTATGTGTAGATTGGGTTCGTTTTCCCGTATGTTGTGCTCTGGATCCGATGCGGAATTTCGTCAGTGCCTCCCTGATGTTCTCCGGATGCACATCCTCTCTGTTTATTGCGGAGACGTGTATCAGGAGAACAGCGGGGAGGTGCTGCCGAAATTTTGCGTTGGATCCGGAGCAGAGCATGGGAAAACGAACCCAATCTACACATACTCGGGTGGGATTAGGACCTATCTTTAACTATTAGCGTGTAGGTTGCCTGGACGTAATAAAAATGGCGAACCTGATTAACCGATGAATATAAATGCTAAATTATATATAAATATATTTCTTCTGTCTTTAGTAGCTACGCAAGATGAGTGATCGTGCGTGGATGTATACCGGTCACCCTAGTCAGAAAGAGATGACGAAATAATGGTTTGTAAAAACAAAGGAATTTGTGAAAGCCGCATTCGCAAATGGCCAGGAAAGAAAATATTGCCCCTGTCCTGGATGCGACAACTATAAAAAGATGACACAGACTGTAATGATTAAACACCTGCAGAGGAGGGGTTTTAAGCCTAATTATACGGTGTGGACATTTCATGGTGAGTCTATACAACGCACAAGAGCTGAGGTGGTCCGTCGTCGCACGGACGAGCATGGTACCGGGATCGAAGACATGGTGCAAGACTTTGATGATGCTCGGGATTCGGAAGATGAGATGGAGGAATCTGCAAAGGCCTTTTATGAAATGTTGGAGTCTTCAAAACGTCCTCTCCATGAGCACACTGAGCTCTGTCAGCTGGATGCAATTGCACAAGTAATGGCTCTGAAGGCTCAGTTCAACTTGGGAAGAGAATGCTACGACGCGATGATGACACTATTTGGACGCTTCCTACCCAAAGGCCATGTCATGCCTGCAAACCTGTACCAGTCGGACAAAATACTTCGTGTACTTAAGATGCCCTATGAGAAGATAGATGCATGTGAGAAAGGATGTGTCTTATTTAGGAAGGAGTATGCACACTTGGACTATTGTCTCAATTGCGAGTCTTGCAGGTATCTCGTGGTAGACAACTGTATGGGTGAGAAGAGGCAGACCAAAATCGCAGTTAGTGTTCTTCGGTATATGCCAATCGTACCAAGACTTCAACGTCTTTTCATGGTCGAAGAGACAGCCAGACAGATGACATGGCACAAATTGGGCAAAAGAACCGAACTAGATGCGGATGGGAATAAGATGATGGTACACACATCGGATGGGGAAGCGTGGAAACATTTCGATGGATTGCATCAGGATAAAGCGGCAGATCCAAGGAATCCTCGAGTCTGCGCCGCCACAGATGGTTTTAATCCCTTCGGCATGATGGCAACCCAATACAGTTGTTGGCCTGTATTTGTCATTCCACTCAATCTCCACCCCCCCGGGCAGATTATGCAAAGAAAGAACATATTTCTGAGTTTATAATTCCAGGGCCCAATTATCCGAGGAAGAATATGAATGTGTACCTCAACCCGCTTAAGGATGAATTGGAAGAAGCTTGGGATAATGGGGTCAAGACATACGATGCCGGTAGAAAAGAAAACTTCAAAATGCATGTGTGGTACATGTACTCTATGCATGACTTGCCAGCGCATGCGCTCTTCTCTGGATGGTGTGTGCATGGAAGGTTCCCGTGCCCCCAATGCAAGGCAGCTCTTCAGTTTCATTGGTTGCAGGAGGGTCTGAAGTATTCTTGCTTTCACTTGCATAGACAGTTCCTGGATCCTGACCATCAGTTCAGAAAAGACAAGAAGAACTTTACCAAAGGTAAAGTTGTCAAAAACTTGGCACCACATGCGTTCACAGGCCAACAGATCCTGGATCAGTTAAACGCCCTCGAGCCTGATCCAGAGTGTCCAGGGTATTTCAAGGGGTATAATTCAAAACACGCCTGGACTCACAAGCCATGCTTCTGGGATCTGCCTTACTTCAAAGACCTCCTTCTTCCACACAATTTCGACATGATGCACACTGAAAAGAATATCGGAGAGGCTATTTTTGGTACATTGTTCGACATAGATGGGAAGACAAAGGATAATATTAAGGCTAGAGTCGATCAAGAGACACTATGTCATAGGCCGTTACAAAACATGCGAGAAGGCAAAGGAAAGCAGAAGTGGTCAAAGCCAAAGGCCTGGTTCAATCTTGGAAGGCCAGCTATGAGGGAAATTATCTTGTGGGTCAAAATGCACTTGATGTTCCCCGATGGGTATGCAGCGAATCTAAAGAGGGGAGAGAGTCTTGAAAAAATAAAAATCTTTGGTCTCAAGAGTCATGATTGGCACATATGGCTAGAGCGGGTAATGCCGGTGATGTTACGTGGCTTTATTCCTGAGGATGAATGGCTAGTATTGGCGAAGCTGAGCTATTTCTTCCGTGTTCTTTGTGTGAAAGAATTGTCGTCTTGCGTGGTAGAAGACATGGAGGAGTTTGCACCGGAGTTGTTGTGCAAGTTAGAGAAGATCTTTCCACCGGGCTTCTTTAATCCAATGCAGCATTTGATTTTACATCTACCGACCGAGGCAAGATTGGGTGGGCCCGTGCAAGATCGTTGGTGCTATGCAACTGAGAGGATGCAGAAGACCCTTCGAGCTAAATGTAAAAATAAGCGTAGAATTGTAGCATCGATGGCTGAGGCATTCATTACTAAGGAGGTGGCAAACTTTGTGACATCACACTACGAAGCCAAAAATCATCATTTGCATACTCCGAAGCCTCGGCACAATGATGCAGACCCTAAAAAAGGTGGGTCCAACCTCAACCTATTCAAAGGGAAGCTCGCACCAGCTGGTGCTTCGAAACCAATAGCGTTGGATGTCGAAGAATGGCGGAACATTTCATTGTATATCTTCAACAACCTAACAGAAGTGCAGCCGTACATCGTGTGAGTTCTCGGCACATTTTCCCGTAACTTCTAATTCATTTGAACTGCTCTTATTCCCGGATATTTCAAACAACCGTTACGTCGCCAAATTCTCGGATGGAGCGGTGATCGAAAATGATTCCGTCGAAGAGTATGAGCTTCTGTCAAAGACAGGAGGCGGCTATCCCGGTTTCATCTATTGGTTCAAACAAACGGTAATTATCAATAATGGACCATTTCATTCTTGGTCTAACTTGCGGTTAATGCAACAATCGTTTCGTATTAAACTTGTAGGCTAATTCAGAGTCTATGGACGCCGAATTGAGATAAGTCGCTAATGGTTTTGACTATAAGGTCCGTTCATTTGAGAAATACAACATCAACGGGTATCTCTTTCGTACCTTTGGCAAAGAGCTATCTATGCCCGACAGGAAATCTACAAATTGTGGTGTCTCTGCTATCGGCGAAGGTGTTATCGAGTATTATGGAAGAGTTGAAGCAATTTATGAACTTCAATTCTATGGTGAAAACCCACCGAACGTCGTAGTCTTCAAATGTTATTGGTTCCAGCCGAAGAAGACTAGAAGGACTCATGAACATATAGGACTATTCGAAATCAATCCAAACACCCATTTAGATGTTCCCGATGTCTATATTACGGCTCAACAGGCGACCCAAGTTTTCTATCTACTATGGGCATGCCAAACGGATAAGAATCTGGAAGGTTGGTATGTTGTTTATGAAGTGCCGCCACATGTCAGACCACCTCTCCCAAATGAACAGGATTATGAACCTCACATTAACCCAAACACATATGATGGAGAATTCATCCAAGAAACACGTCTTTCCAAGAAACGTTTCAAGAACCGCTGTGCTTCACCCAAGAACATGGAAGTAGACAGTGACAATGAATCCGACTCCAGCCCTGAGCCAGAACGAGAAGACCTGGAACTCGTAGAGGTTACTGATGCGGATGACCTATCAATGCTTCAACGATTAAAGGAAGGCATTTCACAACTTCACGCCGTTGAACCCAACGAGCACGTCATTCATGAAGACATGCGTGATAGTGATGATGATGATGCATTTATTGATGATGATTATTAGTTTGTAAGATTCACAACTTAAATTTTATATATTTTAATCTTTATTATTCATGTACATATTATTATTCATGTCAGTTATTCAATTTTTTTATGTTGTCTAATTTCTTTTAATCTTTATCATGGCAGGTCACCAGGTGTGGAAAGATGGTGGGCGCTGGTCTAGATCGCTCGACGGGTTCTTCCCAGGCGCCCCGCACGAGGGGTGGTACTTCCCTTCCACCCCTATCTCTCCGTAGAGCCTTGGCAGACAGTCTGTCGACACCACCCGTGGGTTCTTCTTCGTCGGCGGCATTGCCCACTAGGAGAGGTGCTGGTCAGGTAGGGAAGAAGGGGAAGGGTACAGGGAGAGGTGGTGGCCGCGGAAGATCCAGGAGGACTGTTGAGCCGTCCTCGCCACCACCACCAGCTCATTCACCCGAGCATAGGACTAGTATGGTCGACCCGTTTGCGGAGGAGGCTACGGGGACTCCGTTCCAGGAGCCTGTTGTTGACGAGCATTCGTCCCATGAGACTCCGGTCCAGGAGCAGCCTCGGGTCGAGGTGCATTCGGCCCAGGAGCAGCCGGAGGAGACTACGGTTCCGGAGGCTTCACCCGACGTGGAGAGGCCCGGATGGGAGACCTGACCGGATCATACCGAGTTGCCGGATTGGACCGAGGGTCCGGGTGGCTCAGGGGGCAGGGATGAGCTTACGGATAGTGAGGGTGATGTGCAGGTGGACGGGGCCACCGTGTACAAGCGTGGTAGTACACGTCTCCCGGTCGCGTCGGCTACCCGCGAGCAGAGGCCGGTGATTAAACCTGAAGGAGATAGGTAAGTACATTTACTCTTTTTTTAGCTTTTGCCTTCAAGTTTGTTCAAATATCTAATGCGTTGACCTTATCATACTGCAGGGGATGGGTACACCCACTTGGAGTCCGCAGGCCGAACTCCGTCCTTGGTGTGCTTTGCCGGACAAATTTCCCGGGGTTTGTCACGTTGCCTGGTGAGGGTCAGGTTCCTACACTAGGATTTTCCTGGGAGCACTACCAGGCTGCACAGGCCCCGCCGGAGGAGATTATAGATGGTGTCTTGTGCCACACGAGGGCCGAGATGGTGATCAAGAGCTTTTGGGTAAATTATCCTTTTACAGAATCTAAAATTAACAATATAGATAATCATTGTACTAATCGGTGTTTTCACGTTTGATTGCAGACCTTCTATAGGTGTGAGGATGGATATGAGGAGGAGGTGGCCAGGGTTCTCGAGGCCGAGAGTAGGCGGTTACTACAGAACTTGCGCCACGAGGCTGGGCCGTAGGCTATTCGAGATTACTACGCCACGTGTGGTATTAAGAAGCAGAAGAAGGATTGCCGCAGAAAGTTTCTAAAGAAGGAGCAATACATGAAGGTAATTACCTATTCGTAAGTCCTTCTACGTAGTTTTCTTGATTTCATTCATAGGCGTAGCGCTGAAAATTCTTTCTAATAACTTACAGGTGCCCCCGAGATGGTGTGCGGATAAGATGGATTGTTGGGAGGCGTTGGTTGATGAGTGGTGCACACGCAGCTGGCGAGCCGTCCACGAGAATGCGAAGGATCGGCGTAGCCAAATGGTTGGTGTGCCACACCATCAAGGCAGCGCCAACTTACTTCAATTTGGACGAAACTGGGTATGTGATTTTCTTCATGATTCATGCAATTCATTCTTGATGCTAATATTTTGTTCCTCTCTTTTAGGCGCATCACAATAAGACGAAGATGCCACACTTGTACGACCTTTATGGCATGGCCCATACTGCCTCGTACAAGAAGGCGAAGGCATTCTCCGAGTCTGACATGGATGATCCCAATAACTTCACCAACATATCATCCCACCAGAAGCTCGTGGCATACAGGGACGCGGGGAAGGCTACGAAAGGGTGTGTCTTTCTTGTTTCCGTGTTTTGTTTTCTCTTGGCTTGATCAAGTTTTTCCACCACCTAAGGAGTAGAGAGCTCTTTTTGGCCATTTTTGTGACTTCAAGCACGGTACTACCGCCCCCAGCACGGTAGTACAAATTTACTACCACTGGGGGAGCGGTACTACCGCTCACCATGCGGTACTACCGCCCCCAGCACGGTACTAATTTTTTACTACCGTTGTGGGCGCGGTACTACCGCACGTAGAGCGGTACTACCACGATGACTGGGGTACTACCGCGCCGCCTCGTCCAGGGGACTATTTAAAGGGCCGGGAGGCCTTTCTTTTTCCCCCCTCTGTCCCGAGTTCTTCCCTGTCTCTCTCTCTCCTCTCCTCAAAAACTGCCCTAAGGCATCGCCGGATCTCCCTATCCGGCCATCGTCCTCCGATTCCGACCGGTGGGACTCTTCCCCACGCGCCATGGACACCGGTACTGCCCTCATCTGCAATCTTATGCTTTGTTTGTTGATTCCTTCTAAGGATAGGGCATATGGTCTCATGGCATCGTGATTGGGAGTTAGTGGTAGCTTTTTGGGTAATATGATTCCTTGCATATGTGGTCTGTGTGCCTAGGCCTGCATAGGATCCAGTTCTACGGTTTTCAATCTACTCCACAAGTTTTTCCCTGTCAAATTTGATTAGATCTGTGATTAGGCCATCCCGTGCGGTACTACCACCCCTTGTGGCGCGGTACTACCGCTCGAGGAGCGGTAGTAAAATTTTAGTACCGCTCGGTACTACCGCTCCCCTTTGTGCACACACACTGATCTATTGTGTTTTATGGGGTTTTTGGTCGTTCTTGTTCATTGCCTTGACTTGTTTCTCCCTTCTTTCGTGTTTTGTGTGTTGTTTTGCGTATCCCAGGTGGTGGTTCCCGTCGTTCCAATCCGTCTCGCACTGCCAGCTCCAAGCGACCTTCCTCTGATCCGTCTGAAGGCTCCAATGCCCCCAAGCGCTCGTTCAAGAAGCCTGCTCCAAAGAAGCCCTCAGTCAACTGGAACACTATGCCGCTTGCCGAGTTCCAACACCGCCGCAAGCTCAACCCATATGCCAACAATAGGGAGGAGTTCCCTGGCGGTGAACAGTTTTGGACTCGCGATCAATTCTTAATCTATGAAGACGTGCTCAGATCAAAGAAGAACCTCTATGTCCTGGTGCAGTGTATAGATCTTGAACATTTGAGGAAGGACATGACTTATTTTGGGGAGGCCATTGCTATGGTGGAGCAACTTCAGATTGCGGACCTCATCTCGTTTCACCAGGATTTTGATATTTCCATTGTAGCTCACTTCTTTGCTACAGTGCACTTTCACCATGATGACGCCCGTACTATGACTTGGATGACAAATGGAATGCAGCTGACTGCTACCTGGAAAGACTTCATGGATCTTCTTCAGGTCAGGGATGAGGGCCTCACTACTGCTGTTGGCTTGCGCCCCCATGCCAAGGCCCAAGCCGCTCCAAAGGAGAAGCTGCTCCCATACCTCTCTGTGAAGCACACCCCCACTGGCGAGGTATCCTATGTCATGAACCCCTTCTTGGATGTGATGCACCGGATCTTTCGCAACACACTGTTTCCCAGGGTTGGAAACAAGGACTAGGTGCACTCCTACCTGGTAGACATGCTCCTCTTGTGTCAGAAAGCGAAGAATCGTCAGTGCCAGCCCCTTAATGTTTCTCATGTCATGTGGACTGAACTCTACTCTGCAGTCATTAACCGTAAGGTCCCAATCTACGGTCCCTACCTATTATACTTTATTAAGGCCACTTGGACCAAGATCTTCCACGGGGCTGAGTTTGTTGCTCCTGATTAGGTCCGCCATGAGCCCATCAAGCTGCGTCAGAAAGACAAATGGGCCAACACCTCCTCTCGTCAGGCTGCCCCAAGGGATTTTGATGACGATTTGCTAGGCGCTGAGGATGAGGCCCCTCCAGAGGCTCCTCGACAGGGTGAGGGTTCCCACACATCTGCGGCACCGTCTTGGGCCACACGGCTCACTGACAGGATGAAGACCCTGTTCTGTATGCAGGCCAAGGGAGGAGGAGGAGGACACCGACGATGGCTCCGATGAGGAGTATCGTGATGAGGAGGACCCCGACTGATGTTTCTACCACCTGGGTGTTAGGGCTCCTCTCTGCCTATTTGGTGTTTCGATGCCAAAGGGGGAGAGAGTGTAGGATTTGCTCGTTCTCTAGTTTTTCTGGTCTTTTGGTTTGATAAAACTCTGTTGCTTTCGTTCGCTACTTTTGCTTTATGGTTGAGACTGAGTCGTCAGATCCTATCTTAATGTGAGATATATGTTTTATCTTGCTTATCTTCTGTCTCAGTATTATCAGTTTTATCATTTTATTATTAACCTGTGAGACATAGTATCTTGTGCCAGTATTCCTTTGCTCACATGCTTTGCCATGCTTCAATATTCTTCATCTCTCGTATGTATGCAGTAAGGATGGCTTAGTCTATATAATCTAGGGGGAGTGTTCTCTCTGTGGTTAGTTGTTGGTATGCACATACCTAGAGGAAACTAGCCCCCTTGTGATATCTTTGAAGTTTGCATATGCCTATCTCTCTTTTTTTGTGCAAATCCAACATTGCCATCAATCCACCAAAAAGGGGGAGATTGTTAGGGCATATTTATCCTAAGTGGTTTTAGTGATTGATGACAATTGTTGTGCGGACTAATCTTGTGTCCTGAGCATTTCAGAATATTCTCCTCTAGGCACAAGATGACTCGACGCCCCTCGGAGGATCTCGAAGACGGATTTTCTTCTACATTTCTCTTCCTAGTTTGAGTCATAGGAAAGTCTTCTTACCAAGAGGGGGTCCGCGTCGGAAAGGTTTGGGTGGAATCCTCACGCACACACCTCATGCACCCACCCATATTTTAGCCTCAATGGAGCACCATTGTGTTTTCCCTGCCTATGTGAAAAAGGGTAAGCGGTAGTACCGCTGTACCGGCGGTAGTACCGCTGGCACAGCAGTAGTACCGCTCTCAGAGCGGTAGTAAATTTTTACTACCGCTCCAGGAGCGGTACTACCATTCCAGGTGCGGTAGTAAACTTTTACTACCGCTCCAGGAGCGGTACTACCGCCCGAAGAACGGTAGTAGTTTTTTACTACCGCTCCAAGGGCGGTACTACCGCCCTCAGTGCGGTAGTATTATTTTACTACCGCACCGACGGGCCTTTTCCCGCATACTTTCCCACGGAGGGGGTGGCGCGGTAGTACCCCCCGGTACTACCGTGGTTGGTGAGGAGCTGAGCGGTAGTACCGCTCTGGGAAGTGGTAGTACCACTCGAGGTGCGGTAGTACCGCTCGTGCATTTATGTGGTAGGTGGGTAACGGTTGGATCTGCCCCATCTACTATATAAAGGCATCTCCTTCTTCCTTGAGCCTACCTTTAACCTCTCTAAGCTCCATTGTTGCTCCACAAGCTCATTTTAGCCCGATCTCTCTCCCTAGCCAATCAACCTTGTTGATTTTCTAGGGATTGCTTGAGAAGGCCTTGATCCACACTTCCACCAAAGGATATTTGATTCCCCCTACTAATCCCTTGCGGATCTTATTACTCTTGGGTGTTTGAGCACCCTAGACGGTTGAGGTCACCTCGGAGCCACATTCCATTGTGGTGAAGCTCCGTGGTCTTGTTGGGAGCCTCCAAGCTTTGTGTGGAGATTGCCCCAACCTTGTTTGTAAAGGTTTGGTCGCCGCCTTCAAGAGCACTTATAGTGGAATCACGGTACCTTGCATTGTGCGAGGGCGTGAGGAGAATACGATGGCCCAAGTGGCTCATTGGGGAGCATTGTGCCTCCACACCGCTCCAACGGAGACGTACTTCCTGTCAAAGGGAAGGAACTTCGGTAACACATCCTCGTCTTCATCGGTTCCACTTGTGGTTATCTCTTACCTTTACTTTGTATATGTTGGTGTTGTAGAGTATCTCCTACGTGCTTCGTTACTCATTACTAAGTAGCATCATATAGGTTGTTCTCCCAGTGCCATGTTAGTGAACCTTTATGATTTCTACTCCGTATTTATTTAGAAAAGCTAAAAATTGGTAGTTGCCTATTCACCCCCCCATCTAGTCAACCATATCGATCCTTTCACATGTTCTCCGTTGCTTTATATTGCTTTGGCCAAGTAGTAGATCGTAACTCCAAGAGGGAGCGTTATGCATGATTGTGGGTTCGGGCCCCTCGATGTCTAGCTTGAGTGACAGAAACATGAGACCAGGGGATGTGCTTGTTGCCACCAGGGAGAAAACAACGGTGCTTGTGACCAAGGTTGCAAGGATTGTTACCTTACGCATAGTTCATTAATGCAGTTGTCCGTTGCTTTGAGTTTACACTTTGGGTGGGGCTCGCAACTTAATACGGGAGAGATGTTCTAGATAGATATCTCAAGGTGGATGATAAGTAAGAAGATGCTGATGAATAAACGGTCTACTTGTCTTGGCGTATTGCCCATTACTATTGAACCTCTAACTATCAAGGAACATAATTAGCATTGCGGTGCGTTCATAATTCTGTCAATTGCCCAACTGTGATTTGTTTACCCTAGCATAGTTGTTTATCGTCTTTTGGGAGAGAGACATCACCGGTGAACGTCATGTGACTCCGGTCCATATCATCATCATTGCTTACACCTCCACTATTTACCGTTTTATTTACTTTTTCGTTGCAATCACTATTACCCTCCCGCTTGTGTTCTGATCCTTTGCAAACTACAAGGCCGGAGAGATTGACAACCTCTTTGTACTCGTTGGGAGCAAAGTTAATTGTGTGTGTGCAGGTCCACGTCTTCTGCTAGCGCCAGGGTGGAAGACACCTACTTGTTGGTCCTAGGAGTCCTCCTGGTTAGATAAACCTTACAGTTCCCGTGTGAGGGAAAACTTGCTGCTGACTACATCTCAACCTTCCACTTGGGGTAACCAACGAGGTGCGAGAAGTGTATACATCAGCTCGTCATCACCTAGTGAAGGGGATATGGCCCGTGGGTATACCAAAGTGGAGGAAACCCCACTCCAAGACATTTCGGACCGGCTGGCCCCTAGGTTCGCACTGGTGGCCAGCTGGCGACAACCAGCCCGTCCTACTGGCCCCAATGGCAGCCGGCGGGTCAGCGCTCGTCCTATCCGCTCGTACTGGCGTACGACGATAAGACATGACCCAGACAAAGGGGCACACGTGGCTACAATGCGCGTTGACAAGTCTGATGAGGCTACATGACCTCATGCATGCAAGCAGGGCGAGGCTATAGGACTCCGGTCACTCCTCAGGCTCATCCGGCGAGCCGACACTGTAGCAAAGCATGCAACTACCAACTCCCTGACGGCGGGCGTGCTGACCACTATAGCGCCCGATCGGCAGGCCTCGCGCCGGAAAAGACTCGATAGCAGGCGGGGCCTGCAACCAGCTAGAGAGGCTGGCGACTAGGTCATGCCCCTTATTTTCCTCTACTATTGTAATCCCCTGGCTTGCCTATAAAGCCGAACCCAAGCCCCCAGAGAGAGGGGCTGGCTAGAAACCGAACACTTGTAACACACCATATTCCACACCCCACCGAGGCAGCAAGACTAGTAGTGAGAGCTCCATCTTCCTCCTCACGATCAGCTCAACAAGCACTTTGTATTGTGACCACCTATAGTCACTCCGGTAGGAATAGGGGTTTTACCTCCATCGGAGGGCCCTGAACCTGGGTAGATCGACGTCATGCGTCTCACACCTTCACCCGTTCCTAAACGCCACCGGCACCCGTCGGCCCCAAACAACGAACTAAGCCACCCCCTGGCATGTGCTGCGGAAAAACCTCAACAGGTAGTGGACGAAGGCAAAGCTCTAGTTCATCACATATGCTTTGCTAACCCTAATGCGAAGCTAGGAGACATGTACTTATAGTCCAAGGGGTAAGTTCGGGATACATGAGCCGTGACTCCTTTTACTACGCAGATGAAAGGTGGTTGTATCGGCCACAACATTGGTTGTATTGGCCACAACAGTGGTTGTATCGCTTGGGGACGGTTGTACCACTTCCTGGAGGCGTCCTCGAATTTGAGACCGGCTGTACCGGTCATGTAGAGGCTGGCGGAACAACCGTAACGGTACCGGTCTCGAACCACTTCAAAACAGAAGCTTAGGCGATGTTGGAGTGGTAGTCGGCGGTAGTGAACCAGTTGTATCGCTTGACCGGTGGTTGACCGGTTGTACTAGTACTCGTGTGCTGGGCACAATCCCTCTACATGTTCTTAGGGTTCATCTTGCTCCTTCCCTTCTTTTTGATACCTAAGCCCACAAAGTGTCTCCGTTTGAGGTAGCATTCATGTCTCAAGGGTATTAAATGGTGAATCACTAAAGAGAGATGTCACCTCGGATTCGATGGCACGTGCACGTGCTCTTGTCATAGGACCATTTGGAGCTTGAGGTGTTGATAATGGTTTCATGAGATGATCATGAGATGCTCCTCATTAGAAGGTCTCGATGTGAAAAATTCAATGTGAAAACGGTTTGGTATTTGAATCATTTCGAATAAATGAATATTTAAAAAAGAAAAACTGTCAGCTTGCGACAAATGACGTGATTCATGTGTGCGCCAACGGCTCGGCGAGCATTCTAATCTGACGCCCTACCAACAAACTCGGCCTAGCCCACTAACCAACCCATAAGCCCATCAACTGGCTGAATCAGTTGCTAGTTAGGCCCAAAAACCAGACGAACCCATGCAACCCTGAGTGGCCTCCTTCACCGACCCACGAAAGAGAACAGCTCCACGCGACAGAGAGACAGCAACTGCCCGACCGCACTCCTCTTCCACCTCCCGCCCACGCCCAGATCTCCCGGAGCTTCCAGAGAGCAGCCTCGCCCCCACTCGAGGACAGACATGGCGGCCTTCACCAAGCTCGAGGACTCCCCCATGTTCCGCAAGCAGGTGCTTCCCTTCTCTCCCTGCCTGCGAGGCGTACACGATCATCGGGGTCCCTCCGGGTTAGCATTTTCGGGATCCCGTGGATTGAAGAGATCTCCGGTTTCTTCTGCGTTTTGCTTGGCGTGTTTGGTGGACTTGCATCAGGAGCATGGTGGGTTTTGAGCTGTATTTAGAGTTTTGATGATACTGTAATGACACAGCTGGGTCGGATTTGGGGATTCGGCACCATTTGTGTCGCGAGATCTCGACTTGATCGTGTGCTGTGACGGTTGTTGGTCTGTTTTGATTGGAAATGCGAGAGCTCTTTGAGTGGTTGGAGTTTTTATTGATAAAATTCCGTGTTGGATTGGATTGAGCGAATCGAGTAGGTTGGTGCTGATTTGGCCGCTTGAGTGGATCACATTGTGGTCTGCTTACCGGGTGCATTCCTTTACCTTTTGGCTTTCGTGGTGCCGGATAGTGATTAGTTGGAGGGCTGACGGCTGAGGCTTTTCCGGTTGCAGCGGTGCCTTTTTGGGTCTAGATCAATTTTGCTGCTTGCCGCACACTTGGAACACAATGGTTAGATCATGCAAGAACGAACTTGTCACTTGTGGATTCGGTGAATTGGGAAGCTTGCTGGCCAAAATTGTTAATCCGGCCATTCAGTCCGTGAAATTTGCTACTTTTGTTGCCAATGTCCCTTGTTGATTTGGAATTATGCGTCTGAAATGTTATTGCATCACCTTTTTAACTACAATGATGTTATTTACAATGATGTTATTCACCTCTTAAATTATGTTATTTACTGTTAGTGCTAAAACAGATAAATTATTTGACCACTTAAAATATAGCACTGTTACTGTTTTAAAAAGGTAAACATTATTCTGTTGCTTAAAAGTTACGTTGGAAATGTAGATAAAATGTTCAACTATAGAACTGTTTGGTAAACAAAAGACACCGCAATCCTGAAGTCATAAAAATACCACTATAAGACAATAATGTGTAACTCACTTTACTTTTGCAATTGCAACAATACAAATCACAGTCGTCTTATAATATAATGTAGGCTGTTTTGGTGTCATATAGTCATTTAAAACTGCAAAATATCACTTGATGCTCATTACAGTTTTCAATTTGTGTAGACACTATTTGGTCACTGTGATGGCCTGGGCCTCATTTTGATCCTGTACTTTCAGTATAATACACTAGTCCTGTTACACATAGAATTGGGTCATCAGTGGCACACATTGACGTGGTGGGACAAATAAACATTGATGTGGCTGCTAACTCATACAGGGACTAGCTGCCTGCCACACAAAATTACCATCTGTTCATATCAACCCCCTTCGTTCCAGGCTCCAAAATGAGCCTCGGGGTAAAGTAGGAGGAAAAAAAAGTGTACTGTGCTCTTGTGGTGACATTGGTGCTTCTGCAAATTATCGGAATACCTTGTTGGACCAGCATGACCAATTGAAAATTTGACATATTGAACTGACATATAGGCTTCATCTGTAAATCAGAATGCCCTTGGTTACAGTTCGTTGGATTTTATATGTATTCCGTGACTAACCTTACTCAAGATTAAATTCTGTTGTAATTTAGTGATGAAAGAAATCCAAAGATTATTCTCTAAATGGCTGTTATGCGGCGAAATAGTAGTGATCTTGACACATGACTGTTTGGACACCGGTCTCAATAATTTCACAAGATGGAGCATGAATTTCCTTTTAACCTCTCTCTGTGTTTTGGCCATCAGACCTTTCTTTCCAGTTTAAAGTGTAATTGAGCTTATACGTGCATTTAAGTTGTTTCTGACTTATTTCAATTGATCCATAGGTCACTTCTTTGGAACAACTTACCGATGAGCTGAAACAGCGGTGTTCAAACCTTCATAAAGGATGCAAAAAATTCATGTACATTTCTCTCCTAACTCGCAGCTGTAAACATTTGTTATGGAAATGTAAAGCAACTAGGCAGCACGTGCATCGTTGTGGATGCTATAGATACATAGTACTGTATATGTTTCTCTTATATTTTTTGTTTCACGTAATACATTAATTTTTTTCACTACCTAAGTTTATTTGAAGGCAAGTAGATATTAAGTTTCTGTGGCCTTAGATGTGGTGCTGGTTTGTGTTGTGTAATAGCGCAACCATAGAAATCACTACTCCCTGTAAAAGCAACGACAAAGCGAGTTACTTCCTTCAAGGTTGAAGCCATGCTGGCCATCCTCTACACGAGATTGATCCTAATGTAAAAAACCAAGGTTCATGTAGCAAACCAGGTTATGTACGTGGATCAAGGCCATACGCCCAGCATACACAAGCAAGGCAGGGATTATGTTAGGAAAGAAGAAATTGAAAATAGGAAAGATAGAGAGGTCCTTTGTTAGGAAATTAGAGATAGAGTTAGAGTTTCGTGGATCAAGTTAGTCTTTTTATATATAAAGGACTAGTACACACTAGTCCTTTATATATAAGATGTCTGACTAGATCCTTAAGACCAGACTCTATCTCCTAAGAAAGCTTATATGCATTTGTAAATTTCAATTGAAGTTATCTCTTTTTGTAACCCTAGAATATCCTATCTGTACTTAATTCAATTCTTCAACCAGTCCCTGCGCCCATAACATATGAACCCTCCTTAGGGCATACAACCTCACCACAATGCTAAATCTAGTTGTAGACGTTTTTAGATGAAATGAAATTATTAACTTGGTCTCTATTACTCCCTCCGTCCCAAAATAAGTTTCTTAACTTTGTACTAGCTCTAGTACAAAGTGATACTAAGCTCGAGACACTTATTTTGGGACGGAGGGAGTATTGTGTTATGGTCTAATATTATTTTGGATGTCTATAGCATATATTCCGTGGATGCCTATGAATGATAATTTTACATGCTCCTTTCTTTGCTGCTTCTAGCTATTTTTACTATTATATTGCATGTAACTACTTCGTTTTGTAATTTTGAGGACTAAAAGAATAATAAACCTTATGGTTCATGTTCAACCTTGTTATAGTTTGGCTAATATCCTTAGTTTCAGGGGATCTCTTGATGAAGGATATGCAGGAGATCTATTATTTGCCGACGCCCTAGAAGCTTTTGGTGCTGGTCGTGATGACCCTGTTAGTGTTGCCATTGGAGGTTATTTCACAAAAATCTCTGATGTATCTTTTGCTTACTTCTGTCTTGGTTTCTCATCTATACTTACTGAAGCCATTATCCTTCTCAATTGAATATCTTGTGCCCCTTTGTTTTTTCTATTTCTTGGTGCTCCATATGCCCACATTTACTTTAAGACCACAGTTCTTTGCAACAGTCGACATGATTTGCACCTGCCATCTCACTGGAACTAGATTATACAAGTTTATTCAATAAAATATGGTTCCATGTAACCATTTAGATTTGGGAGAAACCTGAACTTACAAATTTCTTATTATTTTGCAGGGCCTGTAATGTCCAAGTTCACTACTGCATTTAGGGAGCTTGGAACATACAAGGAGCTCCTTCGTTCTCAGGTACTACCTATCATTTACCATTGACATCTACCTTTATTGGTAGTTTAGTTCACCCGTGAGAATAATTTAGTACTCCCTTCGTAAATAAATATTAAGAGCGTTTTGAGTTCTTAATATTTCTTTACGGAGGGAGTAGAAAGTAATATCTTTCTTGCTAAGTTTTGAGTTCGAAGGACAGGCCTAGCGTACTAGTGAAGTACTCCTCACTTGTACCAAGAGGTCCTCGTTTGGCGCAGCCTCTATGCATTGCACTGTGCAGGGGTAAGGCTTGCCTCGTATAATCCTTCCCTAGACCCCACCTGGTATCGGAGCTTCTAGCACTTAAGTTTTGAATCTCCACGCCTTGAATTTATCCCTGCGAGTTATGCCATGAGCTGTACCATTTCAATTTGTAGCATTTGCACCAGGTAAGTACCTGTGCTTTCCTTCTTCATTTTCAGATTTGAACCTGTAGTTTGGAACTACGCCAATTTGACAACCATAGCTTCAATGTTTAGGCTGTAGTATACTGAGTATATTTTACCACCTACAAATTGGATTAGTGGTAAGGGCGCGTTTGGTTACCTGCATCGTTTTTGGGTACTTTGCATACTTGTTCCAGTTGGGCCTGGCTGAGCATATGCAGGCAAAAAACCAACATCTGCATGTTAATTGGTTGCCTGCATCCCCTCTAGCCTGCATGTGCTGAAACAGAAGGCATGTTGTTTGGTTGTGGCCTGGTTTGAGCGAAACACAGGTCGACAATAGTGTGGTAACCTCCTCCTCGATGTGGTGAGGTTACTAGAGGCACAAAAATAGAGCAACCAGAACAAACTTAAGCACACATCAAAGTTTAACCACACACAAAAGTTTAACATAGTACGAATAGTCTTAAACGATATCGCGACACATAGTCTTAAACGAACAACGAACAACCTAAACCAGGAACGAGAGGTCATTTAGGCAGTCACGGCGAAGGCCTCGTCGTGCTTCTTGCACTTGGTGACCACCTCCATGCCGTCGTCGTTAAAGACGATCACCTTCATGGTGTTCGGGGTGAGCAACTTGAAAGTCATCATGTACCCGATCCTGACCTGGTGAACGATGACGAAGGTGGCCCAACCCTGATCAAGGGTGACCCTGCCGTCGACCACCTTCACCGTGACCCTCCATGAGCAGCCGGTGTTCGTCTTCAGACTGAACTCTATAGGCACGGCGGGGAAGTGGTTCGTGAAGTCTAGAGGCAAAGGCAGAGCCTCCAGCTTCGGAGCAAAGATCACCTTACAGAAGTGGGTTGGCCTTGCCTCATCATGGTAGTGCCCGTAGTTCCTCCGCTTGGCGTTAGGGTGATCCTACACCGGCGGCGGCGACACCATCTCCTTGCCCTTGTCCAATGGTGGCACCACCTCCTTGCCCTCCATTTGCATTATCAACAACACGTAGTTCAAAGGTCAGCACTCAAACCCCCTCTCAGTTTCACCTCCTCTCTTCTTCAACCTCTCTGTTTCACCACCTCTCCCTCACCATGAACTCCCAACTCCAACCCCAACCCTTTCTTCTAGGGCATGGGATGGAGGGCATTCTTCCTCGGGTGCTCGCTCGGTGACCGCGCGAAGTTCAAGGACACAATGGAAGTGTGCTCGAACTTCACGAGCATGGCTGAAGTGCAAAAGGAGGCCAACGCTGTGGTGAAGAAGGCGACAGCGAATGAGTTGAAGACGCTGATTCTTGACCCAGCGAAGGGCGCTATGTCAGTCGACATCCTTCGCCGGGCCATGAATCAGGCCAACTCCGGTGACGCTCGACAGAGGGCCAAGTGGGTCAAGTACAGGGAGTACAAGCGTCCCAATGACGACTGTGCCGCGGTGCACTAGACGACACAGACTGTGGTGGATCCGGCGGAGGAAGACGACGAGGTGCAGATGGTGGCCAGGGTGCCGGTGACAAACGACCGTGCAAGACCCATCGTTCTTGACGGTGACGATGAGGAAGAAGACGATGAGGTAGAAGACGAAGAGGAAGAAGACGACGGCGAGGAAGAAAAGAAGCCTACGCCCCATCGCCGCTCGACGCTATTCCAGGGTCGCCGCGCCTAGACAAGTAGGTTGTACCCCAAATCCCCACCCCTGATGTAATCGACAACTTAGCGAAGAACTAAAGATTAGGGTGGTGCTGAATCCTATCCCCACATCGTCGATGTGTTCAATCCCCTCCGTAACTCCCAAATCCCCTGCTCCAAATAAATCTAGCCCGAGTAGATGGATGTAATGTAGAGAGGGAAAAAGACTTACCGCCATGGCCGATTTGCTCCGGTCACGGTCTGCAGTTGCTGTGGTGGTCGCTGCCGTCTTGGATCGCCCTGCTGTCGCTCCGGTGGTCGCCGCCGCCGGTGTGAGTGAGGAAGAGGGGAGAGAGCGGTGAGGAAGGGAGGTGAGGGTGATTTATGACGGTGCTTTAGGAAACAACGTGACTTCTCGAGACTGCACCACGCGTGCAACCGCCCATGCCCACGTACCTAGGGTTGCATCGCTCGGGCCTGGCTCTGCAAAAACGTCAGCGTTCCTGTGGATGTAGGCCCAGAGTTGCTTTAAGATTCGTGCTATGCAGGCCAACCTGTCAATGCGGGTAACCACGGGCCTGGCCCGACCTAATGCAGCCTACCAAACGCGTCCTAAGTTCCTGTTGAGACAGGCTCACCTCCTCTCTCTCGATAGCTCTGGTGGCTGGGAGGTCATGTGTGTGGCTCTCTCAAGGAGACAACGCCTAGCTCCTACTCTTCTATGTCTAGCACATGGGCTGGGCCTAATGGGCAGGACCCATACCGATTCAACACCCCCCCTCAAGATTGGTGGTAGATATCTATCAACCCCATCCTGTCACATGCCAAGTTACCGTCCTTTGTTTCCAGTCCCTTTGTCAAGCAATCTGCAACCTGCTGCCCCGAGCTGACATGAGTAAGGCTAATGATCCCAGCATCAAGTTTCTCCTTAATGAAGATGCGATCAATTTTCACATGTTTTGTTCTATCATGTTGAACTGGGTTATTGGCAATGCTTATAACTGATCGTTTGTCTTTCCACACTCTCAAGGGCTCCTTCCTCATAAGTTTCAACTCGCTCAGTATATTCTTCACACAGAGCATCTCGCTCAGCTTCTGTTGTTGATCTAGACAAAACTGTCTGTTTCTTGCTTCTCCATGACACCAAATTTCCTCCCACAAACACACAATAGCCTGAATTTGATCTTCTATCATCTTGACAATTAGCTCAGTAGAATCATTGTAGCCATCCACCTCAAGATGTCCACTCTTCACAAACCACAACCCTTTGCCCGAAGTGCCCTTCAAGTATGTGAGATTCTGTACACTGTATCAAGATGCCCACTCCTTGGTTCATGCATGTATCTGCTCACCACACCCTCGACATATGCAATGTCAGGCCTGGTATGACACAAATACAGTAACCTCCCAACCAGTTTCAGATAACCTTCCTTATTCACCAGCTCATTTGATTGTGCTATCTCTTGATGATTTTGTTCAAATGGAGTAGGGGCTGCAGGACATCCCATCATGCCCATGGCACTCAAGAGATCTAAGGTGTATTTCTGTTAGCACAAAGATATTCCCTTCTCTGTCCGGGCCACTTCGATGCCAAGGAAGTATTTTAGGTTGCCCAAATCCTTTACTCTAAGCTCCTTGCTCATAATCTCTTTATTTCCTCTTTATTATCTCGAGTGATGATAATGTCATCAAAATACGTACACCGCAAGAACGGTGATTTTCTTACCAGTGTGTCTATAGAACACCATGTCTGATGAAACACGAACTAGCGAGATGCTAATTCGTGTGTGTTGACGACCCGATCTTTCACGGCGACTCTTGATCAACAGTTCGTTCCTCGTGTTCCTCCTTGCACCCTCCAATAATAATCTCTACCCGTGCACAAACAATGCACAAACAAAAATAATGACCCCCTCGGGTCAGGACATAGGCATCGATGTGATGATCAACCCTTCGTCACTAATAGATTGTATCGACGGAAAATCACAAAAAACACTCAAAATTGGATTGCCCCAAAACTGAATGTTTTCTGACCTTTGTTCATAACTCACAAATACAAAGCTTTTTATATGCCAAAAACAATGCGTCAACTCCAAATCTAGGAACTTAGACTCCAACTCCATGTCATGAGCTAACTAGGAAAAACAAATCCTAACAAGAAAGGGAAAAGGACCCACGTACGTGCTAGCTAGCTAGCTCATTGACTCACACAAAAGAGTAAGTACCTATCAAATCTGCACCAGTATTCTACCTATCGCAACCTGATACGGTGCGGTACGAAAATTAGTCTCCACCAAAGCCAGCGCTGGCTCCGCTTTAATCTCCTGTATTTTCTTGTAAGACGCTTGGTGTCATTCTGATTCCTTTTTATTTTGAAAACCAATTTAATCTCTCGCCATTTTATGCACACGTGACTTTTCTTTCCTCTTCTCTTTGGTCAAATATAATTGTACATCTTTACCCTCCATGCGTGTAGGCCTTTGCACTACCGTGCCATATGACATCTCTTGGTCACAATGCATGCGTCACATAATTGGTCTCTGGTCTGCTAATTGCAAAATTGATTCTCGGTCCACACAGTTGACGTACATGACCATCCTTTCCTCGATGAAATCTGACCACCTGTATTGCATTAGTTTCTGTAACATTTTCATGACCTCTGCTTAACTAGCTTAGCTTCGGTAGAATGAACAATTGATGGTGCCATGCCCGTATCAATGTCCCACAAACACACAATCACAATTACATTGACCATACCCCATATCACAAACAGCTCATCTGAAGTTCTGAACCTATCAAGCCATGCCCTTGGCGATTACTTCAGTCCATATAAGGATTTCTTCAGCCTGCATACCTTCCCCGAGGTCTGTTCAAAACAAAGTCTGGTGGTATCTCCATGTATACCTCTTACTGCAAGTCACCTTGTAAGAGGGCACTCTTGACATCTAATTGGTGCAGTTTCCACCCAAAGTTCGCAGCACATGAGACCAATATCCTTACTGTGTTCATCTTTGCCACTGGAGCAAACGTCTCATCATAGTCAGTTCCATAAGTTTGCCACTGGATGGCTCTGGTGCTGGCTGACCCTGTCGACCGCCGGACGTCCCTCCCCGGCGAGCACGTCTCCTTTGGGGACTGCAGCTCTGGCTCGGAGAGCGGCTCGTCGGCGCGCTCGTACAGCGACGTCGCCCGCACCTCGCCGGCCGTTCCCGCGCCGTCGACCGCCGCCGCTCCTGGCTGCGTCGCTCCCGCGGCCCGTCCTCCCGCCAAAGCTCGCCTTGGCCCCCGCTCGGAAGTCCGCCGTGTCTCGGGCGGGCCGGTGCTGGACGCAGATGGCTTCCAGCAGGCTCGCCGACGGGAGCACCGCCGTCGCCCGCGCCAGGAGGACCCTGCCAGGGCTTCGACCTCGCGCCGCCGCAGCCCTTCCCCCGAGGAGCTCGCGGGCCTCTGCTTCCGGTGCCTCGATCATCGCCACTGCGTCCGGGATTGCCCCAACGACATTCGCTGCCGCCGCTGCCTCGCCTCCGGTCACTCCTCTCGGGACTGCGATGGTAGGCGGCCTGCGGCCGCAACCCAGCGACCCCCGTGCAACGCCCCGGTCCTGCAGACCCGGCTTCCTCGCGCTGCCCCTCCCCCAGCGGCGCGCCCCGCTCCCGTCTTGCTGGCTCCAGTCCCCTCCCCACCTCCCGCCCTGCTGGCCGCGGACGCGCCCCCCCGCGTGTTCATGGCGCAGACCGAGGAGATGGACGAGGCCGAGCTGGTTCTAGCCCGCGCGATGGTGGCTTCGGTCACGGGCACTCGCCCCTCCGTGTCCATTGACGAGGTCGCCGCCCTGCTCCTCGGCTCCCTCGAGCTCGAGGAAGGAGACTTCACGGTTCACCAGCACCATCCCGAAGACTTCCTGATCATCTTCTCCTCCCTGGCTGTCATGCGGCGGCTCCGTGGCGAGCACTTCATCAGCTCCGGCCGCTTCTCGCTGTCGCTCCGGCCCTGGTGCAAGCTCGCCCACGCCGGCGCCGGCGAGCTCGAGTACCGCGTCGAGCTGGAGCTCTGCGGCATCCCCGCTCACGCCTGGCTGCTCTCCACTGCCGAGCACCTGCTGGGAGACTGTTGCTGGATCGAGAGGCTACACCCCCGCACTCGTTCCCGCGACGACATGGCGGTCTTCCGCGTCTCAGGGCGCGCGCACAACCCGGCTGCCATCCGGCGCGCCGCCGTCCTGGAAATCGTCGAGCAGCTGCCCGGCCGCGTGCCCTCAGAGGCGCCGGCCGTCAGAACACTCACGTTCCCGGTGGCCATCGCCCTCACAAAGGCCGAGTTGATCCGACCCGCTCCAGCCGCTGCCCACTCCTCCGACAATGGTGGCGAAGCTGACGATGCTACTGGCAGGCATGGCCCTGGGCCGAGCAGGGGGCAGGGCCCTGGCAATGGACGCGCGCGCCGGCGGGGCCGCAAACGTCGTCGAACGGACGGGGCGCAGGCCGGCCGGGCGGATGGCATGGCAGTGGACGCTCTGGTGCAGCATGCCCACGGTGGCTCTGGCCGCTCCGGCGGCGTCTCCGGCCGCTCCGGCGGTGCCTGTACGGTTGCGCCCTGGCCGTCCTCGGCCGCACCGCGACAGGGGCGCCGCCCCACGCGACAGGGGATGCTCGCCTGGCCCGGTCAGCAGGGGCCTGCACGCCCGCGTCAGGGCGCCAGGGAAAGAAGGCGTCAGGGGCCCGCAGTGACGCCCAAAGCCACTTTGCCGGTGGCCCCATCGCTAGCTGCCAACTCCCCCCCGCTGATGACGGCGCGACGGCTGGCAGTGGGACGGGTGGCACGCCCCCATTCGCTGGACGAGGACAGGAGGGGGCCGCCGATTCTAACACGCCCTTGACCGAGGATGCTTCGCCCGGGCCCGCCACCTCTGCGCCCGATCCCACACCCTGTCGGGATCGCTGCCAGCCACGTCCGGCTCCTGCAAAGCATCCAGACGGGATGACCCTCCCTGTCCCCCCTGCAGCTCTGTCTGGGCCGAAGGGGGCGAGGATCTCCTCTGCCCTCCCCCCCGCACCGCCGTAGCCCCTCCCTGCACAGCTGCAGCAGGCACACGCACGCACTCACGTCGGGGAGGCGGGACGCGATCTGCACGCTCCCGCCAATTCGGCCTTGACCTCCCCGTCCCCACTGGCCCCAGTTGCCACCCCGGGGCCCGCGGAGCTCGGCGCTGCTGCCCCTGCCTCGGCACCTGCGGTTGCTGACCTGGCCGGGCCGGCCGTTGCTGTGAATGGGCCCAGGACCGGGGATAACGCTGCCCCTGGGGCCGCGCCGGTTGAGACACCCGCGCTAACTACCGCGCCTGCCGGGGCGTCAGGGCCCGCGATGCCCACGGAGCCGTCGGCCCTGCGGCGCGTGACACCGGGCTCCTCCCCCTGCCCAGGGCACCTCTCGATACTGCTGCGACCAGCGCCCAGGCAGGACTCCTCCCCCCGCGCTGCTAGCTCTAGCACTCGTGCTCTGGCCCCTGGTCGCTTCGCCTCGCCGCCGATCACCCTGCAGCGACGGCGCACCTGCCGCGCCCCCAGCCAGCCCTGGGCGCTGGGTGCCTTCCTCTCCGCGGCCACCAAACAGCTCGACGCCGTTCTGCCCTCTCCCGGGAAGCGGCAGCGCCCCGCCCTCAACTTCAGTCCCAGAAGGGGACGTTCCGCAGCCGCTGACAAAGCCTCGGCTCCCTGCGCATCAGATCGGCGCGCGGTGGTGCAGATTATGCGCACCCTCGGCATAGTGGGGGTGAACCAGCAGATTACAGCCACAGAGATGAAGGCCTATGACGAGATGTTTGCCATGCCGCTGGGGCTTCCAGTGCTGCAGGCCATGGCCGCCTTGGTCGACCGAGCTATCCCCGCTGACCTGGCTACGCCGGCGGGTGATGTCATGGTCCGTGCGCGCTAGGCTGGCGGCGTCTGTTGTCGATCTCTCTTCCATGTATCGAGGTCCTCAGATTGTGGTCTGGAATGTTAGGGGATTAAACTCACGCGCCAGGCGCTGCGCGATTCGCTCTCTGCTTTGTACTACTCGGGCATCCATTGTATGTCTCCAGGAAACGAAAATGGAGTTGATTTGCTCGTCGACTGTGTTGGACACCCTCGGGTCAGAGTTCGATGGCTCTACCTATCTCCCGGCTGACGGCACCCGCGGCGGCATCCTCATCGCTTGGAAAACTAGGGCCGTCACCATTTCCGACCCCCTATTTACCCAAAACGCGATCACGGTCAAGGTGCGCGCGCTTGCAGGAGCCCCGTGGTGGCTTACCACGGTGTATGGCCCTCAAGGCGACCCCGAGAAGCGGCTGTTTCTGCAAGAGTTGCGGGACATTCGCGCCGCTTGCCAGGGCCCATGGATGCTATGTGGTGATTTCAACCTCATATACCGGGATGCTGACAAGAGTTCGGGTAACCTGAATCGCCGCATGATGGGCAGATTCCGGCGCGCTATCAACGACCTTGCCTTGAAGGAAGTCTACCTCAACGGGCGCCGCTTTACTTGGTCCAACGAGCAATCGCCGCCGATGCTCGTGCACCTTGACCGGGTACTATGCACCTCGGAGTGGGAGGACTGCCATGGAGAGTGCCACCTCCGTTGCCTCGCATCCGTCGTGTCCGATCACTGCCCGCTGCTCTTGGACTGCTCTCCTATGCCCGAGGCCCATAAGCGCTTCCGCTTCGAGGATTTCTGGCTACGCCTCGACGGATTCCACGACACCGTCGCCACAGCCTGGAGCTCGGTACATGACCCCGACCCCTTCCAGCGGCTGGTCCGGCGCCTGAAGGCCACTGCCCGCGCCCTTACGAGCTGGAGCGCCCGCTCCACGGGCAGTATCCGGGACAAGCTGGCCATCTCCCGCGAGCTGATTGCCCGCTTCGACCTCGCGATGGAGACCCGCCCGCTCACCACATCAGAGGATTGGTTGCGCAGGCAGCTCAAGCAGTCATACCTCGGGCTTGCCTCCCTGGAGCGCACCATCGCGCGGCAGCGCGCCCGTATTACCTCCCTCGCGGAGGGCGATGCTAACACGAGCTTCTTCCACCGGCAGTGCACCTACCGCCGCTAGAAGAACCGCGTGCATAGCCTCCTAGTTGATGGACAGGTTCGGACTGATCACGAGGAGATGGCCCAGGCCGCATTTGAGCACTTCGACGGACTCCTGGGCACTGCGGTGGACCGAGAGCACACGCTTGACCTGGCGCAGCTCATCACGCCCGGCCAGCTGGGCAACCTGGACGAGCCTTTCACTTCCGAGGAGATCTGGGCTGCGGTGTGCCGCATGCCGCCCCACAAGGCACCGGGGTCGGAGGGGTTTACCGCCGAATTCCTGCGCGCTTGCTGGTGCATCATCAGGCAAGACATCCTGGACGCCTTCGAGCAGCTGTATGCGCTCCGAGGAAGAGGGTTTGGTAAGCTCAACCAAGCCCTGCTCACCCTGCTGCCCAAGCGAGCGGATGCACACAAGCTGGGAGACTATCGGCCCATTTGCCTGATCCACATAGTCGCCAAGATATTCGCCAAGGCTCTGTCATTGCGCATCGCCCCCAAGCTCGATAGCTTGGTGAGCCGCAACCAGAACGCCTTCATCGCCGGTCGCACGCTCCACGACAACTTCGTGCTCGTCAGGCAGTCTCTGCGGATGCTCCAGCACCTGGGCGCGCCGTGCATCATGCTCAAGCTCGACCTCACACGGGCTTTCGACTCCATATCCTAGCCGTTCCTCTTCGAGGTCCTGCGCCAATATGGCTTCGGTGACAGGATCAGGGAATGGCTGTCCATCCTGCTCTCTTCGGCCAGCACGCGAGTTATGCTCAATGGAGTACCCGGCCCACCGATCTGGCACAGGCGTGGGCTGCGCCAGGGCGACTCCACATCGCCGCTGCTCTTTGTCCTGGCGGCTGATGCGCTGGCCCGCCTCATGCACAGGGCGCTCCACACCGGCATCCTCAGGCGCCTGCACCCCCGTCGCAACATTCCGACAATTTCTCTATATGCCGACGACGTGATGATGTTTTGCCACGCCGAGATGGAGGAGGTTGTTGCCGTGAAGAGCATCTTGGGCATCTTCGAGACCGCATCTGGCCTGCGGGTGAACTACGGCAAAAGCTCGGCCACGACCCTGCACGGGGGTGAGGACGCCGACGCCCTGCTGGAGGCGCTGGGCTGCCAGCCCGCGGCGCTGCCCATCATGTACCTGGGCATCCCGCTCTCTTATCGCCGGCCCTCAGCGGCACAGATGCAGCCACTGGTAGACGCCGTCGCAGGCCGCCTCCCGTCCTGGAAGGCATGGCTCATGAACAAGGCAGGACGGCTGGCATTGGTCAAATCTGTTCTCAGCGCGATTCCGATTCACCAGATGCTGGCTCTCTCGCCCCCGAAGAAGACCCTGAAACAGCTTGAGAAGATTCAGCGCGGCTTCCTCTGGGCGGGTCGTGAGGCTGCAAAGGGAGGACACTGTCACGTCAACTGGCGCACTGTCTGCCGGCCGCTCGCCTACGGTGGGCTGGGCATTCGAGACCTGGAGCGCACGGGGCTAGCGCTCAGGCTCCGCTGGCTCTGGTTATCGAGGACGGATGCCGACCGTGCATGGCAAGGCCTTGACTTACAGTTCTCCCCTGAGGAGCGCGGCCTATTCCATGCATCCACCCTCATGCTAGTAGGTGATGGCCTCACCGCACTGTTCTGGGAGGACCGATGGCTGCATGGGCAGTCAATTCGCGAGCTTGCGCCACTCCTATACCTATGCATCCCCAAGAACAGAAGGAAAGTGAGGACGGTGGCGGAAGGCATCGCCGGCAATGCCTGGGCCCGCGACATCAGAGGTGTGGTGGGCCTGCAGGAGATAGGCCAATACTTGAGGACATGGCAGCTCGTCGCTCGGATCAATCTGTCCTCGGAGCCGGACAAGCTCATCTGGAAGTGGACGGCCAACGGCATCTACTCGGCGAGGTCTTGCTACAGGGCAACCTTCCATGGATCATTAACATGCCACTCTTGGCAGCTCATTTGGAAAGGTTGGGCTCCCCCGAAAGTCAAGTTCTTCCACTGGCTTGCGGACCTGGACCGCTGTTGGACCGCAGCCAGGCTTGCGCGCCGAGGGCTCCCTCACCACACTCGCTGCCTCCTATGCGACCAGGAGCCCGAGACTATCCGGCACCTGCTGATCTCCTGCTCCTTCGCGCGGCAGGCATGGCATGAGACGTTGTCCTGGCTGCACCTCCCGGCCCCTCTGCCGATGCACGACGCTTCCATCCAGGACTGGTGGAGTAGGGCGCGAAACGCCACCCCCGCACCGCTCCGCAAGACACTGCGTTCTGTCGCGCTGCTGGTCCCCTGGATGATATGGAAGCATAGGAACGCGTGTGTGTTCGATCACATACCTCCGTCGCTGAGCGAGCTCTTAGATAGGATTCAAGAGGAGATTAGGTGCTGGGCTCGGGCTGGGGACAAAGGGCTTAGGGTAGCTTTGCCCCCAACCTGGGATGTCCACTAGACCTGCATGTAACCGTGCTGTAACTTCCTCTTCGGAGGCTGAACTATCCCCCTTTTCAATGCAAAGAAACGCAAGGCTTTTGCGTTTTCTCGAAAAAAAATTAAGTTTGACTATATCCTCTGGCGACCAATCTGACCTTATGTTGAACCGCTGTGGGCCCAAGCCCATCAAGCTTATCTCTTAGGGCCCAAGACCATGTGGGGTGCTGGCATAGAAGGGGACATCCAGTTCTTCCGTTCCCATCCAAGCAGTCACACGAGAGAAACCCCTCGCGCTAGCCACCAGACTGCTGCTCGCCCTGTCTGTAGATACATCTCTCCCTCGATTCTAGATGGTATCAGAGGCCTGGACGACGGGACCTGAGGTGAAGGCGGCGCCGGCCGGCAAGGCGGCGGGGTCCGGCAAGGCGGTGGCATGGATCTGAGCCGGCAGCAAGCGCGACGAGCTCGTGGTGCGGAGAGGCTGCGCGTGTGAGCGGGAGACACGAGGGCAGCGCAGGAGCTGCGTGCGTGCGTGTGTGCTGCGTGAGAGGGACCAGGCCGAGTGGAGGCTGATTGTGCTGGCTGCTGCTGGTGGAACTGTGGGGAAGAGGAGGAGCAGAGGAGGAGCGGTAGAGGGGGAAGAAGGGCAGCTGCTGGTGCCTGCTGGTGCATCTGGAGTGGGCTGGTACTGATTGCCCAAGGAGAAGGTTGTAGCTGCTGTTGCTGCTAGTGCTACCACTTGTGTGGGTAGTTTGCTGCTAGAGTTACTGCTTCTGCTGTAATTTGCAGAAGAGGAGGCTGCTGCTGTGCAGTGCTGTGCTGAATTGCTACTGCTGCCTTACTGTGTCTAGGAGGAAGAAAGGGGCTGCTGTTTGGAGAGGAAGGAGGAATTGTTGGTGTTGTGCTGCTGTTGTTTGCTGAAGGTGAAGCGGGCAACTACTAGAGCTGCTACTGAGTTGTTGGTTTTGCTGCTGCTGAAAGTGGACGAGGTGTTGTGTGTTGGAGCTGCTGCTGCTGATTGTAGAGGAGAAGGGTTTGAGGGGGAGAGCCTCATGCTCAAGGAGAGGCTCTTCCTAATGGAGCAGGAGGTCAGCAAGGGATGCCGTCTCGTGACCATCGAGGCGTGTTTTGCAGGGGCAGATGGTGCCGCTGGCAGCGCCGAGAAAGCTGTTGTTCTGGAGATGGGGGATACCATAGCTGCGGCTGGTGCTCACCATGCAGTCAAGGAGTATCTAGGGAATGATGACATGAGAAGGGGTGATGTGGAGCCAGAGAAGAGTGGTGAGGATAGTGTAGAGAAGGCCAGTGCAGGGTTTGAGAAGGAATACAGCATGACTGTAGCAGAGGTTGAGAGGCTCAGGGAGGAATTGGTAAGCCTGAAGAGGAAGGTGGAGGAAATCCAGGCTGGCAAGGAAACAACCGAGGGGGCGACACGTGAGAAGGATGCTCAGACCGTTAAGTTGAGCGCTGAGTTGGAGGAGCTTCATGCTTTCATATCACAGCTTCAAACCGCAGGCTTGGATGCTCGCTATGGAGACTGTGCTCAGTGGACCTCTACTGATGATGATAACCCGAAAAAGGCATCTCTTGCTGCTAATGAGAATGGTCCAGAATGGGTTCTAGACTCTGGAGCATCTAGGCATGTTGCGGGCAAATCCTGTGTGTTCGAGTCTTACAATAAGTATCCTCCTTCTCATACGGGCACTATACAAACTGTTGGTGGCACAAAACAGCCTGCCATTGGGGTTGGTACAGTAAAGTGCACTCAGACCATCTCCATATCCTCAGTTTTACATGTGCCAACTTTTCATGTCAATTCGGTCTCTTTCAGTGCTCTCATTGATCAAATAGACTGCCGTGTGATCCTTGACAAAATCAGTTGCCAGATTCAGGAGTGACAGATGAGCAAGACGGTTGGGACCGGCACCAGGCATAGGGGGCTCTGGTATATGGATCAGGGGGTGCAGCCAGACTTGGTTTGTGCTGCGACCATGGAGGACAAGGAGAAGCAGGCGATGATCCATCACTGTAGGATGGGCATGTCTTGTTTGATATGATGACTAGAATATTTCCGGATGTTATGTGTGAAATAGGCAAGGGCAAGATGACATGTGATGTTTGCGAATATGCAAAACACACAAGAGCTACATATGTGAGTAAGGGGCTTAGGAGCATATCTCCTATGCTCATTAATTCAGATGTATGGAAGAGCCCAGTTGTGTCAGTAAATGGAATGAAGTACTTTGTTACCTTTATTGACTGCTATACTCATATGACTTGGATTTATTCGATGCGTCACAAGGATGAGGTGTTCAGCTGTTTTCAGGATTTTCATGCCTTGGTAAAGAATCAGTTTAAGGTGCAGGTGCAGGTGATCAGACTGACAATGGCATAGAGTATGTGAACAACACCTTTGGAGCCTTCTTGTCTGACCAAGGGATTCTTCATCTGACTTCTTGTCCGGACCCCCCCCCCTCAGAATGGAGTGGCAGAAAGGAAGAATCGACGTATTCTTTAGGTTGCTCGGTCGTTGATGTTTACCATGAATGTGCCCAACTTCTTGTGGAGTGAAGCAGTTACGACAACCACATACTTGATCAGCCGAACACCTGCAAGGATACTCAGCATGAAATCGTCGTGTGAATTGCTGTTTGGAGAAAATAAGTTTGTTGTTCCCCCAAAGTTGTTTGGCAGCACCTGCTTTGTTTGTGATCTCCGACCTTCTGTTGAGAAGCTAGATCTGCGGGCAGTGAAGTGTGTTTTTTTGGGCTATGCTTCGAGTCAGCAGGGGTACAAATGTTGGTGTCCCTTGGAGAACACCGATTTATAGTATGGATGTCATTTTCAAGGAGTCAGAGCCATTCTATGGTGGACCGACAGACCTAAGTCTGTTGTTTGCAGAGCTTGACCACTTGCACTTTGTTCAGGATGGTCAAGAGGGGGAGAAGGATGTATCTCATTCTCAGGATGATTCTATGGGCACTAACATTGATGAGGATGTACATGTTCAAGTCTAGGTTCAGCCAACAGTGAGTTCCATTCAGACTGGTAATCTCCAGCTCCTTGTTCGAGATCGGTGGCAGGAGATTCCCCTAGTGTACTCTCGACGACAGCCACAAGTGCATAGCTCATCGGACACACATCTGGTATATTCACAATGTCAGCCACAAGTGCATGGGGAGCAGTCAGGGTAGGGGGAGCAGCAGGGCAGTGATGCAAGCTCATCTGACACAGTGGAACTGCTTATTGCGTTGCGAAAGGGGACACGTGAAGCGGCACAGAAGGCTTTACCACGAGATGTTTTTGATGATCATGACATTGGAAATTTTGTGTCTTATGAGGCCTTGTCTCCTTCCTATAGAGCATTTGTTGCCTCTCTTCAAACTGTGTCAATCCCAAAGGATTGGAAGGCTGCAAAGCAAGATCTGAAGTGGTGCGAAGCGCTGATAGAAGATTTGGAAGCATTGAGGAAAAACAAGACTTGGGTGCTAACCACAATGCCAGCCGAAAAGAAAGCAATGAGTTGTAAGTGGATCTATACAGTGAAGCAGAATCCTGAGGGGAAGGTGGAATGGTATAAGGCCAGATTGGTTGCCAGAGGATATAGTCAAACTTATGGAATTGACTACGACGAGACGTTTGCTCCTATAGCAAAGATGAACACAGTAAGGATATTGGTTTCCTGTGTTGCAAACTTTGGGTGGAAGTTGCATCAACTAGATGTCAAGAATGCCTTCTTGCATGGTGAGGTTAAGGAAGAAGTGTACATGGAGATACCACCAGGTTTTGGTACTTCTGTGACCACGGGAAAGGTATGCAAACTGAAGAAATCCTTGTATGGACTGAAGCAATCACCGAGGGCATGATATGATAGATTCAGGCGTGCTGTTTGTGGTATGGGGTATGGTCAGTGTAACGGTGACCACACGGTGTTCTACATGCACTTTGATCGAAAGATCACCATTCTTGCAGTTTATGTGGATGACATTATCATCACTAGAGATGATAAGGAGGAAATAGAGATATTGAAGGGGTGTCTGAGCAAGGAGTTTGAGATACAGGATTTGGGTAACCTAAAATACTTCCTTGGTATTGAAGTGGCCCGGACAGAGAAGGGAATAACTTTGTGCCAACGAAAATACACCTTAGATCTCTTGAGTGACATGTGCATGGTGGGATGTCGTACAACCCCTACTCCGATTGAACAAAACTATCAAGTGACGGCACAATCAGGAGAGCTGGTGAATAAGGAAGATTATCAGAAACTGGTTGGGAGGTTATTGTACTTGTTTCATACCAGGCTTTGACATTACGTATTCCTTGGGTGTGGTGAGCAGATACATGCATGAACTAAGGAGTGGGCATCTTCATCTAGATATTGTGCATCTTGAAGGGGACTCCGGGTAAAGGGTCGTGGTTTGCGAAGAGTGGACATCTTGAGGTGGATGGCTATAGTGACTCTGATTGGGCCAGTTGTAAAGAACTAAAGATGATAGAAGATCAACTTCTGGCTACTGTGTGTTTGTGGGAGGAAATTTGGTGTCATGAAGAAGCAAGAAACAGATGGTTGTGTCTAGATCAACATCAGAAGCTGAATAGCAGAAGTTGAATATAGAGCATTATCTCAAGGGTTGTGTGAGATGCTCTGGGTGAAGAATATACTGAGCCAGTTGAAACTTCTGAGTAAGGGACCCTTGAAGGTGTGGTGTGACGATGAGTCAACTATAGCCATTGCTAATAACCCAGTTCAACATGATAGGACAAAGCACGTGGAAATTGATCGCTTCTTCATTAAGGAGAAACTTGATGCTGGGATTATCAGCCTTACTCATGTCAGCTCCGGACAGCAGTTTGCAGATTGCTTGACAAAGGGACTGGGAACAAAGGACTATAAATTGGCATGTGACAAGATGGGAATGATAGATATCTACCATCCATCTTGAGGGTGAGTGTTAAACTGGTATGGCCCCAAGCCCATCAAGCTTATCTCTTAGGGCCCAAGCCCACGTGGGGTGCTGACCTAGAAGGGGACATCCAGTCCTCCCGTTCCCATCCAAGCAGCCACACGAGAGAAACCCCTCGCGCTAGCCACCAGACTGCTGCTCGCCCCCGTTTGTAGGTACCTCTCTCCCTCGATTGTACACCTTATAACGTTCCACCTTCCCCTCGGGATTCTACTTCACCGTATAGATCCACTTACAAATCACTGCTTTCTTTTCTGCGGCATTGTGGTCAGCACCCATGTCTTGTTTTTTTTTCCAGTGCTTCCAACTCCTATCATCGCTTTGCAGCACTTCGGATCTTGCTTTGCAGCCTTCCAATTCTTTGGGATAGACACAGTTTGCAGAGATGCAACAAATGCTCTATAGGAAGAAGACACAGCCTTATAAGACACAAAATTGCCAATGTATGGTCATCAAAACCAGTTTGTAGAGCCTTCCTTGCCACTTGACCCTTGCCGCTTCAGGTGTCCCCTATTGTGCAATAGGCAGTAGAGCCTTCCTTGCCACTTCACTCTTCCTTGCTGCTTTCATGTGTCCTTTCGCAACGCAAAAGGCAGTTCCACTGTGTCAGATGAGCTTGCCTCACTGCCTTGTTGCTCCCCCTGCACTCTTGCATCACTGCCTTGTTTCTCCCCCTGCACTCTTGCATCACTGCCTTGTTGCTCCCCCTTCGCTTGTGGCTGCCATCATGAGTACACCAGGGTATTCTTGTGCCTCCGATCCCGAACAGGAACCTGGAGAATACCAATCTTGGAAAAGGAGCGCTATTCTTTTTTTTTAAGCAGTAGTAGAGAAGAAACAAAACTGATTGGAAGGAAATGCCAAAGTGGTCTTTGAATCAAACTAGTTCGTTATGTTTTGAATGTTAAATGTTATCGTCATACTCCAGTCTAGGGTCTGTGTGTATTCCTTGAATCTTGTAATATGCCCTTTGGGCCTTATAGCGATACACCAAATCTCTGCTCTTACAGTCAGAAGGTTCTCCATTATTTTGCGAAATGTAGAAATTATCTTATTGGATATGAACAGATTGACCAATCTAAATTTTAGAGTACCCCTGGTTGTATGGCTGTAATTGCAGTTCAGACTTGCTGAGCCTAACAGCTAAATAGTGAAGTATGACTAAAATACCATCCAGACACATTTGTTATCAACTATATACTTTGAACTAGTGTGTGTATAAGTTCCAAGAATCCTTTTGGAATGACAAATATATATCGGTGCAAGTGCCCGGTTGTCTCTAACTAGGCCACTAGGGACTTTATACATCTGGAAAAAACTGTTAAGAATGGAAAGTATTTTGATATACTTAGCTTCACTGCACCGGCATATATCCAGAACCTGAATCATGTGTTGAAAGAGAATATTTATGTGGTATGTAATGGGGCCACCATTTGGGATCACAAAATCACGGATTCCTGGAAAGCTGGCACATTTCATTTGGTCATGGTGTATGTCGCTCTGCTCTTTTTTCCTAGTAAAATATCATTACAAGTGACTATTCGTAACATTCTATTCAATCTGTCCCTTCAAACAGGTCGAGCATATGCTTAGTGAACGTCTGACGCAATTCATTAACGAGGATCTGCATGATGCAAAGGTTAACACCCCCCCCCCCCCCCCCCCACACACACACACAACACACGTCTTTTATGCTTGTTGGGCCCAAACTTAATTAAGTAGACTGAAATGGTCTTCAAATTAATTTCACACTTGTAATTGATGTTCTCTTAACTACACTTGGCCTACTGTCTTGATTTTAATGTGGAGAATTTTTAACACATTGGTTAGTTACTATTTGCGCTAACATTTGGCCCACTATATAGGATTGCCGACAGCGTTTGGATAGGGCTACAATGGGCTATGATCAGGTAATGTCTTGACTTCTACTATGTCATTTTCTATTTTTGTTGTTTATTTCTTCATGTTGGCCCGTGGTGCACCATGAATAAATGAATGATTTCACCTTTTTTCTGAATACCATGTTTTGTTTTTATGCAACTTATGGCCTACTAATTCCTATTGGTATATTGCTTCTCAGGCCCGTGAAAAATTTGTGTCAGTGAGGAAAGGGACTAGAGCAGAAGTAGTGACAGGACTTGAGGAGGTAAACTGTGATAACTTTTTCGTAATGGATGTAATTCAGTGTGCACGCCATCTTCCTAATCCCGTCTTTACAGGATCTACACAACGGCAAGTCAGCTTTCGAGAGATGCCGCTTTAACTTAGTATGTATCATCATTTTTCCTGCATATACCATTGCTATGTATATTGTGTAACCATACCAATGATTCTCCTGCAATGTAAGGAATTCAGGTTCATGCCCTTGCAAACATTGAAGCAAAGAAGAAGTACGAGTTCTTGGAATCAATAAGTGCGGTGATGGATGCCCATCTAAGATATTTTAAGCAGGCATGGATACTCTCTATAGTTTAAGCGATCTTTGTTGTATTGTTGGTTGAGACCTTCTTGATTTATTTTCTTTGTTCTAGGGATTTGAGCTACTGAGCCAAATGGAACCGTTCATTCACCAGGTTTAATAATCGCTCCTTTGGCATATTGGTTTTAACCGATATTTATGATAACCAGGAGTGCGTTGACCATAACTTATTGATGAATCTGCTAATTGCAATGTCTTAATGCAGGTTCTAACATATGCACAGCAATCAAAAGAAATGGCTATGAACGAGCAAGATAAACTTGCAAAGAGAATTCAAGAGTTTAGAACTCAAGAAGAAATATCAAACTTGAGAATGGCTAGTAATGTGAACACATCTACGAGTGGTGATGGCATCCATGTTGTTGGTCTTCAGTCCTATAAAAAGATTGAAGCCTTGATGCAGTCAACTGCCAATGGCCAGGTAGTTAGTTATCCGTTGTTGAGTAAAGAATCATAAATAATAGGCTAAAATACTAGAAATTGTATGGATGGTGCATTGCTTCCCCACATAATCGTTTGGAGAGAACATGTAGCCCAGAGATAAATAGATAATAAGTGTGCCGATGAACTTTTGTTTCTACTGGTGCTTGATTTGTTTAGGCACCTGTTCCCCACATAATGACTGTTTGGCTCAAAAACTAGGACTCCACTCTTCTATTATCCTCTTATTATTATAATTAAATCAGCTACATGTTCATTATATTTGTAATCCGTAATTATTTTCTGGAGTCTGTTGCTTTTCCTGAATATTTTTCTTTTACCAGGTTGAAATAATTAAACAAAGTTATCTCTTTAAGCGTTCTGAAAATTTACGAGGAGAATGGAAGAGGAGGTATTTTGTTCTTGACAGCCATGGGACTCTGTACTACTATGGGAACAAGGGAAAGGTATTGTTAGCAATTTGATCATGGCTTGTTGGTCTATTTAAAACTTGGCACACTAAGTATCCTGAGCTTTCACATTTTTCTTGTGTGAGTTGGTAAACTTATGTTTTGTAGAAATATATGTTTCGCCTTATTCATAGTTATAATTGATTTTCTTTTCATAATTCATCTATATTTGTAATAAACATTATGTTTTCTAATATCCAATCCTTGATCATGGTTTTCATCACTGTTACTTACTGTGCCATTTTCCTCTTTCAACTAGAGTATGATCTAGGAGTATTTGTTTGCGTTTGGTGATTAATTGTTCTGTGTGTGGAAGGTATCAGAGTGATGCCTATTTTCCCCATCAAGTGGATTAATTGAAAAAATGAGTTACAGTGGGGAGTCCCCACTGTCTTTGCTAAAAAAAGGTGGACTAATTTTCTAAGGGTTATGTCACTACAGTGTGATTTGTGCTCTACAAAATTTCTTTGCAACTGGTGATTATAGTGGAAATATGATAGATTGTTTAAGTGCGGCGTTTGAGAAGTTATGACATAAATGTGTTATATAATTCACCCTAAGTAGTTGTTATTTGTTATTTACTTTATACTTACCTTGTTTTGTTCTTTGGAAGCAAGGAGTGGCATCACAGCAAACTGCTGAACCGACTGGTGTATTTAGTCGCTTCAGATTCCTAAATCAAAAAGCTTCATCCCAGGGGGATGATTCTCTTTCATGCCGTACAATTAATCTCAGAACTTCAACAATTAAGATGGATGCTGAAGAAAATGATTTAAGATTTTGCTTCAGAGTAATCACTCCCATGAAGGCATACACTTTACAGGTAATTGTAACTGGTACCCCTTAAACGTTGAACGTTCTGTTTATAGCACACATTTTAGGTTTTGAAGAAAAACAGTGTTTTGAAATGTTAGAAGAAAAACACATTGTTATGAACTTCTGATATTCATTTTTTGAAGAGTGATGCCATATGTTTCTTGAGATCCAATTTTCACTTTGTTGATGGCAGGCGGAAACAGAGGCTGATCAAAAGGACTGGATCGAAAAAATAACTGGAGTTATTGCATCACTGCTGAATTCACCATTCCCGCATCAGGTTTGCTCCGGTCTTCTCTTTTGTTGCATTCTACAGAAACACTTGGTTATCTGTATCAAAATCTATCCAAAAATAATCTGCTTAACTGTCTGGTAGCAAACTTCAGATATCTTACTGCAGCATCTGCTTTTCATAATCATGTTATACATTACTAGTGCTTGGCCTGCCTTAAGATTTTCTCCATTTTAGTGCAATTGCATGCATGCGAAAAACAGTTCCTCTTCAAGAGAGTAAATTACGTAAAACAACCACATGTGGAGCAGCCAAGCTTCTGGCATTCTCTGTGACAAGAGGGTGCCACAAAAGCTAAAAGGCAAGTTCTATAGGACGGGGTTCGACCCGCAGTGTTGTATGGCGCTGAGTGTTGGCTGACTAAAAGGCGACATGTGCACCAGCTAGGTGTGGCGGAGATGCGCATGTTGAGATGGATGTGTGGCCACACAAGGAAGGACCGAATCCGGAATGATGATATACGAGATAGAGTTGGGGTAGCGTCAATTGAAGAGAAGCTTGTCCAACATCGTCTGAGGTGGTTTGGGCATATTTAGTGCAGGCCTCCAGAAGCCCCAGTGCATAGTGGACGGCTAAAGCATTGCTGATAATGTCAAGAAAGGCCGGGGTAGACTGAACTTGACATGGGAAGAGTCTGTGAAGAGAGATCTAAAGGATTGGGGCATTACCAAAGAACTAGCCATGGACAGGGGTGTGTGGAAGCTTGCTATCCATGTGCCAGAACCATGAGTTGGTCGCGAGATCTTATGGGTTTCACCTCTAGCGTACTCCAACTTGTTTGGGACTAAAGGCTTTGTTGTTGTTGTAACCACATGTGGGGCAGCCTTCAAACATATAATCGCTACTTTTGGGGAAAATTGCTAAAAGCACTACTTCTGGGGCAGGAAGTGAAAACTAACACTGATGATTGGGTTTAGTGGTTTCGGCAGCAAATCTGGCATACTGGGCCTGCATGTAAGAGCTGACGTGGCTTAGCTTACGAAGACACTATGTTCAAGTGGATTTGGGGCCAACTTATTAGCTCTCATCTTCTTCCCAGCCTCTTCTCCATGTTAGAGTATATATAATATAGTTGTGTACCCTTTTGTATTTATCCCAATATACAAGGGGTTTCCTGCATATAGTCCACCACCTGTACATGTATATATATCGGCCTATGGCCTCATGGGAATACAAGTTGCTTATTCCTAACATGGTATTAGAGCTTTAGGTTATTTTTTCGCACGCGCAACTCGTGCTGATCCAATCCCACGCTGCCGCTCAGATCGAGCTCATCCCTCCTGCTCGGTTCATCCTGCCCACCGCAGGTCCCGCTCGATCTTTAGCCGGCCTTTGCTCTGCTCGATCTCCCGCACCGCCGATCCAGCTCGATCTCCCGCACGAGCCGGCCGCGTTCACAGCAGGAGGCCCCCGCTCGAAGCAGCCGATTCCCTCCAGCCCGCCAGAAGATCTCCTGCAGGCGGCCCTGCTCGATCTCCCGCGGCGGCCCTGCTCAGCTGCCCCGATCTGATTCACTCCAGCCGCCGCCAGCCGCCCTGATCCCGCCGCCCCAGGGTCCCGATCCAACTGCTGGTTGCCTCAATCTCGCCGGATCTCGCCTGATTTCGCTGGATCTCGTCGGATTCTCCAGATCGAGGCAGGCTCCACCGGCTCTAGATCGAGGCTGTTTTCGATCGTGCTCCAGATCGAGGCTGGTAGTTTCGGTTCTGGTCTCTCCTTCATGACTAAGTTCCTTGGATAAAAAAAAGAAAAAAAATGTTTGCTGCATCAGACTATGTTGTTGTTCCTTGTTGTCCAGTGATTTTTGATGGTACTAACTACACTGAGTTTATTGGCTTCATGCGCATTCACATGCATGGCATCCGTCTATGGGGCGTTCTTTCTGGCGAGGTCCGTTGTCCGCCACGTCCGGTTCCTCCTGTGGCCCCCACTCCGCCGACGCCACCGGTTCTTTCTGCGGATGCTAATCAGGCTGCAAAGGATGCAACTAAACTTGCTGATGAGGCCGTTGTTGGTACTTATGATGAGCAGGTTTTGATTTATGAGGAGGCTCTTCAGGCGTATCATGGTGCTCTGTCTGTTTACACCCATTGGCTTGATGATGATGCTCATGCTGCAGCTGTTCTCACTGCTAGTGTTCTGCCCCAGTTTGCCTCTGAGTTTCTGGGTCTTCCTACTGTCTGTGAGATGTGGACCCGTCTTCGTCAGCGTTATGAGCCCTCTGGTGATGCCTTATACCTCTCTGTGGTTCGTAAGGAGCATGCTCTTCAGCAGGGCGACTCCACTATTGATGATTTCTATGCACAGAGTTCTACCATCTGGCGCCAGCTTGATTCTCTCCGTAGTGCTGGTTGTCGTACTTGCCCATGTTGCCAGACTGTTCAGGCCAATTTGGAGTTTCATCGTGTCTATGAGTTTTTGTCTCGGCTCCGTAAGGAGTTTGAGCCCCGACGTGCTCAGTTGTTTGCTCGTGGCCGTATTTCTCTCATGGAGGCACTTTTTGAGATTCGTGTTGAGGAGACTCGCTTGCGTGGTGCTGGTTTACTAGAGATTCCCTTTGTGCTCGCTGCTCGAGCCCTTGCTACGCCACTTGCTGCACCGACCTCGTCTCCCTCGAGTGCTCCGCCGCTCTTGTCCACTCCTGGCGTTTCGGGCCGCCTCCGTCCTCATTGCGGCTACTGCAACCTGAATGGTCATGTTAAGTCTCAGTGCTACCGGAAAAAGAAACACTTGCGTCAGGCGCGATCATCATCTTCATGGACTTCGTCTACTACCTCGACATCTTCAGCCACCGCTTTGACTGAGCAGGATATTCTGAGACTTAAGCGTCTGCTCGCTGCTTCCGGTTCTTCCTCAACGGGTACTGCTGGTTCTGTGACTGATGCTTCTCGCACTGAGCAACCACCTTCTACACAGTCAGGTACATCCCCATGGGTTCTGGACTCTTGAGCTTCTTTTCATATGTCTTCTCATTCTTCCACTCTGTCTTCTCTCCGATCGCTTGATTCTCCTGTTCATGTCCTCACTACTGATGGTACTCCTCTTCCTGTCGTTAGTCGAGGCAATCTTATCACTCCTTATTCTGTCCCTGATGTTGCTCATGTTCCTCGACTTACCATGAATCTATTTTCTGCTGGTCAACTTACTGATTCTGGTTGTCGCGTCATCCTTGACGTTGACTCTTGTTCTGTACAGGACCGTCGCACGCACACTTTGGTTGGGGCTGGCCCTCGCCGCCGTGATTCTCAGGGTCTTTGGGAGTTAGACTGGCTTCATGTTCCTTTCGCTGCCACCACTATCGCCAGTTCCTCCGCTTCGGTCGCCTCCGCTACTGGTTCCTTCCAGCAGTGGCATCATCGACTTGGTCATCTGTGTGGTTCTCTTTTGTCGTCTTTAGTTCGTCGAGGTCTTCTGGGGTCTGTCTCAGGAGATGTCTCTTTAGAGTGTCAGGGTTGTCGTTTTGGCAAGCAGATTCAGTTACCATATTCACATAGTGAGTCAGTGTCTACGCGTCCTTTTGATTTAGTCCATTCTGATGTATGGGGTCCGGCTCCCTTCGCTTCGAAAGGGGGTCATAAATACTATATTATTTTCATAAATGATTTCTCTCGCTACACATGGCTTTATTTCATGACTTCTCGTAGTGAGGTGTTGTCTATTTATAAGTGTTTTGCTGCCATGGTTCACACTCAGTTCTCTTCGCCCATTCGTGTGTTTCGTGCTGACTCGCTGGCGAGTATATCTCTAAGATGTTGCGTGGTGTTCTTGCTGAGCAAGGGACTCTCTCTCAATTCTCTTGTCCTGGTGCTCACGCTCAGAATGATGTGGCTGAGCGAAAGCATCGTCATCTTCTTGAGACGACTCGTGCATTGATGATTGCTGCCTCTGTCCCGCCTCATTTTTGGGCTGAGGCTGTCTTCACCTTCACCTATCTCATCAATCTACAACCTTCCGCTACTCTACAGGGTGGTGTTCCTTTTGAGCGTCTTTTTGATCGTTCCCCCGATTGTTCGGTGCTTCGCTTGTTTGGTTGTGTTTGCTATGTTCTTCTTGCCCCTCGCGAACGCACCAAACTGACCTCTCAGTCTGTTGAGTGTGTCTTCTTAGGCTATAGTGATGAGCATAAGGGCTATCGTTGTTGGGATCCTATCGGTCATCGGATGCGTATCTCTTGGGATGTGACTTTTGATGAGTCTCGTCGTTTCTACCCACGCCCATCTTCCTCGACCTTTTATGTGAAGGATATCTCTTTCCTCACTTTTCCTGACACACCTATCACCCCTATCGACCCTTTGCCTATTCGCTCCGCTCCCTCTGCTTCTCCACCTCTTGTCGATTTGCCGCCACCATCTTCCCCGGTCTCCTCGCCTAGCATGTCACCAAATTTTGCACCTTCATCTCCGGTGACTTCTTCGTCGCCACCCCCCGATTCTACCTTGGCGATTCTTCCTTGCATTGTTCCATCTTTTCCACATGTTACACTCGTCGTTCACGTCCTGTGGATGCCTCTGCGGATGTGTCGTCATCCTCGTCTCAGTCTACCTATGGCTTGCATTCTCGTCCTCGTCCGCCTGTTGATCGTCTTGGATTTCCTACCGCCGGTGCTGCTGTTCTTGAGCCGACTTCTTATCGTCATGCTGTTGTTCATCCTGAATGGCAGTTTGCGATGGCAGAGGAGATTGTTGCTCTTGAACGCACTGGTACATGGGATCTTGTTTCCCTTCCTCTCGGTGTCCGTCCCATCACTTGTAAGTGGGTCTACAAGGTTAAGACTCGCTCCAAAGGTTCTCTTGAGCGTTACAAAGCTCGTCTTGTGGCTCATGGTTTTCAGCTGGAACATGGCCGTGATTACGACGAGACTTTTGCTCCTGTGGCCCATATGACCACTGTTCGTACACTTCTTGCCGTGGCCTCTGCACGCCATTGGTCTATATCTCAGCTCGATGTTAAGAACGCCTTTCTTAATGGTGAGCTGCGTGAGGAGGTGTACATGCAACCGCCACCTGGGTATTCTGTTCGTGATGGCATGGTATGTCGTCTTTGTCTCTCTCTCTATGGCCTTAAGCAAGCCCCTCGCGCCTGGTTTGAGCGTTTTGCCTCTGTGGTCACTGCCGCTGGTTTTTCAGCAAGTGCTCATGATCCAGCATTGTTTGTTCACCTTTCTCCTCGTGGTCGGACTCTTCTTCTCTATGTTGATGACATGATCATCACCGGGGATGACCCCGAGTATATTGCCTTTGTAAAGGCTCGTCTTAGTGAGCTGTTTCTTATGTCTGATCTTGGACCTCTTCGCTACTTTCTTGGGATTGAAGTCTCTTCTACCTCTGATGGCTTTTTTATATCCCAGCAAAAGTATATTTAGGATCTTCTTGCTCGTGCTACTCTTACTGACGAGCGCATTGTTGAGACTCGCATGGAGCTCAATGTTCACCTCCGTGATACTGATGGTGATCCCCTGCCTGACCCGACGCGTTATCGTCATCTTGTTGGCAGTCTTGTCTATCTAGTTGTCACTCGTCAGGATATCTCTTATCCGGTTCATATTCTGAGTCAGTTCGTCTCTGCTCCCACCTCGGTTCACTATAGTCATCTTCTTCGTGTTCTCCGATATCTTGGGGGCACGATCTCTCACCGTCTATTCTATCCTCGCTCCAGTTCTTTACAGGCCTATTCGGATGCTACGTGGGCTAGTGATCCTTCAGATAGCCGTTCACTTTCTGCTTACTGTGTTTTTCTTGGTGGTTCGCTCATTGCCTGGAAGACGAAGAAACAGATTGCAGTTTTCCGTTCGAGTGTAGAGGCTGAGTTGCGAGCGATGGCTCTTTTGACGGCAGAGGTGACTTGGTTACGGTGGTTACTTCAGGATTTTGGTGTTTCTGTCATTACACCGACTCTGCTCTTATCTGACAGTACATGTGCTATTAGCATTGCGCGCGATGCCGTGAAGCATGAGCTCACCAAGCATATTGGTGTTGATGCTTTCTATGTGCGCGCTGGTGTGCAGGATCAGGTTATTGCTCTTCAGTATGTGCCTTCCGAGTTACAGTTGGCGGATTTTTTGACGAAGGCCCAGACTAGAGCACAACATGTCTTCTATCTCTCCAAACTCAGTGTTGTTCATCCACCATGAGTTTGAGGGGGTATTAGAGTATATATAATATAGCTGTGTACCCTTTTGTATTTATCCCAATATATAAGGGGTTTCCGGCATATAGTTCGCCACCTGTACATGTATATATATCGGCCTATGGCCTCATGGGAATACAAGTTGCTTATTCCTAACACCCCACCCCGCTTCTGAGCCTCTGCCCTCTCCTCTCGAGTGAGCGCCATTATCACCGGCGTCCCGGCCATGCTGAACCACTCCACATAACACAGGAGCTCCACCTCGAAACCAAGAGGAAGTGACGTCAGCCAAATTTGAATCCCCGCAACCGTTTATATCGTTGGAATTTGCCTTCTTGTTCCAAACTCCGACCGTGGCATCCACACCATGATCTCCTTCTCTGGTGTGTATTAGGATGATTCCCATACATAATCTCTCATTCACGCTCCGCCGTCGCTACCCTCGACCAATTTAAAGATTCCACAATTGTAGCCTTGCTCCTGTGCATGACTGGCATCACATCGACTCATGGTCCCATTTTAGCCATCTGTGGGGTTCCCATGCATAGCTGGCATCGCACGGTTCCTGGTCCCAAATGTGTTGGTTATGTTTGAAGGCTGTCCCAAGTGTAGTGGTTTTATGTAGTTCATTATTTTCAAGTTAGTACTATACTGATTTATCCTGATTTTATCTCATTTCAGCCGCCATACGGGAATCTAGCAGTAGAGCGTCATGGTTCTGCAAGTTCCCTTGATTCTGCTGCATCTCTTGAAGAGAGCAAAAGTTCAGAGGCACACAGTGATGCAATAAACCATCTTAGGAATATCCCTGGAAACGACAGTTGTGCAGAATGTCGTTCTCCAGATCCTGACTGGGCATCTCTAAACTTGGGTATTCTTATTTGCATTGAGTGCTCAGGGGCTCACAGGAATCTTGGCGTCCATATTTCAAAGGTGCAATATCCAATTCTTTATTTTTAGCACATTTACTTTTTTGGCACCTTATTTGCGTTACGATTTAATCAGTATACATTGGGTTGATCCTGTCATCCCCCAAAAGATTAAACTTGAAATGATTGGAGCTATTAACTTAATGACAGCACTAGTGTAAAGCTGTAAAATAGCAGCGTAATACTGTCCACTGCCACCGATCACTATTGAAGATGGTTGATGGAACTCTTCAACTCAATGCGAACTATGGGCTGCCTTTTGCTGCAATGTTAGTACTTGGTATCCTGTCAAAGTATCTTTATGAACTGAAGGATCTAGATTCTTTTGGTTCACCAGAACATAAAGCGACATCTGTCCTTTTTTCCTTGATTGATCTGTCTTCTCCATCGATCATTACCTTCCTGCAGTTGCTGTGAGATTCTGAATTCTAAAACTGCCATGTCTCTGCCAGAAAAGGTTCACATACCTTGTTGTAATACATGTAGCTATTATATTTCTGTGTGCTGGTACCGGATGTAACAACGAATTCTACTTACCACTTAGCAACTCTGACTTAGGAATATGTTTTCATACCATGTATATTATATATTGTACTCCCTCCGTCCCAAAATAAGTGTCTCAACTTTAGTACAATTTTGTACTAAAGTTACTACAAAGTTGATACACTTATTTTGGGACGGAGGGTGTAGATATTAGCATATGTTTCAATGTAGTTTGACTTGGGACAAAACTAGAACTTCAAGTAGTTTGGAACGGAGGGAGTATTAATGAGTATAAGATGTTCAGAACTATGCGAATGTGCCAATCTTTGCTGTATATGATATTTTGCGGGCTTGTGATATATAGGGTTTTAATAATCTTTTGATTTAGAGACTATACCATATCAAGGTCAATATGTCAACAGTGCAGCTGATGTTCTTATTTGATGTAGGTTCGATCCTTGAGATTGGATGTGAAAATATGGGAGCCAGTAATTATTGATTTGTTTCGTGCACTTGGAAATGATTACAATAATTCCATTTGGGAAGCTTTGCTTCCGAAAGAAGATCAAGGGTATGTTCAAGCAATATACGTATCCTGTTAACTAGTCCTTCTACTCAAGTTTTAAGCATTTCTCGTCCTAGCTACATCCCTCTTCTAAACATCGATAAGCTGTGGCAGATGACTGTTATACCAGCTGACAAATTTGGGATAAATGGATCATGTGTACCTGTACAGATTGTTTGTAACATCGATAAGCTTGGGAAATGCTATTACTTCAGGTCCTTATCTGTGGGTTCGAGTCTAGTCTTATTGACTTTATTATTATTTTCTTCTACCAAGTAACCAGAAGATAATCCTTCAATTTGATACTGCATTGAACATATATTTATACTCTTATTATAAAGACCGGAGTTGGTGGCGGTCCATTCACCCTCAGAGGCTACCTTACATCGTCAAGAAATTAATTGCCACAGTTATCATACGTTAGATGTAGTACACAGATGTATCACAGTTGATATCTTTTTATGTATATCTTTAGATATTTTCATTTGCAAAAGACTAGGTACTATGATGACACAACCGTTTAAACAATTCATGCAGTAAAAATAAACCTTTTTTACAGTACAACAGTAGGGTACCCTATGTGTATTTTACAAACAAAGGGAGAAATATTAACAGGGTTACATGAGCAATTAGCCCATATGTACACTAGATTACAAGCCCAAAATGGCCACACTAGTTGAAGGGAATCTAGCCAAGCAAGTAAAGAGGCTTGAAGAGGGGCCTTAAAAATAAGCTTCTTAGCAATGCATGAGCAATTAACTCCCTTAGCAGCGCAATTAACTTCCATGACGACACACGAGTATTTAGTACTCCCTCCGTCCCAAAATAACTGTCTCAAGCTTAGTACAAATTTATACTACAGCTAGTACAAAGTTGAGACACTTATTTTGGGACGGAGGGAGTAGTTTCTATTAAGGATGTTGGCAACTAGTAGTTTCAGGCGTGCAGGAAGGGGCAAACTTTGCTCGTCTCCTGTCTAATTTCTTTCTCGACAGTGACTTATTGTGTAATATTATTTACATCCATGCAGAATGGATGAGTCAAATAGCGCTATCCTATTCATGGAAAAGCCTAAACCTACTGATGCTTTCTCAATAAAGGAAAGGTTCATACAATCAAAGGTAAGCTCTTCTGTGCTGTCTGTGCGACTAAGCCTAGTAGCACGTTCTCAGTAGCTAATATATGGCCAGTCGGGCATTTGCTCATTGATGTTTTCAAAAGGCAATCTTTGGCCAGTCGGGCATTTGCTCATTGAAGTTTTCAAAAGGCAATCTTTCTGTGTTTATGAGCTGTCGTGTCGGTTATTTTAGTTTGTAAAACTTCTGGGCTTTAGTGAGCCAATCATCCAATATTGTTAGAGGAGCCTAGCAGCCTGATGTGCTAGAATAAAATTTCTGGAATTAGTATCCACAAAATATCATATTCAGATCCATCGTGTTACGAAGTTTGACATCCAGTGTTTGCAGAATGTAGTTAGCAAAATTTGTACAGACCATGGGAATACTTCTATGATGTAAGTATCCTTTGGGTATATGTTACAGGCGAAGGCAAAGCTCAGTTTGTAACCTGACGCCTGGTACCTCAGTTACCTAGCATTTGGGCAAAAGAAGGCCAAATTTGAATTCCAGTTCGTTACCACATTCGAATGCACCCCCTCCCCTCCCACCACCATCCAATCTGGGTGACCCTCTTACCTTTTGGACGCTGGTTTTCCCCGCTTGGGTAGTAGACAACCAAATTAATCTAATGGCTGTTTGGCTACAATTTTTGAGTTGAAATCAACAAGTTACATCATAGTTAATGTAATGGCTGACTAGAAACTTCAAGCTTTCATGGTGAGTCTGTATCCAATGAAGTAATGCTGGCTGCCACACCCTCATTTCCCTGCAGATACTTTGGACTTTTGGGAATTAATAATATTTAGCTTCATGCATGTGAATTATGATATTGACTATAGTTTTGTTCCTCCAGCAGTTTTCACTATTCTGCTGATCAACTTCTGTACGTTATTCCATAATTCACTCATAAATGATCTGTGCAGTACGTGGACAAACTTCTTATTGCCAAAGATGCCAATCAAATTACCATTGGTATACTGGATGCTATAAGGACAAATGATGTGAGAGCAGTGTATCGCATTCTTGTGTTGGCCGATGCAAGCCCTAACATGACATATGACGACTTGAACAACGACGTTAACCATGTTCTACCAGTAACAGACAGGAAATTATTTGATCCAGCCTCTTGTGAGAAAATAGAGAATTCCGGTATACCAGAAGGTTGTCTGCAAGGCTGCTCCTTATTGCACTTGGCATGTCAACATGGTCATCCTGTACTAGTGGAGCTTCTGCTACTTTTGGGCGCGGATATTAATAAGCAGGATTTCCATGGGCGGACACCATTGCACCATTGTGTCCAAAAGAGTAATGATGCCCTTACCAAGCATCTACTGAAGAGGTAAGGTTGAATTCCTGCTGTACAGTCGTCTGTTAATTGTACTCCGGTATATTCAGTGCTTGGAGAGGTAATGCTTGCTCATGCCAAGAGCACCCTGTTTCCATGTAAATACAGAATGTTTCAGCGTTAAAGTACACTAATTTCTTTACAAGAAGATTGTACTTGTCTCTCTAAAAAAAGATTGGTTGTCTTTTTCATTTCATTCACCGTAATAACTAGACATTGAGAAATTTACACAGTTATGATACTTGTTTTGGGGATATTGAGAATGTGTTTGCTAGATTTTATCATTTTAACTAAATATTTGAAACAAACGTGACTGGTGTCTTGTAAGATACTTGGAAATTGGAATCATTGAAGTTTCTATCACCCGTGTCCAGTTTCACCGATCATTGTAAAAAGCAACCATTAAAGTTTTTGTCATTTTAGTTGAAATACTTCATATGCCATCTTCAGTCCACAATATGGTCAATCACACCAGCCATGCCCATCTCATGCACCCCAGATAGGGTGCATGGAGGCAGCCATGCTTGCCTCGACCCTCGTCCCTGTTAGGAAAGCAACTTGTATTCCCATGAGGCCATAGGCCAGTATATATACATGTACAGGTGGTGGACTATATGCAGGAAACCCCTTATATATTGGGATAAATACAAAAGGGTACATGACTTATATTACAACTCTTAACACCCCCCCCCCCCTCAAACTCATGGTGGATTAACAACACTGAGTTTGGAGAGATAAAAGCCATGTTGTGCTCTAGTCTGGGCCTTCGTCAGGAAATCCGCCAACTGTAACTCGGAAGGCACATACTGAAGAGCAATGAGCTGATCCTGCAGAGCAGCGCGCACATAAAAAGCATCAACATCAATATGCTTGGTGAGCTCATGCTTCACGGGATCGCACGCAATGCTAATAGCACATGTACTGTCAGATAAGAGCAGAGTCGGTGTAGTGACAGAAACACCAAAATCCTGAAGTAACCACCGTAACCAAGCCTCTGCACTCGAACGGGAAACTGCAATCTGTTTCTTCGTCTTCCAGGCAATGAGAGAACCACCAAGAAAAACACAGTAAGCAGAAAGTGAACGGCGATCCGAAGGATCACTAGCCCACGTAGCATCCGAATAGGCCTGAAGCTGTAAAGAACTGGAGCGAGGAAAGAATAGACGGTGAGGGATCGTGCCCTGAAGATATCGGAGAACACGGAGGAGATGACTATAGTGAACTGATGTGGGAGCAGAGACGAACTGACTCAGAATATGAACCGGATAAGAGATATCCGGACGAGTGACAGCTAGATAAACAAGACTGCCAACAAGATGATGGTAACACGTCGGGTCAGGCAGGGGATCACCATCAGTAGCACAGAGGTGAACATTGAGCTCCATAGGAGTCTCAACAATGCGCTCATCAGTAAGAGCAGCACGAGCAAGAAGATCCTGGATATACTTTTCCTGGGATATAAAAAAGCCATCAGAGGTAGAAGAGACTTCAATCCCAAGAAAGTAGCGAAGAGGTCCAAGATCAGACATAAGGAACTGCTCACTATGATGGGCCTTAACAAAGGCAATATACTTGGGGTCATCCCCAGTGATGACCATGTCATCAACATAGAGAAGAAGAAGAGTCCGACCACGAGGAGAAAGGTGAATGAACAATGCTGGATCATGAACACTGGGTGAAAAACCAGCGGCAGTCACCACAGAGGCAAAACGCTCAAACCATGCGCGAGGTGCTTGCTTAAGGCCATAGAGAGAGCGACGAAGACGACATACCATGCCATCAGGAACAGAATAGCCAGGTGGTGGCTGCATGTACACCTCCTCACGCAGCTCACCATTAAGAAAAGCATTCTTAGCATCAAGCTGAGAGATAGACCAGTGGCGTGTAGAGGCCACAACAAGAAGTGTACGAACAGTGGTCATATGAGCCACAGGAGCAAAAGTCTCGTCATAATCACGACCATGCTCCTGCTGAAAACCACGAGCCACAAGACGAGCCTTGTGACGCTCAAGAGAACCATCGGAGCGAGTCTTAACCTTGTAGACCCACTTACAAGTGATGGGACGGACTCCGGGAGGAAGGGAAACAAGATCCCACGTACCAGTGCGCTCAAGAGCAGCAATCTCCTCTGCCATCGCAAACTGCCATTCAGGATGAATAACAACCTCATGATAAGTAGTCGGCTCAAGAACAGCAGCACCAGCGGTGGAAAATCCAAAGCGATCAACAGGCGGACGAGGACGAGAACGCAAGCCATAAGTAGGCTGAGACGAGGATGACGACACATCCACAGAGGCATCCACAGAACGTTAACGATGAGTGTAACACCGAGGAAAAGATGAAACAATGGAAGGAGGAATCGCCAAGGTAGAATCGGGGAGTGGCGACGAAGAAGTCACCGGAGATGAAGGTGTAGAATCCGGTGTCATGCTAGGCGAGGAGACCTTGGAAGATGGTGGCGACAAATCGAGTGGAGGTGGAGAAGCAGAGGGAGCGGAACGAATAGGCAAAGGCTCGACGGGTGTGATAGGTGTGTCAGGAAAAGTGAGGAAAGAGATATCCTCCACTGAAAAGGTCGAGGAAGATGGGCGTGGGTAGAAGGGACGAGACTCATCGAAAGTCACATCCCGAGAGATACGCATCCGACGACCGATAGGATCCCAACAACGATAGCCCTTATGCTCATCACTATAGCCTAAGAAGACACTCTCAACAGACCGAGCGGTCAGTTTGGTGCGTTCGCGGGGGGCAAGAAGAACATAGCAAACACAACCAAACAAGCGAAGCATCGAATAATCGGGAGAACGATCAAAAAGACGCTCGAAAGGAACACCACCCTGTAGAGCAGCGGAAGGCTGGAGATTGATGAGATAGGTGGAGGTGGAGACGGCCTCAACCCAAAAATGAGGCGAGAGAGAGGCAACAATCATCAATGCACGAGCCGTCTCAAGAAGATGACGATGCTTGCGCTCAGCCACGCCATTCTGAGCGTGAGCACCAGGACAAGAGAATTGAGAGAGAGTCCCTTGCTCAGCAAGAACACCACACAACATCTTAGAGATATACTCGCCAGCGGAGTCAGCACGAAACACACGAATGGGAGAAGAGAACTGAGTATGAACCATGGCAGCAAAACGCCTATAAATGGACAACACCTCACTACGAGAAGTCATGAAATAAAGCCATGTGTAACGAGAGAAGTCATCTATGAAAATAATATAGTATTTATGACCCCCTTTCGAAGCGAAGGGAGTCGGACCCCATACATCGGAATGGACTAAATCAAAAGGACGCTTAGACACTGACTCACTATGTGGATATGGTAACTGAATCTGCTTGCCAAGACGACAACCCTGACACTCTAAAGAGGCATCTCCTGAGACAGACCCCAGAAGACCTCGACGAACTAAAGACGACAAACGAGAACCACACAGATGACCAAGTCGATGATGCCACCGCTGGAAGGAACCAATAGCCGAGGCGACCAAAGCGGAAGAACTGGCGATAGAGTGGGCAACGGAAGAAACATGAAGCCAGTCCAACTCCCAAAGACATTCAGAATCACGGCGCTGAGGACCAGCCCCAACCAGAGTGTGCGTGCGACGGTCCTGGACAGAACAAGAGTCAAGGTCAAGGATGACACGACAACCAGAATCAACAAGTTGACCAACGGAAAACAGATTCATGGTAAGTCGAGGAACATGAGCAACATCAGGAACAGAATAAGGAGTGGTAAGAGTGCCTCTACTAACGACAGGAAGTGGAGTACCATCAACGGTGAGGACATGAACAGGAGAATCAAGCGATCGAAGAGAGGACAGAGTGGAAGAATTAGAAGTCATATGAAAGGAAGCTCCAGAGTCCAGAACCCATGGGGATGTACCTGACTGTGTAGAAGGTGGTTGCTCAGTTGGGGAAGCCTCAGTCACAGAACCATCAGTACCCGTCGAGGAAGAACCTGAAGCAGCGAGCTGACGCTTAAGTCTCAGAATATCCTGCTCAGTCAAAGTGATGGCTGAAGCTGTCGAGGTAGATGACGAAGTCGCTGTAGATGATGAGCGCGCCTTGCGCAAGTGTTTCTTCTTCGTGTAGCAGTGGGACTCAATATGACCATCATTGTTGCAGTAGCCACAATGTGAACGGGGGCGTCCTGAGCCGCCAGAAGGAGTGGGCAAGAGCAACGGAGCACTCGAGCGAGAGGGGGTCGGTGCAGCAGGTGGCGTAGAAAAAGTCCGAGCAGCGAGCACCGAGGAAACCTCCAGCAAACCAGCATCACGTAAGCGAGTCTCCTCAGCACGAATCTCAAAAAGCGCCTCCATGAGAGAAATACGGCCACGAGCAAACAACTGAGCACGCCGAGGCTCAAACTCCTTACGGAGCCTAGACAGGAACTAGTAGGCGCGATGAAACTCCAAATCGGCCTGGACAGCCTGGCAACAGGGGCAACTACGACAACCAGCACTACGGAGAGAATCAAGCTGGCGCCAGATAGCAGAACTTTGTTCATAGAAGTCATCAACAGTAGAGTCACCCTGCTGAAGAGCATGCTCCTGACGAATCACAGAGAGGTATAGGGCATCGCCAGAGGGCTCATAGCGCTGACGAAGGCGAGTCCACATCTCAAAGACAGTAGGAAGGCCCAGAAACTCAGAGGCAAACTGAGGCAGAACACTGGCAGTGAGAACAGCTGCAGCACGGGCATCATCATCAAGCCACTGGGTGTAAACAGACAAAGCACCATGATACACCTGAAGAGCCTCCTCATAACTCAAAACCTTCTCATCATAAGCACGAATAGCAGCCTCATCAGCAACCTTAGCTGCATCCTTCATAGACTGAGGAGCATCCGCGGGAAGAACCAGTGGAGTCGGAGGAGTGGGAGCCACAGGAGGAACTGGACGTGGCGGACAACAGACCTCGCCAGAGAGAACTCCCCAGAGACGGATGCCACGCATGTGAATGCGCATGAAGCCAGTGAACTCGGTGTAGTTAGTACCATCGAAAATCACCGAACAGCGAGGGACAACAACATAGCCAGATGCAGTAGACATTTTTTTTAGAAAGGAAATCAGTCAACGGGGTCGAAACCGCGTCGACAGCAGAGAGAACCGCGAGATCCGATCAGGCGGTAGGTGGAGCGGGGCGAGATCGAGTTCCAACCCAGGCAGCAGTCGGGGCGGCAGGTTCCGGGGCGGCTGGTTCCGATCCAGGCAGGGTCGGGGTGCGGATTGGCGGGCGGCTGGTTCCGATCCAGGCAGGGTCGGGGTGCGTATGGGCGCCTGAAGACGGGATCGAGGCTTGGACGAGATCGAGGGGCTCCCTCCAGCCTGGCCTGCTCCCCACGAGACGGACAGATCGGCGCCTTGCGGATGGGCGCCTGAAGACGGGATCGAGGCTTGGACGAGATCGAGGGGCTCCCTCCAGCCTGGCCTGCTCCCCACGAGACGCACAGATCGGCGCCTGAAGAGGGGATCGAGGCTGGGTAACCGCCGCGAGAGCAGTTCTGGACGAGATCGAGGGGCTCCCTCCAGCGGTAGAAGAGGGGGTCCTTCTGTCACCACGACGCGGCGCAGTTGGAGCGGGATTCGGAGAAGGGGAATTAGATCGGGAGGAGCACGAGTTGCGCGTGCTAAGAAAACCTAGGCTCTAATACCATGTTAGGAAAGCAACTTGTATTCCTATGAGGCCATAGGCCAGTATATATACATGTACAAGTGGTGGACTATATGCAGAAACCCCTTATATATTGGGATAAATACAAAAGGGTACATGACTTATATTATAACTCTAACAGTCCCCACCACCAGACCACGTCCAGATATGTTTAAATTTTCAAAAAATGTTCATAATTTCAGTTTTTGTTTAAATTTTGCTCCAGATCACATATGATAAAATTTATCATATAGTGGCCACCATAGCGCTCTGCCTCCAGTAGATCATGTGACAGTGAGTGTGTATAGTGCTTTCACTTGCTTCTTGTGTGGTTTTAGTTGGTGTCTGTTCCAGATCACATATGATAAATTTCAACAGAGATTTCAACGGACTAGTACAAATTGGGGAAGCAGTATGCAGAGCAAAGTTCAAACAACAACAACAACAACAACCAAGCCTTTCAGTCCTAAACAAGTTGGGGTAGGCTATGCAGAGCAAAGTTCAAAAAAAAAAAAACGCTAGGCGTTAATTATGCATTTGGCCACCTACTTATGCATTTCTAGCTTAGGCGCGATTAGGCGTTCCTACAGAATTGTACGGAGACGGGCAACAAAGAGCAGTTTCTATCTAAAATAGTGATAGAATGTAACCTGGAGGTATAAAATAGTGCTAACACTAACAGCAGCAACAACAAAGTACTAACACTACTGTATATACTACTAACACTAACAGCAGCACACATTGAGCACACATGAAGCATACTTTGAGTGCCAAGTTCAAAAATGCGCATCAGCAGCTGACAGCAGAGCACCAACCCCAGGCCCCCCAGTAGCAGCAGAGCACCAACCCCAAGCCCCAGCAGCGGCAGAGCAACATCCCCAGCAGCAGCAGAGCGATAGCCCTCGCAGAGAACAAGGGGGCTCGAGGGGGAGATGGGGAGAGGAGGAATCAGAGGCTCACCTAGTCACCTTCTTGGGGACGCAAGGCCGAGATGGAGCTCGATGTTGCTGGCAGTGGGAGAAGGAGCTCAAGGTGGTTGGCGCTTGGAGGAAGAGGAACTCGAGGTGGCTGCCGATGGGAAGAGGAGAAGGAGATCCGGCGGTGCGAGCTGAGCACCCGGACCTAACCCTAACATAGGATGTCTAGTTTTGGTGTGTTCCCTCTCTTGCCGCCCGTGCTGCTGCTTTTCTTCAATTTGGGTTGCTCCCTCCCTCGCCTTTGCGCGGTGCCGCACACACTTAAGCACAGATTCCGCGTGCCTAGTCACGTCGAATAGAAAAGGCGCTCCGCCTAATCGCGCCTCACGCCTTTCCCGGGAGCATATGGCCTATATGAGGCGTTGGGCTAGTGCCCCACACTTTTGCGAGCATAAGCGCCCGCTTCCGCGCGCCTTTTTGAACTTTGATGCAGAGCACATTGTATTTTGTTTTTTCTTATTATTGCTATGATGTTCTGTGAATATTCTCTCATTTTCCTTCGGAGAACATGAAAACAAAGGATTCTGAGTCCGTTTTTGTTTCAGTAGTTTAATTTTTAAGGATCCGAATATCCAGTGAACGTCAGATTTTTAGACATGGCAAATCGTACTTTTTTCATGGTAAATTGTGTTTGTTGAGGATGGCAAGTTTAGTTGGTGAGCATGGCAAATCTGTCTCAGTTTATATTTTGCCAGAAAATTGCCGTGCTTGTAAACTAAATTTGCCATCCTCGTGCTAATACAAATCATACCTGGCCAAACGGGCCGTGCCTGCCGGGCCAGCTCGACTGCCCGCAGGCCAGGCATGACACGGGCCGGGTCCGGCACGGGCTAATCGTGCTCAGGCTAGGCACGAGCACGCCGTGGGCCGTGCCCGGGCGGCCACCCGCCGGCACGGCCCGGCACGATTAGGGAGCGATGGGGGGAGCGGGCGGGAGCGACGCGGCCAACTGGGGGAGCGCGAGAGGGGCGGGAAAAGGGGGAGAGGGCGGGGGAGGGGCGGGAAAAGGGGGATTTGGGCTGGGGAGGGGCGGGAAAAGCAGGATCTGGGCGGGAGAGGGGCGGGAGTCAGGGGCGGGACCGGTGGGATTTTTTTTTCAATCAAATAGGCCAGCGTGCCGTGAGCCTAGCGTGCCGCGGGCCGGCCCGATTAGGCCACGTGCCGTGCTTGAGCCTGGGAGGCCGGCACGCGGGCCGGCACGGCACGACCCGTATATTAATCGGGCCTAGGTGGACCGTGCCGTGCCTGGCACGATTACGCCGTGCCGGGCCGGCCCGTTTGGCCAGGTATGATACAAATTGCCATGAAAAATGTTTGATTTGCCATGCCTGAAAATTTGACATAAGATTTTTAGCATTTCCGTATTTTAATTGGGTCCCCTTTTTTACAGGGGTGCAAGAACAACAATTAAAGATGGTGGGGGCCTGACTGCTTTGGAGAGAAGAATGGAGCTTGGAGCAATAACAGATGAAGAATTGTTCATATTATTTGTGAGGTATGACCGATAATAGGGTTCAAAAGCCATTTTTTACACAAGTACTCAGTGCCATTTGGGTGTTGTACTGTTTCTAGAACTTCAAACTGTACACCTCAAGTTTTTATATTTTTATGATCTCTAGAGTAAAAAGTGCATATATTTAGGAAAGATGGGGATCAAGCATCGGCAATTAAACGCTGGACCAACATTTCTCTATGAAATTAATCTGAGCGGGTTCTCCGTATTCGGCAAAAAACAGCAGTTAATTTTAGTCCTCTAGTTTGCTCATAATAATTACCCCCTCCGTAAAGAAATATAAGAGCGTTTAGATCATAAAGTAGTGATGATCATAAAGTAGTGATCTAAACGCTCTTATATTTCTGTACACAGGGAGTATTTGTTTAACAAAAGCGTCCTCTATGGGGCATTAGCTAGGATTGATGGCATGCAACTTCCATGGGCTCAATGATCTGCTATTTTCCTACATCAACTGAATCACTAATTGAGTCACTGTGATTAACTTGATTGGAAAACATGTGGATTTGAATAAATTACGTGTGCAGGTGATTGCTGAAAAATACTAGCTTGTTGTACCGTTGTAGCCTTAGCAAGCAAAGCTCATCTGTATCTGAAGGAGGCGTCGTGCCACCTGTTTTAGCTTCTTCTACACTTGTACATCGGAAGACAAGAAAACTTACCGGAGATTACTGTATCTGACCTTTGTACCGTGTCACTCCTCATTACAACGATAGGCTAGTGGTATAGCATACATTATTACATGTATTTATTCATATATACGATGATTACTGGGGTTTGTATGATCAACATGTTGTGACGCATATCACACTATATATACATTTGGGGAACTGTAAGCCCATTTTATCTTGCGGCATCGTGCTGATTTGCAATCGAGTTTTCTATTCCAAATCTTAGTGATGGTTGTTCGCCACTGTTTGTAATGACATACTCCTCGATCACAAGGTTAAAAAGTTGCGCTAGCGTAAATTCATAGTTCTCCCTCTCACTAATGTCTACTCGCCTAAGCAGTGTTTAGGCTAGGCATTCTGAGATATAAAGTTGTATACTAAAGCAGCAAAGTAATATGGACCCAAGGAAGTAATACAAAACCGCTATTTAATGTCATTTTTAACAGATCCTAATAACCGTTACTCCTTTAACCGTTAGTCATCTAACCGGGTACTTAGTTGATCCCCAATCGGCGTTAGCCGCGTTAGTGGAGGATAAATTATCCTCAACAGTGCAAAGCCTCCCTATATTTACTCTATGGGCAGCGCTCGAGTAAAAAAAGGATCTCACTTCTTCTCCGCCTCCTCAGCCTCTTCTCCTTCCCATCCTTGTCGCCGGTGGCCCCTTCCCCCTCCTCCCCCCAACTTCTTCTCCGCCTCCTCAACCTCTTTTCCTTCCCATCATTGTCGCTAGCGAGCCCCCTTCGATGTCCCCTCTCATCCTAATGGTCGGATGTGGTGGACGGAGGTCCTCGTCGTCGATCCGCAGCGCGGACCCCCCTTGCCACGCTTGCGGTTCATTGTCAAGTGATCATGAATCAGGAGACCCACATGAGGAAGTGGTTCGGGTCGTTCCACACGGAGCTCGCCATCGAATACGATCAGTGGCAGGTCTGGTTCCACGGCAGGCCCGTTAGGGACGACACTGGCTCACCCTGCGAGGTCCGAGAGGCGAGGTAGCGCCTCGGGACGAAGGAGGCCGATGAGGAGTACATGGCGAAGCTCCGTCGGCAGCACCCCGAGCTCGTGGAGGTGAAGCGGGCCATCTTTGTGGAGCATGGCGGGGAGGTCATCGTTATCTCCGACGACGAGGTGTAAGCCGACGAGGAGGGTGGTGAGGAGGAGGAGGAGGAGGAGTTTGGTGTCGAGGAGTGGCGGCGCATCTTCCCCAGCTGCGATGACGAAGGCACCGGCCTGGACCCATGTATCGCCGATGATGGCCTCTCGAGGCAAGAACGACTCGACCTCCACTATGGCAAGGATGATAATGATGATGAGTAGTCTAGTGTAGTTTAAATTTAATTAGTTTAAGTTTGAGTTTATATATAATGTTCCGTTGTCAAGAATAGTTTGAACTTAAGTTTAAATATATGCAAATTTCGGTTGGAACTAGGTTGAATTTATACAAATTCATGTTTTACTTCATTAAATTTAAATGATCGGCTAGAACCGACCAAAACTTAGTGGAGTATTAAGATTTACTCGGCCGGATCGTCCTCTATTTTTTAGGGGATCGGTTAGAAATGCCCTAAGATAGGTTTATTTTAATTTCTGACGAAACCAATCTAGGTGCTCATCTAGCATGTAGCCTGGACGGTGAACGGGCCATACCCCTTCGCAACCGGTGGAATCGAAGGCATCAATGCAACCGACGGAATTGAAGGCGTTAGCCTAGCGCATGGTGCAAAATCTCCTTCCCAATGCACACAACATTCAGTGCGTCCATGGCCGCCGGCCGGCTTCGACTTGCGACATTTTTCACTTTTCTGACCTCGTTAGGAAACTTCATCACAGAATGAACTCCCCACAAATTATTTCATGATATGATCTTTTTCAAAAACACCATGGAAACGTCAAACCTACCCGCATTGCTAGACTGGTCGAGACCCTACATGACAGGGAGAAACGCGAGTATGTGTGGCGTTGCTAGAAACGCCAGGGTGCGTCGCATTGCCGCCAAAACAAGCAACACCATGGTGCGGTGTTTCCAGCAAAACGTTCCCATTTGCCACCTAGGCTGGTTTTGCGTTGCCAAAAAGAGCGAAAGGCCATGCCTTGTGGCGTTATCAAAAGGATTAGATCGTGAAATATTTTTTTGAGAAGTTTATTTCGTACTAGAGTTTTCCGACAAGGTCAAAATAGTGAAAAGAGCCTCGACTCGCAGCCTTCCTCGTACAGGCCGCACCTGGTCATGCCGAAGCTCACGACATTGACGCTGGAGATAGTACTGCCTGTGTGCCCACATGCAAGCGTAATGGCGCGCCCTTCTCAGTGTCGAGACGCTAGCCCGACTGCGACCATCCTGAAGTTGACCTCGGACGGGTTGCCACCGGCCTCCTCGGACAACACGACGGTGCTCGACTTGTCGCCAGTGCCGCCAGGCTACATAAAATATTCCTTTTGATGCAAGGATATAAGAAATACTTAAACCACATAGATATAACAAATACTAGCATGGATTAGTACACAAAAGGCAATTCATAATTAGTTAGGTTAACTAGATCACTTGATCCCACACGGTATAATATTTTGCGCTTGTGTGTTGATCATCTAATATACAATATTATAGCTTCATCTTCGTCAATGAACATCTTTACTTCATGATCCATCTTGGTTTCTTGAAAGCCACAATGAACTCTTCATTTCACTTCACTGCTTCAAGACTAGATCACCAAAGACTCTTTCATGACCATATCAAGTTTCACCATGAACATTATATTGGTCACACACTTTTTCTTATAAATGCCCCATCACAATCTCTTGAGGGGTAGAATGAATTATTCACTCTAGTTGCTTGCTTCAAGACTCGATCAACCAAAATCCAACGCATGAGCTTAACATGATCTTGTCTTAGAACCATAACTTGAATTCTTCCTTAAGACTATATATCAACCTTTGAGATTATATATATATATATATATCGAAAAACCAAGGTATAGCAAAAAAATACATCCAAAGACCAACTAGTAACATCACTGGAAATGATATGCTGAAACTCTTCCTAAACCAACCCAATATGCTTCATGCATCACTATGAAACATTTATTTATATAAGATATAACACACTTGATGCTCCATAGGAATTGTCATTCAACACCAAAGCTTAGAGCATATCTGTATCTATATGGCATCCATGCTTGAATCCATCCAATATCCTTAATGAACCACCTATGGAATAATCCTTCAAATATATCTCAATGAAACCATTAGTCCATAGAGAATGTCATTAATTACCAAAACTACACTTATGGGCTACATGCACTTTCAGCAGGGTACGAGACGACAATCACACAGTGTAGAAAACAAGCAGAGTGCCATGTTCCTTGGAAGCTACATTTTTCTTGGAAAGTTGCAACAAATTCATTGGCTACGATGGAAAATAAAGTGACCTGATAGATTTTTTGGACATATGCATACTCTATGGAAATGGATCAAGAGGAAACATTCCATGTCTTTTGTAGGTGCCCCTAGATGTCTAGCTATGGTGATAAATGAGGAAATAATTTTAGATGCTGGATGTCGAAGAGGTGGTTGATACAAGGGTGGATTGGCTACTCCAACTTATGTCCAACAACAATGAACATGAGTGCACCCCTTGTTGATGACACTTAAGAGGATATGTCATGTGAGAAACAAGATCACACACCACAAGCAGCCGCCAACGGTGGAAGTTTCCAAACATTTCTTATGAAGCTACACCGCCACCCTCTTGTTCATAAAGCAAAACCCGATTTGAAAGTGTTGTTCTAAGCCCGAGCCATGTGAGCTTGGGTGAACAGTAAAATCACAAAAAAATATATTTAAATAATTCCATTTTTTTGTATGAGACGTTGACAAATGTTTTCATAGCTTCCGACGCTCATCCATGAAGACCCAGTGGTTTTGGTAGATGTTTTCATAGCTTCTGACGCGCATCCATGAAGACCGAGTGGTTTCGGTAGCTCTTGACCTTCTTTCCGGCCTTCAGGCGGATGCCCACGCTCGCGACGTTGACAAAAGAGACGCATGCGGAGCGCTGGCCCTGGGCGGTGAACCGCAAGCTGAAGAAGTGACGAAAGAGCTCCACCAAGGGACTCACGCCCAGGCCTTGCAGTAAAAGGTGAAGACGGTTAGGAGGAGGACGAAGTTGGGCTGAAGGTGTAGAGCCCAGATCTGGTAACGGGAAAGGATGGCGTAGAAGAAGTCAGAGAATGGCGGGACCAGTCTGTCATAAATGCTGTGGAGGAATAAGGGGTAGGCAGTCTTCACCAAGCCGCTCGACGCTGCTGAGCCCGGCCGGATGGCAGTCGCTCCCCGCTAGTTCGTGTCATTGGCCATGAACCGGAGCACTGGACCCAGGTCCTCCGCCTTCGAGATGCGGGAAGGCATGAGAGCAGGCCTGGGAGTAGCGGCGCTCGCGGCGGATGCCATGACCTTCCCTTTCTTGCCGATAGGCGCCATCCACCATCCGGAGCTGCAAAGGGGGCGAGAAGGCGACTTGCTCGGAGATTGGATCTAGCGCGTCCTTGCGCGGAGGGAGAAGATGCAGAAAGGTGGAATGTCGTGAAGGTAAGTAATGACGGCTCCACCCCGCGTGCGTGCTTTATGTTAGCCAGGGCGGATGCCAAAGCACTACGAAAAGGTGGGGTGCCCTGCGTCCCGTCGTGCGCCACATGTCTGGCCTGGCCTGCAGGCGGGGAGAGCCTACACCGTCTCGCCCTAGACTGCTCGGCCATAAACGCCACGGGCTTGGGGGCTACTATCGTGGCTCTGGTACCGGGGGTCCCCAGGCCCGCCTGCTTGCGGCCGAGGTCCCAGTGCATGCTGTGAGCCCTAAGGCGCCCACGTTAAGGCCCGAGGGCACGACCCTTGTGAGGGCCCCTCCTCGCAAGGGGCTGGTCGTGGGGTTCTCCCTAGGATGTTCCCTGCAAGGCTCGTGGGAAGAAGGTGCCTGATGACCCACAAGTATATGGGATCTATCATAGTCCTTTCGATAAGTAAGAGTGTCGAACGTGACGAGGAGCAGAAGGATCTGACAAGTGGTTTTCAGCAAGGAAATATGTGCAAGCACTGAAATTGTCGGTAACAAGTAGTTGTGTGGTGAGATGATTCGTAGCAAGCAACAAGTAACAAAAGTAGCAACGGTGCAGCAAAGTGGCCCAATCCCTTTTGTAGCAAGGGACAAGCCTGGACAAAGTCTTATAGGAGGAAAAATGCTCCCGAGGACACACGGGAATTTCTGTCATGCTAGTTTTCATCATGTTCATATGATTCATGTTCGTTACTTTGATAGTTTGATATGTGGGTGGACCGGCGCTTGGGTACTGCCCTTACTTGGACAAGCATCCCACTTATGATTAACCCCTCTCGCAATCATCCGCAACTACGAAAGAAGAATTAAGACAAAGTCTAACCATAGCATTAAACTAGTGGATCCAAATCAGCCCCTTACGAAGCAACACATAAATTAGGGTTTAAGCTTCTGTCACTCTAGCAACCCATCATCTACTTACTACTTCCCAATGCCTTCCTCTAGGCCCAAATAATGGTGAAGTGTTATGTAGTCGACGTTCACATAACACCACTAGAGGAAAAACAACATACAACACATAAAAATATCAAACGAATACCAAATTCACATGACTACTATTAGCATGACTTATCCCATGTCCTCAGGAACAAAAGTAACTACTCACAAAGCATAATCATATTCATGACCAGAGAGGTAATGAGTAGCATCAAGGATCTGAACATAAACTCTTCCACCAAGTAATCCAACTAGCATCAACTACAAAGAGTAATTAACACTACTAGCCACCTTACAAGTACCAATTGGAGTCGCGAGACGGAGATTGGTTACAAGTGATGAACTAGGGTTTGAAGATGAGATGGTGCTGATGAAGATGTTGATGGTGACGAGTACCCTCCGATGAGAGAAGTGTTGGTGATGACGATGGCGAGATTTCCCCCTCCGGGAGGGAAGTTTCCCCAGCAGGGATCGTCCTGCCGGAGCTCTAGATTGGTTCTGCTCAAGTTCCACCTCGTGGCGGCGGTGAATCCTTGAAAAAGCCTCCTTTCGATTTTTTTCGGACGAAACCCTTCATATAGAGGAAGGGGGGGGGGCAGTGGGCCAGCTGGGTGCCCACAAGCCCCCTAGGCGTGGCCAGGGGGTGGCCGCGCCTAGCAGGCTTGTGGCCACCTGCTGGCGCCCTCTGGCACTTCTTCGGCCCAGTATTTTTTATAAATCCCGAAAAAAAATCCTCGTTGATTTTTACGGCGTTTGGAGTTGCGCAGAATAGGTATCTCAACTTTGCTCCTTTTTCAGGCCAGAATTCCAGCCGCCGGCATTCTCCCTCTTCAAGTAAACCTTGCAAAATAAGAGAGAAAAGGCATAAGTATTGTACCGTGAAGTGAAATAACAGTCCAAGAAGCGATAAATATCAACATAAAAGCATGATGCAAAATGGACGTATCAACTCCCCCAAGCTTAGACCTCGCTTGTCCTCAAGCGAAAGCCTAGCTCAATAAATATGTCCACATGTTTAGGGAGAGAGGTGTCGACAAAACAAGATACGAACATGCATGCATCATGATCATGACCAGAACAGCAATACCAACATATAATCTCTCATGCTAAAGCGACAATTCCTTCACAAAGTAAAGTATGAATCAAGAACCTTACCGAGAATTAGCAACCGATAGCCTTTAGTCATTGAAACAATCACAATTTATCACAACATCAAAAAGAGTCAAATAAGAGCTTGTAAAGAAAATCCACATACTCAATCATCTTTTCATTCTCTACAATTGCTACAACTCACGTGGTACTCATGAGATCAAAGTTTCGGCTGGACACAGAGAAAGATAGGGGCTTATAGTTTTGCCTCCCAACTGCTTACCTCAAAGGTAATGTCAACAATAATAATTCATGAATGCTTACCTCCAAGTTGACATATGAATATAGATCTTTCCCTAGCATATGACTTTAGCCAAGATAAAGGCGAAACAAGGAATTGGTGAAGATCACCATGACTCTTTCAAGGGCAAAAAGTAAAGGTACAAGATAGGCCCTTCGCACAGGGAAGCAGAGGTTGTCATGCGCTTTTGAGGTTTGGATGTGATGGGGTTATAGTCCCAGGGTAGGGTCATAGGTCTGCCATATAGGTCCTACCCAAGGACTACCCTTCATAGGGGACAAGGCCCTTAGACAGTTCCGACTGAACTAAGGACGCCCCCATCATCCAGTCGGCGACGGTCCACTCGGAGCATATCTAACGTGCCGACTGGAATCCACTCTGTACATCATAACCTCCCAGGAGGGCAACGGCCATACGTTTTCATACACCATAACTAGCATTTAAGGCTTACATTACCAGTAACGCCAGCATTAACTCGCCACTACTCCACCCCTGTCCACCGGACCATTATGAAGGGCAGCGCTCTATATAAGCCGCCCTTCACCACCGGTACAGGGGTTGGCACTTGCTGTAATCCCTTAATACACTCGACACAAAGCTCCCAAGAGCACTGAGACGTAGGGCTTTTACCTCCACCGTAGAGGGGCCTGAACTCATACATCCTCGCCGTAGCTAAGGCTCTGCCCATATACTTTCGTACCCCGTACTTCTACTGTCAGACTTATACCCACAACAGTTGGTGCCCACCGTGGGGTAGGCGTCTAAGCGAGTTCCGGCGAGTTTGCGATTTCATCTTTTCGTCATGTCATCCGGCGGAGATCTGTGCATGGGTCATGAGATCCTCTTCGGTGCACTCTCCTTCATCGCCGATGATTCGGCATGGCTTCAGGATGCACCCCTCGACATCGAGACGCTTCCGAGTCGCGGGGCTATGCACTTCCGTGCCAGTTCCTGCGGCGTTCTTCTTCTCCAGCTATCGACCCCGGTGTCGATCTTCGCCCCCGTCACGCGCCGCAACAAGCGATCCGGTCGTCCGCGGCTCCAGCGTTGGGTGCGACACGCCCTAGCGCGACAAAACATGTCCTCTCAAGTGGCGGTGCTCGAATTAGTTGTGGTCCCGCGGTCATCCCAGTGCTTGGAGTCAGTTCCGACTGAACTACCTTCCGAGTATCAGGGTCACGGGCCTGCAGCCGAAGTACTCATGGCCGATTCCCACGAAAGTCCCTCCGGGACTGGTCGGAACAAGGGTGAGACCGGAGAATCATCCGGCGCTCGTCGTCAGCACCCTCGTTCTTCCAGTCGACGCGCTTGCCAGAGCAACATCGAGGTGTTCCGCACACCCATCCTCAACTTGGCTGCAGCCACCAGGATCGCTGATTCTCTCTAGCCGGCTGATTCGGAGGCTGGTAGAGGAATCGAGCAGATCCGTGCCTTGTTACATACGGCGCAGCAGCAAAACTCGGCGGTCTCCCAGTCGCACAACAAGATCCAGAACAGTTCCTTTCAAGCGAACACACATCGGTCGGTTTTCAGTCCCGGCTCTCACCAGCGTCGCAGAGGGGGCAGCCTCTGGAACGATCGTTCCAGGGACCAGAGTCGGAATCCGCTTTCCATTCGGTCTCATCCCGAAGATCGTCGCCGTTCGCGTACTCCTCCGCGGAGTGGGCCTTACGGACCCCGGCATTACGATGATCATCGTTCGGGCGGTGACGCGCATGATCAAAGGCCTGATGCAAGAGGGTATATCACTCAGAAGAAGGTTGATAGAAGCCGAGCCCATCGTGATGGTCACGATAGAGATCATCCGAGTGGAAGCAGGACCGTTGTTTCTGGTCCCGAGTGTTTCAGTCGGGCCATTCGCTCGGCTGACATCCCTCCCAACTTCCGATTGGCGACGGGAATCAGCAAATTCACAGGAGAGTCCAAACCAGAAACTTGGTTAGACGACTACAGAGTGGCGGTCCAGATCGGTGGCGGAGATGACCATGTCGCCATGAAACATCTCCCATTGATGCTCGACGGTTCGGCTCGAGCTTGGCTAAACCAGTTAGCTCCATAAAGCATTTATAGTTGGGCAGATCTGTCCCGAGTCTTTATCAGGACCTTCGAGTGTACGTGCAAATGCCCTGCTGGTCTCACAGAGCTTCAACACTGTGTCCAGAAGCAAAACGAGCCCTTGCATGATTTAATCCAGCGCTGGATAACCCTCTACCACACGGTGGAGAATGTTACAGAACACCAAGCAGTCTGCGCCTTCAAGGCAGGCGTTCGGTACAGAGATCTATACCTGAAGTTTGGTCAGACAGGCGACATCTCCATGAGAAAGATGATGGAGATAGCCGCGCGCTATGCGAATGGCGAAGAGGAGGACCGCATACGTAGCGGCAAGCATAAGTCAGTCGCCGATGGAGATGGGAGCAGCAGTCGGAAGCAGAAACAGAAAGCCCAATCCACTCCGCAAGCGGAGGTGGCAGTCGTTACAAACGCTAAGTCCAAAGGCAAGGGGAAACCACAGTACACCCCCAAGAAGAAACAGTCAGGAAATTCCATCCTAGATCAACCGTGTCCAATCCACACAAAGACGGATGAAGAAGGCAATGCCATATTGCAGAAACATACCACTCAGCAGTGTCGCCTCCTGATCCAAGGATTCGGTGAAGGACAGCTGATGGGGTTATAGTCCTAGGGTAGGGTCATAGGCCTGCCCTATGAGTCCTACCCAAGGACTACCCTTCATAAGGGATAAGGCCCTTAGTCAGTTCCGACTGAATTAAGGACTTCCCATCATCCGGTCGGTGACGATTCCTCCATCATCCAGTCGGAGATGAGCATTCGGAGCGTATCGAATTTACCGACTGGATTCCACTCTGTGCATCGTAACCCCCTTGGAGGGCAACGGTCATACGTTTCCATGTACCTTTATTAGCATTTAAGACATACGTTACCTGTAACGTAGGCATTTATTCGCCACTACTCCACCCCTGCGCACCGAACCGTTGTGAAGGGTAGCGCACTCTATATAAGCCGCCCTTCCCCTCTGGTGCAGGGGTTAGCAATTCACTGTAATCCATATTCCACTCGACAACAAGCTCCCAAGAGCACTGAGACGTAGGGCTTTTACCTCCACCGTAGAGGGGCCTGAACTCATACAACCTCGCCGTAGCTAAGGCTCTGCCCATCCTTTCGTACCCTACACATCTACTGTCAGACTTATACCCACGACAGTTGGCGCCCACCTTGGGGCCGGCGTCTAAGCGACTCTTCGGTGAGTTTGCGACTACATCTTTTCGTCATGTCGTCCGGTGGTGATTTGAGCATGTGTCGCGAGATCCTCTTCGGCGCTCTCTCCTTCATCGTCGACGATTCGGCATGGCTTCGGGATGCCCCTCTTGACGTCGAGGCGCTCCCCAGTCGCGGGGCTACGCACTTCCGTGTCGGCGCCCGCGGCATCCTTCTTCTCCAGCAGTCGGCTCCGGTGTCGACCTTCCCCCTGTCACGCGCCGCAACAAGCGGTCTCGCCGTCCGCGGCTCGAGCGTTGGGTGCAACACGCCCAGGCGCGCCAGAGCGCGTCTTCACAAGTGGCGGTCCTCGAGTCGGTTGTAGTTGCGCCGCCGTCCCAGTGCTCGGACTCACTTCTGACTGAGTTCCCTTCCGAGTACGTGGGTCGCGGGCCTGCAGCCGAAGTGCACATGGCCAACTCCCATGAAAGCCCCTGCCAGACCGGCCGGAACGAGCACGAGGTCGGCGAAACCTCCGACGCTCACCGTCAACCCCGCCGTTCTGCCAGTCGACACACTCGTCAGAGCAACGTGGAGGTGTTCCGCACACCCGTCCTCAACCTGGCCGCCGCCGCCAGGATAGCCGATTCCCTCCAGCCGACTGATTCAGAGGCTGGCAGAGGGATCGAGCAGATCCGTGCCCTGCTGCACACGGCGCAACAGCAAAATTCGGCGGTCTCCCAGTCGCACAACAGGATCCACAATAGTTCTGTTCATGTGAAGACGCATCGGTCAGTTCACAGCCCCGGTTCTCATCGGCGACACAGGGGAGGCATCCGTTCCATAAATCCCGAAGATCGTCGTCGTTCATGCACCCCTCCGCGGGGTGGGCCCTACGGGCCCCGACATCCTGTTGATCGGCGTTCAGTCGGTGACACTTATGATCCAAGGCCCGACGCAAGAGGGCATATCGCTCAGAGGAGGGTCGACAGGGGATGGGCCCACCGCGATGGTCACGATATGGACCGTCCGAGTGGAAGCAGGACCATCGTCTCTGGTCCCGAGTGTTTCAGCCGAGCCATCCGTTCGGCTAACATCCCTCCCAACTTTCGATTGGCGACGGGGATCAGCAAGTTTACAGGAGAATCCAAGCCAGAAACGTGGCTGGACGACTACCGAGTTGCAGTCCAGATCGGAGGAGGGGACGACCACGTCGCCATGAAACACCTTCCTCTGATGCTCGATGGCTCGGCATGAGCGTGGCTGAACCAGTTGGCCCCCTCAAGCATCTACAGCTGGGCAGATCTGGCCCGAGTCTTCATCAGGACCTTCGAAGGGACGTGCAAACGCCCTGCTGGCCTCGTGGAGCTCCAGCACTGTGTCCAAAAGCAGAATGAGCCCCTGCGCGATTTCATTCAGCGTTGGACGACCCTCTACCACACGGTGGAGAACGTCACACAACACCAAGCAGTCTGCGCCTTCAAGGCAGGCGTGCGGTATAGAGATTTGTACCTGAAGTTCGGTCGAACAGGCGACATCTCCATGAGTAAGATGATGGAGATAGCGGCATGCTATGCAAATGGCGAAGAAGAAGACCGCATTCGGAGTGGCAAGCACAAAGCAGTCGCCGATGGAGATGGGAACAACACTCGAAAGCAGAAGCAGAAAGCTCCGTCCACTCCGCAGGCAGAGGCCGCAGCCGTTACCAATGCCAACTTCAAGGGCAAGGGGAAGGCTCAGTTCACCCCCAAGAAGAAGCAGTTCGGAAACCCCATCCTGGACCAGCCATGTCCGATTCACACGAAGATGGATGAAGAGGGCAACACCATATATCCGAAGCATACCACTCGGCAATGTCGCCTCCTGCTCCAGGGGTTCTGCGAAGGGCAACCGAGTGAAAAGGGCAATGAACAGGATGAGGAGGACAAGGAGGATCCGTTCCCCCAAGTCCATGCAATAGTGATGATTTTTGCTGACATTGAGAGCAAGAGTCGACTGAAGCTGGTGAACAGGGAGGTGAACATGGCCACGCCGACCAACCCCACGTTCCTCAAATGGTCTCAGACTGCGATCACCTTTGACCAGTCGGTATCATCCAGCACACGTACCCACCCCAGGGAGGCAGGCTCTGGTCGTCGACCCGGTGGTGGAAGGAGTCCGACTGCGCAAAGTCCTCATGGACGGCGGCAGTGGTTTTAACATCATGTACGCTAACACTCTCAAGGGGATGGGCATTCCGATGTCCAAACTTAGCGAGAGCAGCATGCAGTTCCATGGAGTCGTCCCTGGACGAAAGGCCAAGTCACTCGGCCAGATCGCGTTGGACGTCGTCTTCGGCTCCGACAAGAACTTCCGCAAGGAAAAGTTGACGTTCGAGGTGGTGGACTTCCAGAGTGCGTATCACGCAATTCTGGGCCGCCCGGCGTATGCACGTTTCATGGCCCGTCCATGTTACGTGTACCTGAAGTTGAAGATGCGAGGCTCGAAAGGTGTGATCAATATGACACGCAATCGGCAGCGGGCCGAGGAGTGTCTGCAGCAGGGATCGAGGATCACCGATCAGCAGATGGCTGTCCTCGAGCTTGACGAGTACAAGAAGACAATCGACCCCGCTGACTTGATGCGTTCGAAGAAGCCAGCTTCTGAATCCGCATTCCAGTCGGCGGGAGAGACGAAGAAGGTCAGCATCCACCCGACGGACGACACCGCTGCCCCGACGAACATCTCCACCACCCTCGGTCCTAAATAGGAAGCCGAGCTCATCCAATTCCTCCGTGAGAACTGGGACATCTTCGCATGGAAGCCCTCTGACATGCCACGTGTACCCAGGGAGTTGGCTGAGCACCGACTGCATGTGGATCCCGCCGCTCGGCCTGTCCGAGAACGCCTGCGTCGGTCCGCCGCGCACAAGAGGAAGGCAATCGGAGAAGAGGTGGCCAAGCTTTTGGCAGCCAACTTTATTCGCGAGGTACACCACTCCGAGTGGCTCGCCAATGTTGTCATGGTGCCCAAGAAGGACAAGTCGCTCCGAATGTGCATCGACTTCAAGCATTTCAATAAGGTCTGCCCGAAAGACCATTTTCCGCTCCCCTGCATCGATCAAATTGTCGATTCGACTGCGGGTTGCGAGCGTTTGTCATTTCTTGATGCCTACTCGGGCTATCATCAGATCCGTCTGTATGGCCCCGACGAATTAGAAACAGCCTTCATCACCCCATTCGTGTGCTTCTGCTACATCACTATGCCATTTGGTTTGAAGAATGCAGGAGCAACCTTTATGCACATGATCCAAAAATGCCTCTTCGACCAGATCGGTCGGAATGTGGAGGCGTATATGGATGATATCGTAGTCAAGTCACGCAAAGGTTCCGACCTGCTGACTGACTTGGCAGAAACATTCGCCAACCTTCGTAGGTACGATATCAAGCTCAACCCAGCCAAGTGTTCATTCGGCGTTCCCAGCGGAAAGTTACTCGGTTTCTTTGTTTCCGAACGAGGGATTGATGTCAACCCCGAAAAGATCGGGACCATCGTCCGAATGGAGCGCCCGGTCAGAATACACGACGTACAAAAGCTCACAGGTTGCCTTGCGGCTTTGAGCAGGTTTATCAGTCGACTCGGCGAGAAGGCGCTTCCTCTGTACCGACTCATGAAGAAATCAGATACTTTCGAGTGGACAGATGAAGCCCAAGTCGCATTCGATGACCTGAAAGTCCTACTTTCCACCCAGCCGGTTCTTACTGCTCCGCTCAGTAAAGAGCCGCTTCTTCTGTACATCGCGGCTACAAATCAAGTCGTCAGCACTGTTCTCACAGTCGAACGGGAAGAAGAAGGAAAAGCATACAAGGTTCAGCGGCCAGGGTATTATGTCTCCGAAGTCCTGACTCCTTCCAAGCAGAGGTATCCCCACTATCAAAAACTTATCTACGGGATTTACATGACTGGGAAGAAGGTGGCTCATTATTTCCAAGACCACTTGGTGTCTGTCGTTTCTGATGCTCCGTTGTCGGAAATCCTCCACAATCGGGATGCATCGGGCCGAGTGGCGAAGTGGGCAATGGAGATGTTGTATCGCGACATCAAGTTCGAGGCCAAGAAAGCTATAAAGTCTCAAGCTCTGGCTGACTTCATAGCAGAATGGGTAGAACAACAGCAACCAACCCACATCTACTCGGCTCATTGGACAATGTTCTTCGATGGGTCCAAGATGTTGAATGGCTCTGGCGCTGGTGTTGTGATCATATCGCCAAAGGGTGACAAACTCAAGTATGTGTTGCAGATACACTTTGATTCCTCCAACAACGGGGCAGACTATGAAGCTCTCCTTTATGGACTGCGCATGGCCATCGCACTCGGCGTCCGTCGCCTGATGGTCTATGGCGATTCAGATTTGGTGGTTAATCAAGTGATGAAGGAGTGGGACGTCAGAAACCCCACCATGACCAAATACTGCAATGCAGTGAGGAAGCTCGAGAAAAAGTTTGAAGGTCTAGAACTCGACCATGTTCCGCGACTGAAAAACCAAGGAGCTGATGAGTTGGCAAAACTCGGATCCACTCGGAGACCAGTCCCGAGTGACATCTGCCTCGAGCACCTCCACCTTCCCTCAATTAAAGAAGATCCTTTCACAGAGGAACCAGTACAACCAAAGAGCTCGACAGATCCGACTGAAGTCGAAGTACCTGCTGTGGTTGATTTGATCATGGAGATTCTTGCTGTCATCCCCGATTGGACTGTGCCGATCATTGCATACATCCTGAGACAAGAATTACGAGAAGACGAAGTCCAAGCAAGACATATCGTCCGCAGGTCAAAGTCGTTCACTGTCATTGATGGCCAGTTGTACAAAGAAAGCGTTTCAGGCGTCCTTCAACGATGCATCTCCCCTGAGGAGGGACAGTTAATCCTGGAAGAAATTCACTCGGGAACCTGCGGTCATCACGCCTCCTCAAGGGCAATCGTCGCCAAAGCATTCAGAGCTGGCTTCTTTTGGCTGCAAGCGAATGAAATGGCGAAAGATATGGTCGACCGATGTGAAGGCTGTCAGTTCTACTCTAACAAGTCCCACAAACCAACATCTGCGTTGAAGACAATTCCTCTTGTTTGGCCATTTGCAGTATGGGGATTAGATACAATCGGTCCATTCAGGACAGGCCAAGGGGGATTCACACATCTGTTGGTGGCAGTCGACAAGTTCACAAAGTGGATTGAAGCCAAGCCCATCAAGAAGCTCGACGCCCTAACGGCCATCAAGTTTGTGAGGGATATCATCTCCAGATTCGGGGTACCTCACAGCATAATCACTGACAACGGAACAAACTTTGACTCTGACAGATTCAAAGGTTTCTGTACAGGCCAAGGTCTCCGAGTGGATTTTGCATCTGTGGCGCATCCCCAAACAAACGGGCAAGCAGAGCGGGCGAATGGACTTATTCTGCAAGGTTTGAAGCGTCGACTCCTACGAGAAGTGGGACATGCCGCCGGCGCATGGGTCATCGAGCTACCTTCGGTGCTTTGGGGTCTCCGCACAACCCCAAATAGATCTACATGGCGATCCCCGTTCTTCCTCGTTTACGGAGCAGAGGCAGTCCTTCCGAGTGACTTGCTTCACAACGCTCCACGAGTTGAACTCTTCTCCGAAGCTGAAGCAGAGCAAGCAAGGCAAGACGGAGTGGATCTTCTAGAGGAGGAGCGCGAGACGGCACTGACACGCTCAACGATTTACCAACAAGATCTGCGGCGCTTTCACGCGCGACACGTCAGGAGTCGTACATTCTAAGCAGGCGACCTGGTGCTCCGAGTGGATCAGCAAGACCTCACAAGTTGGCCCCCGCCTGGGAAGGACCCTTCATCATCTCCAAGGTGCTGAACAACGGAGCATATCGACTCTACAACATCGACATGGAAACGGACGAGCCGCGAGCATGGAACGGAGATCTCCTCAAGCGCTTCTACACGTGACCGTCGACTGAAGCAATGTAAAGAACAAGTATCGTTGAAGTAATACAAAGCAGATTGAGTTTTTGCAGATTCAAAATTCTTCCGCGGTCGCAGACTCCTGTCTCAAAAAAAAACTTAGCTGCGTTCAAGAATCGCCTAAGTACAAACTTTCTCCGAGTGTGCACTAAACGTCGCACTCGGGGACTTAGCTGCGATCAAGAATCGCCTAAGTACAAACTTTCTCCGAGTGTGCACTAAACGTCGCACTCGGGGACTTAGCTGCGATCAAGAATCGCCTAAGTACAAACTTTCTCCAAGTGTGCACTAAACGTCGCACTCGGGGACTTAGCTGCGATCAAGAATCGCCTAAGTACAAACTTTCTCCGAGTGTGCACTAAACGTCGCACTCGGGGACTTAGGTGCGATCAAGAATCGCCTAAGTACAAACTTTCTCCGAGTGTGCACTAAACGTCGCACTCGGGGACTTAGCTGCGATGAAGAATCACCTAAGTACAAACTTTCTCCGAGTGTGCACTAAACGTCGCACTCAGGGACTTAGCTATGATCAAGAATCGCCTAAGTACAAAGTTTCTCCGAGTGTGCACTAAACGTCGCACTCGGGGACTTAGCTGCGATCCAGAATCGCCTAAGTACAAAGTTTCTCCGAGTGTGCACTAAACGTCGCACTCGGGGACTTAGCTGCGATCAAGAATCGCCTAAGTACAAACTTTCTCCGAGTGTGCACTAAACGTCGCACTCGGGGACTTAGCTGCGATCAAGAATCGCCTAAGTACAAACTTTCTCCGAGTGTGCACTAAACGTCGCACTCGGGGACTTAGCTATGATCAAGAATCGCTTAAGTACAAACTTTCTCCGAGTGTGCACTAAACGTCGTACTCGAGGACTTAGCTGCGATCAAGAATCGCCTAAGTACTAACTTTCTCCGAATGTGCACTAAACGTCGCACTCGGAGACTTGTCTGCGATCAATAATCGCCTAAATAGAAAGCTTCCTTCGAGTGTATCCTACAGATCCACTCAGAGGCTTAGCAGACCCTCATTGAGACTCATGTAGATGTCAAGACAACTGACAATTACATGAGTGGCAGAACCTCATTGAGGCTCATGTAGATGTCAAGACAACTGACAATTACATGAGTAACAACTCGCTCCGAGTACGACCTGACAGTCGCACTCGAAGACTTAGCCGCGATCACGAATCGCCTAAGTACTCGATTGCCTTCGAGTGTATCCTCCAGATCCACTCGGAGATTCAGCAGACCCTCAGTGAGGCTCATGCAGATGTCAAGACAACTGGCAATTACATGCTCCGCATGTTTGCCATTGGCTTCACCAAGAAACGCCAAACAAAAACCACGAGCCAAAATCGTGTCAACAACTCTTTGGCAATGGAAGAGCAAAAGATTCGATTCAAATTCAAAGTTCGTCTAAAGATAGTTGGTTCGGTGTAGATCAAGCTTATACACACCGAACCACGAATGTGACGGCCAACAGCAGTGGCCAAAGTTTCATACAGCTAACACTCGGCATACCGAGGTAAAAGTTTTCTTAAACGTCGCCAGGACTGGCACTGGGACTGGCAGGCTCCACGAAAGTGTCGAGGTCGATCCCGTCTGCGATGCGAGTGGCGCTCTCAAGGAAGGTCTCCATGAAATCTTCGAATCGAAGCCTTTTGGTGTTGGCGACTTGCAACGCCTTCAGCTTCTCTTCGCGAGCCTCCTTGCAGTGCACTCGGACCAGCGACAGCGCCACATCCGCACCACAGCAAGCCGCAGACTTCTTCCACGCGTGCACTCGGTTCGGGACCTCCTCCAGCCGAGTCATCAAACCTTCCATCTCTTGCCGAGACTTGTCTTCAGGCCAAAGCTCCTTGTCAATTTGGCCGACGACCTCTCTCAGTCGACCGATGAAAGGTCCCACTTTGCCCAGGCGAATGTGCGCTCGGAGCAGGTCTCGATTGGCGTCCTCGCCGAGTGGAACGTTCGGAAGAACCGACCGCTCAACGTCAGCTGCCTCAGCCTCAGCGTCCATGCAAAAATCTGCACAGACAGGACGAGCAAAAAATAAGCACAAAGTGAAATACACAGTCAAGAAGCACTCGGAAAAACAGAACTTACCACCGAGAAGCGCTATCATCTTCCTTGCCCAGTCACTGACGTAATTCTCCTGTGCTATGCACCGCCTGTTCAACACCTACATCTGTCCCATCAGCTCAGTCCTTTGTTTCCCCATTTTCTCCACTTCAGCCGCCAATGCCTTGTTTGCCTCACGGGACTCCTCCAAGGACTTTTCTCGTTCAGCCAGAACATCCTTCAGACCAGCCAAGGCAAGCATTGCTGCATCCAGTTCCGCAGCAAACTGAACCTTTTCAGCCCTCAGAGTCTCGTACGCTGATCCCATCTCGCAAGTCTTCCGCAAGTCAGTGCCAAGAGACGATCAGACAAATTCAACAAGGACAACAATAAAAATTCGAAGTTCTTCAGACCCCTGCCGACGCAAGCAGTCGATAGCGGTCTCGGGGACTACACCCAGTGGGTTCACTAAGAGTGACCCCACTGGCATGAAGCTCAAACAGGCCCGCCCTATTGAGATACATAACAACAAAAAAGCCTATGAGGTTACTACTATCCGACCTGAGTAAAATTACTCTCGGGGACTCATCCAGTAGGTGCACTCGGAGTGCCCCCACCGGTAACATTCGAACAGATTAGTTTTGATCTGATCAAGTTAAAGTAAATGTATATAAAGACAACTGCCGGTGCAAGCACTCGACAGAAGTCTCGGGGACTACACCCACTGGGTTCACTAAGAGTGAACCCACTGCAAAATAATCATACTGTATCCGAGTACATTGCTTAAACACCTAGTGGGTTACAAGAGGAAAGTAAATACTTACTAGCCCACTTACTCGGATATCGTCCCGGAGTTCCAAGCTTCGCTTGTACACAGACGCGATGGAGTCGTACGCTCTCGTGGCATCTCCCGCCATCAACTCCGCCTGCACCATGGCCCCCTTGGCAGCTCCCACCTGATCTTCCGGGAGGCGCTGGACGTCGTACTGGACAGTCGACGGACCTGGCATCGTAGGAAACTCCTTGGGCATCCCAAGTCCTGCTCCAGTCGGTTCAGCAGCGATAAGCGCCATTCCAGTCGACGGCATCGTCTCAGTTGGCGGCGCGTCCATGGCGGGAGTAGTAACCGGTGGAACAACCTCAAGGACAGGCACCGCAGCTTGCTCGGACCTCCTCTGGTCGCCCTCCTCCACATAAATCACCTCTGAGGGAAACCCGACCGAACGGCGTGAGACCACAGGAACAAGGCAAGACCAAAGACAGAATTCGTGATGCAATAAGGTAAAGCTCTCGGAATCGCCACGATGCACCTGGCTGGGATGTGACAACATTGTCCATGTCCGTGGGATCGTCCCCCTGGCGTGGCGGAGAGGTGGCGGAGGTGGCAGCTCTGTCGAGTAAAATTCATTCGACCAATAAGCATGAGTTCAATCAAATACTGGAAGAAGATAGAAGAACAATGCACTTACGTTGAGGTGACGGGAACTGTGACCCTCATCCGCGACAAAGCCTTCCGAGGCTTAGATCCACTCGGTTTGGCCGCCTTAGAGGGCTGGCCCGCGGGCTCAGCAGCAGAGTCCCTGGTCCTCTTTGTGCTCCGAGCACTCGGGACCACGGGAGCGGCTGGCGAGGCGCTCGTAACCACAGGAGCAGCTGGCGGGGCACTCGAGGCCGCTGGGGGAGCCGATGGAGCCACGGGTTCGTGACGATGTTTAGTTCGAGGCTCTGGCGGTGGAGGTGGCGAGTTCTGCTCCTCATCTTCCTCCTATTCTTCTTCAGACTCCTCCTCCGTCTCCCCACTGTCGGAGACGTACTCGACGCTCTCCACGCTGCCCTCCTGGCTACCTTCCTCCTCCTTGGCCGGATTCCCGTTTGAGACAGGAGAAAACCAGTTAGGCCACACCTGCACGAGATACAGTCGACAACATCAGACGTCAGACAGTGATTCAAGAAAGCGATAAATCTAAGACAATTGTGTGCACTCGACAAGTTATACTCACCTCATTCGGAGGAGGGTTGTCCGCGCGGAAGGGCTTCACTCGTCGGGCTCCTCTAGGGTTGTGGCAGGCGCATGTGATGTTGAGGACCCACGACGCCACCATCTCCCCGGTCACGCACTCGACGTTAGTCCGAGTGGAGTCCTCAGGCCCCGTGTAGTGCCACATGGCGTGGTGTCGAGCTTGCAGGGGTTGGATACACCGACCCAGAAAAACCTCCAGCAAATCTATGCCGGTGACTCCTCTTCGGACGACCTCTACAAGCGCATCGACCAGAGGCTGGATCTGGATCTTCTCCGCCTTCGTGAGCGCGAGCTGCCTAGGCGGAGCCGGTCGGTCTAAGCTAAAAGTAGGCAGTCCAGTCGCGGCATTCGGGCAAGCAACATCCTGGCAGTAGAACCATGTCGACTGCCAGTTCCTAACAGATTCAGACAACTGAAGAGCGGGATAGCTACTTTTACTTTTCTTTTGGAAGCCTAAGCCTTCGCAGAGCTGAAGGAGGTGATTTTTGTCATCCGACTGGTTAAGTCTTTTGATGGTTTGAGATCTAGCAGAGAAGATGTGTTTGAGAAGCCCCCAATGGGGAGGACAGCCGATGAAACACTCGCACAGCACGACGAAGGCAGAGAGATGAGCTATTGCGTTGGGAGGAAAATGGTGGAGCTGCGCCCCGAAGTGGTTCATTATACCTTTGAAGAAGGGATGAGGAGGTAGAGAGAAGCCTCGGTGCACGTGGCTGAGCAGCAAGACGCGCTCCCCCTCCCGGGGCGCCGGCTCGGTCTCGCCCTCCGCCGGCAACCTCCACGTCTTGTGCGTGATCATGCCGTGCTCTACCAACTCCAGCAAGTCCCCCTCCGTCACTGTGGAGGGGAGGAAATCCCCCTGGATCCAACCCGCCGGTAGCGCTCGTTGCCACCGCTGAGCAGGAGCCGCTGCCTTCCCCTTCTTCTTCCGCGCCTCGAGCTTGCTAGTCTGCCCCTTTGTCATGGTGGAGGTTGCAGATCCGCGAGGGAGAAGGAGAAAGGAGGAGTTTGAGATGCGCAGGAGGTGACGAGAGAAGCGGGGCAAGTGCGAGCTATCAGGCGAGTGCAACGAAAAACCCTCGCTGCAGAGGTTTAAGTAAGATTCCGACTGGGTCACTAGCAGGTGGCCCCAAAATCTTATCCCCCGACCGGTTGCTATGATATTAGTGGAGAAGATGAAGGCGCGGAAATCGAGGCGGCAGATACTACTCGATTACGATGTCGTCATCCCCGCTGAGCGCGCGGTAACCGAAATTTGAGGATCCCGGAAAATCCACCGCTGTCAGTTGACTGGTCACGTCAAAAGATACCACGGAAGCACTCGGTCCCTGACGGTTCGTTTCACAAATACGTCCACTCGGATCACTGGTCAAAGAGGATAAAATGGATCGAGGCAAACAACGCCAAAGTCGCATCCGTACCAGTCGGATCCGTACTCCAAGCATCGCTTCGTCGTTCCAACCCCAATCCATTCGGGGACAGGCGACATCTCCATGAGAAAGATGATGGAGATAGCCGCGCGCTATGCGAATGGCGAAGAGGAGGACCGCATACGTAGCGGCAAGCATAAGTCAGTCGCCGATGGAGATGGGAGCAGCAGTCGGAAGCAGAAACAGAAAGCCCAATCCACTCCGCAAGCGGAGGTGGCAGTCGTTACAAACGCTAAGTCCAAAGGCAAGGGGAAACCACAGTACACCCCCAAGAAGAAACAGTCAGGAAATTCCATCCTAGATCAACCGTGTCCAATCCACACAAAGACGGATGAAGAAGGCAATGCCATATTGCAGAAACATACCACTCAGCAGTGTCGCCTCCTGATCCAAGGATTCGGTGAAGGACAGCTGATGGGGTTATAGTCCTAGGGTAGGGTCATAGGCCTGCCCTATGAGTCCTACCCAAGGACTACCCTTCATAAGGGATAAGGCCCTTAGTCAGTTCCGACTGAATTAAGGACTTCCCATCATCCGGTCGGTGACGATTCCTCCATCATCCAGTCGGAGATGAGCATTCGGAGCGTATCGAATTTACCGACTGGATTCCACTCTGTGCATCGTAACCCCCCTGGAGGGCAATGGTCATACGTTTCCATGTACCTTTATTAGCATTTAAGACATACGTTACCCGTAACGTAGGCATTTATTCACCACTACTCCACCCCTGCGCACCGAACCGTTGTGAAGGGTAGAGCACTCTATATAAGCCGCCCTCCCCCTCTGGTGCAGGGGTTAGCAATTCACTGTAATCCATATTCCACTCGACAACAAGCTCCCAAGAGCACTGAGACGTAGGGCTTTTACCTCCACCGTAGAGGGGCCTGAACTCATACAACCTCGCCGTAGCTAAGGCTCTGCCCATCCTTTCGTACCCTACACATCTACTGTCAGACTTATACCCACGACAACAGCCGAGTGAGAAAGACATCGAGCAAGATGATGAGGACAAGGGGGGTCCGTTCCCTCAAGTCCATGCAGCGTTAATGATTTTTGCTGATGTAGAAAGCAAAAGTCGACTGAAGCTAGTCAACAGGGAGGTAAACATGGCAACCCCATCCACTTCCACGTTCCTCAAGTGGTCACATACTGCAATCACTTTTGATCAGTCAGACCACCCAGCACACGTACCCACCCCAGGGAGGCAAGCTCTGGTCGTCGACCCGGTGGTGGAAGGAGTTAGGCTGCGCAAAGTCCTCATGGATGGCGGCAGCGGCTTGAATATCATGTATGCCGATACTCTCAAGGGCATGGGCATTCCAATGCCCAGACTTAGCGAGAGCAGTATGCAATTCCATGGAGTCGTTCCAGGAAGAAAGGCCAAATCACTCGGCCAGATTGCGTTGGATGTCGTTTTCGGCTCTGACAAGAACTTCCGCAAAGAGAAGTTAACATTCGAGGTGGTCGACTTCCAGAGTGCATACCATGCCATTCTGGGCCGTCCGGCATACGTACGTTTCATGGCCCGTCCATGTTACGTATATCTGAAGCTGAAGATGCCTGGTCCCAAATGCGTGATTACTGTCACAGGCAATCGGCAGCGGGCCGAGGAGTGTCTGCAGCAGGGGTCGAGAATTGCAGACCATCAGATGGATGTACTCGGGTTGGATGAGTACAAGAAGATTGCCGACCCCGCCGACCTGATGTGTTCAAATAAGCCACCTTCCGAGTCCGCATTCCAGTCGGCGGGAGAGACGAAGAAAGTAAGCATCCACCCGACGGATGCCACCGCCGCCCGAACAAAAATCTCCACCACCCTTGATCCAAAATAGGAAGCTGAGCTCATCCAATTCCTCCATGAGAACTGGGACATTTTTGCATGGAAGCCTGCTGACATGCCAGGTGTACCCAGGGAGTTGGCTGAGCACCGACTGCATGTGGATCCTGCCGCTCGGCCCGTCCAAGAACGCGTGTGTCGGTCCGCCGCGCACAAGAGAAAAGCAATCGGAGAGGAGGTAGCTAAACTTCTGGCAGCCAACTTCATTCGCGAGGTACACCACTCCGAGTGGCTCGCTAATGTTGTCATGGTGCTCAAGAAGGACAAGTCTCTCCGTATGTGCATCGATTTCAAGCACCTTAATAAGGTCTGTCCGAAAGACCACTTCCCGCTCCCTACATTGATCAAATCGTTGATTCGACTGTGGGTTGCTAGCGCTTATCCTTCCTTGATGCCTATTCGGGCTATCATCAGATCCGTCTGTATGGTCCAGATGAATTAAAAACATCTTTCATCACCCCATTCGGGTGCTTCTGTTACATCACTATGCCATTCGGTTTGAAAAATGCAGGAGAAACTTTTATGCGAATGATCCAAAAATGCCTCCTAGACCAGATTGGTCGAAATGTGGAGGCATATATGGACGATATCGCAGTCAAGTCACGCAAAGGTTCTGACCTGCTGACTGACTTGGCAGAAACATTCGCCAACCTACGTAGGTACGATATCAAGCTCAACCCGGCCAAGTGTTCATTCGGCGTTCCCAGCGGGAAGTTACTCGGTTTCTTCGTTTTCGAACGAGGGATCGATGTCAACCCCGAAAAGATCGGGACCATTGTTCAAATGGAGCGGCCGGTAAGAGTACATGACGTACAAAAGCTCACAGGTTGCCTAGCGGCTTTGAGCAGGTTTATCGCTCGACTCAGCGAGAAGGCGTTACCTCTGTACCGACTCATGAAGAAGTCGGATACCTTCGAGTTGACAGACGAAGCCCAAATCGCATTCGACGACCTCAAAGCCCTGCTTTCCACCCAGCCGGTTCTTACTGCCTCGCTGAGTAAAGAACCCCTTCTTCTGTACATCGCGGCTACAAATCAAGTCGTCAGCACCGTTTTGGCAGTCGAACGCGAAGAAGAAGGCAAAGCGTACAAGGTTCAACGGCCAGTATATTATGTTTCCGAAGTCCTAACTCCTTCCAAGTAGAGGTATCCCCATTATCAGAAGCTTATTTATGGGATCTACATGACTGCAAAGAAGGTGGCTCGTTATTTCCAAGACCACTCGGTATCTGTCATATCTGATGCTCCGTTGTCGGAAATTCTCCACAATCGGGACGCATCAGACCGAGTGGCAAAGTGGGCAATGGAGATGCTATACTGCGACATCAAGTTCGAAGCCAAGAAAGCTATAAAGTCTCAAGCTCTTGCTGACTTCATAGCAGAATGGGTAGAACAACAACAATCGACTCACATCTACTCGGATCATTGGACCATGTTCTTCGATGGGTCCAAGATGTTGAATGGCTCCGGCGCCGGCGTAGTGCTCATATCCCCGAAAGGTGATAAACTCAAGTATGTGTTGCAGATCCATTTTGATTCTTCCAACAACGAAGCAAAGTATGAAGCTCTCCTTTACGGGTTGCACATGGCCATCACACTCGGCGTCCGTCGCCTGATGGTCTATGGCGACTCAGATCTAGTGGTTAATCAAGTAATGAAGGAGTGGGATGTAAGGAACCCCACCATGACTGCATACTGCAACGCAATAAGAAAGCTCGAAAAGAAGTTCGAAGGTCTGGAACTTCACCATGTTCCCCGACTGAAAAACCAAGCAGCATATTAATTGGCAAAACTTGGATCCCCACGGAGACCTGTCCTGAGTGATGTCTGCCTCGAGCACCTACACCTCCCCTCGGTAAAAGAAGATTCTTTTACAGAGGAACCTGTGCAACCGAAGAGCTCAACAGATTAGACTGAAGTCGAGGTTCCCGCTGTGGTTGACCTGGTCATGGAGATTCTAGTTGTCATTCCTGAATGGACTGTGCCATTCATTGCGTACATCCTGAGGCAAGAGTTATCGGAAGACGAGGTCCAAGCTAGGCAGATCGTTCGCAGGTCGAAGCCCTTCACCGTCGTTGATGACCAGTTATACAGAGAAAGTGTTTCAGGCGTCCTTCAGCGGTGTATCTCTCCTGAGGAGGGTCAGTTAATTTTGGAAGAAATTCACTCGGGAACCTGCGGCCATCATGCCTCCTCAAGGGCAATCGTCGCCAAAGCATTCAGAGCTGGTTTCTTCTGGTTGCAGGCGAATGAAATGGCAAAAGACATAGTCGACCATTGCGAAGGTTGTCAGTTCTATTCAAACAAGTCCCAGAAGCCAACATCCGCGCTGAGGACAATTCCCCTTTCTTGGCCATTCGCCGTGTGGGGATTAGATACAGTCGGACCATTCAGAACAGGCCAAGGAGGATTCACCCATCTGCTGGTAGCAGTCGACAAGTTTACCAAGTGGATTGAAGCCAAGCCAATCAAGAAGCTTGATGCCCTTACGGCCATCAAATTTATGAGAGGCATCATCGCGAGATACGGGGTTCCACACAACATAATCACCGACAATGGCACAAACTTTGACTCGGACGAGTTCACAGGTTTTTGCGCAGGCCAAGGTATCCGAGTGGATTTTGCATCCGTTGTGCACCCCCAAACAAATGGACAAGCGGAGCGGGCGAATGGACTCATTCTTCAAGGGTTGAAGCCTCGACTCATGCGGGAAGTTGGACATGCCACTGGCGCATGGGTCACCGAGCTGCCTTCGGTGCTGTGGGGCCTCCGAACAACTCCGAATAGATCGAAAGGACGATCCCCGTTTTTCCTCGTTTATGGAGCAGAGGCAATCCTTCAGAGTGACTTGCTTCACAACTCTCCACGTGTCGAACTCTTCTCCGAAGCCGAAGCAGAGCAAGCCAGGCAAGACAGAGTAGACCTTTTAGAAGAGGAGCACGAGATGGCATTGATCCGTTCAACAATTTATCAGCAAGATCTGCGGCGATTTCATGCGCGGCACGTCAGGAGCCGCACGTTCCAAGCAGGCGACCCGGTGCTCCGAGTGGATCAACAGAGACCACACAAGTTGGCTCCCGCCTGGGAAGGACCGTTCATAATTTCTAAGGTGTTGAACAACGGAGCGTATCGACTCTACAACCTCGACAGGGAGACGGACGAGCCGCGAGCATGGAATGGAGATCTAATGAAGCGCTTCTACACATAACCGCTGACAGAAACAATGTAAAGAACAAATGTCATCGAAGTAATACAAAGCGGATTAATTTCTTGCCGATTCAAAATTCTTCCGCGTTTGCAGACTCCGGTCTAAAAAACTAACTCCGAGTGTGCACCAAAAGTCACACTCGGAGACTTAGCTGCGACCCAGAGTCGCCTAAGTAAACAACCTGCTCTGAGTGTGCACTAAAAGTCACACTCGGGGACTTAGCTGCGACCCAGAGTCGCCTAAGTAAACAACTTGCTCCGAGTGTCCACCAAAAGTCACACTCGGGGACTTAGCTGCGACCCAGAGTCGCCTAAGTAAACAACGCGCTCCGAGTGTGCACCAAAAGTCACACTCGGGGACTTAGCTGCGACCCAGAGTCGCCTAAGTAAACAACTCACTCTGAGTGTGCACCAAAAGTCACACTCGGGGACTTAGCTGCGACCCAGAGTCGCCTAAGTAAACAACTTGCTCCGAGTGTGCACCAAAAGTCACACTCGGCGACTTAGCTGCGACCCAGAGTCGCCTAAGTAAACAACTTGCTCCGAGTGTGCACGAAAAGTCACACTCGGGGACTTAGCTGCGACCCAGAGTCGCCTAAGTAAACAACTTGCTCCGAGTGTGCACCAAAAGTCACATTCGGGGTCTTAGCTGCGACCCAGAGTCGCCTAAGTAAACAACTCGCTCCGAGTGTGCACCAAAAGTCACACTCGGGGACTTAGCTGCGACCCAGATTCGCCTAAGTAAACAACTCGCTCCGAGTGTGCACCAAAAGTCACACTTGGGGACTTAGCTGCGACCCAGAGTCGCCTAAGTAAACAACTCGCTCCGAGTGTGCACCAAAAGTCACACTCGGGGACTTAGCTGCGACCCAGAGTCGCCTAAGTAAACAACTTGCTCCGAGTGTGCACCAAAAGTCACACTCGGGGACTTAGCTGCGACCCAGAGTCGCTTAAGTAACCAACTTGCTCCGAGTGTGCACCAAAAGTCACACTCGGGGACTTAGCTGCGACCCAGAGTCGCCTAAGTAAACAACTTGCTCCGAGTGTGCACCAAAAGTCACACTCGGGGACTAAGCTGCGACCAGAGTCGCCTAAGTAAACAACTTGCTCCGAGTGTGAACCAAAAGTCACACTCGGGGACTTAGCTGCGACCCAGAGTCGCCTAAGTAAACAACTTGCTCCGAGTGTGCATTTAAAGTCACACTCGGGGACTTAGCTGCGACCCAGCATCGCCTAAGCAAACAACTTGCTCCGAGTGTGCATTTCAAGTCACACTCGAGGACTTAGCTGCGAACCAGAGTTGCCTAAGTAAAGAGCTTCCTCCTAGTGGGCACACAAGTTACACTCGGAGGCTTAGCTGAGTCGCCTAAATAAAAACCACGAGCCAAAATCGTGTCAAAAAAAAACTCAGCGAAAGAAGAGCAAAAGATCCGGTTCGAATTCAAATTGAGTTCAACGATCAGTCGGCTCGGTGTGAATCAAGTTTATCCACACTGAGACACGAATGTACCGGACAACAGCAGTTGCCAAAGTTTAATACAAACTCCACTCGGCATACCGAGGTAAATGCGCGTTCAACATAAAGTCAATCAAGCATCGCCGGGTCTGGCAGGCTCCACGAAGGTGTCGAGGTTGATTCCATCTGCAACCCGAGTGGCCGTGTCGAGGAAGGTCTCCATGAAGTCTTCAAATCAAAGCTTCTTGGTGTTGGCGACCTGCAACGTCTTCAGCTTGTCTTCACGGGCTTCCTTACAATGCACTCGGACCAGAGACAGCGCCACGTCCGCGCCACACCAAGCGGCAGACTTCTTCCATGCATGCACTCTGCTTGGAACATCCTCCAGTCGAGTCATCAACCCCTCTATCTCATTCCGGGAGTCATCTTCAGGCCACAGCTCTTTGTCAATTCGGCCGACAACTTCTCTGAGGCGACCAACGAAAGGACCCACCTTGTTAAGGCGGGAATTCAGTCGGAACATGTCCCAGTTAGCTTCATCACCGAGCGAAACATTCGGTTGCCTAAGCGCCGGTTCAATTTCGACGGTCTCGGCTTCAACGTCCCGACAGAAATCTGCAAAGAAAAGACAGGGAGAAAATAAGCGTGGAGTGAACTCCAAAGTCAAAGAGCACTCGGCAAGCAACTTAACACCAAGCAGTGCGACCATCTTCTTCGCCCAGTCGCCGACGTATTTCTCCTGCGCTTTGCACCGAGCGTTCATTGACTTCAGCTGGCCCACCCATTCAGATCTCTCCTTCTTCATATTTTCTAACTCGGCTAACAGTGCCTTGTTAGTCTCCCGAGATTCCTCCAAAGATATTTCTCGTTCAGTGAGAGCCTTCTTCATGCCAGCCATATCATTCGTAGCTACCTCCAAGTCGGCAGCAAGTTGAGTCTTCTCAGCCATCAGAGCAGTATAGGCCGATCCTACTTCACAAGTCTTGTGTCAAAGAGACACAAAGGGAGGATCAGCCAGATTCAACAAGGAAAAAGTCTCGACAGATATGACAAAACAATCAAAACTCAAGATTCTTCAAACCCCTGCCGATGCAAGCAATCGACAGCGGTCTCGGGGACTACACCCAGTGGGTTCACTGAGAGTGACCCCACTGGTATGAAGCTCGAACAGGTCGGTCCCATTGAGCTCCATAGCAAACCAACAACACTATGAGACTACTATTACTTGACCCGAGTAACACTACTCTCGGGGACTACACCCAGTGGGTGCACTCGGCGTGCCCCCACTGGTACCATTTGGACAGATCAGCTCTGATCTGTAGAGATTATGGAAAATACATATAAAGACAACTGCCGATGCAAACACTCGGCAGAAGTATCGGGGACTACACCCACTTGGTTCACTCGGAATGAACCCACTAGAAAATTAACCTACTGTATCCGAGTATCTCGCCAAAACCCCCAGTGGGCACCAAGAGGAATGTAAACACTTACTAGCGCACTTACTCGGATATCATCCCGAAGCTCCAAGCTCTTCTTGTACAGGGACGCAACGGAGTCATATGCTCCCTTGGCTTCGCCCACCATCAGCTCCACTTGTACCATGGCGTCCTTGGCAGGTCCTACTTGATCTTCCGGGAGGCGTCGGGCATCATAGTGAACAGTCGACGGACCCGGCGTGGCAGAAGGCGCCCTAGGTATCCCGAGCTCCCTGGGCATCCTAAGCTCTGCTCCACTCGGTTCCGCCGTGAAGGCCACCGTCTCAGTCGGCAGCACGCTCATGGCGGGGCTGGCAGCAGGTTGGATAACCCCAGGGACAGACGCCAAAGCTGGTTCCGACCCCCTTTGGTCGTCGTCGTCCAAATGGATCACCTCCGAAGGAAGCCCGACTGAACAAAATAAAAATACAGAAAAAGATCAAGATCAAAGACGGCACTCGCGAAACGGTAATACAGCTCTCGGAGTCGTGACAACGTACCTTGCTGGGACGTGGCGGCGTCATCAGTGTCCATGGGATCGTCACCCTGACGCGGCAGAGAGGTTGCGGAGGTAGCAACTTTGTTGAGTGAAATCCATTCGACGGGTAAACATGAATTCCCAAAAAGAAGAGTCCAATCGGATACTGAAGGAAGATGGAAGAGCAAAGATACTTAAGCTGAGGCGACCGGAACAACGATCCTCATCCGGGGCAAAGCTTTCTGAGGTTTAGACCCGATGGATTTAGCCACCATGGAAGGCTGATCCACGGGCTCGGCAGAAGAACCCCTGGTTCTCTTCACACTCCAAGCACTCGGGGCCACGGGAGGAGCCGGCGGAACAACGGGGTCATGACGGTGCTTGGTTCGGCGTTCTGGTGGTGAGGGTGATGAGCTCTGCTCTTCACTCTCCTCCTCCTCCTCTTCTATTTCCTCCTCCGTCTCCCTACTGTCAGAGACGTACACGGCACTACCTGCGCTACCCTCCATGCTGCCTTCTTCTTCCTCGACCGGATCCCCACTTGTTCGTCCACTCCTGCACAAAACACAGTCGGCAACGTCAGTCGGCGAGACAAGAAAAGCAATAAAACTGAGAAGGTTAAAAGCACTCGACAACATGTACTCACCTCATTCGGAGGAGGATTTTGGGCGCGGAAGGCCTTCACCCGCCGAGCTCCCACGGGGTTATCACATGTGCCCGTGATGCTGCGGACCCACGCACCCACGGTCTCCTCGCTCACGTCTTCAGGATGGGACCGAGTGGTATCCGAAGGCCCCGTCTAATGCCACATTGCGTGGTCTCAGGCCTGGAGCGGCTGGATGCGTCGACCCAGAAAAGTCTCCAACAGGTCCATGCCGGTGACTCCGTTCCGGACGACAGTTATCAGCGCGTCGATCAAAGGCTGGATCTGGGCTTTTTCTCCCTTAGAGAGCGCTAGCTTCCTGGGAGGGCTCGGATGGTCTAAACTAAAGGGTGGTAACCCACTCGGAGCATTCGGGCAGACAATGTCCTGGCAATAGAACCAGGACGATTGCCAGTTCCTAACCGACTCGGATAGCTGAAGGGAGGGATAACTACTTTTCGTTTTTTCTGAAATCCTAAACCCCCACAGAGCTGGAGGATGTGTGTCTTATCATCAGACTGGCTAAGTTTCTTAACCGTTTGAGATCTAGCAGAGAAAACATATTTGAAGAGCCCCCAGTGGGGAGGACATCCTATGAAACACTCGTAGAGGGTGATGAATGCGGAAAGATGAGCTATCGCATTCGGCGGAAAGTGATGGAGCTGCGCCCCGAAGTAGTTCATAATACCCCAGAAGAAAGGATGGGGAGGCAGGGAGAAACCTCTGGCCACGTGGCTGAGCAGCAGGACGCGCTCCCCCTCCCTCGGTGCCGGCTCCATCTCGCCTTCCGGCAGCCTCCAAGACTTATCGACGACCATGCCGTGCTCCACCAGCTCCAGCACGTCGGTCTTCCTCACCGTGGAGGGGAGGAAGTCCCCCTGGATCCAGCCCGCCAGCAACGCCCGCTTCCGCCGCTGAGTGGAGGCCGCCCCCTTCTTCTTCTTCTTCGCCTCAAGCTTGCTGGTCTGCCCCTTCGTCATGGCGAGGGCAACGGATCCGCACAGGAGGAGGGGAAGGAGGTGGCTAGAGGTGTGCAGGGAGTTGCAGGGAGGCGAGATCAATGGGAGGAAGACGAGCAGCGCAACAGGAAGGTCCGCCAGGAAGGCTTTAAAAGGCCTCCGACTCAGTCACCTACAGGTGGGCCCAAGATCTTATCTTCCCAACCGGCTGCTGCAAGATTAGTGGAGAAGATCGCGGCGCGGTAATCGAGGAGGCAAATCTACTCGATGGCGATGACAACATCCCTGCTGAGCGCGCGGCAACCGAAATTTGAGAATCTCGAAAAATCCGGTGCTGTCAGTATGACCGGTCTCGTCGAAAGATTCCACGGAAGCAATCGGTCCCTCACGGTTCGTTTCGCTTGCATATTCACTCGGATCACTAGCCGCAAAGATAAAATGGATCGAGGTAGACAATGCTAAGATCACCTCAATACCAGTCGGCTCCCAACTCCGGACATCACTTCATCGTTCCAGCTCCGATCCATTCGGGGACTAATGATGGGGTTATAGTCCGAGGGTAGGGTCATAGGTCTGCCCTATAGGTCCTACCGAAGGACTACCCTTCATAGGGGACAAGGCCCTTAGACAGTTCCGACTGAACTAAGGACGCCCCCATCATCCAGTCGGCGACGGTCCACTCGGAGCATATCTAACGTGCCGACTGGAATCCACTCTGTACATCGTAACCTCCGAGGAGGGCAACGGTCATACGTTTTCATACACCATAACTAGCATTCAAGGCTTACGTTACCAGTAACGCCAGCATTTACTCGCCACTACTCCACCCCTGTCCACCGGCCCATTGTGAAGGGCAGCGCACTCTATATAAGCCGCCCTTCACCACTGGTACATGGGTTGGCACTTGCTGTAATCCCTTAATATACTCGACACAAAGCTCCCAAGAGCACTGAGACGTAGGGCTTTTACCTCCATCGTAGAGGGGCCTGAACTCATACATCCTTGCCGTAGCTAAGGCTCTGCCCATATACTTTCGTACCCCGTACTTCTACTGTCAGACTTATACCCACGACAGGATGCGTGTCCTCTTAGTGGAGAGGAACATCACTTTATATTGCCTCCTGTGATAAAGAACTTTATTATGCAGTCTGTCGCTTTTATGTCTTCCTCATCACAGGTTCGTACAAAGCTTATTTTCCACACACTAATAGATCATACATATTAGGGAGCAATTTTTATTGCTTGCACCGATGACAACTTACTCGAGGGATCTTATTCAATCCATAGGTAGGTATGTGGACTCTCATGGGAAAACTGGGTTGAAGGTTTATGGATGCACAAGTAGTATCTCTACTTGGTGCGAGAGTTTTGGCTAATATGAGGTGGAAGCAATCGTCACATGGTAAGGGATCTCTAATCATATAACATTGTTCGGAGCCAGGCAAACACAATTCATTATGTTGTCTTCCTTGTCCAACATCTACTTCTAGGCATGCAATAGTTTAGTGAATGTTCACAATCATAGATGGTATCAAAGATGATGTATTTATATGTGAACCTCTCCTTCTTTATCACTTCCTATTAATTGCAACAATGACCAAGGTCTACGTTTGTCTACCCTCAACAAGTTTCAATCAACATTTTTTTATATGTTAAGCCATCACTTCCCATAAGGTCATTACATGATCTTTCATGCTTTTGTTCTTTTCTCATTCTTTTGATCATGGCATGAGGCAAGGCCCATAACTAAGACACTCTTTATTATATGGCTCACGAGCTCGAATACATCGGGGGTGACACAAAGCAAAATTCAAGCCTAAAACACTAAGACCTTTATTCTACTAGAGAAAGAGAAAACTAAAAAGGAACAAACTAAAACAAAGGTAAGGGCAAAAGATGTGATGGTGATACGATACCGGGGCAACTCCCCCAAGCTTGGCACAAGCCAACGGGATTGCCCATACCCATGCTCAGTTGTCTTCCTTTGGAGGTGATGGTGGTGGAGTTGTTGTAACCTTTGATTCCAAGAGGGCCATCAATCTTTAATTTATACCTTGGAGATCTGTGATATGTTTCTCCAGCAAAACAACTTCACGAGTGAGATAAGTATTGCGAGCACGAGTTGTTTGACAAAACCTCAAGAGTTCAATCAAGGATGGAGACAATAGGTGGAGGTAGGGTTGGAGGAAATCCACTTCTTCAACTTCTTCCTTGTTGAGCACAGATTGCACTTCATCCCATGCCTGATTCTTCTCCTTAGCTTTGCCCTTGGTTTCTTTAGGTAGCCTTTCCTTAGCCTCCATGACCTCCATCCTTTTCAGATCAGCATGTACTTCTCCATAGACTTGAGGGAGATTGTTCTCCCCCACAGATTCCTGGGACGACATTTTGCTCTAAATCTGCGGCAGAAAACAGGCTCGAAACGAAAATAGAGGAAATCTGCGTGATACGAGGGTGAGACCTTTCGGGAGAATATATAATGATTTTTTCAGACCAAAGGGAGTACTCCGCATGAAATTGGAGTCCGGGAGGCACACGAGGTGGCCACAAGCCCCCGAGGCGCGACCAGGGGGTGGGCCCGCGCCTGGCAGGCTTGTCGCCTCCTCGCGCGCTTTCCGGACTATTTCCAAATTTTCAATTTTTTAAAATATTCCAAAACGGAGAAAAATTCCTACTGGAAAAGTTTTGGAGTATGTTTTCTTACCGAATCACATACCTCTTCATTTTTGAAGTCTGTAACAGGCTGATAAATATCCCTTAGGTATTCTTCCGGAGTTATGGTATTGATAATATTGCTTTCAACATTTATGGGAGTACGTGAGATATAATGCTTGATTCTGTGCCCATTTACAACTCTCGGACAATTACCTTCCATGTTGTTGATCTTGATAGCACTGGAATGATATACTTCCTCGACAATATAGGGACCTTCCCATTTAGAGAGAAGCTTGCCTACAAAAACCTTAAACGAGAATTATATAGCAAGACATAATCACCTACATTGAACTCACGCTTTTGTATCCTCTTATCATGCCACCTATTAACCTTTTCTTTGAACAACTTGGCATTCTCATATGCCTGAGTTATCCATTCATCAAGCGAGCTAATATCAAATAACCTCTTCTCACCCGCAAGTTTGAAATCAAAGTTGAGCTCTTCGATTGCCCAATAGGCTTTATGCTCTAGCTCAAGAGGTAAATGACATGCTTTTGTTGGAAATATACCCTAGAGGCAATAATAAAATGGTTATTATCATATTTCCTTGTTCATGATAATTGTCTATTGTTCATGCTATAATTGTATTAACAGGAAACAGTAATACATGTGTGAATAAATAGATTACAATGTGTCCCTAACAAGCCTCTTGTTGGCTAGCTCGTTAGTCAATAGATGATCATGGTTTCCTGGTCATGGGCATTAGATGTCATTGACAACGGGATCACATCATTGGGAGAATGATGTGATGGACAAGACCCAATCCTAAGCATAGTACTAGATCGTATTGTTCGCATGCTAAAGCTTTTCTAATGTCAAGTGTCTTTTCCTTCGACCGTGAGATTGTGCAACTCCCGGATACCGTAGGAGTGCTTTGGGTGTATCAAACGTCACAACGTAACTGGGTGACTATAAAGGTGCATTACGGGTATCTCTGAAAGTGTCTGTTGTGTTGGTACGAATCGAGATCGGGATTTGTCACTCCACGTGACGGAGAGGTATCTCTGGGCCCACTCGGTAGAACATCATCATGAGCTCAATGTCACTAAGGAGTTAGTCACACGATGACGTGCTACGGAACGAGTAAAGAGACTTACCGGTAACGATATTGAACAAGGTATAGGTATACCGACGATCGAATCTCGGGCAAGTTCTATACCGACAGACAAAGGGAATTGTATACGGGATTGATTGAATCCTTGACATCATGGTTCATCCGATGAGATCATCGTGGAGCAAGTGGGAGCCACCATGGGTGTCCAGACCCCGCTGATGGTTATTGGCCGGAGAGGTGTCTCTATCATGTCTACCCGTCTCCCGAACCCGTAGGGTCTACACACTTATGGTTCGATGACGCTAGGGTTATAGGGAATTCTTATACGAGGTTATCGAAAGTTGTTAAGAGTCCCGGATGACACCCCGGACGTCACGAGGAGCTCCGGAATGGTCCGGAGGTAAAGATTGATATATAGGACGGATGGTTTCGGACACCGGAAGTGTTTCGGGCGTCACCGGTAACGTACCGGGACCACCGGAGGTGGCCCCGGGGGTCCACCCGAAGGGGGCAACGACCCCGGGAGGCTAGATGGGCCAAGTGCAGGAGGGAACCAGCCCCTAGGTGGGCTGGTGCGCCCCCCCAGTTAGCCCATGGTGCAGGAAGAAGGGAGAGGGGGGGGGAACCCTAGCGCAGGTGGGCCTAAGGCTCACCAGAAGGGTGCGCCACCCCTCCTCCCCCCTTGGCCGTCGCACCTCCCCCCATCTAGGGCTGCCCCCCCAGGAGAGGGAAAACCTCAAGGGGGCGCAGCCCCTTCCTCCCCCTATATATAGTGGGCACTTTTAGGCTTTTGGGGACACCGTTTTCCCTCTCCCTCGGCGCAACCCTGCTCTTCTTTCTCCTCCTCTGTGCTGGTGCTTGGCGAAGCCCTGCCGGGAGACCTCGTCTCTCCATCGACACCACGCCGTCGTTCTGCTGGAGATCTTCCCCAACCTCTCCCTCCTCCTTGCTGGATCAAGGTGCGGGAGACGTCACCGGGCTGCACGTGTGTTGAACGCGGAGGTGCCGTAGTTCGGCACTAGATCGGAATCACACCGCGAGTACGACTCCATCAACTGCGTTCTAGTAACGCTTCCGCTTAGCAATCTTCAAAGGTATGAAGATGCACTCACCCCTCTCTCGTTGCTGGTCTCTCCATAGGAAGATCTGAATATGGCGTAGGAAAATTTTGAATTTATGCTACGTTACCCAACAGTGGCATCCGAGCCAGGTTTTCTATGCGTAGATTCTATGCACGAGTAGAACACAAAAGGTTGTGGGCGATGATTTGTCAATTACTTGCCGCTACTAGTCTTATTCTTTTCCGGCAGTATTGTGGGATGAAGCGGCCCGGACCGACATTACACGTACGCTTACGTGAGACTGGTTACCCTGACAGACATGCACACCGTGCATAAAGGTGGCTAGCGGGTGTCTGTCTCTCCCACTCTAGTCGGATTGGATTTGATGAAAAGGGTCCTTATGAAGGGTAAATAGCTTTGGCATATCATCATTGTGGCTGTCACGTAGGTAAGAAGGCGTTCTTGCTAGAAACCCAAATCAGCCACGTAAAACTTGCAACAACAATTAGAGGACGTCTAACTTGTTTTTGCAGGGTTTGACATGTGATGTGATATGGCCAAAGTTGTGATGTTGCATGTATGATGTATGAGATGATCATGTTATTGTAATAGGTTTCACGACTTGCATGTCGATGAGTATGACAACCGGCAGGAGCCATATGAGTTGTCTTAATTTATTGTATGAGATGCAACGCCATGTGCTTACTAATTTTACTTCATTGCTAACGGTTAGCTATAGTAGTATTGATAGTAGTAGTTGGCGTGACGACTTCATGGAGACACGATGATGGAGATCATGGTGTCACGCCGGTTACGATGATGATCATGCGATGCCTGAAGATGGAGATCGAAAGAGCAAAGATGACAATGGCCATATCATGTCACTATATGATTGCATTGTGATGTTTATCATGTTTTTCATCTTATTGCTTAGAACGACGGTAGCATAATAAGATGATCCCTCTTAAAATTTCAAGAACGTATTCCCCTAAGTGTGCACCGTTGCGAAGGATCGTTGTCTCGAAGCACCACGTGATTATCGGGTGTGATAGATTCTAACGTTCGCATACAACGGGTGTAAGCCAGATTTACACACGCGAAACACCTAGGTTGACTCGACGAGCTTAGCATGTACAGACATGACCTCGAATACAAGAGACCGAAAGGTCGAACATGAGTCGTATGGTTGAATACGATCAGCATGAAGTTGCTCACCATGGTGACTAGTCCGTCTCACGTGATGATCGGACACGGGTTAGTCAACATGGATCATGTATCACTTAGATGACTAGAGGGATGTCGATTTAAGTGGGAGTTCATACTTAATTTGATTAAATGGACTTAATTTTCATGAACTTAGTCTAAAAGTTGTCTTTATAAATATTATAGATGGCCAACGTCAACCTCAATTTCAACGCATTCCTAGAGAAAAACAAGCTGATAGATGATGGTAGCAACTATGCGGACTGGGTTCGCAACTTGAAGCTCATCCTTGAAGCAGCTAAAAAGGCTTATGTCCTTGATGCGCCGCTAGGTGACCCTCCTGCTCCCGCAGCAGCCCAGGACAATCTGAATGTCTGGTGAACGCGGAGTGATGACTACTCTCTGGTTAGGTGTGGCATGCTATACAGTTTGGAAACGGGGCTCCAAATGCGTTTTGAGCAACACGGTGCATATGAGATGTTCCAAGAGTTGAAGCTAGTTTTTCAAGCTCATGCCCGTGTCGAGAGATATGAAGTCTCCGACAAGTTCTTTAGCTGTAAGATGGAGGAGAACAATTCTATCAGTGAGCACATACTCAAAATGTCTGGGTTACACGGTCGTCTGACTTCACTTGGAGTCGAACTTCCGGATGATGCTATAATTGACAGAATCCTCCAGTCTCTCCCACCAAGCTACAAAGGTTTTGTGCTGAACTACAACATGCAAGGGATGGAGAAGACCACTCCCGAGTTGTACTCAATGCTCAAGTCTGCAGAAGTAGAAATCAAGAAAGAGCATCAAGTGTTGATGGTCAACAAGACCACTAGTTTCAAGAAGGGCAAGGGTAAGAAGAACTTCAAGAAAGACAGCAAAGCCGTTGACGCGCCCGGTAAGCCAGATGCCGGGAAGAAGAAAAAGAATGGACCCAAGCCTGTGTTGGAAATATGCCCTAGAGGAAATAATAAATTAGTTATTATTATATTTCTTAGTTCATGATAATCGTTTATTATCCATGCTATAATTGTATTGATTGGAAACACAATACTTGTGTGGATACATAGACAAAACACTGTCCCTAGTAAGCCTCTAGTTGACTAGCTCGTTGATCAAAGATGGTCAAGGTTTCCTGGCCATAGGCAAGTGTTGTCACTTGATAACGGGATCACATCATTAGGAGAATCATGTGATGGACTAGACCCAAACTAATAGACGTAGCATGTTGATCGTGTCATTTTGGTGCTACTGTTTTCTGCGTGTCAAGTATTTGTTCCTATGACCATGAGATCATATAACTCACGGACACCGGAGGAATGCTTTGTGTGTATCAAACGTCGCAACGTAACTGGGTGACTATAAAGATGCTCTACAGGTATCTCCGAAGGTGTTCGTTGAGTTAGTATAGATCGAGACTGGGATTTGTCACTCCGTGTTACGGAGAGGTATCTCGGGGCCCACTCGGTAATACAACATCACACACAAGCCTTGCAAGCAATGTAACTTAATGTAAGTTGCGGGATCTTGTATTACAGAACGAGTAAAGAGACTTGCCGGTAAACGAGATTGAAATAGGTATGCGGATACTAACGATCGAATCTCGGGCAAGTAACATACCGAAGGACAAAGGGAATGACATACGGGATTATATGAATCCTTGGCACTGAGGTTCAAACGATAAGATCTTCGTAGAATATGTAGGATCCAATATGGGCATCCAGGTCCCGCTATTGGATATTGACCGAGGAGTCTCTCGGGTCATGTCTACATAGTTCTCGAACCCGCAGGGTCTGCACACTTAAGGTTCGACGTTGTTTTATGCGTATTTGAGTTATATGGTTGGTTACCGAATGTTGTTCGGAGTCCCGGATGAGATCACGGACGTCACGAGGGTTTCCGGAATGGTCCGGAAACGAAGATTAGGATGACCTCATTTGGTTACCGGAAGGTTTTCGTGCATTACCGGAAAAGTTTCGGGCTCATCGGTAGTGTACCGGGAGTGCCAGGAGGGGTGCCGGGGACCATCGGGAGGGGTGTCACGCCCCAAGGGGTCTCATGGGCTGTGGGAAGAGATAAACCAGCCCCTAGTGGGCTGGAATAAGTTCCCACTAAGGCCCATAAGGTTTGAGAAGGAAAAAACACAAGGTGGAAAGAGTCTCCAAGTGGGAAGGTGGAATCCTACTCCAAGTAGGATTGGAGTAGGACTCCTCCACCTCCAATTTCGGCCAAACCTTTAGGTTTTGAGGCTGCCTCCTCCCCTCCCTCCCACCTATATATACGGAGGTTTTAGGGCTGATTTGAGACGACTTTTCCACAGCAGCCCGACCACATACCTCCACGGTTTTTCCTCTAGATCGCGTTTCTGCGGAGTTCGGGCGGAGCCCTGCTGAGACAAGGTCATCACCAACCTCCGGAGCGCCGTCACGCTGCCGGAGAACTCTTCTACGTCTCCGTCTCTCTTGCTGGATCAAGAAGGCCGAGATCATCGTCGAGCTGTACGTGTGCTGAACGCGGAGGTGCCGTCCGTTCGGTACTAGATCGTGGGAATGATCGCGGGATTGTTCGCGGGGCGGATCGAGGGACGTGAGGACGTTCCACTACATCAACCGCATTCTCTAACGCTTCTGCTGTACGGTCTACAAGGGTACGTAGATCACTCATCCCCTCTCGTAGATGGACATCACCATGATAGGTCTTCGTGCGCGTAGGAAAATTTTTGTTTCCCATGCGTCGTTCCCCAACAGTGGCATCATGAGCTAGGTTCATGCGTAGATGTCTTCTCGAGTAGAACACAAAAGTTTTTGTGGGCGGTGATGTGTGTTTTGCTGCCCTCCTTAGTCTTTTCTTGATTCCGCGGTATTGTTGGATTGAAGCGGCTTGGACCGACATTACTCGTACGCTTACGAGAGACTGGTTTCATCGCTACGAGTAACCCCGTTGCTCAAAGATGACTGGCAAGTGTCGGTTTCTCCAACTTTAGTTGAATCGGATTTGACCGAGGAGGTCCTTGGATGAGGTTAAATAGCAACTCATATATCTCCGTTGTGGTGTTTGTGTAAGTAAGATGCGATCCTACTCGATACCCATGGTCACCACGTAAAACATGCAACAACAAAATTAGAGGACGTCTAACTTGTTTTTGCAGGGTATGCTTGTGATGTGATATGGCCAACGATGTGATGTGATATATTGGATGTATGAGATGATCATGTTGTAATAGTTAATATCGACTTGCACGTCGATGGTACGGCAACCGGCAGGAGCCATAGGGTTGTCTTTATAACTAACGTTTGTGCTTGCAGATGCGTTTACTATTTTGCTAGGACGTAGCTTTAGTAGTAATAGCATGAGTAGCACGACAACCCCGATGGCGACACGTTGATGGAGATCATGATGATGGAGATCATGGTGTGACGCCGGTGACAAGAAGATCGTGCCGGTGCTTTGGTGATGGAGATCAAGAAGCACGTGATGATGGCCATATCATGTCACTTATAAATTGCATGTGATGTTAATCCTTTTATGCACCTTATTTTGCTTAGAACGACGGTAGCATTATGAGGTGATCTCTCACTAAAATTTCAAGACGAAATTGTGTTCTCCCCGACTGTGCACCGTTGCTACAGTTCGTCGTTTCGAGACACCACGTGATGATCGGGTGTGATAGACTCAACGTTCACATACAACGGGTGCAAAACTGTTGCGCACGCGGAACACTCGGGTTAAGCTTGACGAGCCTAGCATGTGCAGACATGGCCTCGGAACACATGAGACCGAAAGGTCGAGCATGAATCGTATAGTTGATATGATTAGCATAGAGATGCTTACCACTGAAACTATTCTCGACTCACGTGATGATCGGACTTGAGATAGTGGATTTGGATCATGTACCACTCAAATGACTAGAGAGATGTACTTTTTGAGTGGGAGTTCTTAAGTAATATGATTAATTGAACTAATTGTCATGAACATAGTCTAATGGTCTTTGCGAATTACGATGTAGCTTGCGCTATAGCTCTACTGTTTTATATGTTCCTAGAGAAAATTTAGTTGAAAGTTGATAGTAGCATACTTTGCAGACTGAGTCTGTAAAACTGAGGATTGTCCTCGTTGCTGCACAGAAGGCTTATGTCCTTAATGCACCACTCAGTGTGCTGCACCTCGAGCGTCGTCTGTGGATGCTGTGAACATCCAACATACACGTTTCTGATGACTACACGATAGTTCAGTACAAAAATACTTAATGGCTTAGAAGCAAGGCGCCGAAAACGTTGTAAAACGTCACGGAACATAAGTGATGTTCTAAAGAGATGAAATTGTGATTTCATGCTTGTGCCCTTGATAAGAGGTACGAGACCTCCGACAAGATTCTTTGTCCACAAAGCACAGGAGAAAAGGCTCAATCGTTGAGCATGTGCTCAGATTGTCTCAGTACGACAATCGCTTGAATCAAGTGGGAGTTAATCTTCCAGATGAGATAGTGATAGTTCTCCAAAGTCACTGCCACCAAGCTGTGAGAGCTTCATGATGAACTATAACATATCAAGGATACATACAATGATCCTTGAGGGATTCGCGATGTTTGACACTGCGAAAGTAGAAATCAAGAAGGAGCATCAATAGTTGATGGTTTGTAAAACCACTAAGTTTCAAGAAAGGCAAGGGCTAGAAGGGATACTTCGTGAAATGGCAAAACAGTTGCTGCACTAATGAAGAGACCCAAGATTAAACCCAAACCCGAGACTAAGTGCTTCTGTAATGAGGGGAACAATCACTGAGGCGGAGCAACTCAAGATACTTGGTAGATAAGAAGGCTGGCAAAAGTCGAAAGAAGTGTATTTGATATACATGATGTTGATGTGTACTTTACTAGTACTCCTAGTAGCACGAGGTTATTGGATGCCGGTTCGGTTGCTAAGTGATTAGTGACGCGAAATGAAAGCTACGGCATAAACTGAGACTAGCTAAAGGCGAGGTGACGATACGTGTTGGAAGTGTTTCCAAGATTGATATGATCAAACGTCGCACGCTCCCTCTACCATCGGGATTGGTGTTAAACCTAAATAATTGTTATTTGGTGCTTGCGTTAAGCATGAACATGATTGGATCGTGTTTATTGCAATACGATTATTCATTTTAAGAGAATAATGGTTACTCTATTTTCTTGAATAATCACCTTCAATGGTTTATTGAATCTCGATCGTAGTGTTACACATGTTCATGATATTGGTGCCAAAAGATACGAGTTGATGATGATAGTACCACTTACTTGTGGCACTGCCGCTTGAGTCATGTTAGTATAAATTGCATGAAGAGGCTCCATGCTGATGGATCTTTGTACTCACCTGATTTCGAATCACTAGTGACATGCGAATCATACCACATGAGCAAGGCCTTGTTTTCATTGAGATGAAATAAGATAGTAACTTGTTGGAAGTGATACATTTTGATGTATGTAGTCCAATGGGTGCTGAGGGACGCAGTGGATATCATTATGTTCTTACTTCACTGACGATTTGAGTAGATACATGAGTATTTACTTAATGAATCACAAGTCTAAAATGTTGAAAAGTTCAATTCCGTTTCAGAGTGAAGTTCGTCGTAACAAGAGGATAAACTGTCTACGATATGATCATGGAAATGAATATCTGAGTTACGAGTTTTGGTACAGAGTTAAGACAATGTGGAAATTGTTTCGCAGTTCATGCCACCTGGAACATCATAGTGTGATGATGTGTCTGAACGTCATAGCCACGCACTATTTGGTATGGTGCATACTATGATGTCTCTTATCGAATTACCACTATCGTTTATGGGTTATGCATTAGAGACAACCGCACTCACTTTAAATAGGGCACCGCGTATTTCCGTTGAGATGACACAGTATAGACTGAGGTTTAGAGAAATCTAAACTGTCGTTTCTTGAAAGTTTGGGGTTTCGACACTTATGTGAAAAAGTTTCAGTCTGATAAGCTCGAACCCAAAGCGGATAAATGCATCTTCATAGGATATCCAAAACAGTTGGGTACATCTCCTATCTCAGATCCGAAAGCAAAGTGTTTGTTTCTAGAAACGGATCCTTTCTCGAGGAAAGGTTTCTCTCGAAAGAATTGAGTGGGAGGGTAGTAGAACTTGATGAGATTATTGAACCATCACTTCAACCAGTGTGTAGCAGGGCGCAGGAAGTTGTTTATGTGGCGCCTACACCAATTGAAGTGGAAGCTGATGATGATGATCATTGAGCTTCGAATCAATTTACTACAAACCTCGTAGGTCGACAAGGTCGCGTACTGCTGCAGAGTAGTACGGTAACCCTGTCTTGGAGGTCATGTTGTTGAGCAACAGTGAACCTACGAGTTATGGAGAAAGCGATGGTGGGCCCAGATTCCGACAAATGGCTGGAAGCCGTGAAATCCGAGAGAGGATCCATGTGTGAAAACAAGGTGTAGACTTTGGTAGAACTACTTGATGGTCATAGGACTATTGAGTAAAAATGGATCTTTAAAAGAAGACAGATGATGGTGGTGATAAGTCACTATTAAGAAAAGCTCGACTTGTCGCAAAGATGTTTTCGATAAGATCAAACAGTTGACTATGATGAGACTTTCTCACTCGTAGTGATGCTAAAAGTCTGTTAGAATTATGTTAGTTGTTGATGCATTATTTATGAAATATTGCACGTAGGATGTCAAAACATCGTTTTCTCGACGGTTTCCTTGAGCAAACATTGTATGTGATACAACCAGAAGGTTTTGTCGATCCTAAAGATACTAGCAAGTATGCAAGCTCCAGTGATCCTTCAATGGACTGGTGCAAGCATCTCGGAGTTGGAATATACACTTTGATGAGATGATCAAAGATTTTTGGTCTGTACAAGGTTTATGAGAAACTTGTATTTCCAAAGAAGTGAGTGGGAGCACTATAGAATTTCTGATAGGTATATGTGGTTGACATATTGTGGATTAGAAGTAATGTAGAATTTCTGTAAAGCATACAAGGTTGTTTGAAAGAAGTTTTCAAAGGAGTACCTGGATTACGCTACTTGAACATTGAGCATCAAAGATCTATGGAGATAGATCGAAAGCGCTTAATAGAAGTTTCAACAAGATGCATGCCTTGACAAGTTTTTGAAAGAGTTCAAAATAGACCAGCAAAGAAGGAGTTCTTGGTTGCGTTGTGAGGTGTGAATTTGAGTAAGACTCAAAACCCGGCCACGGCAGAATAAAGAGAATAGACGAAGGTCGTCTTCTATGCCTTAGCCGTAGAATCTAAAGTACGCCATGCTGTGTACCGCACCTGAAGTGTGCCTTGACTCAAAGTATGTTGAGAGGTACAGAGAGTGATCCATGATTGAATCACTAGCAGCGGTCGAAATTTATCCTTAGTAACTAATGGACTAAGGAATTTTTCTCGATTATGGAGGTGGTTAAAGAGTTTGTCGTAAAGGGTTACGTCAATGCAAGCTTTGACACTAATCCGGATAACTATGAGTAGTGAAACGGATTCGTATAGTAGAGTAGATATTTGGAGCATTTCCGAATAGCACGTAGTAGCAGCATCTATAAGATGACATAAAGATTTGTAAAGAACGCACGAATCTGAAAGTTTCAGAACCGTTGAATAAAACCTCTCTCACGAGCAAGACGTGATCAGGCCCCATAACTATATGGGTGTTGGATTCGTTGGAATCACATGGTGATGTGAACTAGATTATTGACTCTAGTGCAAGTGGGAGACTGTTGGAAATATGCCCTAGAGGAAATAATAAATTAGTTATTATTATATTTCTTAGTTCATGATAATCGTTTATTATCCATGCTATAATTGTATTGATTGGAAACACAATACTTGTGTGGATACATAGACAAAACACTGTCCCTAGTAAGCCTCTAGTTGACTAGCTCGTTGATCAAAGATGGTCAAGGTTTCCTGGCCAAAGGCAAGTGTTGTCACTTGATAACGGGATCACATCATTAGGAGAATCATGTGATGGACTAGACCCAAACTAATAGACGTAGCATGTTGATCGTGTCATTTTGGTGCTACTGTTTTCTGCGTGTCAAGTATTTGTTCCTATGACCATGAGATCATATAACTCACGGACACCGGAGGAATTCTTTGTGTGTATCAAACGTCGCAACGTAACTGGGTGACTATAAAGATGCTCTACAGGTATCTCCGAAGGTGTTCGTTGAGTTAGTATAGATCGAGACTGGGATTTGTCACTCCGTGTTACGGAGAGGTATCTCGGGGCCCACTCGGTAATACAACATCACACACAAGCCTTGCAAGCAATGTAACTTAATGTAAGTTGCGGGATCTTGTATTACAGAACGAGTAAAGAGACTTGCCGGTAAACGAGATTGAAATAGGTATGCGGATACTAACGATCGAATCTCGGGCAAGTAACATACCGAAGGACAAAGGGAATGACATACGGGATTATATGAATCCTTGGCACTGAGGTTCAAACGATAAGATCTTCGTAGAATATGTAGGATCCAATATGGGCATCCAGGTCCCGCTATTGGATATTGAACGAGGAGTCTCTCGGGTCATGTCTACATAGTTCTCGAACCCGCAGGGTCTGCACACTTAAGGTTCGACGTTGTTTTATGCGTATTTGAGTTATATGGTTGGTTACTGAATGTTGTTCGGAGTCCCGGATGAGATCACGGACGTCACGAGGGTTTCCGGAATGGTCCGGAAACGAAGATTGATATATAGGATGACCTCATTTGGTTACCGGAAGTTTTTCGTGCATTACCGGAAAAGTTTCGGGCTCATCGGTAGTGTACCGGGAGTGCCAGGAGGGGTGCCGGGGACCATCGGGAGGGGTGTCACGCCCCAAGGGGTCTCATGGGCTGTGGGAAGAGATAAACCAGCCCCTAGTGGGCTGGAATAAGTTCCCACTAAGGCCCATAAGGTTTGAGAAGGAAAAAACACAAGGTGGAAAGAGTCTCCAAGTGGGAAGGTGGAATCCTACTCCAAGTAGGATTGGAGTAGGACTCCTCCACCTCCAATTTCGGCCAAACCTTTAGGTTTTGAGGCTGTCTCCTCCCCTCCCTCCCACCTATATATACGGAGGTTTTAGGGCTGATTTGAGACGACTTTTCCACAGCAGCCCGACCACATACCTCCACGGTTTTTCCTCTAGATCGCGTTTCTGCGGAGCTCGGGCGGAGCCCTGCTGAGACAAGGTCATCACCAACCTCCGGAGCGCCGTCACGCTGCCGGAGAACTCTTCTACCTCTCCGTCTCTCTTGCTGGATCAAGAAGGCCGAGATCATCGTCAAGCTGTACGTGTGCTGAACGCGGAGGTGCCGTCCGTTCGGTACTAGATCGTGGGACTGATCGCGGGATTGTTCGCGGGGCGGATCGAGGGACGTGAGGACGTTCCACTACATCAACCGCGTTCTCTAACGCTTCTGCTGTACGGTCTACAAGGGTACGTAGATCACTCATCCCCTCTCGTAGATGGACATCACCATGATAGGTCTTCGTGCGCGTAGGAATATTTTTGTTTCCCATGCGTCGTTCCCCAACAGCCTGAGACTGGGTGCTTCTATTGCAAGGGAAAGGGTCACTAGAAGCAAAACTGCCCTAAATACTTAGCGGACAAGAAGGCCGACAACGTTAAAGGTATATGTGATATACATGTTATTGATGTGTACCTTACCAGCGCTCGTAGTAGCTCCTGGGTATTTGATACCGGTGCTGTTGCTCACATTTGCAACTCAAAGCAGGAACTGCGGAATAAGCGGAGACTGGCCAAGGACGAGGTGACGATGCTCGTCGGGAATGGCTCCAAGGTCGATGTGATCGCCGTCGGCACGCTACCTCTACATCTACCGTCGGGATTAGTTTTAAACCTTAATAATTGTTATTTAGTACCAGCTTTAAGCATGAACATTGTATCAGGGTCTTGCTTAATGCGAGACGGCTGCTCATTTAAGTCAGAGAATAATGGTTGTTCTATTTATATGAGTGATATGTTTTATGGTCATGCTCCGCTGGTGAATGGTTTATTCTTGATGAATCTTGATCGTGATGTTACGCATATTCATAGTGTGAGTACCAAAAGATGTAAGGTTGATAATGATAGTCCCACATACTTGTGGCACTGCCGCCTTGGTCATATCGGCGTTAAGCGCATGAAGAAGCTCCATACTGATGGACTATTAGAGTCTCTTGACTTTGAATCATTTGACACATGCGAACCGTGCCTCATGGGCAAGATGACTAAGACTCCATTCTCAGTAATAATGGAGAGAGCAACCGACTTATTGGAAATAATACATACTGATGTGTGTGGTCTAATGAACGTTGAAGCTCGCGGTGGCTATCGTTATGTTCTCACTCTCACCGATGATTTGAGTAGGTATGGGTATATCTAGTTGATGAAGCACAAATATGAGACATTTGAAAAGTTCAAGGAATTTCAGAGTGAGGTCGAGAATCAACGTGACAGAAAAATTAAGTGTCTACGATCTGATCGTGGAGGAGAATATTTGAGTCACGAGTTTGGCACACACCTAAGGAAGTGTGGAATCGTTTCACAACTGACGCCTCCTGGCACACCGCAACGCAACGGAGTGTCTGAACATCGTAATCGCACTTTATTAGATATGGTACGATCTATGATATCTCTTACCGACTTACCGCTATCATTTTGGGGATACGCATTAGAAACTGTAGCATTCACTTTAAATAGGGCACCGTCTAAATCCGTTGAGACGACACCCTATGAACTATCGTTTGGCAAGAAACCTAAGTTGTCGTTTCTTAAAGTTTGGGGCTGCGATGCTTATGTGAAGAAACTTCAACCAGAAAAGCTCGAACCCAAAGCGGAGAAATGCGTATTCATAGGATACCCTAAGGAAACTATTGTGTATACCTTCTATCTTAGATCCGAAGGTAAAACCTTTGTTGCCAAGAACGGATCCTTTCTAGAGAAAGGGTGTCTCTCGAAAGAAGTAAGTGGGAGGAAGGTAGAACTTGATGAGGTAATTACACCCCCTCTCGAACAGGATAGTAGTGCAGCGCGGGAAGTTGTTCCTGTGGTGCCTACACCAACTGAAGAGGAAGTTAATGATAATGATCATGAAGCTTCGGATCAAGTTACTACTGAACCGCGAAGGTCCACGAGGGCACGCTCCGCACTAGAGTGGTACGACAACCCTTTGATGGAAATCTTGTTGTTAGACAACGGTGAACCTTCGAACTATGAAGAAGCGATGGCGGGCCCGGATTCCAACAAATGGCTTGAAGCTATGAAATCCGAGATAGGATCCATGTATGAGAACAAAGTATGGACTTTGGTGGACTTGCCCGATGACCGGCGAGCCATATAAAATAAATGGATCTTCAAGAAGAAGACTGATGCAAACGGTAATGTAACTGTTTATAAAGCTCGACTTGTCGCAAAGGGTTTTCGACAAATTCAAGGAATTGACTACGAAGAGACTTTCTCTCCCGTAGCGAAGCTGAAATCAGTCCGAATCATGTTAGCAATTGCCGCCTTTTATTATTATGAAATTTGGCAAATGGACGTCAAAACAGCGTTCCTTAACGGGAACCTTAAGGAAGAGTTGTATATGATGCAACCAGAAGGCTTTGTCGACCCTAAGGGTGCTAACAAAGTATGCAAGCTCCAGCGCTCCATCTATGGGCTGGTGCAAGCATCTCGGAGTTGGAACATTCGCTTTAATGAGGTGATTAAAGTGTTTGGGTTCATACAGGTTTACGAAGAAGCCTGTCTGTACAAGAAAGTGAGTGGGAGCTCTGTAGCTTTCCTCATAATGTATGTGGATGACATATTATTGATGGGGAATGACATAGAGATGTTGGAGATCATAAAGGCCTATTTGAACAAGAGTTTTTCAATGAAGGACCTTGGAGAAGCCGCATACATATTAGGCATCAAAATCTATAGAGATAGATCGAGACGCCTCATAGGTCTTTCGCAAAGTACATACCTTGACAAGATATTGAGGAAGTTCAATATGGAAAACTCAAAGAAAGGGTTCTTGCCAGTTTTGCAAGGTATGAGATTGAGTAAGACTCAGTCGCCGACCACGACAGCAGATAGAGAGAAGATGAGTTCTGTCCCCTACGCTTCAGCCGTAGGCTCTCTTATGTATGCCATGCTGTGTACCAGACCTGATATAAACCTTGCCATAAGTTTGGTAGGGAGGTACCAAAGTGATCCCGGTATGGAACACTGGACAGCGGTCAAGAATATCCTTAAGTACCTGAAAAGGACTAAGGAAATGTTTCTCGTTTATGGAGGTGACGAAGAGCTCGTCGTAAAGGGTTACGTCGACGCTAGCTTCATGTGAAGCGGAGTACATAGCTGCTTCAGAAGCAGCTCATGAAGGAATTTGGATGAAGGAGCTCATCACCGACCTTGGAGTGGTTCCAAGCGCGTCGGGTCCAATGACACTCTTCTGTGATAACACTGGGGCCATTGCCATAGCCAAGGAGCCCAGGTTTCACCGGAAGACGAAGCATATCAAATGCCGCTACAACTCCATCCAGGAATATGTCCAGAGTGGAGTAATAGAGATTTGTAAAGTACACACGGATCTGAATGTCGCAGACCCGTTGACTAAACCTCTTCCACGAGCAAAACATGATCAACACCATAATGCTATGGGTGTTCGATACATCACAATGTAACTAGATTATTGACTCTAGTGCAAGTGGGAGACTATTGGAAATATGCCCTAGAGGCAATAATAAAATGGTTATTATCATATTTCCTTGTTCATGATAATTGTCTATTGTTCATGCTATAATTGTATTAACAGGAGACAGTAATACATGTGTGAATAAATAGATCACAATGTGTCCCTAGCAAGCCTCTTGTTGGCTAGCTCATTAGTCAATAGATGATCATGATTTCCTAGTCATGGGCATTAGATGTCATTGACAACGGGATCACATCATTGGGAGAATGATGTGATGGACAAGACCCAATCCTAAGCATAGCACTAGATCGTATTGTTCGTATGCTAAAGCTTTTCTAATGTCAAGTGTCTTTTCCTTCGACCGTGAGATTGTGCAACTCCCGGATACCATAGGAGTGCTTTGGGTGTATCAAACATCACAACGTAACTGGGTGACTATAAAGGTGCACTACGGGTACCTCTGAAAGTGAATTTTGGGTTGGTACGAATCGAGATAGGGATTTGTCACTCCGCGTGACGGAGAGGTATCTCTGGGCCCACTCGGTAGAACATCATTATGTGCTCAATGTGACTAAGGAGTTAGTCACACGATGACGTGCTACAGAACGAGTAAAGAGATTTACCAGTAACGAGATTGAACAAGGTATAGGTATACCGACGATCGAATCTCGGGCAAGTTCTATACCGACAGACAAAGGGAATTGTATACGGGATTGATCGAATCCTTGACATCGTGGTTCATCCTATGAGATCATCGTGGAGCAAGTGGGAGCCACCATGGGTATCCAGACCCCGCTGGTGGTTATTGGTCGGAGAGGTGTCTCGGTCATGTCTACGTGTCTCCCGAACCCGTAGTGTCTACACACTTAAGGTTCGATGACGCTAGGGTTATAGGGAATTATTATACGAGGTTATCGAAAGTTGTTCGGAGTCCCGGATGAGATCCCGGACGTCACGAGGAGCTCCGGAATGGTCCGGAGGTAAAGATTGATATATAGGACGGATGGTTTCGGACACCGGAAGTGTTTCGGGTGTCACCGGTAACGTACCGGGACCACCGGAGGTGGCCCCGGGGGTCCACCGGAAGGGGGAAACGACCTCGGGAGGCTAGATGGGCCATGTGCGGGAGGAAACCAGCCCCTAGGTGGGCTGGTGCACCCCCCCCACTCAGCCCATGGTGCAGGAAGAAGGGAGAGGGGGGGGGACCCTAACGCAGGTGGGCCTAAGGCCCACCAGAAGGGTGCGCCACCCCTCCTCCCCCCTTGGCCGCCGCACCTCCCCCCATCTAGGGCTGCCGCCCCTCCGAGGAGAGGGAAATCCTCAAGGGGGCGCAGCCCCTCCCCCCTATATATAGTGGGCACTTTTAGGCTTTTGGGGACACAGTTTTCCCTCTCCCTCGGCGCAGCCCTGCTCTTCTTTCTCCTCCTCTGTGCCGGTGCTTGGTGAAGCCCTGCCGGGAGACCTCGTCTCTCCATCGACACCACGCCGTCGTGCTTCTGGAGATCTTCCCCAACCTCTCCCTCCTCCTTGCTGGATCAAGGTGCGGGAGACGTCACCGAGCTGCACGTGTGTTGAATGCGGAGGTGCCGTAGTTTGGCACTAGATCGGAATCACACTGCGATCTAAATCGCCGCGAGTACGACTCCATCAACCGCGTTCTAGTAACGCTTCCGCTTAGCGATCTTCAAAGGTATGAAGATGCACTCACCCCTCTCTCGTTGCTGGTTTCTCCATAGGAAGATCTGAATATGGCGTAGGAAATTTTTGAATTTATGCTACGTTACCCAACAGCTTTACCGTACACCATTTTGTACGGAGACATGCCCATGGGATTCTTATAGGCAGTTCTATAAGCCCACAGTGCATCATCGAGCTTCTTAGACCAATTCTTTCTAGACCTGTTGACAGTCTTTTGCATAATTAGTTTAATCTCTCTATTGCTTAGCTCTACTTGACCACTGGAGTGAGGGTGATAGGGAGACACAATTCTATGGTTGACATCGCACTTAGCAAGCGTTTTACGGAAAGCACCATGAATGAAATTTGAACCACCATCGGTCATTAGATATCTAGGGACTCCAAATCTAGGGAAGATAACTTATTTAAGCATCCAAATAGATGTGTTGTGATCAGCACTACTAGTAGGGATAGCTTCTACCCACTTAGTGACGTAATCAACAACAACTAGGATATGAGTATACCCGTTGGATTTTGGAAAAGGTCCCATATAATCAAAGCCCCAAACATCAAATGGTTCAATGACAAGTGAATAGTTCATAGGCATTTCCTGACGTTTACCAATATTACCTATTCTTTGACATTCGTCACAAGACAAGATAAACTTACGGGCATCCTTGAAGAGAGTTGGCCAATAGAAACCTGATTGCAATACCTTGTGTGCAGTTCTATCTCCCGCATGGTGTCCTCCGTAGGCCTCGGAGTGACACTTCTGTAGGATCTGTCCCTATTCATGTTCAGGTACACAACGTCTAATAACACCATCTACTCCTTCCTTATAAAGGCAAGGATCATCCCAGAAGTAATGTCTCAAGTCAAAGAAGAATTTCTTCTTTTGCTGGTATGTGAAACTAGGTGGTATATATTTGGCAACGATATAGTTTGCATAATCAGCATACCACGGTGCACTACGTGAGGTATTGATGACATTCAATTGCTCATCGGGAAAGCTATCATCAATAGGTTGTGGGTCATCAAGAACGTTCTTCAACCTAGACAAGTTATCTGCTACTGGGTTATCAACACCCTTCCTGTTGACAACGTGCAAATCAAATTATTGTAGCAAGAGAACCCATCTGATAAGTCTAGGTTTAGCGTCTTTCTTCTCCATGAGGTACTTAATAGCAGCATGATCAGTGTGAATAGTAACTTTGGAATCAACTATGTAAGACCTGAACTTTTCACATGCAAACACGACTGCTAAAAACTCCTTTTCCATAGTGGCATAGTTTCTTTGGGCACTGTCTAGAGTTTTACTAGCATAGTGAATAACATTCAACTTCTTATCAACTCTTTGCCCTAGAACAACACCAACAACATCACTAGCATCACACATGATTTCAAAAGGTAAGTTCCAATCAGGTGGTTGAACAATAGGTGCAGTTATCAATGCCTTCTTAAGTATTTCGAAGGCTTCCTCACAATCATCGTCAAAAACAAAAGGAATATACTTTTGCAAGAGATTGGTAAGAGGCCTAGAAATCTTAGAGAAGTCTTTAATGAACCTTCTATAGAAACCAGCATGACCAAGGAAACTTCTTATACCTTTGATATCTGTGGGGTATGGCATTTTCTCGATTGCATCAACCTTAGCCTTATTGACTTCAATACCTCTTTCAGAAATTTTATGTCCTAAGGTGATGCCTTCATTAACCATAAAGTGGCACTTCTCCCAATTCAAGACAAGATTGGTGTCTTTACATCTCTGCAAGACTCGATCAAGGTTGCTGAGGCAATCATCAAAGGAAGACCCGTAAACGGAGAAGTCATCCATGAAAACCTCAACAATCTTTTCACAAAAGTCAGAGAATATAGCCATCATACATCTTTGAAAGGTGGCAGGTGCATTACATAAGCCAAAAGGCATACGTCTATAAGCAAAGGTACCGAATGGGCAGGTGAAAGTGGTTTTCTCCTGGTCAGATTGTGCAACTGGTATTTGGGAGAAACCAGAATAACCGTCTAGAAAGCAGAAGTGTGTGTGTTTAAATGGTCTTTCTAGCATTTAGTCAATAAAAGGCAAAGGGTAATGATCTTTCCTAGTGGCTTTATTCAATTTCCTAAAATCGATCACCATCCTATAGCCAGTAATAATCCTTTGTGGGATCAATTCATCCTTATCATTAGGGACAACGGTAATGCCTCCCTTCTTAGGGACGCAATGCACCGGACTCACCCAATCACTATGAGCAACATGATAGATGATACCCGCTTCCAGGAGCTTTAGTATTTCTTTTCTCACTACTTCTTTCATCTTAGGATTTAATCTCCTTTGATGATCAACAACTGGCTTGGAATCAGGATCAGTTTTAATCTTGTGCTGACATAGAGTGGGACTAATGCCCTTAAGATCATCAAGAGTATATCCAATAGCAACACGGTGCTTCCTCAGAGTTTTTAGTAACTTCGTTTCTTCATGCTCTGAGAGGTTAGCACTAATAATAACATGATATATCTCTTTTTCATCAAGATAAGCATACTTAAGAGTATCAGGCAACTGTTTAAGCTCGAACACAGGATCACCCTTTGGTGGGGGTGGATCCCCAAGCAGTACAACATGCAAGTTATTCTTAAGGATAGGATATTTTTCTAAGACATCCCTATCTATCTCATCCCTTTCATCCATATGCATATTATTTTCATGCTCAAGCAAGCATTGCTCTAAGGGATCAGTAGGAGGCATGGCAATAGAAGCTAAGGCAATAGTTTCATCCCTACTAGCCAACTCTTTTTCATGAGGTTGTCTACCAAACTTGCAGAAATTGAACTCATGTGACACACCTTCAAAGCCAACAGTGACAGTTTGCTTCTCACAGTCAATATGAGCATTGACGGTATTGAGAAAAGGTCTGCCAAATATGATGGGACAAAAGTATCTTGTGCGGTAGCAAGAACGAGGAAATCAGTAGGATACTTCATTTTACCACATAAGACTTCAACATCCCTAACAATTCCCACAGGGCACATAGTATCTCTATTGGCAAGCTGAATAGTGACATCAATGGGTTCTATCTCAACAGGTGCAATCTCATCTTTAATTTCATCATATAAGGATTGAGGCATTGCACTAACACTAGCACCCACGTCACATAAAACATGATAGCAATGATCTCCTATCTTAACAGAAACAACACGCGTGCCAACAACATGCCTATGTTTGTCTCTAGCGTGAGGTTTAGCAATTCTAGCAGCATCTTCACAAAAGTGAATATTATGTCCCTCAACATCGTCGGACAGAAGATCTTTGATAATAGTAATGCTAGGTTCAACTCTAATTTTCTCAGGGGGTGTAGGTGTTCTAATATAGCCTCTACGTATCACAGTTGAAGCTTTAGAATGATCCTTTATCCTAACAGGGAAAGGTGGTTTCTCAATGTAAGCACTGGGAACAACATGATCATTATAGGCAATGGCTCTCTCTTCAACTGGATGGGGTTTAACTACATTGACTTCTAAGGGAGGATGGTATTTAAACCACTTCTCTTTGGGGAGATCAATATGAGCAGCAAAAGATTCACACAATGAAGCTACTATCTCAGAGTCAAGTCCATACTTAGCGCTAAAATCACTAAAGGTATTTGTTTCAACAAAGGATTTAACGCAATCAAACTTGAAATTCATATCTGACTCCTTCCTTCTTCAAGCTCCCAATCTTCAGAGTTGCGTTTAATTCTCTCCAATAAATTCCATTTGAAGTCAATATCTCTCTTCATAAAAGAACCGGTACAAGAAGTGTCAAGCATGGTGCGATCATCATGAGAAAGCCGAGCATAGAAGTTCTGAATGATAATTTCTCTCGAGAGCTCATGGTTGGGGCATGAATATAACATTGATTTAAGCCTCCCCAAGCTTGAGCGATGCTTTCTCTGTCACGAGGCCAACAATTATAAATATAATTCCGATCATGATGTACTAAATGCATAGGATAAATTTTTTGATGAAATTCCAATTTCAACCGATTGGAGTTCCATCATCCAGTATCATCACATAGCCTATACCATGTCAATGCCTTATCCTTCAAAGATAAAGGAAAGACCTTCTTCTTGACCTCATCCTTGGGCAAACCTGCAAGCTTAAATAAACCACAAACTTCATCTACATAGATTAGATGCAAGAGTGGATGTGATGTTCCATCTCCTGTAAAAGGATTAGCCAGCAATTTCTCAAGCATACCCGAAGGAAATTCAAAGAAAATATTTTCAGTAGGTGCAGCAGGTTGAGGAGCAAACCTTTTTTGCTTCCGTTCGAGGTGAATATACCCCGAACAAGCCCCTCAAAGGATTAGTTTCCATAGTGACAAGTGATAATAAATTTCAACACACTATATGAATGTTTCCTTACCAAGTTCCACTTACCAAGTTCTACTTACCAAAGGCGCTTCATTCCCCGGCAACGGCGCCAGAAAAGAGTCTTGATGACCCACAAGTATAGGGGATCTATCGTAGTTGTAACATCCCAAAATTAGAAATTTTGGAATGTTAATATAATTATTAGAATGATTGTTTGTTTGTTTGCTCGAGTGATTGAAACTTGTGTGAAATTTGAAACTTTTCGAAACTTTTGAATGAGCGGGAATAAAATGACTTTCCCCTTCTCCGGTGAATTCAAATTCAATCTTTTAAAAGCAAAGAGAGAAGATGACATGACTTCTTCAACTATAAAGAATTTGAACGGAGATATTTGCATTGAATTCTTTTGCATTTCCATTCGTTTTTTTCGTGCAAGAAATGCTGGGAAATACATTCTAAAGAGCGGAGGAACATGACCCTCAAATACCCAGGCATTTTGAATGTTATTTGCACCCTAAAACTTAGAGGGTCATTTGAAAATTATTTGCAAAAGAAAATAAACCTTTTAGGCAATTTTGTGAAAATATTTTTTTCTGAAGTTTTTATTTTTGCCGTGGAAAAATGCCCATCTTTTATATTTTATTTTTCTGATAATTTTAGTATATAGAAACTCCTTATTTCGAATTGATTTGATTTCCTTTTTATCGTTTTAGTTTCCTAGTTTTAAAAATAGGAAGGAAATCACTCTTATTAGGAAATACCTCCTGGCCCATTAAAACCTTTCCCTATTTTGGCCCAACAGAAGATCATCTCGTACCTCTCTCTCCCACGTGACAGCAAGCTTTCCATCCATGGAGGAAGGAATCCTCTCCTTCCCAATCTCCCTCCTCCTTCCTTCCGGACGCCATCCGAGACCGCCTATAAATTCCCACCGCCCCCCTCTCTCCATTTTTCCTGAGAGAACCCCCTCTCCTCGCCTCTAGCTCGCACGCCACCACCACCCCGTCGGCACCAGAGAACTCCTCCACCTCGCCACGACCAGGAGCTTTTCCTCCCAGGAACTCCTCCCTGCCGAGCCCCTCCCCCTGCACTCCCTCCACCCCTTCGGCCACCTCTCCTCACCCCACCTTCGGCCCCCCTGCTGCTCCCTCCCCTCCCTGGAAACCAGCGAGCATGCAGCACCACCAGTAGCTTTTCCCACCTCGCCAGCACCAAGCGGCTCCTCCCCTCGCCTCCACCTGCAGGCCCCCCTTCCACCTCGCCACCTCCCTGCACCTCCTCCACCGCCCCCCTGCAGCCCCACCTCGCTGCACCCCTCCATCCTCGCTGCACACCTCCACCTCCCTAGCGACCAGGAGGCCAGCAGTTTTCCCAGCGGCTCCACCCCTGCAGCCCCCCTCCACCTCGTCACCACTCCCCTCCCTGGAGCCGCCCCACCCTTCGCCCCCCCCTCCACCACCCCCCCGCCGGAGTACCCCCTTCCCCACCGGCACCCCACCCCACCTCGGCCAACCATTGCCAGCGAGGGAGTAGCTCCCAGCCATGGTAAGGCTCTCTCCTTTTTTTTCTTTGACTTGTTTTTTTAGTTTTAGCCCTTAGATCTAGATCCTACGGTATAGATTAGAGTAACTTACCCCTTCGGTTTTCTAAAAAGAACCGGCGGTTGTTTTATTTAGCCAAACAGTTTTCTTCTATGGTGCGGATGATTGTTAGTTTAGCACCGCAGCGCACACCCCTAGCCAACCAGAGATCGCCACGTGGCCCGTTCATTAGTTAGCTTTTATCTTTTTTTTTGCTGTTTAGTTCAAAAACAGAATAGTTTCAATCTTATTCTGCTCATAACTTTTGATCCCGAAGTCCAATAGAGTTGATTCTTTTTCCAGTAGCTCACAAATTTCCTGTAGTTTTTAAAAACATATAATTTGTCTATGTTTGAAATTTTCAAATATAAGTTAGATCAGATTTAGTTTAAACCTTGTTTTGCCTATTCCAGGAGTTTAAAAATAGCTTTTAATTTGATTCCTTTTGGTACTGATCACTAGTGATCCTATTCATCAGTGGTAAACATTTCAGATTTGTGTGAGTATTTTAGCTCACTGTTTCATGTGAAACAATTTCTGTTTCACCTCTTTTAGGATTTCGGCTAATTCCTTTTCTATTTTTGTTTTAAAATATTTTATTTATTATTTCAGAAAGATTATGATGTTTTGTTTCTGTTAGTTAAACAGTAGTTTTGCAACAAGTCTTTATTTTAGTTTTATTTGTTTTCATGAAATCAATTCTAGTTCCTTAGTAACTTGCAATTGGTTTCTCCACTGTTTCAAATCCCGTTTGGAAATACTTTGAAAAAGTTTTTGTGAAAAAAAATACTTATTCTATCTTAGTTAAATTTATATCTTAGTTCCTTGTTATTATTTTCTGTTAGACAAAAACTATTTTGTGTTTGACGTAGTAGAAGACTCCCTAGTCTTATTTGGAGTTTCCTTCGGATTCCTATTCGCTCTCTCTTTTGTTTTGATTGCTAGAATTGATTGCTAGTATGAGTGCTTATGTGAATGATATGTTTGTTATATAGATTTCATCGGAGAGTGACGAGTAGTCTATCAAGTTATTTTCTCGAGAAATTCTTCTTCGTCAACATCACCAGTCAAGTCACTTTGATCATACTATCACCTATGTTTTATGCATCGTAGTTCTACCATCCTATGCCCAAATTGCATGCTGCTTAGGTACTTGGAAATTTTAGTATAGATTGTAGTATCATGTGGTAGGCACACAACAACCCCGGTACTTGGCCCCGGGACGACAAAGTTCATATTGCTATGCTTGAGTAGACGGGATTTTGGTTGAGTGCATAACACGAGTGATGCAAGGTTGATTAAATAATCAAGACCGGTTAAGACAAGATTTTCAAGACCTCGGACGCAATGCAACTCTGGGTGAAGGACGGTTGATCGGCTCCCTGGAAAACCCAGTGGATGCCCGGGATGCTGGGGACGGCAATGAAATCCTGCGGAAAGCTTCACCCAGGCTCAAAGAGACGGACTGATATTTTCAAGACCCAAGGCTTACCTGCACAGCCACAAGTCATTATGGGCTCTGGCTTGGTTGGACAACGTGGCGACTCTCGACAAGCGGTGCTAGCAGATGTAGAAGAACGGTAGGAATGGATGGGCACCGACAGGGATTCAGAGGGACCCGTTGAAAGACCATGTTTTGATCATCCGGTCTTCAAACACCCTGAAGTGCGAGGACATACTCGGAGGCGATCAAATCTTGTGGGGAACGTGTGCAAAACTCTGCAGAGTACTTAAACCTAATCGATTAGCCGTGTCCATGGTCATGGACAACTTGAGCCAAAGGAACTGAAGTTATCTGACATTCTCAACACAAATAACAATATTGATGTGGGTATTATTGACAACATGGGTACGAGAATTGGTTGGTGGAACCATCTCGTTAACAGCCAACAATGTAGTAACATTTTGCTTTTAGCCCTCTCTTGATGTAGGAGAAAACTTGCTTTTCGCTAAAACCTTATAGCCCCACCTACCATATATGCATATAGTATAGATGATTACTTTTCACCCCTCTCTTATGTGACTTGCCGGCATATTCAATATGCTGACCTACACGGCTGCAACGTCTTATGTTGCAGATATTTTTCTTCGACAAGTAAGAGTACGATTCAGGGTTACGGTCTACACTCAACTTGCCGTTAGTGTTTATTGGGACTCCACTCCCTTGACCGCTTCCGCTGAGATATTTAAGGTATATATCAGTTTTACGCTATTTACATGTGATTGCACTTTGATATATACATTGATGTACTGTGTGTGCCAGCATACTGATCCAGGGATGGCACAGATACAAAGAGGCTTGACTCGTTTTGAGTCGGGTCGCTACAGTAGTTCTTTCGATAAGTAAGAGTGTCGAACCCAACGAGGAGCAGAAGGATCTGACAAGTGGTTTTCAGCAAGGAAATATCTGCAAGCACTGAAATTGTCGGTAAGAAGTAGTTGTGTGGTGAGATGATTCGTAGCAAGCAACAAGTAACAAAAGTAGAAACGATGCTGCAAAGTGGCCCAATCCCTTTTGTAGCAAGGGACAAGCCTGGACGAAGTCTTATAGGAGGAAAAACGCTCCCGAGGACACACGGGAATTTCTGTCATGCTAGTTTTCATCATGTTCATATGATTCACGTTCGTTACTTTGATAGTTTGATATGTGGGTGGACCGGCGCTTGGGTACTGCCCTTACTTGGACAAGCATCCCACTTATGATTAAGCCCTCTCGCAAGCATCCGCAACTATGAAAGAAGAATTAAGACAAAGTCTAACCATAGCATTAAACTAGTGGATCCAAATCAGCCCCTTACGAAGCAACGCATAAACTAGGGTTTAAGCTTCTGTCACTCTAGCAACCAATCATCTACTTACTACTTCCTAATGCCTTCCTCTAGGCCCAAATAATGGTGAAGTGTTATGTAGTCGACGTTCACATAACACCACTAGAGGAAAAACAACATACAACACATAAAAATATCGAACGAATACCAAATTCACATGACTACTATTAGCATGACTTATCCCATGTCCTCAGGAACAAAAGTAACTACTCACAAAGCATAATCATATTCATGACCAGAGAGGTAATGAGTAGCATCAAGGATCTGAACATAAATTCTTCCACCAAGTAATCCAACTAGCATCAACTACAAAGAGTAATTAACACTACTAGCCACCTTACAAGTACCAATCGGAGTCGTGAGACGAAGATTGGTTACAAGTGATGAACTAGGGTTTGGAGATGAGATGGTGCCGATGAAGATGTTGATGGTGATGAGTCCCCTCCGATGAGAGGAGTGTTGGTGATGATGATGGCGACGATTTCCCCCTCCGGGAGGGAAGTTTCCCCGGCAGGATCGTCCTGCCGGAGCTCTAGATTGGTTCTGCTCAAGTTCCGCCTCGTGGCGGCGGCGAATCCTCGAAAAAGCCTCCTCTCGATTTTTTCCGGACAAGACCCTTCATATAGTAAAAGGGGGGGGGCAGTGGGCCAGCTGGGTGACCAAAAGCCCCCTAGGCGCGGCCAGGGGGTGGCTGCGCCTAGCAGGCTTGTGGCCACCTGCTGGCGCCCCTCTGGCACTTCTTCGGCCCAGTATTTTTTATAAATCCCGAAAAAATCCTCGTTGATTTTTTACGGTGTTTGGAGTTGCGCAGAATAGGTATCTCAACTTTGCTCCTTTTTCAGGCCAGAATTCTAGCTGCCAGCATTCTCCCTCTTCAAGTAAACCTTGCAAAATAAGAGAGGAAGGGCATAAGTATTGTACCGTGAAGTGAAATAACAGCCCAAGAAGCGATAAATATCAACATAAAAGCATGATGCAAAATGGACGTATCAGTGCCTCTTGACGCTTCTCCCCCCGAGGAGCGGACTAACCGAGGGCGGCGTGTCGAGGTTGCGCGGTCCAACCTCCTCACGTGGATGACGTGAGCCACACCGCGTGACGCCAGGGTCGATGCTAGCGGGCATAGACAGAGAGGTTTTCCTCTTTGTTGTTAAGGGAGATAGGCGAGCTGCGGGTTTCCAAAATAACCCCAAAGGTTTTCGATCGGTGCAAGAGGACTAAGGCTCGGGGCTCGGCAGGACGGAGGTCACCCTCGAGCCGACCAACGCGTCATGAAGAAGGGCTTTTTCAGGCGAAGACCACCTTTGTGAGGGAGGGCCGCAGTTCTACCCCTTGTCAAAATGGGCGTTGTGGCTGCCCTTCCCGCCAACTGTGTTTTCGGGGAAGAGGAACAGTGCCAATATAAAAGAGAGGCCCGACCTCCTTAGTAAGGGATTCGAGGCTCAGCGTGTTGAACTAGGGCAATAACCCACCTTTGTACTCTCCTTCCACCTCGAGCAATCTATACAAGCAGGAGTAGCGTTTTACACTACAAGGTGGCCCCAACTTGGGTAAACTGCTATGTGTGTTCTAGTTCGCTTCCCTTAGCTCGAGCCACCGGAGAGTCTGTCACATCCCTGGATTCCCTATTAGGGTTTAGCAAGTTGTTCTCATGTCTTCTTTCATTGCATCCAAGAAATGGAAATGAACTCAAAGGAAGTGGGGAAATCAAAGCAAAACCCTAGCCACTCCTTATTCATAAAATAATTCAACTAGTGCCAAATCAATTAACCCAAAATGGCCATTAGAAAAGTTCATATTTTCTGATAAATGTTGAAAACAAGATATCAGGGGTGAAACATATTTTCAAAATACTTTTGGCATTTTATTTTATTTTTGAAAGTCACTGAACTCAATTATATATTTGATTTCAAATAATTCAGAGTTTCCAAAAATGTTGAAAACTTTATATGTGTTAGGACATATTCCAATTAACACCCCGGTATCATTCAAACTATTTTAGGAATAGTTTGGAGCCAAAAATAAATTAAAACAAAGTCAGAAGAGATAAAATAGAAAACAGAAAAAAGAAAGAAATGGGAAAAGGATTACCTGTCGCTCACCCCTTGGCCCAGCCCAGCTAGCCCCTTCTGTCATCTTCCTCCTCCGCCAGTCGGAGCAGGAGGTGGTCGCCGCGTTCCCCGATGCGCCCACGGACCTGTGTGCGTGCCTGCCTCGCCCCGATGAGCTGGAGGGGGAGGATAAGCCTCCCCGGATCCATTCCCATCCTCTCCCCCCTCGCCATTCGCCCCCTGCGATTCTTCCCCTCGGCCGCCATTAAAGCCGAGCTCAAGCTTGAGCTCGTCGTCGCTCCAGCCCCTCTCCTTCTTGTCTAAGCCGCACAGAAGGTCCGCCTCGACCCCCTGAAGCTTCTCATCGAGCCACGCAAGCCCCCGATCCCTACAATGCCGGATCCCCGTCGTCTTCTACCTCGAATCACCGACGCTCATTGCCGCCGTTCTCCCTCCTCAGGCCATCCACGAGCCCACTTTCGACGCCGCTGCACTCCCAGTGAGCCTAGGGTCCTTTCCCCCTCCTTTTCCCCTTCGATTGCTTCCTCTAGCGCTTGATTTCACCGGAGCCCGATGAGGACCGCCGTGGTAGCTCGTCGCCGGTGACCCTCAGGTGATTGGCCGGTCGATCTGAAGCTACCATTAGCTTCAGCTCGACGAGTAGATGCCATAGGATCTAAGCCCCGCGCGTTTTGGCCTCTGTTTCGATGATCCCCACCTAGCCCGAGCTCCGGCAGCCGCCGAGCTCAACGCCGGCGTCAACTCCGGCCATTCCAGCCCCTGTAACCTGCAAAAATGGAACCGCGACAGAGTGGCCGATCGTCTGGTGCCTTCCGCCGCTCGTTTGGTTGCCGGAGTAGGAAAACCGAAGCCCTCCGCCGTCTCTGTGGTCGCCGGAGGCTCATCGCCGGTGAGATCCACCTCACCGCCGGTGGATCTGACTCCCCTGAGTCATTGGCAAGTGGGGCCAGCCCTCAGGCTAATTAGGATTATTCAAATAAAATAAAGTTATATTAAAACCCTAAACAGTCACTGACATGTGGGTCCTACCCTGCTAATTAGCTAATTAAATTAAAACTTAACTAAAAACTGGCCAGAGTCACTCACCAGTGGGTCCCACTGGTCAGGTTTGACTTTCAACGGCCAGATTGATGTGCTGATGTCATGCTGATGCAATAACTCTTTTTCTGTTTAAAAATAATTTCAGAATAGGTTCAAAACTTTGGAAATTCATATAAAATTGAATATAACTCCAAATTGGACAAATAATATATGGAAAATTATCAAAAAAATTCAATGAACACAATGGTGCTACTTTCATGCATGAAAAATATAGTTATGAAACAGCATCAGGTCAAATCAATTAAATGATTAAGATAAATATGCCATTTCAAATAATATTTGAATTTGGTTTTCAAACCAGATGTAAACTAAGGTTTCAGCAACCACATTGAAATATATCACCCTTCAATTCATGCCATGCTCATGCATCATGACTGTTGCATATGATTGATATTGATTGTATGTTGTTTTTCGATAGGCTGTGCCCCTCCGGATACATCTGATTATCCGACTGGCGGATATCACCCCTCTGCTGAGCAACAAGGCAAGCAACCATTTTGGTTATCCCGATAAATCCCATGTTCTCGCTCCTGCTCTTACTTATTGCATTAGGTTGAAATGCTTTCAATGCTTTTACCACGTTAGTTAAACCCACTTCTTTTGCATGACCTGTGCTTGTCACAGTAAATAGCTGAACCTTGCAACCTAGCATACCTGGTAGATGCATGAGTCCTGATGTGCCTTATCCTGCTATGCATGCTATGCTTAGAGTTGTGTATGGTCTGTCATCTGGATGATGAACAGAATCGTGAGAATGTGTTCAGTTATTAAAGGTTGTGTGTTGAACCTGATTTGGTAAAGGTACCGGTGAAAGGCTATGTAGGAGTACATGGCGGGTTGTTTCATTGGAACAGTCCTTAGGAACTGAGTTTCGTGTATGTAATCCAAGACTAGATACTACCACACGTTGGGATACTTAATTGACCCTCTCGACTTATTAATCGCCTAGTACTCGGTCCAGGAGTTGCAAGTAGTTTCTGGTGTTTATAGTCATGCTGGAGGCTGTGCATAGTGCTCACCTTAGAGGTTGGCTATGATGCGGTAGCCAGTGGCACGGTGTACCAAGTGGCACCCGGATGGTGGGCTTGGGAACCCTGCGCACATCGTTTGGGGCCGTGGCGGAAACCTCAGCTGGACTTCCGTGTGGGTTACCCTCAGATAGGCGATAAACCTGGACTAACTATTAGCGTGGTTAACGGTCGTGGCCGACTCCCTCGTTGGGCTTCTGCTTGAAGGTTGCCGAGGTGCATGACGTGCACATGGTGATAAGTGGCGAGAGCATGTGTGAAGAAGTACACCCCTGCAGGGTTATGATCTATTTGAATAGCCGCGTCCGCGGATATGGACTACTTGGAAACATATGTTGTTCATAGACAACTATAATGGCTACTCATAAAATTGTCAAGATAAGTGTGAGTGTCGTGGATGGCATTTCCGTAGGAAGACGGAATGATTCCACGATGGAGTATTGTTGTGGTGTTAGTGGACTCGTGTGCGAGAAAACAAAGTAGTCAAAGCTATTTGAAAATGTAAGTTTGTCTAGCCAAGAGTCAAATGCTGGCTTTCTTTATGAAACCCCACAACTCCTTGTTGATACATTGCATGAGTAGATAGATTATCCTAAAGTCTTGCTGAGTACTTTTGTACTCACATTTGCTTAATAAATTGTTGTAGAGGTTGTTAATGACCCTAATGGTGGGTTCTTTCTAGACGTTGACGACGACGAGTAGCTGGTGTCCCAGCTACGATCTGGCCCTAGGTTGGGTCTGTAGATAGTCAGGCCAAGTGCCTTTTACCTTTCCATCTGTCTGTACTCAGACAGTTTTAATCTTCCGCTGGCTTGTAAGACTTGTTTGAATGACTTGTGATGATGGGTCGTGAGACCCCTATCTGTGTAATATTATGTATGAGGCTCTTCCGAGCCCTCTAAATAAAGTTGTATGATTATGGTTATGTTGTGATGCCATCGATGTATCTATGCATATCGGTATGCCATGCATACGTGTGTTGTACTTGATATGTATGGGGTTCGAATACCTAGTCGTATGCCTTAGTAGCACTCCTTACAGGGAAATGGCCCTTTGTGATTCCACCGAGCCATGGTAGTTCGCAACTGCTCCGGACACATTGGTTGACCGGCATGTGTCCTTCTTAGCTGCTGTGTTTGTCCCTTTGGGGAAATGTCACGCGATGTAATGGAGTCCTTGTAGCTTGCTACGACTCGTCGACACTCGCTGTTGACCGACACCTGCTTTGCTGGGTCATGTATGCCTGTCCCTGTATGGAACTGCCACTTGGGTTTATAAATAGACATGTCGATCCGGGTTCTTTGACATCGGAATGCTAGCGACACAATTCCATACACGAGTCAAAAGGCGCAAACGGTCCCGGCTAAGGTAAGGCTGCAGCCGTGGGGATAACCGTGCGTGAGACCGCAAAGAGATGTGATGTGTTACAGGCTGGATTCCTATTGCTTAGGATCGGGGTCCTGACAGCGTCGCCGTGAAGTTGAGAGGTATAACAGGGTAGGAGAGCAAGCGCACCCCAGAGTTCGAACCTCTTTCGGGTCCACGGAGCCCCGATTTCAACAACAACAAGATGTCGTTTAAAGAAGCCAACCGCGTCACGGCGTCGGTGCACGAGGTGTCGACGACGGCCTCGATGGTGAGGTGCTCCTCCAAGATCCAGGGGTCGGCAAAAATGGTAGAAATCGCGAACTCATCCGCGCGCGGCTGCGATTTTCTTCTTCGTTGCCAAATGCTCCTTGAGCTCCCGACTATACTGCATGCACCATGGCTTAGGGCAGCTCTTATTTGGAGTAGGATTCAGTGACTTGGGTGGAAGGTGCCGCGCCGGCAGTCGGGGAATGTGGGATGTATAAGGAGGAAGGGGATGGGGGTCAGGTGTGAATTACCTGCCTGGATCGACAAGGCCGAGCAACGTGAAGGAGGGTCGCCGACGAGGAGGCGGTGCTGCAAGCAAGGATGAAGGCCTGAACTTGGAAATGAAGGCGGAAACAGGGGAAATGTTGTTGTTGGTAAGGGGAAGGGGGCGGGGAGGTAGATATTTCTGCGGAAGCTAGAAATTTTGGCTCGGTGAAGTGAAAAAACTCGCGCGATAACTGGCGTGCAAGGACGTCATAGATGATTCATATAGCTTACCCCGTGTGAGATGAGTTTGGACGTACAAATTTTGGTCTGAATTTCTCTAGTTATAGTGGTCATCCACGTCATTGCATATTTGGGTACACAAAAGAGCCTACAACACACCCACACTTCTTAATCGAGCAACTTCAACAATTAAACAGAGGTAGCTAACTTAAACAATGGAATTACTCATGGTTCGTTTGGACATTTTTATACATTAACTTGGTTTTATAGGCATTTCAGGTGCACAATTCAAAATTAAACTGCATGCACATGCTCCGGTGCACCAAAACGGGTTGTAATATCATATATGTGTCCATGGGTTAATGCTTATGTCCCATGCATAATGGGGATTAATTTCAAACACATCGGCAGTGTGGCTTGCCAGCAAACATTGAGAAACTTGGTTTTGAAATTCTAGTAAATCCAAAATGCGTGTGAAATTCTTGAACCTTGGCATGCTATCAACATGTTGTGGTAAACAAATTGTCCCATTTTGCGCAGGTTTTGGTACAAGCTTCTCACAAAATAGAGCTTCTCACAAGAACCCTCATGGTTCCTGTAGGGAACGTCACTACAGGAATCAACTTCTTTGCCGTCTGCCATAACAGACAGCAAAGAGGACTGCACCGACGACATTGAGTAATACACAGACGGCAAAGAAAACTTCTGTCGGCAAAGATTTTGCGTCAGCTTACGACAACATTGTAGCTTCTTTGCCGTCAGCCTTCCCTAAGCGGACGACAAAGCTATTTGCCGTCAGTATGCAGTCGACAAAGAAATTGAGACGGCAACCGATAGGCGACGTATCCGCTAGGGCTAACAGCGGCTTTGCCGTCTGCTTCCCTCCCCCTCTTTGTCGTCTGCTTCTATGGGCCAGTGCAGGAATCAACTTTTTTGCCGTCTGCCTCCCTACGCTTTGTCGTCAGCCTCCTGAGGCAGCGGACGACAAAGAGCCCATATGGCCAGCTGTTGCTGCCAGGTTGCACAGCTGGGTGCCACGTGGCACCTTTTCCTTGAGCTGCCTGATGACGAAGGCCTTTTCCATCAGCTGGCAGACGGCAAAGAGCCAATATTGTGCCATTTTTGTTTATTTTTTCTATTTCACAACATACATATATATAATTCATATCACATATATGATATATAGGTCACAACACATATATGATACACATATAAAGTTCATCAATGCCATTTGTTCATCAATGTACATCCCATATATCGAAAGAACCAACACATACAAAGTTTCATCCATATATACATACATATAGTTCCACATATATTGTTCATCCATATATACATATACATATAGTTGCACATTGTTCATCAACTCAAATGAAAACTAGAACTAAAGCACTCCAATGCCAGCTTCCATGCATGTAGTACATCCAATCTGCAAAATGGGAATAAGGAAGTCAGTAGAAGAATAACAACAACATATATATGACAAATAAGCTAAATTGAAGAAGAAAGAGAAGAAGCAAAAAGAGAAGAAGGAGAAGAAAAACAATAATAAGGAGGAGGAGGAAGAGAAGGAGAAGGAGGAGGAGAAGAGGAGAAGAAGAAGGAGAAGAAGGAGGAGAGAAGAAGAAGGAGAAGAAGGAGGGCTCCTTCTACTTCTTCTCTTCTTATTCTCCTCCTCCTTCTTCTCCTTCTCCTTCTCTTCTTTTTCTCTTCTTCTTTTTCTTCTTCCTTTTCATTTCCCCTCTTCTCCTCTTCTTGGAGCTAAATTAGCTAACTATTTATTTTTGGAGCTAAACGGTCTAATTATGTCATTATAGAGGAACAGAATCTAAGTATATAATATTAATGAGCTAACCAAGGTTCTTATGCCATTTTGAGCTTATAATTTCTTTTAGGAGCTTAATTAGTCATCGTAATTAGCTAACCAAGGTTCTTATGATGTTTTTACCTAACTAAGCTAATTATGTCATTTTGGAGGATAATTAGCTAAGTATGTCTTTGTTGGGGAAAATAAGCTAAATTGAAGAAGAAAGAGAAGAAGCAAGAAGAGAAGAAGGAGAAGAAAAAGAAGAAGGAGAAGGAGGAGGAGAAGAAGAAGGAGAAGGAGTATAGAAGAAGGAGAAGAAGAAGGAGAATAAGGAGGGAGAACAAGAAGGAGGAGAAAAGAAGGAGAAGAAGGAGGGCTCCTTCTCCTCCCCCTCCTTATCCTTCTTCTTCTCTTCTTGTTCTTCCTTCTTTTCATTTTTCCTCTTTCTTCTCCTCTTCTCCTCTTATCCTCTTCTTCTTCTTCTCCTCCTCCTCCTCCTTCTCTTCTCCTCTTCTTCCTCCTCCTCCTCCTCTTCTTCTTCTTCCTCTTATTTCTACTTCTATTTTTCTTTATCCTCTTCTTCTACTTATTCTTCTTTTCTTCTTTTTTCTCTTCTTCTCCTTCTTATTTTTCTTCTTCTTCTCTTAGGCCTTATTATGTCATTTAGGAGAGAACTTAGCTAAGTATAGGTCATTTTTTTATTAAATATGCCATTTTGGAGCTAACTAAGCTAATTATGTCATTTAGGTGGAAGCCTAGCTAACTATAGGTCCTTTCGGAGCTAACTTGGGTAAAATAAGTCATTTTAGAGCAAACTATGCTTATTAAGCCATTTTGGAGCTAGCTAAGCTAATTATAGGCCATTTAATAGCTAAGTTAGGGCGAATAGGTCATCTTGAAGCTACGTAAGCCTTATTATGTCATTTAGGAGAGAACTTAGCTAAGTATAGGTCATTTTTATTTCATAGTCCATTTTGGAGGTAACTAAGCTAATTATGTCATTTAGGTGGAAGCCTAGCTAACTATAGGTCCTTTCGGAGCTAACTTGGGTAAAATAGGTCATTTTGGAGCAAACTATGCTTATTAAGCCATTTTGGAGCTAGCTAAGCTAATTATAGGCCATTTAATACCTAAGTTAGGGGGAATAGGTCATCTTGGAGCTACGTAAGCCTTATTATGTCATTTAGGAGAGAACTTAGCTAAGTATAGGTCATTTTTATTAAATAGGCCATTTTGGAGGTAACTAAGCTAATTATGTCATTTAGGTGGAAGCACAGCTAACTATAGGTCCTTTCGGAGCTAACTTGGTTAAATAGGCCATTTCGGAGCAAACTATGCTTATTAAGCCATTTTGGAGCTAGCTAAGCTAATTATAGGCCATTTTATACCTAAGTGAGGGGGAATAGGTCATCTTGGAGCTACGTAAGCCTTATTATGTCATTTAGGAGAGAACTTAGCTAAGTATAGGTCATTTTTATTAAATAGGCCATTTTGGAGCTAACTAAGCTAATTATGTCATTTAGGTGGAAGCCTAGCCAACTATAGGTCCTTTCGGAGCTAACTTGGGTAAAATAGGTTATTTCGGAGCAAACTATGCTTATTAAGCCATTTTGGAGCTAGCTAAGCTAATTATAGGCCATTTAATACCGAAGTTAGAGGGAATAGGTCACCTTGGATCTACGTAAGCCTTATTATGTCATTTGGGAGAGAACTTAGCTAAGTATAGGTCATTGTTTTATTAAAAGGTCATTTTGGAGCTAACTAAGCTAATTATGTCATTTAGGTGGAAGCCAAGCTAACTATATGTCATTTTGGAGCTAACTTGGGTTAAATATGTCATTTTAGAGGAGGAGGAGAAGAAGAAGAAATCAAGAAGAAGGAGAAGAAGAAGAAGGAGGAGAAGGAGCAGAAGGAGGAGAAGGACCTTCTCCTCCTTCTCCTTCTTCTCCTCCTCCTCGTTCTGCTTCATCTCCTCCTCCTCCTTCTCCTTCTTCTTCTCTTCTTCTTCTTCTTCCTTCTTTTGATTTTCCTATTTATTTTCCTATTCTCCTCTTCTTGGAGCTAAATTATCTAATTATGTCAAAAATGAACTAGAGAAAACTTACCGTCGTGGTCATCAAGGAGGAGAAACACCAGGGTTGCTCGCGCCGGCTTCGTTTGGAGACGGTTGCCCTGGAGAAGTGTCATGCGATGTCGCCCGGGAGTTATTCTGCAGAAAAGGTATTTTGCAGTTTCTCAATTAGCATGATGACACTCAATTGTTAATACTAGTTTATAATGACCATTAAAATGAAACTCACTGTGCCAATTGCAGAGAAGACGGGCATCGGAGGAGGGACTTGACCGGTCTTCTCGTAGAGACTCTGAAGAGTCGGTCGTATTAGTTAGTAATGAAACAGACATTACACACATGATTTGGCTAATGTGAAAGAAAACTTACCACAAAAAGCTCGTACAAGGCCCGTTGACCCGCGTCATTCCGGGCCCTATTCTCCTCAATCATGCGTGCCGTGGTCCGGTCCCTCTCCTCAAGAGCAGCCTGAAGAGCAGCCTGGCTTGCCAATCTCTCTTTCTCAAGAGCAGCCTGGTTTGCCGCTCTCTCTTTCTGAAGAGAAGCCTACAACACCATTCCTCGCTACCACAGTAAGGATCGATGGTCACACACATAATGAAATGGATGAAAGTTTTCTGAGTCCGTACAACTAACCTCGATGGCAAGATCGACTGGCTGTGGACGAGGCGTTATCTCAGGACAGGAGCTCGACTGGTGCGCCTTGATCTCCGGGAGAGTGAGTGGACAACGTATTACCAATCTCCAATGGCTATCGAGCCATGGGGCCTCCCGCCACCAGATATCATCACTAGCTCTAGATCCAAAGGTTCCTGGCTCGGGTTAAAGTCCTCCCCTTTCCTAGCCTTCCCCGTGTCCCTGTATGTCACCAGCATGTGGTGGGATGATATGTTGGTGAAATTACTTGGTTCATCCAGGCCAGACTCAGAGAATGCCTTCGCCTTCTTGTAGGAGGCACTATGGGCCATGCCATAAAGGTCGTACAAGTGTGGTATCTCCGTCTTATTGTGATGCGCCTAAAAGAGAGGAACAACGTATTAGTAAGGGGCTCAAGCTAGCATTGTAACATCCCAATTTTCGTAATTCAGAATGTTTTACATTGTAGCTAAGCATCTATGCATATCGATTTAAATAAAGTTTGCATTTGAATTCTTTCGACTTTTTCCCTTTTGCATTTCTATTTTTCTTCACACGAGAAGTGCTGGGAAATGATCTCTTGCACGCAAGAGAGAGCGGAGGAAAATGACCCTCCAAAGTGCGAGGCATTTTTGAAATATTTGGAGCCAAGAAATCCAAAGTTTTATCGTGAAAATGATTGCCAAAAAGAAATAAAGCATTTAGGGGATTTTCTGAAAAAAAAACAATTTTTTAAAAGTTTTTATTTTTGCCTTGGAAAAAAGTTAATCACGTAGAGGATATTTTTCTGATTTTTTTGGTATATAATACCCTATATTAATTATTTTTGTTCGTTCCCTTTTATTAGTTTTAGTTTCTGTTTCTGAAAAAGATTGAAAACAGGAAACATTTAAAAAAAAAGGAAACCGCCGCGGGCGGCATTTAAGGGATTGGGCCAGATCCCCTAAGGCCCGGGACCGAGATCCTTTCGGATCGGGTGGCCGCCCCACCCCGCCTCTCTCCCCCTCCCTGCCAGGTGGGCCCCCCTGGCCGACCGAGCCCCCTGCCGGCCACCCCTTCCTCCCTCCCCTCCCTCTCTTTCCTAACCCGAGCGGGAGCCCCTTCCTTCCATGGCAGCCCCGATCCCCATTCGGGATCTCCCTGCTCCTTCCCTCCCGAGGTCCCCTCTCCGCCTATAAATGCCCCCACCCTCGCCGCACCCCGTTCCCCACCTCGCCACGCCGTCCCGCCGCCCCAAGCTGCCCTCTGCACCTCGCCGGAGCCCGAGCTCGGCCGAAGCTCCGGCCGCTCCACTGCACCGCCCCGAGCCCCCCCTCGCCTCGCCGCCGCCGCCACTAGACGCGGGACCTTCGCCGCCGCCTCCCCAAGCCTTCAGCCACCGTCGGGACTCACCGGAGCCACCTCCACCACCTTCGGCCGCTGCCTCAGGCACTGCCGGAGTTCATCTCCACCACGGTGAGCACCCCATCCCTCCTCCACCGTTAGATCAAAACCGACGCGCTAGATTAGCTCCTAGTTACCCTTTCGGTTTAGCTAAGAAAACCGCTCGGTTTTCTATTTACTTTACTTAGCCGAAGCGGTTTATATTAGATTTCGGCCGTTTGTTAGTTTTCCCGCAGCACTCACCCCCCTTAACCAATCACGGACTGCCATGTATTCGGTTAGAATCTGTTTTCTTTTTCTGTTTAGTTCCAAAAATAGAAAAGTTTCAATTTTGTTTTGAGCTTAGCTTTTGATCCCGAAGTCCAATGAGGTTGATTATTTTTCCAGTAGATCCAAATTTTTCTCTAGTTTTTAAAAACATATAATTTGTCTATGTTGGAAATTTTCAAATTTGAATTAGATCAGATTTAGTTTAAACCTTATTTTGCTTATTCCAGGAGTTAAAAAAATGATTTTGAGTTGATTCTTTTTGCTACTGCTTCCTAGTGATTATATCTTAGTGTGGTAGAAGTTTAAAAATTTGTTAAATATTTTTACTTGGGTTTTTGACAGAAACAAGTTTCTGCCTTAGTGACGTGTGGAGAATTCTTTCACTTAGGCCATAGCAAATTTTTACTTGTTGTTTGATTGTAGTGCTTATGGTGTGTAATTGTTTGTATCGGTAGATCACCCGGAGTGCGAAGCTTGTTACTTAGAAGCGCTCGATCAAGACAACTATCATCAAGGCAAGTCATTTTGATCATACTATTTCCTATGTTTTCGATGCATGGTAGTTTCACCTTTCTTTGCCCAATTGCATGCTGCTTAGGTACTTGGAAATTTTAGTATAGGTTGTAGTATCATGTGGTAGGCACACAACAACCCCGATACTTGGCCCCGGGACGACAAATTTCATATTGCTATGCTTGAGTAGACGGGATTTCGGTTGACTGCATAACACGAGTGATGCGAGGTTGATTAAATAATCAAGACCGGTTAAGACAAGATTTTCAAGACCTCGGACGCAATGCAACTCTGGGTGAAGGACGGTTGATCGGCTCCCTGGAGAAACCAGTGGATGACCCGGGATGCTGGAGACGGCCATGACATCCTGCGGAGAGCTTCACCCAGGCTCGAAGGGACGGACGGAGACTTCAAGACCCAAGTCTTACCTGCACAGCCACAAGTCATTATGGGCTCTGGCTTGGTTGGACAACACGACGACTCTGGACAGGCGGTGCTAGCAGATGTAGAAGAACGGTTGGAATGGATGGGCACCGACAGGGATTCAGAGGGACCCGTTGAAAGACCATGTTTTGATCATCCGGTCATCAAACACCCTGAAGTGCGAGGACATACTCGGAGGCGATCAAATCTTGTGGGGAACGTGTGCAAAACTCTGCAGAGTGCCCAACCTAATCGATTAGCCGTGTCCACGGTCATGGACAACTTGAGCCGAAGGCATTGAAATTCCCCTGAACTCTCGACACAACTTAATAATGATGTGGGTATTAACAACAACTCGGGTACGAGAATTGGTTGGCGGAACCATCTCATTAACAACAAACAATGTAGTAATACTTTGCTTCCAGCCCCTCTTGTTGTAGGATAAAATTGGCTTTATGCAAAACTTATAGCCCCACCTGCCAAATATGCATGTAGAGATAGTTGATTATTATTTTTTTACCCCTCTCTTCGATGACTTGCCGGCATATTCCATATGCTGACCTACACGGCTGCAACGTATCATGTTGCAGAGTACTTTTCTGACCAGGAGTGAGGCTACGATCTACGCTCAGCGACATGCCCTGGAGTCGGATGGACTCGTCTACCTGATGCTTCCGCTAGTCTTCGTTACATATCTCATGAGATGGCCTTCAGCCACCTTATTGTAATCCATTATTGTAATAAAGTACTCATTATGAGATTTCGATTAATAAAGCTGTGTGATTGAACTCTTGATATATACATTGATGTACTGAGTGTGTACCAGCATGATCTTGGGATGGTACAGAAACACCAGAGGCTTGACTCGTCTTGAGTCGGGTCGCTACAGAAATGGTATCAGAGCACACGCTGACCGCAGGACGTAACCTATAGGAATGGAAAAGCCTTAGGAAGAAAACTATTTTCTTATGTGTATAAATCCTCTATTTCCTCTTCTGATCATTTCTGACTTCTCTCCGATTTTCCAATGTTTTAGATGGCCACCTTCATCCCCGTTAAGTTCACGGAGTTTTGCCAGCCCGACGCCACTATGCCTTTCGGAAAGGAGCTGGTACAGATCACCAAGGACATGAGGATTGCTCTGCCGACTATCACAGGGAAGCCGACTTCGTCTTACCCGGAGGATTCACGCTACAGATCGAGGTGCACGTTCCCGGAAGGACATTCGAGCCGCGCACTGAGCCGGTGGATTTCAAGTTCATCGCACCCAACTGGATTCTCGGAAGGGACATGGCGGTCCATTGTGCACTCGGACGTATCAAGGAAGTATACAGAGGCTGCCCTATTTCACCAGACCTATTCACGGTTTCCCGGAGAAGAGAAGATGGAGAAATCATCTCAAGCAAGACCAAGGACGCTCTCCTATCTTATGCCCAGACCTTGGAGAAGCACAACAGGACTCTGGAGCATCGTGTGATCAAGGACGCCAGGAAGATCAAGCAACTGTTGCTCCGCGAACTCGAACTCGAAGAAGCAGCCCGGGAAGCCCACTATGAGCATGAACTGGAGGTGAAGGACTTTCTGGAGAGGATCGAGAAGCTGATGACTCGAGTTGCATACCTGGAGGAGGAACTGGACATGGGCGAGAACCTTCATCCCGAAGGTGACGTAGCCCCCTTGATCAGCAACGACGAGGACTATGAAGAAAGCTCCACCAAAGGACCCATCACCATGCTTTTCTGAGGAGGACACTTAGACTAGACCACCAAATTTACTTTATCGTTAAACGCTTAGGCCAATGTTTAGGATTATCGAATTTTGTATCCCCGTGTGAACCTTGGTGATGGTATTGAATAAAATGTGTGGTGTGATACTTGTTTGTTGCATTTCATATGGGTAGTGTAATTAATCTTAGACCATTGTGCTATGCTAATCTCACCCCTCTACAAACATCAGATGCCTCCGAGACGTGCCCCTACTTCCAACTTTCCGCCGGAACTCACCCAGTTGATTCAGCAACAGAATACCCTGACGCAGCTGATCATCCAGAACCAGAACAATAACAACAACCATCATCCACCCCAGGCCGACAATCTCACCCGTTTCCTGAGGTTGAACCCTCCGACTTTCTCTAGCAGCATTGAGCCCATTGTGGCAGATGATTGGCTCCGCAAGATGGAGCGGGAACTTATCACTGCTGGTTGTACTGAAGCTGAGAAGGTGCGCTTTGCCGCGCATCAACTTGAAGGCCCTGCAGCTGCATGGTGGGAGAACTACACCACCACATACCCCATTGCTGGAGTCACTTGGGAGCAGTTCAAGCAAGCCTTCCGTATCGCACATGTCTCAGCTGGTGCAATGAGTCTGAAGAAGCGTGAGTTTCACAACTTACGCCAGGGGAATCGCTCTGTGGCTCAGTATGTCGATGAATTCAGCATGCTCGCCCGTTATGCACCTAGAGATGTGGCCGATGATGCGGCCAAGATGGAAAAGTTCTTGGAGGGACTCAATGATGAGCTGAGCATTCAGCTGACTGTAGCCATGTTCAACAACTACCAGGAGCTGGTAGATAAGGCCCTCATCTTGGAGGGGAAACACCAGCAGATGGAGAACCGCAAGCGGAAGTATGGGAATGGAAAGTTCAACTCCGGCACTCAGCAGAAGCCTCGCTACACCCCCTATTCAGGGAATACCGGGACTGGATCCGGTAAGTTTGGAGGACACGTCCAACATAACCACCCAGTGCACAACCATGGAGGCCACAACCATGGAGGAAATGGGAACCACCGCAACAACAACAACTTCAAGAATGGCGGTACTGGCACTCAGCCGCATTCAGCTCCAGCTCAGAAGGATCTGAATCACATCACCTGCTTCAAGTGTCAGAAGACGGGACACTATGCCACTGAATGTCCCCAGAACAAGCAGGGAAACGGCAACGGCAACTCTGCAACAAAGAAGCCCAATCCTTTTCCTCGAGCTCAGGTGAATCACATCGATGTTGAAGAGGTCTATGACCACCCCGATACTGTGGTTGGTAAGTTTTTGCTAAATTCACGCCCAATATTGGTACTTTTTGATTCTGGTGCAACGCATTCATTCATATCAAGGGTAGTTGTGGAAAAGTATAGTTTGCCAACTAGAACCCTCAGCCAACCTATTAAGGTCAGTTCCCCAGGAGGCATGATGACAGCCGGGATAGGATGCCATGCTTTGAGTCTCAACATCGGGAACCATAATTTTCCCACCGACCTCATCGTATTAGAGTCCCAGGGATTGGATGTAATCCTAGGCATGGATTGGTTGGCCAAGTATGAAGGGAATATTGATTGTGCCCTTAAGTCTATTTTGCTCACCACCCCCGAGCAGAAGCGGATTAAGTACGTGTCTCAGCGCCCGACACGGAGTAAACGAGTAAACTCTCTCACGGGAGTAGTCCAGGAGGAAGTACCGATTGTACAAGAGTACCCAGATGTATTTTCGGAGGAATTGCCGGGCATGCCACCTGATAGAGAGATTGAGTTCTTGATTGAGCTATTACCCGGAACAGCGTCGATATCCAAGAGACCCTATCGGATGCCCGCAAATGACTTGGTAGAAATCAAGAAGCAAATTAAGGAGTTGTTGGACAAAGGGTATATTCGCCCAAGTTCTTCGCCTTGGGGAGCCCCAGTGCTCTTGGTTGAAAAGAAGGATAAGTCCTTGAGAATGGTTGTCGATTATCGTGCATTGAACGAGGTGACCATCAAGAACAAGTACCCCTTGCCGATGATCAATGATCTGTTTGATCAGTTAGTTGGAGCCCGCATATTCTCAAAGATCGATCTTCGATCCGGGTATCATCAGTTGAAGATTCGTGAACAGGATATACCCAAGACAACCTTCACCACTCGGTACGGCTTGTATGAGTACACGGTCATGTCCTTTGGACTGACTAATGCTCCGGCATATTTTATGAATCTGATGAACAAGGTATTTATGGAATACTTGGACAAGTTTTTCGTGGTGTTCATCGATGACATACTGATATTCTCCAAGAACGAAGAGGAACACAAGGAACATCTGCGTCTAGTTCCGGAGAAACTTTGAGAGCATAAGCTGTATGCAAAGTTTAGCAAATGTGAGTTTTGGTTGAAGGAAGTCGGATTCCTCGGACACGTCATCTCAGGAGAAGGAATAGCAGTGGATCCTGCCAAGGTCACAACAGTCACCGAATGGGTAGCACCCACTTCAGTCAAGGAGATCCGCAGTTTCCTCGGACTTGCCGGATATTACCGGAGGTTCATTGAGAATTTCTCAAAGATCGCCAAGCCTATGACAGAGTTGTTGAAGAAGGAATCTAAGTATGTTTGGACTGAGGAATGTGAAATCAGTTTTCAAGAGTTGAAGAAACATCTGGTTACAACCCCAGTGCTGATATTGCCGAACATTCGGAAGGATTTCCAGGTTTACTGTGACGCTTCTCGTCAAGGACTCGGAGGAGTGCTCATGCAAGAAGGTAAAGTTGTAGCCTATGCATCCAGACAGCTCAGACCCCATGAGTTGAATTATGCCACACATGATTTGGAACTAGCAGCCGTAGTGCACGCTCTCAAGACATGGAGACATTTCCTGATCGGAAATAGTTGTGACGTTTACACTGATCACAAGAGCCTGAAATATATCTTCACGCAGAAGGAGTTGAACCTCAGACATAGGCGATGGCTAGAGTTGATCAAGGACTATGACATGAAATTGCATTATCACCCAGGCAAGGCAAATGTTGTAGCCGATGCGTTGAGCCGCAAGAGTTATGTGAACACACTCATAGCAGGAGGATTACCCCAGGAGTTAGCCGATGACCTCCGAGAGCTCAAATTGGAAATAGTTCCAAGAGGATTTGTTGCCACACTAGAAATTCAGTCCACTTTGACAGAAAAGATCCGCGAGGCACAGAAATCAGACAAGGAGATAGCTGAGATTAAGCAGAAAATGAAAGATGGGAAGGCTAAAGGTTTTTGTGAGGATGAACACGGAACTTTATGGTTTGAGGATCACATTTACGTGCCCAATGATCCTGAACTCGGGAAGTTGATACTTCAGGAGGCCCATGATTCCCCGTACTCGATACACCCCGGCAATACCAAGATGTATCTGGATCTGAAAGAAAGTTTCTGGTGGACAGGAATGAAGAAAGACATTGCCGAGTTCGTAGCAATATGCGATGTTTGTCAGCGAGTAAAAGCCGAGCATCAAAAGCCAACAGGTTTGCTCCAACCTCTGCCGATACCCGAGTGGAAATGGGAAAAGCTTGGTATGGACTTCATCACAGGATTACCCAGGACCCGTTCTGGCTATGATTCTATTTGGGTTGTGGTCGATCGTTTGACCAAGGTAGCTCACTACATTCCTGTGAAGACTACTTACACGAGTGCCAAGCTGGCCAAGATATATATGACCAGGATCGTATGTCTGCACGGAGTACCGAAGAGCATTGTGTCAGATAGAGGGACTTAGTTCACATCAAAATTTTGGTACCAACTGCATAAAACCTTGGGAACGAGATTGGAGTTCAGTACAGCTTTTCACCCACAGACAGATGGACAGACCGATAGAGTCAATTAGATTCTGGAGGACATGTTGAGAGCTTGCGCACTAGACTATGGGTCTAGTTGGGATGACAATTTGCCTTATGTCGAGTTCTCATACAATAACAGCTACCAGACCAGTCTGAAGATGGCCCCTTTCGAAGCTCTATACGGAAGGAGGTGCAGAACACCGTTGATGTGGGATGGAGTGGGAGACCGACAACTTTTTGGTCCCAACCTTATCCGAGATTCTGAAGAGAAGGTCAAGCTTATTCGTGACCGACTCAAGATAGCTCAGTCCACGCAGAAAAGTTATGCTGACAGCAAACGCAAGGAAGTAACCTACAAAGTGGGACACCGAGCATATCTTCGGGTGTCTCCGCTTCGAGGAATCAAGAGATTTGGTGTGAAAGGAAAGTTAGCACCCCGTTTCATTGACCCCTACAAAATTCTTGAGCGTAGAGGCGAAGTTGCATATAGACTGGAACTGCCGGAAGGATTGTCCGGAGTTCATGATGTCTTCCATGTTTCCCAGTTGAAGAAATGCCACGCTGAGATGGCCGATGTTCCGTTGAGAGATACAGTGCCCCTAGAGGCCATACAGCTTGACAGTGATCTGACGTATGACGAGAAACCCGTCAGGATTCTCGAGACTGCCAACAGAGTTACCCGCAGCAAGATCATCAAGTTCTGCAAGGTGTTGTGGAGCCACCACACCGAGAAAGAAGCCACCTCGGAACGAGAAGAGGATCTTCGTCGAGACCACCCGCACCTATTTTCTAGCCAACCCGAATCTCGAGAGCGAGATTCATCTTAAGGTGGGTAGGTTTGTAACATCCCAATTTTCGTAATTGGGAATGTTTTACATTGTAGCTAAGCATCTATGCATATCGATTTAAATAAAGTTTGCATTTGAATTCTTTCGACTTTTGCCCTTTTGCATTTCTATTTTTCTTCACACGAGAAGTGCCAGGAAATGATCTCTTGCACGCAAGAGAGAGCGGAGGAAAATGACCCTCCAAAGTGCGAGGCATTTTTGAAATATTTGGAGCCAAGAAATCCAAAGTTTTATCGTGAAAATGATTGTGAAAAAGAAATAAAGCATTTAGGGGATTTTCTGAAAAAAAAACATTTTTTTTAAAAGTTTTTATTTTTGCCTTGGAAAAATGTTAATCGCGTAGAGGATATTTTTCTGATTTTTTTGGTATATAATACCCTATATTAATTATTTTTGTTCGTTGCCTTTTATTAGTTTTAGTTTCTGTTTCTGAAAAAGATTGAAAACAGGAAACATTTTAAAAAAAAAAGGAAACCGCCGCGGGCGGCATTTAAGGGATTGGGCCAGACCCCCTAAGGCCCGGGACCGAGATCCTTTTGGATCGGGTGGCCGCCCCACCCCGCCTCTCTCCCCCTCCCTGCCAGGTGGGCCCCCCTGGCCGACCGAGCCCCCTGCCGGCCACCCCCTTCCTCCCTCCCCTCCCTCTCTTTCCCAACCCGAGCGGGAGCCCCTTCCTTCCATGGCAGCCCCGATCCCCACCCGGGATCTCCCTGCTCCTTCCCTCCCGAGGTCCCCTCTCCGCCTATAAATACCCCCCACCCTCGCCGCACCCTGTTCCCCACCTCGCCACGCCGTCCCGCCGCCCCAAGCCGCCCTACTGCACCTCGCCGGAGCCCGAGGTCGGCCGAAGCTCCGGCCGCTCCGCTGCACCGCCCCGAGCCCCCCCTCGCCTCGCCGCCGCCGCCGCCACTGGACGCGGGACCTTCGCCGCCGCCTCCCCAAGCCTTCGGCCGCCGTCGGGACTCACCGGAGCCACCTCCACCACCTTCGGCCGCCGCCTCAGGCACTGCCGGCGTTCATCTCCACCACGGTGAGCACCCCATCCCTCCTCCACCGTTAGATCAAAACCGACGCGCTAGATTAGCTCCTAGTTACCCTTTCGGTTTAGCTAAGAAAACCGCTCGGTTTTCTATTTACTTTACTTAGCCGAAGCGGTTTATATTAGATTTCGGCCGTTTGTTAGTTTTCCCGCAGCATTCACCCCCCTTAACCAATCAGGGACTGCCACGTATTCGGTTAAAATCTGTTTTCTTTTTCTGTTTAGTTCCAAAAACAGAAAAGTTTCAATTTTGTTTTGAGCTTAGCTTTAGATCCCAAAGTCCAATGAGATTGATTCTTTTTCCAGTAGATCCTAAGTTTTCGGTAGTTTGTAAAAACATATAATTTGTCTATGTTTGAAATTTTCAAAGTTGAATTAGATCAGATTTAGTTTAAACCTTGTTTTGCTTATTCCAGGAGTTTAAAAAATCATTTGAGTTGATTCTTTTTGCTACTGCTTCCTAGTGATTATATCTTATTGTGGTAGAAGTTTAAAAAAATGTTAAATGTTTTTACTTGGGTGTTTGACAGAAACAAGTTTCTGCCTTAGTGACGTGTGGTGAATTCTTTCACTTAGGCCATAGCAAATTTTTACTTGTGATGTTATTTTTACTTGTTGTTTAATTGTAGTGCTTATGGTGTGTAATTGTTTGTATCGGTAGATCACTCGGAGTGCGAAGATTGTTACTTAGAAGCGCTCGATCAAGACAACTATCATCAAGGCAAGTCATTTTGATCATACTATTTCCTATGTTTTTGATGCATGGTAGTTTCACCTTTCTTTGCCCAATTGCATGCTCCTTAGGTACTTGGAAATTTTAGTATAGGTTGTAGTATCATGTGGTAGGCACACAACAACCCCGATACTTGGCCCCGGGACGACAAATTTCATATTACTATGCTTGAGTAGACGGGATTCCGGTTGAGTGCATAACACGAGTGATGCGAGGTTGATTAAATAATCAAGACCGGTTAAGACAAGATTTTCAAGACCTCGGACGCAATGCAACTCTGGGTGAAGGACGGTTGATCGGCTCCCTGGAGAAACCAGTGGATGACCCGGGATGCTGGAGACGGCCATGACATCCTGCGGAGAGCTTCACCCAGTCTCGAAGGGACGAACGGAGACTTCAAGACCCAAGGCTTACCTGCACAACCACAAGTCATTATGGGCTCTGGCTTGGTTGGACAACGCGGCGACTCTGGACAGGCGGTGCTAGCAGATGTAGAAGAACGGTAGGAATGGATGGGCACCGACAGGGATTCAGAGGGACCCGTTGAAAGACCATGTTTTGATCATCCGGTCTTCAAACACCCTGAAGTGCGAGGACATACTCGGAGGCGATCAAATCTTGTGGGGAACGTGTGCAAAACTCTGCAGAGTGCCCAACCTAATCGATTATCCGTGTCCACGGTCATGGACAACTTGAGCCGAAGGCATTGAAATTCCCCTGAACTCTCGACACAACTTAATAATGATGTGGGTATTAACAACAACTCGGGTACGAGAATTGGTTGGCGGAACCATCTCATTAACAACAAACAATTTAGTAATACTTTGCTTCCAGCCCCTCTTGTTGTAGGATAAAATTGGCTTTATGCAAAACTTATAGCCCCACCTGCCAAATATGCATGTAGAGATAGTTGATTTTTTTTACCCCTCTCTTGGATGACTTGCCGGCATATTCCATATGCTGACCTACACGGCTGCAACGTATCATGTTGCAGAGTACTTTTCCGACCAGGAGTGAGGCTACGATCTACGCTCAGCGACATGCCCTGGAGTCGGATGGACTCGTCTACATGATGCTTCCGCTAGTCTTTGTTAGATATCTCATGAGATGGCCTTCAGCCACCTTATTGTAATCCATTATTGTAATAAAGTACTCGTTATGAGATTTCGATTGATAAAGCTGTGTGATTGAACTCTTGATATATACATTGATGTACTGAGTGTGTACCAGCATGATCTTGGGATGGTACAGAAACACCAGAGGCTTGACTCGTCTTGAGTCGGGTCGCTACAAGCATGAAGAATGAATTGCATGAATCATGAAGCAAACCACATACCCAGTTTCGTCTGAACTGAAGTAAGTTGGTGCTGCCTTGATGGTGTGGCACACCAACCATTTGGCTATGCCGATCCTTCGCATTGTCGTGGATGGCTCGCCAGTTCCCTGTGCACCACTCATCCACCAACGCCTCCCAACAATCCATCTTATCCGCACACCATCTCGGGGCACCTATAAGTTATGAGAAAGGATTTTGAGCGCTACGCCTATGAATCGAATCAAGAAAACTACGTAGAAGGCCTTAAGAATAGGTAATTACCTTCATGTACTGCTCCTTCTTCACATACTTTCCGCGGCACTCCTTCTTCTGCTTCTTAATACCACATGTTGTGTAGTAGTCTCGAATAGCTTCCGGCTGAGCCTTGTGGTGTAAGTTCTGTAATAACCGCCTACACTCGGCCTCGAGAACCTTGGCCGCCTCCTCCTCATATCCCTCCTCACACCTATAGAAGGTCTGCAATCAAACGAGACAACACCTCTTAGTACAATAATTAGCTATATTGTTAATTTTAGATTGTGTAAAAGGACAATTTACCCAAAAGGTCTTGATCACCACCTCATCCCTCGTGTGTCACAAGACACCATCTATAATTTCCTCCGGTGGGGCCTCCGCAGCCTGGTAGTGCTCCGAGGAAAATCCTAGTGTAGGAACCTGACCCTCACCAGGCAACGTGACAAACCCCGGAAAATTTGTCCGGCAAAGCACACCAAGGACGCTGTTCGCCTTGCGGAGTCCACAAGGGTGTGCCCATCCCCAACAGTATGATAAGGTCAACGCATTAGATATTTGAAGAAACTTGAAGGAAAAAGCTAAAAAAAGAGTAAATGTACTTACCTATCCCCTTCAGGCTTAATCACCGGCCTCTGCTCGCGGGAGACGTGTACTACCACGCTTGTACACGGTGGCCCCGTCCACCTGCACGTCGCCCTCACTATCCGTAAACTCATCCCCGTCATCAACATAACAGCCACCCGGACTCTCGGTCCAATCCGACACCTCGGTCCAATCCGACACCTTGGTCCGATCCAGCCAGGCACCCCATCCGGACCTCTCCACGTCGGCCGAAGCGTGTGTGGCAGGAGTCTCCTGGGAAGTAGCCTCAGGAACCGGAGTCTCGTGGGTCCAAGGCACCTCGACCCAAGGCTGATCGTGGACTGGAGTCTCATGGGCCGAATGCCCGTCCACCCGAGGCTCCTGGAGCGGAGTCCCCGTAACCTCCTCCTCAAACGGGTCCATCATAGTAATCCTGTGCTCGGGTGAATGAGCTGGTGGTGGTGGCGAGGACGGCGCAACAGTCCGCCTACCTATTCCGCGGCCACCACCTCTCCCTGTAACCTTCCCCTTCTTCCCTACCCGACCAGCACCTCTCCCAGTGGGCAATGCCTCCGACGAAGAAGCACCCGTGGGTGGTGTCGTCAGACTGTCTTCCAAGGCTCTACAGAGAGATAGGGGTGGAATGGAAGTACCACCACTCGTGCGGGCCGGCGAAGAAGAACCCGTCGAGCGATCTGGACCAGCGCCCACCATCTTTCAACACATGCTGACCTGCCATGATAAAGATTAAAAAAATAGTACAACATAAAAAATTGAAAAGCTAAGAAATAAATAACAACTACAATAACATCAACCACTACTACAACAACTACTACAACAACTACAATAAGAACAACTACACTCCATAGCATAGTTCCATAACACATATCCATAGCATAGTTCCATAACAAATATGCATAGCCTAGTTACATAACAAAGATGATATACAATGAACAAAGCGAGCATCGCTACGTAAAATTTGCCACTACAATAAATGTCTTCATGTACATGGCGTAGTCCAATGAGCATCCAGGTGGCAACCTACAAGATTGCATTTTGGAGATATTTGTTGCTCGTATTCCATAGTCTGTGGATGAGTCAATGTTTCGCAGGTTAGTTCAAGTACACATTTTGTTATTGTTGATTTACATAACCTTTAATGTAGGAACTTGTCTAAGAGTTGACATTGTTTGAATAGGCATTTTCAATCTTTTGGAGAAATAACAGATCTTTATATGCCCAAGGTGAGGAGGTTAAGCTGGTACGAGATATATCGTATTCTAGATCGAAGTGTCGCCATATAGTTTGCTCATGTTAATGTATTTACTAACTCTGGTAATATACAAACAATAAAACAGTTGCTGACTGGCATAAATTTTCTGTATGTTAATCTAGGATTCTATGAATGTCTGCAACCTTTTCTTTTTTGATAGTACATTGAAGATATTTCCATCCAACTTCTACACTGTTTTAGTGGAAGTTACTTGTCACGTTAAAGATCATCAACCTTTCCTGGCAATTCATGATCACTCAAGGAGGCAAATACCAAAGAACATTGGTTCTAGTTTTCTCTTGATTGGCAATTAAAATTGATGATGTTCAAGCATCTTGTGTAGATATTTGAATAAAATTTACTGCATAAACCTATGGTCAACCTACTTTCCCCGCACGTGTTCGATTTGTTTTGAACACTTGACAAGAGACACGATGCCTTAATTGTCAAGAGGGAACTGCTGAGATTCGTCCAGTATAACTTAAGAATCTTTGAGACAATTTTCCTTAGAAGCTAGAATGAATTTTCATCTATTCTTTTGAGCTTTTGTATCTAACAAACACATATTGTTGTGATGGATGTAGAAGAGGGTTCAAACTTACAGACTTGTCTATCGCTAGACACCTGTGAAGGCAGATAACCTTGGTAGGTTAGATTAATAATAGAGGAAAAATGTTATAACTTATGGACTTCCATGTAATGCAAAAACATTGCCTTGTAGTGATAGAATATATTGGTGGGAAGGGTGCTTGTAGTGCCGCTGTAGTATAAGAAAGACCCCCCCTATGAATTTCACCATCTCCCTTAACCTTAAATTCAAGTAGTAGGGTTTGTAACTTCCATTTGCTTCAACATTTACCATGAGGAATATAGAATTCCAAAAAGGTGAGTTTGTGACTGCAGCTAGCATCTACAATCTGACCCGAGCTGGTACCGCCCTCAATTTTTCTAAGATCACCCACCTAAAACAACCACTTTACTACCAAAAGGAACGTCAGCCAAGGAAGAATCCGTGGCTGACAGGACATCACGAAAGGATCGATCTAATAATGCCTCAAAGCACTTCCAGTGCGACATCAAAGCCTCATCCCATATAATAAGTGAACCTGACTCAATCAAGTTAGACAACATTGTGGACCTTTTAATACCACAAGTCCCATTTTCAGCTAGATCAATCGGTATTTTGAATGCCAAAAGCAAAGCAGGAACCCCTGAAGATGCAACAGCCAACCAACACTACCCTCTTAATTAATCTAATAGGAGGAACCACATAACAGAGGAGCTAGCCAATTCATCAAGCAACATATCTCTTAATTAATCTAACAGGGGGAACCCTTTGCAATCATCAACAACATTCTAAAGTATGTATGCTTATCTCCAAAATGCAGGGGGGGGGGTGTGGGGGCTCACCAGCAGGGGCGGCTGTGGCGTCATGGGCGATGGGGCCGGGGGTGTTGGGACGGTGGGGCCGAGGGTGTTGGGGCGCGGGGAGGTGATACGTCTCCAACGTATCAATAATTTTTGATGGTTTCATGCTATTATCTTGTCAAACTTTGGATGTTTTGTATGCCTTTTATATCTTTTTTGGGACTAACTTATTAACTCGGTGCCAAGTGCGAGTTCCTGTTTTTTTTGTGTTTTGACCCTTTTCAGAGGAGGATTTTAAATGGAGTCCAAACGGAATAAAACCCGCGAAATGATTTTTTTCCATAACAGAAGACACGCAGGAGACTTGAGAACCAAGGCAGGGGAGCTCGGAGGAGGTCACAAGCCCACCAGGCCCGGCCTAGGGAGGGGCTAGCATGATTGTGAGCTCCCCGTGGCTCCCCTGCCCTACTTCTTCCGCCTATAAATTCCCTAAAAATCTGAAACCACGGAAGAGATCCACGAAAATACTTTTCCGCCGCCGCAAGCTTCTGTCTCCGCAAGATCCCATTTGGGGCACGTTCTGGTGCCCTACCGGAGGGGGGATTCGGATACGGAGGGCTTCTACATCAACACCATGACCTCTCCGATGATGCGTGAGTAGTTCACCATAGACCTATGGGTCCATAGCTAGTAGCTAGATGGCTTCTTCTCTCTCTGGGATCTTCAATACAAAGTTCTCCATGATCTTCATGGAGATCTATCCGATGTAATCTTCTTTTGCGGGTGTTTGTTGAGATCCGATGAATTGTGGATTTATGATCAGATTATCTATGAATCTTATTTGAGTTTCTTCTGATCTCTTATATGCATGATTTCATATCCTTGTAATTCTCTCCGAGTTGTGGGTTTTGTTTGGCCAGCTTGATCTATGATTCTTGCAATGGGAGAAGTGCTTGGTTTTGGGTTCATACTGTGTGGTGACCTCACCCAGTGACAGAAGGGGTAGCGACGCACGCATCGTGTTGTTGCCATCAAGGGTAAAAGATGGGGTTTTCATCATTGGTTTGAGTTTATCCCTCTACATCATGTCATCTTGCTTAAGGCGCTGCTCTGTTCATCATGAACTCAATACACTAGATGCATACTGGATAGCGGTCGATGTGTGGAGTAATAGTAGTAGATGCAGAAAGTATCGGTCTACTTGTCTCGGACGTGATGCCTATATGTATGATCATTGCCTTAGATGTCGTCATGACTTTGCGCGGTTCTATCAATTGCTCGATAGTAATTTGTTCACCCACCGTAATATTTGCTATTTTGATAGAAGCCTCTAGTGAACACTATGGCCCCCGGGTCTACTTCACACCATATTTTCAGCCTTACTCTTTTACTTCGTTGCACTTTCCGCCTTCAGATCTCACTTTGCAATCAATCTTGAAGGGATTGACAACCCCTTTATAGCGTTGGGTGCAAGCTCGTTTGTGTTTGCGCATGTACTATGGACTTGACGAGATTCTCCTACTGGATTGATACCTTGGTTCTCAAACTGAGGGAAATACTTACGGCTCCTGTGCTGCATCACCCATTCCTTTTCAAGGGAAAAACCAATGCAAGCAAGTCTCCGTCAACGTGTCAATTTCTGGCGCTGTTGTTTGACAAGTAGGAGAAGGATTTTTGGCGCCGTTGCCGGGGAGGATCAAGTCAAGGACTCATCCAAGTATGTGTCGCAAACTCACCTCTTGCATTTATTTTTTTGCCTCTCGTTTTCCTCTCCCCCACTTTTGAAAAACAAAAATTTACAAAAATATTTGCCTTTTTCGTTTGCCTTTTTCGTTCGCCCTTTTCTCTCGCTTGATTTCTGTTTGCTTGTGTGCTATTTTCCCTCAATATGCTTGCATCTTTGCTTGCTGAAAACCTATTGATATGGATCCTCATCCACTTGCTAATCTCTTTAAGACATCCAATTATGTTGATCCAATTGCTAGTGAGTTGAGTGCACTTGACTTTCTCTATGGAGTTTTGCTTGAGATGCGTGAATCTGAAAATCGTGATGAAGAAATTTATGAAGTGATTCACGAGGGCTCCTTGAATGAAAAGCATGATTGCAATGGTTTCACTATAAATCCTATTAGTGTCATTCATGCTAAAAATATGCAAAACCCTAAGCTTGGGGATGCTAGTTTTGCTATTTCCACTACTTGTTGCAATAATCATGATTGGGGTGATGATTTTTCTTATGATATTGAAAATTTGTTTAAGCCTCATGATGAATATGATATTTGCAATACTATTGAAAGTGGGTTTGGAGAAGTCATGACTTTAGTTGATGATAATCCGACTATTTTTGAAGAGCGTTAACTTTGCATGCATGTGGATCATGAAAAGAATATCCTTTGTGATAGCTATATTGTTGAATTTGATTATGATCCCACATGTAATTGCTATGAGAGAGGAAAATATTGTGGTAGAAACTTCCATGTTACCAAATTACCTCTCATTATGTTGAGATTGCTATTGTCTCTTTCTTCTTCCTTGCATTTGGTAACTATTGGTTGTCTTGCCAATTTGTTTTCCTATAAAATGCCTATCCATAGGAAGTATGTTAGACTTAGATGTGATTTTCACATGCTTTATGATGCTCTCGTTGTGCTTCAGTTCTTGTCTTTTGTGTGAGCATCATTGAATTATCAATGCCTAGCTAAGGGCATTAGACAATAGCGCTTGTTGGGAGGCAACCCAATGAATTTATCTTTGCTTTTTTGCTTTCTGTTTTGTTGCGTCCACACTATCATAATTCTGTTATGATTGTGTCTTTTGTGTTTTTTTTGTGTTTGAGCCAAGCAAAACCTTTATGACTAGTCTTGGTGATGGTTGTTTGATCCTGCTGGAAAAACACAGAAACTTTTCGCTCACGAGATTATTTTTCATTTTTATTCAGAAAGAGATTTTGAGTTGATTCTTTTTGTTGCTGGTTGATATGCCTTTTGCTGAGGCATTCGTAATTGTTCAGAATTTTTGAGGTACCAGAAGTGTACGAAGTATACAGATTGCTACAGACTGGTCTGTTTTTGACACATTCTGTTTTTGTTGAGTTGGTTGCTTGTTTTGATGAAACTATGGATATTATCGGGGGGGGGGGGGTACTAGCGATGGAAAAGTGAGAATACAATAACCTAACACCAATATAAATAGAAATCAAGATTGCTACAGTACCTAAAGAGGTGGTAATTTGTTTTCTTATACTAATGATGTCACGAGTTTCTATTTAAATTTTATGTTGTGAAGTTTTCAAGTTTTGGGTGATGTTCTCATGGACAAAGAGATAAGGAGTGGAAAGAGCTCAAGCTTGGGGATGCCCAAGGCATCCCAAGCCAAATTCAAGGACACCAAAAAGCCTAATCTTGGGGATGCCCCGGGAATGCATCCCCTCTTTCATCTTCAATCCATCGGTAACATTACCTGGAGCTATATTTTTATTCACCACATGATATGTGTTTTGCTTGGAGCGTCTTGTATCGTAGGAGTCTTTTCTTTTTGTTGTGTCACAATCATCCTTGCTGCACACCTTTTGAGAGAGACATGCACTCATCGTGATTTTGCTAGAATGCTCATCGTGCTTCACTTATATCTTTTGAGCTAGATAATTTTGCTCTATGTGCTTCACTTAGATCGTTTATAGCACGACGGTGCGTGACTTGGTAGTTGGCTTATGCTGTGAAAGTAGTCTCAAAGGTGATAGGTACCCAAAGAGGATACAAAAACCTCCATCTTCATGTGCATTGAGTAGAAAGAGAAGTGTTGATTCCTCTCAATTAGTTTTGAGACATGGATTTGGTAATATTAAGAGTTATGTTAGTAGGGTGTTGTGAATCTAGAAATACTTGTGTTGAAGTTAGTGATTCCCGTAGCATGCACGTATGGTGAACCGCTATGTTAGGAAGTCGGAGAATAATTGATCTATTGATTGTCATCCTTTGTGTTGAGGTCAGGATCACGCGATTAACACCTACCAACCCTTTCCCTAGGAGTATGCGTTTAGCACTTTGTTTCGATTACTAATGAAAACTTTCGCAACAAGTATGTGAGTTCTTCATGACTAATGTGAGTCCATGGTATAGGTGCACATTCACCTTCCACCATTGCTAGCCTCTCTAGTGCCGCGCAATTTTCGCCGGTACACAAACCCACCATATGCCTTCCTCAAAACAGCCACCATACCTACCTACTATGGCATTTTCATAGCCATTCCGAGATATATTTCCACGCAACTCCCACCGTTCTGTCTCATGACTTGTGCCGTCACTCTCATATTGCCATTGCATGATCATAAGATAGCCAGCGAGATGTTTCAGCATCATACACCAAGCTAGATCGTTGCACATCCCGGTACACTGCCGGAGGCATTTCCTATAGAGTCATCAACATTCTGAGCTTTGAGCTGTGAGTAAATAAAAGTGTGATGATCATCATTAGAGTATTGTCCCGTGTGAGAAAAAGAGAGAGGCCAAAGAGCCCAAATAAAAAAAGAAAGAGAGAAAAAGAGAGAAGGGACAATGCTACTATCTTTTTCCACACTTGTGCTTCATAATAGCACCATGTTCTTCATGATTGAGAGCCTCTCGTTTCTTCACCACCATATGCTAGTGGGAATCTTTATTATATAACTTGGCTTGTATATTCCAATGATCGGCTTCCTCAAAATTGCCCTAGGTCTTCGTGAGCAAGCAAGTTGGATGCACACCCACTAGTAATCCTTTTGAGCTTTCACATACTTATAGGTCTAGTGCATCCTTTGTATGGCAATACCTACTCATTCACATCGATATCTATTAATGGGAATCTCCATAGCCCTTTGATACGCCGAGTCAATGTGACCATCTCCTCCTTTTTTGTCTCACAACCACTACCACACTCTATTCCACCTATAGTGCTATATCCATGGCTCACGCTCATGTTTTGCGTGATAGTTATAAAAAGTTTGAGAAAGTAAGAGTGCGAAAACAATTACTTGGCCAATACCGGGGTTGTGCATGATTTAAATTAGTTGTGCGAGGATGATGGAGCATAGCCAAACTATATGATTTTGTAGGGATAACTTTCTTTGGCCTTGTTATTTTGAAAGTTCATGATTACCTTGCTGGTTTGCTTGAAGTATTATTGTTTTCATGTCAATAGCAAACTATTGTTTTGAATCTTATGGATCTGAACATTCATGTCACACGAAAGAAGTTACAAAGGACAACTATGCTAGGTAGCATTCCACATAAAAAAATCAGTCTTTATCACTTCCCTACTCGAGGACGAGCAGGAGTTAAGCTTGGGGATGCTTGATACGTCTCCAACGTATCTATAATTTTTGATGGTTTCATGCTATTATGTTGTCAAACTTTGGATGTGTTGTATGACTTTTATATCTTTTTTGGGACTAACTTATTAACTCAGCGCCAAGTGCCAGTTCCTGTTTTTTCCGTGTTTTTGACCCTTTTCAGAGGAGGATCTTAAACGGAGTCCAAACAGAATAAAACCTGCGGAATTATTTTTTCCATAACAGAAGGCACGCAGGAGACTTGAGAACCAAGGCAGGGGACCTCAGAGGAGGTCACAAGCCCACCAGGCCCGGCCTAGGGGGGCTAGTAGGCTTGTGAGCTCCCCGTGGCTCCCCTGCCCTACTTCTTCCGCCTATAAATTCCCTAAAAATCTGAAACCACGAAAGAGATCCACGAAAATAGTTTTCCGCCGCCGCAAGCTTCTGTCTCCGCAAGATCCCATCTGGGGCACATTCTGGTGACTTGCCGGAGGGGGGATTCGGATACGGAGGGCTTCTTCATCAACACCATGACTTCTCCGATGATGCGTGAGTAGTTCACCATAGACCTACGGGTCCATAGATAGTAGCTAGATGGCTTCTTCTCTCTCTTGGATCTTCATTACAAAGTTCTACATGATCTTCATGAAGATCTATCCGATGTAATCTTCTTTTGCGGTGTGTTTGTCGAGATCCGATGAATTGTGGATTTATGATCAGATTATCTATGAATCTTATTTGAGTTTCTTCCGATCTCTTATATGCATGATTTCATATCCTTGTAATTCTCTTCGAGTTGTGGGTTTTGTTTGGCCAGCTTGATCTATGATTCTTGCAATGGGAGAAGTGCTTGGTTTTGGGTTCATACCATGCGGTGACCTCACCCAATGACAGAAGGGGTAGCGAGGCACGCATCGTGTTGTTGCCATCAAGGGTAAAAAGATGGGGTTTTCATCATTGGTTTGAGTTTATCCCTCTACATCATGTCATCTTGTTTAAGGCGTTACTCTGTTTGTCATGAACTCAATACACTAGATGCATGCTGGATAGCGGTCGATGTGTGGAGTAATAGTAGTAGATGCAGAAAGTATCGGTCTACTTGTCTCGGACGTGATGCCTATATGTATGATCATTGCCTTAGATATCGTCATGACTTTGTGCGGTTCTATCAATTGCTCGACAGTAATTTGTTCACCCACCGTAATATTTGCTATTTTGAGAGAAGCCTCTAGTGAACACTATGGCCCCCGGGTCTACTTCACACCATATTTTCAGCCTTACTCTTTTACTTCGTTGCACTTTCCGCCTTCAGATCTCACTTTGCAATCAATCTTGAAGGGATTGACAACCCCTTTATAGCGTTGGTGCAAGCTCGTTTGTGTTTGCGCAGGTACTCTGGACTGGACGAGATTCTCCTACTGGATTGATACCTTGGTTCTGAAACTGAGGGAAATACTTACTGCTTCTGTGCTGCATCACCCTTTCCTCTTTAAGGGAAAAACCAACGCAAGCAAGTCTCCATCAACGTGTAAATTTATGTTGCTGTTGTTTGAGAAGTAGCAGGCGGCGCCAGGGGTCTTGGGGTTGCGGGGCGGCGCTGGGGGCGGCAGCGCCGGGGGGCTGTGGGGCACCGGGGCGGCGGCGCGAGGATGGTGGCGGTGGTAGGCGTCGGAGGAGAGGAGTGGAAGAGAGTGGCTGTTTGAGAGAGAGAGAGAGAGGGTCGGGGTGGGGGCGGGACGACCGTTACATAATTCCTAAACTTTGCCGTCTGCTGGCGGACAGCAAAGGGTCTAGACTCTTTGTCGTCTGCCTCTGGACTTTTTGTCGTCCGCAAGCAGACGACAAAGAAGCGACTACAGTTTGACCTAACCTTCCCTCGGCCAGATGGGCCTAGTCCAAAGCATTGCCGTCTGCTGTCCTAATCTTTGCCATCTGCGGCTGACGGCAAAGATGTGACTGATGGCAAAGACATTCTATGCCATCAGCCAGTTCTTTGCCGTCCGCTTTGTGGAAGCTGACGGCAAAGACACTCTTTGCCATCAGCCAGCGGACGACAAAGATTTGGCAGACGACAAAAAAGTGAATTCCAGTAGTGCGTATCACCTTTGTGGACGAAACGATATTCGTTGCCTCTTCTTGCTTTCAATTTTTTTCTACTGTCAACATAGAACAACATGAGTGTCCTATTAAATTTTGGATTTTCGGGGTTCCGTTCAACATTTTTTTACATTAACTTGGTTTTCTAGGCATTTCAGGTTCACAATTTAAAATTAAACTACATGCACATGCTCCGGTGCACCAAAATGGGTTGTGAAATCATATATGTGTCCACGGGTTAATGCTTAATTATGTCCCATGCAAGAAATGGGGATGAATTCAAACACATCGGCACCGTGGCTCGCTGGCAAACGTTGAGATACTTGGTTTTGAAATTCTGTTAAATCCTAAACTCGTCTAAAATTCATGAACCTTGGAATGCTATCAACATGTCGTGGTAAAAAAATTGTCCTAATTGAGGCAGGTTTTGGTATAAGCTTCTCACAAGCCATAACTTCTCACAAGAAGCCTCATGGTTCTGGTAGGGAACATGTCACCTTTGTGGACGAAACGATATTCATTGTCTCTTCTTGCTTTCAATTTTTTTCCTGGTGTCAACAAAGAACAACATGAGTGTCTTGTTAAAATTTGAATTTTTTTGGGGTTCGTTTGGACATTTTTATGCATTAATGAGTTTTCTAGGCATTTTATGTGCATAATTCAAATTTGAACTATAGGCACATACTCGTGTCCATAAAAATGGGTTAAAAAATCAAATGTGTGTACTTGCGTGAATGGTTAGGTCACATGCAAGAAATGAGCATGAAGTTCAAACATCTCGGCATCCTGCCTGTGCCGCAAACACTGAGATACTTGGTTTTAAAATTCTAGTAAATCCAAAACTCGTCTGAAATTCATGAAACTTGGCATGCTATCATTGAACGACATCAACATGATGTGGTAAAAAGTTTGTCCCATTTGGGGCAGGTTTGCGTATAAGCTTCTCACAAACCAGAGCTTCTCACAACAAGCCTCATGGTTCCGGTAGGGAATGTGCCTCCTTCGTGGATGAAACGATATTCATTGGATCTTTTTTTCCTAGTGGCAACATAGAGGAACATGAGTGTCTTATTATAATTTGGAATTTTTTGGGGTTCGTGTGGAAATTTTTATACATTAACTGAGTTTTCTAGGCATTTTATGTGCATAATTCAAATTTGAACTACATGCACATCCACTAGTGCAGAAAAAGGGTTAAAAAAATGAAATGTGTGTCCTTGCGTGCATGCTTAGGTCAAATGCAAGAAATGTGAATTAAGTTCAAACACCTCGGCAACCAGCCTCTGCCACAAACATTGAGGTACTTGGTTTTCAAATTCTTGTAAATCCAAAACTCGTCTGAAATTCATGAAACTTGGCATGCTATCGTTGAACAACATCAACATGATGTGGTAAGAAGTTTGTCCCATTTGGGGCAGGTTCGGGTATAAGCTTCTCACAAACCAGAGCTTCTCACAACAAGCCTCATGGTTCGGGTAGGGAATGTGCCTCCCTTGTGGATGGAACGATATTCGTTCCCTCTTCTTGCTCTCAAATGTTTTCCTAGTGGCAACATAGAGCAACATGAGTATCTTGTTAAAATTTGGAGTTTTTTGGGGTTCATTTGGACATTTTTATACATAAAGTGAGTTTTCTAGGAATTTTATGTGCATAATTCAAATTTGAACTATATGCACATGCTCCAGTGCAGAAAAAGCGTTGAAAAATCAAATGTGTGTCCTTGCATGCATGCTTATGTCCTTGCAAGAAATGGGAATGAAGTTCAAACACCTCGGCATCTTGCCTTGCCGCAAACATTGAGATACTTGGTTTTCAAATTCTAGTAAATCCAAAACTCATCTGAAATTCATGAAACTTGGCATGCTATCATTGAACGACATCGACATGATGTGGTATGAAGTTTGTCCCATTTGGGACAGGTTTGGGTATAAGCTTCTCACAAACCAGAGCTTTTTAGAACAAGCCTTATGGTTCTGGTAGTGAATGTGCCTCCTTCATAGATGAAACGATATTCGTTGCCTCTTCTTGCTTTCAATTTTTTTCCTAGTGGCAACATAGAGCAATATGAGTGTCTTGTGAAAATTTCAATTTTTTTGGGGTTCGTTTGGAAATTTTTATACATTGAGTGAGCTTTCTAGGATTTTTTATGCACAATTCAAATTTGAATTACATGCGCATGCTCTAGTGCATATAAATGGGTTGAAAAATCGAATGTGTGTTCTTGGGTGCATGCTTAGGTCCCATGCAGGAAATGGGAATGAACTTCAAACACCTCGGCATCGTGCCTCGGCCGCAAACATTGAGATACTTGATTTTAAAATTCTAGTAAATGCTAAACTCATGTGAAATTCATCAAACATGGCATGCTATCACGGAATGGCACCCGACATGTTGTGGTATTTTTCTTGTCCAATTTGAGAGTAGGTACACTAGAATCAACAACTAACAAACATATTTTGAAACAAATAGTTGCCACCTTATCATCTCAAATGTTTGTATAATTTAAATCATGTGCGTTCTGTTAACCATTCACATGACGCCACACATCACACTTTTAATGTCTATGAGGTGTCGTGCGGACAACTGCTTGAGTAGACGGGAGGCGTGCGAGGGAAACTGTGCCGTGCAGGTTTTGTGTAGCTCATCATTGCAAAAGTTTTAAATAAAACACCCGTATGCAAAGCAAGAGCAATGGTCCTTCGCTAGAACCAACCTAATATTTGTCGCGCAGGATTTATGCATCTCTTCATGGCAAACAGTTTACATTGAAGACGGTATGCAAAGCGAGAACTATGGTTCCTTTACCGCTAAGCTAAGAGAAAATCTCGCACGCAGTATTGGTACACCCCTTCAATGCAAACTATTTGTTTGGATGACCCATGTGCAACCACGTACGTACATACAATTTGGTAAGATTTTCATCTGTCATATTGGGTATATATTACCATTTGCGAAACTGGAAAGATTGTCATTTGTCGATAAAGTAACATTGCCCTTTGTCAACCTTGTAACACTGCCATGTGTCAAAAATTGCAGCTAAAAATCACTAGCAGTATCTAATTTTTGCAACTAAAATTGAGTAAGCATAGATTTCATTCATAAATTAAGAATTTCTTATTTATACAAACAATTCAACTTGACAGCTGAACCGACCAAACTTTTTCCCAATTGTTGCCAACCATGTATTGAAATAGCTAGTTCAACTGTATATACTAGCTAATTTTAAGTACATTTTACTGTTCAACTACATCTATAGTCAGATGAACTGAACAAAATAGCCCCTAAATACTACTACTATGGAGGGGCTTTGTACTACTTGTAGCAGCATCTCCTCTGCCAAGCGTGCTCAATAAGAGGCAGAGGGGGAGGAGCCTACCGACGAGCTAGACGACTGGAATACGGTGCCTGCCGCTGCTGCACCTTTAGCGAAGCTCCCCTCAAACGCCATCTACCGCTACAAATGAGCCATCTTGAAGCGGCAGGACTCCTCGTAGATCTCCTCATTCCGCGCCTCTACAGTGGAGTGTGCTGCGGCCACGACGGCGGTAATACTCTTTGCATGCTCGATCAGGCGCTCCTCCTCCTCCCATAGGAACTCGATATAGCACGCAAGGTCGCTGACGCACATACGAGGCCCAACCTCCTACCTTTGGGCGGCGGTGGCGGAGCGGGTGATGATCTCGGCTGTCTATGGTGGTGTCACACCCTGTTTCCATCTCACATTGTCTTTCTTTCAAAATTTGGTATGAGTTAAAACTTTTTAAGTGAATACCCTGAATGCCTTGTTTGTCATTGTTGTCTGTGTGTTTGTAAGTAGATCTGTTATAAATCAGTTTTCAAAAATAATATTTCCGCAAAAACTCCTTTGAGCTATTTTTGATAATTCAAAATCTTGCTTTGGGGTTGCACTGCAAGTCCTTAAATTCAAGGGAGTGCCATCACCTAAAGATTGTATTTTGATTCTACTATGATGATGACTCTTCAAAACCATTAAATAATTATTTTCAAAGTGTTTTTTCTATTTTATTTATATGTCCTTTTCTAAGGCCAAAAATGGTATTTCTGGGAGAAAAATTATTTTTCTACCTTAGAAAAATATGAGAAAACTTGGGAATACTCAGAGAAAATATATTTTCCATACATAAGAGTTTTGACCCCTAGTCTTATTCAAAATAGTTGAGCAAACCTTTGAAAACCAATTCTTTCTGTTTTGACCTGTTGAAATATTTCCAAAGGAAATATTCTCTATAAATTCCTATAAAATTCCAGCATGCCTCACATGCTATATTTGGTGATCATGCCAAGTTTCAGCTCCATCCAAGGTGATTTGACTCACCAAATAATTCAGAAACCCTCTCTGTTCAGAATCAAGTTGGAGCAACTCTAAATTGCAAAGTTTGTCCATTCGGTCTCAAACTTTGCAGGAGTGCTCAACATCTCAAATGAGGATATCATGCCAAGATTTGGATTTGTGGGAGTTGATTTACTCACATCTCCTCACAAGAATGCAGATCTGTCCATTTGTGGGCATTTTCAGGTTTACATGGTCAAACTTGTCCAATGAGCTCAAATATGGTAGATCCTCCTAATTATGCTCGAAACCAAACCTGTTAACTTTCGATGCATTTGGAGGAAGTTAACTCCCCCAGACTTGCATCAAACACCTTTTGTCGGGATTGTAAAACAACATCTAGCAACCACCACACTCACTCCCTTCACTCCAAATTCATGTCAGAGATGGCATGTGCCCCTCCTCAACAGCACGCGAGAGGCCCAGCTCTGGTTCAAAGAGAGGAAGCAAAAATCTTCATTTTAGCTCCTGGACCAAGGCTGACAGAGCCACTTTAACCCTCTCTCTTTGGCTAGCTTAATCCTTCCGGTTCCTAGTGCCCAAAGGGCATCTACCCCATCTCCCAGACACGCCAGGTGTGGCCAAGACGTGCCAAAGCACACCAGCATGTTGTGGCATGCCAAAACTACGCTCTGGACGTGCTAGAGAGCGCACCCGAGCCCCACAAGACCAGCTCCGTCCGGTTCTCGCCTCCACTTGTTGCCCCTTTTTGACCAGACCGACGACCGCATCTAGGGCAGCGTCGGGCCCCTCCTTTCCCCCTCTCCTCCGCCCCTGGCGACGCATGCCAGCTCGCGGCTGAAGTGGCCAGAAGGACCTCGCCACCTCGACGCGCCAAGGAGCTTCCCCGGCTCCTCCTGAACATGATGCACAACCCCAAACCACGTCCGCAAACCATGGTTTTGCGCCCGAGCTCTCCCCCTCTCCTGAAGCTGCAACAAAACCGTCAGTGCTCCACCACTCGGTGGCTTGTTGCCAGCCTATAAATAGTCCACCATGACCCTTCCAGCACCCCAAGCCTCTCCCTCCTATCACCAATTGACCACCCCCGTGCCCCATTCGAGCTAAGAGAGCCCGGGTACTCGAGATCGACCGAGGCGCCGCCGTGTCGGAGCTCCATCAATCTCGGGCTACACGCACGCTCCCGAGCTCATTTCTCCTTCCTGGTGATCACAAAGACCTCCCGAGCCTTCTCCGCCACTCCCCCGTCCATTTCCATGCCCATAGCACTGAACCCGACATCTTCCCGAAGGGTCTCCGCCGCGGCCCCATCGTCGCCGGTGCCACAGGTCACCTCCATTGTCCCTTCGACCATCAGCAGGTAGGCGGAGGAGCCACGAGACAGTTCCCGCACTCGCCCGACCTCGAGAGCCTCGGGGATGCCACCGGTGAGCTTTCCCTCCTCTCTGTCCAGAGGTAGAAGACGACCCTTACAAGGTGACCCCACTTATCAGTGGTCGTCTCATCCCTCTCTCGCTCCCTGCAGTCTCTGGCCACACGGCCTCGCGCGTCAGGTTTAAACCATACGACGCGTGCGCGTGGCCTGGCTAGCTGGCTAGCCAGTTGGCCAGCTAGGCCGGCCTAGCCACTCACCGAGCGAGGCTAGTGAGCTGGATTTCCCCTTTTTATTTGATTCCCGGTTTTAAAATAATTCTATAGTATTAAATATTTATCCAAACTTAAATATTTTTCCACCATAGTTTTTGTAAAATTGTGTAGTATTTAACAATGTTGTTTACAAAATTTTAATAAAAACTTGTAGGCACAATTTATTTTAAAAAACTAGTTTATGTATATTCTGACTTTGTTAAAAAGACTTTAGAAATACTTTTTCATTCCAAAACCAGAAACAAACATTTTGATAAATAATAATAGGATTTTATAGAATATGTTAACATTTTTGATGAGTGTCTTTACTCTGTTATTGGTTGTGGTCCTTATTATTATTATTATTATTATTATTTTGATGATAGATCACGCGTTTTACAAAGGACTTGGACCCAAAGACCTTGGATACCTAGATGATCAAGGCAAGCAACAATTTTGACCATGTGTGAGGAAATGTTTATGCATGACATGTTGGTTACTTTATTCCGATGCATATAGTCATGATTAATCGGTACATCCCCGTAAGGTTTTACCGACGGCTCCTCTAGAGCACTTGCATTTGAGCATGACCTTACCATCTATGAGGGTCATGCTAAAGTAAAGTTGACAAGTAGATAGTAGTGCTACGCATAGGATGAGCATATGCATAGTGATGATAATACTAAGGTGATTACAAAGGTTTTTCGAACACCCCATCGGATGCCACTAATGCTCGAGGGTGATGGTGTTGAGATGGATGACCACTTGAGAAAGAAGTGGTGTACCGAAAAGGTTTTGTGTGAGTGGTTTCCGAAATGGGATTAGATTTAAGATTTGCTGACCATCCCAACCTTACATCGATACTCCTTTATGGGACGAGGCTGTGTTGATTACTCTGGTCGTGCTAGCAAGGAGCCCGCATTACTAGTGGCGGGAATAATATGGTCAATCTCGTGACGGGGTCGTGCCAGGTAGGACGGCTATGCCATTTTTACGTATTTTGGGCACACCGTTGGTCCCTGCATGGATGATATGATCTGGAGTTGGTTCTCGTAAGATGTACATCAGTTGGGCTGGGTACCGATCGAGTGGACTCTTTGTCTAGTGTCATCAGGGGAAAGGCATTGATCATCCATGGTCAAGGACAATTGGGTAATCCTGCTTAGACTACATCCAGTCGTTTCCGCATAAACCAAGTGTGTGTATATAAAGGTGTTACATGAGAAAATGATTACTTGGTCAAGTTTGGTGACCTGACATGAATGATGAACATGAGTTGTACAGCCCTTGGTATACTTAAGTCGATATCTGCAACTGTTCCTATGGTTACTATTTACTTATTGATGCATAACCTTCTAGATACATGACCATGTTTATACATTTGTAAAACTTGCTTTTCGGAAAGGCTGCATTATACTTCATTTCACACTCATTTACATAATCCTCATCATGGGCTGTTTGCGAGTACAATCAAAGTAATCATTGGCTTGCCACTGCTTATTTTATTGACCAGACATGGAGGAACCATAATATGGAGAAGAATTCATCATCGGAGACGGACACGCGAGCTAGGACGCTTCCCAGTCAGAATGCCTGTTGGTTAGGTTGATGGCATGGGTTCACGTTTACTACCAAGATTTCCGCTAGTAGTTGAGTTGGTATGATTGACCTTCATGGCCCTATCTATGTAAGACTTGACCATAATGGTCATTATTTGTATGAGACGTTAATCATGGATGTAAGACTCTTGTTATTCAGTATATGTGTGTTCAGTGAGCATTGATCTCTGGGATCACTGTATAGGTTCATTCGGTGATTTCGACTCGTAAGTTGGGGTCCCCAGAAAGCTGGTATCAGAGCCATCCTGACTGTAAGAAGCCTTAGGTAGCACGGATGTTAGCTGAGACGAATAACACACTCAGTCCTTACACTTGGGGTTTTATACACCCTTACAACCTTTCTATACCATTCACAGCTTTCTAACCTCTCTGCTAAAACCTTGTAGATGGCCATCGTACGTGAGACACTCCTGGAAAATGGGTTTCCCCTACTTCTGGGGGATAGCTTAGAGAAGTGTCAAGTACACCAAACGCTGGTTTACCTCTATTACAAGCACTGGGTCAATGCCGGCACCAAGGAATATCACGTGGGTGTGATAGTGAAGACAAATGACTCTCCAACCAGTTGGTTCTTTGAAGGACCACAGATGGAGACTCTTGTATTGGCTGTTGAGATGGGAGCACGAGAGGCGCTCGTGCACATCTGCGACTTCCTTCCAGAGATGGCCGATGAGCCGGCAACCCGCCACCTACCTTTTGTTAAGGATGAGGCTGACGGGAGCTGGACGCTAAGACTATCCAAAGAAGGAGGGATGCCGCTCATGTTTCGGACATACTTCAGCCTCTGTGCGCACAACTTGGTCCACAACCCGATCAAGGAATCAGTGGTGCATTGCCGAGAACTCCCTCGTGTCAAGGAGCTACTCCGCCAAGAAAAAATGATCAAGAAATAAGGAGCACTCGAAGGACAGCCCGTTGTCGCATTTAGAGGAGGGATACCACCACATAAGGTCACCCCATTCGGAGTCACCACATGACCGCCGATGAATTTACAAAGCTCTTCACCGCTTCTCCGACGAAGCATCGTTGTGATGGACTACTCCCCTCCCCCACACCCTTGACGGGAGACGACGCCCGCACAAATGATGATGAGGAGGAAGACCCCGAGGAGCGCGAGTATGAGACCGAGCAATCCGCTTCTTAGTATGAGCGTCTTAGAGAAAACCAGGTGTCCCCATGCGAAGTCGAGTTCGTGTAATGGTTCATATGAAACCATGTATGCTTGTAGTGTATGCTTTCTGTCTGTGTCTCAATGCAAGCCGTGCTTTTGCCCTAGGCAACATGTATATGGCTACATCGCTTATCTTAAATTAATGTATTTGCATAGGTTTCTTTGACCCTTCTTGTTTGACACACTTGCACCATACCAAAACCCCCCATATGTAGGCACATTCTCCCTTATTCTTTCCTATCGAACATTTTGGGTTATTGACCTGACTGCTCCAAACAGGATGGTGATTGCTACTCGCACCAGTACCTTCGGCCACCCTAGCACTGGCGAATCTAGCCAGCAGCTAGGAGCTGATGGGTCTTCACAAGCTAAAGTTCACCAGGAGCAGCCGCAAGGCGACATTCCCCCGCCACTGCCTCCAGCAGAGAACCTGACTGTGGCTCAATTCCTCCAGGCTCTCTGAGAGGAACGTTATGCCAACAACGACGCTATCCAGCAGATAGTTCAGATCTTAGTGAACAACCCGCCGCAGGGCAGAAATGGCAATGGTCGCTCCACTCTATCGGAGTTCATGAGGACTACGCCTCCAATATTCACTGAGACAACTAAGCCTCTGGATGCCAATGACTGGATCCGCACCATTGAAGAACTCCTCGCGCTGGTTAAGTGCACCGACGATTGTGAAAAGGTTCTCTATGCCTCTCACTATCTCAGAGGTACTGCTAGGGCTTGGTGGGATGGGTTCCAAATCATGCAAGGTACGGGTTCCACGCTGCTCACATCCCCCCTAGAATGATGACTATCAAGAAGCGGGAGTTTCATGCACTAACGCAAGTCAACGACACAGTCAAGGAGTACCTGCAGAAGTTTAACCCCTTGTCGAGGTATGCGCCTGATGATGTCAGCACCGAAGCCGCCAAGGTGGAACACTTCATGGAAGGGCTACAAAAGTCGCTACAGTATCCTCTTGTTGTCTGTGACTGTTGGACCTTTTGTGATATGGTGAACAAGGCTCTCATGCTTGAAGACAAGCGTCGTGCTATGGATGATAATCGCAAACGCAAGCTGATGGGCAATGGTGGTTCCAGCAACCAGAAGGTTCGTCCGTGGACTCGACAAGGCCTAACTATTAGCAGCAGCAATACAAGACCCCTGCACCTCGCCCAAGCTTTCAGCCTCAGTAGTATGCCAACCCCAAGCCAGCATTCAACCCACCCAACAATAGTGAGGGAAAGCCCAACATCCCTGGGCAAGTCACTTGCTTCTGGTGTGGACAACTTGGACACTACTCTAGGAAAGGCCCCAACAAGAAGTCCGATAAACGGTGCCCCAATGCGCCGACTCAAGGACAAGGTCATGGGGCATCCAACAAAAATCAGGCTTTTCGCAACCAGCAGTACCACAACAGGGGACGTGTGAACCATATCTCCGTAGAGGAAGCCCAGGAAGACCCGGAATGCATACCGGGTACGTTCCTCATCAACTCCACTCCAGCAACAATACTGTTTGATTGTGGTGCTTCACACTCCTTTGCCACCCAAAAGTTATCTACGAAGTGTGGCTTGAAAGCTACATTCCTAAAGGGTCGAATGGCGGTACAGACCCCGGGTGCAGTATTGAGAACCAACATAGGATGTAGGGGAGTTGGGATCAACATTAATGGAGTAGACTTCGTAGCAGATCTCATCGTCCTTAAGTCACAAGGCTTGCACGTGATCCTTGGTATGGACTGGTTAGCCAAGCACCAAAGTATACTGAACTGCTCCAATAGGGCTATCACCATGACCAGCAACCAAGGGATCAAGGTCAAGTATGTTCCTGAGCCTACCTCCGCTCAAGTTCCTCATGTTAACTGCCTTTTGGGAAAAGAGCTGGATCAAGTGCCAGTGGTATGTGAATATCCGGACGTATTTCCCGATGATCTGCCTGGGATGCCTCCTGATCGTGACATCGAGTTCATCATTGAGCTCATGCCTAGGTCTAAGCCTATCTATAAGAATCCCTATAGTATGGGATTCGAGAAATTGGCAGAACTAAAGAAGTTGCTAGCCGAGCAACTCAGGAAGTGATTTATTCGCCCTAGTGCCTCACCTGTTCTATTTGTGTCCAAGAAGGACGGGACTATCAGACTCTGCGTTGATTACCGATCCCTCAATGAAGTCACGATAAAGAACAAGTATCCACTCCCCAAGATTGAAGGCCTATTCGACCAGTTAAATGGTGCCAAGGTATTCTCCAAGATCAATCTCAGATCTGGGAACTACCAACTAAATATTCTGCCAGAAGACATACCAAAAATGGCATTCGTGACCAAGTATGGCATGTACGAGTGCACTGTCATGTCATTTGGGTTGACCAATGCCCCAGCGTACTTCATGTACCTCATGAACAAAGTCTTCATGGAATACATGGACAAGTCTGTTGTTGTCTTCATCGAAGACATACTCATCTTCTCCAAGTCCGAAGAAGAGCATGAGCAACACTTGAGGATGGTGTTGGAAAAACTTCGGGAGCATCAACTTTATGCCAAATTCAGCAAGTGCGAATTTTAGTTACATGAAGTTGGATTTTTGCGTCATACCATGACGGCATATGGATTGGCAGTCGATCCCACCAAGATTACTACGGTAACAAACTGGGAGTCGCCAATCGATGTGAAGGAAGCCAGAAGCTTCCTTGGGCTCTTGGGATATTACCGCAAGTTCGTGGAAGGATTCTCCCGCATTGCCCGACCAATGACTCAGCTCTTGAAGAAAGACAAGAAGTTCGAATGGACGCCGGAGTGCGAAGAAAGCTTCCAAGAACTGAAGAAGAGGTTAACGAATGCCTCGGTACTGGCCACTCCAGATATCAACAAGGAGTTCGTGATATACTGCGGTGCATCAAGAATCAGGCTCGGTGGAGTTCTCATGCAAGATGGCAAGGTCGTGGGGTTTTTTGTCACGACAACTGGATCCTCATGAAGAGAACTACGCCACACACGACCTTGAGTTGGCGGCTGTAGTTCATGCCTTGAAGACATGGCGACATTACCTTTTGGGGAAGCGATGCGAAATATACACCGAGCACAAGAGTATGAATTATATTTTCACCCAGAAGGAACTTAATATGAGACAATGGAGATGGTTGGAGTTGATTAAAGACTATGACCTCAACATTCAATACCATCCCAGTAAGGCCAGCGTAGTAGCAGATGCCTTGAGCCGGAAGGCTTGCACCTTGAATGCCATGATCAAGGGAAGGCTACCCTCCCTATATGAGGAGATGGAAAGCTTCGCGCTGGACCTAGTCGAACAAGGATTCCTAGCAAACCTCGAAGCCAAACCCATGCTAATGGATGACATTGAGGAGGCCCAGAAGGGGCACGAGAGCATTGAAGGCATCAAGAGGAAGATCAAGGAAGGCAAGGGCCCAGGATTCTGAGTGGATGAACATGGAGTTATGTGGTTTGAGAATTGCATGTGCGTACCCAACAAGGCTGAACTAAAGAATCTAATCTTGCAAGAAGCCCACGACACTCCATATTCAATTCACCCTGGTGGGACCAAGATGTATCAAGACCTCAGAGAAAGATTCTAGTGGCATGGCATGAAGAGGGAGATAGCTTCATATGTCGCCAAATGCGACGTATGCCAGCGAGTCAAAGATGAGCACCGGCGAACTGCTGGGCTGCTACAACCTCTCCACGTGCCTGAATGGAAGTGCGATAAAGCCGGCATGGACTTCATCACCGGTCTGCCCAAGTCAGGCGGGGGACACAACTCCATATGGGTCGTCGTCGACCATCTGACCAAAGTGGAATTGATAAGACAATTGATACGATGACTCCGGTTGACAAGAATTGATAAGACAATTGATTGAGCAAAAGAATTTGCACTCTCACCTAAAAATATGAGAACACCTCTTAGAAAAGATCTGAAATCACCACTTGACATCGAAGCAGCACGAATTACCATATTCAACAAAACAAAGGATGAGGCTTATGAAACAAGCCAGAACAAACTCATGAGAAAGATTTCCTCCGATATTTTTGTGGACAGGAATCCACTAGATGTGGAACCCCAACCTAACATCATGTATTTGTTGGAAGATTGTCCTATAAGCAACTACTTGAATTCCCACCTATGAATTCCCGAAATATCTGGTCATGCAATCTGGTACACGGATACAAGGAGTAATAATCACACAACTCCTATACTAACCCATCACCTGTATCACATCCGTCAATACACAATCATAATCTCGGACCTTCATCTACATAAGACCCTCGTGATCACAACGATACAAAGTATGGCAGTACTCCCGAACAATCTGCACCAGTACTGGGGACATCGGGGTTATCTCGCCACTACTAGTATTGAAGCAATTACGAACATCCTTCGTTCTGAGATACTAAGAAATCTGAATGATAACTATGTGCTCAAGAATCCCCTGGAGCTCAACTCCCCTGAAACTCAAAGCAGATAGGAGGCACCAAGACAGAACTCCGTCACATCGGCATCATATAGATTCCAAAAATATCTGCGTGATCCTAAAAATTTTTGAGTGAGAAGAGGAGTAGAATTAAATTATTACGTCAAGATTCCTCACCAGAGTATAGAAGAGGAGAAAAAAGAATCCTACTCTCCGATATATAACTAGACTCAAAGCAGTTTTTCACTAGACTCGACTCAGCCAAGTTCAATCAATCAAGGGGGCTCCTAGGTCGGTAATGGTCTGATACCAACTTGTCATGCCCAAGATGCGACCCTATCCTCAATTTGGCACGAAGGCCTCGTCAGGGATAGAAGCGCATCTCGTCGTGTCGCAAGAATGGATATCGTTACAAGTACATGTACTGAAAAGAAGAGATATATAATAGAATTGGCTTACACTCGCCACAAGCTACATCAGGGTCACATTGGTACATTACATAATCATCAAGAGTAAGAACAGGGTCTGACTACGAACGAAAACAAACGAGAAAAGAAGAACGACGTCCATCCTTGCTATCCCAGGCTGCCGGCCTGGCACCCATCCTAGATCGATGAAGAACAACAAGAAGAAGCAACTCCAAATGAACAATCAACGCGCTCGCGTCAAGTAACCTTTAGTTGTACCTGCAACTGGTGTTGTAGTAATCTGTGAGCCATAGGGGATTCAACAATCTCATTTCCAAAGGTATCAAGACTAGCAAAGCTTAATGGGTGAGGCATGGATAAGTGGTGAGGTTGCAGCAACGGCTAAGCATATATTCGGTGGCTAAACTTACGAGTACAAGAAATAAGAGGGGGAAGCTCTACGCATAGCGGACGTGCACTACGGTTGATCAAGTGAATGATCCTGAACACCTACCTACGTCAGACATAACCCCGACTCACGAAAGAGACAGTCACGGTTACGCACACAGTTAGCCTATTTTAATTAAATTAACTTCAAGTTATCTAGAACCAGTGTTAAACAAAGTTTCCACGTTGCCACATAACCGCGGGCACGGCTTTCCGAAAGATTTAACCCCGCAGGGGTGTTCTAACTAGTCCATGACAAATTACCACAAGCCGCATAGAAATCCTCAATCACGAAGCTCGCAATCTCATCGGATTCCCTGGTGGAAAACCTCAACTCTGAGATTACCCAAAGCATCACGGGAATCTCGATGCACAAGATATTTCGTCAAAGGTAAAACTAATCCAGCAAGGCCGCCCGACATGTCGACAGCCCCCTCTCTCTCTCGTGAAAAACCGTGCCCCAAAACCCTAATCCGGCCTCTCTCTCCTCCCACCACCCACCAGCCGCCGCGGGCCCGCCGAGCCCAGATCGGGCCCGGGCAGGCCTATTCGGCCGCCGCCGCCCGTTCCGTTCCCCCGTACCCCCGCCGCCCCAGGCTCCCGAGCCCCCGCCTTCCTCGCGCCGCGCGCCGCGCCGCCTCCTGCAATACGCTGACCGCCGCCTGCCTAGCTCGCCGCAGCTCGCCATGCCAGGAACCAGCTACCGTCGGTCCCGTTTTCTGGCCGCGCTAGGCTTGCAAGCGCCGCCGTTCGCAGCCTCCCCGCTCCACCCCGTCGGCCGCCGCCAAGGATCCCTCGTTGCAGCCCCACCGACGGCTAGATCCGGCGGATCCCGGCCGGATCCGCGTCCCCAAGAGCCGGCCACCGTGATCCCCGCGTTCCCTAGGCCAGGCTCCCGCCGCCATGGCTTCTCGGTCTCGCTTCCCCGAGGAGATGGGATGACGATGAGCGGTCGCCCGCTCGAGGCTGCCCCTTCGCCAGGCTACGTGGGCCCCAGCACTCCATGCCTTCCCCGCTGCAGCCCAAAGAGCCCCGAGCCGGCCCAGGCCTTCGGCCTCCCCACCAGCGCCGCGGCCAGGCCGCCCCAGCCTCCTCCGCCCGGGCTAGGCCCAAGAGCAAGGTGAGGCTGCCCCGAGCCTTTTTTTTCCTTTCCTTTCTTTTCCCGCTCATGCGCTGTATAGTTTTGACACGTTTTGGCACTGTAGGCCCAATTAGTTTAGATTCGGCCCAGTAGTATTTAAGGATTTAATCTGAATTAAGTTCCTTTTCAGGAGATAGCCGTATAATAAAACTCCCGTAACTTTTAAACCGTACATCGGTTCGCGACGTGTAGCATATGTATCTTGTGTAACTTTTCGCGTAGAATCCGATTTTGCAACTTGCATATTTTTTGACGTTGTTTGATGTGTCGAAGGCATAGGTTTGTGTGTTGTCCCAATAGGATACAACTCGTATTATTTTTTCGCACAAGACCGGATTGCTCGTATGCCGTAGATTAAATGTTCATGTTTTAGGAGCCCCTTTGCCATGTATTTTAGAGCGGTCACTCGTATTTTTGCGTGTAGGGTTTGCCGCTAGTTTATTTTTCCGTGTTTAGGATATTATCTCGCATTTACGTGTGGCAATATATTTGTGTTGCAACCCCACATGTTTTATATGTTTTCAGGATTTTTATATGCAATTAGTTTTAGCTTTCGAGTAAGTTAGTTCGCGCGATATTTTGCCATGTTGCCCTCTTGTCTTTTTGTAGGAATTATTCCGTGCTTCGTTTGATTAAGTTGTCAACTAGGGAGTTGTTCTTTGATGTTTTGTCTAGCCCTTGATATTTTTAGTTGCAATAGAAATGCATGTTTAGGTGTGGTTTGCTTGCTCTCAAGTTGCTAGAAATGGTGCTGATTTGGAGGAGCTGAAATATTTCTAAGTCTGGAATCTGTTATTATTTTGTTGCTGTCTTGTCTTGCTTCTATCTTTTGATCTGTAGCTCTTTTGAGGTTGGTGCAATGGAGTTAGTTGTAGCCCTTGTGTTTCTCTAGCATGCTGTGAATTTTCATGCTATTTGGAGACCTTTAGCTTATGGTTTTTCTGCTGTCAATATGCCTTCAGACCGAAAACTGCACTTCCGTGAAGTGTTATTTTCACTAAGTTTGAAACTGTGTGTGAGATGCCATTTTGTGACTTCTTTTCCTAGTGTTCCTTGCTGCCATGCTAGTTGTTGTTAGTTGTTTGTAGTAGTGCTTATTGCCTTCCTTCGTGTCATGCCTTGCTTGAGTTTATCGGAGTAGTGTAGCCCGTAGTTGTGGGGTGTAGAAAATGCTATGTGGCTGATTTTGGCAGATTGTAGTGATTTCTTGTTTTGCTCGTAGTTGTTGAACCGTAGCTCTGTTTTGATCATGTCCTACATGAAACTTGCTTAGAATCTCGTGTAGTTTCATTTTTCTGTTGCTGTTTGTATGTTTTGAAGTGCTCGTAGCCGTCGTTGCACACATATTGCATTCATGCCATCATATCTTGCGGTGTCCGTATCTTTTGATCCGTAGCTCCGTTGGAGATGTTCTCTATGTGTAGATTTCTTGAAATGACACGTAGAATCACGTGAAACTATTTTTTTTCTGTTTAAAAACTAAATAAATGTGTTAGTTCAGATCTGGAAAGAATTGTAAATTAACATGTGAGGTCGTTTCGGAGGTGCTATATGTCATTTCCGACCTCATTTAAAATGCTCAGATAGGTAGTTTAATTACGCTTCACCTCTTGCCATGTGTAACCACATTTAATATTGCCGTGTACCTAATTAGGATAGAACTAAATAATTAACGTGGAGTTTCGTCAATATGCAACTCGTTGCATATTGAACTTCACCTAATGTGTAGTGTTTGCTTGTGTGATTTGTCATGCCGTGACTTGCATGCTTTCAGCTGCTCATGCATCATTTGTGTTGTGCATCGTGTGGTGAATTCCGTGTGTTGATTTGTGTTTCTGGTTTACTTTGTCTCGATAGAGTTCCGCAGCGTGTCGGATTGTGAGGACCCGTTCGACTACATCGGTTCGTCTGCTTCACGGAGGCATTCTTCTTCCAAGCGGGATCTCAGGCAAGATGACCATTTCCCCACATACCATTACTATCATTGCCATGCTAGTTTTACCGTTTCTATCGATTATGTCTCGTTGCCTACAACCTGTTAAATATCAGCCTCTCAACAATGCCATGAAAACCTTCAACCTGTTCGACCTAGCAAACCACTGATTGGCTATGTTAATGCTTGCTTAACCTTGTGTTAGCGTTGCTAGTTGCAGGTGCAGTTGCTTCCATGTGAAAACATGGGTTCCTTGTTATATCACCATATTAAATGCTATTTAATTTAATGCACCTATATACTTGGTAAAAGGTGGAAGGCTCGGCCTTTCTAGCCTGGTGTTTTGTTCCACCTTTGCCCCCTTAGTTTCGGCTACCGGTGTTATGTTCCATAATTGAGCGCTCCTAACACGATCGGGGTTGTTATGGGGACCTCCTTTATAATTCGTTTTAGATTAAGACTGGTCTGGCAAGGCCCAACTTTGGTACCACATTTGCCTAATAACCTAATAATAATGCATAGGGACCTGCCGGCACCCGAGGAAATTTAATCAACCCCCGGGCCAGTGCTCCTCGTGAGTGTTGGTCCAAACTGGAAGACTACGGGGCCATCGCGGGGCAATTCGAGGTTTGGTATGTCCTAGTGTGACCCATTCGTTGTGTCCTGAGAACGAGGTACGCGACTCCTATCGGGTTCGTCGACACGTCGGGCGGCCTTGCTGGATTAGTTTTACCTTTGACGAAATATCTTGTGCATCGGGATTCCGGTGATGCTTTGGGTAATCTCAGAGTTGAGGTTTTCCACTAGGGAATCCGACGAGATCGCGAGCTTCATGATTGAGGATTTCTATGCGGCTTGTGGTAATTTGTGATGGACTAGTTGGAGCACCCCTGCAGGGTTAAATCTTTCGGAAAGCCGTGCCCGCGGTTATGTGGCAACGTGGAAACTTTGTTTAACACTGGTTCTAGATAACTTGAAGTTAATTTAATTAAAATATGCCAACTGTGTGCGTAACCGTGACTGTCTCTTTCGTGAGTTCCTTCTCCGATCGAGGACACGGTGGGGTTATGTCTGACGTAGGTAGGTGTTCAGGATCATTCACTTGATCAGCCGTAGTTCACGTCCGCTATGCATAGAGCTTCCCCCTCTTATTTCTTGTACTCGTAAGTTTAGCCACCGAATATATGCTTAGCCGCTACTGCAACCTCACCACTTATCCATGCCTCACCCATTAAGCTTTGCTAGTCTTGATACCTTTGGAAATGAGATTGCTGAGTCCCCTGTGGCTCACAGATTACTACAACACCAGTTGCAGGTACAGGTAAAGGTTACTTGACGCGAGCGTGTTGATTGTTCATTTGGAGTTGCTTCTTCTTCTTCTTCTTCATCGATCTAGGATGGGTTCCAGGCCGGCAGTGTGGGATAGCAAGGATGGACGTCGTTCTTCTTTTCTCGTTTGTTTTCGTTCGTAGTCGGACCCTGCTCTTACTCTTGATGATTATGCAATGTACTGATGTGACCCTGATGTAGCTTGTGGCGAGTGTAAGCCAATTCTATTATATATCTCTTCTTTTCAGTACATGTACTTTTAACGATATCCATTCTTGCGACACGACGAGATGCGCTTCTATCCCTGACGAGGCCTTCGTGCCAAATTGAGGATAGGGTCGCATCTTGGGCGTGACACTCCTAATTATGCCTCAAACCAAATCTTGTTAACTTTCAATGCATTTGGAGGAAGTTAACTCCCCCAAACATGCATTAAACACCTTCTGCCAGGATTGTAAAATAGCATCTAGCAACCACCACACTCACTCCCTTCACTCCAAATTCATGTCACACATGGCCTGTGCCCCTCCTCAACTGCACGCAAGAGGCCCAACTCTGGTTCAAAGAGAGGAAGCCAAAATCTTCATTTTAGCTCGTAGACCATGGCTAGTAGAGCCACTTTAACCATCTCTCTTTGGCTAGCTTGATCCTTCCCGGTTCCTAGCGCCCAAAGGGCATATACCCCATCTCCCAAACACGCCAGGTGCGACCAAGACGCGCTAGAACGCGCCAGCATGCCATGGCATGCCAAAAATGCGCTCTGGACGCGCTACAGGGCGCACCCGAGCCCCGGGGGACCAGCTCCGGCCGGTTCTCGCGTCCACCTGTTGCCCCTCTTTAACCACACCGACGACTGCATCCAGGGCAGCGCCGGGCCCCTCCTTCCCCCCTTCCTCTGCCCTTGGCGACGCATGCCCGCTCGCTACTGAAGCGACCATAAGGACCTCTCCACCTCGACGCGCCAAGGAGCTCCCCCCGCTCCTCCTGAAGATGTCGCGCAGTCCCAAACTACGGCCGCAAACCACGGTTTCACGCCCGGGCTCTCTCTCGCTCTACTACAGCCACAACAAAACCGTCGGTGCTCCACCACTCGATGGCTCATCGCGAGCCTATAAATAGGCCACCCCGACTCTTCAAGCACCCCAAGCCTCTCCCTCCTATCACCAATCGACCACCCCCGTTCCCCATTCGAGCTAAGAGAGCCCCGGTACTCGAGATCGACCGAGGCACCGCTGCGTCGGAGCTCAGTCGATCTCGGGCTACAAGCACGCTCCCGAGCTCATTTCTCCTGATCCTTCTCCACCACTCCCCCGTCCATTTCCCTGCCCATAGCACCGACCCCGACATCTTACCGAAGGGTCTCTACCGCGTCCCCATCATTGCCGGCGCCACAGGTCACATCCATCGCCCCTTTGACCATTAGCACGTAGGCAGAGGAGCCACGAGTCTGTTCCCGCACCCGCCCGACCTCAAGAGCCCCGGAGATGCCGTCGGTGAGCTCTCTCTCCTCTCTGTCCAGAGGTAGAAGATGACCCCGACGTGGGGACCCCACCTGTCGGTGGCCGTCTTGTCCCTCTCTCGCTCCCCGCAGTCGCTGGCCACACGGCCCCGCGCGTCAGGTTTAAACCTGACGGCGCGCGCGCCTGGGCTGGCTGGCTGGCCTGTTGGCCAGCTGGGCTGGCCCACCGCTCGCCGAGCCAGGCTAGTGAGCTGGATTGCCCCTTTTTATTTTAATCCTGGTTTTAAAATAATTCTATAGGATTAAATATTTATCCAAACTTAAATATTTTTCCACCATATTTTTAAAATTGTTTAGTATTTAACAATGTTGTTTACTAATTTTCTATAAAACTTTTAGGCACAGTTTATTTAAAAAACCTAGTTTAAGTATATTTTGACTTTGTTCAAAAGACTTTAGAAATACTTTTTCATTCCAAAACGAGAAACAAGCATTTTGATAAATAGTAATAGGATTTTACAGAATAGGTTAACATTTTTTATGAGCGTTTTTACTCTGTTTTTGGTTGTGGTCCTTATTATTATTATTATTATTATTATTATTATTATTATCATTATTATTATTATTACGACAATAGATCATGCGTTTGACGAAGGACTTGGACCCGAAGACCTCGAAGACCCCGGATACCTAGCTGATCAAGGCAAGCAACCCTTTGACCATGTGTGAGAAAATGTTTATGCATGGCATGTTGATTACTTTATTCCGATGCATATAGTCATGATTAATCGGTACACCCCGGTATGGTATTACGTATGGCTCCTCTAGAGCACTTGCATTTGAGCAGGATCTTACCATCTCTGAGGGTCACGCTAAAGTAAAGTTGACAAGTAGATAGTAGTGCTACACATAGGATGAACATATGCATAGTGATGGTAACACTAAGGTGATTACAAAGGTTTTACGATAACCCCGTCAGGTGCTACTGATGACCGAGGGTGATGGTGTTGAGCTGGATGACCACTTGAGAAAGAAGTGGTGTACCGAAAATGTTTTGTGTGAGTGGTTTCGGAAATGGGATTATATTTAAGATTTGCTGACCATCCAAACCTTACATGTGCGACCACGATACCCGTTTATGGGACGGGTATGTGTTGATTACTCTGGTCATGCTAGCAAGGAGCCTGCATTACTAGTGGCGGGAGTGATATGGTTACTCTCATGAAGGGGTCGTGCCACGTAGGATGACTATGCCGTTTTTACGTGTTCCGGGTACACCGTTGGTCCGTGCATGGATGATACGATCTATAGTTGGTGCTCATAAGATGTACATCATGTGGGATGGGTACCAATCGAGTGGACTCTTTGTCTAGTGTCATGAGGGGAAATGCCTTGATCGGGTACTTACCTCGGGTATGTTATATACTGCGAGTCATGGATGACATGGAAGTTTCCCGGATCTTGTGGGTACAACGTATAACTTCTGCGTAGTGTAAAACTATTTGAATATCCGTGTGATCACCCACAAGTATAGAGGATCGCAATAGTTTTCGAGGGTAGAGTATTCAACCCAAATTTATTGATTCAACTCAAGGGGAAGCGAAAGAATATTCTCAAGTATTAGCAGTTGCGTTGTCAATTCAACCACACCTGAAAGATTTAGAATCTGCAGCAAAGTATCAGTAGCAAAGTAGTGTGATAGCAACAGTAGCAACAGTAACCAGTAGCAGCAAAGTGACAGTAGCAGCAGTGAAGTAACGGCAATAGCAACAGAGTAACAGCAGCAACAGTGACAACAGTAGCGGCAAAGTAACGTAGAAAGGACCAGTAGGAAAGACTCGTAGGCATTGGATCGGTGATGGATGATTATGCCGGATGTGATTCATCATGCAACAGTTATAACACGGAGAGATAAGTAACTAGCTCCAGTTCGTCAATCTATTGTAGGCATGTATTTCGTATGTAGTCATACGTGCTTAGGGAAAAGAAATTGCATGACATCTATTGTCCATCCCTCCCGTGGCAGCGGGGTCCTAATGGAAACTAAGGGATATTAAGGTTCTCCTTTTAATAAAGAACCGTACCAACGCATTAACACTTGGTGAATACATGAACTCCTCATACTATGGTCATCTCCGGGAGTGGTTCCCGCTATTGTCACTCCGGGGTTGCCGGGTCATAACACATAGTAGGTGACTACAACTTGCAACATAGGATCTAAAACACACATATATTGGCGACAACATAATAGGTTCAGATCTGAAATCATGACACTCGGGTCCTAGTGACAAGCATTAAGCATGGAAAAGTAGTAGCAACATCAATCTCAGAACATAGTGGATACTAGGGACCAATCCACGTCAAAACTAACTTGATTACATGATACATCTCATCCAACCCATTGCTACGGCAACAAAAGTCCTTCCCCGGCAACGCCAGGAATTCTTCTTGCTACTTCTCTTGTTTGCGTCGCTTTTTTCCCTTGAAGAGGAAAGGGTGATGCAGCACATGATCAGTAAGTATTTCCCTCACTTTGAGAACCAAGGTATCAATCCAATAGGAGAATCTGGTCAAGTCCATAGTACCTGCGCAAACACAAAAGAGCTTGCACCCAACGCTATAAAGGGGTTGTCAATCCCTTCAAGATTGATTGCAAAGTGAGATCTGAAGGCGGAAAGTGCAACGAAGTAAAGAGTGTAAGGCTGAAAATATGGTGTGGAGTAGACCCGGGGGCCATAGTGTTCACTAGAGGCTTCTCTCAAAATAGCAAGTATTACAGTGGGTGAACAAATTACTGTCGAGCAATTGATAGAACCGCGCAAAGTCATGACGATATCTAAGGCAATGATCATACATATAGGCATCACGTCCGAGACAAGTAGACCGATACTTTCTGCATCTACTACTATTACTCCACACATCGACCGCTATCCAGCATGCATCTAGTGTATTGAGTTCATGACGAACAGAGTAACGCCTTAAGCAAGATGACATGATGTAGAGGGATAATCTCAAACCAATGATGAAAACTCCATCTTTTTACCCTTGATGGCAACAACATGATGCGTGCCTCACTACCCCTTCTGTCACTGGGTGAGGTCAGATCCAGTTGGCCAAACAAAACCCACAACTCGAAGAGAATTACAAGGATATGAAATCATGCATCAGAGAGATCAGAAGAAACTCAAATAAAATTCATAGATAATCTGATCATAAATCCACAATTCATCGGAAATCGACAAACACACCGCAAAATAAGATTGCATCGGATAGATCTCCATGAAGATCATGGAGAACTTTGTATTGAAGATCCAAGAGAGAGAAGAAGCCATCTAGCTACTAGCTATGGACCCGTAGGTCTATGGTGAACTACTCATGCATCATCGGAGAGGTCATGGTGTTGATGAAGAAGCCCTCCGTATCCGAATCCCCCCTCCGGCAGGGCACTAGAACGTGCCCAGATGGGATCTTGCGGAGACAGAAGCTTGCGGCGGCGGAAAAGTACTTTCGATGATCTCCTGATTTTTTATGGAATTTTTGGGAATATATAGGCGCAACACCTAGGGCAAAGGAGACTCAGGGAGCCTACAAGCCAGGGGCCGCTCCATGAGGGCTTGTGGGGTCCCTGGTGGGCCCCTGCCCTGATTCTCCGGCTTTCCGATCTTTTTATGTTTCAGAAAAAAAATCTTTTTGGCAGTTTCATTCTGTTTGGACTCCGTTCAAAATCCTCCTCTGAAAGGTGTCAAAAACAGGAACTGGCGCTTGGCACTGAGTTAATAAGTTAGTCCCAAAAGAATATATAAAAGGCATACAAAACATCCAAAGTTTGACAAGATAATAGCATGAAACCATAAAAAATTATAGATACATTGGAGACGTATCAAGCATCCCCAAGCTTAACTCCTGCTCGTCCTCGAGTAGGGAAGTGATAAAGAATGAATTTTTGATGTGGAATGCTACCTAGCATAGTTGTCCTTTGCAACTTCTTTCACGTGACTTGAATGTTCAGATATGTAAGATTCAAAACAATAGTTTGCTATTGACATGAAAACAATAATACTTCAAGCAAACTAGCAAGGTAATCATGAACTTTCAAAATAACAAGGCCAAAGAAAGTTGTCCCTACAAAATCATATAGTCTGGCTATGCTCCATCATCCTCACACAACGAATGTAAATCATGCACAACCCCGGTATTGGCCAAGTAGTAGTTTTCACACTTGTACTTTCTCAAACTTTTTATAACTATCACGCAATACATGAGCGTGAGCCATGGATATAACACTATAGGTGGAATAGAGTGTGGTGGTGGTTGTGAGACAAAAAGGAGGAGATGGTCACATTGACTCGGCGTATCAAAGGGCTATGGAGATGCCCATTAATAGATATCAATGTGAATGAGTAGGGATTGCCATACAAGGGATGCACTAGAGCTATAAGTATGTGAAGGCTCAAAAGGAGAACTAGTGGGTGTGCATCCAACTTGCTTGCTCACGAAGACCTAGGGCAATTTTAAGGAAGCCCATCATTGGAATATACAAGCCAAGTTATATAATGAAGATTCCCACTAGCATATGGTGGTGACAAAGCAAGAAGCTCTCAATCATGAAAAACATGGTGCTATTATGAAGCACAAGTGTGGAAAAAGATAGTAGCATTGTCCCTTCTCTCTTTTTCTCTTTTTTTTGTTTGGGCTCTTAGGCCTCTTTTTTTATTTTTTATTTTTTTTTATTTTTTTATTTTTGGGCTCTTTGGCCTCTCTTTTTTATTCCTCACATGGGACAATGCTCTAATAATGATGATCATCACACTTTTATTTACTCACAGCTCAAAGCTTAGAAATGACTCTATAGGAAATGCCTCCGGCAGTGTACCGGGATGTGCAACGATCTAGTTTGGCGTATGACATTGAAACATCTCACTAGCTATCTTACGATCATGCAATGACAGTATGAGAGTGACGACACAAGTCATGAGACGGAACGGTGGGAGTTGCATGGCAATATATCTCGGAATGGCTATGAAAATGCCATAGTAGGTAGGTATGGTGGCTGTTTTGAGGAAGGCATATGGTGGGTTTGTGTACCTGTGAAAGTTGCGCGGCACTAGAGAGGCTAGCAATGGTGGAAGGTGAAAGTGCATCTATACCATGGACTCATATTAGTCATGAAGAACTCACATACTTGTTGCGAAAGCTTTTATTAGTAATCGAAACAAAGTGCTAAACGCATACTCCTAGGGGAAAGGTTGGTAGGTGTTAACCATCACGCGATCCCGACCTCAACACAAAGGATAACAATCAATAGATCAATTATGCTCCGACTTCCTAACATAGTGGTTCACCATACGTGCATGCTACGAGAATCACTAACTTCAACACAAGTATTTCTAGATTCACAACACCCTACTAACATAACTCTTAATATTACCGAATCCACGTCTCAAAACTAATTGAGAGGAATCAAGACTTCTCTTTCTACTCAATGCACATGAAGATGGAGGTTTTTGTATCCTCTTGGGGTACCTATCACCTTTGGGACTACTTTCATAGCATAAGCCAACTACCAAGTCACGCACCGCCGTGCTCTAAAAGATATAAGTGAAGCACAAAGAGCAAAATTATCTAGCTCAAAAGATATAAGTGAAGCACTATGAGCATTCTAGCAAAATCACGATGAGTACATGTCTCTCTCTCTCAAAAAGGTGTGCAGCAAGGATGATTGTGACAAAAAAAAGAAAAGACTCCTACGATACAAGACGCTCCAAGCAAAACACATATCATGTGGTGAATAAAAATATAACTCCAAGTAATGTTATTGATGGATTGAAGACGAAAGAGGGGATGCCTTCCCGGGGCATCCCCAAGCTTAGGCTTTTTGGTGTCCTTGAATTTGGCTTGGGATGCCTTGGGCATCCCCAAGCTTGAGCTCTTTCCACTAATTATCTCTTTGTCCATGAGAACATCACCCAAAACTTGAAAACTTCACAACACAAAACTTAAACAGAAACTCGTGATAACATTAGCATAAGAAAACAAACTACCACCTCTTTAGGTACTGTAGCAATCTTGAATTCTATCTATATTGGTGTTGGGATACTATATTCTCACTTTTCCATGGCTAGTACCCCCCGATACTAACCACAGTTTCATCAAAACAAGCAACCAACTAAAAAAACAGAATCTGTTAAAAACAGACCAGTCTGTAGCAATGTGTATACTTCGTATACTTCTGGTACCTCAAAGATTCTGAAAAATTACGACTGCCTGGGCAAAAGGCATATCAACCAGCAGCAGAAAGAATCAACTCAAAAGCTCTTTCAGAATAAAAATGAAAAATCATCTCGTGAGCGAAAAGTTTCTGTCTTCTTCCAACAGGATTAAACAACCATTACCAAGACTAATCATAAATGTTTTGCTTGGCTCAAACACAAGAAGAAACACAAAAGACACAATCATAACAGAATTATGATAGTGTGGACGCGACAAACCAGAAATAAAAAGATAAATTCATTGGGTTGCCTCCCAACAAGCGCTATTGTTTAACGCCCTTAGCTAGGCATTGATAACTCAATGATGCTCACACAAAAGACAAGAATTGAAGCACAACGAGAGCATCATAAAGCATGTGAAAATCACATTTAAGTCTAACATACTTCCTATGCATAGGTATTTTATAGTAAAACAGAGTGTCAAGACAACCAATAGTTACCATATGCAAGGAAGAAGAAAGAGACAATAGCAATCTCAACATAATGACAGGTGATTTAGTGATATGAAAGTTTCTACCACCATATTTTCCTCTCTCATAATAATTACATGTGGGATCATATTCGAATTCAACAATGTAACTATCACATAGGATATTATTTTCATGATCCACATGCATGCAAAGTTGACGCTCTTCAAGAATAGTGGGATTATCATCAACTAAAGTCATCACTTCTCCAAACCCACTTTCAATAATATTGCAAATATCATATTCATCATGAGGCTTAAACAAATTTTCAAGATCATAAGAAAAATCATCGCCCCACTCATGATCATTGCAACAAGTAGTGGACATAGCAAAACTAGCATCCCCAAGCTTAGGGTTTTGCATATTTTTAGCATGATTGTCACTAATAGAATTTATAGTGAAACCATTGCAATCATGCTTTTCATCCAAGGATCCCTTGTGAATCACTTCATAAATTTCTTCCTCACAATTTTCAGATTCACACATCTCAAGCAAAATTCCATAAAGATAGTCAAGTGCACTCAACTCACTAGCAATTGGATCAACATAATTGGATCTCTTAAAGAGATTAGCAAGTGGATGAGGATCCATATCACTTGATTTTCAGCAAGCGAAGATGCAAGCATATTGAAGGCACATGGCACACAAGCAAACAAAGAGCAAGCGAGAAAAAGGGCGACCGAAAAGGCAAACAAAAAAGGCAAATTGGTGAAGTGGGGGAGAGGAAAACGAGAGGCAACTGGCAAACAAAGTAAATGCAAGAGATGAGTTTGTGACACCTACTTGGATGAGTTCTTGACTTGATCCTCCCCGGAAATGGCGCCAGAAATTCTTCTGCTACAGCAACAAAAGTCCTTCCCCGGCAACGCCAGGAATTCTTCTTGCTACTTCTCTTGTTTGCGTCGCTTTTTTCCCTTGAAGAGGAAAGGGTGATGCAGCACATGATCAGTAAGTATTTCCCTCACTTTGAGAACCAAGGTATCAATCCAATAGGAGAATCTGGTCAAGTCCATAGTACCTGCGCAAACACAAAAGAGCTTGCACCCAACGCTATAAAGGGGTTGTCAATCCCTTCAAGATTGATTGCAAAGTGAGATCTGAAGGCGGAAAGTGCAACGAAGTAAAGAGTGTAAGGCTGAAAATATGGTGTGGAGTAGACCCGGGGGCCATAGTGTTCACTAGAGGCTTCTCTCAAAATAGCAAGTATTACAGTGGGTGAACAAATTACTGTCGAGCAATTGATAGAACCGCGCAAAGTCATGACGATATCTAAGGCAATGATCATACATATAGGCATCACGTCCGAGACAAGTAGACTGATACTTTCTACATCTACTACTATTAATCCACATATCGACCGCTATCCAGCATGCATCTAGTGTATTGAGTTCATGACGAACAGAGTAACGCCCTAAGCAAGATGACATGATGTGAGGGATAATCTCAAACCAATGATGAAATCCCCATCTTTTTACCCTTGATGGCAACAACACGATGCGTGCCTCTCTACCCCTTCTGTCACTGGGTGAGGTCACCGCACGTCATGAACCCAAAACCAAGCACTTCTCCCATTGCAAGAATCATAGATCTAGTTGGCCAAACAAAACCCACAACTCGAAGAGAATTACAAGGATATGAAATCATGCATAAGAGAGATCAGAAGAAACTCAAATAAGATTCATAGATAATCTGATCATAAATCCACAATTCATTGGATCTCTACAAACACACCGCAAAAGAAGATTACATCAGACAGATCTCCATGAAGATCATGGCGAACTTTGTATTGAAGATCCAAGAGAGAGAAGAATCCATCTAGCTACTAGCTATGGACCCGTAGGTCTATGGTGAACTACTCACGCATCATCGGAGAGGTCATGGTGTTGATGAAGAAGCCCTCCGTATCCGAATCCCCCTCCGGCAGGGCACCAGAATGTGCCCCAGATGGGATCTTGCGGAGACAGAAGCTTGCGGCGGTGGAAAAGTACTTTCGATGATCTCCTGATTTTTTATGGAATTTTTGGGAATATATAGGCGCAAAACCTAGGGCAAAGGAGCCTCAGGGAGCCCACAAGCCAAGGGGCCGCGGGCCCCCCTGGTCGCGCCATGAGGGTTTGTGGGCTCCCTGGTGGGCCCCTGTCCTGAATATTCGGCTTTCCGATCTTTTCCTATTTCGGAAAAAATCTTTTTGGCAGTTTCATTCCGTTTGGACTCCGTTCAAAATCCTCCTCTGAAAGGGGTCAAAAACATGAAAAAAAAACAGGAATTAGCGCTTGGCACTGAGTTAATAAGTTAGTCCCAAAATATATATATAAGGCATAGAAAACATCCAAAGTTTGACAAGATAATAGCATGAAACCATCAAAAATTAGAGATACGTTGGAGACGTATCACCCATCACTGTCGAGCAAGCCTACGATGAGATTACTCACGAACGGTGAAGAGCATCATGGAATTGGCGATGAAGGAAGGTTGATGATGACGATGGCGACGATCTCCCCTCTTCGGAGCGCAAAACGGACTCCAGATCTGCCCTCCAGAGGAAGAACTGGAGGTGGCGGCGCCTCCGTATCGTAAAACGCCATGAACTCTTCTCCCTGATTTTTTTGGACGAAAGAGGATATATAGAGCTAGAATTAGGGGCGGCGGAGCTCCGAGGGGCTCACAAGCCTGCCAGGCCCGGCCAGGGGGGGGGAGGCTGGTGGGCTTGTAGGTTCCTGGCTCTGTCCCTCTAGTTGATTCTTGCGCCAGTATATTTTATATATTCCACAAAAAATCCTCGTAGATTTCCAGGTCATTCCGAGAACTTTTATTTCTACGCAAAAACAACACCATGGCAATTGTGCTAAAAACAGCGTCAGTCCAGGTTAGTTCCATTCAAATCATGCAAATTAGAGTCCAAAACAAGGGCAAAAGAGTTTGGAAAAGTAGATATGACGGAGACGTATCACCGTGTCCACGGTCAAGGATAGTTGGGTAATCCTACCTCGACTACGTTTAGTCATTTTCGCATAAACCAAGTGTGCGTGTGTGTAAAGGTGTTACATGAGAAAATGATTACTTGGTCAAGTAGGGTGACTTGACATGAAGGATGAACATGAGTTGTTCAGTTCTTGGTATACTTAAGTCGAGATCTGTAACCTGTTCCTATGGTTACTATTTACTTATTGATGCATAACCTTCTAGATACATGACCATGTTTATACATTTATAAAACTTGCTTTTCGCAAAGGCTGCATTATACTTCATTTCGCACTCATTTACATAATCCGCATCATGGGCTATTTGCGAGTACAATCAAATTACTCATTGGCTTGCGACTGCTTATTTTATTGACCAGACATGGAGGAACCAGAATATGGAGAAGAATTCGTCATGGGAGACGGACACACGAACTAGGATGCTTTCCAGTCAGAATGAATGTTGGCTAGGATGATGGCATGGGTTCACGTTTACTGCCAAGATTTCCGCTAGTAGTTGAGTTGGTGTGATTGGCCTTCATGGCCCTATCTATGTAAAACTTGACCATAATGGTCTTTATTTTTAGGAGACGTTAATCATAGATGTAAGACTCTTATTGTTCAGTATCTGTGTGTTCTGTTAGCATTGATCTCTGGGATCACCGTACACGTTCATTCGGTGATCTCGACTCGTAAGTCGGGGTCCACACAGGTGGGCTAGCGGCCATAGTGGCTGATGGTGGGGTGGTGTCCACAATCGTCACCTCCCACCTTTGGATCGCGGTAGCGGAGTGGGTGATGACCATGGTGGCCGACAGTGGTGTTGCGGCCACGACGGTCTATTCACGCCTTCACGCCACGGTGGCGGAGCGGGTGCTTGCCCCGACTTTCGACAGTGCTATGGCGATCACAGCGGCAGATGGTGGGGTGGTGGCAACAGCGACCGGCAATAGCTACCGACGGGTAGCGACAACGGAGCGTGTGGTGGGTGTTGCACGCACACCCAACAAGGATGCCACGCGCACTACACTATGTCGGGGACTATGCCACCGTCGTGGTGTGGCCTCCCAGCTAGAGCTGACGTATGATGACGGCGGAGTGGTTGAGCGATGATGATGGATCGGTGCCATTGGCGATTGTGGGAGAAGCAGACCAGATAAGTTACACAGAAATGGAGGGAGAATAAAATGTGATGGAGGACTCGCCAATCGTGAGGATATATATAGCAGGCTCATAAGCATTGGGATTTGGTATAGCCGGGCGGGAAGTTTGCACGGCAAACCGCGAATATATGTGGTTGCGCGGGAACGGGCTCGATGATGATTCATTAGCGCCACTTCGAGCCACCACTTGGCCAATGCCTGCACGGTGCTCAAGCTTGCGCTCGAAGCCATGTGCGGCAGCAGGGTGACAACTAACAAGACGTGCGAGAGGAGGACGAAACGACACGTACACGAATGGTTAATGAGAAAAACGTTTGCTATTTAATAACCTACTACCTCCATACTGGTTTGTAAGTCTTTGTATTTTTGTGCCAAATTTGGACTAGATATTTAACTAATAAAATACTGATGCATTTCGCCAAATATTATATCGTTGGATTCATATTTGAACATAGTCTCCAATTGTATTATTTTTATAACATGCTACCATTATGTTAGTTAAATTTAAGGTTAAAATATGGCACATAATACAAAGGGGACTAATAGACCAAGATGGAGGTAGTAGCACACGTCCGCTCTCTACGCAGCTCGTGAATGATTGTTTGACCATCGAGTGACTGGAATGGGATGTAGTTTCACATCATGTTGTCGGCTCGCAACTGCCGGCCGGCTTGTAGACGACCATTCTGTTGGGGAATGTTGCATGGGAAACAAAAAAGTTCCTATGCACACGAAGACCTATCATGGTGATGTTCATCTATGAGAGGGAGATTGGATCCACATACCCTTGTAGATCGCTAAGCGGGAAGCGTTAAGAAACGCGGTTGATGTAGTGGTACAGCTTCGTGATTCAAATCACCGTCGTTCCATGATCCATCCCACGATCCGTTCCGATCTAGCGCCAAACGGACGGCACCTCCGCGTTCAACACACGTACAGCTCGATGACGATCTCGGCCTTCTTGATACAGCAAGAGAGACAGAGAAGTAAATGAGTTCTCGGGCAGCGTGACCCCGCGCCGGTGGTGGTGATGTTCTACTCCTGCAGGGCTCCGCTCGAGGTCCGCAGAAATCCGATCTAGAAGAAGAACAACGTGGTGTAGGTTTGAGTTGCACGTGGCAAAGTTGTGTCTCAAAAGCCCATAAAAGATATTACTCATAGAAATAGAACAACCATTATTCTCTGACTTATATGAGTAACCGTCTCCCAATAAAAAAGATCCAGATATAATGTTCATGCTTAACGCAGACACTAAATAACAATTATTTAAGTTCATAACTAATCCTGATGATAACTGAAGTGAGACTGTGCTGACGGCGATTGCATCAACCTTGGAACCATTTCCCATGCGCATCGTCAGTTCATCCTTCGCCAGCCTTCGTTTATTTCACAGTTCCTGCTTTGAGTTGCAAATATGAGCAACAAAACCAGTATCAAATACCTAGGCACTACTACGAGAGTTGGTTAAGTACACATCAATAACATGTATATCACATATACCTGATTTATCTTTGGCCGCCTTCTTATCAGCCAAATACTTGGGGCAGTTGCGCTTCTAGTGACCCATTCCCTTGCAATAATAACACTTTGTTTCCGGCTTAGGTCCAGCCATGAGTTTCTTCGTCAGATTGGCAACAGTTTTGCCGCTCTTATTGGAGTTACCCTTCTTGCCTTTGCCATTTATCTTGAAACTAGTGGTCTTATTGACCATCAACACTTGATGCTCTTTCCGGAATTCTAACTCTGCGGCTTCCAGCATCACGAATAACTCGCCGGGTAACTTGTTCATCCCTTGCATGTTATAGTTCAACACAAAGCTCTTATAGCTAGGCGGCAGTGATTGAGATATTCTGTCAGTGATCGCCTCTTGCGGGAGTTCAATCCCCAACTCAGCTAGACGGTTTGAGTATCGAGAAATTTCTGCACATGTTCACTAACAGACGAATTCTCCTCCATCTTGCAAGCATAGAATTTATCGGAGGTCTCATACCTCTCGACCTGGGTATTCTTCTGAAAGATAAACTTCAACTCCTGGAACATCTCATATGCTCCATGATGCTCAAAGCGTCGTTGAAGTCCCGGTTCTAAGCCATACAAGACCGCACATTGAACTATTGAGTAGTCTTCCTTAAGCGATTGCCAAGCATTCAAAACATCTTGATCAGACGTAGCGGGTGGTTCATCTCCTAGCGCAGCATCCAGGACATAATTGTTTTTCCCAGCTTGTAGGATGAGCCTAAGATTACGTGCCCGGTCTACAAAGTTGCTTCCATCATATTTCAACTTAGCTTTCTCTAGGAACGTATTGAAATTCAGGGTTGCAACTGCGTAAGCCATTGATCTACAACATAAAATATTGCAAAGTGGACTTACACTATGTTCAAGACAATTAGCGTTTAACTAATCAAATTACTAATAAACTCCGACTCAAAAAATACATCCCTCTAGTACTTTGAGTGGTGCATGATCCAAATTCACTAACTCAAGTCCGATCATCACGTGAGTTGAGTATAGTTTCAGTGGTAAACACCTCTATGCTAATCATATCAACTATACAATTCATGCTCGACCTTTCGGTCTCTTGTGTTCCGAGGCCATGTCTGCACATGCTAGGCTCGTCAAGTTTAACCCGAGTGTTCCGCGTGTGCAACTGTTTTGCACCCGTTGTATGTGAACGTTGAGTCTATCACACCAATCACGTGGTGTCTCGGAACGACGAACTGTCACAATGGTGCACAGTCGGGGAGAACACAATTTCATCTTGAAATTTTAATGAGGGATCACCTTATAATGCTACCGCCGTTCTAAGCAAGATAAGGTGCATAAAAGGATTAACAGCACATGCAATTCATAAGTGACATGATATGGCCATGATCTTGTGCTTCTTGATCTCCATCACCAAAGCACCGACATGATCTTCTTGTCACCGGCGCCACACCATGATCCCCATCATCATGATCTCCATCATCGTGCCTCCATCGAGGTTGTCATGCTATCTATGCTATTACTACTAAAGCTACAACCTAGCAATATAGCAAACACATCTGCAAACACAAACTTTAGTTTAAAGACAACCCTATGGCTCCTGTCGGTTGCCGTAGCATCGACGTGCAAGTCGATATTAACTATTACAACATGATCATCTCATACATGCAATATATCACATCATATCATTGGCCATATCACATCACAAGCTTACCCTGCAAAAACAAGTTAGACGTCCTCTAACTTGTTGTTGCATGTTTTACGTGGCTGCTATGGGTATCTAGTATGATCACATCTTACTTACGAAAAAACCACAACGGAGATGCAAAAACTGCTATTTAACCTCAGTCAAATCCAATTCAACTAATGTTGAAGAAACCGACACCCGCCAGTCATCTTTATGCAACGAGTTGCATGTTGGTCGATGAAACCAGTCTCTCGTAAGCGTACGAGTAATGTCGGTCCGGGCCGCTTCAATCCAACAATACCGCCGAATCGAGAAAAGACTAAGGAGGGAAGCAAATCGAACATCAACGCCCACAAACCTTTTCTGTTCTACTCGAGATAACATCTATGCATGAACATAGCTCATGATGCCACTATTGGGGAACGTTGCATGGGAAACAAAAAATTTCCTACGCACAAGAAGACCTATCATGGTGATGTTCATCTACGAGAGGGAGATCGGATCCACATACCCTTGTAGATCGCTAAGCGGGAAGCGTTAAGAAACGCGGTTGATGTAGTGGTACAACTTTGTGATTCAAATCACCGTCGTCCAACGATCCGTCCCACGATCCGTTCCGATCTAGAGCCGAACGGACGGTACCTCCGCGTTCAACACACGTACAACTCGATGACGATCTCGGCCTTCTTGATCCACCAAGAGAGATGGAGATGTAGATGAGTCCTCTGGCAGCGTGATGATGCGCCGGTGGTGGTGATGATCTACTCCTGCAGGGCTCCGCCCGAGCTCCGCAGAAATCCGATCTAGAGGAAGAACTACGTGGTATAGGTTTGAGTTGCACGTGGCAAAGTTGTGTCTCAAAAGCCCTAAAACCACCAATATTTATAGGAGGAGGGGAGGGGCTAGCCTTGGGGCTCAAGGGAGCCCCAAGGGCGCCGACCGAAGGGAGGAGGTGGACTCCCACCCCAATTCGGTTTGGGGGAAGGAGACCACTCCTTCCTTCCCACCTCCCTCTTTCCTTTTTTTTTCTTTCCTTTTGGTATTTTTCTCTTGTGGCGCCATAGCCCTCTTGGTCTGGACTGACCAGCCCACTAAGGGCAGGTGCGACACCCTAGGGTTACTGGGCTCACTCCCGGGTGGGTGGCCCCTCTCGGTGAATACCCAGAACCCATTCGTCACTCCTGGTACACTACCGGTAATGCCCGAAATCTTTCCGGTGACCAAATGAAACCATCCTATATATCAATCTTCATTTCCGAACCATTCCGGAAACCCTTGTGACGTCTGTGATCTCATCAGGGACTCCGAACAACCTTCGGTCACCAACACATATAACTCTACTATACTAAAACATTATCGAACCTTAAGTGTGCAGAACGTGCAGGTTCGAGAACTATGTTGACATGACCCGAGACACTCCTTGGTCAATATCCAATAGCGGGACCTGGATGTCCATATTAGATCCTACATATTCTATGAAGATCTTATCGGTTGAACCTCTGTGCCAAGGATTCATATAATCCCGTATAACATTCCCTTTGTCCTTCGGTATGTTACTTACCCGAGATTTGATCATCGGTATCCCTATACCTATTTCAATCTCGTTACTCGCAAGTCTCTTTACTCGTTCCGTAATACAAGATCCCGTGACTTACACTTGAGTCACATTGCTTGCAAGGCTTGTATGTGATGTTGTATTACCAAGTGGGCCCCGAGATACCTCTCCGTCACACAGAGTGACAAATCCCAGTCTTGATCCATGCTAACTCTACGGACACCTTCGGAGATACCTGTAGAGCACCTTTATAGTCACCTAGTAACCAGGGCCGGGCCCACAATGGTGCCCTCTGTGCAGCCCGCATAGGGCCCATGATTCTAGAGGTCCCCCAAGAAATTAGATAGGCCTAATGTTTAAAAAAATAACTAAACACTACTGTCTACTGGGTCGATGGGCAGTCCTTCGACTGGAGTTGGGCCAAAGCAGCCACCTACGAGGGGTCAGGCCTCGACCGCTCGAGCGACGAGGGCAAGGGCGAGGCCATGGAGGGCACTGCGCTGTCTCCGGAATTTCGAATCTTACGATGGGAATCAGAGTCGACCATGGCTACAAGAAACAGGGATGAAGCTGAATGTCGCCACCTCCTCTCGTTGCTACAGAATCAAGCCTCCTCTCGTTAACCTGAAGTTTGATGGAGAATAGGTATAATAATTCATATATTCATCTGCTGGAGCCTGGAGAACGTCAACACCAAAACAGGAAGTCAGGAACCGTTCCTGCCGCTTTAGCCGAGGTGCCGACCCACGGTTAATTCAAAAATTGGATTCGTGCAATCTTGCCGCTCTAGCCTCCAGTAACAGGTGCTTAGTAGTTAGCAAATTCTTTTTTTACTATCTTCGGGTCTTACTTCTAATTTCTAATTATAACAATTAGAAGGGATCGTTACTTCGTTAGAGGTTGACTTTTGTCTTCTTGATTAAAGATTACAATGTATCTGTTTTATCGGACATGACCTAAAACTATGTAAGTTAGACGGTTCGTCCAATTACCAAACATTAACATATAATCTTCAATTGACATATGCTACTATATAATTTCAAGTTTATTTAATTCATATTTCTTATCTTGTGTTTCAGTAATGCAGATTTGAATCTTCATGAAAAATCATGAGTTTCATGCGTACTACTATGACATAACAAAGACTTCATGATTTGGCCACAATAGCACTTGAGAGTGAAGTGTTAGAAAAGATTGATTATGAGAATATCATTGAAGATTTCATTTCAAAAAATACTAAAAGAACGAGGATGTTCAAATAAATAGCAACCGAGAGTTGAATAGGTATGCCTTTTTTATACGTCCAATTGTTATGTAAGACATTACATTACATAAATTATATTTTTTTTGCAACATATATATGCTTTATAATTGCTCGTTAGTTTTTCATAGATAAGTCCTTAATTTTTATATTGGCACAGGGCCCCAGATTTTTCCGGCCCGGCCCTGCCAGTAATGTTGTGACGTTTGATACACACAAGGTATTCCTCCGGTGTTAGTGAGTCACATGATCTCATGGTCATAGGAATGAATACTTGACACGGAGAAAACAATAACAACAAAATGACACGATCACATGCTACGTTCATAGTTTGGGTCTAGTCCATCACATGATTCTCCTAATGATATGATCTAGTTATCAAGAGACAACACTTGCATATGGTCAGAAAACCTTAACCATCCTTGATCAACTAGCTAGCCAACTAGAGGCTTGCTAGGGACATTGTTTTGTATATATATCCACACATGTATCTATCCTTTCATTCAATACAATTATAGCATGGATAATAAACAATTATCCTAAAACAGGAAATATAATAATAACTATTTTATCATTGCCTCTAGGGCATATTTCCAACAGTCTCCCACTTGCACTAGAGTCAATAATCTAGTCTCACATTGCCATGCGATTTACATTGGCATGAATCCAACACCCATACAGTTCTGGTGTTGATCATGCTTCGCTCATGGAAGAGGTTTAGTCAGCGGATCTGCTACATTTAGATCCGTGTGCACTTCGCAAATATTTCTGTCCTCTCCTTCGACGTAGTCGCGGATGAGGTTGAAGCGTCGTTTGATGTGTCTGGTCTTCTTGTGAAACCTTGGTTCCTTTGCTAAAGCAATGGCACCAGTGTTGTCACATAAAAGAGTTATTGGATTTAGTGCGCTTGGCACAACTCCAAGATCCGCCATGAACTGCTTCATCCAGACACCCTCCTTAGCTGCCTCTGAGGCAGCCATGTACTCCGCCTCACATGTAGAATCTGCTACGACGCTTTGCTTGGAAGTACACCAGCTTACCGCACCCCCATTAAGAATAAATACGTATCCGGTTTGAGACTTAGAGTCATCCGGATCAGTGTCAAAGCTTGCGTCGACATAACCCTTTACGACGAGCTCTTCGTCACCTCCATAAACGAGAAACATTTCCTTAGTCCTTTTCAGGTACTTCAGAATATTCTTCACCGCCGTCCAGTGATCCACTCCTGGATTACTTTGAAACCTGCCTGCCATACTTATGGTCAGGCTGATGTCCGGTCTAGTGCATATCATTGCATACATGATAGACCCTATGGCTGAAGCATAGGAGACGATACTCATCTTTTCTCTATCTTCGCAGTTACTGGGCACTGAGTCTTACTCAACTTTATACCTTGTAATACTGGCAAGAACCGCTTCTTGGACTGCTCCATTTTGAACTTCTTCAAAACTTTATCAAGGTATGTGCTTTGTGAAAGTCCTATCAGGCGCCTCGATCTATCCCTATAGATCTTAATGCCTAATATGTAAGCAGCTTCTCCTAGGTCTTTCATAGAAAAACACTTGTTCAAGTAATCTTTTACGCTCTCCAAAAACTCCACATTGTTTCCAATCAGCAATATGTCATCCACATATAATATTAGAAACGCCACAAAGCTCCCACTCACTTCCTTGTAAATACAAGATTCTCCAACAACTTGTATAAACCCAAATGCCTTGATCACCTCATCAAAGCGCTTATTCCAACTCCGAGATGCTTGCACCAGTCCATAAATGGATTGCTGGAGCTTGCACACTTTGTTAGCATTCTCTGGATCGACAAAACCTTCGGGTTGCATCATATACAACTCTTCCTTAAGAAAACCGTTAAGAAACGCCATTTTGACATCCATCTGTGAGATTTCATAATCGAAAAATGCAGCTATTGCTAACATGATTCGGACGGACTTAAGCATCGCTACCGGTGACAACGTCTCATCGTAGTCAACTCCTTGAACTTGTGAAAAACCCTTTACCATAGGACGAGCTTTATAAACGGTCACATTACCATCTGCGTCCGTCTTCTTCTTAAAGATCCATTTGTTCTGAATAGCCTTGCGACCTTCAGGCAATACTTCCAAAGTCAACACCTTGTTTTCATACATAGATCCTATCTCGGACTTCATGGCCTCCAGCCATTTGTTGGAATCCGGACCCACCATTGCTTCTTCATAATTTGTAGGTTCAGTGTTGTCTAACAACACGATTGATAAGACAGGATTACCGTACCACTCAGGAGCAGTACGTGATCTTATCGACCTGCGAGGTCCGATAGGAACTTGATCTGAAGCTTCATGATCATCATCATTAGCTTCCTCCTCAACCGGCGTCACTTCCACAGAGGTTTCCCCCTGCCCTGCGCCACCATCTAGAGGGAGTAGAGGTTCTACAACCTCATCAAGTTCTATCTTCCTCCCACTCAATTCTTTCGAGAGAAACTCCTTCTCAATAAAAGTTCCATTCTTAGCAACAAACACTTTGCCCTCGGATCTGAGATAGAAGGTGTACCCAACTATCTCCTTTGGGTAACCTATGAAGACGCACTTTTCTGCTTTGGGTTCAAGCTTTTCAGGCTGAAGCTTTTTGACATAAGCATCACATCCCCAAACTTTAAGAAACGACAACTTTGGCCTCTTGCCATACCACAACTCATAAGGTGTCGTCTCAACGGATTTTGATGGTGCCCTATTTAAAGTGAATGCAGCTGTCTCTAATGCATAACCAGAAAACGATAATGGCAGATCGGTAAGAAACATCATAGATCGCACCATATCTAACAAAGTACGATTACGACGTTCGGACACACCATTACGCTATGGTGTTCCAGGCGGTATCAACTGTGAAACTATTCCACAATGTCTTAAGTGAGCACCAAACTCCAAACTCAGATATTCGCCCCCTCGATCAGAATGCAGGAACTTGATCTTCTTGTTACGATGATTTTCAACTTCACTCTGAAATTGCTTGAACTTCTCAAACGTTTCAGACTCGTGCTTCATCGAGTAGATATATCCATACCTACTCAAATCGTTAGTGAAGGTGAGAAAATAACAATATCCACCGCATGCCTCCACACTCATTGGACCGCACACATCGGTATGTATGATTTCCAACAAGTCACATGCACGCTCCATTGTTCCGGAGAACGAAGTCTTAGTAATCTTGCCCATGAGCCATGGTTCGCACGTGTCAAGTGATTCAAAATCAAGTGACTCCAAAAGTCCATCGGAATGGAGTTTCTTCATGCGCTTTACTCCAATATGACCTAAGCGGCAGTGCCACAAAAACATGGCGCTATCATTGTTAACTCTACATCTTTTGGTCTGAATGTTATGTACATGTGTGTCATCACAATCAAGATTCAATATGAATAATCCTCTCACATTGGGTGCATGACCATAAAAGATATTATTCATAGAAATAGAACAAGCATTATTCTCTGACTTAAATGAGTAACCGTCTCGCAATAAACAAGATCGAGATATAATGTTCATGCTTAACGCAGGCACTAAACAACAATTATTTAAGTTCATAACTAATCCTGATGGTAACTGAACTGAGAGTGTGCCGACGCCAATTGCATCAACCTTGGAACCATGTCCCACGCGCATCGTCACTTCATCCTTCGCCATCCTTCGTTTATTTCGCAGTTCCTGCTTCGAGTTGCAAATATGAGCAACAGAACCGGTATCAAATACCCAGGCACCACTACGAGAGTTGGTTAAGTACACATCAATAACATGTATATCACATATACCTGATTTCTCTTTGGCTGCCTTCTTATCAGCCAAATACTTGGGGCAATTGCGCTTCCAGTGACCCATCCCCTTGCAATAATAACACTCTGTTTCCGGCTTAGGTCCACCCTTGGGTTCCTTTGTCAGATTGGCAATAGTTTTGCCACACTTTTTGGAGTTACCCTTCTTGCCTTTGCCGTTTCTCTTGAAACCAGTGGTCTTATTGACCATCAACACTTGATGCTCTTCCCGGAGTTATGACTCTGCGACTTTCGGCATCGCGAATAACTCGCCGGGTGACTTGTTCATCCCTTGCATGTTATAGTTCAACACAAAGCTCTTATAGCTAGCTGGCAGTGATTGAAGAATTCTGTCGGTGATAGCCTCTTCCGGGAGTTCAATCCCCAGCTCAGCTAGACGGTTTGAGTACCCAGACATTTTGAGCACATGTTCACTGACAGACAAATTCTCCTCCATCTTGCAAGCATAGAATTTATCGAAGGCCTCATACCTCTCGATCCGGGCATTCTTCTAAAAGATAAACTTCAACTCCTGGAACATCTCATATGCTCCATGACGCTCAAAACGTCGTTGAAGTCCCGGTTCTAAGCCATACAAGACTGCTCATTGAACTACTGCGTAGTCCTCCTTACGCGATTGCCAAGCGTTGAAAACATCTTTGTCAGACGTAGCGGGTGGTTCATCTCCTAGCGCAGCATCAAGGACATAATTCTTTTTCTTAGCTTGTAGGATCAGCCTAAGATTACATGCCCAGTCTACAAAGTTGATTCCATCATCTTTCAACTTAGCCTTCTCTAGGAACGTATTGAAATTCAGGGTTGCTACTGCGTGAGCCATTGATATACAACATAAAATATTGCAAAGTGGACTTAGACTATGTTCAAGACAATTAGAGTTTAACTTATCAAATTACCAATAAACTCCCAATCAAAAAATACATCCCTCTTGTCATTTGAGTGGTGCATGATCCAAATTCACTAACTAAAGTCCGATCATCACGTGAGTTGAGTATAGTTTCAGTGGTAAACATATCTATGCTAATTATATCAACTATACGATTCATGCTCGACCTTTCGGTCTCTTGTGTTCCGAGGCCATGTCTGCACATGCTAGGCTCGTCAAGTTTAACGCGAGTGTTCCGCGTGTGCAACTGTTTTGCACCCGTTGTATGTGAATGTTGAGTCTATCACACCCGATCATCACGTGGTGTCTCGAAATGACGAACTGTCGCAATGGTGCACAGTCGTGGAGAACACAATTTCATCTTGAAATTTTAGTGAGGGATCACCTTATAATGCTACCGTCGTTCTAAGCAAGATAAGGTGCATAAAAGGATTAATATCACATGCAATTCATAAGTGACATGATATGGCCATGATCTTGTGCTTCTTGATCTCCATCACCAAAGCATCGACATGATCTTCTTGTCACCGGCGCCACACCATGATCCCCATAGTCATGATCTTCATCATCGTGCCGCCATCAAGATTGTCGTTCTATCTATGCTATTACTACTAAAGCTACAACCTAGCAATATAGCAAACACATCTGCAAACACAAACGTTAGTTTAAAGACAACCCTATGGGTCTTGTCGGTTGCCGTAGCATCGACGTGCAAGTCGATATTAACTATTACAACATGATCATCTCATACATCCAATATATCACATCATGTCATTGGCCATATCACATCACAAGCATACCCTGCAAAAACAAGTTAGACGCCCTCTAATTTGTTGTTGCATGTTTTACGTGGCTGCTATGGGTATCTAGTACGATCGCATCTTTCTTATGCAAAAACCACGACGGAGATGCACAAATTTATATTTAACCTCTCTCCAAGGACCGCCTTGGTCAAATCTAATTCAACTAAAGTTGAAGAAACCGACACCCGCCAGTCGTCTTTATGCAACGAGTTGCATGTTGGTCGATGAAACCAGTCTCTCGTAAGCGTGCGAGTAATGTCGGTCCGGGCCGCTTCAATCCAACAATACCGCTGAATTGAGAAAAGACTAAGGAGGGCAGCAAATCAAACATCAACGCCCACAAAACCATTTGTGTTCTCTCGAGATAACATCTATGCATGAACCTGGCTCATGATGCTACTGTTGGGGAACGTTGCATGGGAAACACAAATTTTCCTACGCACACGAAGACCTATCATGGTGATGTTCATCTACGAGAGGGAGATTGGATCCACATACCCTTGTAGATCGCTAAGCGGGAAGCATTAAGAAAGGTGCTTGATGTAGTGGTACAACTTCGTGATTGAAATCACTGTCGTCCCACGATCCGTTCTGATCTTGCTCCGAACGGACGGCACCTTCGCGTTCAGCACACATACAGCTCGATGATGATCTCGGCCTTCTTGATCCAGCAAGAGAGAGAGAGAAGTAGATGAGTTCTCCGACAGTGTGATGGCGCGCCGGTGGTGGTGATGATCTACTCCTGCAGGGCTCCGCCCGAGTTCCGCAGAAATCCGATCTAGAGGAAGAACTACGTGGTATAGGTTTGAGTTGCACGTGGCAAAGTTGTGTCTCAAAAGCCCTAAAACCACCAATATATATAGGAGGAGAGGAGGGGCTAGCCTTGGGGCTCAAGGGAGCCCCAAGGGCGCCGACCGAAGGGAGGAGGTGGACTCCCACCCCAATTCGGTTTGGGGGAAGGAGTCCACTCCTTCCTTCCCACCTTCCACTTTCCTTTTTTCTTTTCTTTCCTTTGGTATTATCCTCTTGTGGCGCCATAGCCCTCTTGGGCTGGCCTCAGCAGCCCACTAAGGGCTGGTGTGCCACCCTAGGGTTACTGGGCTCACTCCCGGGTGGGTGGTCCCTGATACGTCTCCAACGTATCTATAATTTTGATGGTTCCATGCTATTATCTTGTCAAAGTTTGGATGTTTTGTATGCCTTTTATATCTTTTTGGGACTAAATTATTAACTCAATGCCAAGTGCCAGTTCCTATTTTTTCCGTGTTTTTGACCTTTTTCAGAGGAGAATATTAAACGGAGTCCAAATGGAATAAAACCTCCGAAAATATTTTTTCCGGAATAGAAGATATGCAGGGAGCTTGAGAACCAAGGCAGAGGGCACCAGGGGAGGCCACAAGACCCCTAGCCGCGGCCTGGGGGGCGCCTAGCAGGCTTGTGGGCCCCCTGTGGCTCCTGTGCCCTACTTCTTCCACCTATAAATCCCCGAAAAATCTGAAACCACGGGAGAGAGACATGAAAATACTTTTCTGCCGCCGGAAGCTTCTGTCTCCGCAAGATCCCATCTGGGGCACGTTCTGGTGCCCTGTCGGAGGGGGATTCGGACACGGAGGGCTTGTTCATCAGCACCATTGCCTCTCAGATGATGCGTGAGTAGTTCACCATAGACCTTCGGGTCCATAGCTAGTAGCTAGATGGCTTCTTCTCTCTGTTGGATCTTCAATACAAAGTTCTCCATGATCTTCATGGAGATCTATCTGATGTAATCTTCTTTTGCGGTGTGTTTGTCGAGATCCGATGAATTGTGGATTTATAATCAGATTATCTATGAATCTTATTTGAGTTTCTTCTGATCTCTTATATGCATGATTTCATATCCTTGTAATTCTCTTCGAGTTGTGGGTTTCGTTTGGCCAACTTGATCTATAATTCTTGCAATGGGAGAAGTGCTTGGTTTTCGGCTCATACCGTGCGGTCACCCCACCCAGTGACAGAAGGGTAGCGAGGCACGCATCGTGTTGTTGCCATCAAGGGTAAAAAATGGGGTTTATATCTATTGCATGAATTTATCCCTCTACATCATGTCATCTTGCTTAAGGCATTACTCTGTTTGTCATGAACGCAATGCACTAGATGCATGCTGGATAGCAATCGATGTGTGGAGTGATAGTAGTAGATGCAGAAAGTATCGGTCTACTTGTCTTGGACGTGATGCCTATATGTATGATCATTGCCTTAGATATCGTCATGACTTTGCGCGGATCTATCAATTGCTCAACAGTTATTCGTTCACCCACCGTAATATTTGCTATCTTGAGAGAAGCCTCTAGTGAACACTATGGCCCCCGGGTCTACTTCACATCATATTTTCAGCCTTACACTTTTACTTTGTTGCACTTTCCGCCTTCAGATCTCACCTTGCAATCAATCGTGAAGGGATTGACAACCCCTTTGTAGCGTTGGGTGCAAGTTTGCTGTTTTTGCGCAGGTACTTTGGAGAGTTGGCTTGATACTCCTACTGGATTGATACATGGGTTCTCAAACTGAGGGAAATACTTACTGCTACTATGCTGCATCACCCTTTCCTCTTGAAGGAAAAACCAATGCAACCTCAAGAGGTAGCAAGAAGAATTTCTGGCGCCCTCGCCGGGGAGCATCAAGTCAAGAATAGTCTTCCTCCAGCGTGTCAATCTTTGGCACCGGGGATTATTCTAAGTGAAGCATATCCAAGTAACCATCGCAAACTCATCTCTTGCATTTACTTTTTTGCCTCTCGTTTTCCTCTCCCCCAGTTCTGAAAAAAACAAATCTTTACAAAAATATATGCCTTTTTCGTTCGCCCTTTTCTTTCGCTTGCTTTCTGCCTGCTTGTGTGGGATTGTCTACCTGTCCTCATGGCTAGACTTACCGCTTCGAACGATACTCCCGAGAGCGAAGTTCTCAATTTCAAATAAAATGTGGAAGAAAACTTAAAGGATGCTTGGTATAGGATTTGCAATGCTCAGAGTAGATCTACTCGTAAGCAATCTACTATCGTCCTGCTTCGCAGCTTTTATGTGGGTATTTCCCTTTGGAATAGGTATGTTCTTGACACCATCGTAGGCGGAAATTTCTTGGGTAGCCATACCGTTGATTCTTATGGTGCTTTAATAAATTTGGTATGCTCACCCCCACTCATGATTAATGGAACTACCTTAACTCTGGAACATGTGATGCGTAGGCTGGATATCATTGAAAATAAAGTTGCTACGATTGAACTCATTGAGAATTTGGATAAAAGATCCACAATCAAATCACTCAGTATAGATCCAAGGTGGGAATGACTTTGAAAAATTTAAAGGAGAGGGAACCCACAGTTAACGAAAAACTAGGTCATGATTCCGCTAGGATTGGCAAACTAGAGGATGTTATAACCAACTTGGGTTCCGCTTTTGCCGCTGTGCAGAACACTCCAAATTTTGCCCACAATAAGGCCACCAAGTCTGTTTTTTTCCTAAAAATAGTGGTGAACCATCTAGTAAGAGAGATGAAGACCTTAAGATGATGAGTGTTCACCCTACTTATGGTTTGAGCACCAAAGATGACAATACGTGATTCTATCGCCTTATGCCCAGCTAAGGGCGTTAAACAATAGCGCTTGTTGGGAGGCAACCCAATGAATTTATCTTTGCTTTTTGCTTTCTGTTTTGTTGCGTCCACACCATCATAATTCTGTTACAATTGTGTTTTTGTGTTTCTTTTTGTGTTTGAGCCAAGTAAAACCTTTACGACTAGTTTTGGTGATGGTTGATTGATCATGCTGGAAAAAGACAGAAACTTTTCGCTCACGAAATTATTTTTTGTTTTTATCCAGAAAGAGATTTTGAGTTGATTATTTTTGCTGCTGGTTTCTATGCCAATTTCCCAAATTTTCGTAATTGTTCAGAATTTTTGAGATACCACAAGTATACTAAGTATACATATTTCTACAGAGTGGTCTGTTTTTGACAGATTCTGTTTTTGTTGTGTTGATTGCTTATTTTAATGAAACTATGGATAGTATCGGGGGTTGCTAGCCATGTAAAAGTGAGAATACAGTAATATAACACCAATATAAATAGAAATCAAGTTTGCTACAGTACCTAAAGAGGTGGTAGTTTGTTTTCTTGTGCTAATGATATCACGAGTTTCTGTTTAAGTTTTGTGTTGTGAAGTTTTCAAGTTTTGGGTGATGTTCTCATGGAAAATAGGATGAAGAGTGGAAAGAGCTCAAGATTGGGGATGCCCAAGGCATCCCAAGCCAAATTCAAGGACACCAAAAAGCCTAAGCTTGGGTATGCCCCGGGAAGGCATCCCCTCTTTCGTCTTCAATCCATCGGTAACGTTACTTGAAGCTATATTTTTATTCACTACATGATATGTGTTTTGCTTGGAGCATCGTGTATTATAGGAGTATTTTATTTTTGTTGTGTCACAATCATCCTTGCTTCACACCTTTTGAGAGAGACATGCACTCGTCGTGAATTTGCTAGAATACTCATTGAGCTTCGCTTATATCTTTTGAGTTAGGCAATTTAGCTCACATGTGCTTCACTTATATCTTTTGAGCTAGATAACTTTGCTCTAAGTGCTTCAGTTAGATCTTTTAGAGCACAGCGGTGTCATATTTTGTAGAAATAAGAACTCTCGATCTTCACTTACATCTTTTTGAGAGTGCTCTCTCTGAGTAACTTGGTAGTTGGCTTGTGCTATGAAAGTAGTCCTAAAGTCGATGGGCATCCAAAGAGGATACAATAAAAACTTCCATATTATTGTGCATTGATTAGTAAAGAGAAGTATGATTCCTCTCAATTCGTTTTGAGATATGGATACGGTAATATTAGAGTTATGTTAGTAGGGTGTTGTGAATCTAGAAATACTTGTGTTGAAGTTAGTGATTCCCGTAGCATGCACGTATGGTGAACCGCTATGTTAGGAAGTCGGAGCATAATTGATTTATTGATTGTCATTCTTTGTGTTGTGGTCGGGATCGCGCAATGGTTAACACCTACCAACCCTTCCTAGGAGTATGCGTTTAGCACTTTGTTTCGACTACTAATAAAAACTTTCGCAATAAGTATGTGAGTTCTTCATGACTAATGTGAGTCCATGGTATAGATGCACTTTCAGCTTCCACCATTGCTAGCCTCTCTAGTGCCGCACAACTTTTGCCGGTGCACAAAACCACCATATACCTTCCTCAAAACAGCCACTATACCTACCTATCATGGCCTTTTCATAGCCACTCCGAGATATATTGCCATGCAACTCCCACCGTTCCGTCTCATGACTTGTGTCGTCACTTTTATATTGCCATTGCATGATCGTAAGATAGCTAGCGAGTCATACGCTAAGCTAGATCATTTCACATCCTGGTACACTACCGGAGGCATTTCCTATAAGAGTCATCATTGTTCTAAGCATTGAGCTGTGAGTAAATAAAAGTGTGATGATCATCATTATTAGAGCATTGTCCCAGGTGAGGAAATAAAAAAAAGAGGTCAAAGTTGCCCACACACAAAAAAAGAGAGATATGTAAAGAGGCCAAAGAGTCCAAACAAAAAAATATAAAAAAGAGAGAGAAAAAGAGAGAAGGGACAATGCTACTATCTTTTTCCACACTTGTGCCTTATAATAGCACCATGTTCTTCATGATTGAGAGTCTCTTGTTTTGTCACCACCATATACTAGTGGGAATCTTCATTATGTAACTTGGCTTCTATATTCCAATGATGGGCTTCCTCAAAATTGCCCTAGGTCTTCGTGAGCAAGCAAGTTGGATGCACACCCACTAGTTTTCCTTTTGAGCTTTCACATACTTATAGCTCTAAGTGCATCCATTGCATGGTAATCCCTACTCTTTCACATTGATATCTATTGATGGGCATCTCCATAGCCCTTTGATACGCCGAGTCAATCTGACCATCTCCTCCTTTTTGCCTCACAACCTCCACCACACTCTATTCCACCTATAGTGCTATATCCATGGCTCACGCTCATGTATTGCGTGAGAGTTGAAAAAGGTTTGAGAATGTAAGAGTGCGAAAACAGTTACTTGGCCAATACCGGGGTTGTGCATGATTTAAATCCGTTGTGTGGGGATGATGGAGCATAGCCAGACTATATGATTTTGTAGGGATAACTTTCTTTGGCCTTGTTGTTTCAAAAGTTCATGATTACCTTGCTAGTTTGCTTGAAGTATTATTGTTTTCATGTCAATAGCAAACTATTGTTTTGAATCTTACGGATCTGAACATTCATGTCACATGAAAGAAGTTACAAAGGACAAATATGCTAGGTAGCATTCCACATCAAAAATTCAGTCTTTATCACTTCCCTACTCGAGGACGAGCAGGAGTTAAGCTTGGGGATGCTTGATACGTCTCCAACGTATCTATAATTTTTGATGGTTCAATGATATTATCTTGTCAAACTTTGGATGTTTTGTATGCCTTTTATATCTTTTTTGGGACTAAGTTATTAACTCAGTGCCAAGTGTCATTTCCTATTTTTCAGTGTTTTTGACCTTTTTCAGAGGAGAATATTAAACGGAGTCCAAACAGAATAAAACCTCCGAAAGGAGAACCAACGTAGAGGGCACCACGGGAGGCCACAAGCCCCCTAGCCGCGGTCTGGGGGCCCGCGCCTAGCAGGCTTGTGGGCCCCCTGTAGCTCCTCTGCCCTACTTCTTCCGCCTATAAATCCCCGAAAAATCTGAAACCACGGGAGAGAGCCACGGAAATACTTTTCCGCCACCGCAAGCTTCTGTCTCCGCAAGATCCCATCTGGGCACGTTCTGGTGCCCTGCCGGAGGGGGGATTCAGACATGGAGGGCTTCTTCATCAACACCACTGCCTCTCCGATGATGCGTGAGTAGTTCACCATAGACCTTCGGGTCCATAGCTAATAGCTAGATGGCTTCTTCTCTCTCTTGGATCTTCAATACAAAGTTCTCCATGATCTTCATGGAGATCTATCCGATGTAATGTTCTTTTGCGGTGTGTTTGTCGAGATCCGATGAATTGTGGATTTATGATCAGATTATCTATGAATCTTATTTGAGTTTCTTCTGATCTCTTATATGCACGATTTCATATCCTTGTAATTCTCTTCGAGTTGTGGGTTTTGTTTGGCCAACTAGATCTATAATTCTTGCAATGGGAGAAGTGCTTGGTTTTGGGTTCATACCGTGGGTTCATACCGTATCGGTCTAGTTGTCTCGGACGTGATGCCTATATGTATGATCATTGCCTTAGATATTGTCATGACTTTGCGCGGTTCTATCAATTGCTCGATAGTAATTTGTTCACCCACCGTGATACTTGCTATTGTGAGAGAAGCCTCTAGTGAACACTATGGCCCCCAGGGTCTACTCCACACCATATTTTCAGCCTTACACTTTTTACTTCATTGCACTTTCCGCCTTCAGATCTCACTTTGCAAACAATCTTGAAGGCATTGACAACCCCTTTGAAGTGTTGGGTGCAAGCTTGTTTGAGTTTGCGCAAGTACTCTGGACTTGATGAGACCCTCCTTCTGGATCGATACCTTGGTTCTCAAACTGAGGGAAATACTTACGGCTCCTGTGCTGCATCACCCTTTCCTTTTCAAGGGAAAAACCAACGCAAGCTTAGCCTCTGTCAACGTGTCAATTTTTGGCGCTGTTGTCTGTGGGATAGCAGAAGAATTTCGGGCGCCGTTGCCGGGGAGGAGGATCAAGTCAAGAACTAATCCAAGTAGGTGTCGCAAACTCATCTCTTGCATTTACTTTGTTTGCGAGTTGCCTCTCGTTTTCCTCTCCCCCCACTTCACCAATTTTCCTTTTTCGTTTGCCTTTTTTTCGTTTGCCTTTTTCATTCGCCCTTTTCTCTCACTTGCTTTCTGTTCGCTTGTGTGCCATATGCCTTCAATATGCTTGCATCTTCGCTTGCTGAAAATCTAGTGATATGGATCCTCATCCACTTGCTAATCTCTCTAAGAGATCCAATTATGTTGATCCAATTGCTAGTGAGTTGAGTGCACTTGACTATCTTTATGGAGTTTTGCTTGAGATGCGTGAATCTGAAAATTGTGAGGAAGAAATTTATGAAGTGATTCACAAGGGCTCTTTGGATGAAAAGCATGATTGCAATGGTTTCACTATAAATTCTATTAGTGACAATCATGCTAAGAATATGCAAAACCCTAAGCTTGGGGATGCTAGTTTTGCTATGTCCACTACTTGTTGCAATGATCATGAGTGGGGCGATGATTTTTCTTATGATATTGAAAATTTTTTTAAGCCTCATGATGAATATGACATTTGAAATATTATTGAAAGTGGGTTTGGAGAAGATTTAGTTGATGATAATCCCACTATTTTTGAAGAGCTTCAACTTTGCATGCATGTGGATCATTGTCGGGACCCCGATCCTAAGCCATAGGAATCCAGCCTGTAACACATCGCATCCCTTTGCGGTCTCACGCACGGTTAACTCCACGGCTGCAGCCTTACCTTAGCCGGGACCGTTTGCGTCTTTTGACTCACGTATGCAATAGTGTCGCTAGCATTCCAATGTCAAAGAACCCGGATCGACAAGTCTAGTCATAAACCAGAGTGGCAGTACCGCACAAGGACAGGCATACATGACCCAACAAAGCAGGTGTCGGTCACCAGCGAGTGTAAACGAGTCGTAGCAAGCTACAAGGACTCCATTACATCGCGTGACATTTCCCCAAAGGGGACAGACCCAGCAGCTAAGAAGGACACATGCCGGTCAACCAATGTGTCCGGAGCAGTAGCAAGCTACCATGGCTCATTGGACCACAAAGGGGCATTTCCCTGTAAGGAGTGCTACTAAAGTTCACGGCTAGGTAATCAAACCCCATACATATCAAATACGACACACGTACGCATGGCATACCGATATGTATAGATACATCGATGGCATCACAACATAACCATAAACATACAAGCTTTATTTAAGAGGCTCGGAAGAGCCACACACATAATATTACACAGAAAGGGTCTCACGACCCATAATAGCAGTCATTCAGTTACAAGCCAGCGGAAGAGTTTAAAACTGTGTGAGTACAGACAGGTGCAACTAGAAGGCACATGGCCTGACTATACTACATACCCAACGTAGGGCCAGATCGTAGCTGGGACACCAGCTACTCGTCGTCGTCGATGTCTATGAAGAACCCTCCATTAGGGTCATTAGCAACCTCTGCAACATTTATTAAGCAAACATGAGGACGAAGGTACTCAGCAAGACTTGAGGATAACTATCTACTCATGCAAAGTATCAATAAGGTATTGTGGGGTTTCATGCGGAAAGCCAGCATTTGACTCGTGGCTAGACAACTTGCATTTTTAAATAATTTTGACAACTTGATTTCTCGCACACGAGTCCACTAACACCACAACAATACACCATCGTGGAATCATTCCGTCTCCATACGGAATTGTTGTCCACGACGCTCATGCTTATCTTGACAATTTTATGAGTAGCCATTGAAGTTATGTATGAACAACATATGTCTCCAAGTAGTCCATATCCTCGGACGCGGCTATTCGAATAGATCATAACCCTGCAGGGGTATACTTCGTCACACACGCTCTCGCCACTTATCGCCATGTGTACGTCATCCACCTCGGCAACCTTCAAGCGGAAGCCCAGCGAGGGAGTCGGCCACGACCGTTAACCACACTAGTACCTAGTCCAGGTTTATCGCCTATCTGAGAGTAACCCGTGCGGAAGTCCGGCCGAGGTTTCCGCCACGGCCTCAAACGATGTGCGCAGGGTTCCCAAGCCCACCATCCGGGTGCCACTTGGTACACCGTGCCACTGCCTACCGCATCATAGCCCACCTCTCAGGTCAGCACTATGCACGGCCTCCAGCATGACTCTAAACACCAGAAACTACTTGCAACTCCTGGACCGAGTACTAAGCGATTAATAAGTCGAGAGGGTCAATTAAGTATCCCAACGTGTGGTAGTATCTAGTCTAGGATTACATACACGGAACTCAGTTCCTAAGGACAGTTCCAATGAAACAACCCGCCATGTACTCCTACACAGCCTTTCACCGGTACCTTTACCAAATCAGGTTCAACACACAACCTTTGCTTACCGAACACATTCTCACAATTTTGTTCATCTCCCAGATGACAGACCATACACAACTCTAAGCCTAGCATGCATCGCAAGATAAGGCACATCATGGCTCAAGCAACTACCAGGTATGCTAGGTTGCAAGGTTCGGCTATTTACTGTGACAAGGTTAGGTCATGCAAAGGAAGTGGGTTCAACTAACGTGGAAAAAGAAGTTGAAGCATTTGATCCTAATGCAATAAGTAAGTGCAGGAGCAAGAACATGGGATTTATCGGGATGATCAAAATGGTTGCTTGCCTTGTTGCTCAGAGGAGTGACAATATCCGTCAGACGGATATTCGGTGGAATCCGGGGGAGCGGAGCCTACCGAAAGGAATGACAGTAGTCAATAACAAACATATGCAATCAAGATGATGCATGAGCATGGCATGAGAATGCAAGGTGACGAACTAATATAGTTAGCATATATTAAGTTTGAAGTTGATTTGAATCAAATTCAAATATCACTTCAAACGAGGTATTCTCGGATACCATTTTAATTGATTCGACCTGATGCTCAGATCAACTTGATGTTAACATGCATGGGATGACATGTTATGTTGCTGGTTTGTAATTAGAACAGTGTTTGATCATGCCATTCATAGTGAAATTTAAATATTTGCCAAATTTCATTTATAAAGTATTTATAAGAATTAACTTATTCATTAAACTACATGTTTGGGTTCTGTAACATTTTCAAACATGTTTGAAAATGGCATATTGAGATTCCTTGAATTTTTCTGATACTTTTTCATATATAAATTATTTTCATTGGAGTTACAGATTAATTTCTATGAATTTTTAAAGTTTTAAACATTTCTGGAATTATTTTTATACTGGAAAATCCCTTTACTGCATCAGCATGACATCAGCAGGTCCAACTCGCCGTTGAAAGTCAAACCTTACCAGTGGGACCCACTAGTCAGTGTATCTGGTCAGTTTTAGATTAAAATTAAACTTAATGAGCTGATTAATCTTACTGGACCCACATGTCAGTGTCTTATTAACTTATTTGATTTTATTTTTATTATTCCTAAACTCCCAGAGACTGGCCGCACACGTCAGTGGCTCAGGCCAGCTGAGATCCACCGGCGGCGAGGTCGTCCTTGCTGGCGGGGAGCCTCCGGCGAGCACCAGTACGTCGGAGGGGCTCGGAAACGGCACACAGGGGGCCAAACTCGGTGCGGAGAGCACCAAAGGAACGGCACTTCTCCCGCGGGTTCATTTTTGCACTTGGCTGGGGCTGATCTGGCCGAGGATGACGCCGGCCAGGAGCTTGGCGGCGGCCAAGGTTCGGGCGTCATCGAGGTCATCGAAACAGAGGGAGCTATGCACGGGACTCAGCTCCTACGGCACCTACGCGACGGCCTAAAGCTACTGGTGGCCTCAGAAGGACGAGCTGATCACCGGAGGGCTACCGGCGACGAGCTCCCACGGCAGATCTTGTCGGGCTCCGATGGAACTAGGCCGAGAGGAGGGGATCGACGGGGAGATCTTAGGGGAAAGATGCGCAAGCTCACGAGGAGTGCAGTGGTGGCGCTAGCTTGCTCGGGGACGGCCTGGAGAGGAAGAACGCCGGCGACGAACTTCGGTGACCCGAGGAAGAAGACGACTGCGTCTCGTCGTTTCACTGTGTCTCAGCGTCAGGCTCGTGGCTGGAAAGCTTTAGGGAGTTGCGGCGGACCTATTGCGCGGCTCAGGAGGGAGAGAGGTAGGCTAGAACGACGGCGAGCTCGAGCTCTGCTCGGGCTCCAATGGCGGCAGAAAGATACGAGGCAGAGGGGGAGAATGGGCACGGGGATGGATAGCTACGAGCTCGGGGAGGTTATCCCCGTGCTTGCCAGCGCGAAGCGGCGGCCAGGCAGCGAGGGAGCTGCGTCGAGGCGCGCGGCGACGCGGCGGCCACCTCCTGCTCCTACTGGCGAGGAGGAAGACGATAGGAGGAGCTGGGCTGGGCCAGGTAAGCGTCAGGTAAGAGTTTTCCCATTTTTCTGATTTGTTTCTGTTTTGCTATTTCATTAACTTGCTATTTATTTCAGCTCCCAAATAGTTTGTAAAAACTATTTTAAACACACCAGAATATTTGTTGGAATATTTCCAACCATTCCCAAAGTTTTCAATATTTTTGAAAGTTTAAAGTTTGTGATTTCAAATTTACAACTTGAAACCAGTAGCTTTTTGCATTTATTTAAAAATGCTTAAATTGTCAAGAAAAGGTTTTCTTCATTGCTTATATACTTTCATAATTTATTAGAAAGGCTGAACTTTTCTTGAGGCCATTTTGGGTTCATTGATTTTTTAACTAGTTTGAATTTTCCCTTATTTTGAGAAGTGGCTAGGGTTTTAGAATTTTCCTTCACCACTTGCTTTGTTCTTGTTGAAAATTTCTTAGATGCAATGCAAAGAAAACATGAGCACAAAACTAACTTGCTTAAGGTGTCAGGGATGTGACAATCATGAAAAGAATATCCTATGTGATAGTTACATTGTTGAATTCGAATATGATCCCACATGTAATTATTATGAGAGAGGAAAATATGGTGGTAGAAACTTTCATATCACTAAATTACCTCTTTTTATGTTGAGATTGCTATTGTCTCTTTCTTCTTCCTGGCATATGGTAACTATTGGTTGTCTTGACAATCTGTTTTCCTATAAAATGCCTATGCATAGGAAGTATGTTAGACTTAGATGTGATTTTCACATGCTCTATGATGCTCTCGTTATGCTTCAATTCTTGTCTTTTGTGTGAGCATCATTGAATTATCAATGCCTAGCTAAGGGCGTTAAACAATAGCGCTTGCTGGGAGGCAACCCAGTGAATTTATCTTTTTATTTCTGTTTTGTTGCGTCCACACTTTCATAACTCTATTGTGATTGTGTTTTTTGTGTTTATTTTTGAGTTTGAGCCAAGCAAAACCTTTATGATTAGTCTTGGTAATGGTTGCTAGATCCTGCTGGAAAAAGACAGAAACTTTTCGCTCACGAGATGATTTTTCATTTTTATTTAGAAAGAGATTTTGAGTTGATTCTTTTTGCTTCTGGTTGATATGCCTTTTGCCGAGGCAGTCATAATTGTTCAGATTTTTTTACATACCAGAAGTATACAAAGTATACAGATTGCTACAGACTCGTCTGTTTTTGACAGATTCTGTTTTTGTTGAGTTGGTTGCTTGTTTTGATGAAACTACGGTTAGTATCGGGGGTTACTTGCCATGGAAAAGTGAGAACACAGTAGCCCAACACCAATATAGATAGAATTCAAGTTTGCTACAGTACCAAAAGAAGTGGTAGTTTGTTTTCTTGTACTAATGTTATCACAAGTTTCTGTTTAAGTTTTGTGTTGTGAAGTTTTCAAGTTTTGGGTGATGTTCTCATGGACAAAGAGATAAGGAGTGGAAAGAGCTCAAGCTTGGGGATGCCCAAGGCATCCCAAGCCAAATTCAAGGACACCAAAAAGCCTAAGCTTGGGGATGCCCCAGAAAGGCATCCCCTCTTTCGTCTTCAATCCATCGTTAACATTACTTGGAGCTATATTTTCATTCACCACATGATATGTGTTTTTCTTGGAGCGTCTTGTGTCATAGGAGTCTTTTCTATTTGTTTGGTCACAATCATCCTTCCTGCACACCTTTTTGAGAGAGAGAGAGACATGCACTCATCGTAATTTTGCTAGAATGCTCATAGTGCTTCACTTATATCTTTTGAGCTAAATACTTTTGCTCATAGTGCTTCACTTATATATTTTGAGCTAGGTACTTTTGCTCTTGTGCTTCACTTATATCTTTAGAGAACGGCGGTGCGTGATTTGGTAGTTGGCTTATGTGTAATACCCCAAGTGTGTAACCTTCCCCTTTTGGAACCTTCTTCATGTGGGTCCACCTTGTCAATGATATGAGAGCTATCAATGCATGTGATGTCATGTGATGTCACTTGTTATTCTTCCTTGCATGCATGCATGGCATATCATATGATGTCCATGTCCTTGTGATGTTGCATTGTGTTCTTATGAGTTGTTGTGATACCTTGTGTGATGGTGTGGTTTTATGATATGTGTGGTGTGGTGCAACTCTAGGAGTTTGCATGTGATAATAGCAATAGTGCATTGTGGCTTGCATGGGTTTCAAACTCCCTCTCCAATTATCTCTAGCTCAATTTCCACTTGTTCCTATCCTGTTTTAAAAATGCCCATGATTTAGCAGGTTTTGTGTTGAATTTGGAGAGGTGTGATTGCTATTTTTAAAACATGTTTTAAAGGTGCAACTAATTACAAAACAGATCTAACAAATGTTGTTTTGTAAATATTTATTTGCCCCAAACATTTCTTTTCCACTTTATTCAAATAGGTCATATTTTTCCATGACCAGGGGATATTTTTGTTTGATTTTATCCCCATTATATTTTTTCTGTTCTTTATTTCTTCTCTAGTTTTTCCTGTAAATAGAATAAGGCCCCATGGATTATTTCTTCTCTTATACTGCTCCACTGGTGGGCTCTCTCCCTCCAGTGTGGCCCAGTTCCCCTCTCCCCCGCGCTAAGCCCAGATCCACGTCCCTTCTTCCTCCTGACGCCGTTCACCCCCCCCCCTCTGCTTGCTTTCCGTCCGCATCAGAGAGAAGGAGCTGCTGCCGTGAGCATCACAGACGTCGAGGCCCCCCCTTAAATACCTCGGCGTTTGTGCCCCTCTTTCTCCCTAGGTTTTCCCCTCTCTCCCATCCGCCGCCGCCACCTCTCTCCATCCCCATCTCTTTTTCTTCCCCGCCGGTAAGCCTCTGTAGTTAGGAGCAGAGAGAGAGAGAGAGAGAGAGTAGCAACCACCGGCGTCTACCCCCGCTTCCATCGATGTCCAACGCTGACGCCATGTCCAGGGGCACGGGAGATCACCCCGCGCTCCATTCCCGCCATCACTGAGGTCGAGGAGCGACCTCAACGATGGTCAGGAGCTCGCCATCGCCTCGGGTCCGGTGAACTCCTTCCAGAACGTCGGCTCTGCAGCAGGGTCTCCTTCGGCGCGCCTTCTTCCTCTCCAGTCGGTCTCCTCCACTGTGCGGCTACCCCTCTTCCTTCCCTAGGTGAGGAACATCTCCTCCTTCCTTCATCCTCGGGTATCTTGCATAGATTGACTCCGGCGCGTCTCTGTACCAGGTGTAGATCGTCTAGATGCAGGTGTTGATGTTGTTGTGGTTGCTCGGTAGATCTATATGCAGAGCAGGGCCTTGATTCCCCTTGTAGTGTGTGCATAGCGTAGATGGCATGCCCCTCATAGCGCAGTAGCAGTAGCTTTGTAGCTCTGGCGATCTCTCTGTTGCCGGCGCGTAGGTGCAGAGCAGAGACATGAGTAGTGGTAGTATTCCTTGTATTACACCTCCGTTCTGTCAGACTTCCGTAGCGTAGCGTAGTGGAAAGTATATGTGTTTGTTCTCGCGAGGTTGTGGGTTCGAGTCCCAGGGGATGTCTCCCCCCTTTTTGATTTTATTTCAGTACAGTGGTTTGCCGCAGCAGGGCAGCTTACCTTGATGTGTTACCCTGGTTTGTCGAGCACAAGTTCCTTAGGAGAGTGGTAGAGTGCACTGTGGTGTACCAGGGGGTACAGGGTTCGAATCCTCTCCCCCCCCCCATTTTTATTTTTGCTTTTCATTTTCTTCCTTTTGTTGTTTCCTGGGCTGTGTAAATGCTGTGTGCACTAGGCAGAGTTGAGGTATTTATTTTTTTGTATCCATCATCAGCATGTGGCTTCTATTTCTTTTGCTCCAAGTTACATATCATGGGTTGTTGTGCTTGTGCTTGTGGATTCATGTCCATGTGTAGGTGGTGTGGTGTGTGTAGGTGAGTTGTTGCATGCAAGTGTGAGTGTTTTACTTGTGTGTCTTGCTAGTCTAGAGCTTATGTGGGTGCTAGTCATCCTCATGGTGGTGACCTGGTGCAAGTATGTGTATGTGTGTGGATGGGTTCCCCCCTCACCACATATCATGTGTGTGAGTGTGTCCTAACTAGTGTGTATGTTTGTGTGTGTGTATGCGATCATGTTTGTGTGTCTAACCCATGTCATGGCAAGATATGACTTGGGAAGTACATGTGCAAGATATCATGTGTAGTGTAGAAGTATTTATGTGAGATAAGTTAGTAGTGACATCTATGAGTTATGTAGGTGTTTTATATGTTGTGCTTGTTGCTTGAGGTGGTATGGTGGTGTGCCAAGGAACATAGGCATGAGTTCTACCCCTCATGTACCCCATTGTTGTTGTGGACATGAGCATGTGCTTATGTAGGTTTTGTTCTAGTGAATAGCACATGTGATGATGCACTATTCACTAGATATGATGCTATGTGGTTTTTCTTCTTTAGTTTGTGCTCACTTGTTCCAAGCAAGTGCATAGGTATTTTATTTTCTTTTGGGGTAGAAAGATCCCAGGAATCCATTGGTGAAGTCATTTTTGCCTTTGGAACATTTTCTGGGATGACTTATTTCAGATTTGTTCTATGTTTGGAGCTTGGTCTCATGATGTTGTGGTGTGCACAATAGGTTGGTTCCTTGTTGTGGCACTAGAGGGTGACACCCTCTACCACTTTTTTGCTTTTATTTCATGCTTAGGAAGTCATGTGTGCAAGTTGTTCCCATTAAAAATAGGCATGTGACTGAAATTCCAGATTAGTGAAAATCTCTAAGAATCTGTTTATATTTTCTTCTCCTGTTGATGAGCTTGTGCAGGTCAATGTGTTGTGATTCAGCTTTAGCTTTCAACTGGAAAGTTGAAGCTTATATGTTTGTCTAGCTCCCTGCAAATTTTCATTCCATTTGGAGTCGTGTAGATATTGTTTGGGCGGCTGTCAAAATGCTTCAGAACATAGACAGAAAGTGAGAATCTGGAATTTTCACTGTCCCTGAAATCTGATATTTTTGGGCAAGTTTGCAGCTGTGTAACTTTTTGTGTTTAACTCATTTGTGTGATATTTTTGCTTGTGATTGTAGTACTCCTGGATAGCTACAGCCACATATCTTATTTGGCATGTTTAGGTGGTTGTAGGTGCTTTGCATGTAGCTCACAAAGTGCTATGATGCTGTTTATGGCAGATTGTATAGTCTTAGTATTTTGATGTTTGTGAGTGCATAGATGATGGTGTGGTGTTCTTCTTTGCTCCACCCCATCCATGTTGGTTTGTTCTATGTCTTGGCTACCTGGAAATACCAGAGTTGAGACATTGGAGTGTGTGGTGATGAATTTGACACGTAGGGCTTCATATCTTGTTTCGTTGTTTCCCGTTGATCCGTAGCTCCGTTTGTAATGTTCTTTATATGCTTTTGCATCGTTTTCACGAGACGCATCTGATCATGTCATTCTCATGCATGTCAAGACAGCTTAGGATGCATTTATGTCTAGGAACTTGTATTTACTTCTCATGCTTGTGCTAGTAAGTAGAATAGTGATGCATGCTCATATTCATCTCATGCATCATGTGCTTGTTGCATCTTGAGATGCTGTTGTTCATTGGATGTTATTCTTATGTTGGGTAGCACCAGGATCGGAGAACGAGTGCGTGGATTCGGGAGAGTACGTGCAGGACGAACAAGAACCGTTCCAAGCTGAGGATATCACAGGCAAGATGATATGACCTTGATTCCATCTCTAGACTTGTTATGCTAGATTACGTTTCCTTGTCATATGCTCGCTGCCTACCAATGAAATAATTGCCTCTTGATATGCCATGAAACCCAAACACTTACCCTTCCTAGCAAATCTCGAATGGCTAAGTAGGCTTTGCTTAGCTACTAATGTTAGCGTTGCTAGATGCAGGTGCTTTGTATCATGTGATAACATGAGCTTGATATCGTTATCTTAATTCTGTTATTAAATTAATGCACATATATAGTTTGTAAATAATGGATGGCCTAGCCTTTTGCCGGGTGCTTTGTTCTGTTATTGCCGCCAAAGTTACCGGCTACCGGTGTTTGATTCCATAATGATCGCTCCTAACACGTTCGGGGTTGTTATGGGGACCCCCTCGATAAATCGCGTAGTGTTAAGACTTGTCCGGCAGGACCCAACTTTGGTGTTAATTTGCTAATCACTTAATAATAATCTGCATAGGGAATGGCCTACCTGAGGAATTTAATCAACAACCCGGGCTAGTGCTCCTCATGAGTGTTGGTCCAAACTAGAGCACCGTGCAGGGCCATCCCGGGGCAACTCGGGAGATTTCTCTGGCCACTGTACGCTTTGCTTATCCGGCGTGTCCTGAGACTGAGATACGCGGCTCTTATCAGGGTCGTCGACACATCGGGAGGTCCTGCTAGTCTTGTCTTACCTTAGAGATATATCTTGCGATAGGAATCCCCGTGAACTTTGGTTCTCCCGAGAGTTGAGGTTTTCCTCTAAGGAATCCGACGAGATCACGAGATTCATGATAGAGGATTACTTTGCGGCCCGTGTACGTTTGTGATGGACTAGTTGGAGCACCCCTGCAGGGTTTATTCTTTCGGAAAGTCGTGCCCGGGTTATGTGGAATCTTGGAATATTTGTTAACATCCGGTAATAGATAACTTAAACATAAGCTAATAAAATTGCCAACTGTGTGTGTAACCGTGACTGTCCCCTTCGAAGATCTCTCTTCGATCGGGAACACGGTGGGGTTACGATTGACGTAAGTAGGTGTTCAGGATCACTTAGTGATCATTTATTGTCGACCGCTAGAATAGACCACCTTTAACTCAAGTTCTACGTAAGTTAGCCACCATATAAAGCTTAGGATGTTGCAACCTAAATACTCCACCTTTCCAACCTAATGACTTGACTAGTTTTGGCACCGAGGTCATAGATTGCTGAGTCCCCGTGGCTCGCAGATTCCTTCAGAACACCAACAGGTTCAGATACCCCCGAGACAGGTGATTCTGACGGCACGCAGCTGGCGTGGCAGTACGATGAGGAGAACGACCGCCTGTACGTGAACTATCTAGAAGATTGAGGCGTGGTCGTGATCATGGGCAAGCATGCAGGGTAGCACAGACATTTCCCTTGTTTTGTAGTCCGTAGTGGCACTACCTTGTTTGGATGCGTGATGTAACTCTGATATATTTATGAGATGGCAATTGAATCCCTTATTGTCATTCCTCTATTATTTATGTATGTGCTATGTTACCATGTTTGCGAAACGCTTAGATGCACTTCTTTCCAATTCGGGGCCTCGATCCCAAATCGGAAAGGACCGCATCTTAGTCGTTACAAGTTTGTAATCAGAGCCTTACGGCCATAGGAGCCTTTGTGTGATCGTACCTGGCCGAGTCGAGTCTAGTAAAATGTTTTGAGTCTTAGTTATATCGGAGAGTAGGATTCTTTTTTCTCCTCTTCCATGTTCTCCTGAGGTTCTCGACTTAGGAAATCTTAATTCTACTCCTCTTCTCGCTCAAAAAAAAATTTAGGATCACGTGGGTATTTGTGAAATCTATATGATCTCAATGTGACGGAGTTCTGTCTTGGTGCCTCCTATCTGCCTTGATTTCTTCCGGGGTGTTGAGCTCCAGGGGATTCTTGCGCACATCGCCATCGTTCAGATTTCTGAGTATCTAAGAACGAAGGATGTTCGTAATTTCTCCAATACTAGTAGTGGCGAGATAACCCCGATGTCCCCAGTACTGGTGCAGATTGTTCGAGAGTACTGCCATACTTTGTATCGTTGTGATCACTAGGGTCTGTTGTAGATGAAGGTCCGAGATGCTGGTTGTGTGTTGACGGATGTGATACAGGTGACGGGTTAGTATAGGAGTTGTGTGATATTACTCCTTGTATCCGTGTGCCAGATTGCATGACCAGTTATTTCGGGAATTCATAGGCGGGATATCAAGTAGTATCTTATAGGACTATCTTCCTATAGATGCATGATGGAGGTTGGGATTCGATGTTCAGTGGGTGTGTTTGTTCACGGTTGTCTTACAACGGTTCTCATTGTGTCTTAAAGAGTCCTTGTAGCTCGCTACGACTCGGGGATACTTCGTAAGTCGTGTGCACTACCTTGCACAGGATGGCTACTGTAAATTCGAGCCCGTGCGATCTTATCCACGAAGATATCGGATGAAATCTCGATCATATGTTTCTTCCGAGCAGTTCTAGCTCATACTTGTTTGCATTGGTCTTATTCGGAATTTTTTCGACCGTCACTTTGAGGAAGCATTCTTACTATTTTGTCCGAGTGCAATTGCTTTATTCCTGTTCAGATATTCCTGTCATTTTGATTCAGCAATATCTTCAATTTATTCTGTGGGCTAATGTGTTGTCCATCTTCAGGATGGCTCCACCGACGCGTCAGAACCCAGGATGTGAGGATGTGCCGCCACCACCTCCTCCTCCAGAGAATCCTCCTCCGCCGCCGCCTCCTCCTGCTGAGGCTTGACAAGCGGTGATGTATGCTACGAATGCAAACACCCAGATGCTGCTACAGTTGTTGCAAGAGAGAGCTAATCAGCAGCAAGGCAATTTCCAGCATGGTGGCAATCAGTTTGCTAATCTGAGTCAGTTCCTGTCGAATCAGCCAAATACTTTCACTTCCTGTGACCAGCCATTTGATGCCGAGGATTGGATCCGTAATGTGAACAAGCATTTCGAGTGTAGCAATGTTCGTCCTGAGTATTTTGTCAAATTTGCAACATTCCAGTTGAAGGGGCAGGCTTCTATCTAGTGGCAACAGTTGAAGGAGTCCAGAGGTGCTAGAGTGATCACTTGGGATGAGTTCTGCCGTGACTTCAGGTCCCACTACATTCCTTCCATCTTCGTGGAGGAGATGCGTGAGAAGTTCAGGCGTTTGAAGCAGGATGGAAATTCCGTGTACAAGTACAACGTTGAGTTCCACGAGCTAGCCCGATAAGCCTTGTAGGATATCCCTAATCAGAAGAGCAAGATTTATCAGTTCAGAGGTGGCTTGAAAGAAGATTTGCAGTTAGCTCTTGCTTTGCACGATCCTGAGGAGTTCGACAAGTTCTACAACTTAGCTCTCAGGGCAGAGGCAGCCTTGCTCAGGGTGGAGAATTCTAAGAAGCGCTTCATAGATTCTAGCTCTTCCTCTACTCAGGTGGTTCAGAAGCAAGATAAGTTTTGGGTGTCTCCTCCTTCTCCTCGGCACTCGCAGCGGCTCAAGCACTCTGGTGGTCGTGGTTCTTCCCACCCAACGAACCCTGTCTTTCAGCAGAGATTCCAGCATTAGAAGCAAGGGCCTCCTCAGACTCAGTACCGGCAGCCAGCAGAGGTTACTTGTCACAAGTGTGGGCAGAAGGGTCATTATGCCAACAAGTGTACTTCTCAGCTCTGACTGTCGCCTCCTCCTCCAGGCAAACCTCCAAATAATGCTCTTGTCAAGTTCAACCCCAGATTAGCTCGAGTCAACATGGTGAACATAGCTGAAGCAGACAACTCCTCTGATGTGATCATGGGTAACCTTTCAGTCAATGATTTTCCTACTAAGGTCTTGTTCGATTCTGGTGCTTCGCATTGCTTTATGTCAAAGTCATTTTTCATCAAGCATGATTTTCCCTCAACAAGTTTGCATAGACCTTTGGGTGTTGTTTCTCCGGGTGCTCAAATGAGGTTAAATTCTAGAGTTCCTGATGTCAATGTCAAGATAGGAAGTTATTCTTTTCTGGCTTCTCCGTATGTCTTGGGCAATTCCGACATTGACTTGATCCTTGGTATGGACTGGCTGGCCATGAACAAGGCATCAATTGATTGTGAAGCTAAAGAAGTGAAGCTTACCCACTCTTCAGAGGACATGATTATATTCATGGTGCACGATGATACAATCCGACTTTTCTCTTTGAATGAAAAGGGTGAGATTAATCCTATTTCGCAAGTCCCAGTGGTCTGCGAATATGAAGATGTGTTTCCTAAAGAGCTGCCAGGCGTGCCTCCGCACCGAGAAGTTGAATTTGTGATTGAGCTTGAGCCAGGTACCGAGCCGGTGTGCAAACGGCCGTACAAATTGGGTCCAGAAGAGTTGAAGGAACTTAAGAGGCAACTCGATGAGCAGGAGCGTTTGGGTTTGATCAGACCGAGCTCGTCTCCGTGGGGCTGTGGTGTTCTGTTTGTCAAGAAGAAGGATGGCACGGACCGGCTGTGTGTCGATTACCATCCATTTAACAAGAAGACAATCATGAACAAATATCCACTTCCGAACATAACTGGGTTGTTCGAACAGTTGAAAGGTGCTAAGGTCTTCTCCAAGCTCGATCTCAGAATGGGCTATCATCAAATTCGCATTCGCGAGGAATGTATTCCGAAGACTGCCTTCAGGACTAGTTTTGGCTCGTATGAGTATACGGTCATGTCTTTTGGTCTGGCTAATGCTCCTCCGACTTTCTGTCGATTGATGAACTACATATTCTCTCCGTTCAAGAATGACTTTGTCTTGCTCTATCTCGACGACATTCTGGTCTTTTCTAAAACTGAGGAAGAACATGAAGAACATCTTAGATTGGTGCTTGATAAGCTGAGAGAGTACAACTTTTATGCCAAGCTTTCCAAGTGTGAGTTCTGGCTGAAAGAAGTCGTCTATCTTGGTCACATTATATCTGCCGAGGGCATCAAAGTTGATCCGTCCAAGGTGCAGGCCATTGTTGAATGGGAGCCTCCGCAGAATGTGAAGCAGCTTCGAAGCTTTCTCGGGTTTGCAGGCTATTGCAGAAGGTTCGTTGAGAACTTCTCCAAGATCACCAAGCCGCTCTCAAGTCTTATTTAGAAAGGTGTGAAATATGCTTGGTCTCCAGAGTGTCAGTTGGCCTTCGACACACTCAAAGAGAAGCTCACCTCCACTCAGTCTTGGTTCCTCCGGATGATTCCAAGTCTTACGAGGTGTTCTGCGACGCTTCTTTCCATGGTATTGGTGCAGTTATGATGCAAGAGAAGAAGGTGGTTGCTTATACCTCCAGGCAGTTGAAGCCTGCGGAGAAGAACTATCATGTGCATGATCTTGAGCTAGCAGCTGTGATACACGCTCTGATGACTTGCAGACACCTCTTGTTGGAACGTAAGGTTGAAGTTTTCCCCGATCACAAGAGTCTCAAGTACATCTTCACTCAGTCTAACTTGAATCTTCGGCAAACACGTTGGGTGGAAATGCTCCAGGATTTTAATCCGAGTGTCGAGTACACGCTAGGCAAAGCTAATGTCATGGCAGATACCTTGAGCACGAAGGCGTACTGCAACAGTCTGGTTCTGCAACCTCTCCAGCCTGGTCTTTGTGAGTCTTTCAGGAAGCTCAACCTTCAGTTAGTACCTCGGGGATTTCTTGCAAACCTTCAGATCTCTCCTACCTTGGAAGATCAGGTCCGATCAGCACAGCTTCTTGATGCAATGGTGAAGAAAGTCAAGATTGGCGCGGCAAAGAGTCTTCCCAAGTATAAGTGCTTCACTGTTGATGCCAGAGACACGTTGTTCTTCGAGGATCATCTGGTCGTCCCGAAAGGTGATCTCAGAAAGGTAATCATGGAAGAAGCTCATAACTCTCTGCTCTCTATTCATCCTGGAAGTTCAATGGAGTACCAGGACTTGAAACAGACCTTCTGGTGGACTCGTATGAAGCGTGAGATTGCTCAGTTCGTAAATGAATGTGATGTATGTCGAAGGGTGAAAGCAGAGCATCAACGTCCAGCAGGTCTTTTGCAGCCTTTGCCGATTCCCAAGTGGAAGCTCGATCACATTGAGATGGATTTCGTCACCGGGTTTCCGAAGTCCAAGAAGGGTAATGATGCCATCTTCGTCGTCATCGACAAGTTGAGTAAAGTGGCTCATTTTCTTCTAGTCAAGGAATCCATTTCCGCAGCTCAGCTTGTAGAGTTGTACACCTCTAGGATTGTGTCTTTGCACGGCGTGCCTATGATGATCTCTTCGGATCGCGAAAGTATCTTCACTTCCAAGTTCTCGGACTCTTTTCAGTCTGCTATGGGCACGAAGATCCGCTTCAGCACAACTTTTCATTCTCAAACTAGCGGTCAAGTGGAGCGAGTCAATCAAGTTCTTGAGGATATGCTGAGAGCGTGTGTTATCTCTTTTGGCATGAAGTGGGAGGATTGTCTACCTTTTGCGGAGTTCTCGTATAACAACAGTTATCAAGCTAGTTCAGGCAAGGCTCCGTTTGAAATTCTCTATGACAGGAAGTGTCGTACCCCGCTCAACTGGTCCGAGACCGGCGAGCGTCAGATCCTTGGGAATGATTTGATAGAAGAAGCTGAGGAGATGTGTCAGGTCATTCGCGACAACCTAAGAGCAGCTCAGTCTCGTCAGAAGAGCTATTATGATAGCAAGCATCATGACATGTCTTATGAGCTTGATGAATTCGTCTATCTCAAGGTGTCGCCTATGAAGGGTATGCAACGCTTTGGCATCAAAGGCAAGCTTGCGCCTCATTTCGTTGGTCCGTTCAGAGTAGTTGGCAAGAGAGGCGACCTTGCGTACCAGCTCGAGCTCCCGTCAAACTTTGCAAATGTCCATGATGTGTTCCATGTTTCTCACCTCCGGAGGTGCTTCAAGACCCCCGAGCGCACTATTCATCTTCAAGACATCGACCTTCAGCCTGGCCTATCTTATCGTGACCAATCATTTGCGGTTCTCGAGGCGACTGAGTGCAAGACCCGCAACAAGACTGTCAAATTTCTCAAAGTGCAATGGTCACACCATTCTGATAAACAGGCTACTTGGGAACTCGAGGATCACCTCCGTTCTGAATTTCCGGAGTTCTTTTAGGCGTAGATCTCGGGGCAAGATCTTTTTGTAGTGTGGGACAGTTTGTAATACCCCAAGTGTGTAACCTTCCCCTTTTGGAACCTTCTTCATGTGGGTCCACCTTGTCAATGACATGAGAGCTATCAATGCATGTGATTTCATGTGATGTCACTTGTTATTCTTCCTTGCATGCATGCATGGCATATCATATCATGTCCATGTCCTTGTGATGTTGCCTTGTGTTCTTATGAGTTGTTGTGATACCTTGTGGGATGGCGTGGTTTTATGATATGTGTGGTGTGGTGCAACTCTAGGATTTTGCATGTGATAATAGGAATAATGCATTGTGGCTTGCATGGGTTTCAAACTCCCTCTCCAATTATCTCTAGCTCAATTTCCACTTGTTCCTATCCTGTTTTAAAAATGCCCATGATTTAGCAGGTTTTGTGTTGAATTTGGAGAGGTGTGATTGCTATTTTGAAAACATGTTTTAAAGGTGCAACTAATTACAAAACAGATCTAACAAATGCTGTTTTGTAAATATTTATTTGCCCCAAACATTTCTTTTCCACTTTATTCAAATAGGTCATATTTTTCCATGACCCGGGGATATTTTTGTTTGATTTTATCCCCAGTATATTTTTTCTGTGCTTTATTTCTTCCCTATTTTCCCCTGTAAATAGAATAAGGCCCCAGGGATTATTTCTTCTATTATACTGCGCCACTGGTGGGCTCTCTCCCTCCAGCGTGGCCCAATTCCCCTCTCCCCCGCGCTAAGCCCAGCTCCACGTCCCTCCTTCCTCCTGACGCCGTTCACCCCCCCCCCTCTGTGCTTGCTATCTGTCCGCATTAGAGAGAAGGAGTTGCCGCCGTGAGCATCACATACGTCGAGGCCCCCCCTTAAATACCTTGGTGACCGTGCCCCTCTTTCTCCCTAGGTTTTCCCCTCTCTCCCATCCGCCGCTGCCACCTCTCTCCATCCCCATATCTCCTTCTTCCCTACCGGTAAGCCTCTGTAGTTAGGAGCAGAGAGAGAGAGTAGAAACCGTCGGCGTCTACCCCCTCTTCCGTCGACGTCCGACGTCGCCACCATGTCCAGTGGCACGGGAGATCACCCCGCGCTCCATTCCTGCCATCGCTGAGGTCGAGGAGCGACCTCAACGACGACCAGGAGCTCGCCGTCGCCTCGGGTCGAGTGAACACCTTCCACAACGTCGGCTCTGCAGCAGGGTCTCCTTCGACGCACCTTCTTCCTCTCCAGTCGGTCTCCTCCACCGTGCGGCTACCCCTCTTCCTTCCCTAGGCGAGGAACATCTCCTCCTTCCTTCCTCTTGCATAGATCGACTCCGATGCATCTCTGTACCACGTGTAGATCATCTAGATGCAGGTGTTGATGTTGTTGTGGTTGCTCGGTAGAGCTAGATGCAGAGCAGGGCCTTGCTTCCCCTTGTAGTGTGTGCATAGCGTAGATGGCATGCCCCTCGTAGCGCAGTAGCAGTAGCTTTGCAGCTCCGACGATCTCTCTGTTCCCGGTGCGCAGGTGCAGAGCAGAGACAGGAGTAGTGGTAGTATTCCTTGTATTACACCTCCGTTCTGTCAGACTTCTGTAGCGTAGTGTAGTGGCAAGTATATGTGTTTGTTCTCGCGAGGTTATGGGTTCGAGTGCTAGGAGATGTCTCCCCCCTTTTTGATTTTATTTCGGTACAGTGGTTTGCCACAGCAGGGCAGCTTACCTTGCTGTGTTATCTTGTTATGTTGAGCACAAGTTCCTTAGCACAGTGGTAGAGTGCACTGTGGTGTACCACGGGGTACAGGGTTCGAATCCTCTCGCCCCATTTTTATTTTTTCTGTGCATTTTCTTCCTTTTGTTGTTTCCTGGGTTGTGTAAATGTTGTGTGCACTAGGTAGAGTTGAGGTATTTATTTTTTGTATCCATCATCAGCATGTGGCTTCTATTTCTTTTGCTCCAAGTTACATATCATGTGTTGTTTTGCTTGTGCTTGTGGATTCACGTGCATGTGTAGGTGGTGTGGTGTGTGTAGGTGAGTTGTTGCATGCAAGTGCGAGTGTTTTACTTGTGTGTCTTGCGAGGCTAGAGCTTATTTGGGTGCTGGTCATCCTCATGGTGGTGACCTGGTGCAAGTATGTGTATGTGTGTGGATGGGTTCCCCCCTCACCACATATCATGTGTGTGAGTGTGTCCTAACTAGTGTGTATGTTTGTGTGTGTGTGTATGTGGTCATGTGTGCGTGTCTCACCCATGTCATGGCAAGATATGACTTGGGAAGTACACGTGCAAGATATCATGTGTAGTGTAGAAGTATTTATGTGAGATAAGTTAGTAGTGACATCTATGAGTTATGTAGGTGTTTTATATGTTGTGCTTGTTGCTTGAGGTGGTGTGGTGGTGTGCCAAGGCACATAGGCATGAGGTCTACCCCTCATGTACCCCATTGTTGTTGTGGACATGAGCATGTGCTTATGTAGGTTTTGTTCTAGTGAATAGCACATGTGATGATGCACTATTCACTAGATATGATGCTATGTGGTTTTTCTTCTTTAGTTTGTGCTCACTTGTTCCAAGAAAGTGCATAGGTATTTTATTTTCTTTTGGGGTAGAAAGATCCCAGGAATCCATTGGTGAAGTCATTTTTGCCTTTGGAACATTTTCTGGGATGACTTATTTCAGATTTGTTCTATGTTTGGAGCTTGGTCTCATGATGTTGTGGTGTGCACAATAGGTTGGTTCCTTGTTGTGGCACTAGAGGGTGACCCCCTCTAGCACGTTTTGCTTTTGTTTCATGCTTAGGAAGTCATGTGTGCAAGTTTTGCCCATTCAAAATAGGCATGTGACTGAAATTCCAGATTAGTGAAAATCTGAGATTTTCACTGTCTGAGAATCTGTTTATATGTTCTTTTCCTGTTGATGAGCTTGTGCAGGTCAATGTGTTGTGACTCAGCCTTAGCTTTCAACTGGAAAGTTGAAGCTTATATGTTTGTCTAGCTCCCTGTAAATTTTCATTACATTTGGAGTCCTGTAGATATTGTTTGGGCTGCTGTCCAAATGCTTCAGAGCATAGACAGAAAGTGAGAATCTGGAATTTTCACTAAGTCCCTGAAATCTGATATTTTTGGGCAAGTTTGCAGTTGTGTAACTTTCTGTGTTGAACTCCTTTGTGTGATATTTTTGCGTGTGCTTGTAGTAATCTTGGATAGCTACAGCTACATATCTTATTTGGCATGTTTAGGTGGCTGTAGGTGCTTTGCATGTAGCTCACAAAGTGCTATGATGCTGTTTATGTCAGATTGTGTAGTTTTAGTATTTTGATGTTTGTGAGTGCATAGATGATGGTGTGGTATTCTTCTTTGCTCCACCCCAACCATGTTGGTTTTTTTATGTCTTGGCTACCTGGAAATACCAGAGTTGAGCCATTGGAGTGTGTGGTGATGAATTTGACACGTAGGGCTTCATATCTTGTTTCGTTGTTTCCCGTTGATCCGTAGCTCCGTTTGTAATGTTCTTTATATGCTTTTGCATCGTTTTCACGAGACGCGTCTGATCATGTCATTCTCATGCATGTAAAGATAGATTAGGATGCATTTCTGTCCAGGAACATGTATTTACTTCTCATGCTTGTGCTAGTAAGTAGAATAGTGATGCATGCTCATATTCATCTCATGCATCATGTGCTTGTTCCATCTTGAGATGTTGTTGTTCATTGGATGTTATTCTTATGTTGGGTAGCACCGAGATCGGAGAAGGGGTACGTGGATTCGGGAGAGTACGTGCAGGACGAACAAGAACCGTTCCAAGCTGAGGATATCACAGGCAAGATGATATGACCTTGATTCCATCTCTAGACTTGTTATGCTAGATTACGTTTCCTTGTCATATGCTCGCTGCCTACCATTGAAATAATTGCCTCCTGATATGCCATGAAACCCAAACACTTATCCCTTCCTAACAAATCTTGAATGGCTAAGTAGGCTTTGCTTAGCTACTAATGTTAGTGTTGCTAGATGTAGGAGCTTTGTCTCATGTGATAACATGAGCTTGATATCATTATCTTAATTCTGTTATTTAATTAATGCACCTATATACTTGGTAAATAACGGAAGGCCGAGCCTTTTGCCGGGTGCTTTGTTCCGTTACTACCGCCATAGTTACTGGCTACTGGTGTTTGATTCCATATTGATCGCTCCTAACACGTTCGGGGTTGTTATGGGGAGCCCCTCGATAAATCGCGTAGTGTTGAGACTTGTCCGGCAGGACCCAACATTGGTGTTAATTTGCTAATCACTTAATAATAATCTGCATAGGGAATGGCCTATCCAAGGAATTTAATCAAGAACCCGGGCCAGTGCTCCTCATGAGTGTTGGTCCAAACTAGAGCACCATGCGGGGCCATCCCAGGGCAACTCGGGAGATTTCTCTGGCCACTGTACGCTTCGCTTATCCGGCGTGTCCTAAGACTGAGATATGCGGCTCTTATCAGGGTCGTCGACACGTCGGGAGGTCCTGCTAGTCTTGTCTTACCTTAGCGATATATCTTGCGTATAGGAATCCCGGTGAAGCTTTGGTTCTCCCGAGAGTTGAGGTTTTCCTCTAAGGAATCCGACGAGGTCACGAGATTCATGATAGAGGATTACTTTGCGGCCCGTGTACGTTTGTGATGGACTAGTTGGAGCACCCCTGCAGGGTTTATTCTTTCGGAAACTCGTGCCCGGGTTATGTGGAATCTTGGAATATTTGTTAACATCCGGTAATAGATAACTTAAACATAAGCTAATAAAATTGCCAACTGTGTGTGTAACCGTGACTGTCCCCTTTGAAGATCTCTCTTCGATCGGGAACACGGTGGGGTTACGATTGACGTAAGTAGGTGTTCAGGATCACTTAGTGATCATTTATTGTCGACCGCTAGAATAGACCACCTTCAACTCAAGTTCTACGTAAGTTAGCCACCATATAAAGCTTAGGATGTTGCAACCTAAATACTCTACCTTTCCAACATAATGACTTGACTAGTTTTGGCACCGAGGTCATAGATTGCTGAGTCCCCGTGGCTCATAGATTCCTTCACAACACCAACAGGTTCAGGTACCCCCGAGACAGGTGATCCCGACAGCACGCAGCTGGAGTGGCAGTATGATGAGGAGAATGACCGCGTGTACGTGAACTATCCAGAAGATTGAGGAGTGGTCCTGATCATGGGCAAGCATGCAGGGTAGCATAGTCATTTCCTTTGTTTTGTAGTCCATAGCGGAACTACCTTGTTTGGATGCGTGATGTAACTCTGATATATTTATGAGATGGCAATTGAATCCCTTATTGTCATTCCTCTATTATTTATTTATGTGCTATGTTACCATGTTTGCGAAACGCTTAGATGCGCATCTTTCCAATTCGGGGCCTCGATCCCAAATCGGAAAGGACCGCATCTTAGTCGTTACATTATGCTATGAAAGTAGTCCCAAATGTGATAGGTACCCAAAGAGGATACAAAAACCTCCATCTTCATGTACATTGAATAGAAAGAGAAGTTTTGTTTCCTCTCAAATAGTTTTGAGACATGGATTTGGCAATATTAAGAGTTATGTTAGTAGGGTGTTGTGAATCTAGAAATACTTGTGTTGAAGTTAGTGATTTCCGTAGCATACACGTATGGTGAACCGCTATGTTAGGAAGTCGAAGCATAATTGATCTACTGATTGTCATCCTTTGTGTTGAGGTCGGGATCGCGCGATGGTTAACACCTACCAACCCTTCCCCTCGGAGTATGCGTTTAGCACCTTGTTTCGATTACTAATAAAAACTTTCACAACAAGTATGTAAGTTCTTCATGACTAATGTGAGTCCATGGTATAGATGCACTTTCACCTTCCACCATTGCTAGCCTCTCTAGTGCCGCGCAATTCTCGCCGGTGCACAAACCCACCAAATTCTTTCCTCAAAACAGCCACCATATCTACCTACTATGGCATTTTCATAGCCATTCCGAGATATATTGCCATGCAACTCCCACCGTTCCGTCTCATGACTTGTGCCATCACTCTCATATTTTCATTGCATGATAGTAAGATAGCTAGCGAGATGTTTCAACGTCATACGCCATGCTAGATCGTTGCACATCCCGGTACACTACCGGAGGCATTTCTTATGGAGTCACCATCATTGTGATCTTTGAGCTGTGAGTAAATAAAAGTGTGATGATCATCATTATTAGAGCATTGTCCCATGTGAGGAAATAAAAAAAAGAGCCCAAAGAGCCCAAAAACAAAAAAACAAAAAGATAAAAAAGAGAGGCCTAAGAGCCCAAATAAAAAAAAGAGAGAAAAAGAGAGAAGGGACAATGCTACTATCTTTTTCCACACTTGCGCTTCATAATAGCACCATGTTCTTCATGATTGAGAGCTTCTTGCTTTGTCACTACCATATGCTAGTGGGAATCTTCATTATATAACTTGGCTTGTATATTCCAATGATGGGCTTCCTCAAAATTGCCCTAGGTCTTCGTGAGCAAGCAAGTTGGATGCACACCCACTAGTTTTCCTTTTGAGCTTTCACATAGTTATAGCTCTAGTGAATCTCTTGTATGGCAATCCCTACTCATTCACATTGATATCTATTAATGGGCATCTCCATAGTCTATTGATACGCCGAGTCAATGTGACCATCTCCTCCTTTTTGTCTCACAACCACCACCACACTCTATCCACCTATAGTGCTATATCCATGGCTCCCGCTCATGTATTGTGTGATAGTTATAAAAAGTTTGAGAAAGTAAGAGTGCGAAAACAATTACTTGGCCAATACCAGGGTTGTGCATGATTTACATTAGTTGTGTGAGGATGATGGAGCATAGCCAGACTATATGATTTTGTAGGGACAACTTTCATTGGCCTTGTTATTTTGAAAGTTCATGATTACGTTGCTAGTTTGCTTGAAGTATTACTGTTTTCATGTCAATAGCAAACTATTGTTTTGAATCTTATGGATCTGAACATTCATGTCACGTGAAATAAGTTACAAAGGACAAATATGCTAGTTAGCATTCCACATCTAAAATTCAGTCTTTATCACTTCCCTACTCGTGGACGAGCAGGAGTTAAGCTTGGGGATGCTTGATACGTCTCCAACGTATCTATAATTTTTGATGGTTTCATGCTATTATCTTGTCAAACTTTGGATGTTTTGTATGCCCTTTATATATTTTTTGGGACTAACTTATTAACTCAGTGCCAAGTGCCAGTTCCTGTTTTTTCCATGTTTTTGACCCCTTTGAGAGGAGATTTTGAAACGGAGTCCAAACGGAAGAAAATCCCCGAAAAGATTTTTTCTGGAACAGAAGAAGATCGGGAAGCTTGGGAGCCAAGGCAGCGGAGCCTCAGGGGCCCCACAAGCCCCCACCCCGCGGCCAGGGGGGAGGCCGCGCCATCCAGGCTTGTGGGCCCCCTGGACGCCCTTTGCCCTAGGTCTTTCACCTATATATTCCCATAAATTCTAGAAAAAATCAAGAGATCATCGAAAGTACTTTTCCGCCGCCGCAAGCTTCTGTCTCCACAAGATCCCATCTAGGGCACGTTCTGGTGCCCTACCGGAGGGGAGATTCGGACACGGAGGGCTTCTTCATCAACACCATGACCTCTCCGATGATGCGTGAGTAGTTCACCATAGACCTACGGGTAAACCTGAGAATGGTTTCATACTTGAACCATACTCATACATTTATCTCTCAAAACCATACTTAAGCCATACCCATTTGATGTCATTTTCAGCACAACCAAAACTCGCCCCATTGTTTTTTCCACCCAAACCAACTTAAACCCAATACATAACCGTGGGTTTAAAACCAATACATAACTATGGGTTTGCTTTAATATACATATAATTGCACAAATTGACAAGTTAAGAAGCAAATGAGATAGAAAAGGCATAAGTGCATCTACAACAGTTTGAGAACAAAGTTATCCTTGAGATACAGTCAACACACAGCAAAAGGCAAAAAAAATGCCCACGTATGAATAGCTCACTAACAAGTGTATTAAAACAAAATTACTTAGCCAAAGCACAAGCAAACACTTCCGATTTTCATGTGGTATTTCTCCATAATACATAATTACATAGTGCATTACAACATGCATGCGGATCAAAGATATTCGTTCTCGGTCATCGTTGGTTATTGCACATAACCAATGCCTAGAAACCGGTTTGGACCCATAGTTTATAACCGTTTATAACCAAACTGTTTAAGCCCATAACAAACTATACCCAAACTGATTTCTCTACATACCCAAACCAAAACCAAACTAAAAAAAGTTCAACCCAATAAAACTTAAACCAATCAAACCCAAAGTAATAACCGAACCGTTACACCCGGTTTTCTAATAACCATTCCCAGGTTTACCTACGGGTCCATAGTTAGTAACTAGATGGCTTCTTCTCTCTCTTGGATCTTCAATACAAAGTTCTCCATGATCTTCATGGAGATCTATCCGATGTAATCTTCTTTTGCGGTGTGTTTGTCGAGATTCAATGAATTTTGGATTTATGATCAGATTATCTATGAATCTTATTTGAGTTTCTTCTGATCTCTCTTATGCATGATTTCATATCCTTGGAATTCTCTTCGAGTTGTGGGTTTTCTGGCCAACTAGATCTATGATTCTTGCAATGGGAGAAGTGCTTGGTTTTGGGTTCATACCGTGCGGTGACCTCACCCAGTGACAGAAGGGGTAGCGAGGCACGCATCATGTTGTTGCCATCAAGGGTAAAAAGATGGGTTTTCATCATTGGTTTGAGATTATCCCTCTACGTCATGTCATCTTGCTTAAAGCGTTACTCTGTTCGTCATGAACTCAATACACTAAATGCATGCTAGATAGCGGTCGATGTGTGGACTAATAGTAGTAGATGCAGAAAGTATCGGTCTACTTGTCTCGGTCGTGATGCCTATATGTATGATCATTGCCTTAGATATCGTCATGACTTTGTGCGATTCTATCAATTTCTCGACAGTAATTTGTTCACCCACCATGATACTTGCTATTTTGGGAGAAGCCTCTAGTGAACACTATGGCCCCCAGGGTCTACTCCACACCATATTTTCAACCTTACAGTTTTTACTTCGTTGCACTTTCCGCCTTCAGATCTCACTTTGCAAACAATCTTGAAGGGATTGACAACCCCTTTGAAGTGTTGGGTGCAAGCTTGTTTGTGTTTGCGCAGGTACTCTGGACTTGACGAGAACCTCCTTCTGGATCGATACCTTGGTTCTCAAACTGAGGGAAATACTTACTGCTTCTGTGCTGCATCACCCTTTCCTCTTCAAAGGAAAAACCAACGCAAGCCCAACCTGTGTTAACGTGTCAATTTCTGGCGTTGTTGTCTGTGGGATAGCATCACCCAGTAACGTTGTGACGTTTGATACACACAAGGTATTCCTCCGGTATGAGTGAGTCACGTGATCTCATGGTCATAGGAATGAATAGTTGACACGCAGAAAACAATAACAACAAAATGACACGATCACATTCTACATTCATAGTTTGGGTCTAGTCCATCACATGATTCTCCTAATGATGCGATCCAGTTATCAAGAGACAACACTTGCATATGGTCAGAAAACCTTAACCATCCTTGATCAACTGGCTAGCCAACTAGAGGCTTGGTAGGGACATTGTTTTATTTATATGTGCACACGTGTATCTATGCTTTCATTCAATACAATTATAGCATGGATAATAAACGATTATGTTGAAACAGGAAATATAATAATAACTATTTTATCATTGCCTCTAGGGCATATTTGCAACACATTCCCCGTGTGTTCAACTGCTCTATGTGTGTGGTTGCTCGCGGTAGAGGCAGCCGTGACACGCTCTGCTCGCGTCCTGCCGCATGCGCTCTTCTCTTGCATCCCTCTGGGCGCTCTGCCCGTGTCCCTCCATGTATGCTGCAACTGTTTGGGGTCAGCGCACGATCACGCACGTTCTTTCTACATTATGCATCTGGTTGTGACGGGTACGGCGCCACGATGTAGTTACCCACAGCAAAAACTACCATGTGGACGTGTCAAGAATCCAGGCCACCCGGCCCCCATTTATCCCCGCGTCCATTTACCTTCATCTCTCATGCCACACAACACAATAAGCACACCCACAACAACACATACAAAGAGGATATCAAGCGGTTCCAATGGCGTTCCCTGCTGCCGGCGACAACAACGTGGGGCAGTTCACCATGCATCATGTAGTGGACACCCACGTGAGGGGAAGGACCTCTCGGTGGTGTACACGAATACGCCGGTCTTGACGGAGAGTTCCATCCAAACTATGGACAATATGTTTGCCGAGGAGAAGTACCAAGTGGTCGGCTTCGACCTCGAGTTCACCAGCGGTCGTGCCGGGCAAGATTAGAAGGTTACCGTTGCCCAGTTGTGCGTGCGACATACCGTCCTCATCTATCACTACCACTTGGCCAAAAGTCGAGTCGTTTCCGCATAAACCAAGTGTGTGTGAGTTGTGTTGAAAAATGTGTTATTATGAAAAAAATGATATGACCAAGTTTGGTGACTTGGCATATAGGGTGAACCCGGATGGTTCAACCCTCGACAGATATATTGATATCTGTAACATGTTCTTCAAAAGTAATTCTTTAATTTGATGCATATACGTGATCATTCCACCAAGATGAGTTACACCAAAGATGCATGATATTGTTATCCTTCACTTTCATTGTTCATATCATGGGCTGTTTGCGAGTACATTCAAGAGTACTCATCGGCTTGCCACTGGTTATATTATTGACCAGACATGGAAGGACTGGAGTTTGGAGATGAGTACGTCTTCGGAGACGCCCCTGCGAACTAGGACGCTTTCGAGTCAGAATGCCTGTCGGTGTAGGCTTGATGGCATGGGCACCCGCTTATCCCCCTATGATTTCCGCTATTAGATGTATCAGTGTGAGTTGGCCTTAGGTCCTGTTTGTGAACTTGACCATTCGGTCATGTGTGGTAATAATCGGTATTCGGATGTAAGACTCTTTTATTCGGTATCTGTGTTCGGTGATCATTGATCTCTGGGATCACTGAGCACGGCGATCCCGACTCGTAAGTCGGAGTCCCCACATAGCTGGTATCAGAGCCATCCTGGCTATAGAAAGCCTTAGGTAGCATCGACGATAGCAAAGACGAATAGTGCACTTAGACCTTAACCGAGATTATGCACCCACTAAAAGCTTCTAACCCCTCTCCTCTACATCTTGTAGATGGCCGCTGTACGTGAGATGCTTCTGGAAATGGGCTTTCCTCTACTTTTGAGTTATAGCCTCGAGAAGTGCCAAGTAGGCCGCATGCCCATCTTCCTCTACCACGAGCACTGGGTCAACACCGACACTAAGGAATATAAGTGGACGTGATATTGAAGGCTAATGACTCCCCGACTAGTTGGTTCTTTGAAGGGCCACAGATGGAAGATCTGATGTTGGGAGTGGAGACAACAGCACGAGAAGCGCTTGTGCGACTCCGCGACATCCTTCCCGAGATGGCTGACGAGCTAGCTACTCATCATCTACCCTTTGTTAAAGACGGGATAGACGGGAGTTGGACACTCAACCCATCATCCAAGGTTTCAAACCTACTTCAGTCTCTCCTCTCACACTGTGACGCACCTTTTGATCAAAGAGTCAACTAAGATTTGCCAAGAGCTACACCAAGTCAAGGATCTGCTTTGCACAGAGAAGATGAAGAACCGCAAGGTGAAGAAGGAAGGAGCACCTGAAGGACCACCTCGTTTTGCTTCCCGAGGAGGAATACCACCGCTTCAGGCCACTCCTCTTCAGAGTTGTTGCCTGATTGCAGAAGAGTACACCGAACTCTTCGCTACCTCTCCAACCAAGAGACGCCATGATGGTCCGCTTCCTTCTCCTACCCCTTCAAAGAAGGGAAACACTGATGAAGATGAAGATGAAGATGAAGACGAAGATCCCGCAGAACCCGCCTATGAGACCGCGCAGTCTGCCGCTCAGCATTAGTAGCGTAGGCAGTTAGGAGTACTCCCCTAGCATAGGAGTTCATGTATCGGTTCAGTGAACCACGAGTGTTGTGTAAGCATGTTGGATGCAAGTCGCATTCTGCCTTAGGCAGCTTGTGAGCGACTACATTGCCTGTTTCAATCTAATGCATTAGCTCTTCAAAAACCTTTGGTTTAAAACTTTCACACTAGCACAGCACCAAACCCCTCTTTACTAGATCATCATCACTTATGATTCCGCCAGTGCGGAAAATTGACCTGTCTACTCCCCTGACAGGATGGTGAATGCTACTCGCAACAACACCTTCGGCAACCCCGGCTCTGCCTCTTTGGGTCAGCAGTAGGGAACCGGAGGGGAAGCTCAAGCTGGAGATCACCACAAGCAGCAAGACGATGTTCCACCGCCACCGCCTCCTCCTGAAAGCTTGACTATGGCTCAGTTCCTTCAAGCTCTTCGAGAGGAACGTCAAGCCAACAATGCCTCTATTCAGCAGCTGGCTCAAACCTTGGTAAACAACCCGCCGCAGAATGGGAATGGCAATGCTCGCTCTACTCGCTCTAAGTTCATGCGAACTACGCCACCCATATTCATAGAGACGACTGAACCATTGGATGCCGATGTGTGGATCCGTACAACCGAAGACCTCCTCGCGCTGGTTAAATGCACTGATGATCATGAGAAGGTCCTCTATGCTTCTCACTGTCTCGGTGGCACAACCAGAGCTTGGTGGGATGGATTCCAGATCATGTGAGCAGGGCAAGTCATCACTTGGGTTGTGTTCAAAAATGGATTCCGCGCTGCTCACATTCCTCCTGGAATGATGACCATTAAGAAGCGGAAATTCCAAGCCTTAAGGCAAGGCAGTGGATCCGTTAAGGAGTATTTGCAGAAGTTCAACTTCCTATCAAGATACGCACGTGAAGACGTCAACACTGAGGCCGCCAAAGTGGAACGCTTTATTGAAGGACTGCAGCAGTCACTCCAGTATCAGCTGGTTGTTTGTGAATGTCGGACCTTTACCGATCTGGTTAATAAGGCCCTTATGTTGGAAGACAAGCTTCATGCTATGGACGACACCCGTAAGTGCAAGCTAATGGGTAGTGGAGGACCGAGTAACCTGAAGCCACGCCCATGGCAGTCAGCTCCAGCAAGACCCAACTATCAGCAGCAGCAGTACAAGTATCCAACATTCCGCCAGAACTACCAGCCTCAACAGCAAGTCAACACCAAGCCAGCAATCAACCCGCCAAAGAACAGTGGAGTCAAGACCAATCTTCCCGCACAAGTTACCTGTTTTGGATGTGGACAGACAAGGCACTATTCCAGACAGTGTTCCAACAAGAAGCCCGACGCACCACGCCCCAATGCACCAAATCCAGGCCAAGGAGCACCAGGCAGGAATCAGGCTCCCCGCAATCAGCAGTATCACAGCAAGGGGTGAATTAATCATATTTCCGCAGAAAAGGCACAGGAAGACCCGGACTACATTCTGGGTACGTTCCTCGTCAACTCTACCCCAGCAACATCATTGTTTGATTGTGGTGCTTCGCATTCTTTTGTTACACAAAGATTTGCGGAAAAGTGTGGTATAAAACCTACCCTGCTTCGCGGGCATATGGAAATTCAAACCCCGGGAGCAGTATTGAGGACCAACCTAGGATGTAGGAAGGTCGGGATAGTTATCAATGGGACGAGCTTCTCAGCGGATCTCATTGTGCTTAAGTCGCAAGGCCTAGAAGTAATTCTCAGCATGGATTGGTTGGCCAAGCATCAAAGCATCTAGGACTGTGCCAACAGGGCCATTACCATGACAAGTGACCAAGGGGTCAAAGTCAAGTATGTCTCTGAGCCAGTACTCGCTCGAGTGCCGCGGGTTAACAGCCTATCAGAGGTAGAACTCGATCGAGTGCCAATAGTCTGTGAGTACCCGGACGTCTTTCCTGATGAGCTACCAGGGATGCCTCCTGACCGAGACATCGAGTTCATCATCGAGCTCATGCCCGGATCAAGGCCTATCTATAATATGCCTTACAGGATGGGATCCGAAAGAGCTAGCGGAGTTGAAGAAGCAACTAGATGAGCAGCTCGGGAAAGGGTTTATTCGTCCGAGTGCGTCACCTTGGGGATCACCTGTTCTCTTCGTGTCCAAGAAGGATGGAACCATCAGACTCTGCGTCGATTACCATTCTCTCAATGAGGTCACGATCAAGAACAAGTACCCACTCCCCAAGATTGAAGACTTGTATGATCAGCTAAATGGAGCTAAGGTATTCTCCAAGATCGATCTCTGATCAGGGTACTACCAATTGAAGATCCGACCCGAAGACATACCCAAGTCTGCGTTCGTGACCCGGTACAGTCTATACGAATCCACCGTCATGTCTTTTGGACTAACTAATGCCCCAGCTTACTTCATGTACCTCATGAACAAGGTCTTCATGGAATACCTGGACAAGTTTGTCGTCGTATTCATCGATGGCATACTAATCTTTTCCAAGTCCGAAGAAGAGCATGAGCAACACTTGAGGTTAGTGTTGGAGAAGCTCCAAGAGCACCAACTTCATGCCAAATTCAGCAAGTGCCAATTTTGGCTGCACGAAGTCGGATTCTTGGGTCATACCATGACAACAAGTGGATTGGCAGTTGATCCCTCCAAGATTACTATGGTAACCAACTAGGAATCACCAATTGATGTGAAGGAAGTCAGGAGCTTCCTCGGACTCGCAGGATATTACCGCAAGTTCATAGAAGGATTTTCCCGCATCGCTCGACCTATGACTCGGCTCTTGAGGAAAGGCAAGAAGTTCGAATGGACGCTGGAGTGTGAAGCAAGCTTCCAAGAACTGAAGAAGAAGCTAACCACCGCCCCGGTATTGGCCACTCCAGATATCAGCAAGGAGTTTGTGATATATTGTGATGCCTCCAGGACTGGGCTCGGTGGGGTTCTAATGCAGGATGGCAGAGTTGTGGCATATCTATCACGACAACTGCGCCCGCATGAGGAGAACTATGCCACCCATGATCTTGAAATGGAAGCAGTAGTGCTTGTCCTGAAGATGTGGCGACATTACCTTCTAGGGAAGCGATGTGAAATATACAAAGACCACAAAAGTATGAAGTATATCTTCACCCAAAGGGAATTGAATATGAGGCAACGAAGATGGTTGGAGTTAATCAGAGACTACAACCTCAGCATTCAATATCACCCCAATAAGGCCAATGTAGTGGCTGATGCCTTAAGCCGGAAGACCAGCACCTTGAACGTCATGCTCAAGGAAAGGCAACCTGCCTTGTACAAGGAGTTGGAAAACTTTGGTTTGGAGCTAGTAGAACAAGGATTCCTAGCCAACCTCGAAGAAAAACCAATGCTGGTTGATGATATCAAAGAGGCCCAGAAAGGTCATAAGAGCGTTGAAGGCATCAAGAAGAAGATTCAAGAAGGCAAGGCCCCAGGATTCTCGGTGGATGAACAAGGAGTATTGTGGTTTGGGAAGCGTTTATGCGTACCCAACAAGGCTGAACTCAAGGACTTGATCCTACAGGAAGCACATGATACACCCTACTCTATTCACCCCGGTGGTACCAAGATGTATCAAGATCTCCGAGAAAGATTCTGGTGGCACGGTGTGAAGAGGGAAATAGCATCTTATGTTGCAAAGTGCGAAGTATGCCAGCGAGTCAAGGCTGAGCATCAACGACCTGCTGGATTGCTACAACCTCTCCAGGTGCCAGAATGGAAGTGGGACAAGATAGGCATGGACTATATTACCGGCCTGTCGAGGTCAAGCAGAGGCCATGACTCTATATGGGTCAGTGTCGACCATCTGGCCAAGGTGGCCCATTTCATTCCAGTCAACACCACTTATGATGGGAACAAGTTGGCCAGTCTCTACATTGAGCGTATTGTAAGCCTTCACGGAGTTCCCAGGGGGATTGTATCTGACCGAGGCACGCAGTTCACCTCAAGATTTTGGAAGAAGTTCCAAGAAGCCCTCGGACCCAAGCTCTCTTTCAGCACCGCTTTCCACCCGCAAATGGGCGGACAAACGGAGAGAGTGAATCAGATACAAGAAGATATGCTCTGCGCTTGTGTCTTAGCACATGGTGCCAAATGGCAAGATTGTATGCCATTCGCTGAGTTTTGATACAACAACAGGTACCAGTCTAGTCTCCAGATGGCCCCATTTAAAGTGTTGTACGGACGGAAGTGCCGCACCCCGCTCAACTGGTCCGAAACTGGTGAAGGGCTGATTTTCGGGCCAGAAGTTTTGCACAAGGCAGAAGAGAAGGTGCAACTTATCCGAGAAAACCTGAAGGCAGCTAAGTCGCAACAAAAGAGCCATGCGGACTCTCGCCGTAGAGATGTGGAGTTCATTCCCGGACACCAGGTGTACCTCCATGTCACACCTCTCAAGGGAACCAAGCGTTTCCACGTTAAAGGGAAGCTCGCTCCAAGGTTTACCGGTCCTTCTAAGATCACGATAAGGCGTGGAGAAGTTTCTTATCCGTTAGAACTACCTCTGGAACTTTAGGGTGTGCACAACGTCTTTCACGTGTCGCAGCTCCGGAAGTGTCTTCAAGCGCCAAACCTTTCCGATCCTTACAAGGACATTGACCATCTGGCCATTGACCTTCAGCCGGATCTCACCTACCACGAGAAGCCGATCCACATTGTGGACGAAGCTAAGCGTTGCACTAGAAGCCGCACCATCAAGTATTTCAAGGTTCAGTGGAGCAACCACACCGAAGCCGAAGCAACATGGGAGCATGAAGACTATCTCCGATCTGAGTTTCCGAACCTTTTTAGCACCTAGCTTAGGAATCTCGGGGACGAGATTCTTGTAAGGGGGATAGGTCTGTCACACGCTGTTTTTACTACCACTTCTTTGTAATGCAGGAATCTGAGCTTGTTAACTTTTTTCAAAACTAATGATGTGAGTGCCATGATTGCCATTGTATGGTTGTATGTTTGCTCATGTGATGATAGAAACCCCACTTCACAATATTGATTTATATCCAAAAACCTTTACTTGATTCTGATTAAGGTAAAACCCTACCTTGTGTTGCACTACATGCCCTTGATGGCAAGACGTGTTTCTACTCAAAGTTGGTAATTTGATTTTAAATTCATTTTAGTGTTTCAAACCCACAAAATAATTATTTTTAAAATTACTTTCCTAATTAATTTACATGTCCAATTCTGAGGCCAGAATTGGTATTCCTACTTGGAAAAATACTTTTCTGCCTTAGAAAAATCTGATTAAATTTGGAGATGATCAGAAGGACATATATTTTCCATACATATAATTTTAAACCCCTATTTATATTTTAATTATTTGAGTAAACTCCTGAAAACCATATTTGTCTGTTTTGACCTTTTGAAATATTTCCAAAGGAAATATTCTCAATAAAATCCGAGAAAATTCCAGTAGTATCCCTAAGCCATATTTGGTGTCCACATACAAAATCACCTTGATCCAGGGTGATTAAGGACCCCAAATAACCCTAAAACCCTTTTTGTCCAGATTGGAGTTAGAGCAACTCTACACAACGAAGTTTGTCCTATGATGATGAAACTTTGCAGGAGTGCCTAATACCTCAAATGAGGGTTCCACACCAAAAATGGGATTTGTGGGACTAAATTTACCCACACTCTCTTTGGAAGGAACATATCTGGCCAAATGGTGGTGTTTTCAAGTTTACAAAGCTAAACTTGTCCAATGGAGCGCAAACTTGGTGAAACCCCATGTTTTAGCACCAAACCCAAACATGTTAAGTTGCAGCACCAATGGTGGGGTGCAACACCCTCAAACCACTATCGAGCACCATCTGACAGCCCCTTTACCCCACAGCTAAACCCAACCCCTTTGCTCCAAACTCTCAGATTAGGTGGCGAGTATCAATGCCCAACCCTAGTCAACTGGCCCCTCACTGGTTCAAAGTAGAAATGACAAAAACCCCAATCTAAGATTTAGTTCAAAGCTGACAGCACTAGTATTCCTTGTCTCCCTTGACCAGCCATGGCTCCCACGAGACCCAAACGGCTAGCCACACTCCCAGCTAGTGCCAGGACATGCTAGACACGTCCAAAGTGCCTCAGAGAGCACCAACATGTCGTGGCATGCCAAAACTGCGCTCTGGGCGCGCTACAGGAAGCCACCAAGGTGGGGGCGATGCTCTCGGCCAGTTCCAGCCTCCCCCGAGGTGTCCAGCCTCTTCCCCGACAACCCCTCTGCATCGAGCAACCCCCAGGGCCCCTCCTCTCCCGCGCTAGAGCTCGTGCGACGTGTGCCCGCGCGCACCAGAACCGGCCAAGGTTGCGTGGCCACGGATGCTCGACTCCTCTCTCTCTCTCTCTGTTGCAGATGGTTCTGGTGGTCCAAAACCACATCCTAAGACCATGGTTTCGACCCCAGCTCCTCCCTGCACCCCCATGCACGCCATGGTGAGTCACCGACGCTCCCGAATCGGATCACCGTCGCGGGTCTATAAATAGCCCTCCGCCTCGCTCCTGCACCTCGCAGATAGCTTCACCGCGACCACTAGCACCTCCCTAGCCTCTCCAGCAAACCAGCAGAACCCCGGTGCTTCAGATCGACCGAGGCCCCTCTGCCTCGGAGCTCCGATTGATCTCCGACTACACGGCGGCTCCTACGTCCCCTGACCCGCCAAACTGATGCCCTGAACCCCAGGAAGCTTTCCCCCAACTCACCCGTGCATTTCATTGCCCCTAGCTACCTCCTCGACCACCTCCCGAAACTCCTCCGCCGCGGCCTTCTCATCGTCGGCGAATCCTTGCCTCTTCGTCGTTGTTCCGACCACCAGCAGGTAGGCGGCACCATGCCGAATCGATTCATGTCCTTGTTTGGGCTTGAGGACGTCGGCAGCCTTGCCGGCGTGCTCCTCCTCCTCTCTGGCTGGAGGTAGGAGATGACCCTGACAGGTGTGCCCCACCTATCGGTGGCCCATCCTCCTCCCCCGCGCTGCCCACAGCCGCTGACCACAGGGCCCCGCGTGTCAGGTTCAAACCTGACGGCGCGCGCACTTGGGCAGGCTGTCGGCTAGCCTTGGGTCGGCCCAGTTCCAGGCCGAGCCGAGGCAGGGATTTAGCCCTTTTTCTTTTATTTTTAAAATCTGTTTTCCAAGATTTTTATAAAAATATTTAACCAGTGTAAAAATATAATTTTTCCACTGTTATTCGTCTAAAAATGTGTAGTATTTAATGAGACCAATGGATGAATTTCTCAACAACTATTCTGTTTTACAATAATAAAAAGGAATAATTTGGAATAGTTTTGCTTCTGTTTGGTTGATTTTAAAAATGTTCCTTCATTGGAATCAGAGACAAATAATTTTCAAAATAACAACTTAGATTTATCAGTAATATATAATTTTTTTAAATAACTTTGTGATCTGTTTTTGAGTGAGCTATTTCTTATTTATTCTTCTTACGACGATATAAATCCGTGTGACGAGGGAATCGGAGCGGAAGACCTCGAAGATCCCGGATACCTTGCAGACCAAGGCAAGCGACCCTTTGACCATGACTGAGCATCTGTTATATTGCATGATAAAATATCAAGTATTTATGTTGCATACAATCATAAGTGCCGGTAAATCATTTGATATGATGTTACCGATGGCTCCTCCGGAGCACATGCATTGAGCTTGACCCTACCCCTTTTTGAGGATCATGCTATCATCATGTTGACAAGTAATACTAGAAAAATAGCATGAGCATGTTGTTGGTATAAGTCAAGAGTTTATGAAAACCCCGTCGGGTGCCACTAATGCCCGAGGGTGATGATGAGCAAGGTGGCCACTTTTGGTGAAGTGGTGCACCGGGTATTTTGAGTGAGTATGGTTTCGGAAATGGGATTAGATTTATGATGTGTCAACCGTCCCAACCTTACTAGTACGACCACGTTACCCCTTATGGGACGGGGCTATGTTAATTACTCTGGTCGGTGCTAGCAAAGAGCCACATTACTAGTGGCGGGAGTGATGTGTGGTCACTCTCGTGATGGGGTCGTGCCAGGCAGGATGACTATGCCATTTTTATGAGTTCCAGGCACACCGTTGGTCCCCGCATGGTTGATACTGTCCAGAGTTAGTGCTCGTAAGACGTACAACATGTGGGCTGGGTACCAATCGAGTGGACCTCTTTGTCTAGTATCATCAGAGGAAAGGCATTGATCGGGTACTTACCTCAGGTATGTTATATATCGTGAGTCGTGGATGACACGGAAGTTTCCCGGATCTCGTGGGACCAGCGTACTACCTCTGCAGAGTGTAAAACTATCCGAACAGCCGTGTCAACGGTCAAGGACAGTTGGGTAATCCTGCTTAAACTACGTCCAGTCGTTTCCGCATAAACCAAGTGTGTGTGAGTTGTGTTGAAAAATGTGTTATTATGAAAATAATGATATGACTAAGTTTGGTGACTTGGCATATAGGGTGAACCCGGATGGTTAACCCCTCGACAGATATACTGATATTTGTAACCTGTTCTTCAAAAGTAATTCTTTAATTTGATGCATATACATGATCATTCCACCAAGATGAGTTACACCAAAGATGCATGATATTATTATCCTTCACTTTCATTGTTCATATCATGGGATGTTTGCGAGTACATTCAAGAGTACTCATTGGCTTGCCACTGGTTATATTATTGACCAGACATGGAAGGACCGGAGTTTGGAGATGAGTACGTCTTCGGACACGCCCCTATGAACTAGGACGCTTCCGAGTCAGAATGTCTGTTAGTGTAGGCTTGATGGCATGGGCACCGCTATTAGATGTATCAGTGTGATTTGGCCTTAGGCCCTGTTTGTGAACTTGACCATTCAGTCATGTGTTGTAATAATCGGTATTCGGATGTAAGACTCTTTTATTCGGTATCTGTGTTCGGTGAGCATTGATCTCTGGGATCACTGAGCACGGCGATCTCGACTCGTAAGTTAGGGTGCCCACAGTATCGTGGAGAAATCTCCTGTTTTCTTTTCTTGTTGTTTTCTGTCAGATCCAATCCACCATGGCTGCTTCAAGCTCCTCCAAGGACAAGTTCTTCAACAACGTCATCAACCCATATATGCGGGAAGTGATGCAGCACCCTCAAGCTATCTAGATGCGCAATGGGGTGCTGCACATCCGCGATGTGCAAGTACCCAAGGGGACTAGATCCATGGAGGCTAGGCTCGAAGCTATGGAGTAGGAAGTCTTCCGGTGCAAGGGGATGGTGGAACGTGGGCTCAATGCCAATCACTTCAGGATCGCGAACTACACCCGTGATCTCAAGGTGGATGGCAAGTCCATGAAGGACATCGTCTTCTCCCTCAACGAGCAACTCAACTTCCTCCATAGCCAGATCCACGACCTTCAAAGCCAAGTCTTTTAATATGAGGCAAGGTTTAAAGGTATGAGTTTTGCTGCCAGTTGCGGGATCCGAGAGGCTCATTCTTCCTCTTATGATGGTGAGCCTCTGCCATAGAATCCGGAGGACAAGATTTCTTCTACTTCATCACCATCACCTCCTTCTTCATCACCAAAATAAAATTGAGTATCGGGTACGGGCACTCCCCTTGGCTTTCGCCAAGCTTGGGGGAGGTGCCCCAGTATCGTATCATCTCCACTATCTTTTGCCTTTACTTTTCTTAGTTCAATCCATGGTTATCTTTTTCTTTAGATGAATAAAAGTTTAGTTCGATCCTTTCTTTCCAAGAGTTTGCTTAGTGATCAATCTATGCAATCATGTGCGAGATATATAATAAAGTTTATTTTGAGTTTTGCCTTCTTTACTTTCTTGTTTCAATAAAAAGAAAGGAAATAAATGAAAAATATCATATGCTAATCTTATGGTAAGTGATGACATTACACAAGGAAAATTATAAGTAGAAAATTTTATTGTAGATTGACAAACATAGAATTGGTCAATGATGCAACTCATGAAAGAATTAATAAGAGAAGAGAAGATTCACATCCAAATACACTAGCTTGGAAATCTTCTGTGATTATGAGCACCCATCAACATATTATATGCCAAAATTGTTGACGTTGGACAAGGAAGACAACATAATGAATTATGTTTGTTCATATTCACATAGAAGTTATATTGTCTTGGATCCTTCAAGATGTGGTGCTTACCCCTATCTTTTCTACCAAAAACTCCGCGCTAGGTAGAGATACTACTTGTGAATCCAAAACCCTTAAACCCAAATCTTGTTTGAGAGTCCACCATACCTACCTATGGATTGAGTAAGATACTTCAAGTAAGTTGTCAGCGGTGAAAAAAGGGCAATAAAAATCTCTTCTAAAAGTGTAATATCATTTAGTGTAAGGGGAAATTAAGCATTGTACGAACTTGTGATGGTGAAGAATAAAAGCGACAGACTACATAATAAAGGTTTATATCACAAGGGGCAATATAACATGACGTTCTCTTGCACTAAGGGGTTGAGCATACAAACAAAAACCGCATGGAAACCACTGCTTCCCTCTGCGAAGGGCCTAGCTTTTACTTTTATGTATTTACTTTCATGCAAGAGTCAAAGTTTTTCTCTCTATTCCTTTTTATTTTCTCCTTTGGCAAGAATCATGTGGTGAGGAAAGATCTAGGCACATATATCCAGTTGAATATGGGTAGCATGAGTTATTCTTGTTGACATCACCCTTGAGGTGAATTTGTTAGGAGGCGAAACTATAAGCCCCTATCTTTCTATGGGTCCGGTTGAAATGTTTTGCTCATGTGTATGAGGTGAGTGTTAGCAATCATAGAAGACTAAATGATTGTTGAGTATGTGGACTTGCCTAAAGGCTTCGATATGTGACCCTTCCTGAAAATATGATGAATTGTAGTTGCAAAGTTGACTGAGAACATAGTTTATTGGTTTCCAATGGAGTTTATTCTTTATACTTATACTTCGATGTTGTGATGAATTATCACTTGTTCATGAGAAGCCTATGATAAAAGTTCTATGATAAAAGTTTTATGTTAAAGTTTGTTGTTGTTATAATAAGTTACATGATGCTGCTATGTCCATATTTTGTTTTTATCGACACCTGTCTCTCTAAGCATGTGGACATGTTTCTTGATTCAGTTTTCGCTTGAGAACAAGCGAGGTCTAAGCTTGGGGGAGTTGATACGTCCATTTTGCATCATGTTTTCCTATTGTTATTTATGTTGTTTTATTGTATAATAATGCCTTTTGGAGTAATTCTAATGCCTTTTCTCTCATAATATGCAAGGTATACATAAAGGGGGAGAATTCTGGCAGCTGGAAATCTGGGCCTGAATAATCTACATTAGGCTACCAATTCTGCACAACTCCAAATGAGCTGAAACTTTATGAGGAATGTTTATGGAATATTTGAGGAATATTGGAGGAAATAAGTACCAGATGGGGTCCCACCAGGTGGGCACAACCCATCTGGGCGAGCCAGGGAGCCCACGCGCGCCCCGGTGAGTTGTGCTCACCCAGGGCCACCTCCGGTGCCCTTCTTCTGGTATATAAGTCATTTTGACCTGGAAAAAAGGAGGAGAGTACTTTCGGGACAAAGCACTGCCGTCTCAAGGCGGAACTTGGGCAGGAGCAATTTTTCCCTCCGGCGGAGCGATTCCGCCGGGGGAACTTCCCTCCCGGAGGGGGAAATCATCATCATCATCATCACCAACAACTCTCCCATCTTGGGGAAGGCTATCTTCATCAACATCTTCAACCAAACCAACTCCTCTCAAACCCTAGTTCATCTCTTGTGTTCAATCTTTGTACCAGAACTATAGATTGGTGCTTGTGGGTGTCTAGTAGTGTTCATTACATCTTGTAGTTGATTACTATATGGTTTATTTGGTGGAAGATTATATGCTCAGATCCATTACGCTATTTAATACCCCTATAATCTTGAGCATGATTATTATTTTTGAGTGGTTACTTTTGTTCTTGAGGTCACAGGCGAAATCATGTTGCAAGTAATCATGTGAACTTGATGTGTGTTTGATATTTTGATGATATGTGTGTTTTGATTCCCTTAGTGGTGTCATGTGAACGTCGACTACATGACACTTCACCATATTTGGGCCTAATGGAATGCATTGTGGAGTATTTACTACATGATGGGTTGCGAGAGTGACAAAAGCTTAAACCCTAGTTTATGCGCTACTCTGTAAGGGACCGATTGGAACCAAAAGTTTAATGCTATGGTTAGAATTTATTCTTAATAATTTTCTCGTAGTTGCGGATGCTTGCGAGAGGGTTAATCATGAGTAGGAGGTTTGTTCAAGTAAGAACAACACCTAAGCACCGGTCCACCCACATACCAAATTATCAAAGTAGCGAACATGAATTAAGTCAACATGATGAAAGTGACTAGATGAAATTCCCGTGTACCCTCAAGAACACTTTGCTTATCATAAGAGACCGTTTTGGCATGTCCTTTGCCTCAAAGGGATTGGGCTACCTTGCTGCACTTTTGTTACTACTATTGTTACTTGATCGTTACAAATTATCTTGCTATCAAACTACTCCACTACTTACAATTTTAGCACTTGCAGACATTACCTTGCTGAAAATCACTTGTCCTTTCCTTCTGCTCCTCGTTGGTTTCGACACTCTTACTTATCGAGAAGGCTACAATTGACCCCATGTACTTATGGGTCATCAGTAACGCACACACATAACCTTCACTAGTTGGAGGAACCAGCAAGAGGCATGACAATTGACCACATTAAGGCCTTCCCATATAGGCAAGTGTGGCTGCACTCGCCATCTCGACTCGATGCCACTATGACTCAGCCAACAGGTGTTCAAGTTCAATTAATGTCCGGTTAAAATTGAAAATTAATGATATGAGTCATGATAAAATAACAGGATGAAATGACAAGGCATATGAGCATGATATCAGCATGAGCACAGATGGGAAGTATAACCACTTAACATGTGAAGCATTAGCATCAACAATATTAAAGCACTTAGTCTACTAGATGCAGATGAACATGGCATAGTGATGATCATGCATATCACAGGTATTGACGATAATCATGCATCAGTTGAACCCTACTATCACGAGCATGTAATAATAACAAGCATGAGAATAATACTAACAAGTAATCACATAACTAACAGGGTGCATAAGAGCATAGCATGATGATAAGCATGGATCCACAAGCATAGCCGAAACAGGAATAATATTAGTAACCGAGCAAACAATTATTAAATATTCATGTGGAAACCATGGCTATTGCAAGTCCGTCATGCAAGTGGTTCTCGTGGCTTGCTTGGGGATGACGGATTCACTAGGGAGAAGTGCGAGAAGCTCGCGGAAAGATTCGCGAGAAAACTTCTCTCTCAGGGGGGATAAAGAAGGGCAAGGGCAAAATGGTCATTTTTCAGTATGGGACAACATAGTGAAAATGATAACAACAAAACGGGTTCAACGACACGAAGACGAGGGTTTTGAATCACCTGAATCGGAGTTACGAGCGCGAAGATATGGAGGACTGAAAACCAGGGACTAATTTGTAAAATAAATATCTTCAAACCAGCCCCTGACTGCCTAGACACAAAGCGCCTTCCGGGAGAATCCGCCTTCTGCAAAAGAAAAAGCACTTTCAGCCGAAGAGGAAGCAGAATGCGCTTTCTAACTTCGAAAGCATATTTTTGAAAATACGCCTCCACTCATCTTCGCGGGCCCGAGGCTATGGTCACTTACACATGGAACCCACACCATCTCTCTCTCCTCCTGGCCTGCTTCTTCTACCTCCCGACCGGGCACACGGGAGGGCTCGGGCACCGGCAAGGCCGGCGCCACACAGCTCCAGAGGGGTGGCGGTTAGGCGAGGGGGCATGGCCGCCTCCAACCACGACCATGGGTGGTCGCGGGGGTGCCCAGGGTGGCCCACATCACCTCCTCCAAAGGAACAAGCCACAACGACCAAGAGTTTCAGGGGAGCGGCGCCTACGGTTCTTCCCAGAGGAGAGGAGGGTAGCGGCGGCTTGCTCGCTTCCACGGGGCTCTAGGCGTGGGGGAAAGGGAGGGAAGGGGTTGCACGTACGAGCAAGGCTGAGGCAGACGGCGACGGATGCCTCAGAGATTATCGGGCTAGAGGGCTCCAAGGCTCTGGGAAGGGGCTTTGGAGGTCTATGTGCTACAAGAGGACCCGGGGAAGCAACTACTAGGGTCGGTGGGAACTCTGGCGAGCTTGGGCGGCATGCCATCACAGGGGAAACCGACGGGGTCACGGGCACGGTTGTCGGCGCTTGACGACGGCAAGATGAGAAGGGGCCAGTGTAGAGGTGGGACGGCTTGATGATGGATGAGCTCCAGGACATAGTGAGGCTTTGAGAGGAGGAGGAAACAGACGAGAACACAAGGGTCCTAGTGCCAGATCATGGCATTGGCATGCCAAACGTATGGTCACTGCATGAACACGGTGGTGACACGCGTTCTGGTCGTCCAGACCGTCTCTGGAAACTCATGCACACACACGAGAATGCCAAGAAGCAAATGAAGAAGTAGGCCACAAATCTGACAACACAGAGCTTGAAGACAACATAACATCAAGGTGTTTGTTGCTTCCTGAGAAAGATTGGTGTGGGAGAGACGCTAATCTTTGGCTAGGACTGGTCAATCACTAAGATGATCACCTATGAAAATTTTCAGCTCAATTGGATGAATCTAGATAGCAATTGTTGTACAATGTACCCCATTGGACATAAATGCAAATTTGGAAGGGGAACTCACATGCTTTCTTGGATTGGGCTGAAATTTGGAGGAGATGAATAACTTGGGTATATGGAGACACTGCAAAAATTGCATACCAACTAGATACACCAAAATGGTACTTGCTTCACAATGCTTCCATCTAGACTAAATCTTAAGAAACATTCTATAGAAATATTGGCTCAATTAAATGATCCCAAATGTTGTGGAGGTTATATATGAAGCATAAGGTCCTGGTATATATTCTACAATAATGAAGCAATATAAAATATAGTTTCTTCACAAATTGAAAAACTAACCAGAAACTAAGATTTGATACTCGGCTCACATGGATGATGGATAAATGCTCAAATTTAGAGGAGGGTTATTATTTGAGCATATGAAGGTCATGTCAAATTTTCCTTTCTCGACAGAAACTTTGGAAATTAGGTGAGGAAAATTCACTAGGCAAATGAAGTTGAATTTTGGCATGATACCCTAATATGGATAGGCAAGAGTCCACAAATATTTTGAGGGCAATCAAGAATATAGAAATGACACTTCCTTCACAAAGTGCCATTCAGGGCAGAATAGGAAGAGGAATAGCCTTGAATTATTTTTGAACAGACAAGGAAGAATTTTGACATATTTGTGGAAGATATAACCCAAACAATTTATGAGAATTATTTGGGATTTTTGGGAGAGACCGAACTATAGGTTGCTTCACAACCTAGAGAAAATAGGGTTATTCCCTTAATAGAAAAAGGAATATTCCCACCAAAAAGAATTTGGCTAAGGGATAAGATAGAAAATTACATGGTCTTGGGAAGGATTTTACAATGAGAAGCCACTTTGGAGACTAGGAAGAGATGATCTTCCCAAGTTTCCACACCAGAGAGCCTCAGAAAAACTATTTCAAATAAAATCTTAAAGAGACTCGGAAAAAAAGAAAGGGTCAAAATCGAGTGTGTCACTAACCTTCCACACTTAAAGAAATCTCGTCCTCAAGATTTGGTTGCTTAGGGAACAAGTAGGAATATTCTGACTTAAGGAAAGTGTATCCAACTCAGGCATCCTTTTCCTTATATGATGTTCCCATAGAGTTCTTCATATGACTGATTGGCTGGTCCTGGGACGACTTTCTTCACTGTATCATTATTCTAACTGGCATTACCTCACATGTTCAGGTTTACACTCACTCCCATTTCTTTCATATTTGTCGGCTTAGCTCGGGTGTGATAGATTATCATGACTGAGATATATCCCCTTCTCACAACTCCGAGAAAACTTATTCACAACTCCATGGAAGTTTTCTCGGTGGACACCGAATCTTTTCTTCCTTGCAATGGGTCAGTCAAATACCTGCATGTCCTCCGGGTTCAAAACAATGATGTGAATCATGACCATTCTCATGGCAGAGTCTGACTTCTCACAGGGATTCCTGAATCATCTTGGATGGCTGCACTATTCGTGAGAGTTCTATGTGGGGTTAGGAGTGTTTCCATGGGCTTGCTTCAAGATTAAGATCGCATACAACCCATGGAGGATGACATCAAGTGGTGATCATCATCAAGTTTGAAGTGTGCAAGTTCAAATGGAGCATCACGAACATATCATGATTGAAGCTTGTCGTCTGTTGTGGTGGCAATGGACTTGTGAAGATGTGCTGAAGAATGGCTCACCAATAGTGGAGTATGTGGCAGCAGTTTACAAGTCTTCATCGAGCCAGCGCAATCAAGAAATGTGGTCCATTTTGAGGAGGACAACATAGTCATCATCTAGCTCAAGTGGATGATGCACAAGGTATAGGTTTATCCTTGATAGGTTTTCTATTTTAGGATAGATTTTTGTACTGTCAAGGGAAGCTCTCAAGTGAGTAGCTTGATCGTATCATTCGTTGAGATCTCAAACCATTTTCATACTTGCATCATATTTCTTGGTTCTTCTTTGGTGGTTCTCTTTATGAGTTGTAGAGCTTATGGTCATCTTCATGACAAGCCCGAGTTCATCGAAAACGGAGTTCATGTGCATCTTCTATGATGTTTTCGATGTTGGAGTTTTTGTCGGTTCTTCATTCATAGAGATTTCACATCTCTATATCATTGGAATTTTTCTACTACCTCTTCTTGCTATAACCATTCGTTGTTTGAATAGTACTTGTCATGTGCTATCCAACAAGCTTGATTTTGCTCAATTTGGAGCTCGTACGCGAAAGTTATGGTTGTTTTTGTCTTGCCTATTTTTCACTCACACGTTGTACCGCCCCTAACAGAGGTTGTACCGCTCGACCGGTTGTACCGCCCGTCTACCGCTCGACCGGTTGTACAGAATTGGTCGGCTATACCAGCCATGTACCTCTCTACCACCAGACTAGGTTCTGTTGTGGGCCGGTTGTACCGCTATATTACAAAGACCGGTTGTACCGCCTTCATCACCGGTTGTACCGCCCATGTGTATTTTTGCACATAACTGGCAGATTTGTGGGGGGCTATTTAAGGGGGTCGTCTTCCCCAATGGTTCCCCAACTCTTGAGCCTGTCGCCCCCCCCCATTGTTGACCTTCTTAGAGCTTGCTAGCTCCCAAACCCTCCAATGATTCTTTCTCCTTTTTGAGGGAAAAGAGATAGGAGATCTAGATCCATATTTCGACCAATGACTTTCTCCTCTATGTGAGGGGAACCCCTTGGATCTAGTTCGTCGAGTTCTTGGTGTTCTTGTTCGGTCTTGCTCTCATTTTCCACCATAGCATTAGTTGTTGTGGTGGGATTTGGGAGTGAAGGACTTGGGCACTCCGTGTGCCCTTGCCATTGCATTTTGTGCATAGGTTTGAGTTCTCCACGGTGATACGTGGAAGTGAAGTTTGAGAAGCTTATTGCCCATGGGTACTTGGTACCCTAGAAATTGTTCTTCGTGGATGTTTTGGGGTCCTAGAAGTTTGGTGGTGCCTTAGAGCTCAATCATTGTGGTGTAAAGCTCCGGGCAAGCTTCAGGGTCTCCAATTAGGTTGTGGAGATTGCCCCGAGCATTTAAGGTCATCACAGAGCCACAATCCATTCTGGTGAAGCTTTGTGGTGTCGTTGGGAGCCTCCAATTAAGTTGTGGAGATTGCCCCAACCTTGTTTGTACGGGTTCGGTGACCGCCCTCAAGGGTACCTTATTGGAATCATGACATCTTGCATTGTGCAAGGGCATGAGGAGATTACAGTAGCCTTAGTGGCATCTTGGGGAGCATTGTGCCTCCACACCGCTCCACATGGAGATTAGTATGCGCAAGGATGTGAATTTCGGGATACATCGTCGTCTCCGCGTTCCTCGGTTATCTCTTACCCGGGCCTTTTACTTATGCACTTTACATTGGGATAGCCATATTATTTCTTGTTATATATCTTGCTATCACTTAGTTGTTATATTGCTTAGCGTAAGTTGTTGGTGCACCTAGGTGATCCTAGTTGTTTGAGGTTTTGTGCTTGACAAATTAAACATTAGTTTTATTCCGCATTTGTTCAAGCCTAAACCATAATTATTTTAAAGAGCCTATTCACCCCCCCCCCTCTAGGCGTCATCCACGTACTTTCAATTGGTACTAGTGCTAGGTCTCTCATTACTAGGTTTTACCACCTAGAGAGTAAGGATGTTAACTAGGGGAGTAGGATCTCTAACACTCTTAGTTTCAATAGCACAAATTTTGATGTTTGGGTAATTCGTATGCTTAATCTCTTTAGGGTCATGGACCCAAATTTAAAGAGAATTGTAGATATGGGTTTTTCTCCTCCAAACGACTCTCAAAATATATCTTTAGCGGATTAGAAAAACTCTTATCTCAATGCTCAAGCTTCTAATGTGCTTTTTGATGCTTTGAGCAATGTAGTTATATTTCAACTCATGCCATTTCGGGATGTTCATGAATTGTGGACAAAGCTTCAAGATAAATATGGTGTGTCCAAGATTTGTAGGGATGATTGTTCTCCCTCCACCTCTGGTCGTGTGGTCTTCTCAACTTCATCTACTTGACCTACATGTGGATTGCTACAATATGATATGCTGAGTAGTGGTGATCATTGCAATGATGATAGTGGGGTTATTGTTGATGATCCTTCATTACTATATTATTGCAATGCTTCATCTTTGGCCATTAACACTTCAAGCACTATAAGTGTTTTACATGCTTGTGTTTTACATGCTTGTGTTGATAGCCCTTGCATATCATGGAACAAAGATGTGGCCTTGAATGTTGCTTCAAGGGATCCACATCATCATCTATTGTTTCTCACTTTTGCCTTATGGCTAAGGCTTCAAAGGTATATCCTACTTCGAATCCCAATATATCTCATGATGATGATGTGGATGATAATGACGATGAGGATAATGATGAAGACAGTGATAATATTGCATCCTTAAAAATTAAGGGTGAAATGATTTTTAAATCTCTTTATAAGAATAAACTTGCTTGTTCCAACTTCATGGAAATCATGTCTATTGCTTTTGAGGGCAAGAAATACATTGAGGAGTTCGAAGATCATCTTGAGGAGCATGAGACCACCATTGAGACAATGGAAGGTCATGTGCGTGATTATGCCGATGATATCGTGGAGCTATCACAATCTCTTGAAAATGAACAGACCACCAAGGAATCTCTTGAGGAAACCTTTGCTCTAGAATTATCTAGATTAATGGAATCCCATGATAGAGCTCTCGAGGTGGCAAATGATTTTAGAACTAAAATGGATAGCTTGAAGTTGCACATGCTAAACTCCTTGGGGACTATGAGCACTTCGAAAATGGCTCAAGGGCTATTAAGAGTTCGCTCATCGAACTCACCGAGTCTCATTCTCAACTTGAAGCCTCATATGCTAAAGAGCTTGCCAAGTTGCCTTCTCCTCTTGTTATCTATAATGATGCTTGTTCTACTAACTCTATTTCTTGTGAAGCATCCATATTAAAGGAGAATGTTGAGCTAAGGGCTCAACTTGGGTTGCTATATAGTAATTATGGGAAATTGGAAGAAAGTCATGAAATGCTCACAAGCTCTCATGAGGATCTTCTAGTATCCCATAATGTGGTAAAATTAGCTCATGAGGCTATTACTACCAAGGTAACATCAAGTTAGCCTCATGTGGACATTAGCACTACTTCTAGTAAAAAAATGCTATATTGCCATGTGCTAGTCCTCGTAATTCATCTACTCATAATGTTGCTACATCTTGTGAGGAATTACTTTCCTTGCCTCATTTCTCTAACAATGAAGCTTATACTTCCTCTAGTACTTGTCCTGATACTAACCATGTAGAGGAAATTGAAGAGTTCAAGGCCCAACTCACTTCTTTGAAGAAAGACTTGGAAAAGAGTCATGAAGGTATGTCCACACTCAACAATATATTGTGTGGGCAAAAATCCCCAAATGACAAGGGTGTACTTGGATTCAACTCCAACAAGAAGAACAAGTCCAAAAGCTTCAAGAAGAAGGGCCCAGAACAAGTCAAGAATTCGGCCAAGATTATTTGCTTCAAGTGCAAAATGGAAGGGCACCATGTTAGATCTTGCCCATTAAAGAAGAGGCCCCATAGTCACAAGCAACAAGGGAAGCGGCCACAAGTTCAATCACACACTCAACTACAAGTTGAAGAAAGGCCTCTTCCCAAGAAGACCCAAGCTAACACTCCTCAAGTTGAGAAATCAATTGGGAAGAAAGTAAAGGGCATGTGTTTCTACTTATGTCATGAGGAGGGTCACTTCGCTTCTTGTTGCACGAACGGTAACTTATCCAACCCAATCATTATTGATGATATATGTTGTCTTGGGAAGGATAAGGTTGGCAATGTGTTTGACAAGTTTGTTGGTACTCAAAGTGGTGTCAAGAAATGAACCATTTGGGTAGCCAAGCCTATTGTGACTAACCTCTTAGGACCCAACTTGGTTGGGGACCCACAAGCTCAAACTTGATCAATAGGTGATGTCGGAGGGCATTGGATACTTTGCTGAATTATGAAGAATTGATGGATCTTCGTCATTCATATTATCTCAAGCCAAGTCATCTGGATTGTCGAGTTACTATCTTGTATCCAATGTGCCTCCTTACGATAACTTGTACTTAAATTGGTTACATTGTTAGTTACTTGCCCCTTTGCATATTGTAGTTTTGTACCTTTCATGTGCTTGTGTATGTTGTGCTTCCAACTTGCTTATCTTGAGTAATCAAGTATGTGTATATTGGTTTGCAGATCATGTACATGTGAGTCTTGTGTTTAGCCTTTTTTGAATATTATTGTATCTTTGTTGGCTCTTTTGAGATATTAATGTATTATCCGATTTTGAGGAGTGATGTGCTTTGTGCACTTCACGATCCTAAATATGTGTGTACATGAGGAATACCACTTAGTATTGATATTACAAGATTATCTAGTCTCTATGTGGTATGTCTTACTCATGTGAAATTCAAATTCTAAATGGTCCATTGACTATCTCTTGTTTGTTTTCATTTGCCACTTGTTAATAATGTTGGGTTATCGCATTATGGGCGAGTAATATGTTATGTGCATATAACAAGCCTAGAAAATGTGTACATTTGAGATATTGCCACTTAATGTTGATATTGTAAATTATCTTGTTCCTAGGTGGCATGTTAGCTCTACAAGTATTATTTGCTTGTGTCTTTGGTGTAAAGATGATGTTGGATATTATTTTAATCTACCAATGGGAATGAGTTCCAACTACTTCTTGTGCTATGACAATTGGTATTCCCTTCATGTGGTATAAATTGCTAATCATCTTGACATTGGAGTTTGTGTATCGTTTGTCCTCCTTGCCTCTTAAGGATCTTTCTGAACATGGCTAGTGTTTATATATATATATTAAAAGTGATGATCCCATCTTGGGGGAGCTATCCTATTTTCTTTAGAACACTCTCTTTATGCGTTTATCATAAAATCTTTTAATCCCCATCAAGCGTGCGTTGATGGTAGGTGATTATTCCTCTTTATGGTGCTTTATACCGTCATAAAACAATTCGAGGGTTTGGTTTGTTTCGAACCTAGCTCTCTTTTGGAAACTAGATACCTCGTGTTTGTTTTCCTTCAATTGGTATCGTGTTTCCTTTTCTTTGGCATGTGCCAATGGATATCCCATTCCTTGATCTATTTTTTAATTGATAACCTTCAAGTGATTTTTTTCGTTTGGTATCTTATCATCACTTGTCACCTTGTCCTTTGGTGTCTTATCAACTATGTGTTGATTTGATTCTCGAAAGCCTTGAGCATGCTTATTTACTATATGTAATCTCTTTGGCATGCTTTATTTATTTGACCCAATATATAGGGGAAACTCCACCTTGTCATAAATTGGCTAAAGTGTGCATTAAATTCAAATTCTTATCAATATGCACATATTTATGTAGAGTTTGTCCTATGTATTGTTGGTTATCTAACTCTTTGGTCCCAATGAGTTTGCGCACCATTTTTTGTATTGTTGTTCTAGGAACAATTGGAAATGTATTGGATGCTTGGCTCACTTACAAGGAAGATGTTGACACCATGTGCTTACTGGAGCTAAGTTAGGATGATCAACGAACAATTATCTACTACATCAATCCAATGTTATATCGGTAACAAGTATATACTTCATGCGTACATTTCTTGCATTCAACCTTTTGTAGGTTGCAACATGACATGAATTTCTTGATTCGTTATTGTGGCATTTGTTTCCTTTCTAAAAGCATCCCAGCGATGATGTCTTATTGCTAGTTGTGATGTCTTCGATGTTCGTATGTTGGAAGTTCATTTATGTACAATAAGAAAATATTAAGCCATGTGCTATGCTTTCAAGCAAAGATCTTATTGGTCTATTTATGACTTCCGTTTGAATATCTTGTTCGTTCCTTCTTGTAACTATTTTGTGTGTACATCCTTCTTTGTGGATATATATCATCATGATTGTCTTCTACCTAGAATATTTTACACATGAGAGAAGTTACATCTCTAATTGATATCCTATTTTCTTTCACGTCCACCGTTGCATTTCCTTTTTCAGTTTTTGGCGGTTTCGTGGAAGTATTTGTCTTCGGTGTGAATCTTATATCCTTGCATCTTGATGGACTCTTTGTTGGTGAAGATTAATTTTTCCTCATGCTTATCTTGACGAGGATTTGTCGTTTCGATTGGTATCCCTCCTCTTGACAAGGCTATTATTTCCTTTCTTCACCATCGGTTGTCACAAGCGTTGGTTCTTAATTTGTTTACTAATAAGCTTGTGAACCCATTTTCTAGTAGCGTGTGTGGGAAGGATATGTCTTGCACTTTGTGTCTAAATTCATCAAGACTATGTTGATGAGTAATGACCATGCTTATCTTAGTCTTCTCAAGTGCTTTGACATGACTCACACACATCATATTCGTTGAACCTATTCTTAAGTTGCCACTTTTACATATTGCTCAACCATATGTTTTCTGAATATGATATGCTTATTGTCTTATCTACCTACTTGCACTTGTGTTTTTTTATTAATTTTGGGGGAGCAACGATCCTATTGTTTGCACTTGTATCAAATACAAAAAAAAATCTTATTAGTGCACAAATCATGGGGAGCTTCTCTAGTTTCGATAACACACTCCTTTGCCCATATCATAATATCTCTTACTCATGTGGTTCGAAGGACCATGTGATTGTTTGTTCCTTTTGGTATCTTTTGATTTCTTCCTTCTCTATTTTGTATGTCTTTGTGCCATACGATCATTTTTTTTGCAATCTTTGGGTCCTCAATATAGTTTGTTTTCCTCGAACTACTTATCATTCTATATGTGTATTTATTTGCAACCATTTGTTGAGAAGTACACACTTTTTGGAGGAACACCTATTATAGTGGCTTTCTAAGCTTTTCGTCCATTTTGGCAATCAATGCCATTAGGGGAGAAGTTTAGAAAGTTTAGTTTGGATATGTTTAGAGAGTTTTGCTTTAACTGATTAAGCATTTCCATCTCGAACACATGCATTATTGCTTTGCATGTGTGTGCTTGGTTATGCTTATTTCCTTATATAAACTCTCTTGAAAGTGATTGACATCAATTACCAAAATGGGGGAGATTGTTAGAGCACATTTCTCCATGTGTGGTTTTGGTAATTGATGACAATCCCTATGGACTAATGGTTGCCTTAAGTTATATTTGTAGAATTTTTCCAAAGGCACTTCTTGAAGTCCATCTGTTGGTTTCAAGGAGTTTATATGATGACCAAGGTGGCATTCAAGGTTTTATTCAAAGATTGGTCATAAAGACACAATGTTGCTTAAGACTAAGTCAAAGGGTTAATCAAGTTGATCAAGACACAAAAGCGTACAAGATGTATCAAGAGGGATCAAGTGATCCCATGGTATGGTAAGCATTGTCCATTACACTTTGTGTACTAACCCATGGTCTTCGTGAGAGTTCTATGTGGGGTTAGGATTTTTTTCATTGGCTTGCTTCAAGACTAAGATCTCATACAACCCATGGAGGATGGCTTCAAGTGGTGATCGTCATCATGTTTGAAGTGTGCAAGTTCAAATGAAGCATCACGAAGATATCATGATTGAAGCTTGTCGTCCATTATGGTGGCAATGGACTTGTGGAGATGTGTTGAAGAATGGCTCACCCATAGTGGAGTATGTGGGAGCAGTTTACAAGTATTCATCGAGCCAGCGCAATCAATAAAGGTGGTCCATGTTGAGGAGGACAACATAGTCATCATCTAGCTCAAGTTGATGATGCACAAGGTATAGGTTTCTCCTTATAGGTTTTCTATTGTAGGATAGATTGTTGTACTCTCAAGGGAAGCTCTCAAGTGAGTAGCTTGATCGTATCGTTCGTTCAGAGATGAAACCATCTGCATCCTTGCATCATATTTCTTGGTTGTTGTTTGGTGTCTCTCTTTGTGAGTTGTAGAGGTTATGGTCATATTTATGACAAGCTCGAGTTCATCGAAAACGGAGTTCATGTGCATCTTCTATTATGTTTTCGATGTTGGTGTTTTTGCCGGTTCTTCATTCATAGAGGTTTCACATCTTTATGTCATTGAAATTTTTCTACTACCTCTTCTTGTTATAACCATTCGTTGTTTGAATAGTACTTGTCGTCTGCTATCCAACAACCTTTATTTTTCTTAATTCGGAGCTCGTATGCGAATTTATGGTTTTTTTGTCTTACCTGTTTTTCACTCATAGGCTGTACTGCCGCTAATAGAGGTTGTACCGCTCGACCGGTACAACAGGTGTTTGGAGCGGTTGTACCGCTCCAGAGTTGGTCCGGAGGTTGTACCGTCCATGTACCGCTCTACCACCGGACTAGGTTCTTTTTTGGAGCGGTTTTTGGGCAGTTGTGGGCCGGTTGTACCTCTATATTACATAGACCGGTTGTACCGCCCCTGTGTATTTCCATACATAATACGCAGATTTGTCGGGGTCTATTTAAGGTGGTCTTCTTCCCCAATGGTTCCCCAACTCTTGAGCTCCTTTCCCCCCTCCCCCATTGTTGACCTTCTTAGAGCTTGCTAACTCTCAATCCCTCCAATAATTCTTGCTCCTTTTTTAGGGAAAAGAGAGAGCGAATCTAGATCTACATTTCCACCAAACACTTTCTCCTCTATGTGAGGGGAACCCCTTGGTTCTTCTTTGTTCTTCCTCTCATTTTCCACCATAGCATTTGTTGTTGTGGTGGGATTTCGGAGTAAAGGACTTGGGCACTCCGTGTGCCCTTGCCATTGCAATTGGTGCATAGGTTTGAGTTCTCCACGGTGATATGTGGAAGTGAAGTTTGAGAAGCTTATTACCCCTCAGTACTTGGAACCCTAGAAATTGTTCTTCGTGGATCCTTTGGCGTCCTAGAAGCTTGGTGGTGCCTCGGAGCTCAATCATTGTGGTGTAAACCTATCGGAGATTGCCCTGAGCATTTGAGGTCATCACGGAGCCACAGTCCATTGTGGTGAAGCTTCGTGGTGTTGTTGGAAGCCTCCAATTAAGTTGTGGAGATTGCCCCAACCTTGTTGTAAGGGTTCGGTGACTGCCCTGAAGGGTCCCTTAGTGGAATCACGACATCTTGCATTGTGCGAGGGCGTGAGAAGATTGTGGTGGCCTTAGTGGCATCTTGGGGAGCATTGTACCTCCACACCGCTCCAAACGGAGATTAGCATCTGCAAGGGTGTGAACTTCGGGATACATCATCGTCTCTGCGTGCCTCGGTTATCTCTTATCCAAGTATTTTACTTATGCACTTTACTTTGTGATAGCCATATTGTTTCTTGTTATATATCTTGCTATCACTTAGTTGTTTATCTTGCTTAGCATAAGTTGTTGGTGCACATATATGAGCCTAGTTGTTTGAGGTTTTGTGCTTGACAAATTAAACGTTAGTATTATTTCGCATTTGTTCAAGCCTAAACTGTAAGTGTTTTAAAGTGCCTATTCACCCCCCTCTAGGCGACATCCACGTATTTTCAATGTTCGATGGAGTTAATCTGTTGAGTTGGCCTTTGGTCTGACGTGACAGACTTGGATAGTCAATACTAGCAATTCTGCGCTTAACAGTAGGCTGAGCGGGTTACCTTGATATGACGTCCTTACCAAAATGGAATAAACCCCCATTAGGCGTATATTCATGGTGATCGATACTGAATCACACTGTCCTAGGTGTTTGTACTATGTTGTTCATGCAACAGTTATCATACGCGGTATTGTCGGTCTCGCTTCTTCATTATTATTTCCTTTGTGTGGAGCCTTAGCTAAAAGAATTTGTCCGTATATTATATATATATTCATATATATATATATATATATATATATATATATGTATGTATGTATATAGAAACTCTATTCATCACCCAGGGAGCAGAATAGTTTATTCTTCACCCGAGATAATCTTACGATCAATTTACAAAAAAAAATACTTTTGAAATACAAATAGTTACATTTATATTGATGCACAACGTAAAATTTGACTAAAGAAAAACAAAAACATAGGTCAGAAGACCAGAAAAAATTGAATTTCTTATATTTTTTGCATTATTTTTCTATGTTCGTAATTTTACATGACATAAAATATTTTTATATTGATTATATTTTTTTACGATCTCTTTTTACATATAAAATAAGACAAAATTTACGAAATGTAAAATTACGGTGCATTGGTATTAAAAATAGAGGATGGTGAAGAATAACTATTCCTCATCCAGGGTGACGAATAGCGCGACCCTAAATGTATATATATACATACATATATATATATATATATATATATATATTCAATCCTTCGGGTGACCAGATTTGCTTTCATATGCAATATTTTGGCCATCATACCTTGACCTTGTTCATGACTCAGGCCATAGGATATATGCTATACGGAGCTCATTGTTGTCGTCCATCATAAAAGTTGGCGACAAGAGTTAACGATTTCACCTTGTCGGGTGTGAGGAAGCTAGCCTAGATAAGCACTGCCAAAATCATTTTCTCATGTTGTCTTTTAAAAAAGCTCGTCGGTTCTTGCATCACTCCCTGAAGTGTATCACTGGCTTTCTTTCTCTTGCATAACTAGTGGGGTTGTCGGACTCTTACTGTGATTTCATCATCGAACGAGTGATTTTCATGAATTTGGCACCATGCTCACACTGTATATGGAAGTATCTGATTCCTAAGGTGGACTTGTGTCCCTACTGATTTCTTGCTTCTGACCAAATAATTGTGGGTCTAATTCTTGGGATGCACTTCCATATACTACCATATCATTATGTAATATCTTGCACCAGTGTCGTACTGAGGAAGGTTGGACAGCTTGTGTTGCAAGCCATCGAGAGTATCATCCTAAGGAAGACTGAATAGTGTGCGGTCAATGCTTTCGTCAACCATCTTGTTGAGGAAGGTTGGGTATCATACTTCAGAAGCTTCCCCACTTAAAAACTTGCTGGGGAAGACTTAGTACCTTATGGTCGAAGCTTTTGCGGTAGCTTACTGAAGAAGCCTAAGTATTTTGCATGATAAGTCATCCACATATCATACTGAGGGAGAAGGAGGAATCTTGCATCGTAAGCTTCTCTCGTAGCTTGCAGAGGAAAACTGGAGTTCCTCATACTAGAAACTTCTTTGTGTGATATGTTGACTCAATGCAATATATATACCCTTTAATATTCCTTCTACTGGATACTTGTATGAAAAAGGTTGTTCGACTACCCTTCTTGATGAGTATTGAATTCATATCACATTCTCGCTTGCTTCCGGGGTATAGCATGTTTCTAGTCGTACTCACAATAGAATCAAATCTTGTATATGAATCATACCTTTGACTTGAAATATATGATTTGTCTTGCACACAATTTGCCTTCCGGCTGATTTCATCATTATTGTTGCGAAAAATGTACATTGAGGTAGACTTGGTGTTGATAATCAAGCCAGAGTATCATTTGTATTTAGACCAGTATTCCCAATATAATGTAGTCAGCTGAGAAATCCATAATGTTTAACCGAGCTTCCAAATATTTGAACTCCTCACCGATTTTTCGGGTCCGGTGTCGGTCTATGAGCAATTTTATAAGGGTGAAATAAGGTAACACTGAGGGCTCAAAGAAATAAGCAAAGTAAACAAATGAAACAAAAGCACACAGGGCATACAAATAGTATCATATTCAAGCAACATCACATATTACTCCTATTCACAACAATTGTATGCATGCATACTTAAGCACACAAATCTCGCAAGAACTCCAGTTCTACAATCTAATATGTTGTGGCGGTGTGTACGAAAGTAAATCTACGCATGGAAGGAGTTAATTAAAACAAAGCTACACCTACCGCTAGCTTAATATCAGTTGCATCTAGATGGGCTCAAGGATGAGGACGGGCTTGGTGATCATGTAGCAAGACACGGATGTCACGACCACATCATCATCAATCGGACGGAAGGGAACCGTACACGTCCACAGAATGGGTGTCAGGGTAGGGTTGTGGTGAAAACAAGGCTTGCTGGCATTGCCGTTTTCTGATAGCAAAGATTAGTAAGGGTTGCCAATGTGGTAGGTTGGATGACACGATTTGGGATAGAAATGTGACTATCATCGAGACAATGTGTGGGGCTGACACAAAGACATCTATGCAATACCTGAGCGTCAATCCTTCAGATGGTGTCTCGAACACTGGGTACCTCGGCATCACTCTTCTGGGATAGAGGTGATGCCAAACACCGAAAAGCAGGTATACAAAGCTGGAGGGTGCAGGTAGTGGATCACAACCGGTGCCACCTACACTCACAAGATCAACCGATAGCGATAAGACAAAAATCTATATGCATGTTATGCAGCAAACAAATGCAACAACCAAATGCAGCACACACAGTGGACTCTTTACTACAGCTTTCTAATGCTCGCGCGGGTTATGGCGTTCTACAGCCAGACCTGCTATGATACTACCGTTATGGAACCTCGAATCAGACAGACCGAAATGCCCCGTATTTCAGCATAGAGATAAAGTCTTCTAGAATACGACACTGCTTGGCATAGAACAAATCAGCTCTCTATTAAAAATATCCGGGGATACAAGGGTTCCGATATAACATTGAATTACATCAACACGGAGATACTACGCCTTCTCAGGTAGATCTAGGCTCGGAGCAGCACACATTGAGGCAGCAGAATAACTTCTAGCAGTGGAACAACGACGACGCTGGTGAACTCCACTCCGCACGGACTTTGGCTGGAATGCTTATCCTAGATCGCCAACGCATCAAGAAATCAATCATGGCATGACATGAGAACTGGCATGACATGCCACATGAGTACTTTGAATGTACTCGCAAACTCACAACAACCAAAGCAATCAAGACAAATAACATCATGGCATTTACAGGTTGAAGATCAATAATGAACATGATACCACTAGAGCAACATGGCATGTACACAGTGAACAAAATACCGCTAGGACAACATCAGATGAGCATGGCATGAACATGTTACCCAAGGCATAAAAAAAGATGATGCTAGCATGCAACATGTTTAAACTATCATATTTCAACTTACTATGATAGGGGTTATCTCGTAAGCACCACATGTATCCAAAATATTAACCCACCTGGGTATCCATGATACCACTTTGATCCTATCTTGATTACATAAAGATCAACCAACTTCTTTCTCGTTGAACTAAGGTTATTTATTAAAAATATTATTATTATTACTATCGACTCATAGTGTGACCTACTACAAACTAGGCCCATATCTGCGAGCGCGGCTATCGATAGATTATACACACTCTCGAGAGGTTAGTACATTGTACCCACACCATGGAACCCAAGGCCTCGTGCTCCCATTCGGGTGGACCAACATCGTTCCGAAAAAACCAATCTATTGCATGACACTCTCCCATCAATTCCAATAAACTCCCCTTTGGGCTAAGTCATGCGTGGCTTCGATGCCACACTAGACATCCAATGGCCACCATCGTGGCAAAACAAACACGATCCCAAACAGGGACATGAGCTCAATACCAACACGGGCACACAAGGCTTATGGCCGCCTACCTGATGAGGGTAACGCACACACCTAACCTTCCCTAGTTGGAGGAACCAGCGAGAGGCATGAAAATAGACTGCATTAAGGCCTTCCCATAAAGGCAAGTGCGGTTTCACTAGTCAGCTCGACTCGATTGCACTATGACCTAGCCGACATGTGTTCAAGTTCAATTAATGTTCGGTTAAAACTGAAAAGTAATGAGCTGAGTCGTGATAAAATAATAGGATGAAATGACAAGACATATCAGCATGATATCAGCATGAGCATGGATGGGAAGTATAACCACTTAATCATGCAAATCAGAGGTACTTACCATAATCATGCATCAGATGAACTCTACTATCACGAGCATGTAATAATATCAAGCATGAGAATAATACAAACAAGTACTAACAAGTAATCACAAAACTAACAGGCTGCATAAGAGCATGGATCCACAAGCACAGCCGAAATAGGAACAACAGCAGTAACTGAGCAAACAATTATTAAACATTCATGTGGAAACCATGGCTACTGCAAGGCCATGATGCAAGTGGTTTTCTTGGCTTGCCTGGGGATGAAGGATTCACTGGGGAGAAGTGCGAGAAACTCACAGAACGAATCATCGGAAAACTTCTCTCTCAGATGGGGCTAAACAAGGGCAGTGGCAAAATGGTCATTTTCAGTCTGGGAGAACATAGTGAAAATGATACCGATAGAAGAGTCTTGATGATACCAAAACGAGGGCTTTTGAATCACGTGAATCGAAGTTACGAGTGTGAAGATATGGACGATTGAAAACCAGGGACTAATCTATAAAATTAATATCTACAAACTAGCCCGTGACTGCCTAGACAGAAGGCACCTTCCGGGAGAATACGCCTTCTTCAAAAGAAAATGCACGTTCAGCTAAAGAAGAAGCAGGATGCGCTTTCTAACTTCGAAAGCATATTTTTGAAAATATGCCACCACTTATCTGCGCGGGCCCAAGGCTATGGTCACTTACACGGGGGACCAACACCATCTCTCTCCTCCTGGCCTACTTCTTCTACCTCCCGACCGAGCACAGGGGAGGGCTCGAGCACCGACAGGGCCATTGCCTCACCGCTCTAGTGGACCGGTAGTAAGGTGAGGGTGCATGGCCGCCTCCAACCACCACTAGGGGTGCTCGCGGGGGCGCCTGGGATGGCCCACATCACCGCCTTGAGAGGAACGAGCCGCGGTGGTCGAGAGCTTCGGGGGAACGGTGCCTATGGAGCTTCCCCGGAGGAGAGGAGGGCAGCGGCGGCTTGCTGCCTTCCACAGGGCTCTGTGACACCGGGGAAAGGGAGGGAGGGGCCGCAGGGACGGGCATGGCCTAGGGGGACAGTTGTGGATGTCTCGGCCATTGCCGGTCTAGAGGGCTCCAGGGCTTGGGGAAGGGGTTTGGGAGGTCGATGAGCTGCAAGAGGACCCGGGGGAGCTCTAACGAGTTTGGGCAGCACGCCATGGCATGGGAAACCGACGGGTTCACGGGCATGGCTGCCGGCGCTTGACGATGGCGAGATGGGTAGGGGCCAGGGTAGAGGCAGGACGACTTGATCACGGGGAAGGTCCATGACACGACGAGGCATTGAGAGGAGGAGGAAATTGACAAGAACATAAGGGTCCTACTGCGAGAGCGCGGCATTGGCATGCCAGACTGTAACGCCCAAGATGTGACCCTATCCTTAATTTGGCACGAGGGCCTCGTCAGGGATAGAAGCGCATCTCGTCGTTTTGCAAGAATGGATATCGTTACAAGTACATGTACTGAAAAGAAGAGATATATCGAATTGGCTTACATTCGCCACAAGCTACATTAGAGTCACATCAGTACATACATATATATCACGAAGAAGAGCAGGGTCCGTCTACGAACGAAAACAAACGAGAAAAGAGAACGACGTCCATCCTTGCTATCCCGGGCTGTCGGACTGCAACCCATCCTAGATCGATGAAGAAGAAGAAGAAGCAACTCCAAATGAACAATCAACGCGCTCGCGTCAAGTAACCTCTACATGTACCTGCAACTGGTGTTGTAGTAATCTGTGAGCCACAGGGGACTCAGCAATCTCATTTCCAAAGGTATCAAGACTAGCAAAGCTTAATAGGTGAGGTATGGTTAAGTGGTGAGGCTGCAGCAAGCGACTAAGCATATATTTGGTGGCTAACTTATGAGTACAAGAAACAGGGGGGGTCTACGCATAACGGACATGAACTACTGATGATCAAATGAATGATCATGAACACCTACTTACGTCAAACATAACCTCACCGTGTCCTCGATCAGAGAAGGACTCGCGAAAGAGACAGTCATGGTTACGCACTCGGTTGGCAAGTTTTAATTAAGTTAACTTCAAGTTGTCTAGAACCAGTGTTAAACAAAGTTTCCACGTTGCCACATAACCGCGGGCACTGCTTTCCGAAAGATTTAACCCTGCAGGGGTGCTCCAACTAATCCATCACAAATTACCACAAGCCGCATAGAAATCCTCGATCACGAAACTCGCGATCTCGTCGGACTCCTTAGTGGAAAACCTCAACTCTGAGATTACCCAAAGCATCACCGGAATCCCGATGCACAAGACATTCGTCAAAGGTAAAACTAATCCAGCAAGGCCGCCAGGCGTGTCGACGATCCCTATAGGAGGCGCGTATCTCGTTCTCAGGACACGACGGATGAGTGATGGTTACCACGCCATACGTCGAGTTTCCCCGGGTAGCGTTAGTAAGCTGCTCTGTTTTTTACCAGCACCATCACACACTGGCCCTCCCTGTATTATGTAAAATTACTCCTCGGGTTCATGACACCTTATGCTTTTAGTATTAACAGAATTATTATGTTGGCAAATGTAGTACCAATGTTGGGCCTTGCCAGACCAACTTTAATCTAAAACGAATTATGAAGGGGGTCCCCATAACAACCCCGATTGTGTTAGGAGCGCTCTATTATGGAACATAACATTGGTAGCCGAAACTAAGGGGCAAAGGTGGAACAAAACACCAGGCTAGAAAGGCCAAGCCTTCCACCTTTTACCAAGTATATAGGTGCATTAATTTAGATAGCATTTAATATGGTGATATAACAAGGAACCCATGTTATCACATGAAAGCAACTGCACCTGCAACTAGCAACACTAACACATGGTAAAGCAAGCGGTAACATAGCCAATCAGTGGTTTGTTAGGTTGTGAACAGGTTGAAGGTTTTCATGGCAATGTTGGGAGGCTGATATTTAACATGTGGTAGGCAACGATACATAATGATAGAAACGGTAAAACTAGCATGGCAATGATAGTAATGGTATCTAGGGAAATGGTCATCTTGCCTGAGATCCCGCTTGGAATAAGAATGACTCCGTGAAGCAGACGAACCGATGTAGTCGAACGGGTCCTCACAATCTGACACGCTTGCGGAACTCTATCGAGACGAAGGAAACCGGAAACAAGAATCAACATACGATATTCACCACACGATGCACAACACATATGATGCATGAACGGCTGAAAATATGCAAGACATGGCATGTGAACTCACAACAATCAAACACTACACATTAAGTGAAGTTCAATATGCAATGAGTTGCATATTGACGAAACTCCACATACGGATTATTTAGTTCTATCCCGATTAGGTACTCGGCAATATTAAATGTGGTTAAACATGGCAAGAGGTGAAGCGTAATTAAACTACCTATCTAGGCATTTTAAATCAGGTCGGAAATGACATATAGCACCTCCGAGACGACCTCACATGTTAATTTACAATTCTGTCCAGATCTGAACTAACCCATTTAAATGTTTGTTAAACAGAAAAATAAATAGGTTCACGTGATTCTATGTGTCGTTACAAGCAATTTACACATAGAGAACATCTCCAACGGAGCTACGGTTCAAAAGATACAAGCACCGCAAGATATGATGCCATGAATGCAATATGTGTACAATGACGGTCACAAGCATTTAAAAACACACAACCAGCAAGATATTATGAAACTACACGAGATTCTAAGCAAGTTTTATATAGGGCACGATCAAAACGGAGCAACGGTTCCACAACTACGAGCTAAACAAGAAATCACTACAATCTGCCAAAATCAGCCACATAGCATTTTCTACACCCCACAACTACGACCTACACGTAACCAATATGCTCATACAAGGCATGAGACAGTAGAGGGCAAGAAGCACTACAACATACAACTAACAACACCTAGCATGGAAGCACTGAACACTAGGAAAAGAAGTCACAAAATGCATCTCACACACAGTTTCAGACTTAGAGAAAAACACAGTATATGAAAGTGCAGTTTTTGATCTGAAGGCATATTGACAGCAGCAAAACCATAAGCTACAGGAATCCAAATGGCATGACAATTCACAGCATGCTACAGAATCCTAAAGTCTACAACTAACTCCATTCCACCAACCTCAAAAGAGCTATAGATCACCAGATAAACTCATGACAAGACAACAACAAAATATAACAGATCTCAGACTTAGAAATATTTCAGCATCTACAAATCAGCACTATTTCCTAGCAAGTTGAGAGCCAGCAAACCACACCTAAACATGAATTTCTATTGCAACCAAAATTACCAAAGGCTAGCCTACATATCCAAGGGCATATCTCTAGTTGACAACTCAATCATATCATGCACGGATTAAATCCCACAAAATAAACAAAAGGGCAACATGACAAAATATCACGTGCACTAACTTGCTCAAAAGCTAAAACTAAATGCACAGTTAAATTCTATGGATTTTTCTACCCCGAAAACATATATAACATGTGGGGTTGCAACACAAAAATATCGCCACACGTATATGCGAGAATATGTCCTAAATACGGTATAATAAACTAGCGACGGGATCCTACATGCAAAAATACAACCAACTACTCTAAAATACATGGCAAAGGGTCCCTAAAATCATGAGAATTTCATCTATGGGGTTTGAGCAATCCGGACACGCACGAAAAATAATACGGGGCAATTAACCTATTGGGACAGCATGCAAAACAATGCATTCGGCGGATCAAACTATTCAAACATGCATGCAAGATGCAAATTCAATATCTACACGAAATTCTACACGAGGTACATATATAATTCGTTGCAATCCGACGCACGGTTTAGATTCTACGGGCGTTTGAAATATCTATATATTTCTTGAGATAATAAACCAGAAAAATCCTAAATATTATAACAGGCCTGAACAGGGCATGGCGCAATATAACAAAGATGCAAACCGGGCGAAAAAATAACTAGGTCTCGGGGTTTCTCACCATGGGCTCGGCCCAAGAGGCTTGGAGAGGAGCTGGAGGGGCGGCGGTTCCTCGGCCGGTCGGGGCGCTGCTGGGCCGGGAGGCGATGCCATCCTGGGCCTAGGCGAGGCGAGTGGAGGAGGCCAAGGAGCGGGCGAGCTCCTCGTCGTGCACCCCCAATCCCGCCTGGATCGAGGAGGCAAGAGTCGGCGGGGATCCAACAGGAGGCTGGCGCAGCGGCCTCCGGCAGGGGCGGCGGGGATGGCCAGCGGGCACTGCGGCAGGCGGCACTTGGGGACGGTGCTGCGCGGAGGGATGTGGGCTCCACGGCGGCGGTTGCGCACGAGGGCGGCTGGCGCATCTGGCGGCTGCGGGATCCGGCGCGGGGCGGCGAGGCTCGAGGCACAACGCGGGGCCGGCGGCGGATCTAACAGGAAGGCCGAGGGGCGACGGCTGTGCTCCGGTGGCTCGGGGAACTCCGACCGGTGGGGGTTGCTCGAGGAGAGGCTTGGGAGGAACTCCCGTGGGAGGAGCTGCTGCTGCGGGGAGCTCGGGTCCGGATGGGCTCGGGCAGGCCCAACGCGGGCTCCGCGGGCCGGCGGCTGGAGGAGGGAGAAGGCAGGTTGTGGGGGGGTGGCGGCTAGGGTTAGTGGGCACGAATTTCGAGGGAGAGAGAGAGAGAGTGGGTGCCTATTTATAGACGTAGGTTTATCTGAATCCGGCCCCGTTTTCGCTCACGCGATCGAAACTGAACGACTCGAACGCGGGGTCGGCTAAGTGACCGTGTAGAGTAGGCTAGCTGGGGAAGAGAGGGAAACAGTGCGGTGCGGCAACGCGATTTTAAAACACCGATAAAACGTCCGACGATAGACCGAATACGGTGCCGCTACGGTTGACCGTTCGGGTACCAGACGGACTCCGATTGCGACGAAATTTGACAAGCGGCCTACCTATAACTAAATTCGACCGCATGCCAAGTTTCAACTCAATGAGAGAATATTTTACACACACTTTTAAAAACAGGATTTTGACGATGCCGCGGGCGCGTGCGTGTGCGGTCGGGCTCAGAACGGACAACGACGAGAACCGGCAACTACTAACGGATGCAAGTTTGAAAACTGGCGGCAACAGGATGCCGATGCAATGCTGATGATGCGCATGATGAGATGATGATGCGACAAATGAAATAAGCCACACGACGAAAACGGAAATAAGGGGGAATCTTCTGGAACGTCGGTCTCGGGCTGTCACACAGACGTGTGGTCACCACATGAACGCGGCGGTGATACGCGCTCCGTTCGTCCAGACCATGTCTGGCAGCTCACGCACACAGAGGAGAATGCCAAGAAGCAAGTGAACAAGCATAGTGGTCACAGATGTGAACACAAAGAGCTTGAAGACAACAGAACAGCAAGGTGTTTTTTGCTTCGTGAGAAAGATTGGTCTGGGAGAGAATCTGATCTTTGGCTGAGAGTGATCAATCACTAAGATGATCACCTATGCACATTTTTGGCTCAATTTGACGAATTTAGATAGCACTTGTTGTACAATGTACCCCACTGGACAGAAATGCAAATTAGGAAGGGGCTTTCACATGCTTGCTTGGATTGAACTGAAATTTAGAGGGGACGAATCATTTAGGCATATGGAGACACTGCAAAAATTTCATACCGACTAGATACACCAAAGTGGTACTTGCTTCACAATGCTTCCATGTGATAGAATCTTAAGAAAAAATCTAGAGAAGTATTGCTCAATGAAATGATCCCAAATTTTATGGAGAGACGTTATATAGGAATGATAAGGTCCTCATCAATATTCAGCAATAATGAATCAATATAAAATATAGTTGCTTCACAAACTAAAAAGTTGACCAAAAACTAAGATTGATGGTGGGCTCACATGGATGATGGAGAAATGACTAAATCTGTAGGCAAGCTATTATTTGAGCATATGAAGGTCATGTCAAATTTTCAAATCATTTGGATATGCCTAGCTTATACCTCCTTCACAATGTTCCTTTCTCGACAGAAACTTTGGAAATTATGTGACGAAAATTCACTAGGCAAATGAAGTTGAATTTTGGCATGATGCCCTAATATGGATAGGAAAGAGTCCACAAACATTTTAAGGGAAATCAAGAATATCGAAATGACACTTCCGACCCAAAGTGACATTCAGGGCAGAATAGGAAAAGGAATATCCTTGAATTATTTTTGAACTAGACAAGGAAGAATTTTGATATATTAGAGGAAGATATGACCCAAACAATTTATGAGAATTATTTGGGAATTTGGAAGAGAAAGAAATATAGGTTGCTTCACAACCTAGAGCAAATAGGGTTACTCTTTAATAGAAAAAGGAATATTCCCACCAAAAAGAACTAAGGGCTAAGATAGAAAATGACATGATCTTGGGAAGAATTTGAGAATGACAAGCCACTTTAGAGACTAGGAAGAGATGATCTTCCCAAGTTTCCATACCACAGAGCCACACAAAAACAATTTCAAATAAAATCTTAATGAAATTCAAAAGAAAAAGAAAGGGCCAAAATCCAGGGTGTCACAGTGGGAGATCTTGATAGCACTTTCATTGTCATGGAAAAGAGGCACTTTGCCACAATTGACCTTGTAATCCTCTAAAGTTTGTCTTGTCCATAACAATTGCACACAACAACTTGCGGTGGCTACATACTCGGCCTCAATGGTAGAGAGAGAAACAAAATTTTGTTTATTTGAAGACCAACTTACCAAAGAGCGACCAATGAATTGGCACACTCTCGAAGTTGACTTCCTATCAACACGGTCTCCCGCCCGATCCGAGTCCGGGTATCCCATGAGATCAAATGAATCACCATTTGGGTACCATAAGCCAAAGTTTGGGGTATGAGTCAAATGTCGAAAGATTCGCTTGATGGCCACAAAGTGACTTTCCTTAGGCGTGGCTTGAAATATTGCACACACTCCCATGCTCAACATAATATCCGGTCTATATGCACAAAGGTAAAGCAAGGATCCAATCATGGACCGATATACCTTCTGATCCACGGCTTTACCATGGGATCAATGTCAAGTTGGCACTTTAGTGGCATTGGTGTCTTGGTCGATTGACATCATCCAGTTTGAACCTCTTGGACATGTCTTGCGTGTATTTTTCTTGGTTGATGAAGGTTCCTTGTCTTTGTTGCTTAACTTCAAATCCAAGGAAGAACTTGAACTCTCCCAACATAGACATCTCAAACTTCTTGGTCATGAGTGCGACAAACTCGTCATTGAAAGATTTGTTAGGACAAAATATAATATCATCAACATATGATTGGCAAATGAACAAATACCCTTTAATCCTCTTAGTAAAAGAAGTGGGATTGTTTTTCCCAATTACAAACCCACGATCTACTAACAACTCGGTAAGGTGCTCATACCACACACGTGGGGCTTGTTTAAGGCCATAGAGCGCTTTATCGAGCTTATATACATGATTGGGGAACTTGGGATCCTCGAACCCCGGGGGTTGTTTGACATACACCAACTCAGTAAGAGCACCTTTTAAAGATGCACTCTTCACATCCATTTGTTGCAATTTCAAATCATCATGTGAAGCATATGCAAGAAACATGTGAATAGATTCAAGGTGGGCAACGGGGGCAACGATTTCACTGTACTCGATACCCTCGACTTGGGAGTATCCTTGAGCTACCAATCTGCCCTTCTTTTGAATGACAACATCATTAGCATCTTGCTTGTCTTGAAGGTCCATTTGGTCCCAGTGACATTATAGTTCTCCTTCGGCCTTGGAACTAATTACAACACCTTGTTGTGATCGAAGTTATTGAGTTCATCATGCATGGCTTCAAGCCAATATGTGTCCTCAAGTGCCTCTTGTACCTTTAGGGGTTCAATACAAGAAAAAAATGGGTGATTCTTAGACAAGTTTGTTAATTATTTACGAGTGGTTATCCCCTTTAATCAACCTCCCGTAGACACTCTCCAAAATATGTTGCACACGTAGTATAGTGGAGGCTACTTTGGCAGTGTGACGCTCCAAAATCTCCTCCAAGGAAGGTTGGGGAGCCACATGAACAATATCTTGAGCATCATCTTGACCATGCTCTTCTTCTTGATCTTGAGATTGCTCGGATTCATGAACTTGATCTTGGGCATCACTTGGCGAATCACCATCATCATGAGGTTAATCTTGCCCTTGATCTTGTTCATTTCCTTGAGGGCCTTCACTTTGCTCTTTGAAAGCATGTGGGTCAAGTGTTGGTGATGGTTCCACTTGCGTAGAACATTGTCCTTCTCCTTCAACCACAAGGGGTTCCTCAACGGGTAGAAATTATCCCACACCCATTATTCTTATGACTTGGGGAGGAATTTCATCACCAATATCACAAAGACCACTTTGATCCACTTGGGAGCCATTATTTCATCAAACTCCATGTTATACATCTCCTCAATGAGTCTGATGGACTTGTTGAGGACAAGGTAAGCATGAGATTTTCTAGCATAACCAATAAATATGCCCTCATGAGCTCTAGAATCAAATTTAGCTAAACGTGCCACTTTCTTGAGAATTGAACACTTACACCCGAACACCTGAAAATACTTAAGGTTGGGATTGTTATCGGTAAGTATCTCATATGGAGTCTTGTTCAAGCCTTGCAGAGGTAGAGCAGACTCGATGCATCGCACGCAGTGTTGATGGCGTCGGCGCAAAAACACATCCAAGGTATAGTTCTTGAACTTGGTGCTTGATCCCCCGACCACTCAAAAACACATCCAAGGTATAGTTCTTGAACTTGGAGCCTTCATCACTTCTAATCATCAAAATATTTGCTTCATGTTGTCGTTGAGCTTTATTTTCAAAGTACATGACGGTTTGTTGGGTCTCGCTCTTCCTCTTGAAGAAATTGATGAGGAACGTTAAACGGGAAACAAAAAATTCCTATGCACATACAAAATCTATCCATGGTGATGACCATCTATGAGAGGAAATATGGATATGCATACCCTTGTAGATCACTAAGCGGAAGCATTCAAGAACGCGGTTGATGTAGTTGTACGTCTTCACAATCCAATCACGAACCGTCCCGCAAACTCCCGATCAAGTGCAAAACAGACGGAACATCTGCGTTCAACACACGTACAGCTTGGTGACGCCTTCACCTTCTCAATCCAGCGAGCGATGGTGGAGTAGAAGCCCGAGTCCTCCGACAAAACAATGGCGTGGTGAGGTGTGGGTGGTCACAGCTCAGCACGGCTTCACCGTGCGGTATATGGAGGAGAGAAACTACAAGGGAGAGGAGGAGCAGCACCACTGCAAGTTGTCGTGTGGTTGCCCTCTCTCTACCTCTCTATATATAGGGGGAAGGGAGAGGGGAGGGCGCCCTAGGATTTTCCCTAGGGGTCAGCGGCTAGGATTGGTGGCCCCACCACTCGGGTGCCTTGCCACCCAAGTTGGGCTCATGGAGCCCTAGCAGGAGGCCTCCTCCCCTTCCTCCGAAGTGGGCAGGGGTGAGGGGTTGTGCCTAAGCGGGTTGTGGTGCCCCTATCCTTGGCCCATGAGGCCCCCAACAATTTTCACAGCCTCCTGCCACTCCTTTTGGCACTCCATCATTCCCTCGATGCACCTCGGAACACTTCCTGACTCCGATGAACTTCATCCTATATACCAATCTTCACCTCCGTACCATTCCGGAGTTCCTCTTCACATATGGGATCTCAACCGGGACTCCGAACAACCTTCGGCACCAACAAAATGACTCAATTATGCTTCTATCTTCACCGAACCTTAAGTGTGTAGACCCTGCGGGTTCGCGAACTATGCAGACATGACCGAAACACTCCCCGGTCAATAACCAACAGCGAGACCTGGATTCCCATATTGTCTCCTACATATTCCACGAAGGTCTTTATCGGTCGAACCTCAGTGTCAAGGATTCAATCAATCCCGTATGCTATTCCCTTTGTCCATCGGTATGTTACTTGCCCGAGATTCGATCGTCGGTATCTCCATACCTAGTTCAACCTCGTTAACGGCAAGTATCTTTACTCGTTTCGTAATACAAGATCCCGTGACCAAGTCCTTAGTCACACTTCATGCAAGCTCATTGTGATGTTGTACTACCGAGTTGGCCCAGAGATACCTCTCCGTAATACGGAGTGACAAATCCCAGTCTCGATTCATGCCAACCCAACAGATACCCTCGGAGATACCCGTAGAGCACCTCACCTAGTTACGTTTTGACGTTTGATACACAGAAGGCATTCCTTCGGTGTCCAGGAGTTGCATGATCTCATGGTCATAGGAATAGATACTTGACATGCAGAAAAATAGTAGCAGTAAACTGACATGATCATATGCTACGTTTATAGTTTGGGTCTTGTCCATCACATCATTCTCCTAATGATGTGATCCCGTTATAAAATGACTACTCCTGTCTATGGACAGGAAACCTTGACCATCTTTGATCAATGAGCTAGTCCTTTAGAGGCTCACTAGGGATAGTGTGTTGTCTATATATCCACACATGTATTTGAGTTTCCAATCAATACAATTCCAGCATGGATAATAAACGATTATCATGAACAAGCAAATATAATAATAATCACTTTATTATTGCCTCTAGGGCATATTTGCAACAGTCTCCCACTTGCACTAGAGTCAATAATCTAGCTCACATCACTATGTGATTTACATTGTAATGAATCTAACACCCATACAATCCTGGTGTTGATCATGTTTCGCTCGTGGAAGAGGCTTAGTCAACGTGTCCGCAACATTCAGATCCGTGTGCACTTTGCAAATATTTATGTCCTCCTCCTTGATGTAATCACGAATGGAATTGAAGCGTTGCTTTATGTGTCCGGTCCTCTTGTGAAACCTTGGTTCCTTGGCTAGAGCAATGGCACGAGTGCTCTCACATAACAGAGTCATTGCATCCAATGCACTTGGCACAACTCCAAGATCTATCATGAACTCCTTCATCCACACACCTTCTTTAGCCGCCTCCGAGGCAGGTATGTACTCCGCTTTGCATGTAGAATCAGCTACCTCGCTTTGCTTGGAACTGCACCAGCTTACCGCACACCCATTGATAGTATATACGTATTCGGTTTACGACTTAGAGTCATCCGGATTAGTGTCAAAGCTTGCATCGACGTAACCCTTTACGATGAGCTCTAGATCACCTTCATACACAAGAAACATTTCCTTAGTCCTTTTAAGGTACTTCAGAATATTCTTGACCGTTGTCCAGTGTTCCATTCCTGGATCACTTTGAAACCTTCCCGCCATACTTATGGCAAGGCTGGCATCAGGTCTTGTGCACAGCATTGCACACATGACAGAGCCTATGGCTCAAGCATAGGGGACGACACTCATCTTTTCTCTATCTTCTGTAGTCCTTGGGCATTGAGTCTTACTCAACTTCCCACCTTGCAATATAGGCAAGAACCCTTTCTTGGACTAATCCATTTTGAACTTCTTCAATACTTTGTCAAGGTACGTGCGCTGTGAAAGTCTTATTAAGCGTCTCGGTCTATCTCTATAGATCTTGATGCCTAATATGAAAGCACCTTCTCCTCGGTCCTTCATTGAAAAAATCTTATTCAAATAATCCTTTACGCTTCCCAAAAATTCTATATTGTTTCCAATCAGCAATATTTCATCAACATATAATATTACAAATGCTATAGAGCTCCCACTCACTTTCTTGTAAATACAAGCTTCTCCATAAATATGTATAAACCCATACGCCTTGATCACCTCATCAAAACGCTGATTCCAACTCCGAGATGCTTGCACCAGTCCATAAATGGATAGCTGGAGCTTGCACACTTTGTTAGCATTCTATGGATCAACAAAACCTTCCGGTTGCATCATATACAACTCTTCCTTAAGGAAACCATTAAGGAACACCGTTTTAACATCCATGTGCCAAATTTCATAATTAAAAATGCAGCTATTGCTAACATGATTCTAACGGACTTAAGCATCGCTACGGGTCAGAAACTCTCATCGTAGTCAACTCCTTGAACTTTTGAAAAACCTTTTGCCATAAGTTGAGATTTATAGACGGTGATATTACCGTCGGCGTCCGTATTCTTCTTAAAGATCCATTTATTCTGAATGGCCTTTCACCCTTCAGGTAATAGTTCCAAAGTCCACACTTTGTTTTAATACATGGATCCTATCTCAGATTTCATGGCCTCTAACCATTTATTGGAATTTGGGCCCACCATCACTTTTGCATAGATCGTAGGTTCATTGTTGTCTAACAACATGACTGTTAAGACAGGGTTACCGTACCACTCAGGAGTGGTGTGTGCCCTCATCGACCTACGAGGTTCGACGGCAACTTGATCCGAAGCTTCATGATCATCATCATTGTCTTCCTCTTCAACTGGTGTCTGCTCCACAGAAACATCTTTCTGCGCTGCGCTACTCTCTCGTTGAAGTGAAGGTTCTACAACCTCATCAAGTTCTATCTTCCTCCCACACAATTCTTTTGAGAGAAACTCTTTCTCAAGAAATGTTCCATTTTTAGCGACAAGCACTTTGCCTTCGGATCTGAGATACAAGCTGTACCCAACTGTCTCTTTTGGGAATCCTATGAAGACACATTTCTCCTCTTTGGGTTCCAACTTTTCTGGCTGAAGCTTTTTGACATAAGCATCACATCCCCAAACTTTATAAAAAGACAACTTTGGTTTCTTGCCAAACCGCAGTTCATATGGTGTGATCTCAATGGATTTTGACGGTGCCCTATTTAAAGTGAATGCAGTTGTCTCTAATACATAACCTCAAAATGATAACGGCAAATCAGCAAGAGACATCATAGAATGCATCATATCCAATAATGTACGATTACAACGTTTGGACACACCATTACGCTGTGGTGTTCCGGGTGGAGTCAACTGTGAAACAATTCCACATTGTCTTAAGTGAGTGCCAAACTCATAACTCTAATATTCTCCTTCTCAATTAGATCATAGGAATTTGATCTTCTTGTTATGATGATTCTCCACTTCACTCTAAAATTGCTTGAACTTATCAAACGTTTCAGACTTGTGTTTCATTAAGTAAATATAACCATATCTACCCAAGTCATAGGTGAAGGTGAGAAAATAACGATATCCACCGTGCACCTCAATGCTCATCGGACCGCACACATCAGTAGGTATGATTTCCAATAAGTCACTTGCTTGCTCCGTTGTTCCGGAGAATGGAGTTTTGGTCATCTTTCCCATGAGGCATGGTTCACATGTGTCAAGTGATTCAAAATCAAGTGACTCCAAAAGTCCATCAGCATGGATTTTCTTCATGCGCTTTACGCCAATATGACCTAAGCGGCAGTGCCACAAGAAAGTGGTACTATCATTATCAACTCTACATCTTTTGGCATCAATGTTATGAACATGTGTGTCATTACTATCGAGTTTCAATAAGAATAAAACCCTCACATTGGGTGCATGACCATAAAAGATATTACTCATATAAATAGAACAACTATTATTCTCTGACTTAAATGACTAACCGTCTCGCGGCAGACAAGATCAAGATATAATGTTCATGCTTAACGAAGGAACTAAGTAACAATTATTCAGGTTCATCACTAATCCCGATGGTAATTGAAGTGAGGGCGTGCCGACGGCAATCGCATCAACCTTGGAACCGTTTCCCACGTGCATCGTTACTTCATCCTTCACCAGCCTTTATCTATTCCGTAGTTCCTCTTTTGAGTTGCAAATGTGAGAAACCGAACCGGTATCAAATACCCAGGCACAACAATGAGAGTTGGTGAGGTACACATCAATAACATGTATATCACATATACCTTGTTTGGCGTTGGTCGCCTCCTTGTCGGCAGATACTTGGGGCAGTTCCGCTTCCAGTGACCAGTCCCCTTGCAATGATAGCACTTAGTTTGTAGCTTGGGTCCAGCCTTGGGTTTCTTCACCGGAGGGGCAATAGCTTTGCCACTCTTCTTGAAGTTACCTTTCTTTCCCTTGCCATTTTTCTTGAAACTGGTGGTTTTATTGACCATCAACACATAATGTTCCTTTTGAATTTCTAAATCAACGACTTTCAGCATCGCAAACAGCTCGGCGACTGATTTATTCACCCCTTGCATGTTGTAGTTCATGACAAAGCTTTTGTAGCTAGGTGGCAGTGATTGAAGAACTCTGTCAGTGATCGCCTCTAGCGGGAGAACGATTCCCAACTCAGCCTCATGGATGGAGTACCCAGACATTTTGAGTACGTGCTCAGTGACAGACCCGTTCTCCTCCATCTTGCAAGCATAGAACTTATCGGAGGTCTCATACCTCTCGTTTCAGGCATTCTTCTCAAAGATAAACTTCAATTACTCAAACATCTCATATGCTCCATGAGGTTCAAAACGTCTTTGAAGTCCCGGTTCTAAACCATACAAAAATTGCACACTAAACTACTGAGTAGTCATCTAGACGTGACTGCCAAACGTTCATAACGTCTTCAGCCACCGGGAAGAGGCATGCATCACCTAGCAGTGTATCAAGGACATAGCTTTTTTGGGAAAGCATGAGGACAAGACTTAGATTATGGGCCTAATCTACAAAGTTTCTCCCATCATCTTTTAGATTGGCTTTCTCTAGGAACGCATTAAAATCCAGGGGTGCTACTGCGCAAGCCATTAATCTACAACATAAATTTGCAAAGATTACAGTTTAAGATAATGAGTTTAGTCAATCATATTACTAGAAACTCCGACTCAAATTGACATCCTCTAGTCATTAGAGTGACACATGATCCAAATCCACCAACCCAAGTCAGAGCATCACGTGAGATGAGCTCGTTTAAATGGTGAACATCTTCATGTTGATCATACCAACTATATGACTCATGTTCGACCTTTCAGTCTCTTGTGTTCCGAGGCCATGTCTATACATGCTAGGCTCATCAAGTTTAACTCGAGTGTTCCGCATGTGCAAAACTGTCTGGTACCCGTTGTATGTGAACGTAGAGTTTATCACACCCGATCATCACGCGGTGTCTCAAAACGACGAACTTTCGCAACAGTGCACATTCGGGGAGAATGCAATTTTATATTGAACTTTTAGTGAGGGATCACCTTATAAGGCCACCGACGTACTAAGCAAAACAAGGTACATAAAAAGTATTAACATCACATGCAAATCATAAGTGACATGATATGGCCATGATCTTGTGCTTTTGATCTCCACCTCCAAAGCACCAGCATGATCTCCATCATCACCGGCACCACACCATGATCTCCATCATCACCAGTACCACACCATGATCTCCGTCATCATGATCTCCATCATTGTGTTTCCATCGAGGTTGTCCAACCAACCATGTGTGTACTACTATTGCTACCGTTTAGCGGTAAATTAAAAACATTACATAGTGCTTAATTAGTGACCCAAAGGTCATACAATAATTAAAGACAACCCTATGGGCCTGCCGGTTTCCGTAGCATCGACATGCAAGTCGATATTAACTATTACAACATGATCATCTCATACATCAAATATATATCATCATGTCTTTGTCCATATCATATCACAACATACCCTACAAAAACAAGTTAGACGACCTCTAATTTGTTGTTGCAAAGTTAGACGGCCTCTAATTTGTTGTTGCGTGTTTTACGTGGCTGCTATGGGTATCTAGAAAGAATGTTTATTACCTACGCAAAAACCACAATGGTGATATGCAAGTCGCTATTTAACCTTCTACAAGGACTGCCTCTGTCGAATCTGATTCAGCTAAAGTAGGAGAGACAGACACCCGTTAGCCATCTTTATGCAACAAGTTGCATGTCGGTCGATGGAACCAATCTCTCGTATGTGGACGAGTAAGGTTGGTCCGGGCCCCTTCATCCAACAATACCACTGAATCAAGAAAAGACTAAGGAGGGAAGCAATCTAAATATCAACGCCCACAAACTCATTTGTGTTATACTCGAGATGTCATCTACTCATAGACCTATCTCATGATGTCACTGATGGGGAATGTTGCATGGCAAACAAAACATTCATTACGCACATACAAGATCTATCCATGGTGATGACCATCTACGAGAGGAGAGATTGAATCTACATACCCTTGTAGATCGCTAAGCGGAAGCGTTCAAGAACGTGGTTGATGTAGTGGTACATCTTCGCGATCCAATCAGGAACCGTCCCACAAAGTCCTGATCAAGTGCCGAACGGACGGCACCTCCGCGTTCAACACACGTAAACCTTGGTGAAGCCTTCACCTCCTCGATTCAACGAGCGATGGTGAAGTAGCAGCCCGAGTCCTCTGACAGAACGACGACGTGGTGAGGTATGGGTTGTGATAGCTCACCAGGGCTTCGTCGTGCGGTATATGTAGGAGAGAAACTACGAGGGAGAGGATGAGCAACACCGCGGCAACTTGTCGTGTTGCTTCCCTCTCTCTACCTCTCTATATGTAGGGGGAAGGGACAAGGGAGGGCGACCTAGGGTTTCCCCTAGGGGCCGACAGCCAAGGGGGCGGCGTCTAGGGTTGGTGGCCCCTCCACTTGGGTGCCTTGCCACCCAAGTTGGGTTGGCGGTGCCCTAGGAGGAGGCTTCCTCCCCTTCGGCTGAAGTGTGCAGGGGTGAGGGGCTGCGCCCAGCCCCATGGTGGGATGTGGTCCCCTTCTCCTTGGCCCATGAGGCCCCCAACAATTGTCGGGGCCTCCCGAAACCCCTTTCGACACTCCGGCATTCCCTCGATGCACCCCGGAACACTTCCAGACTCCCATGACCTTCATCCTATATATCAATCTTCACCTCCAGACCATTCTGGAATTCCTCGTCATGTCCGGGATCTCATCAGGGACCCCTAACAACCTTCGATCACCAACACAATGACTCAATTATGCTTATATCGTCACTGAACCATAAGTGTGTAGACCCCGCGGGTACGAGAACTATGCAGACACGACCGAGACACTCTCCGGTCAATAACCAACAAGGGGGTGTGGATTCTCATATTGTCTCCTACATATTCCATGAAGATCTTTATCGGTCGAACCTCGATGTCAAGGATTCAATCAATCCCGTATGCTATTCCCTTTGTCCATCGGTATGTTACTTCCCCGAGATTCGATCGTCATATCTCCATGCCTAGTTCAATCTCGTTACTGGCAAGTCTCTTTACTCATTCCGTAATACAAGATCTCGTGACTAACTCCTTAGTCACATTGCTTGCAAGCTCATTATGATGTTCTATTACCGAGTGGGCCTAGAGATACCTCTCCGTCATACAGAGTGACAAATCCGAGTCTTGATTCATGCCAACCCAACAGACACCCTCGAAGATACCTGTAGAGCACCTTTATAGTCACCCAGTTATGTTCTCATGGTCATAGGAATAGATACTTGACATGCAGAAAAACAGTAGCAGTAAACTGACACGATCATATGCTAAGTTTATAGTTTGGGTCTTGTCCATCACATCATTCTCCTAATGGTGTGATCTCGTTATCAAATGACAAATCATGTCTATGGCCAGGAAATCTTGACCATCTTTGATCAATGATCTAGTCCATTAGAGGCTCACTAGGGACAGTGTGTTGTCTATATATCCACACATGTATTTGAGTTTCCAATCAATACAATTCCAGCGTGGATAATGAACGGTTATCATGAACAAGGAAATATAATAGTAATCACTTCATTATTGCCTCTAGGGCATATTTCCAACAGAAATATACCCATGTTTATCTTGAATAATAATATACAATCACCAAACAATAATTTCTTACTCCAAGACTATCAAAGGATGGAGGATCAAAGAGATCCATGTGGAGGAGCTCTAAGGGCCTCTTCGAGTAAATGGTAGTCGTGGAGCGATGAGGCGTCTCATGAAGATTTCCTTTGATACAAGCACTATAAGCACGATCTTTGGAGAAACTAACATTTTTTAATCCACGTACATGGTCGCCATTGAGGAGACGATATAAATATCTCATATTAACATGGGATAAACGGTGATGCCAAATCCATCCCACATCAACTTTAGGCACTAGACATGTTGGGGTCTTAGTGGGCTCCTTAGAGAAGTTAACCACATAGAGACCATTCTCAACATATCCAACATCAACTACTTTAAGAGTCTTGCTCCACAAGAGGGCCACTGTATCAATATCAAAGAAAGTAGAAAAGCCCATGAGTGCAAGTTGACAAACGGAAAGTATATTGTATGCAAATGTCTCAACAAGCATGACTTTCTCAACGGTTAAATCCGGAGAGATCGCCACCTGCCAAGATGTGATACCTTTGATGTTGTAGTCTCACCAAATTGAACTTGAGTGGCCAAACATGAGTTGGTTTGAACGTCCACCACCAAGTCCTTTCTTTTGGTCATATGATTTGTTGCTACACTATCAAGCATCCATGAACCTCCTCCGGAAGCAAAGTCCTACATAAGATCAATGCTTGGTTTTAGATACCCATTCTCGCATAGATCCTTTTATGTTAGTAACAAGGGTCTTAGGAACCCAAATAGACCATTCAAATGTACTCATAAGGACAACCAACAAATTTGGCATAAACATTGCCCATCACTAGCATGGCATAAAACATAGGAAGGGTTAAAATCACTGGCTTTGTTGGGATGAGTGGCATTGCCCCTTTTTGGCCTTACCACTACCCATCACCTTGTTCTTCTTCTCCTTAGGAGCACCCTCTCCCTTTTCGACAAATGTTTCTTTAAGAGGGAGAGATTGCTTGGTCTTGTATTTTTTGGAGTTCGTCTTCTTTGACTTGTGTACAAACCCAATCCCCTCCTTAGATATAACTTCCTTTTGATTTCTCAAAAGGTCGTTGAGGTTCTTCTTACCTTGTATACAAGTCACAAGGCCCTTCTCAAGTTGCTATTTTAACTTGTTATTTTCCTCCACAAGGTGTGCATGCTCACAACAAGGGTTAGAGGTACGAGCACCATCAATTAAAAAAAGGAGGGTAAGTAGCAATTTACTTAGTGAGTTTCGCTTGTATTTGATCATGAGAAACCTTGAGAGAGGCGTGAGAACTTTTCAAGTCCTTATGTTCCTTGTCAAGTAGCTCAAACTCCTCCTTGAGCTTCTTATGGCCAACCCCAAGTTCAACATTCTCGGTTTTGAGCACACAAGAAAGAACTTGAGCATAATCATGATCTTTCCTTAATTTAGAAAGATCAACATTGTGTGACTCCTTAAGATCTAAACAAAGACCTTGCTCCTCTTCAAGAGCATGAGAAAGATCCGCGATCTCATCAGCATAGTCACGGATATGCCCTTCCATCTTATTGATGGTCTCTTCGTCAGAGTCAATGACATCATTGGCCTCACCTAATTGTTCCAAGAGAGCAAATAAATGCTTCTTGGTCTCTTCCTTGAGTTTACGCATGAATTTATCAAAGGAACTCTCATCAACTTTTACTTCCTCTTTTTCATATCCACTATCCATAGAAGGAGTAGTAGAGATGGTAGTTTTGATGTTGGGGGTTACCTTGTTGGAGGCTTTGTCCATTAGGTACTTGGTGGTGGGGATGAGGTCCTCGTTGGGTGATTCAAAGAGTGACACCATGGTTGGTGAAGAGATAGCAATGGCAACGGAGTTCATTTCCATTCCTTCTCCACTTGCATCATCATCATCATCATCATCATAAAAGTTCTACTCTTCTTGCACCGCAAACCCATTTGGAGGCACTCTCTTCGTGAATTTCTTCTTGTTGGGGAAGGACTTGTACTTTTACTTGTGAATGAGCTTGCCTCCATTGTCTTAACGCTTCTTGTAGGGGCAATCTACAACAAAGTGACTAACATTACCATAATTGTAGCATGTCCTCACTCGTTGATTGCCCTTGGAAGCACTTGAGTTGTTCTTGGAGAAGTTAGGATTGGCATTCCTCTCGTTGCCCCAAAATTGCCTAGGCGCAAGATCCATATGGTCGTGGTAAGCATATTTGGTGTCCTCGGGGCAACACTCCTCCTCTTCTTCTTCTTCCTCCTCCGAGATTGTCTTGGCCTTCAAAGCAAGGTTGGGCTTCTTTGACCGTTGAACACGAGCTAGAGCATTGTCAACGGTCTTGTTCAAGATGATCGTAGCAACGAACACATCCAACACTTCGCTCGAGGACAAGGAGTGAAAGTCCGGTCTTTGATGGATCATGGAAGACATGCCTTTGTTTAATGGCATGATGGCCTTGAGGAACTTGCGCTTGACCCATGTGGTATCCGTGTCCTTGCTCCCATGATCTCGGAGAGAGACGACAAGGTGGTCAATCTCTGGTAAAGCTCCCTTGGGTCTTCATCTTCATTCATCACAAACCCATTGGATTGATATAGATCCACCTCAAAATTTCATCGTTGAATGTTGAGATGCCTTTGTATAATGAGTTGACGTGAGCTTAGCATCTTTGGCAATGGTGAAAGGACGCAAGTGGGAGAGCTCATCTGGTGGCATGGCGCATTGAAGAATGAACAAAGTGGAAGCATTTAGGTTTTTGCCCACTTCTTCTCTTGGAATCATGTTGTAGCGATCATGAGGGTTAAAGCCTTTCTCGGTCACCCTACATAATTGTGTTGAGTTGTGATTCAAATGAGACTTGATACAAATACTCAATTAGGAAAGTTAATCGAATCAAGCTTGGGTGTGGGGGCATTAGGGTTAATATGACATGAAGGAACTAGTCCACCACAGGCTCGGGGAGAGGAAACCGCGACATTGGTGCCCGATCCATTAATTCCATGAGAGGTTTTGGGAAGGCCCGTACTAGCCGATTCCTTGTTGGAGTCAAGATCCATTTTGGAATGGAATGGGTTAACCAAATCCTTCAGATCGGTGGGGAGTTTAAAATTCTCAAGGAATTTATTTAGCGTGTCCGTGACCTCGCTCACCATGGATGATTTGAGAGAGGTGATGGCCTCATTCAAATCATCACGGGTGACAACGGTCGGGAACCTAGCCGTGGAGTTCTCCCCTCCACCACTCACGTCGTCAACCATAATCTTTGGGCAGTTAAGCCTTTAAAAGAGACCTCACTCTGATACCAATTGAAAGGATCGATATGGTTGACTAGAGGGGGTGAATAGAAAACTACCAATTTTTAGCTTTTCTTAACAAATTAGGTTTAACAACAAATAGGTTGTCTGGATATGCAACTAGGTGAGCAACTTATATGATTCTAACAACAAAAATAATACTTATCAAACAAAGAATACACCACCAATATAGCATGCACAAAGTAAAGGTAAGAAATGAGCACAAGTGGAGCCAGTGGAGACGAGGATGTCTTACCAAAGTTCCTTCCCTTTGAGGGGAAGTACATCTTTGTTAGAGTGGTGTGGAGGTACAATGCTCCCCAAGAATCCACTAGGGCCTCCGTATTCTACTCACGCCCTCAGACAATGCGAGATGTCGTGATTCCACTAGTGGTTCCCTTGAAGACGGTGACTGAACCTATACAAACATGGTTGGGGCAATCTCCACTACTTAATTTGAGGCTCCCAATAACACTACAAAGCTTCACCACAATGGATTGTGTCTCCATGGTGACCTCTTACATCTAGGGCTCTCAAACACCCAAGAGTAACAAGATTCGCAAGGAATTAGTGGAGGGAATCAAATTTATCTTGGTGGAAGTGTAGATCGAGGCCTTCTCCTCCAAACCCTAGAGCATCAACAAGATTCAATGTCTAGTAAGGGAGATTTAGAGAAAATGAGCTGAGGAGCAACAATGGAGCTTGGGTTAAAAGAGGTAAGTCAACTAGGGGAAGAAGACTCACTTATATAGTGGGAAGAAGGATCCAGCCGTTAAGCCCCTCTGCCCGTGCGTAAGTGGTAGTTATGCTCTCGAGAGTGGCACTCCCGCTGGCATGGAAGTTACTCCCATTCAGTACAACTCAGAAGCTCAAGGAGGTGGTAGTCCCACCAACGATACTTCCTCTTAGTGTTGCATGAACGGGAGAACCTGCGGTAGAAAAGAGGGGTAGCACGGAAGTACATCTTGGAGCAGTATTAACGCCCTCTACAACATCTCAACTTTCACTCAACAAACCAAATTGTCTAGAGAGCAAAACATAAGCCGGTAGTTCCAGAGGTAGATAAACCCGGTAGTACTGCCGAAGCGGTACTACCACGCTGCTCGAGTCGTACTTCCGCTTATGTCTTGTTTTGTAGGTGTGTGCAGTGGAAGTGGGGCAGCAATTTGAGTGTAGCACCGCTGGAGCGGTACTACTACTCCCTAGTGCCGCTCACTTCCCTGTCAACACCAAAGAACAAAACGTGAGCGGAAGTGTTAGTAGAACTGGAACTTCAGTAGTACCGCTGGAGCGGTACTACTATGGGATAGCATGGTACTACCGCTTAGCTAACTCTAGACAGCTCAAGCATGGAAGGACTGAAACTACAAGTGTTGGGAAGAAATGCGGGTTGCAAGGTGGCCGTGTACGTGATTATTCCATCCAAACCTTTCCAAAGCGGACCCCCTCTTGATAGTATGGATTTCCTACGACTCAAGTCCAACAACACTAAATCGTCAAACAATAACCGTCTTCTCTTTAAACACCGAGGGGAAATAAACTATCTTGTGCCACGTGATACTCTGTGAAACCTAAATGCACACGGTTAGTCCGCAAGGGGCATTGTCATCAATCACCAAAACCACTTAGGGAAAAATGGGTTCTAACATAAAGGATGCGAGAGTACTAGCCTCCATGGGCTCCTCGCGAGCGAAGAGGCGCTCTGCGACATCTATTGCTAGATCGCTTGTCGCGGGGGATCTCGGGAGCGATGTGAGCGTCGAACGGCTCGGACTCGGGTGACCGGCCTGGGTGGTCCATGAGGGGTGGAATGTTGGACGTTCCCGGGGCCATTGGGGGCTTGCATCGTTCCCACGATCGCGCACGACGGCCTAGCTGGACCATCTTGTCGACGTCTTCACCCCCGTCGGCTGGTTTGCTTGCTATAGTTGGGGTGTGTGTTGCACCGGCTCGCGTGATGCCCATGCCCTCTATGGCTACCAAGGCAAACCACCTCGATGGTTCATGACGTGTGAACCACGGGCGCTGTCGGGGCCATCGATATTTGGACGTTTGCATCGCAATCATGCTCGCACACGACAGACTAGCTAGACCCACATGTTGATGTATTTTCCCCCATCGGGCTAGTTCGGTCGATATAGTTGGCGCATGGGGTGTGTGCGGTGGGCCGATCTACGTTGACTAGTGCGACACCTATGCCCCCATCGGGCCAGTTTGGTTGGACCAATCGAGATGGTTCGATCGCAACAACCGGTCTCAGGCGGGCGCTTACGATGATATCGCTATCCCCTGGCCGAATAGCGTGGGATGGGTGGCCTGCCTAGATGTGGAGGGGCTTGGCCTGCCAGGGCCCTTATCATCACGGGCCCTGGTTGATTAGCGTGGAATGGGACATGTAACGTCGGTTGCAATTCCCCGCGTGTATATAAATACACTTCGCATGCTTGGTGGTTTCGCACAGCCTCCCATATGTTGTCTTCTTGTTGAAGCATGTGTGTTTCCTCTTACCGCTTAGCTCCTTCCATGAACTTTTTCGCGAGTCGCCATGTGTAACGATGTGAGCCTAGTGTCCATTGCCGAGGCAATCGTCGCTACACACTCAAAGTAGGTGACGGCGGCCCATGGATGTTTCCCGTCTCATCGAGGAAAGGCTAGGGAGGAGGTTGCAGTCACCGTCGTTTTCTTGGTCCGTCACCGCGCCATTTGTTTTATGGCTGACTAAGGTTCATCCTTTCTCTTCTTATTATTCATTTCACTCTTTCAATGATTGATTTGCATATGTCTTGTTTTCTAATTTTTGCATTTCCTTTACCCATGGCAATCTCCAAGTGAAGAAGTGGGACGTCATTTACTTTGGTGTTGTCTCGGAGGGCGTTGGCAAGGTAGTTCATGTTGTTGATGGAGCATCCAAGGTTGTTGGCGTCAGCATATTTTGCGTAGGCCTCATCTCCTTACATAAACATAATTCATGTTAACCACCAGACAACAAACACAATCAGGTACATGGAAACCTGTAAGTCTCAAGCTCACGCCCCACGACATGCTCTCTCTCCATCGCCAATGCATGCCCAATTACGATCTCCTCAAAGTCTCCTCCAATATTTCGACATGACGAATGGCAAGGACGACGAGGAACCAGCCATGGCATGGCATCATCGCGACGTTGCGTAGACTTCGACAAAATGTCCCCCTCCATAACCAATGCTTGCCCAATTACGGTCTTCTCAAAGTCTCCAATATTTCGCCATGACAAACACCAAGGAGGACGAGGAACCAGTTGTGGCATGGCATCATCACAACGTTGCGTAGATTTCGACATAATGTCAAGGAATCTTCGGCTTGGCACCAGGTGGGTTGTGACACACTCCAACCTGTCTCAAAGATCCCACTCGGGCTTTGTTCGGTTCCACTGGAACCAAACCTCTACGGTATTAGACACACCTAGGGATTTCGTGTTCCCCACATCATCACCCAATCCCCTAACCAATGAACCCTGCTAATCCATGTACAACATAGTCTGTTCGATTAGTCCCCGGCAATCTCCCATTGATGGTCTTACATTGCAGCAACAAATCAACCAAACCTCCTGTAGTTGTTCTTTGTACCAAATAAAAGGAACATCATAGACAACAAACTTGCTATAAATTTCATAAGTCCATGCACCAAATCAACAGAACATCATATGAGAAGCTTGCTGCAAGTTGATAATTTTGAAGAAGAAAAAAAGATCCAACTCAAACGATACAACATGAACTCTCAATATTTAGAAGTCAAAAACGACCCTAATCAACAATCACTAATGTAGAATTATTATTTTTCCGAGCATGATCAACTTTTTGCCGTATCGAACAAATGACTCTCATCTTGCCAATGTCGCTTCCATATTGATTGATGCACCGCATTGGCAATAAAGGGTAGTCAGTCCACATCAAAGGACTAATGTCACAAAATAGCCATGCATTGATGACAAGTAGCAAACAAAGATCACGAAATAATCATGCATTGATTTCCAAAATTCATAGATCAAATGGGAAGCAACAACGCATCCATATCCACCAAAAAATGATGTTCCAATGGAAGGTTGCAAATAGCAGCACAAAATACTAATATTAGAAATGACCAACCTAGCATATATATCAATGATATGGCGTGTTATACGTTGTGTAAGAATACATTGCAGATGCTTAGATCTATTCAATAACAATATGTGTAGCTGATTGTAACAGAGGGTGAAGTACCAGTGGTGTACTATTGTTGGGCAAAGGATAAATGTTTTTAGAGACGAACTGGCATATGATCTTGAAATACAAATCCTAGAGGTGGAGCCTTTCCATGATAGCAGTGGTGAATGTAGACATGATGCAGGGAACAGTATCAACTTGGGAAATGGAGAACCAACACCAATTTTGGATGTTCAATACAAGTATGCATGCAAGTAGATACAAGGAGGATTCTTGCATATTCTATATGTTCTTGCAAGGAAATAAAAAAACAAGGGAGCTTCATGTGAGTACCTGAATTATTCCATTTCAGCTCTCAACCACATAAGAGCAGTCTCCGGTGTGACACTCATGAAAATCTCTCGGTTCTCGGGGATCTTGAACACTCGGAAAGCCTTGACTTATTCCTCGGGTGTGATGCACATTGTTTTCAGCAGGTCGGTGCAGTTTTTGATAGAGTACTCATCCACAACCCTTGGCTTATTCCTCTCATCTTCCACCTGCTTCACCCTTATTTACAAGTACTTCTCCATCATTGCAACCACATCACTATTCACCCCCCCCCCTCCGCCTCTTTGGTGCTTTTTTGTCCATTTTTTTATGGTGCACTAGACAAACTTGGTTGCGTTTGATGGGGCTCAAGAGCAATATTTTCTTGCACGAACACCTCCTCAACGTCGTCATCAATCTGCACCCTTTCTCCTCCAAGATTCTCACCATTGGCTGATGTTTCTCCTCCAATATTCTCACCATTGGATGATGTTTATGTTGGAAATATGCCCTAGAGGCAATAATAAAATGATATTATTTTATTTCCTATTTCAAGATAATCGTTTATTATCCATGTTATAATTGTATTGAATGGAAACACAAATGCATGTGTGGATATATAAACAAAACAATGTCCCTAGTGAGCCTCTAGTTGACTAGCCTATTGGTCAAGGATGGTTAGGTTTCTAGCCATAGACAAGTGTTGTCACTTGATGATGGGATCACATCATTGGGAGAATGATGTGATGGACAAGACCCAAACTATAAACGTAGCATATGATCGTGTCATTTTGTTGCTATTGTTTTCTGCATGTCAAGTATACATTCCTATGACCATGAGATCATGTAACTCACTCACACCGGAGGAATGCCTTTTGTGTATCAAACATCGCAACGTTACTGGGTGACTATAAAGGTACTTTACAGGCATTTCTGAAGGTGTCCGTTGAGTTAGCATGGATCAAGACTGGGATTTGTCACTCCGTGTGACGGAGAGGTATCTCGGGGCCCACTCGGTAATACAACATCACAAACATGCCTTGCAAGCAGTGTGACTAAAGAGTTAGCCACGGGACCTTGTATTACAGAACGAGAAAGTGACTTGCCGGTAACGATATTGAAATAGGTATGGTGATACCGACGATCAAATCTCACGCAAGTAACATACCCAAGGACAAAGGGAATGATATACGGGATTGTGTGAATCCTTGACATAGAGGTTCAACCGATAAGATCTTCGTAGAATATGTAGGATCCAATATGGACGTCCAAGTACCGCTGTTGGATATTGGCCGGAGAGTGTCTTGGTCATGTCTACATAGTTCTCGAACCCGAAAGGTCTGCACACTACGTTCGGTGACGTTTTCGGTATAGTTGAATTATTGATGTTGGTCACCAAATGTTGTTCGGAGTTGCGAATGAGATTCCGGACGTCACGAGTGTCTCTGGAATGGTCCAGGAACGAAGATTGATATATAGGATTTTTTGCATTTGGCTTCCGGAAAGATTTTGGGCATTACTGGTAAAGTACCGGGAATGATGAATGGGTTCCGGTGTTTTACCGGGAGGGGCCACCCACCTAGGAGAGGACCTAATAGGCCCATGGGTGGTGCACCAGCCCTTTGTGGGCTGGTGAGGCCAGCCCAATAAGCCTATTTCGGCCAAGGCAAAAAGAAATAGGAAAAAAAGGAAAGAGGTGGACAAGATAGGAAGGAATCCTCCACCAAACCTAATTGGAGGAGGACTCCTCCCTCCTTGCTTCGGTCGAAGCCTCCTCCTTGGAGGAGGAGGCAAGGCACCCTCCCCTTGGTTCTTCCTATATATAGTGGAGGTTTGAGAGGGTTTTTGCACCTCAAGCCTTTGTGCAGCCCTCTCTCCCTCCACTACTTCGTGACACCTCGTAGCTAGATCGGTACGGCACGGCGAAGCCCTGCCGGAGTAGCTCCACCATCATCACCGCCACGCCGTCGTGCTGCCGAAGAATTTAGCTACCTCTTCGTCTCTCTTGCTAGATCAAGAAGGCGGAGGTCGTCATCGAGTTGTACGTGTGTTGAACGCGGAGTTGCCGTCCGTTCGGTGTAGATTGGGACGGATCGTGGGACGACGACAATTTGGATCGCGGAGACATTCCACTACATCAACCGCATTTCTTAACGCTTCCCGCTTAGCGATCTACAAGGGTATGTGGATCCTATATCCCTCTCGTAGATGATCATCACCATGATAGGTCTTCGTGTGCGTAGGACATTTTTTGTTTCCCATGCAACGTTCCCCAATAGTTTCTCCATGATTCTCACGAAGATACTCACCAGCTCCTCCCGGATTCTTGAGTTGTGCTTGGGCTGAGTACTGTGATAACTCGATAGATGTGAAGTTGTATGTCCCTTCAACAGTTTGGCCTACAAGTTAAAGTGACAATCAAATATAAGATTTCAAAATAAAAGACCAAACAAACATAAAACAATGACATGAGTATATATATGAAGTTGATAACTGACCATCATGCAATTCTCCCAAAATATCAAAAAGAGGGAAACCTTTTGTCCTGAACTTTCCAGCTTTAGGGTGTGACTGCATAATTGACAAAACAATGAGATTAGGGCATGCAACAAAGCAATGAAACTTTTAGGGAATAACAATGACATTCTTACTATGATATTTTTTCCAAAGTGGTGGATCTGCTAGATTTCGCCGGTCATCCCATGAAACGCTACTTTGCTTCCTTATCTCTTTAATCATCCTATATTCTCTTTTCAACTCTTTCCCCTTTTCTTGGATCTTCTTCTTCCCGTACTTAGCATAAGGATTCTTATGGTGGAATTTCTTCACTATCTTATTCCATGCTTCAGAGCTCCATCCATTTTGACCCTTATGTTCAGGTGTAGCATGCTCACGAAGCAAGTCCACGAGATCTTTCTCAAGGCTTGCATTCCACATATCATGTTAATGTACCTTTTTCTATCTTAACTAGTTTCACATAGCTAGAGAAATATCTAAGATTGTACAAGAGCTAGTTTATTACCTTTTGGAGACTCTCTCCTCCTCTTCTCCACACTCTCTGTAGGGGGTGACGCTCCACGCCTTTCGGTTACTTCTTTCAGGAGGTTCAACCTTGGTGATCCTCAAGCAGTAATCATAATGATTTTTGGACAAAACAAGTATCCAAGTGACTATTTATAACATGAGATGAAAGTAAAACAAGTTTGAAAGTGACTATTTATTACGAAGCTTCATTGTTCCCTAAGGTTGCCGCTGACAATCTGCCCACATTTGATGAGCAATTGTATCCCTAAGATTGTCGCCTTCATGGTTGACTTGATGATTTTGAGGAATGTCACCATCTGGAAGATCCACAAAATTCACGGGAGGTATGTTGATTGCTTGATTATCTAACCAACGCTCATCTCCTTGGCGAGATCGAATGATGTTATGTAAGATTGCCGTTGCTGCTGGAAGCTTGACTTGATTCTCTATTCGATGATGTGTGCCTATTGGAAATATGCCCTAGAGGCAATAATAAAGTGGCTATTATTATATTTCCAAGTTCATGATAATTGTTTGATATTCCTGCTATAATTGTATTAACCGTAAACCGTAATACATGTGTGAATATATAGATCACAATGTGTCCCTAGTGAGCCTCTAGTTGGCTAGCTCGTTGATCAATAGATGATCATGGACATTGGATGCCATTGATAACGGGATCACATCAGTCATCATTGGAGAATGATGTGATGGACAAGACCCAAAGCTAAGCATAGCACTAGATCGTGTTGTTCATCTACTAAAGTTTTTCTAATGTCAAGTATCATTTCCTTAGACCATGAAATTGTGCAACTCCCGGATACCGTAGGAGTGCTTTGGGTGTATCAAACGTCACAACGTAACTAGGTGATTATAAAGGTGCACTACAAGTATCTCCGGAAGTATGTGTTGGGTTGTACGAATCGAGACTGGGGTTTGTCACTCCGTGTGACGGAGAGGTATCTCTGCGCCCACTCGATAATCCATCATCATATTGAGCTCAGTGTGACTAAGGAGTTAGTTACGAGATGATGTGTTACTGAACGAGTAAAGAGACTTTCGGTAACGAGATTGAACAAGGTATAGGGATACCGACGATCGAATCTCGGGCAAGTATCATACCGGTAGACAAAGGGAATTGCATATGGGATTGATTGAATCCACGACATCGTGGTCCATCCGATGAGATCATCGTGGAACATGTGGGAACCAACAGAGATATCCAGACCCTGCTGTTGGTTATTGACCGGAGAGGTGTCTCTGTCAAGTCTGCATGCTTCCCGAACCCGCAGGGTCTACACACTTAAGGTTCGAGGATGCTAGGGTTATAGGGAAATAGTGTATGTGGTTACCCAAGGTTGTTTGGAGTCCTGGATGAGATCCCGGACGTCGCGAGGAGTTCCGGAATGGTCCGTATGTAAAGATTTATATATAGGAAGTGAGGAATTGGTCACCGGAAGTATTTTGGGTGACACCAGTAATGTACCGGGACCACCGGAAGGGTTCCGGGGGTCCACCGGCAAGGGTCATCAGCCCCAAGTTGCTACATGGGCTAAGAGTGGGTGTTAACCAGCCCATATGTGGGCTGGTGGGCCACCACAAGCAGCCCAAGGCGCAGCAAGGGGTGGAGGGGGCAAACCCTAGGCGTGGGAGGCCACTTTGGGCCTCAAAGCCCAACCCTATGGCGCCTCCACCACCTTGGCCGCCGCCCCAAGGGCCATCTAGGGCTACCGCACCCTTAGGATGGGAAACCCTAAGGGTGGGCACCCTCCTCCCTCTCCTCCTATTTATAGTGGGGGTTTTGGGCAGATTTAAGACAAGAATTTTCTCTCTCTCGGTGCAGCCCTAAACCTCCTCCACCTCGTCCTCTGTAGTGCTTGGCGAAGCCGTGTTGGAGTTACCACGCAGCTCCACCGTCACCACGCTGTCATGCTGCCAGAGCTCTCCCTCAACCTCTCTTTCCTCCTTGCTGGATCAAGGCGTTGGAGACGTCACCGGCTGCACGTGTGTTGAACGCGAAGGCACCGACGTTCGGTGCATAGATCGGAATCTACCGCGATGTGAATCGCTGCGAGTACGACCCCATCAACCGTGTTCTAGCAACGCTTTCGCTTAGTGATCTTCAAAGGAATGAAGATTCTCTACTCCTTTGCTCGTTGCTGGTTTCTCCATAGATATCTCCTTGCATGGCGTATGAAAATTTTGAAATTACTACGTTCCCCAATAGTGCCATCCGAGCCAAGGTTCTATGCGTAGATTCTATGCACGAGTAGAACACAAAAGTTGTGGGCACTGATTTTGTCAATTGCTTGCCATTACTAGTCTTATATTGATTCGGCGGCATCGTGGGATGAAGCGGCCCGGACAGACTTTACACGTACCCATACGTGAGACTGGTTCCACCGACCGACATGCACTAGTTGCATAAGGTGGCTAGCGGGTGTCTGTCTCTCCCACTTTAGTCGGATCGGATTCGATGAAGATGGTCCTTATGAAGGGTAAATAGCATTGGCATATCAACGTTGTGGCTGTCACGTAGGTAAGAAGCGTTCTTGCTAGAAAGCCTAACCAGCCACGTAAAACTTGCAACAACAATTAGAGGACGTCTAACTTGTTTTTGCAAGGTATGCTATGTGATATGATATGGCCAAAAGGATGTGATGTTACATATGTGATGTATAAGATTGACCATGTTCTTGTAATAGGATTCACGACTTGCATGTCGATGAGTATGACAACCGGCAGGAACCATAGGAGTTGTCTTAATTTATTGTATGAGATGAAACGCCATGTTGATTACTTTACTTTATCGCTAACGGTTAGCTATAGTAGTAGAAGTAATAGTTGGCGTGACGACTTCACGGAGACACAATGATGGAGATCATGGTGTCATGCCGCTGATGATGATGATCATGGTACCCCGGAGATGGAAATCAAAGGAGCAAGATGATATTGGCCATATCATGTCACTATATGATTGCATGTGATGTTTATCATGTTTTTTATCTTATTGCTTAGAACGACGGTAGCAAAAATAAGATGACCCCTCATTAAAATTTCGAGATATGTATTCCCCTAAGTGTGCACTGTTACGAAGGATCATTGTCTCGAAGCACCACGTGATGATCGGGTGTGATAGATTCTAACGTTCGCATACAACGGGTGTAAGCCAGTTTACACACGCAAAGCACTTAGGTTGACTCGACGAGCCTAGCATGTACAGACTGTTGGAAATATGCCCTAGAGGCAATAATGAATTGGTTATTATTATATTTCCTTGTTCACGATAATTTTCTATTGTTCATGCTATAATTGTATTAACCGTAAACCGTAATACATGTGTGAATATAGAGATCACAATATGACCCTAGTGAGTCTCTAGTTGGCTAGCTCGTTGACAAATATATGATCATGGTTTCTTGATCATGTACGTTGGATGTCATTGATAATGGGATCACATCATTGGGGAATGATGTGATGGACAAGACCCAATCCTAAGCATAGCACTAGATCGTGTTGTTCGTCTCCTAAAGATTTTCTAATTTCAAGTATCATTTCCTTAGACCATGAGATTGTGCAACTCCCGGATACCGTAGGAGTGCTTTGGCTGTATCAAACGTCACAACGTAACTGGGTGATTATAAAGGGAACTACGGGTATCTCCGAAAGTGTCTGTTTGGTCATACGAATCGAGACTGCGATTTGTCACTCCATGTGACAGAGAGGTATCTCTGGGCCCACTCGGTAATCCATCATCATATTGAGCTCAGTGTGAGTAAGGAGTTAGCTACGGGATGATGTGTTACGGAACGAGTAAAGAGGCTTGTCAGTAACGAGATTTTACAAGGTATGGGGATACCGATGATCGAATCTCGGGCAAGTGTCATACCAATAGACAAAGGGAATTGCATACGGGATTGATTGAATCCTTGACAACGTGGTTCATCCGATGAGATCATCATGGAACATGTGGGAATCAACATGGATATCCAGACCCCGTTGTTGGTTATTGACCGGAGAGGTGTCTCGGTCATTTCTGCATGTCTCCCGAACCCGTAGGGTCTACATACTTAAGGTTTGATGACTCTAGGGTTATAGGGAAATAGTGTACATGGTTACCGAAGGTTGTTCGGAGTCCCGGATGAGATCTCGAACATCACGAGGAGCTCCGAAATGGTCCGGGGGTAAAGATTGATATATAGGAAGTCCTGTTTTGGTCACCGGAAAATATTCGGGCTCATCGGTACTGTACCGGGAGCGCCGGGAGGGTGCCGGAGGACCCCAAGGAGGGGTGTGATGACCAAAGGACTTCATGGGCTGTTAGAGGAGGTGTACCAGCCCTTATTGGTCTGGCCAAGGTCTTCCCTAAATGCCCATGCGGCTAGGGATAAAGAGATAAAGCAAAAGGAGATTTAAAAGGAAGGGATCCACCTCCCTTGTGGGAGGTGGACTCCTCGCTTAGCTTGCCCGAACCTCTCCTCCTTGGAGGAGGGGCCAAGGCATCCCTCTCTCTCCCTCCTCCTATATATACTTGAGGTTTTGGCCCTTTTGAGACATACAATTGATCTCTCCATGGAGCATCCATACTTCTCCTCCTCCTCGCCCTCCATAGTGCTTAGCGAAGCCCTACCGGAGTACCACATAGCTCCACCGTCACCACGCCGTCGTGCTGCCAGAGCTCTGCCTCAACCTCTCCTCCATCCTTGTTGGATCAAGGCGTTGGATACGTCACCGGGCTGCATGTGTGTTAAATGCGGAGGCACCATCGTTTGGTGCATAGATCAGAATCCACCGCGATCTGAATCGCTACAAGTACGACTAAATCAACCACGTTCATAGTAACGCTTCCGTTTGGCGATCTTCAAAGGTATGAAGAGGCTCTACCTCTTTGCTCGTTGTTGGTTTCTCCATCGATAGATCCTTGTGTGACGTAGGAAATTTCTGAAATTACTACGTTCCCCAACAGTGGTATCCGAGCCAAGGTTCTATGCGTAGATTCTATGCACGAGTAGAACACAATTACTTTCCATTACTAGTCTTATCTTGATTCGGCGGCTTCGTAGGATAAAGCGGCCCAGACCGACTTTACATGTACTCTTACGTGAGACTGGTTCCACCGACCGACATGCACTAGTTGCATAAGGTGGCTAGTGGATGTCTGTCTCTCCCACTTTAGTCGGATCGGATTCGATGAAGAGGGTCCTTATGAAGGGTAAACATCATTGGCATATCAATGTTGTGGCTGTCACGTAGGTAAAAGCGTTCTTGCTAGAAACCCTAACCATCCACGTAAAACTTGCAACAACAATTAGAGGACGTCTAACTTGTTTTTGGAGGGTATGCTATGTGATGTGATATGGCCAAAAGGATGTGATGTATGAGATTGATCATGTTCTTGTAATAGGATTCACGACTTGCATGTCTATGAGTATGACAACCGGCAGGAGCCATAGGAATCGTCTTAATTTATTGTATGAGATGCAACACCATGTTGATTACTTTACTTTATCGCTAACGGTTAGCTATAGTAGTAGAAGTAATAGTTGGTGTGACGACTTCACAGAGACATAATGATGGAGATCATGGTGTCATGCTGGTGACGATGATGATCATGGTGCCCCGAAGATGGTGATCAAAGGATAAAGATGGTATTGGTCATATCATGTCACTATATGATTGCATGTGATGTTTATCGTGTTTTACATCTTATTTCTTAGAATGACGGTAGCAAAGATAAGATGATCCCTCATAAAATTTCGAGATATGTATTCCCCTAAGTTTGCACCGTTGCGAATGTACGTTGTTTCGAAGCACCACGTGATGATCGGGTGTGATACATTCTAACGTTTGCATACAACGGGTGTAAGCCAGTTTACACACGCAGAACACTTAGGTTGACTCGACGAGCCTAGCATGTACAGACATGGCCTCGAATACGGGAGACCAAAAGGTCGAACATGATTTGTATGGTTGATAAGATCAGCATAGAGATGCTCACCATCGATGACTAGTTCGTCTCACGTGATGATCGGACACGGGCTAGTCGACGTGGATCTTGTTTCACTTGGATGACTAGAGGGATATCAATCTAAGTGGGAGTTCATTGAATAATTTCATTATATGAACTTAATTATCATGAACATAGTCAAAAGGTCTTTACAAATGATGTTATAACTTGCGCTACGGCTCTGTGGTTTTTGATATGTTCCTAGAGAAAACTTAGTTGAAAGATGATGGTACCAATTATGCGGACTAGGTCCGTTAAGTGAGGATTGTCCTCATTGCTGAGCAGAAGGCTTATGTCCTTAATGCACCGCTCGGTGTGATGAACCCCAAGCATCATATGTGGATGTTGTGAACAGCTGGCATACACGTTTTTGATAACTACATGATAGTTCAGTGCATAAACAGCTTAGAATTGAGGCGCTAAAGACGTTTCGAATGTCACGGGACATACGAGATGTTCCAAGAGATGAAATTGGGATTTCATGCTCGTGCCCTTGTTGATAGGTATGAAACCTCTGACAAGATTATTTGTAAAGGAGAAAAGCTCAATCGTTGAGCATGTGCTTAGATTGTCTGAGTACTATAATCACTTGAATCGAGTGGGAGTTGATCTTCCAGATGAGATAGTGATAGTTCTCCAAAATCACTACCACCAAGCTACTAGAGCTTCGTGATGAACTATAACATATTAGGGATAGATATGATGATCCTGGAGCTATTCGCAATGTTTGACACCACGAAGGTAGAAATCAAAAAAGAGCATCAATTGTTGATGGTTAGTAGAACCACTAGTTTCAAGAAGGGCAAGGGCAAGAAGGGATACTTCATTAAACGGAAAATCAGTTGCTGCTCTAGTGAAGAGACCCAACGTTGAACCCAAACCCGAGACTAAGTGGTTCTATAATGAGGGGAACACTCACTGAACTACCCTAGATACTTGGTATATGAGAAGGCTGGCAAAGTCGACAAAAGTATATTGGATATACATGATATTGATGTGTACTTTACTAGTACTCCTAGTAGCACCAGGGTATTAGATACCGGTTCGATTGCTCAGTGTTAGTAACTCGAAATAAAAGCTGCGGAATAAACGGAGACTAGCTAAAGGCGAGGTGATGATGTGTGTTGGACGTGTTTCCAAGGTTGATATGATCAAACATCGCACGCTCCCTCTACCATCAAGATTAGTGTTAAACCTAAATAATTGTTATTTGGTGCTTGCGTTGAGCATAGACATAATTGTATTATGTTTATGGCAATACGGTTATTCATCGAAAGAGAATAATGGTTATTCTATTTACTTGAATAATACCTTCAATGGTCTTGCACCTAGAATGAATGGTTTATTGAATCTTGATCGTAGTGATACACATGTTCATAACATTGTTGCCAAAAGATACAAAGTAGTAATGATAGTACCACTTACTTGTGGCACTGCAGCTTGAGTCATATTGGTATAAAACACATGAAGAAGCTCCATACTGATGGATCTTTGGACTCACACGTTTTGGAAACGTTTTGAGACATGTGAACCATGTCTGTTGGTATAAACACATGAAGAAACTCCATGTGGATGGATCATTTGGACTCACTTGATTTTTGAATCACTTGAGACATGAAAATCATACCACATGGGCAAGATGACTGAAGACCTCGTTTTCAAGTGAGATGGAACAAGAAAGTAACTTGTCGGAAGTGATACATTTTGATGTGTGCAGTCCAATGAGTGCTGAGGCATGCAGTGGATATCATTATGTTCTTACTTCACAGATGATTTGAGTGGATAGTAGTATATTTACTCGATGAAACGCAAGTCTAAATTATTGAAAGGTTCGAGTAAATTCAGAGTAAAGTTAGAGATCATCGTGAAAAGAGGATAATATGTCTACAATGTGATCGTGGAGGTAAACATATATATGTGAGTTGCGAGTTTGGTAAACATTTAAGACAATATGAAAAATGTTCACAACTCATGCCACCCGGAAGACCATAGTCTGATGGTGTGTCCGTATGTCATAGTCGTGTCCTATTAGATATGGTGCATACTATGATGTCCCTTATCAAATTACCACTATCGTTTATGGGTTTTAGGCATTAGAGACAACCACATTCACTTTAAATAGGGCACCAAGTAATTCCATTGAGCTGACACCGTATGAACTATGGTTTAGAGAAACCTAAGCTGTCGTTTCTTAAAAGTTTGGAGTTGCGATGCTTATGTGAAAGAGTTTCAACCTGATAAGCTCGAACCCAAAGCAGATAAATGCGTCTTCATAGGACACTTAAAACAGTTGGGTATACCTCCTATCTCAGATCCGAAAGCAAAATTGTTTGTTTCTAGAAACGGGTCCTTTCTCGAGGAAAAGTTTCTCTCGAAAGAATTGAGTGGGGGTATGGTGGAGACTTGGTGAGGTTACTGAACCATCACTTCAACCAGTGTGTAGCAGGGCGCAGAAAGTTGTTCCTGTGGTGCCTACACAATTTAAGTGGAAGCTAATGATAGTGATCATGAAGCTTCGGATGAAATCACTACCAAACCTCGTAGGTCGACAAGGACACATACTACTCCAGAGTGGTACGGTAATCCTGTCTTGGAGGTCATGTTGCTAGACAACAATGAACCTACGAGCTATGGAGAAGCGATGGTGGGCCCGGATTCCGACAAATGGCTAGATGCATGAAATCCGAGAGGATGATCCATGTATGAAAACAAAGTGTAGACTTTGGAACAACTACTTGATGGTCATAAGACTATTAACTAGCAGATGGATCTTTAAAAGGAAGACATATGATGATGGTGAAAAGTGACCATTAAGAAAGCTCGATTTGTCGCAAAGATGTTTCCGACAAAGTTCAAAGAGTTGACTACAATGAGACTTGCTCACTCGTAGTGATGCTGAAAGTCTGTTGGAATTATGTTAGCAGTTGTTGCATCATTTATGAAATCTTGCAGATAGGATGTCAAAATATTGTTCCCTCGACAATTTCCTTGAGGAAAGGTTGTATGGGATACAACCAGAAGATTTTGTCAATCCTAAAGAATGCTAACAGGTATGAAAAAGCTCCAACGATCTTTCTATGGACTGGAGCAAGCATCTCGGAGTTGGAATATACGCTTTGATGAGATGATCAAAGATTTTGGTTTTATACAAAGTTTATGAGAAACTTGTATTTCCAAAGAAGTGAGTGGGAGCACTATAGAATTTCTGATAAATATATGTGGTTGACATATTGTTGATCGGAAATAACGTAGAATTTCTAGAAAGCATAAAGGGTTGTTTGAAAGGAGTTTTTCAAAGGAAAACCCGGATTAAGCTACTTGAACATTGAGCATCAAGGTCTATGGGGATGGATCAAAGTGCCTAATAGAACTTTCAACGAAATACATGCCTTGACAAGTTTTGAAGGAGTTCAAAATAGATTGGCAAAGAAGGAGTTCTTGGTTGTGTTGTAAGGTGTGAATTTGAGTAAGACTCAAAAGCCCGACCACGGCAAAAGAAAGAGAAAGGACGAAGGTCGTCCCCTATGCATAGACCATAGGCTCTATAGTATGCTATGTTGTGCACCGCACCTAAAGTGTGCCTTGCCATGAGTCAGTCAAGGGGTACAAGAGTGATCCAAGAATGGATACTGGACAGCGGTCAAAGTTGTCCTTAGTAACTAGTGGACTAAGAAATTTTTCTCGATTATGGAGGTGATTGAAGAGTTCGTCGTAAAGTGTTACGTCGATGCAAGATTTGACACTAATCCGGATAACTCTGAGTAGTAAACCGGATTCATATAGTGGAGCAGTCATTTGGAATGGTTCCAAATGGTGCATGGTAGCAACATTTATAGAAAGACATAGAGATTTGTAAAGCAAACACAGATCTAAAAGGTTCAGACTCGTTGACTAAAAACCTCTCTCAGAAACAAGACATGATCGAACCCCAGAACTGTATGGGTGTTAGATTGATTACAATCACATAGTGATGTGAACTAGATTATTGACTCTAGTTCAAGTGGGAGACTATTGGAAATATGCCCTAGAGGCAATAATATATTGGTTATTATTATATTTCCTTGTTCATGATAATTGTCTATTATTCATGTTATAATTGTATTAACCGAAAACCGTAATACATGTGTAAATATATAGATCACGATATGTACCTAGTGAGTCTCTAGTTGGCTAGCTCGTTGATCAATAGATGATCATGGTTTCCTAATCATGGACAACGGATGTCATTGATAATGGGATCACATCATTGGGGAATGATGTGATGGACAAAACCCAATCCTAAGGATATCACTAGATTGTGTTGTTCGTCCGCTAAAGCTTTTCTAATCGCAAGTATCATTTCCTTGGACCATGAGATTGTGCAACTCCGCAATACCGCAGGAGTGCTTTGGGTGTATCAAACGTCACAACATAACTGGGTGATTATAAAGGTGCACTACGGGTATCTCCAAAAGTGTCGGTTGGGTTGTACGAATCGAGACTGCGATTTGTCACTTCGTGTGACGGAGAGGTATCTTTGGGCCCACTCGGTAATCCATTACCATATTGTGCTCAGTGTGACTAAGGAGTTAGCCACGGGATGATGTGTTACAGAACGAGTAAAGAGGCTTGCCGGTAACGAGATTGAACAAGGTATGGGGATACCGACGATTGAATCTCGGGCAAGTGTCATACGGATAGACAAAGGGAATTGCATACGGGATTGATTGAATCCTTGACATCGTGGTTCATCCGATGCTATCATCGTGGAACATGTGGGAACCAGCATGCATATCCAGACCCCGCTGTTGGTTATTGACTGGAGAGGTGTCTCGGTCATGTCTGCATGTCTCCCGAACCCGTAGGGTCTACACACTTAAGGTTCGATGACGCTAGGGTTATAGGGAAATAGTGTACGTGGTTACCGAAGGTTGTTCGGAGTCTCGGATGAGATCCTGGACGTCACGAGGAGCTCCGGAATGGCCCGGAGGTAAAGATTGATATATAGGAAGTCCTATTTTGGTCACTCGAAAAGTATCAGACTCATCGATAGTGTACCGGGAGTGCCGGGAGGGTGCCGGAGGACCCCCGGGAGGGGTGTGACGACCAAAGGACTTCATGGGCTGTTAGAGGAGGTGGACTAGCAATTATTGGGCTTTCCAAGGCCTTCCCTAAAGGCCCATGCAGCTAGGGATAAAGAGATAAGTCAAAAGGAGATTTGAAAGGAAGGGATCCACCTCCCTTGTGGGAGGTGGACTCCTCCCTTAGCTCGGCCAAACCTCTCCTCCTTGGAGGAGGGGCCAAGGCAGCCCTCCCTCTCCCTCCTCCTATATATACTTGAGGTTTTGGCCCTTTTGAGACACACAATTGATCTCTCCACGGAGTATCCATGCTTCTCCTCCTCGTCGTCCTCCGTAGTGCTTAGCGAAGCCCTGCCGGAGTACCACATAGCTCCACCGTCACCACGCCATTGTGCTGCTGGAGCTCTCCCTCAACCTGTCATCCATCCTTGCTGGATCAAGGCATTGGAGATGTCACCGGGTTGCACGTGTGTTGAACGCTGAGGCACCATCGTTTGGTGTATAGATCGGAATCCACTGCGATCTGATCGCTGCGAGTACGACTCCATCAACCGCGTTCATAGTAACGCTTCTGCTTAGCGATCTTCAAAGGTATGAAGATGCTCTACCCGTTTGCTCGTTGTTGGTTTCTCTAGAGATAGATCCTTGTGTGACATAGTAAATTTTTGAAATTACTACGTTCCCCAACACAGACATGGCCTCGAATACGGGAGACCGAAAGGTCGAACATGAGTCATATGGTTGATACGATCAGCATGGAGATGCTCACCATTGATGACTAGTCTGTCTCACGTGATGATTGGACACGGCCTAGTCGACGTGGATCATGTAACACTTGGATGACTAGAGGGATGTCGATCTAAGTGGGAGTTCATTAGTAATTTGATTAGATGAACTTAGTCTAAAATTGTCTTTACAAATATTGTAGATCCAATGTCCAACGCAAATGTCCCATTCAACTTCAACACATTCCTAGAGAAAACCAAGCTGAAAGACGATGGGAGAAACTATGCGGACTGGGCTTGTAACTTAAAGCTCATTGTCATGGCTTCGAAGAAGGCATATGTTCTTAATGCACCGCTAGGTGATCCTCCCGTTCCCGTGGCGATCCAGGACGTTAGGAACGCCTGGTAGTCGCGGAGTGATGACTACTCTCTCGTTCAGTGCAGCATGCTTTACAGTTTAGAACCGGGGCTCCAAAGGCGTTTTGAGCAACACGGAGCATATCAGATGTTCGAGGAGCTAAAACTTGTTTTTCAAGATCACGCCCGGGTCAAGAGATATGAAGTTTCCGACAAGTTCTTTAGATGTAAGATGGAGAAGAATAGTTCTGTCAGTGAGCACATACTCAGAATGTCTGGGTTGCACAACCGCTTGACGGAGTTGGGAGTTGAACTTCCGGATGATGCGGTCATTGACAGAATCCTCCAGTCACTTCCACCTAGCTATAAAGGCTTTGTGATGAATTACAACATGCAAGGGATGGACAAGACTATTCCCGAGTTGTATTCAATGCCGAAATCTGCGGAGGTAGAAATCAAGAAAGAACATCAAGTGTTGATGGTCAATAAGACCACCAGTTTCAAGAAGGTCAAGGGTAAGAAAAGCTTCAAGAAATACAGCAAAGCAGTTGTCGTGCCCAGTAAGCCAGTTGTCGGGAAGAAGTCAAAGAAAGGACCCAAGCCTGAGACTGAGTGCTATTACTACAAGGGAACCGGTCATCGGAAGCGGAATTGCCCCCAAGTACTTAGCGGACAAGAAGGCCGGCAACGTCAAAGGTATATGTGATATACTTGTTATTGATGTGTACCTTACCAGCGCTTGTAGTAGCTCCTGGGTATTTGATACCGGTGTTGTTGCTCACATTTGCAACTCTAAGCAGGAACTATGGAACAAGTGTAGGCTGGCTAAGGACGAGGTGACGATGCACGTCGGGAATGGTTCCAAGGTCGATCTGATTGCCGTCGGCACGCTACCTCTACATCTACCTTTGGGATTAGTTTTAAACCTTAATAATTGTTATTTAGTACCAGCTTTGAGCATGAACATTGTATCAGGATCTCGCTTGATGCAAGATGGCTACCCATTTAAATTTGAGAATAATGGTTGTTCTATTTATATGAGTGGTATGTTTTATGGTCATGCCCCGCTGGTCAATGGTTTATTCCTGATGAATCTCGATCGTGATGTTACACATATTCATAGTGTGAGTACCAAAAGATGTAAGGTTGATAATGATAGTCCCACATACATGTGGCACTGCCGCCTTGGTCATATTGGCGTAAAGCGCATAAAGAAACTCCATATAGATGGACTTTTGGAGTCTCTTGATTTTGAATCATTTGACACATGCGAACCGTGTCTCATGGGCAAGATGACCAAGACTCCGTTCTCCGGAACAATGGAGCGAGCAACCAACTTATTGGAAATAATACACACTGATGTATGCGGCCCAATGAGTGTTGAAGCTCGCGGTGGCTATCGTTATGTTCTTACCCTCATTGATGATTTGAGTAGATATGGGTATGTCTACTTAATGAAGCACAAGTCTGAAACCTTTGAAAAGTTCAAGGAATTTCAGAGTGAGGTGGAGAATCAACGTGAGAAGAAAATAAAGTTTCTACGATCTGATCGTGGAGGAGAATATTTGTGTCACGAGTTTGGCACACACCTAAGGAAATGTGGAATTGTTTCACAACGCATGTCGCCTGGCACACCGCGGCATAACGGTGTGTGTGAACGGCGTAATCGCACTTTATTGGATATGGTGCGATCTATGATGTCTCTTACCGATTTACCGCTATCATTTTGGGGATATGCATTGGAAACCGCCGCATTCACTTTAAATAGGGCACCGTCTAAATCCGTTGAGACGACACCGTATGAATTATGGTTTTGCAAGAAACCTAAGCTGTCGTTTCTTAAAGTTTGGGGATGCGATGCTTATGTGAAGAAACTTCAACCAGAGAAGCTCGAACCCAAAGCAGAAAAATGTGTCTTCATAGGATACCCTAAGGAAACTATTGGGTACACCTTCTATCTTAGATCCGAAGGCAAAATCTTTGTGGCCAAGAACAGATCCTTTCTAGAGAAAGAGTTTCTCTCAAAAGTAGTAAGTGGGAGGAAAATAGAACTTGATGAAGTAATTGTACCTCCTATCAAACCGGAGAGTAGGGCAGCACAAGAAAATGTTTCTGAGGCGCCTGCACCGGCTAGAGATGAAGTTAATGATGATGATCATGAAACTTCACATCAAGTTGCTATTGAACCTCGAAGGTCGACAAGGGTACGTTCTGCACCAGAGTGGTACAACAACCCTGTCATGGAACTCATGTTATTAGACAACAGTGAACCTTCGAACTATGAAGAAGCGATGGCGGGCCCTGATGGTTGATGTGTATCCCTTGCAATGGCGCCAGAAATAGTTGTGTCGACAGTACCACGAATCCTTCAGCAACGGCTACGCCTTAAGGGACTTCCTAGGCAAGTATGCAAAGGATTTCCCTCGTGGCCTTGGAGCCTTGCGTTGGTGTTCCCTCGAAGCGGAAAGGGTGATGTAGCACAGCGACGGTAAGTATTTCCCTCAGTTTGAGAACCAAGGTATCAATCCGGCGGAAGAGTATCTCAAGATCCTGCACAAACACAAAAGCTAGCACCCAACCCTATGAAGGGGTTGTCAATCCCTTATAGATTGTTTGCCAAGTGAGAACTGAAAGCAACAAAGTAACAAAGCAAAGTAAAAGTGGAGATGTAAACGATGGATGTGAATAGACCCGGGGGCCGTAGTGTTTACTAGTGGCTTCTCTCATGAAAGCAAGTAGACGGTGGGTGAACAAATTACTATCGAGCAATTGATAGAACTGTTCAGAGTCGTGACGATATCTATGCAATGCTTATTTCTATAGGCATCACGTCTGAAACAAGTAGACCGATACTTTCTGCATCTACTACTATTACTCCACACGTCGACCGCTATCCAGCATGCATCTAGTGTATTAAGTCCATAAGAACAGAGTAACGCCTTAAGCAAGATGACATGATGTAGAGGGATAATCTCAAACCAATGATAAAAACCCCATCTTTTTACCCTTGATGGCAACTGCTTGATGTGTGCCTTGTTGTCCCTACTGTCACTGGGAAAGGTCACCACATGGCAGAACCCAAAACCAAGCACTTCTCCCATTGCAAGAATCATAGATCTAGTTGGCCAAACAAAACCCAAGACTCGGAGAGACTTACAAGGATATCAAATCATGCATATAAGAAATTAGCAAAGACTCAAATATATATCATAGATAATCTGATCACAAGTCCACAATTCATCGGATCTCGACAAACACACCGACAAAGAAGATTACATCGGATAGATCTCCATGAAGATCATGGAGAACTTTGTATTGAAGATCCAAGAGAGAGAAGAAGCCATCTAGCTACTAACCACGGACCCGTAGGTCTGAAGTGAACTACTCACGAGTCATTGGAGGGGCGATGATGATGATGAAGAAGCCCTCCAACTCCAAAGTCCCCTCCGGCAGGGCGCCGGGAAGGGTCTCCAGATGAGATCTCCTGGAAACGGAAGCTTGCGGCGGCGGAAAAGTATTTTCGAGGCTCCCCTGATTTTTTGCGGAATATTTGGGAATATATAGGTGCAAGACCTAGGTCAGGGGGCGGTCAGGGAGGCCACAAGCCTGCCCACCGCCGCCTCCCTCTGGTGGCGGAGTGGGGGCTTGTGGTCTCCCTGGAGCCCACCTGGCTTGGCCCAAAAGCCCCCTGGTCTTCTTTCGTTCGGGAAAAAATCTTTTCGGGGTTTTTCTTCTGTTTGGACTCCGTTCCAAAATCAGATCTGAAAAGAGTCAAAAACACGGAAAAAACAGGAACTGGCACTTGGCACTGAATTAATAAGTTAGTCCCAAAAAGATATAAAAAGGTACATAAAACATACAAAGAAGGCAAGATAACAGCGTGAAACCATCAAAAATTATAGATACGTTTGACACGTATCAAGCATCCCCAAGCTTAACTCCTGCTCGTCCTCGAGTAGGGAAGTGATAAAGAATGAATTTTTGATGCTTTCATGCTACCTAGCATAGGTGTCCTTTGTAATTCCTCTTATGTGACGTGAATGTTCAGATCCATTAGATTCAAAACAATAGTTTGCTATTGACGTGGGAACAATAATAATTCAAGCAAACAAGCAAACTAATCATGACCTTTCAAACTAACAAGGCCAAAAGAAAGTTATCCCTACAAAAGCATATAGTCTGGCTATGCTCTATCATCATTGCACAACGAATTTAAATCATGCACAACCCCGGTATTGGCCAAGTAATTGTTTCACACCTTTACTTTCTCAAACATTTTCAACTCTCACGCAATACATGAGCGTGAGCCATGGTTATAGCACTATAGATGGTGTGGAATGTAGTGAGGTTGCAAGACAAAAAGGAGAAGATAGTCACATTAACTAGGCATATCAATGAGCTATGGAGATGCTCATCAATAGATATCAATGTGAATGAGTAGGGATTGCCATACAAATGATGCACTAGAGCTACAAGTATGTGAAAGCTCTTAAAGAAAACTAGTGGGTGTGCATCCAACTTGCTTGCTCACGAAGACCTAAGCCAATTTTGAGGAATCCTATCATTGGAATATACAAGCCAAGTTATATAATGAGAATTTCCCACTAGCTATGGTGCTCAAAATGCACAAGTGTGGAAAAAGTGGTAGCATTGTCCCTTCTCTCTTTTTCTCTCATATTATTATTATTATTATTTTGGTGGACTCTTTGGCCTCTTTTTTATGGGCTTCTTTTGCCTCTTTTATTTCCTCACATGGGACAATGCTCCAATAATGATGATCACCACACTTTCAACTAAAAACTTAGAGAAACTATGACTCTATATGGAATGCCTTCGCTAGTGTATCGTGGCAATGATCTAGCATGGCATAGACATCAATGGAAACATTATGCTAGCTATCTTACTATCGTGCAAAGGCAATGTAGACATGGTGGCACATATCATGGTGGTAGTTGCAAGGCAATATATCTCGGAATGACTTTGAAAAAGCCATAGTAGGTAGGTATGGTGGCTGTTTTGAGGGAGGCTAATGGCGGGTTTTGTGCACCGGCGAGAGTTGCCCGGCACTAAGAAGATAGTGATGGTGGAAGGTGAAAGTGCATCTAAACCATGGACTCAACATTAGTCATGAAGAACTCATATACATGTTGCAAAAGTTTTATTAGTAATCGAAACAAAGCATTCAACGCATACTCCTAGGGGAAGAGTTGGTAGGTATAAACCATCACGCGATCCCGACCGCCACGCAAAGGATGACAATCAATAGATTAATCATGCTCAGATTTCATCACATAGCGGTTCACCATACGTGCATGCTACGGGAATCACTAACTTTAACACAAGTATTTCTAGATCCACAACACCTTACTAGCATGACTTCAATATTACCATAACCACAACTCAAAACTAATTGAGATGAATTAAACTTCTCTAACTATTCAATGCACATGAAGGTGGAAGTTTTCGTATCCCTTTGGATAACTACCCCTTTTGAGACTACTTTCAAATCATAGATCAACTACCAAGCCACGCACCGCTGCGCTCTAAAAGATATAAGTGAAGCACACAGAGCAAAAGTATCTAGCTCAAAAGATATAAGTGAAGCACATGTGAGCTGAATTGTCTACCAAAAGATATAAGTGAAGCTCGACAAAATCACGGTGAGTGCATGTCTCTCTATAGGTGTGAAACAAGGATGATGGTGACACAACAAAAATAAATGACTCCTACGATACAAGACGCTCCAAGCAAAAACACATAACATGTGGTGAATAAAAATATAGCCCCAAGTAATGTTACCGATGGATTGAAGACGAGAGAGGGGATGCCTTCCCGGGGCATCCCCAAGCTTAGGCTTTTACGGCATCCTTGAATCTCTTGGGGTGCCTTGGGCATCCCCAAGCTTGAGCTCTTGCCACTCTTTATCTTTTTGTCCATAAGAACTTCACCCAGAACTTGAAAACTTCACAACACGAAACTTAAACAGAAACTCGTGATAACATTAGTATAAGAAAGCAAACCACCACTTCCTTAGGTACTGTAGCAAACTTAAATTCTACTTGTGCTGATGTTGGGTTACTGTACTTTCAATCTTTCATGGCTAATACGCCCCGATACTATCCATAGTTTCATCAAAATAAGCAACCAACACAACAAAAACAGAATCTGTTAACAGCAGACCAGTCTGTAGCAATCTGTATGTTTCGTATACCTCTGGTACTTCACAAATTCTGAAAAATTACGACAGTCTGAATAATTTGCGTAGAAATCAGCAGTAAAAAGAATCAACTCAAAAGGTCTTACAGAATAAAAATGATAATTCTTTTCGTGAGCAGAAAGTTTCTGTCATTTCCAGCATGACCAAACGATCATCCCCAAGACTAATCATAACGGTTTTGCTTGGCACAAACGCAAAAAAGAAACACAAAAAACACAATCATATAACAGAATTATGAAAGTGTGTAAAACACAAAACAGAAAGAAAAAGGATAGATTCGTTGGGTTGCCTCCCAACAAGCGCTTTTGTTTAACGCCCTTAGCTAGGCGAAAGTGATGGAATCACGTATAGTCATCTTTGGTGCTCAAACCATAGGTAGCCCTCATCATAGATTCATAAGACAATCTTTTTTTTCTTTCTAGGAAAGTGCTCCATGTCCTTCTTTGAGGGAAATTGAAATCTAATATTCCCTTCCTTCATATCGATGATAGCACCAATAGTCCTTAGGAAAGGTCTACCAAGAATAATGGGACATGAAGGATTGCAATCTATGTCAAGTACAATGAAATCCACGGGTACATAGTTCTTATTTGCAACAATAAGAACATCATTGATCCTCCCCCATGGGCTTCTGGACGGTAGAATCCGCAAGATGCAAATTAAGAGAACACTCTTCAATCTCATGAAAACCAAGAATATCACATAAAGACTTTGGAATCGCGGAAACACTAGCACCCAAATCACACAAACCATTGCACTCATAGTTTTTGATCTTGATTTTTATAGTAGGTTCCCACTCATCATGAATTTTTCTAGGTATCGAGACTTCTAGTTCGAGCTTCTCTTCAAGAGATTTCATCATAGCATCTACGATATGCGCAGTAAAGGCTTTGCTTTGGCTATAAGCATGTGGAGAGTTTGCAATGGATTGCATCAAAGAAATGCATTCAAACAAGGAGCAAGTATCATAATTGAATTCCTTGAAGTCCAAAGTGGGAGTTTCATTACTACCCAAATTTTTGACTTCTTCTACTCCACTCTCCACACCTTTATCATCGGGATAGGTGGACTCCGAATCATTGGGCGTTTTTCAACCAAAGTGGATTCATATCCAGCCCCTCCATAAGTAGGTTTGACACGCGAAAACAAAGATTCAAGAGGAGACACGCCAAGCACTTTAAGATCTTCTTGATTTGTATCACTAGAACGCACCCTTTTAAACCATTCATGTCTAGCGCGAATTTGGGCGGTTCTTTCTTTGCTCTCATTCATGGAGATACGCATAGCTTTCAACGTTTCATCCAAGTTGACCTTGGGAGGAGCGCATCTAACTTTCAAAGCATCAATATCACAAGACATCCTATCAACGCTCTTAACCAAATCGTCTATTTTGAGTAGTTTTTTTCTCTATGGACGCATTGAAAATCTTTTGAGAGTTGATGAACTCTTTGATATTACTCTCTAAATCAGAGGGTAATTTGTTGTGATTTCCATAAGTGTTGCCGTAGGAATTGCCATAATTGTTAGAGGAGTTACTAGGAAAAGGCCTAGGAACATAGTTTCCTCTAAAAGCATTGTTGTTGCCAAAATTGTTCCTGCCAACAAAATTCACGTCCAAACTAGCATTGCTACTCTCAATCAAAGAAGATAGTGGCATGTCATTAGGATCTACGGTAGTGTTTCTACTAGCAACCAAATTCATCAACTCGTCCATCTTAGCACTAAGTGAGTTAATCTCTTCTATAGCGTGCACCTTTTTGCTAGCAGGCGACCTTTCAGTGTGCCACTAAGAGTAGTTGGTCATGATATTGTCTAGGAGTTTTGTAGCGTCTCCTAACGTGATTTCCATGAACGTTCCACCTGAGGCGGAGTCCAAGATATTGCTAGAAGATAAATTCAAGCCAGCGTAAAAGATTTGTATAATCATCCACAAACTCAAGAGCTGGACAATTTCTAATCATAAGCTTCATCCTCTCCCAAGATTGTGCAACGTGTTCATGATCAAGTTGCTTGAAATTCATGATATCGTTACGTAAGGAGATGATCTTAGCTGGCGGAAAATACTTGGATATGTAAGCATCTTTGCACCTATCCCAAGAATCGATACTATTTTTAGGCAAAGAAGAAAACCAAGTTTTTGCGCGATCTCACAATGAGAAAGGAAAAAGTTTCAACTTAATCACGTCATTATCCACATCTCTTTTATTTTGCATATCGCAAAGCTCAATGAAGGTATTGAGATGGGATACGGCATCTTCACTAGGAAGGCCAGAGAATTGCTCTTTCATAACAAGATTCAGCAGAGCTGCGTTGATTTCATACAATTCCGCACTAGTGGCGGGAGCAATCGGAGTACTAATAAAATCATTATTATTAGTGCTCGAGAAGTCCCAAAGTTTGGTGTTTTCAGACATGATGTCTTCAACAAACAAACAAGCACACAAGCAAGCAAGAAACCGACAAAGGAAAACAGCAAGGGCAAGAGAAAACGGCGAAGGAGAAAGGCGAATGAAAACGGCAAATGTGAAGTGGGGGACAGGAAAACGAGAGGCAACTAGCAACAAAAGTAAATGCAAGAGAAGAGTTTGTGAGACCTACTTGGATAGATCTTGATTTCTCCTCCCCGGCATCGGCGCGAGAAATACTTCTGATGGTTGCTGTGTATCCCTTGCAATGGCGCCAGAAATAGTTGTGTCGACGGCACCAGGAATCCTTCAGCAACGGCTACGCCTTAAGGGACCTCCTAGGCAAGTATGCAAAGGATTTCCCCCGTGGCCTTGGAGCCTTGCGTTGGTGTTCCCTTGAAGCGGAAAGGCTGATGTAGCACAGCGACGGTAAGTATTTCCCTCAGTTTGAGAACCAAGGTATCAATTCGGCGGAAGAGTATCTCAAGATCCTGCACAAACACAAAAGCTTGCACCCAACGCTATGAAGGGGTTGGCAATCCCTTATAGATTGTTTGCCAAGTGAGAACTGAAAGCTACAAAGTAACAAAGCAAAGTAAAAGCGGAGATGTAAACGATGGATGTGAATAGACCCGGGGGCCGTAGTGTTTACTAGTGGCTTCTCTCATGAAAACAAGTAGACGGTGGGTGAACAAATTATTGTTGAAAAATTGATAGAACTGTGCAGAGTCATGACGATATCTATGCAATGATTATTTCTATAGGCATCACGTCCAAAACAAGTAGACCGATACTTTCTGCATCTACTACTATTACTCCACACGTCGACCGCTATCCAGCATGCATCTAGTGTATTAAGTCCATAAGAACAGAGTAACGCCTTAAGCCAGATGACATGATGTAGAGGGATAATCTCAAACCAATGATAAAAAACCCATCTTTTTACCCTTGACGACAACTGCTTGATGTGTGCCTTGCTGCCCCTACTTTCACTGGGAAAGGTCACCACATGGCAGAACCCAAAACCAAGCAATTCTCCCATTGCAAGAATCATAGATCTAGTTGGCCAAACAAAACCCAAGACTCAGAGAGACTTACAAGGATATCAAATCATGCATATAAGCAATCAGCAAAGACTCAAATATATATCATAGATAATCTGATCACAAGTCCACAATTCATCGGATCTCGACAAACACACCGACAAAGAAGATTACATCGGATAGATCTCCATGAAGATCATGGAGAACTTCGTATTGAAGATCCAAGAGAGAGAAGAAGCCATCTAGCTACTAACCACGGACCCGTAGGTCTGAAGTGAACTACTCACGAGTCATTGGAGGGGCGATGATGATGATGAAGAAGCCCTCCAACTCCAAAGTCCCCTCCGGCAGGGCGCCGGGAAGGGTCTCCAGATGAGATCTCCTGGAAACGGAAGCTTGCGGCGGCGGAAAAGTATTTTCGAGGCTCCCCTGATTTTTTGCTGAATATTTGGGAATATATAGGCGCAAGACCTAGGTCAGGGGGCGGCCAGGGAGGCCACAAGCCTGCCCACCGCCGCCTCCCCCTGGTGGCGGAGTGGGGGCTTGTGGGCTCCCTTGAGCCCACCTGGCTTGGCCCAAAAGCCCCCTGGTCTTCTTCCGTTCGGGAAAAAATCATTTCGGGGTTTTTCTTCCGTTTGGAATCCGTTCTAAAATTAGATCTGAAAAGAGTCAAAAACACGGAAAAAACAGGAACTGCACTTGGCACTGAATTAATAAGTTAGTCCCAAAAAGATATAAAAAGGTACATAAAACATACAAAGAAGGCAAGATAACAACGTGAAACCATCAAAAATTATAGATACGTTTGAGACGTATCAGGTCCGGATTCCAACAAATGGCTTGAGGCCATGAAATCCGAGATAGAATCCATGTATGGGAACAAAGTATGGACTTTGGTGGACTTGCCTGATGATCGGCGAGCCATAGAAAATAAATGGATTTTTAAGAAGAAGACTGACGCGGATGGTAATGTGACCATCTATAAGGATCGACTTGTCTCTAAGGGTTATCAACAAGTTCAAGGGATTGACTATGATGAGACCTTCTCGCCCGTGGCGATGCTAAAGTCGGTCCGAATCATGTTAGCAATTGCCGCATTTTATGATTACTAAATCTAGCAAATGGACGTCAAAACGGCATTCCTGAACGACTTTCTTAAGGAAGAATTGTATATGATACAGCCGGAAGGTTTTGTCGATCCTAGCAATGCTAACAAAGTATGCAAGCTCCAGCGCTCCATCTATGGGCTGGTGCAAGCATCTCGGAGTTGGAACATTCGCTTTGATGAGGTGATCAAAGTGTTTGGGTTTGTATAGACTTATGGAGAAGCATGTATTTACAAGAAAGTGAGTGGGAGCTATGTAGCATTTCTCATATTATATGTGGATGACATATTGTTGATGGGAAATGATATAGAACTAATGGAAAGCATCAAGGCCTATTTGAATAAGAGTTTTTCAATGAAGGGCCTTGGAGAAACTTCTTACATATTAGGCATCAAGCTCTATATAGATAGATCGATACGCCTCATAGGTCTTTCACAAAGCACATACCTTGACAAGATATTGAAGAAGTTCAATATGGATAAGGCTAAGAAGGGGTTCTTGCCTGTATTACAAGGTGTGAGGTTGAGTACGACTCAATGCCCGACCACGATGGAAGATAGAGAAAAGATGAGTATCGTCCCCTATGCTTCAGCCATAGGCTCTATCATGTATGCCATGCTGTGTACCAGACCTGATGTGAACCTTTCCATAAGTTTGATAGGGAGGTACCAAAGCGATCCAGGAGTGGATCACTGCACAGCGGTCAAGAATAAACTAAAGTACCTGAAAAGGACTAAAGATATGTTTCTCATATATGGAGGTGCCAAAGAGCTCGTCGTAAAAGGTTACGTCGATGCTAGCTTCGACACAGATCTGGATGACTCCAAGTCACAAATTGGATACGTGTATATTTTGAATAATGGGGCAGTTAGCTGGTTCAGTTGCAAGCAAAGCGTCGTGGCGGCAACTACATGTGAAGCAGAGTACATAGCTGCTTCGGAAGAAGCACAGAAAGGAGTCTGGATGAAGGAGTTCATCACCGACCTAGGAGTGATTCCAAGTGCGTCGGGCCCGATGACTCTGTTTTGTGACAACACTTCAGCTATTTCTATTGCAAAGGAGCCCAGGTTTCACAAGAAGACCAAGCACATCAAGCGCCGCTTCAACTCCATTCGTGGATACATCCAGGATGAAGATATAGATATTTGTAAAGTACATACGGATATAAATGTCATAGATCTGTTGACTAAACCTCTTCCACGAGCGAAACATGATCAGCACCAGAACTCTATGGCTGTTCGATTCATCACAATGTAACTAGATTATTGACTCTAGTGCAAGTGGGAGACTATTGGAAATATGCCCTAGAGGCAATAATAAAGTGGTTATTATTACATTTCCTAGTTCATCGTAATTGTCTATTTTTCATGCTATAATTATATTAACCGGAAACCGTAATACATGTGTGAATATATAGATCACGATGTGTCCCTAGTCAGCCTCTAGTTGGCTAGCTCATTGACCAATAGATGATCATGGTTTCCTGATCATGGACATTGGATGTCATTGATAACGGGATGACATCATTAGGGAATGATGTGATGGACAAGACCTAATCCTAAGCATAGCACTAGATCGTGTTGTTCGTCTCCTAAAGCTTTTCTAATGTCAAGTATCATTTCCTTAGACCATGAAATTGTGCAACTCCCAGATACCGTAGGAGTGCTTTGGATGTATCAAATGTCACAACGTAACTGTGTCATTATAAAGGTGCACTACAGGTATCTCCGAAAGTATATGTTGGGTTGTACGAATCGAGACTCGGATTTGTCACTCTATGTGACAGAGAGGTATCCCTGGGCCCACTCGGTAATCCATCATCATATTGAGCTCAGTGTGACTAAGGAGTTAGTCACGGGATGATGTGTTACGGAATGAGTAAAGAGACTTGTCGGTAACGAGATTGAACAAGGTATAGGCATACCGACGATCGAATCTCGGGCAAGTATCATACTGCTAGACAAAGGGAATTGCATATGGGATTGTTTGAATCCCCGACATCGTGGTTCATCCGATGAGATCATCGTGGAACATGTGGGAACCAACATGGATATCCAGACCCCTCTGTTGGTTATTGACCGGAGAGGTGTCTCGGTCATGTCTGCATGCTTCCCGAATCCGTAGGGTCTACACACTTAAGGTTCAATGACTCTAGGGTTATAGAGGAATAGTGTACATGGTTACCGAAGGTTGTTCGGAGTCCCGAATGAGATCCCGGACGTCATGATGAGTTCCGGAATGGTCCGGAGGTCAAGATTTATATATAGGAAGTGAGGAATTGGTCATCGGAAGTGTTTCGGGCGACACCGGTAATGTACTCGGACCATCGGAAGGTTTCCGAGGGTCCACCAGCAAGGGCCATCAGCCCCAAGTTGCTACGTGGGCTAAGAGTGGGTGGGAACCAGCCCATATGTGGGCTGGTGCGCCACCACAAGCATCCCAAGGCGCGGCAAGGGGTAGAGGGGGCAAACCCTAGGCATGGGAGGCCACTTTGGGCCTCAAAGCCCAACCCTAGGGCGCCTCCACCACCTTGGTTGCCCCCCCAAGGGCCATCTAGGGCTGCCGCACCCTTAGGGTGGGCACCCTCCTCCCTCTCCTCCTATATATAGTGGGGTTTTTGGGCAGATTTGATACAAGAATTCTCTCTCTCTTGGCGCAGCCTTACGCCTCCTCCTCCTCCTCGTCCTCTCTAGTGCTTGGCGAAGCCCTGTCGAAGTTACCACGCAGCTCCACCGTCACCATGTCGTCGTGCTGCCGGAGCTATCCCTCAACCTATCTTCCCTCCTTGTTGGATAAAGGTGTTGGAGACGTCATCCGGCTGCACGTGTGCCGAACGCGGAGGCACCGACATTCGGTGCATAGATCGGAATCCACCGCGATCTGAATCGCTGCGAGTACGACTCCATCAACCGCGTTCTAGCAACGCTTCCGCGTAGCGATCCTCAAAGGTATGAAGATGCTCTACTCCTTTGCTCGTTGCTAGTTTCTCCATGGATAGATCCTTGCATGGCGTAGGAAAATTTTGAAATTACTACGTTCCCCAACAGCACCCACATTCAGAATTGGGAACTGCTTCTTCAAGACTCCCAATGCCCGTTTAATATAATTTCATAACACGGCATGTCGGTGATTAAAAAGCTCCGTGTGATTTTTGGGTCCACGACGACCGCGTGCAAACTCCTTGAGATGGTACCGAACAACACGGTACGGTGCCAAGAAGTAAGGAGTGTTGGCATAACCGCCATCAACCAGATAAAACTTGCCTGGAGGTACTGGAAACCCATTGTTAAGTGCTGAGCGAAGAACTTTAGGATCAGTCGCGGATCCCTCCCATCCACAAGAAATGAAGGTGAAGTTTATGTCAAAGTCACACACGACCATAACATTATGGCTTAGGGTCCCTTTCCTATTTCTGAACGGTGCGACCTTTTCTCCTGAAATTGTTATGGGAACATGCATCCCATCAATGGCCCCGATGCAGTTCTACAACAAAATAGTACAAGTTAGCATCTAAAAAATGAAGAGTGAGATCTCGATGTGGATGGACGATGTTGTAATGCCCAAGATGCGACCCTATCCTTATTTTGGCGCGAGGGACTCGACAGGGATAGAAGCGCATCTCGTCGTTTCGCAAGAATGGATATCGTTACAAGTACATGTACTGAAGAGAAGAGTATATGGAATTGGCTTACACTCGCCACAAGCTACATCAGAGTCACATCAGTACAATACATACAATCATCATCAAGAAGAGCAGGGTCCGACTACGGACGAAAACAAACGATAAAAGAACGACGTCCATCCTTGCTATCCCAGGCTGCCGACCTGGAACCCATCCTAGATCGATAAAGAAGAAGAAGAAACTCCAAATGAACAATCATCGCGCTCACGTCAAAGTAACCTTTACCTGTACCTGCAACTGGTGTTGTAGTAATCTGTGACCACAGAGGACTCAACAATCTCATTTCCAAAGGTATCAAGACTAGCAAAGCTTAATGGGTAAGGTATGGTTAAGTAGTGAGGCTGCAGCAAGTGACTAAGCATAAATTTGAGGTGGCTAACTTACGAGTACAAGAATGAGAGCGGGATGATTTACGCATAACGGACGTGAACTACTAATGATAAAATGAATGATCATGAACACCTACTTACGTCAGGCATAACCCCAACGTGTCCTCAATCGGAGAAGGAGCTCACGAAAGAGACAGTCACGGTTACGCACTCAGTTGGCATATTTTAATTAAGCTTACTTCAAGTTACCTAGAACCGGATGTTAAACAAAGTTTCCACGTTGCCACATGACCGCGGGCACGGCTTTCCGAAAGATTTAACCCTGCAGGGGTGCTCCAACTAGTCCATCACAAATTACCACAAGCCGCATAGAAATCCTCGATCACGAAACTCGCGATCTCGTCGGACTCCTTAGTGGAAAACCTCAACTCTGAGATTACCCAAAGTATCACCGGAATCCCGATGCACAAGATATTTCGTCAAAGGTAAAACTAATCCAGCAAGACCGCCCGACGTGTCGACGATCCCGATAGGAGCCGCGTATCTCGTTCTCAGGACACGACGGATGAGCTAGACGTCGGGTCGGCTAAAACCTGGGTGACCAGGGGGCGCCGGGCATCGCTCAGGTTGGACCAACACTCATGCGGAGCACTGGCCCGGGGGTTGATTAAGTTTCCTCGGGTTAATTAATCCCTATGCGGTTCCTTAGTTGTTAGGAAAATGTAGTACCAAAGTCGGGCCTTGCCAGACGAGTCTTAATCTAAAACGAATTATCAAGGGGGTCCCCATAACAACCCCGATCGTGTTAGGAGCACTCAAATTATGGAACATAACACCGATAGCCGAAACTAAGGGGGCAAAGGTGGAACAAAACAGCAGGCTAGAAAGGCCGAGCCTTCCACCTTTTACCAAGTATATAGGTGCATTAAATTATATAACATTTAATAGGGTGATAAAACAAGGAACCCATGTTATCACATGGAAGCAACTGCACCTGCAACTAGCAACGCTAACACATGGTTAAGCAAGCGGTAACGTAGCCAATCAGTGGTTTGCTAGGTTGTGAACAGGTTGAGGGTTTTCATGGCAATGTTGAGAGGCTGATATTTAACAGGTGGTAGGCAACGAGACATAGCGAAAGAATCGATACAACTAGCATGGCAATGATAGTAATGATATCTGGGGAAATGGTCATTTTGCCTGAGATTCCGCTGGGAAGAAGAACGACTCCTGAAGTAAACGAACCAATGTAATCGAACGGATCCTCACTTTCCAACACGCTTGCGGAACTCTATCGAGACGAAGCAAGCCGGAACAAGAACCAACACACGATGTTCACCACGCGATGCACAACACAAATGATGCATGAGCGGTTACATTTATGCACGGTATGACATGGCAATTCACACAATCAAACACTACACATTAAGTGAAGTTCAATATGCAACGAGTTGCATATTGACGAAACTCCACATACAAATTATTTAGTTCTATCCCGATTAGGTACTCGGCAATATTAATGTGGTTAAACATGGCAAGACGTGAAGCGTAATTAATCTACCTATCTAGGCATTTTTGAAAGTGCGTTATATCGACTAGAGGGGGTGAATAGGAGATTTTTAGAATTTCATCACTGAGGAAATTCCTTTTGAGGAAATTCCTCACTGATGACTAACTTACAGCGGAAACAGTAAAGGATCAGACGTGCAAACGTTCACACCAGCAGTATTTCAGAGTGAATAATATGAAAACAGATTGCACAGTAAGCAGGCACGCAGAATACAGATGATGATTAACTATTGTGAAGAATTTGGGGTTGAGGAAATTCAGAGAAAGTCTTCAGCAAATTCTTCAAACAGTCACAGTGAAAGTCATCAATACATAATACAGAGAAAGTAAAGAGTTGAGGAATTAGAACCCGATTCTCAGAGAAGACAGTCGTTGATGACCCAGTTCCAACTGCTGTGACAGTTGTACATCTAGTTTGGAGTGGCTTGGTATTGAAACCAAAGGACACCCAGTCCCGGGACACACAGTCCCTACCGTATTCTCCTTGAGCTAAGGACACACAGTCCTCGCCCAACACTCGTGGTAAGTCTTCACGGCACACTTCCAAACCCTCACAAACTTGGTCACCCGGCGATCCACAATTGACTGCTAGATTGCTCTAGACCATGACGCCTAACCGTCTGGAGGATGCACAGTCCTCAAAGGTAAAAGGCTTCAGTCCCACATACGAACAACTTCTTGAGTGATGCTCAATCACTAGGTTTGGTTTGTGGTTTTGGGTGGGTGGTGTATTTCCTCACTGATGAATTACTCTCGAAAGCTCTAAGGAATTTGGGTTGCTCTTATGACAAGTGTCAGTTTCTAACGGAGCAGCCAACCAGCTAGTGGTTGTGGGGGTGGCTATTTATAGCCTGGGAGCATCCCGACATGATTTGACACTAATGCCCTTAAATAATTTGACCGTTGGAGTGGATAAGACCAGTGACTTGGCGTGGTTATCGAAACGGTCGGGACCCTCAACTGTGAGAGTCCTCATGTCACTCATATTCCTCACTTGAGGCTTTTGGTAGGATTAGGCTTGGGTTGAGCATCATGAGGAAATCCATTCCATAGTGTTACTTTGACCCCCTTTAACAGTACGGTGTTCCTATTCATCAAATGCGAAGAAAGTAAAACAGAAAACGTAAATCTTCATGCTTCAATTTCTTCAGAATGATTTTCTTCAGGAACCACCGGTCTTCTCAATATTAGTATCTTCATGAGGAATATCAATTTCATCGCAGATTCCTCGCGATTCATTTCTTCAGCTTCAGACCAATTTCTTTAACTGAAGATATACATTTTTAGGGGTCGATATTCTTCAAATATCTGAAACTCCTCAATGACTTATAGATCATGTGTACACTCACAAACACATTAGATACTTAACCTATAAGTCTTCAAACCACCAAAATCACTAAGGGGCACTAGATGCACTTACAATCTCCCCTTTTTGGTGGTTGATGACAATTAGGTTAAGTCTTCAACAGGGATCAAAAATATGAAGTGTAAATACTCATTTGAGGAATTTGGAAACAAGATTCAGAGAGACTCCCCCTGAAGATGTGCATACCTTGAGGATTTTGCTTTTATAGCAGATGCACATTGATGATTTATATCATGGAGATCTCCCCCTGAGTCTTGTAAATCATGCATACATATAACATATCATATGAAGAAAATGAAGATGCATGATGGCAAATGGTATCTGACGAATTCCAACATGCGTGCATTAAAACTTGAGGAATAAGCATGCGAAGAAAAACGTTCAAAAGCGTCAGAGTGCCATCGGGCTTAAGTTACAACTCATTACATAAAAACTTCAGAAGAGCCAAGAGTTTGTAACTTAAATATAGTTCATAAGGCCCAAAAATATCCCGCTTGAAGACTAACTCTCGAGTTTCTCCCCCTTTGTCATCAAGTGACAAAAAGGGACAAACTGAGGACTAACGCCCGTGAAGACTTCATTTCTTGGCGGTTGATGAAGAGCCGTGATGCTTCTTGGGGGTAGTCTTCTTCCTGGGGCCGGTTGCTGTGTCGAGTTGTTCCTCATCGGATTCAGCGGTGCGAAATGAAGAAAAGGAGCTGTCTTCAAGGTCTGGCACTGGAATGGGCCTGAACTTTCTCTTGGGAGGCCACGACCAGTCAAAGTCCTGCTCAGAGTTCATTTCTTCAAGCTCAGTCAGGGTCTTCAGATGTGCAAGTGTAGCCCAGGTGCGATCGAAAACCTCATGCAGATAGTGATGATTAAGCTTCACAGCGTTCTGAGTTTCAGTGAGGGTTTTCACAATGGCACCAAACTGGCGTTTGACCCATTTGTGGTTGTGATCCACCTTCTGTTGAAGACTGAGGGGGAGCTCTCTGGTGTTCAGCACGCGAGGAGGAACTGGGCTTGCTGGACGAGTCTCAGTATCGTCCCATGAAGAATATGCTTCTGGCTCTCTGTACTGGCCATCAAGGGGCCTGCTGCCTTCTTCAATCACAGATTTACCTTTTCCTTCAATGGGCTCAAAAGTCTTCTTGTTGACCCTGATAGGAGGCATATACCCAACATGGTTTTGACAATCAGCATGAAAGTTGATGCCTGTCCTTGTCCTGATGAATCTCATGATCCACGGGGCATAAATCTTGTGGTCATAGGGGCACATGGCATTGTCGGCCAAAGTCCTCAAGAAGAAATCATGGATATTAATAGGAATACCGTGAATGATGTTGAAGAGGATATTCTTCATGAGGCCTACAACATCTTCTTCATCGTCATGGCCTTTGATTGGCGCAAGCACACTGCAGAGGATTCTGTAGACAGACCGGGGTGTGTACTTGAGCTCATGGACGAGGAATGTGGTTCTTGAGGGTTTTCCTGCAGCCAAAGGCTTCATGAGGACTTCCATCATTCCATTTGGCAGGTCACGCTCACCATAAAGCTTCACTGCCCCATCTGAAGGAATTAGTACGGGTAGTTCTCTGAGGAGTTCAGAGGCAGGGGCTTTATAGTGAGTATTTTGGGACATCCAGTCAAACATCCAAGTGTTGATGTCATCAGCGTTGCCAGATATGTGCAGAGTGACATAGAACTGAAGAATAAGCTCACTATTCCAGTCTGATATGTCTGAGCACATAGGGAGCAAACCTGCATCGTGTAGTACATTGAGGACTGGTTCCAGGCAGGGTATTGCTTCAAGCTCAACATGAGGAATATGCCTGTGCTGGAATATCTTGTTTCATCCACAGAGCACAGAGGCATAGTAGTTCATCTGAGTCCTTGTCCAAAACTTCAGATGCCTCATTTGAGGCTTGTCATAAGGGTTCTCGCCGATGAAATACATGCTTTCTTCAAAGAAATCTTCTTTCTGAAACTTTGGACGCTTGGAGAATGGCTGGCGCTGAACTGGCTTGAGATTTTGCTGAGGAATGGGGGAGGAGACAACCATGGCAGTCTCTGGGTTGAGCACAATGAATTCATTGTCTTGGGCGGGTACATTTTCTTCAGCATTTTCCTCAAGTTGAGGAATTTGATCAGCTGGTACTTCTTGCTGGGGAGATGTTGCTTTCTCTGGTTGAGCTTTAGGCTAAGGAATTTCTGCTTCTTTCTCATTTTGAGGAGTTGGATCAGCCTGTTCCTCATCTTGAGGAGTCTGCTCAGAATGTACATGTTCCTCAGCTTGTTTTTCTTCAGCTGGATTTGTGGCAGAAGCAGTTTCATCAGCTGGTGCAGCTCATGCTTGAGCAGTCTCGGTCTGAGGAATAACAGGTTGAGGACTGTCATCAATCTAGATTTCCTCATCAGTGTGTTCCTCAGAGGCGACATCCTTCATTTCCTCATCTGTCCTTGTAGCTGGGTCATCAATGACGACCATTTCATATGAAGGTGCGACATTTAGAGGCACCGGGTCCAGAGGGGCAGATTCTTCAGTTTCTTTGTGGCTCTTTGCCTCTGTCTCTTCCACTGCTAAGGAGGCTTTTCTCTTCTTTGCTTCCTTTTCAGCAGCCCTTGTTTTCTTCACGTATGATGCAGACAGAATTATCTTCTTCACCTTTGAAGCTTGTGGTGAAGGTGTTCTTTCTGCAGATTCTTCAGTTGGTAGTGAGGAACCAACTGGAATAGAGTCATCAGCCTGCTTTGATGAAGCAGCTGGATCAGGAGCAGTCTCATCAGTGGTTGCTATTTCATCAGTTGCATTTTCCGTGATGATTTCTTCAATGGCCGGTTCATCAAAACGGCGCTCCTGGTGTTCTTCCTCAGCTTGAGGAGTTTCCTCCTCATCAGGAGATGCATCTGCTTGCTGCTCAATCAGGGGTTGAGGAGTTGGTGCTGGTGGTGCTTTTCTCTTGTTGTAGTCATCAACAACACTAGTGGCTAGCTTGATGAAATTGCGCTTGATGCTTTTGCGATCTGACAGCTTGTCATACTTGTTAGTCAATACTTGCAGCTCTACCTGGGTTGACACCAGTGCATCAGGAGTCAGCTTGAGGAGATTCTGCCTGAGGAATTTCTCCTTTTTGGCCTTTGCAACCTTTGCCTGCCGGGCCTGCTGTTCTTTCCACTTGGCTTCATTTATGAAGGTGGCCACCATGTGGCTGATGCCAGGAGGAAGTTTCAAATCATCAATGGGAGTGTTTGGATCCTCATACCATATATTTATGTAGTCAAGGAGGACCTTGGGGTCCATGGCCAGAGGAATAGCACTGCCTGATGCTTGAGCAACCCTTTCTTGCTTGTTTCTGATGATGGCTTGCAGGGTTTCATCATCATATTCATCACTCCCCTCTGATGCAGACGGGACTGCGATGATTTTGCTGTGGCTGGGCAGAGGTGCACGTTCAGTAGTTGCCAAAGTCTTCACAAGTGGTGTTGAAGACTTTGTCTCCGAGCTAGTTGCAGCTGGGAGTGAGGAGCTGGAGCTGGCAGTCGTAGGTTTCACGACATGCTTCTGTACTGGTTTTTCTTGAGGCTTTGGAGGTGGAGCTGAGGATTTTGGTGCAGAGGAGATTGGTGCTGAGGGTTTTGGCGCTGATGGTTTTGGTGTTGAAGGTTTTGGCAATGAGGGTTTTGGTGCTGAGGGTTTTGTGACAGAAGCCTGAGCAGACTTCTCTTGAGGCTTTGGAGCCCTTTGCTTTGATGGCACAAACTGCGTATGAGGAATTTTTGAGCCTGAGGTTTCTGCCGCTCAGGAATTAGCAGCACCGGAGGCAACAGCTGAGGATTCGTTAAATTTCCTCACTGCAGCTTCTGCTTGCTTCTTGAGCTTGACCAGATGCTTTTCTTTCTCATCTGGGTAATCATCAATGGTCTTGAGGCTTGATGGATGAGCTACTTGATGATCCTCAAGTGGGGCCCTTCTGCCAGGAGGCTTCAAAGCGAATTTCTTCGCATATTTGGGAGTCACAAACCTGTACTCCTTCCATTCCTTCGCCCATCGGCGTTCAATCTTCTGCAGCCTTATCTTTCTCTTGGCCATTGTCTCATGTTCATCAAGCGTACAATAGTCCAAGTATATGTCCTCAGGGATATCAGCAGTTGTGTTCTGCTCCAGTTTCTTTCCTCCCTTTTGTTTTCTCTCTTCCTCCATTTTCTTCAGTTAAGGAATTTGCTGATGATTTTGAACTCTTGAGGATTCTGATGAGCCTTGAAGAGTTTCTTCCAGAAACGCTGCAAATGAGTTAATGTGATGAGAACCGAGAGATTCATCAGCTGACATATGTGTACCTGTGAACAGAGTATAGTTGCAAGGAATTTGGAGAGGTCATATGCGTTCTCAGATTTGAAGAAAAAGAAAAAGTTTGACAGTTTGAGGAATATAACCAGTGGTTGAGGAATTTGCCTAAGCATACTGTTCTTGGGTTCCAGAGTTGTACAGATCCAAAAATTCGCACAATTGAGGAATCTCGTGAAAATCTTAGATGCTTAGCTAGTTCATCAATGATTGTGGTGATAGGTAGTGTTTGAGGAATCATGTGCGCATCGTATCTTGAGGAAAAACTGATTTCACATAGAAGATGTAAAATTTCAGATCTAATCTGCTGTAAAAATGGGATATATTTACCCTGAAAGGTGCGTACTAAGAAAACAGAAAGTAGTGTTGGAGAGGCTCTTGGTTCGAGTGTCCAATGCACCCTAACTTGGCGGCGGCGGACGTCTACGGCGGCGGCGGACGAAGATGGTCCGACTCCGGCGTGATTCTGGCGACGAAAAGGTCGAGGCAGTGAAGCTCTTCCTTACCGGCGACAAAACTACCAGCGGTGGCGCTAGGGTTCGGTGGAGTGTGCTATGGCAGGAGAGCGATGAGGCGAAGAAGAGGATACCGAGGGGGATAAGGACATATTTATAGCCCGAAAGTTACTGTTTGGCGCGAAAGTTTCGGACCAAATAGCCCCTGCCTCTACGTCTCCGCAGGACACGTGTAGCTCCCGTACGATGCGGTGGAGATAGTGGAGATCGCGGTTTTCCGATCGTGGGAAGTGGGGGTTCAGTTACTGTGCCTTTAAAGAAAACAATTTTTGAAGATTTGAGGATTTTTTGTTACAAAATCATCAGCTGACAAGGATGCAGTGAGGATTTTGAACAAATTTTCAAGTAGAACGCATATGAAGAATTGAATAGACTGGATAAGTATAGCATAGAGGGAAAGTAGGGTCCGATCACATTCACTTAGCAGAAACATCAACTTGAAGAAATAGCAATAAGTGAATGCTGTTGAGGACTAGAAATCACAGTCTACCTAGGCAAATGAAAGTCATCAAGTGTTTTTGAGGATTTTGTAATAGATCATCACAATGAAGAACCGCTGTTTTTGAAGAAAAATGCATTTTGAGGAAATTGATCATTTGAAGAAAATCAACTTGAGGAATTTCACATTGGGCGGTGGCGTTACCCACCATATAAGAATGTTGATTACAGACGCCGCGTACAATTGTCGTAGGGCCCTGAGAATCAATTTCTTCGTTAATTTCTTCACATTCAGAGTGACTTTCTTCATCAGTTGAAGAAAATCGTTTCATCATGTGTTGCACATCTAAGTCATCAACTTTGCATAAGTGTTAGGATGTGTGCATGTTTTTACAAAACATTTGAAGACTCTAAGATATTTAGCTCACACCGCAACTTGCAAAACCTTTTCTCATCCAAGGGCTTAGTGAAGATATCTGCCAGTTGATCATTAGTCTTCACATGGTCGATGAGGATATTGCCCTTGAGGACATGGTCCCGAAGAAAATGATGACGAATCTAGATGTGCTTGGTCTTCGAGTGTTGTACTGGGTTGTATGCAATCTTGATGGCACTCTCATTGTCACAGTAGAGAGGCACATTCTTCATGTTGATGCCTTAGTCCTTGAGGGTTTGCTTCACCCACAGCAATTGAGCACAGCAAGAACCAGCAGCAATGTACTCAGCTTCGGCAGTGGAGAGTGATACGCAGTTCTGCTTCTTTGAGGACCAGCAAACTAGTGATCTTCCGAGGAAATGGCATGTGCCAGAAGTTGACTTGCGATCCACACGGTCACCAGCATAGTCAGAATCAGAATATCCTACCAGATGAAGATTGGAGCCCTTGGGATACCATAATCCTAGTGTTGGTGTGTGAGCTAAGTATCGAAGAATATGTTTCACAGCCTTATGGTGTGATTCCTTCGGTTTTGCTTGAAAACGTGCACACATGCAAACACTAAGCATTATATCTGGCCTAGATGCACATAGATACAATAAGGAGCCAATCATAGAACGGTATACCTGCTGATCGAAATCTTTACCATTTTCATCAGTGCCGAGGTGGCCGTTGGTAGGCATTGGAGTCTTGGCACCTTTGCATTCGTGCATGTCGAATTTCCTCAGAACATCCTTGAGGTATTTCTCCTGTGATATGAAGATTCCATTGCTTTGTTGACGAATTTGAAGACCTAAGAAGAATTTCAGCTCCCCCATCATAGACATCTGATATTCTTCACTCATCATGTAGGCAAACTCATCACTGTATCTTTTGTCAGTACAGCCAAATATGATATCATCAACATATATTTGACATACAAACAGCTCATTATCATAGGATTTTGTGAAAAGAGTTGGATCGAGTGAACCAGGTTTGAAGCCTTTCTTCATGAAGAATTCCTTCAATGTATCATACCATGCCCGAGGGGCTTGCTTGAGACCATACAGAGCCTTTTTGAGTCTGAAGACTTTGTTCCTCAAGCTTACCATTGAGGAATGCACTTTTCACATCCATTTGATATAAGGTGATGTTATGATGATTAGCATAAGCAAGTAGTATTCGAATAGCTTCAAGTCTAGCAACAGGTGCAAAAGTTTCATCGAAATCTATTCCTTCAACCTGGGTGTAGCCTTGGGCTACAAGTCGTGCCTTGTTCCTCACCACTTGACCGTCCTCATCTTGCTTGTTTCGGAAAATCCACTTGGTGCCGATGATGTTGTGCTTGCGAGGATCTGGTCGTTTGACGAGCTCCCATACGTCATTCAGCTTGAATTGAAGAAGTTCGTCTTGCATAGCTTGGATCCACTCCGGTTCCAGAAAAGCCTTAGCAACTTTTGAGGGTTCTGTGATGGATACAAAGGAAAAATGCCCACAAAAGTTAACTAAGTGTGAAGCTTTTGAGCGAGTGAGAGGACCTGGCGCGTTGATGTCGTTGAGGATTTTGTCAAGTTCTACTTCGTTTGCAATCCTCGGATGAGCTGGTTGAGGATTTTGTCTGGGCTGAGGAAGTGGTGCTGTTGCATTTTCCTCAGGACCATCTTCTTGGTTTTTATCAGCGATGGGGATCGTTTCTTCACCAATTTCCTTAGTGGGGACAATGTATTCAGTAGGCTTAAGCTTTATCGCTTCCTCAGGAGATAGCTTATCTGGATCAGAAGGCAATTGCTCTCTTTGCGAGCCATTAGTTTCATCGAACCGCACATCTACAGTCTCAATAACTTTTTTGTGATAGTTGTTGAAGACTCTGTAGGTGTGCGAGTCCTTTCCATAACCGAGCATAAAACCTTCATGTGCCTTAGGTGCAAATTTTGAGCTATGGTGAGGATCTCTAATCCAGCATTTTGCACCGAAGACTTTGAAATAACTTACATTGGGTTTCTTGTCAGTGAGGAGTTCATATGAGGTTTTCTTGAGGAATTTGTGAAGATATACCCTGTTGATGATGTGGCATGCAGTGTTGATTGCTTCAGGCCAGAAGCGACGAGGAGTCTGATATTCTTCAAGCATAGTTCTTGCCATTTCAACCAGAGTCATGTTCTTCCTTTCGACGACACCATTCTGCTGAGGAGTATAAGGAGCAGACAATTCGTGAGTAATACCAAGTTCATCAAGATAATCATCAAGACCAGTGTTTTTGAACTCGGTTCCATTATCACTCCTGATGTGTTTGATCTTGATGCCAAAGTTCGTCGAGGCCCTTGAAGAAAATCGTTTGAAGATTTCCTGCACTTCAGTTTTATACACTATGATATGCACTCAAGTGTATCTGGAATAATCATCAACTATGACGAAGACATATAGAGATGTTGCATTGGTTAGTGTGGCATAGTGAGTAGGTCCAAATAAATCCATATGAAGCAATTCGAATGGACGTGTAGTGGTCATGATGGTTTTGGAGGGATGCTTGGATCTCGTCATTTTCCCAGATTCACAAGCACCGCAGAGATGATCCTTGAGGAATTTGACTGATTCGATGCCGATGACATGCTTCTTCTTGGCGAGCGTGTGCAAATTCCTCATGCCTGCATGACCTAGTCTTCGGTGCCACAGCCATCCTTCTGAGGTTTTTGCTAGTAAGCAAGTGGCTGGTTGAGGACCTGTAGAGAAATCAACAATGTACAAATCCCCTCTTCTTACACCTTCGAAGACTTTGGATCTGTCTGATTCCATGATGACTACACATCTATATCTACCAAAGATAACAATCATATCAAGATCACAAAGCATCGAGACTCACATGAGGTTAAAACCAAGGGATTCAACAAGCATCACTTTGTCCATATGCCTATCCTTGGAAATAGCTACTTTGCCAAGTCCCAATACCTTGCTTTTACCTTTGTCAGCATATGTGATTTGCTTCAGAGGTGATGGAGTTAGTGGCATATTCATCAGTAAGCTTTTATCACCAGTCATGTGATGTGTGCAGCCACTATCAAGAACCCACTCAGTATTTTTGGGTTTGTCATCCTGCAGATGAATTAGTACAGCTTACCATCTCATATGCTTCAGATTTGAAGAATATGATACTAATTTCATCAGATCGGTAATTTTATCATAACAGAAATGTAAGGACGTGTGAAATATTTCTATTTCATCAATCATTAGCTTGCGTCCTATCAAGCATTTCCTCAGGTCTCCAGCAAATTCTTCAGATGATGATTTTCATCTGGAGGCCTCACCTGCAGAAGTGATTAGTTCGATTTCTTCACCACCCACATCTGAAGGGGTGGTAAAGCGTTCATCATCCTGCGAGCACCATAAGAGAAAGGTGGCATTGAAGTTAATGCACTTCTCTTAATAGTAGGGGGATTAAAGTACTCGTATGAATATGCAGAGAACTGATTTGAGAATTTATGAACATAATGATTCGAGGAGTAACGCTCATATTCATATTCCTTGTAGTTTCCCTGCATGTTAGATGCATAAGCATGCGTACGAGCATAGTTTTGACCAGTTGAGGACTTTGATCCTCTTGAAGACTTTGGTCCTCCTGAGGAATTTGATCTGGGGTTCAGATTCTTCAGTGGTGGTGTCATGAGGACATTCACCTGAAGATTTTCAAGACAACTTTTGGGAACCCGGATTTTCCTCAGAGGAGGGCCATTCCTACAGTTAGTTCCAACATATCGAGCAAATACTTCACCAGATTGATTTTTGAACAGTTTATACTTGGAATCAAATGATTCATCTGAGGAATAGGATAATTCACATGAGAAGCCAGTTAGATGATGGATCAAAAGGAGGCCCAATAGCAGCAACCCATGAGGTTTTGGGATACTGCTCAGGTTTCCAATAAGATCCATCAGCATTTAATTTCCTCTCAAAGGCAATTCCTTCTTTCCTCGGGTTCATGTTCAAGATCTGCTTTTTGAGCACATCACAAAGGGTTTGATGTCCTTTGAGACTTTTGTACATGCCTGTCACGTACAATTCCTTCAACCCTGCATTTTCGTCCGTAACATTTGTGTTTTCCTCAAGTGAGGAAATAGACACAACAGGTGCAGTTGAAGAATTTGTAGCAATGGTAGCATTTAATGATTCTGGTGAGGAATTAGCAGTTTCGCGTTCAATGCATTTAAGACATGGCGGAATAAATTCAACTTGACTAGTGCTGATCTGTTGAGCTAGTAATGAATCATTTTCCATACGAAGATCATCATGAGACATTTTCAGCTTCTCAAGATCAAGCTTCCTTTGAAGAAATTCGTAGGAAAGCTTCTCATGATCAGTGAGGAGTGTATCATAACGATCCTGAAGATTATCAAATCTAGACGGAAGACTTTTCATGTCATCAGTGAGGATTTGGTTAAGGTTCATTTCATCATTCAACAGATCATCACTTTTGTCTAGCAGTTTTTGAAGCTTTTCCAGAGCAGTTTGTTGTTTAGTGGCAATGATAGCAAGTTTACTGTAACTGGGTTTCTTATAATCATTATGTTCACAGTCACTTGAATCAGAGGAGGAGGCATTATTTGATACCTTTGAACCTTTTGCCATGAAGCAATAGGTTGGAGCGATGTCATCAGCATAGTCATCAGTATGGATGGTGTAATCATTTTCTTCAAGATTGAAGATTGACTTGCTGACGAATGTGGTTGCTAGTGCAAGACTAGCCTGTCCAGATTCTGAGTCTTCTCCAGAGCCTTCTTCTTCATCACATTCCTCTGATTCTGCCTCGGAGTCCATTTCGTTGCCAATAAGTGCCCGAGCCTTTCTGAAGCTAGTCTTCTTGTGTGATGAGGACTTTGAAGATGAGGATTTTGAAGATCTCTTCTTCTTCTTCGAGTCATCAGAACTGTCATCCTTGTATTTCTTCTTCTTTGATTCCTTTCCCCAGCGGGGACAATCAGCAATGTAATGACCTTATTTCTTGCACTTGTGACAGGTTCGTTTCTTGTAGTCCTCATATGCAGATTCTGATTTCCTCATGTCTCTTCTTGATGATTTACCGAACTGGCCTCGTCGTGTAAATCTCTGGAATTTCCTCACAAGCATTGCAAGCTCCTGTCCAAATTCTTCAGGGTCACAACTGCTGTCATCTGTGTCTTCTTCTTCAGATGAGGAAATTGCTCTAGCCTTTAGTGCACGTGGTCTGGAATAGCTTTGTCCATATAGATCTCTCTTTTCTTCTAGCTGGAATTCATGAGTATTTAGCCTTTCAAGGAAATCAGCTGGATCCAGCATCTTGTAGTCTGGTCTTTCTTGAATCATCAGAACTAGAGTGTCAAATGAAGAATCCAAAGATCTCAGCAGTTTCTTCACAACTTCGTGATCAGTGATGTCTCGAGCTCCCAGTGCTTGCGGTTCATTTGATATGTCAGTGAGGCGATCAAAGGTGTCTTGGCAGCATTCATTGTCATGTCTCTTGAAGCGATTGAAGATATTGCGAAGAATATCAACACGAGAGTCATGCTAGGTTGATACTCCTTCGTTTACCTTGCACAGTCTCTCCCAGATCAGTGTTGCAGAGCCCAAAGCACTTACTCTTCCAAACTGGCCAGGGCTCAGATGGCCACAGATGATGTTCTTCGCTTGAGAATCAAGTTGCTTAATTTCTTCACATCAGCTGCAGTGGCACTGGCAGAAATGATGGGGACGCCATTTTCCACAATATACCAGAGATCATTATCAATAGCTTGTAGATGCATTTGCATTTTGTTCTTCCAGAAGGGAAAGTTCTTTCCTTCGTAGGTAGGACATGCTGCAGTCACCTTAAACATGCCTGCAGTCGACATCACTAAAACTCCAGGTGGTTAAACCAAAATCACACAGAACAAGGGAGTACCTTGCTCTGATACCAATTGAAAGTGCGTTATATCGACTAGAGGGGGGTGAATAGGAGATTTTTAGAATTTCATCACTGAGGAAATTCCTTTTGAGGAAATTCCTCACTAATGACTAACTTACAGCGAAAACAGTAAAGGATCACACGTGCAAACGTTCACACTAGCAGTATTTCAGAGTGAAGAATGTGAAAACAGGTTGCACAGTAAGCAGGCACGCAGAATACAGATGATGATTAACTATTGTGAAGAATTTGGGGTTGAGGAAATTCAGAGAAAGTCTTCAGCAAATTCTTCAAACAGTCACAGTGAAAGTCATCAATACATAATACAGAGAAAGTAAAGAGTTGAGGAATTAGAACTCGATTCTTAGAGAAGACAGTCGTTGATGACCCAGTTCCAACTGCTGTGACAGTTGTACATCTGGTTTGGAGCGGCTTGGTATTGAAACCAAAGGACACCCAGTCCCGGAACACACAGTCCCTACCGTATTCTCCTTGAGCTAAGGACACACAGTCCTCGCCCAACACTCGTGGTAAGTCTTCAGGGCACACTTCCAAACCCTCAAAAACTTGGTCACCCGGCGATCCACAATTGACTGCTGGATTGCTCTAGACCATGGCGCCTAACCGTCTGGAGGATGCACAGTCCTCAAAGGTAAAAGGCTTCAGTCCCACACAGGAACAACTACTTCAGTGATGCTCAATCACTAGGTTTGGTTTGTGGTTTCGGTGGGTGGTGTATTTCCTCACTGATGAATTACTCTCGAAAGCTCTGAGGAATTTAGGTTGCTCTTATGACAAGTGTCAGTTTCTAAAGGAGCAGCCAACCAGCTAGTGGTTGTGTGGGGTGGCTATTTATAGCCTGGGAGCATCCCGACATGATTTGACACTAATGTCCTTAAATAATTTGATCGTTGGAGTGGATAAGACCAGTGACTTGGCGTGGTTATCGAAACGGTCGGGACCCTCAACTGTGAGAGTCCTCATGTCACTCATATTCCTCACTTGAGGCTTTTGGTAGGATTAGGCTTGGGTTGAGCATCATGAGGAAATCCATTCCATAGTGTTACTTTGACCCCCTTTAACAGTACGATGTTCCTATTCATCAAATGCGAAGAAAGTAAAACAGAAAACGTAAATCTTCATGCTTCAATTTCCTCAGAATGATTTTCTTCAGGAACCACCGGTCTTCTCAATATCAGTATCTTCATGAGGAATATCAATTTCATCACAGATTCCTCGCGATTCATTTCTTCAGCTTCAGACCAATTTCTTTAACTGAAGATATACATTTTTAGGGGTCGATATTTTTCAAATATCTCAAACTCCTCAATGACTTATAGATCATGTGTACACTCACAAACACATTAGATACTTAACCTATAAGTCTTCAAACCACCAAAATCACTAAGGGGCACTAGATGCACTTACAATTTTAAATGAGGCCGGAAACGACTTATAGCATCTCCGAAATGACCCCATACGTTAATTTATAATTCTGACCAGATCTGAACTTACACGTCTTAATACTTGTTAAATAGAAAAATAAATAGGTTCACGTGAAACTACACATCGTTCTAATCCATTTACATATATGGAACATCTCCAACGGAGCTACGGTTCAAAATATATGATCACCGCAAGATATGATGGCATGAATGCAATATGTGTGCAACGACAGTCACAAGTATTTCCAAAACATACAAACAAGGTAATATGAACCTACACGAGATTCTAAGCAAGTTTCATATAGGACACGATAAAAATGGAGCAACGGTTCCACAAATACAAGCTACACAAGAAATAGTCATAATCTGCCTAAACAGCAACATGGCATTTTCTACACCCCAAAACAACAAGCTACGTAAATCCACAATGCTCAAACAAAACATGAGACAGTAGAGGTCAAGATGCACTTTAACACCCTACTAATAACATCTAGCATCGCAGCATGGATCACTAGGAAAAGAACTCACAAAATGGCATCTCACACAGAGTTTCAGACTTAGTGAAAATACCAGTTTTGACAGTGCAGTTTTCGATCTGAAGGCATATTGACAGCAGCAAAACTATATGCTACAGAGCACCGAATGGCATGAAAATCTACAGCATGCTATAGAATCTTAAGGACTACAACTAACTCCATTGCACGAACCTCAAAAGAGTTATAGATCACTAGCAAAACTCATGGCAAGACAGCAACAAAATATAATAGATTTCAGACTTAGAAATATTTCAGCATCTCCAAATCAGCACTATTTTCTAGCATGTTGACAACAAGAAAACAACACCTAAGCATGGATTTCTATTGCCACCAAAATTACCAAATGCTAGCCTACACCTCCAAGGGCATATCTCTAGTTCACTACTGATGCATATCACGCACGGAATAAATCCCACGAAATAAACAAGAGGGTAACATGACAGAAATATCACGCGCACTAACTTACTTGAAAGACAAAACTAAATGCACAGTTAAATTCTATGAATTTTTCTACCCCAAAAACATATATAATATGTGGGGTTGCAAAATAAAATTAGCGTCACACATATATGCAAGAATATGTCCTAAACACGACGTAGCAAACTAGTGACGGAACCTACCTGTAAAAATGCAAACAACTACTCTAAAATACATGGCAAAGGGTCCTGAACAACATGAACATTTTATCTATGGGATTTGAACAATCCGTACACGCACAAAAATATCTACGGAATATCTAGCATATTAGGACAACACGCAAAACTAGGCAAACAACGGGTCAAACCACTCCAAACATGCATGAAAGTTGCAAAGTATTATTCTACGCGAAAAACTACACAAGTTACATATATAATACGTCGTGACCCGATGCACTGTTAATTATCTACGGGCATTTGAAATTACTCTAATTCCTGAAAAGATTAAATCGCAGGTTAATGGAAAAAAAAAATGCTACGGGCCGAATCTTCGCGCTGGGTCTAAACAGAGGCATGCGCAACTTAGTTAGCCGTCGTCGGTGGCGGGGAATAGGGCTCGGGGGTGCTCATCTCGTTCTTGGGCCGGCCTGGTTGGAAAGGAGGTCGGCCTGGGCGAGCTGGGCTAGTGGCGCGCTGGGCCGAGGGCGGCGGTGGGTGGCCGGCCCACTCGCTAGCGATCAATGGGAGGGAGCGGGGAGAGCTCGCCCTCTCGATCGGGATCCCGACAGGATCGGGCTTGCAGCGGCGAGGCCCTCCTGTGACGGCCGGCGATGAACGCGATAAGGAATAGCGAGGGGCTGGCGAATCCGGGCCGCGGTGGCGCCGAGTCGCCAACGGCGTCGCTCCAGGAGGCGTGGGGCGCGGAGCTCGCGTGGAAGAGCTGGGGCGATGCGCGGGCGAGGCACGGCGTGGGCTGCTGCTCCCCTCGAGGCTGGCGGCGGCTTTAGGCCGGGGGCGGGCTCCAGATGGGCTCGGCGGACCTTGGTCGGCTGGAGGTGGAAGAGAGGCTGAGGGTGGCGGCTAAGGTTTGGGGAGGCACGTGAAACGAGGAGAGGCTGTTTTGGCTGTCTATTCATAGACAGAGGGGCTAGGGTTAGCTAATCAGGGCATTTTCACACCCTCCGATCTCGATCGGACGCTCCGAAAACATCCCAGGGTTAGGTTAGGCCGTGTAGAGGGGTGTAGGCTGAGACGAGAGGGAAATGGTGTGGTGCGGCAACGATATATAAAACCGAAAAACGTCCGACGAATAACCGAAGACGATGCCGCTACGGTCGACCGTTCGGGTACCAGACGGATTCCGATTGCGATGAAAATTGGCAGACGGCCTACTATATCAAAATAAGACTGCACGCCAAGTTTCAACCTAATCAAAGAAAGTTTTATACACACTTTTAAAAACAAGGTTTTGATGATGCCACGGGCATGTGCGTGTGTGGTCGGGCTCAAAACGGGCAACGACGAGAACGGAGAGAACCGGCAACTAATAACGGATGCAAGTTTTGAAAACTGGCGGCAACGAAGTGCCGATGCAATGCGGATGATGCACATGATGCGATGATGAGTGCGACAGACAAATAAGCCACATGACGAAAACGGAATAAAAGGAGAATCTTCTGGGGCGTCGGTCTCGGGCTGTCACAGATGTGGATGGAAGTTGAAGAAGTAAATACATGAAAATAAGGAAAGAATCTCATGCACGATTGAATCTTCTGATGTACTTGATCAGGATTTGGAGGCTTCAATAAATGTTTAGATAGAGTAGGGATGATGTTGAAGAAATTCTTCATGTGCCAATGGAAAGTATCCCCGCTGTGACGAAAACAAACTTGAAGGACTTCGAAGGAATAATTTTGGGATAACATCCACAGAAACGAGGCTTGTTTCTCTTCAACTTTAATTCTAGTGTCAGACACCAAATTCTCGAGTCGAAGATAACCAACCAAAGATCTAAAAATATTGGTCTCCATCCTAAATGCTACCAGGCAGTTTTTGATGTGTCCTTCGAGTAACTCATTAACAAACATCTCACCTATTAGCAATGACGTATGACGCAGAATCCTCGACTCCCTACTAACAACTCCACCGGTCTCCATCAAATGTAGTGCAGGGTAAATAAATAGCATCATTTCATCATCATCCTCCTCCCTCTTCCTAATACAATCCCTCATATCTGAATCCACTTTATGACTAAAGAAGAAAAAGGCCACTAGATATTACTACTATGACAGTAATAGTGCAAGATAAGACCTAACCATCTAAATAGCACATAAATATAAGTGAAAGAAAATCTGCACAATCACCACACCATGGAAGCTAACAGAGTTTGCACAAATACAAAATCAGTCCCAAAATCACCGGAGTGGCAACAGGGACAACAAGGTGACATTTTTACCTCCGTGTGGGCGGTGGCCTTGCACGGCCGGTGGAGCTCCTCCCGGGTCGAGCTCCTGCCCTCACCTCCTCGCCTCTATCGTCTCCTCCCCTCCTCCTGGTCTTATCATCTCCCCTTCTGGATCCAAGGAGATCTCTGGTCTGCACGGATATGGCCCCCTTTTGGATCCAAGGAGAGCTCTGATCTGCACGAATCTGACCGAGAAACGCAGCCGACGACAGCTCTGCACGGATCTGGTCATAGACAGGATGTGTGTGAGAGGGAGACAACAACTAGGGCCATATGAGGCAGCACCGACAGATCATTGGCGCTCGTCCCCTCTGACAGGAGGTGGCGACGGCGCGACGCGGAGTGCGTACCTCTGATCGATTCGTGGAGGAAGGGAGAACGCTCGCGGAAGACCGGGACTTCATTGTTCCCGCCGATCTCGTGCCCTCCGTCCCCGCGGCCGACACCTTCGCCGCTGTCGCTGTCACCTAGGGTTCATGAGAGGAGAGGAGCGACTTCCGTTTTTCGGGAGGAGAGGAGCGGGTTGATTCCACAGGAGGAGAAGTGGGGATTGATTCCCCGCTGAAACTCCACGGTTTTGGAAGGGATCGGGCGGGATATAACCCCTGTCAGGTTTAACTGAAGACAGTTAACAGGCTCACAGGGATTTAACCCTGGTCAGGGCAAAACCCTGGGGTTTTACCGGGTTTCGGTTTCGATCCCGACAGGGTGGGTGTAACCGAACGAAGCCTCAGAGCATGTCTAGTAGAGCCCTCAAACCCTTAAATCTAAAACTAGTTTTAAGGGTTGAGAATTAGCCATTTTTGACACTTTTAATGGTCGAAAAACAGGGGCAAAGACTAGAACCCTCAAACCCAACCCTTATAACGGAATATTCCGTTATAAGGGTTGGGTTTGAGGGTTCTAGTCTTTGCCCCAACCCCAACCTTTAAAACTGTCATTTGACATATCAAAATTTTCATCACCTAAATAACACAGAATAGTAATTTCAAACACACATGCACATAGCTTGATAGCTATCTAGTGTTTGATGGTGAAAAAAAATTGGAATTGTTCAAAACATCTGACTAGTAAACTTACTACTTGAGCCAGTGCAATTCATCAGCGCCAAAGTAAAGTTATATATGCACCACAGACATCAGTTTTGCTGATATATGAAAGAAATCAATCAAGCATTTAAGATTGCAAATAAACTTCCAAATCAAGTAGCCAGTACAGATAAGATTTTCAACATCTTAGCTGGGAAATTAACTAGATTTAAAAAATGCCAATCAATTTGTTAAGCAAGCTATCAATCTATAATCAGCAAAGCGTGTAACACTCGTGTAAATAAGATATGTACGAGTTCAAGCATGAATGAATCCTGAATTTAAGCCACCATATCCATATGTACTATACATTCATAAGTCAGTGACTAGATCAAAAGTTTGTGATAAGAACCACTACAAATCCCTAGTACCAAAGCACTCGACCATTTATAGTGAATCGTAACCATCTAAATAAGTAGATATTCTCTGTAGTTTCATGCTATATCCATGGCTTAGCAAATTACACAGACAACAAAATGGGTGCATAAGAATTCGCACTAAATTGCATTCCAGCAACTATTCTAGACCAGACAAGCAAATCGAGTGTTACAAGGCTAAGCTCCCAAGCTTCCGGCTCAGGTTCCCAATCCAAAAACTAAGGTTTGTGAATTGCATCCAATGCACATAGGAGTTGTACGATTACCCTGGCGCCAGAACTCGCGAGGCTTGGCACGGAGGAGCAACGCGAGCGCGTCGTCGTTGAGGAGGTCGACGACGGCCTGCGACTCCTGAGCGTCAAGGCCGCCGAGCCCGGCCGCAACCGCCTCGTCGTGCGGCAGGTAGAACACGAACCCATCGGCTGCTCCGCCGCCACTGCTGCTGCCGACGCCAGATGCAGAGGGGGCGGCCGACGATCGAAGGGCGGTGGTGAGCGACGGTGGGGCCGAGGGTTTAGGAGCGGGAGGGGCGACGGATTTGGGGACGTAGCGCTGCTGCTGCGGCAACTGTTGTCTTGGCCCGGAGTTGGGAGGGCGGCGCTGGAAGGAGGGCGTGGATTGGTGCGAACGACATGGCTGGATCAGGGATAGGAGGAGACGAGATGCGGCCGAAAGCGGCTCGGGTCGACGCGGGGGCGGGACGGCGGCGACGGCTCGAGGGAGGCGCGGGAGGAGGTTGGGGACGCGTCGTCGTTGAGGAGGTCGACGACGGCCTGCGACTCCTGAGCGTCAAGGCCGCCGAGCCCGGCCGCAACCGCCTCGTCGTGCGGCAGGTAGAACACGAACCCATCGGCTGCTCCGCCGCCACTGCTGCTGCCGACGCCAGATGCAGAGGGGGCGGCCGACGATCGAAGGGCGGTGGTGAGCGACGGTGGGGCCGAGGGTTTAGGAGCGGGAGGGGCGACGGATTTGGGGACGTAGCGCTGCTGCTGCGGCAACTGTTGTCTTGGCCCGGAGTTGGGAGGGCGGCGCTGGAAGGAGGGCGTGGATTGGTGCGAACGACATGGCTGGATCAGGGATAGGAGGAGACGAGATGCGGCCGAAAGCGGCTCGGGTCGACGCGGGGGCGGGACGGCGGCGACGGCTCGAGGGAGGCGCGGGAGGAGGTTGGGGACGCGTCGTCGTTGAGGAGGTCGACGACGGCCTGCGACTCCTGAGCGTCAAGGCCGCCGAGCCCGGCCGCAACCGCCTCGTCGTGCGGCAGGTAGAACACGAACCCATCGGCTGCTCCGCCGCCACTGCTGCTGCCGACGCCAGATGCAGAGGGGGCGGCCGACGATCGAAGGGCGGTGGTGAGCGACGGTGGGGCCGAGGGTTTAGGAGCGGGAGGGGCGACGGATTTGGGGACGTAGCGCTGCTGCTGCGGCAACTGTTGTCTTGGCCCGGAGTTGGGAGGGCGGCGCTGGAAGGAGGGCGTGGATTGGTGCGAACGACATGGCTGGATCAGGGATAGGAGGAGACGAGATGCGGCCGAAAGCGGCTCGGGTCGACGCGGGGGCGGGACGGCGGCGACGGCTCGAGGGAGGCGCGGGAGGAGGTTGGGGACGCGTCGTCGTTGAGGAGGTCGACGACGGCCTGCGACTCCTGAGCGTCAAGGCCGCCGAGCCCGGCCGCAACCGCCTCGTCGTGCGGCAGGTAGAACACGAACCCATCGGCTGCTCCGCCGCCACTGCTGCTGCCGACGCCAGATGCAGAGGGGGCGGCCGACGATCGAAGGGCGGTGGTGAGCGACGGTGGGGCCGAGGGTTTAGGAGCGGGAGGGGCGACGGATTTGGGGACGTAGCGCTGCTGCTGCGGCAACTGTTGTCTTGGCCCGGAGTTGGGAGGGCGGCGCTGGAAGGAGGGCGTGGATTGGTGCGAACGACATGGCTGGATCAGGGATAGGAGGAGACGAGATGCGGCCGAAAGCGGCTCGGGTCGACGCGGGGGCGGGACGGCGGCGACGGCTCGAGGGAGGCGCGGGAGGAGGTTGGGGACGGGAAATTTCCCTCCCGCGCGTGGCCGGATCGAAGTGAGGGTTGGGGTAGATTTTGCCCCCCAATCCTCACTTTCACAGGTTGAGAAGGGTTTGCAGGTCTAATCCTTAATTTTTTGAAGGGTTTAAGGTTAAGGGGTTCTAGTTTTTTTGCTTAACCCGTAAAAAAACGGTTATTTCTGTTTTCTGAGGGTTTAATGGGCTAGACATGCTCTCAGAGATGAGCACGACTTCCTCATCCAGCACCCAATACCACCGTAGGGGAAATGGAGCCACGGGGGGACGAGAGATGTAAGCCCCAGCCTCATAGCCACAAGAAATGGCACAGGCGAAGGGCAGAAAAGAAGGCGGGTGGCAAAAAACGAGCAGTGAACACGCAACAGCAGGCATTTAACTTGACTCATTTCCTGCTGAGATGAGCCACGAGATTGGCAGGTCGAGACGAGAGTCCACATAGGATGATGAAGTGCAACCCAAAACCTTCTAGTGACCCTGTTTCTGGTATATTGAAGTTTAGTGACCAAAATGAATATATGACTCGAATTCAGACAGTGGATGTATTTTCCACACAAGCAGACAAGGCAACGTTTTTCAAACTTTGCACGCAAAGTTCGTTCCTCTTCGAACATGAATGCGCAGTTCCTCTTATAACACGAATGTGCTTGTTGGGTTAGAGAAGTAACGCCTTCTAGGCTTGGATGGTTCTGTACAGGTGTTTTGAAAGAAACTCCGCAATATGGTGGGAGCCCTAGGCACAGGTTCTTCGAACACCCGAACATAGAGGTTTTTATCAAGTGTCAGCTTCTCCAACAAGGTCCTGCATGTCTGCAAAAACATCCAAGACAATGTACGAGGCAAAGCGTACATCATTGTCATTAAACGGCAATCATTTGAATATAGATGATACTGAATATAGATGATACTGGCCCAAATAGACAAAGGGTAACATACCTGAGGATTCAATACATCCATCTTGTGGATAACATCCTCCTAACACAACAGCAAAGCATACGATCAGAACTTCTAACATAACCATGCTGACAACGATAGGTGAAACATAAAGCAATTACGAAAGACCATACGAATAGGAAGACCTGAGATTTTTCTTGTAAATGTGCGAGGTGTCACCTTTCCTCAAAAAGTAAGAAAGGACACAAACATAATAAAGTAGTTTGGGCCTCGTGTGTAAGGAATATATTTGTTTTACAAAGCAGGGGTGCATTCTTTTCGCAATACCATTTGAAAGCTGCCATTCGCTGGTTTTACATGTTACATTGTTTGGAATGCGTTAAAACAAGTTTTCATATGGATCTTAATAAAAGGTTGTTTGGTGAAAATCATGACAAAACACACTATTATTATGAATTAGGACTGATTCAAGAGTTCCCAACTATTGGTACACAAAATTTTCCCAATACGTAAAAAGCAGATATAGATGATAAAAATAGATACACACCTCTACTGTTCCTGGATATTGCATCACATAGCCAATAATTCGACGAGTTAAACCTTCATAGACGGTACTATTGATGCTGCCATCACCATTTATCCATGGCAATATAGGGTGATAAATATGCCTTTCACAAGCATGGCAGCAATCACTCTCCCTGTTGTCTTGTGATGCAGTAGACAGTGTTTCCTTATCTCCATGATATTGACTGCACATATGAGATGAGCTTGACTTGCTTTCACTTCTAAGAATTGTGACTGTGTGCCCATCACCAAGCTTTTTTACAGTTCCCTGCTTACTAGACATGGCATGCTTCTCATTCAGTACATTTTCGCCAGTCTCCATTATTTGAGAAGCTGGAGCTTGTGAACAGCTGCAATGGCTGTATTCTGCAAGTGTGGTTATATGATACTTTGACTTATGTAATGAGTCAACGATCTGGAAACCATCATACGCATTGACCTATAAAGCAATTGAGCACATGGTGACTCCAATATATGAATAAATAGGGATGAAATACAATTAAGCAGACATGGTGACTCCATATATGAAGAAATAGGGATTAAATAACAGAAGCCGCGGATGGCTTCTAACTTTAAAAGCAATGCATTGCTCTAACAACTCAAGGCTTCATCTCAAAAAGGAAAGGAAAAAAAGGTAAGACAGCTAGTGATGAGGACATCAACACCATTGTTACACCCACAACCCCAGCTGCTATACATGTTGGACCACTTACTAGAGCTCGTGCACGCCAATTGAATTACCAGGTACTTTCGTTTCTTGGGAATACTTCTAATGTTCATGAACATATGATGCTGCCTAAGTTAGATACTTTTGTTGTACTCATGAATGAAGGACCTAGCATGGACAAGAAGGATATCCGTTGGAACGGGATCAAGCATGGAGAAGAGGGTGCACGCGCAGGAGAGAACAATGGAGCTTCCATTGGTGATTTTCGCACTCTAAAGCCACCATAAGGAGAGCATGAAGGCTTTGGACGAAATATTCAAGACACCACTTTATAAATTTCGTCCATAGGCTATTATAGGTGTTACGCCACCTTATTTTGGGTCAGGCCCATGTAATTTCGAAATACCATAATATAGGCTATTTTTAGAGTCCGTATGTGTGGGGAAACCGAGTTTAGGGCTGTTTTCGGACCCCTCCTCCAAGGGTCACGAAATTGCCTCTCTATTCCCTCATATATATACATTCCTTAGGGCACCGTTTAGACTTGGGTTTTGTTTAGATTACAAGTTCGCCATAGCTGCAACTTCGCGTTCTTCGTTTGTGTTCTACGACCAGACAAAGGCGTCACAGAACCCCACCTTCATCAATAAAGTTTTCCTCTTATATTCGCAATATCTTGATTGCAATCTTGGTTTCTTGCTTGTTCTTCGTTCGCGTGCAGGAAATAGACCTTCGTGGTCAGGTTGATCGTGCTCCGGTGTGATCAATAACCTCTCGGAGTTGGTTTAGCAATTGCTAAGACGCGACGTCCTCACACGTTCGTAGTCGGATCGTCAAAGTCTACTCCACCCAAAACGATACCCACGATCTCATCGAAAGACAGGGACAACTTCGCCTCTATCAGCTAGAATCCCTAAAAAGGGTGAACACCACAGGATTGAAGAATGCCACATGAACTGCACTTGGTTTTCTCCATCTTACCACAGTTGAAGTGCCTAGTATATACAAGGTGCTACGTTCTCTCAATTCTTGACTGAAAGGGACACCAAAGGCCTCTGCCCTCCCTGTCTATCTATCCAAGAGATGGAAGGGCAGGGCTTTTTTTTGACATCTATGAAGCAGATATATACTCTGCTCTTTTTTATTTGTTGTTTGACAGATCTCAAGGTCTCCAATACACATGCTTGAAAAATATGAAAACCGATTTCACTTGAAAAATCAAAATGCTTTATGTAATAGTAAAAAAATGGAAAGTTTGAGTGTACATATTCGACTTCGTTTTTCATGGTTTCTCTGTTATTCCACTGGCATGACCAAGAATTTGTAGCAGAATCCTACAACTAACAGCAGATGTACAATTTTTAGCTATGTTACCCTCTACAGATTTCTATAAATATGAAGAAACAAAGTGTATGTTGATAACAAGATCGGTTGGTTGAATTTTATAGACAAATGATAATAAACCAGAACACAAGGGAAATAGTCACAACTAGGTGTTCAATGAAGTGAATTGAATGACCTCTTGCTAAACAGTGATAAATATGACATAAACAAGTACACAACTAGTCCATTATACACAAGTTTACAGCTTTACCTCCATGGCCAGATGAAATCTCTTCAGTGTATGAACAATCACATCAACTAACTGTGTGCCTGCAGTGGATAAGATCAAAACAAAAATGAACTATACCTACCAAAAACAAAGACTGTGCCCTATGCAACAACTAAGTTATAAAAAACTACGCAAATGATTATTCATGAGAACAGCAAGTACCTAATGGATGCAGTTCCTGTGACAATTCTCTCAAATTAACTCCTCCTTCGCCACCTTGATAAATAACATAAAATGCATTTCTGAACAGATCAGAAGATAATATGGACGATTCATTTTGATTACAAGATAATGATGGTAACTGGTCCGCATATATTTTCATAGCATCCCAAGGCCATCCATTATAAGAGCTTTCCAGATGAGATTCAGACAGCATATGTCGACATGAACTGGAGTTGTTTAAATCCAGTAACGTGTTGGGGCTTTCAACCTGTGAATCAACATCCTTCATGCTCATTTCCTGGGCTAAACTAAAAATAAGGCACTCTTTATCATGTAACTCTTGCGTGAGATAGCTTGTTTGAATTCTCTCCTGATTCAGAGCAACTTGGATACCAGGGAAACCTTTCTCACGGCGGTAACAAAGCTTGTTTTTCTTAGCTGCACTGATTTCCTGTTCCACCGTATCAGCCTTGCGTTTGTGAGTACCATCATTCAGTCCACTGGTATCTTCAACCAAAGGACTGGAACTATTAGGCCCATCAGCATCACCAACTCCTTCGCTTGGCAAGGAAGGTGAAATGAACAACTCTCCAGACAAAACCAGCGAAAAGAGATAAACAATTTCTCCACATTCTACATCTGGATACAAAAAAATTCTATTGTCTGCAGTGTTCCTTTGCTGCCCTATAAGCCAGTTAGAAAACTCAGAAGCCTTTTTTCCAGAACCAAATGGGAAGGGTGAATGAGAAGCCTTGAAGAAGAATTTTCTAGAAAGGGTGTATGGCTTTGTTCCATGTCCACTAACCTGCAAAATGCAGGGAGAAGTAAGAACAGCGGTACAAAATAACTGTTGTCTTATATCACATATTAGACTTAAATCAATCTGCCTGCTCCAGCTCATTACAGAATTGAAGGAACTCTATGATTCCTGACATGATTACAGACAGGATAACAGTGAAGACGCTGAACAGACTAATCATCCTTTACAGGACATGCTAAGAATAGAGATTATCAGCATAGCTCCACTGCAAACTCAGGTGCTTATAACATGCGGAAAGTAAAGGCTGTGATAACACGGGCATAAACATAAGTGCATGCAGCATTGATCACCACATTCATAAATCCAGACAACGTTAGCCAGGCAATCACATTGTATTTAGATTCCGGCTTCATAATGAATTTCCAGTTATCAACGTCAGAACCCAACATCTACGTCCATGCTATTCCCCCACCACAAGCTTATATTTGTACATGTTAGTTCTATATCGAGTTACTTTCTGAATGGTGATTTGTGATAGATTGATAGGACCATGCTTCAGATGAAGTATAATTTTTGTGATCACAAACCATGGTTAGCAAATTTTGAGTCCTATAAATAGTTATTTGTAAGTAGAAGTGGTAGGACTGTAAGGATAGTTTTCTCACAGCAAGAAATGGAGGAAAATATCTAGGTTTCACAAGCAATGAAGCTAAATGTTTCACTTTGCAAGCAAGGGGAGTTAATATGGATCAAAAGACCTGAGCTAGGCTGAGCATACTGAAGAATAGCAGAGACTGGATATTCGACGGGAACATAACTGCATAAGTTAGCAAATACTAACCGTAAACTTCTTCTCACTAAGAAAGGAAAAGGCAGCCACAATTTCGCTCTGTGAATAAAGCTGGAGGGTTGTAGCTAATGAAGCTTGTACTTCTGATCCTGATGATGTGCTGAGAAAAACCAACTTCAGAAGCTCTATCGCATTGGCGACTGCTAAAGATTTGCATCCATATCTTCCAGTAGTTTCATCTTTGTTGACCTTAATGACGTTTTCATCAGATGCACAAGGAACGTCCATGCTGTTACTTGCATGGGGTGCATTTGATTGTGTAGGCAATTCTGCAAGCTCACGTGATCCAGTTTCTGGAACTGCAGTGCTTGTACTCGTAACACCTTGCATAACCTGATTAATTCAAGGTGAAAGATCGGTATTAACCAAAACATAGGTTGGAAGTTGAGGTTAAATGACAATTACTTACCTGCTCTTTCTGCCCACTTAGAATTTCCTCATTGGCATTATTAACATTGTTGCACTTTGCATTATTAGGCTCAACTTCCCTGGTCTGGTTCACATTTTCTACTCTGATGAATTCAAGGACTTCATCAAGTGCATTTTTTATTTCTGGATCTTCAAAATAATCCCAATTGAATATCTCAGAATCTGAATCCACACAGTTCTCATGACTAGAATTTGACATATGGGAATGGGATTCCCTCTCTTTCGATCTCCTTTCCTCTCTGAGAAGGCTACAGATTCGGACGACAGCTTTTCTTATATTTATGTTTTTATTTAAATATGCCATCCTTCTACGACATGTAGGTGGTGCAGCTGGAAGACCAGAGAGAGAGTTCCATTTACATTTCGGTCCGCGTGCTGCACAAAATCTAGTGTAGATCATCAGCAGTTTTCTGCAGATAATAATAACCGATCAGGCTCCAGCATGATGGAAAACTTTTTTTTTAGCTCCAGTAGTAAGGTCTTTGGTGGGTGCAGAACTATACCTGTCAGATTCATAAGTCCACATGAACTTTTTAGCAGTGGATGATGCATAAATGCTCCCTGGTAATCCCTCATCTAGGGTAGACTGGGTTGATTTCTTTCCAGAAGATCCACTGGCTTCAACTTTTTGTTTAATAAACCGTAGAGTAATCTTATTAGCAGATCTTTTCCTTTTCTGGCAGATCGATCCAGAACTAGCTCGTTGCTGCTTTTGTGTAGGAAAGCTGAGCTGTCTATTCTGAGAGTACGAAACACAAAGCACCTACATTAAGAGAAAAAATCATGCCAGTCAGTAATACTGAATAGGAACTAATTGACAAAACAAATCAAACATAAAGAATATTTTAACAAGGATAATGAAACAATCATAACTAAAGAAACAAGCAGGCAGTGACTGCTGGCAGGATAACCAATTAAAGATACTATTACTAACTGAAACTGAAGACAAAATGCAAGGAAATGCCTTCTTCACCATATAATCTTTACACCTTATGAGTACAGCTTATCTACATGTATCAGACAAAAAAATGATAGAAATATCAGACAATTAGCAGTTGTATATTTATACTGTACCAACACAACGGGAAAAAAAGTCCTGCGTGTTGTGCTAATTGTTAGAGTACTATATATAGTCATGTAGCCTTTTGTATTTACCCCATTGTATAAGGGGTTCTCTGCATATTCCCAACATGGTATTAGAGCTTTGGATTTTTTTTCTTGCACGCGCAACTCGTGCCCTTGATCCAATCTCCTGTCAAGCAGCCGCCGCCTTCTTCTCTGAACGGCGCTGCTCTCAGGCGCCTTCACCAACCACAGGTCAATCCTGCTCCAGTGCTGCTCTCCCATGCCACCCGCAGGTCTGTGAAGCAGACATCTCCTTGAAGTAGCGTCGCGTGCCGCTGCCTTGGATTTTTTTTCTTGCACGCACAACTCGTGCTCTCGATCCAATCTCCCGTCAAGCAGCCGCCGCCTTTTTCTCTGAACGGCGCTGCTCTCAGGCGCCTTCACCAAGCGCAGGTCAATCCTGCTCTAGTGCTGCTCTCCCGTGCCACGCGCAGGTCCGTGAAGCTGCCATCTCCTTGAAGTAGCATCGCATGCTGCTGCCTACCGAGGATCTCCCGCTAGTCAACGCTTCCAGCCGCCAAGTCCCACCCGTGTTCGATCCAATTCGAAGTTGCATCTCCCGAGCCGCCCGAGCACTCCCGATCTACCATCCACATGTGTCGGCCCCACGACTGCAGGGAGACAGCAGCACTCTATGACCCGGGCAGCCACGTGTGGATACAGCACGGGGCGGCTTCACCTTCGAACACGCCCTCACCTCCGCCCACGAACCAATTCCGACGCCTCATCCTCGGCCCCCGTTTTTCGCCGCCCCTCGCGGGATTCGGCCGCTAGTCGAAGGTCTTCGTGCCGCTTGTCAAATCCGGCCGCCCCTCACCGGTCTTCCCACCCTTCGCCGAATCCTGCCAACGTCTACTTCCCCGAGAGCCAGCTGCTGATGTTTTGCATTAGGAAATTTTGCTCGTTTCCCGAGCGCAGAACGAATTGTTGTCTTGTGCATCAGGAGTCTTCGTTTGGTTGTTCATTGGTAAAAAAAGAGTAAAAAAAGGAGATATGTCTTCATCAGGTCCGCATGTCCCTTGCTGTCCGCTGCCTCCTGACAATGTTTTCATCGGGTCTGCATGTCCCTCGCTGCCCGCTGCCTCCTGACGGTGTTTTCTTCACTACTCCCGTCTCACACATGCGCAGTTCCTCGGTGCTTGATGCTCGTTCGCCTGTAACGTTGTTCCCTTCGACTCTTCCATAGGCTGTGTTGGTCACTCTTCTGCGGCTCCTCCTGAGACCTCCGCACATGATGATTGTTACTCTACACCAAGTCCTCTCGCAACTTCCATCGGTGAATGTCGCTCTTCCCCGACACCTCTCACGACTTTCATCGACTGTGTTGGTGCATATGACTCCATCGGCTGCGCCTCCCACACACGTCTTCCCTTGGCGCTTGGTGCTTGCCTGCATACGGCCTCGTCTACCCCACCGGCTTTTGCAGACGTTACCGGTCATGCTACACCGCCACATCTAGCGGCTTCCACAAGTGGTCATGGCCGCTCCTCTCCCGGTGCTACTGTGTCGACTGCTTCAGTTGTGTACTTCATGGGTAGGAGATTGTGTGACTTCGCACACTGTTGATTGCCTCCGGTGTACTTCATGGGGAGGAGATTGCCTGACTTCACACACTGTTGATTGCCTTCGGTTTTCTCTTGCCGGGTGCATCTACATCAACCTCTTTAGTTGTGCCTCTGACCGAGCATGAGATTACGTGACTTTGATGCCTACTAGCTCCATCTTCCAGTTCTCCATCGAGAGCTTCTGTTGGTTCTGCTAGTGACTCTTCTACCATTATGAGACCACCTTCTACATAAGCAGGTACATCTTCGTGGATTATTGATAATGGCGCATCTTTTCATATGATCGAGGATTCATCCGCTTTGTCCTCTACTCGACCTCTCGATTCTCCTATTCATGTTCTTATTGTTGATGGTACCTCTCCCCCGGTTACTAGCCGAGGCATCAGGGCCGGGCCCACAGTAGTGCCATCTGTGCGGCCTGCACAGGGCCGATGATTCTGGGGGGACCCAAAAAGTAGGCCTAGTATTAAGAAAAAAATTTAGACCGGTGGGCAGTCCGCTGGTGTTGGGCCGAAGGCCTCGACCGCGAGCGACGAGGACGAGGCTCGCGCTGCTAACGGGGGACAAGGACGAGGGCGACTCGATCGATCGTGTCCTTCATTGGTTCGTGGCTTCGTGCATGCTTCTTGCATTAGGTCCAGGCCTGATTACTTGATTAGGTCTGTCGAGTGCCGAAGCCTGCCGACCTGCTAGCTGTTGCCGAACGTCGCCGTCTGGCGCCTCCTCTGAATCTGATCCTCTCCTACCGAACGTCACCGCCTGGCCTCGACCCTTGAGCCCTCGTTCCTGCCACAGTTACCTGTTAATAGCCTGCTGGCCAGGCCTGCTGCCGGTTGCCGGCCTGCCGCTCCAGCCTCCACCTCCAAATCTGCCAGATACGAGAGGGATTTCGCTAGGCGCGGTTGACGATCAGTTCCTGTCTATAGTTTTGATGACATTTCCTTGATTAGAAATCACAATGCATCCGTATTATCGGACAAGTTTGTCTAATTACCGAACATTAACACATGATTTTCAATTCACATATGTTACCATATAAGTTCAAGTTTATTTAATTCATCTTCTTTATTTTGTGTTTTAATAATGCAGATTTGAATCATCATGGGAAAACATCAGTCTGGTGCCTATAAGCACAAGAAAAAAGCACAAGAAGAAAAAAAGCACAGATGGTATGGACAGATATGTTAGAAAAAAAAAAAGCACCGCAAGTGTCATCTGGTAATCAGCCTGTTGATCCTTCTACCCTTGCACTTTTTTATATGTCCACTTGTTATGTAAGACATTACATAAATTATATTTTTTTCTATGACATATATATGTTAGACCTTTCATCCTGAGCATTGATAGTTGTGGATGACACTAGGAGAGTTGGGACAATTTTCGTTGGTTTATTTCTCACACAATGCCATGCCAACCTGAGGGGTTAGGGATACACATTTATAGGCTGCTAGCCAGCAAAGCATATGATAAGATGCTGCTAAGATGCTAGTCTATGATGCTATCCTAACTGCCAGTCCTTGGTGGTCAAGGATTCTATCCTAACAGCCACAAGGACCATGTGCTGCAGCCCCACAAAGACCCTAGTACAAAGACTTATCCATCATTCTCCCCCTAAGTCTTGTACGTCGTCTTGTGGGAGAGTCGAATCATCCCGATCCTGGAGCAGAGTTCGAGGAACTTGATCCTCCCAAGAGGCTTGGTGAGCAGATCTGCGAGCTAGTCCGTGGTGTTGATGTAGCTCGCCTCGATTCTCCCTTCATACAAACAGCTTCGGATGAAGTGGTACCTCAGTCGAATGTGCTTGCTCCTTTCGTGGAAAACAGGGTTCTTTGCCAGAGCCAGGGCGGACTTGCTGTCCACCAGGAGCTGCACCGTTCTGGTGTCTCGGACGAGGAGATCACCAAGCAGTCGAGCGAGCCAGAGCACCTGAGTGCAGGCGGTGGAGGCCGCTATGTACTCGGCCTCGCAGCTGGACAGAGCCACCACCTGCTGCTTGACCGACTGCCAGCTCACGAGGCACTTGCCGAGGAAGAAGAGGATCCCGCTCGTGCTCTTGCTGGTGTCAATGTCGCCGGCGTGGTCGCTGTCATTGTACCCGACGAAGTGTGCCGCCCCCGGACACCTAGGGTAGTGGAGGCCGTGGTCGAGGGTCCCTGCCACGTAGCGGACGATCCTCTTCACTGCCTGCTGGTGCTCAGACGTCGGTCGCTCCATGAACCGACTGACATAGCCAAGGGAGAATGCCAAGTCCGGCCGTGTGTGGGCGAGGTAGCGAAGGCTCCCCACAAGGCGCCGGTACTGTGTAGCGTCCACTTCCTCCGTCATGCTGTCGCGGCTCAGCTTCAGCCTCTCCTCCATCGGAGTGAGAGCTGGGTGGCAGTCGGTGAGCCCAGCTAGCTCAACGATGCGCTTGGCGTAGGCGGACTGTCGAAACGCGATCCCGGAGTGATCCTGGTGCACCTCGATCCCCAGATAAAAGGAGAGGAGCCCCAGATCACTCATCTGGAAGGTGGCCTTCATTGCCTCCTTGAAAGCCGCCACCTCTGCATCCTTGATGCCGGTGATCACCAAGTCGTCAACATAGACGCCCACCAGCAGGGCATTTCCTCCACTGCCCCGTCGGTAGACGGCCGCCTCATGCGGGCTTTGCTCGATGCCCATCTTCTTTAGAATGGAGTCCAGCTTGGCGTTCCACGCTCTAGGTGCCTGTTGTAGGCCATAGAGAGCCTTACGCAGGCGGAGTACCTTGCCCTCCTGGCCGGGGATCGCAAATCCCGGCGGCTGATGCACATAGACTTCCTCCTTCAAGTCGCCATTGAGGAATGCCGACTTGACGTCCATGTGATGGACACGCCAGCCCTCCTGGGCAGCTAGCGCAAGAAGAAGTCGCACGGACTCCATCCGTGCCACAGGAGCGAAAGCGTCGTCGAAGTCGACTCCTTCCTGCTGCAAGAAGCCTCGGGCCACCAAGCGAGCCTTGTGCTTGATGATAGTGCCGGCTCCATCCCTCTTCAGCTTGAACACCCACTTAAGGGTTCTGCTCGACTGCACCCATCTTCAACTGCATCACGGCACGCCATGCCGCGTCTCTCTCGGCCTCTGCAAAGGACCGAGGTTCACCGTCCTCACACGCGAGTTGTAGCTGCGCCTCCAGATCGCGTGGCACCAGTCCCGACACCTGCTGGTCGCCGAGTAGGTTTTCCATCGTACGATACCGCAGCGGTTCGCCGCCATGATATGCGTCGATGCGCTCCTCGTCGTGAGGGAGCGGGGAGGCAAACTCCACCGGGTTGTGCTCGACGTGAGCTGGTGCTGATGAAGACGAGCCCGGAGGGGTGACTGTCGGTGCTAGAGTACGCGGCGTCACCGGCTGTGATGCCCTCGGCATAGCACGCACCGGGGTCAATGGAGTTTTGGGAACTGAGGTAGACATGCTCGACGAGGAGGAGCTGCTTGCTCCCCCCGCTTCCTTGAAGTGGACGTACTCGACAATGAAGTCGTCATACGTCGGCGTCGAGCCGTCGTCCACCGCCTTGTCCCATGCCGACCCTCGCTGAACACGACGTCTCGCGCCGTGCGCACACGCTGTGTCTTTGGGTCGAGGTTCTGGGAAGTAGGCCACAATGAGAGCACCAAGAGGGAGTTCTGGGAAGGCCTGGAGGACTTGGTTAGGAGGGTACCTATTGGTGAGAAGCTCTTCATAGGAGGAGACCTCAATGGCCATGTGGGTACATCTAACACAGGTTTTGAAAGGGTGCATGGGGGCTTTGGCTATGGCATCAGGAACCAAGAAGGAGAAGATGTCCTGAGCTTCGCTCTAGCCTACGACATGGTTGTAGCTAACACCCTCTTTAGGAAGAGAGAATCCCATCTAGTGACGTTCAGTAGTGGTCTACACTCTAGCCAGATTGATTTTGTCCTCTCTAGAAGAGAAGACAGACGCGCTTGCATTGATTGTAAAGCGATACCTGGAGAGAGTGTTGTCCCTCAACATAAGCTTGTGGTTGCTGACTTCCGCTTTAGGATTCGTGTCCAACCGGATAAGCGCGCCAAAGTCGCTAGAACGAAGTGGTGGAAGCTCAAGGGGGAGGCATCCCAGGCTTTCAGGGAGAGGGTCATTAAGGAGGGCCCTTGGGAGGAAGGAGACGATGCAAACTTGATGTGGACGAGTATGGCGACCTTCTTGCGAAAGGTCGCTATAGAGGAGTTTGGGGTGACCAAGGGAAGTAGAAGGGAAGCTAAGGACACCTGGTGGTGGAACGATGAGGTCCAGAAGGTTATTAGGGAGAAGAAGGACTGTTTCAGATGCCTATATCTGGACAGGAGTGCAGCTAACATGGAGAAGTATAAGGTGGTGAAGAAGGCTGCAAAGTGGGTGGTGAGTGAAGCGAGAGGTCGGGCGTATGAGGACCTCTACCAACGTTTAAACACTAAGGAAGGCGAAAGGGACATCTATAAGATGGCCAAGATTAGGGAGAGGAAGACGAGGGATGTCGGCGAAGTCAAATGCATCAAGGACGGAGATGATCAGCTTCTTGTGAAGGATGAGGCGATCAAGCGTAGATGGCGGGAGTACTTTGACAACCTTTACAATGGAGAGGTTGACAACTCTACCATTGAGCTAGACGACTCCTTTGATGATACCGGCATGTGCTTTGTGCGATGTATCCAGGAGTGTGAGGTTAAGGAGGCGTTAAAAAGGATGAAAGTAGGCAAGGCGATGGGTCCTGATGGTATCCCCATCGAGGTGTGGAGAGCCCTTGGAGACATAGTGATAGTATGGCTAACTAAGCTTTTCAACCTCATTTTTCGGTCAAACAAGATGCCCGAAGAATGGAGGCGGAGTATTTTAGTACCAATCTTTAAGAACAAGGGGGATGTTCAAAGTTGTACTAATTACCACCGAATCAAGCTGATGAGCCATACTATGAAGCTATGGGAGAGAGTCATTGAACACCGCTTAAGAAGGTTGACAAGCGTGACCAAAAACCAATTTGGTTTCATGCCTGGAAGGTCTACCATGGAAGCCATCTTCTTGGTACGACAGTTGATGGAGAGATACAGGGAGCAAAAGAAGGACCTTCATATGGTGTTCATTGATTTGGAGAAGGCCTATGACAAGATACCTCGGAATGTCATGTGGTGGGCCTTGGAGAAACACAAAGTCCCAATAAAGTACATTACCCTCATCAAGGATATGTATGATAATGTTGTGACAAGTGTTCGAACAAGTGATGGCGACGCCGATGACTTTCCGATTAGAATAGGGCTACACCAAGGGTCAGCTTTGAGCCCTTATCTTTTTGATTTGGTGATGGATGAGGTCACAAGGGATATACAAGGAGATATCCCATGGTGTATGCTCTTTGCGGATGATGTGGTGCTAGTCGATGATAGCCGAACGGGGGTTAATAGAAAGTTAGAGTTATGGAGGCGGACTCTAGAATCGAAAGGTTTTAGGCTTAGTAGAACTAAAACTGAATACATGAGGTGCAGTTTTAGTGCTACTAGGCACGAGGGTGGAGAGGTTAACCTTGGTGGGCAGGTGGTATCGGAGAGAGACACGTCTAAAACTGAATACATGAGGTGCAGTTTTGGTGCTACTAGGCACGAGGATGGAGAGGTTAGCCTTGGTGGGCAGGTGATATCGGAGAGAGACACGTTTCGATACTTGGGGTCCATGTTGCAGAAGGATGGCGATATCGATGAAGACGTGGGCCACCGAATCAAGGCTGGGTGGATGAAGTGGCGCCAAGCTTCTGGCGTACTCTGTGACAAGAGAGTGCCACAAAAGCTAAAAGGCGGGTTTTATAGGACAGCTATCCGACCTGCGATGTTGTATGGCGCGGAGTGTTGGCCAACCAAGAGACGACATATCCAACAGTTAGGTGTAGCAGAGATGTGCATGTTGAGATGGATATGTGGCCACACAAGGAAGGATCGGGTACGGAATGACGATATACGAGAGAGACTTGGGGTGGCACCGATTGAAGAGAAGCTGGTCCAGCATCGTCTCAGATGGTTTGGACATATTCAACGGAGGCCACCGAAAGCGCCGGTGCATAGCGGACGGATAAAGCGTGCTGAGAATGTTAAGAGGGGTCGTGGTAGACCAAACTTGACATGGGAGGAGTCCGTTAAGAGAGACCTGAAGGTTTGGAATATCGAGAAAGACTTAGCCATGGACAGGGGTGCGTGGAAGTTAGCTATCCACGTTCCAGAGCCAAGACTTGGCTTCGAGATCTTATGGGTTTCAACTCTAGCCTACCACAACTTGTTTGGGATTGAAAGGCTTGGTTGTTGTCGTTGTTGTTGTTCTTGCCCCTCGTGAACGCACCAAACTGTCCGCTCAGTCTGTTGAGTGTGTCTTCTTAGGTTATAGTGATGAGCATAAGGGCTATCGTGTTGGGATCCAGTCAGTCACCGAATGTGTATTTCTCAGGATGTGACTTTTGATAAGTCTCGCCCTTCTATCCTCGTCCATCTTCCTCGACCTTCTCAGTGGAAGATATATCTTTCCTCATTTTTCCCGACACACCTATCACTCCTATTGAGCCCTTATCCATTCGTCCTACTGCCCTTGCTTCTCCGACTGTTGCAAATCTGACGCCACCATCTCCCATGATTTCCACACCTCGCTTGTCATAGGATTCTACACCTTCATCCCCGGTGTCTTCTCCATCACCTTCGCCTATCTCGGTGATCCCTCCTCGTAGTCTTGCATCTTTTCCTCAGTATTATACTCGTCGTCCGCGTAATGTGGATGTGTCTACTAATGTCATGTCTTCCTCGTCTCAGCCTACTTATGGCTTGCGTTCTCGTCCGCTTCCGCCTGTTGATCGCCTTGGTTTCCCGAGCGCTGGCGCTGCTTTTTGAGCCAGCTTCTTATCATGAAGCTATTGTTCGTACTGAAAGGCAGTTTGTGATGGGCGAGGAGCTTGCTGCTCTTGAGCGCACTGGCACATGGGATCTTGTTTCTCTTCCTCCTCATGCCCGTCCCATCACTTGTAAGTGGGTCTACAAGGTTAAGACGTGCTCCGATGGTTCTCTTGAGCGTTACAAAGCTCGTCTTGTGGCTCATGGCTTTCAGCAGGAGCATGGTCGTGATTATGATGAGAATTTTGCTCCGACGGCCCATATGACCACTATTTGCACACTTCTTATCGTGGCCTCTGTTTGCCACTAGTTTGTGTCTTAGCTTGATGTTACAAATGCCTTTCTTAATGGTGTGCTGCCTGAGGGGGTTTACATGCAGCCAATACCTAGGTATTCTATTCCTGATGGTATGCCATCTTCATCGCTCTCTATGGCCTTAAGCAAGCCCCTCGCGCCTGGCTTGAGCGTTTTGCCTCCGTGGTGATTGTTGCTGGTTTTTCAACTCGCGCTCGGACTCTTCTTCTATATGTTGATGACATGATGATCACTGGCGACGACCCCAAGTATATTGCCTTTGTGAAGGTTCGTCTTAGTTAGCATGTTTTTTTGTCTTGGCCCTCTTCGCTACTTTCTTGGGATTGAAGTCTCTTCTACCTCTGATGGTTTTTTATTTTCAAGGAATATTATATCTAGTATCTTCTTGCTCGTGCTGCTCTTACTGATGAGTGCACTGTTGAGACTCCCATGGAGCTCGATGTTCACCTCCATGATCTGATGGTGACCCCTTGTCTGATCCGACACGTTACCGTAGTCTTGTTAGGAGTCTTGTCTATCTAGACATCACTCGCCCAGATATCTCTTATCCATTTCATATTCCGAGTTAGTTTGTCTCCACGGAGTTATGAGCTAGTTATGAATTTTGTGACGCGGAGTCAACTTCTAAAAAGCATGGACATGGCTAAACTTGCCGAATCGCCGTGCTGATACGGCACGACACGGGGACACGCTAGGACACGGCTGGACACGCCTATAGGTCCTACCCAAGGACTACCCTTCATAGGGGACAAGGCCCTTAGACAGTTCCGACTGAACTAAGGACGCCCCCATCATCCAGTCGGCGACGGTCCACTCGGAGCATATCTAACGTGCCGACTGGAATCCACTCTGTACATCGTAACCTCCCAGGAGGGCAACGGTCATACGTTTTCATACACCATAACTAGCATTTAAGGCTTACGTTACCAGTAACGCCAGCATTTACTCGCCACTACTCCACCCCTGTCCACCGGACCATTATGAAGGGCAGGGCACTCTATATAAGCCGCCCTTCACCACTGGTACAGGGGTTGGCACTTGCTGTAATCCCTGAATACACTCGACACAAAGCTCCCAAGAGCACTGAGACGTAGGGCTTTTACCTCCACCGTAGAGGGGCCTGAACTCATACATCCTCGCCGTAGCTAAGGCTCTGCCCATATACTTTCGTACCCCGTACTCACTGGACTCTTCTTTTTGGGAATGCGTGAACATGGATTCCCAAAAAGAAATCGGATACTGAAGGAAGATGGAAGAGCAAAGATACTTACGCTGAGGCGACCGGAAGAGCGATCCTCATCCGAGGCAAAGCTTTCTGAGGTTTAGACCCGCTGGGTTTAGCCACCTTGGACGGCTGATCCACGGGCTGGGCAGAAGAACCCCTGGTTCTCTTCACACTCCGAGCACTCCGGGCCACGGGAGGAGCCGGCGGAACAGCGGGGTCATGACGGTGCTTGGTTCGGCGTTCTGGTGGTGAGGGTGACGAGCTCTGCTCTTCACTCTCCTCCTCCTCCTCTTCTGTTTCCTCCTCCGTCTCCCTACTGTCAGAGACGTACACGGCACTACCCGCGCTACCCTCCATGCTGCCTTCTTCTTCCTCGACAGGATCCCCACTTGAGACTGCAGAATGCCAGTTCGTCCACTCCTGCACAAACACAGTCGGCAACGTCAGTCGGCGAGACAAGAAAAGCAATAAAACTGAGAAAGTTAAAAGCACTCGACAATATGTACTCACCTCATTCGGAGGAGGATTTTGGGCGTGGAAGGCCTTCACCCGCCGAGCTCCCACGGGGTTATCACATGTGCCAGTGATGCTGCGGACCCACGCACCCACGGTCTCCTCGCTCACGTCTTCAGGATGGGACCGAGTGGTATCCGAAGGCCCCGTGTAATGCCACATTGCGTGGTCTCGGGCCTGGAGCGACTGGATGCGTCGACCCAGAAAAGTCTCCAACAGGTCCATGCCGGTGACTCCGTTCCGGACGACGGTTATCAGCGCGTCGATCAAAGGCTGGGTCTAGGCTTTTTCTCCCTTAAAGAGCGCTAGCTTCCTGGGAGGGCCCGGACGATCTAAACTAAAGGGTGGTAACCCACTCGGAGCATTCGGGCAGGCAATGTCCTGGCAATAGAACCAGGACGATTGCCAGTTCCTAACCGACTCGGATAGCTGAAGGGAGGGATAACTACTTTTCGTTTTCTTCTGAAATCCTAAACCCCCGCAGAGCTGGAGGATGTGTGTCTTATCATCAGACTGGCTAAGTTTCTTAACCGTTTGAGAGCTAGTAAAGAAAACATATTTGAAGAGCCCCCAGTGGGGAGGACATCCTATGAAACACTCGCAGAGGGTGATGAATGCGGAAAGATGAGCTATCACATTCGGCGGAAAGTGATGGAGCTGCGCCCCGAAGTAGTTCATAATACCTCGGAAGAAAGGATGGGGAGGCAGGGAGAAACCTCTGGCCACGTGGCTGAGCAGCAGGACGCGCTCCCCCTCCCTCGGCGCCGGCTCCATCTCGCCTTCCGACAGCCTCCAAGACTTATCGACGACCATGCCGTGCTCCACCAGCTCCAGCACGTCGGTCTTCCTCACCGTGGAGGGGAGGAAGTCCCCCTGGATCCAGCCCGCCGGCAACGCCCGCTTCCGCCGCTGAGTGGAGGCCGCCCCCTTTTCTTCTTCTTCGCCACAAGCTTGCTGGTCTGCCCCTTCGTCATGGCGAGGGCGACGGATCCGCAGAGGATGAGGGGAAGGAGGTGGCTAGAGGTGTGCAGGGAGTTGCGGGGAGGCGAGATCAATGGGAGGAAGACGAGCAGCGCAACAGGAAGGTCCGCCAGGAAGGCTTTAAAAGGCCTCCGACTGAGTCACCTACAGGTGGGCCCAAGATCTTATCCTCCCAACCGGCTGCTGCAAGATTAGTGGAGAAGATCGCGGCGCGGTAATCGAGGAGGCGAAGTCTACTCGATGGCGATGACGTCATCCCCGCTGAGCGCGCGGCAACCGAAATTTGAGAATCCTGGAAAATCCGGCGCTGTTAGTATGACCGGTCTCGTCGAAAGATTCCGCGGAAGCAATCGGTCCCTCACGGTTCGTTTCGCTTGCATATTCACTCGGATCACTAGCCGCAAAGATAAAATGGATCGAGGCAGACAACGCTAAGATCACCTCAATACCAGTCGGCTCCAAACTCCGGACATCACTTCATCGTTCCAGCCCCGATCCATTCGGGGACTAATGATGGGGTTATAGTCCCAGGGTAGGGTCATAGGTCTGCCCTATAGGTCCTAACCAAGGACTACCCTTCATAGGGGACAAGGCCCTTAGACGGTTCCGACTGAACTAAGGACGCCCCCATCATCCAGTCGGCGACGGTCCACTCAGAGCATATCTAACGTGCCGACTGGAATCCACTCTGTACATCGTAACCTCCCAGGAGGGCAACGGTCATACGTTTTCACACACCATAACTAGCATTTAAGGCTTACGTTACCAGTAACGCCAGCATTTACTCGCCACTACTCCACCCCTGTCCATCGGACCATTATCAAGGGCAGCGCACTCTATATAAGCCGCCCTTCACCACTGGTACAGGGGTTGGCACTTGCTGTAATCCCTGAATACACTCGACACAAAGCTCCCAAGAGCACTGAGACGTAGGGCTTTTACCTCCACCGTAGAGGGGCCTGAACTCATACATCCTCGCCGTAGCTAAGGCTCTGCCCATATATTTTCGTACCCCGTACTTCTACTGTCAGACTTATACCCACGACACTTCCCTATGCTGATTGACCGCTCAAGCATGGTACTTTTGCTGACTTTATTTGTTGTTCCATGTTGCAGGGTATCCATTCAGTCTTGCAAGGAATTCTAACTTTCAGGCAGCCATGGCATATTTATATTTATTTATTTCTCGTTTTTCTGTTTCTAACTCTATATTACATGGCATATTTATTTTTATTTTTATATATACTTGTCGTGTCCCCGATGGGCTGTTTTTGGAAAATGCCGTATCCCGTGTCCCCGTATGCGTGTCGCCGTGTCCGTGTCGCCGTATCCATGCTTTTTAGGTCAACTTTAACCTTGACAAACCAAAAGAGCCAGACTGCAGATTTTTTTTTAGTTATGTTAGCTTGTCAAAATTATACTCTTAGTTATATAAGGTCAGCATATTGCATTACACCCTGTTTGGATGTTGGAACTGGACTTGGAATTCAGGAACTGAAATTGAGTCTTTTGAATATCAGCTGTTTCTGCAAGATTTGCTTGCTCGAAGGCTGCCCCCACTTCCTCTCATATCCGATAACGTGTCATTGTCAACCTCCGCCACCGGCCACCAGTCAGCCCCTGTGTCCCCTTGACCTCCACAGCCCCCCTGCCTCCGTCTACCTCTACAGTCACTCGCCTCATCTTCTTCCTTCTTCCCTTCTCCACCTCTGGCCGCCTCCTCTATTCTCCTCTCTGGCAATGGTTGCTTCTTCCTCCACCTTTGAGTTACTAGGTGGTGATAACGCTCAGGTGGCAGCCTGTGGCACTGACTGCAACCAGCGAGATCTCAAGTACATCCGCCATCATGAACTGTTTCTTCCCCCTCCCTGTCTTCGGCTCAGGTGGCAACAGCTCACAGCCTCCGCCGCCAGCCAGCTCCCACCACCTCTTCTGCTGCCACCGGGGAGCATTCATGCCGAAGCCACTCGACCACATGTGTGATTCTATTTCTCCGGCAGCCAAATATGATTTGGTTTTGGGTGGTGACCTATATGTTATCTGTGGATTTTTTAGCAACCAAACAGAAAGTTGAATTGTAAGCCAATTCCATTTCAACTTGGAAACACATAGGGCCTCCATTTTTACAAACTCAATTCAACTGTGGTATCAGAACCCAAGCAGACATTTAGTAGAAATAATTCAATATCCATTTCTACTCCAACAAGAAGAAAATTAGAATTAAATTTCCTCCAAAAGTCCAAATTCAAAACTACAGTTCTTGCTATCCTTCGGAATTCACATACCACACCCTAAGATATTTGGGTCAAGTTATTACTGCCTTTGATTTTCTATGTCTCTAAAAACATCTAGCGGATCTTATTAAAGTTATTCCTTCAACAGTTCACGATGTTCCTTTGTATGAGCAGTTGAACACATTTGGACTTGTTCCTGAGATGCTTTCTACTCTCTCAGGTGGTACTAGAGCAGTGCCTACCTTCACATGCCCAGCATTCACCACATGCCAAATTTCCATGACAAAGGAGGTTCATGATGTAACTTACTACCGTGCGGTTAACTTCCATCGTTATTGCAGTATGTAAGAAGGGTATAGACCATAGGATTGCCTCAGCAACAAAATTATATGTAATTGCTGAGGCATTAGGCGGTTCCTTCTTAACCTGATGTTCAATTTATCTGGTACGGTTTTGTGCTGACCCTTCATTTTTCTTCCATTGGATTTAACTAATTCGAAATATATATTTTCCTCCCTTCCTCAATATAGACTGCCCGAAAACACGAAGTTACAGAAAAGCACTAGCATATAAGTTCAATGTAGCGCAAAACAAAGTCAAATACTAATCGGACTAATGCTGCAGATTAGTACATGAAGATGGAGGGAAATTACGAACTCATACCTGCTCTAGAGAGAGATTCAACTCTCTTGCGATTACAAGACAATCTTTGAAAGGAATTCTCCCCTCCTCACTGATTTTTGTAATACGCTTTTGTAACTCCCGTCGTTGTTCAATAGTCATTACTCTACGAGAACTCCATGAACGAGGATGAGAAACCTGCATGGAACATGGTACGATATAAAGCATGATAAGCTACAACAACTGCCAATGCCGGAAAATATTATTTCCAGATTATATAATAAAAAATGGCAATCGGAAAAATGCTTGCAGCTGGCAACATTTATGATAAAATTGAGCATACTAGCAAGGAACTAAAAAGCACATGTCAGTATGGCAATATCGAGATCCTGGAAAGCAGGTTTTGAAAGTGCTGACACTGTTGACTAGATTTGGGCAGCAGCAATGCAACACCAAATCATGAATATCGATGGAGCAGTTAACAGCAGCAGCAGCAGCCAAATATGATACTGAGATATATTCAGAGGGTAAAATTGGAAGGCCGTGAATTTATAAAACAGACAAGCATTGCACGTTCAAATGAACAGTGTTGAACCGGTAAGGACCCAAGCCCATCTACTTTGTCACTTAGGGCCCAAGCCCATGTGAGCAGACTAACCTAGAAAGGGGCATCAGGTCCTCCCGTTCCTGAGTCAGTCGCCACACAAGTGAGTCCTCGCGCGAGTCACCAGACAACACAGGAAAGAACTCCGTCTGAAGGTACTCCCGATTCAACATGGTAGAGGAAGAGGAGCCAGGCGAGGTGCAGCTGCACCAGGGGAGAGTGTGCTGCTGCTGCTGCTATGTTGAGCCAGGGAAGAGAAGAAGAGGTCTGGCGCTGCGCTGAGCCAGGGAAGGGAAGAAGGGTAGCTGCTGTGGATTTTTTTTCTCCCCTTTCCTCTTCAAGGGTCAATCTGTTCCTGCTGGAGCTGCTGCAGTGCTGTTCCTGGAGCTGCTGCTGTGCTGTTCCTGGAGCTGCTGCTGTGCATCTGACTTGCTGATTTGCTGCTGTGTGCGGCTGCTGCTGTGTAGAAGAAGTGTGGCTGTAGTGTTGCTGGAACAACAAAGATGGCTGAACCAAATGCTCTTGCTGATGCTTTCGAGAAGCTCGCTAAGATCCTCGCAGAGTCCAACTCCAACTCTAGGGCCATCGTTCCTCGACAGGAAGTGGCTCAGAAGCTCGAAATGTCACCCCTGGACATGAAGCTAAAGGGGGCCACTAATTATTTGAACTGGTCTAGGAGGGCTTTCTGGGCTGTGGAGCAGAAGGAGCTTGATGGATATTTGTTGGGCACCGTGGCAGAACCAGGAGACAAGAGTAGTGCAGAGGGAAAGAGGTGGAAGGTCATCCACTCTGTACTTATGGTGTGGTTGTTGAACTCCGTGGTACCCTCCATTGGACGCTCTGTGGAGGGGCTATCCACACCTGCTGAGATATGGACGATTCTGTCCATCCAGTACTCTGGCAAGGGCAATGTCATGCTCACTGCTCAGACTGAGGACAAGATTAGGTTGCTGCGCCAAGATGATGGCATGTCAGTGATGACATACGTGGCAGAACTGCAGGCTCTGTGGGCAGTGATGACATACGTAGCAGAACTACAGGCTCTGTGGACTGACCAGGATAACTGTGATCCCCTGGAACTCTATGACGTGGCTTCAATCGAGTCAGGGCACAAGTGGATGGCACGCAGGCGTGTGCTGAAACTTCTGGCTAGCCTCAAAGGTTGCTTTGATGGCAGGAAGGCTTCCCTGCTGCACCAACCTAGTCTGCCTACCATTCCTGAGGCTATTGCAGCGATGACTCAAGAGGTGCGCCTTTCGCTTGAGCATGCAGATGTGAAGGTTGTGCCAGCTTCCACATTTGCAGCCACTGAACGCATGGAGTGGGGAGATCCCAACAAATGTCATATCTGTGGGGCAGTAGGACACTGGAAGAGGGAATGTCCAACTCGTGGCAGAGGCAGGAGATACAACAGAGAGGGAACTAGCAGAGGCAGGAGTGCTAGTGGCCGAGGAGGATACTCAAGAGACATGGGGTCAGGCTTCTAGGGGCAGAGGTGGCTACCCAGGGACACTCAGGGGGTCAGAGGGCTCACATGGCCATTGCAGGAGACACTGGGACGTCAAAAGGCAAAGATGTTGCTGCCTATGGAGATTTTGCTCACTGGGCCTCCACTGATGAAGGTAATCCGGAAAGAGCATCTCCTGCTACTAATGAGAGTGCACCAGAGTGGGTTCTTGACTCTGGAGCATCTAAGTATGTTGCTACTAAATCCTGCGTGTTCGAGTCTTACAATAAGCATCCTCCTCACACGGGTACTATACAAACAGCTGATGGCACAAAACAACCTGTCATAGGGGTTGGTACAGTAAAGTGCACTCCGACCATCATCCTATCCTCAGTTTTACATGTGCCAACTTTTCCTGTCAATTTGGTCTCTTTCAGTGCTCTCATTGATCAAATAGACTGTCGTGTGATCCTTGACAAATTCAGTTGCGTAGGGGGCTCTGGTACATGGACCAGGAGATGCAGCCATACTTGATGTGTGTCGCGACCATGGAGGACAAGGAGAAGGAGGCGATGATCCATCACTGTAGGATCGCGCAATATCTTTTGATAAGATGAGTAGAATCTTTCCGGATGATATGTTTGCAATAAGCGAGGGCAAGTTGACATGTGATGCTTGCGAATATGCCAAACACACTAGGGTCTCATATGTGAGTAAGGGGCTTAGAAGCATATCTCCTTGTGTTGATTCATTCAGATATATGGACGTGCCTAGTTGTGTCAATGAATGAAATGAAGTACTTTGTTACATTCATCGATTGCTATGCTCATATGGCTTGGCTTTATTTGATGCGTCAGAGAGATGAGGTGTTTAGCTGTTTTCAGAATTTCCATGCCTTCGTGAAGACTCAGTTTCAGGTACAAGTGCAGGTGATCAGGACTGACGATGGTACAGAGTATGTGAATAACACCTTTGCGGCATTCTTGTCCGATCAAGGTATTCTTCATCAAACTTCATACCCCTATGATTGTGCAGAAAGGAAGAATAACACCTTTGTGGCAGAAAGGAAGAATCGACGTATTCCTGAGGTTGCTCGGTCATTAATGTTTACCATGAATGTGCACAAGTTCTTGTGGAGTGAAGCAGTTATGATGGCCACATACCTGATCAACCGAACACCATCAAGGATACTTGGCATGAAATCTCCGTGTGAGCTAGCATATGGAGAAACTAAGTTTATCATTCCCCCAAAGTTGTTTGGTAGTACTCCCTCCGTCCCAAAATTCTTGTCTTAGGTTTGTCTAGAAATGGATGTATCTAAATACTAATACATGACTAGATACATTCATATCTAGACAAATCAAAGACAAGAATTTTGGGACGGAGGGAGTACTTGTTTTATTTGTGATCATCGTCCTTCTGTTGGGAAACTTGAAGTGTATCTTTCTAGGCTATTCTTCTAGTCAGCAAGGGTATACATGTTGGTGCCCCTCTGAGAAACAAACGTAGGTTTGTTAGTATGGATGTCACATTTAGGAAGTTTGAGCCATTCTATGGTGAGCCAACTGATCTAAGTGTGTTGTTTCAAGGGCTTGACCATTCACACTCTGTGCATGTCGTGGTATTCTCATGGTAGATGCCATGGGGTGGCTAGAAGAGGTGAGAGCAAGGCTACGGTGGAGATCCGGGACGGGATTGGGCAACATCACACGGTGGTTTACCCAGGTTCGGGGCCCTCGCGGGGAGGTAACACCCCTAACCCTGCATGTCTGGTGGTGTATATAGTGGTACATGGTTGCTCCTGGAGCTGTCTGGAGGAGGAAGGAGGCTTTGAGCTCTCCTCTTCTCCTGAAATGTGTGTGAGAATGAGAGGGAGTGAGGCCAATGCCATGGGAGGGCTCCCTGAGTCACCTTATAAAGGGGTGCCCAGGGGACAAGGGGTGGCCCACATGGCCTAACTACACTATTGGAGGTGACGCATGATGCAAGCTATAGTGTGTCACTATTGGAATGGACATGCGAGGTGATGTGTGACACAAGCTAGTGCGTCACTATTGGTCAACAGTGCTGGACTATTAGGACGCACTGAAGTGACGTCGTTATAGTGTCTTCATGTCATGTCCGATGGGACGTCGCGGTTGACCTTGCGTAGCAGGCCGGCTGGAGCAGCCGGACGGGGAGCTGTCTGGAGAGCCGGCCGGAGCAGTTGGGTGGTGGGTGGCCGGACCGAGGGGCATTGGCCGCCCCGATGTTTTGAAATGTTGTCTTGTCCTCTTGAGCCTACCAGGGGGTCATCCCCCCGACAGTGTTGGATGGTCAAAAGGGGGAGAAGGTTGTATCTAACACTCGGGAGGATTTTGTGGACACCAACATTGATGTTGATGTGCAGGTTCAAGTCCAACCAATTGTGGGTACAATTCCGGTTGGTACTCCCACTGATGGTGATGTGCAGGTTCAGGTCCAGCCAACAATGGGTTCCATTCAGATTGGGAATCTCCGACTCCCTGTTCGAGATCGATCTGCGGCAGGAGATACCCCTAGTGTACTCTCGACGATGGCCACAAGGGCCACAAGTGCATGACTCATCTAACACTCGTTTAGTATATTCTCGGTGGCAGCCACAAGTGCAGGGGGAGCATCAAGGCAGTGGTGCAAGCTCATATGACACAGTGGAACTGCCTATTGCGTTGCGAAAGGGGACACATGAAGCAACACAGAAGACTTTACCAACATTGTTTTTTGATGATCATGACACTGGAAATTATGTGTCTTATGAGGCTTTGTCTCCTTCCTATAGTGTTTGTTGCCTCTCTTCAAACTGTATCAATCCCAAAGGATTGAAAGGCTGCAAAGCAAGATTTGAAGTGGTGTGAAGCAATGATAGAGGAGTTGGAAGAACTGAGAAAAAACAAAACATGGGTGCTAACCACATTACCGGTAGGAAAGAATGCACTGAGCTGTAAGTGGATCTATACAGTGAAGCGGAATCCCAAGGAGAAGGTAGAAAGGTCTAAGGCCAGATTGGTCGCCAAAGGATATAGTCAAACTTATGGAATTGACTATGACGAGACGTTTGCTCCCGTCGCAAAGATGAACACAATAAGGATATTGGTCTCCTGTGTCGCAAACTTTGGGTGGAAGTTGCATCAATAAGATGTCAAGAATACCTTCTTGCATGGTGAGTTGAAAGAAGAAGTGTACATGGAGATACCACCAGGTTTTGGTACTTCGGAAACCACGGGGAAGGTATGTAGGCTGAAGAAATCCTTGTATGGTCTGAAGAAATCGCCAAGGGCATGGTTTGATAGGTTCAGACGTGTTGTCCGTGGTATGGGGAATGGTCAGTGTAACGGTGACCACACGATGTTCTATAGGCACTCTGATCGGAAGATCACCATCCTTGTTGTTTACGTGGATGACATTCTCATCACTGGAGATGATAAGGAGGAAATAGAGAGATTAAGGGTTGTCTGAGTAAGGAGTTTGAGGTAGAGGATTTGGGCAACCTAAAATACTTCCTTGGCATTGAAGTGGCTCTGACAGAGAAAGGAATCTCTATGTGTCAACGGAAATACATCTTGGATCTCTTGAGTGACATGGGCATGATGGGATGTCGTGCTGCCTCCACTCCTATTGAACAAAATCATCAAGTGACAGCACAATCAGGAGAGCTAGTGAATAAGGAAGATTATCAAAAATTGGTTGGGAGGTTATTGTACTTGTGTTATACCAAGCCTGACATTACGTATGCTATGGGGGTGGTGAGCAGATACATGCATGAACCAAGAAGTGGACATCTTGATATTGTGCACAGAATTCTGAGATACTTGAAGGAGACTCCGGGTAAAGGATTGTGGTTTGGGAAGAGTGAACAACCTGATGGCTATAGTGACTCTGATTGGGTCTGTTGTCAAGATGATAGAAGATCAACTTCTGCTACTGTGTGTTTGTGGGTGGAAATTTGGTGTCATGGAGAAGCAAGAAACTGAATGTTGCGTCTAGATCAACAGCAGAAGCTAAGTATAGAGCATTATCTCAAGGGTTGTGTGAGATGCTTTGGGTGAAGTACATACTGAGCGAGTTGAAACTTCTAGGAAGGGATCCTTGAGGGTGTGATGTGACAATCAGTCAACTATAGCCATTGCTAATAACCCAGTTCAACACGATAGGACAAAACATGTGGAAATTGATCACTTCTTCATTAAGGAGAAACTAGATGCTGGAATCATCAGCCTTACTCATGTCAGCTCTAGGCAACAGTTCGCAGATTGTTTAACAAAGGGACTGGAAACAAAGGACCGTAACTTGGCATGTGACAAGATGGGAGTGATAGATATCTACCACCCATCTTGAGGGGGAGTGCTGAACCGGTAAGGGCCCAAGCCCATCTACTTTTGTCACTTAGGGCCCAAGCCCATGTGAGCAGACTAACCTAGAAGGAGGCACCAGGTCCTCCCATTCCTGAGTGAGCCGCCACACAAGTGAGTCCTTGCACGAGAGTCACCAGACACAGGAAAGAACTCCATGTGAAGGTACTCCCGATTCAACAAACAGGGACATTTTAGCTGAAAGGATCTTACAGGCAAAACCATTTACCACAACCAGAAAGGACAATGAAATGCAGGACGTGTAGAGAATGAAACATAGGTTAGTGTAAACAGAACTATACAGTTAAGTCAATGATGCAGCAGTCAAATTTTGATAAATATATGTTCACATATTATTTTCAAAGTACATAACAGGATAAGAAAGCAAATGAGCATTTAAAGATGGTAACAGGTAAACCAACATTAGTAAAATATTACTCTCTTTGATCCATAATAAGTGTCGTGGTTTTAGTTCAAATTTGAACTAACAACAACACTTATTATGGATCGGAGGGAGTACTATTTTGAGACAATATTGCAACAATGCACAGCAATGATAACCAACCTCAGGTACAGAACAGCCAGGGAAGGCACTTAACGGCTCAGTCAAGCCAGCTGTCAGATAGCAGTACTCTAATGTTTCCCAGTAAGCATCAACAAACTCCTGCTTTGAAAGCACAAAATCATGCCGAATTTTTGGTCGATGATTCAAATTAACATGGGATGGTGGAAGAATTCTTCGTATTGGTTCTTCAATGTAAGGCCTGAGCTCCATTGAATGTGTAGGCGCAGCATCTGATGGTACACCTGACTCATCTACAAGTTCATTTGCAAGTTGGAGCAACTAGCAAACAAAGCCACAGAAGTGCAGAACTGGGTCATTACAAGTCTGTTGTTCCCTATGAATTAAGATATCATGGAAGTTGAATTGCAATAAACAAGAAGTTGACTTTGTTAAATAAGAATATGCATCAGGCAAATATCAACCTAAAAGAACTTCACGTTTGTATTCTTAGTTTTTTCCTTTAGAAAGGTCTAATTTTCTAGATTCTCGCAAACATCGAAGACAAAGAACATTACCTTGAGCTTATCTAAAATATTTATTAAGCGTGAGAGTCGTCCCTTAGCATGAGTGTCCATGAGCTGGTCGTATTCCTTGGTAGGAAGCTCTGAAAGCACCTTAGTTATCATGTTATCGATCTTCTTGGCTGATCCCACAACTTGTAGAAAGAGTTCGACAGGCATTTCATTTATAGCTGCTGCCATCGAAAATAACTGAGATGATTGATTAAGGTCCTTGGCATGTTGCCCTTCTTTGGCATAACCAACTGGTATGCAGCAACCTGGCAAACAACTAACATATACCCACAGAAATTTATGGAACAGCTTCACCCGGATCATTTTTGCACCTATAAATCCATTGGCATGCATAGCTTCTATTATTAACGGTTTGTTATCTTTAACTCTGCGTGAAATCCTCAGACCAGGTATGGCTGTCTTATGTTGATTTTGCTTCAGTTTAGCTGCTGCACCAGAACGAGTTTCAGTGTCAAAGTTCCGCTGCCTCATCCTAATTTGATCAACAAGTTCCGGTGATAAGTCCCCAACAGAAGAATGCAGTATTACGTCAATGAGACGATTGCGGGTGTAGTTTGTAACCAAAGGGACACTGACTTTGATACATTTACAGCTGCCCTCTTGCTGAAGCTTATTCAACGTGCGAGCCAATGTTTTCCTATCCATCATTTTGCCATTTTCCTTTTCAAGTCTCTCTAACCATTTATGTAACTCCACCTTTAGCACAAATTTCTTTTTCTGCAAACGAACAAAAGGTGCAACACAATGAAATGCAAGAAGACATTCAAGTGTGCATGAACATGCATGGACATGAACGTGTGTACACAAAAGAACAAAAAATGATGTTACTTCTTGCAAGTCCGACTAAGATAAAAGTATGAAGCGCTTTCATTTATTACAAATAAAAACAATGAAGAGGAATAAATAAATGATAAACATGAAACATTGTAAAAAAGAAAGAAGGATAATAGTCTTGTACTAGTACCATAGAGCTGAACTTCCCAGATAGAAGCATGCTGGTATAAGGAATATTGAGGCCAAAATCCACAGGCTGACATAGTTTTATATGCGATAATGTAGACTCCTATAAGCCATTCTAGTTTATTAGCATCACCAGAAAGCATTTTACCATAGATATACCCACCTACTTGTTCATTTTTACAATTTGCCGTGAAATTCTGGTGGTTTTTATTGAATCAGAACATACTAGAGGCCATGCAACCATCCAAATATCACATGACACATGGGATACACAGGGACACATCCATAACAGTATATCACCTACAGTGACGCCACAGTGAGGAAAGAGGGAAGCTATTGTTAAGAAAGATGGAGAGAAACCAGACGAGGCTGTCTGCTAGATCACATTCATCTGTGGCTGCTGACATGTCACGAATTCAAGAGAAATTCATGAGAAAATGAGATAAATGATCCCTACAAGAGTGTCTTAAGATGGTAGAATGACTTATAGATGAGTCAACGTACCCGAATAACTTAATAGGGTGGTAAGTGACAAAAGGAGTGACTTCTAGGGAAGGGGGTTGGGTTTCTTTTTCACTAAAAGAACTCTTAATGAACACATTTCAGCAGTTTCAAATGTTTGGTGCACAAAGCGAATAAATAACTGAAGTCCTATTAAAAAGGGTAAAATGAGAAGGGATTTTGTGGCTTATGATACAATTGCTGAAGACAATATATTGCGCAAAGTAATACTTACAATTAAATTAAATTAATTGTTTACTAGTATTTACAGAAGCTTAGACCATGTCATGTTCCTGTAAATTATAAAAAAAGTGCACGAAAATGGTTACAATACATAAACTGAGCTCATGTTTGCAAAAGCGATGCAACTAAAGGTATGTAAGTAGGACACAGACGATGTTAATGTTTGTGTGAACTTGTGAAGTGCATCAAGTCAAGAGCAAGGGTTACTTCATGCCACAGATCAAGCACGGTAAAAGCAGTAGTTTAGGGCACATTTGTATTTGAACAGATGGTTCATATGAAAAAAAAAACTGATTGATGAATGCTTAGCAAGCACCTTCAACATGTGTAGAATCCTTCTCTGGCGTCGATCATCAGAAGTTGAAGGGGGGCACCGATGCTTCTTCCGACCCAAAGCAAGTTTATCTAAAAGAGAAGAGAAAACATGTGATTATCTGCAGTTAACTGACCAGTATTTCCTCTCTACAACCCATATGACTAAATATGTGGTTTTGTGCAATCTACACATTTTAATAACATATCCATGTATTTTGAGGTTTATTTTTTGTAATTTTCTACCAAGATTTATTCAGGTTGGCTGGCACAAAAGCAGCACCAGTAGATTTGCATTTCAAAGTTCTTTTTACGATCATGAGTTTGCCATTACTAAAAAAAAAATCTGTGAAATAAATTAATGGTCAAGGTTAAAGAAGACCATAGACCATTATAAGTCAAACTGTGTCTTAGAGAAACAATGGAGAGGCTGAGAGGGTACATACAAAAAGGGCAACAGATAAATAAGAACAGGAAATATTTTGTAAAATCAAGGTTGCTGCAATACTTGTTGATTGCAGACATATTAGGTAAGAATTACCTAAATGTTGCAAATATGTAAAAATCATGAAAGAAGTTTTGAACTATCTGAAAATTTAGGGTAGAGGGTGTTCGAAATTTCATAGTATTTTTTTTTCTTCGAGAAAACGCAAAGGACCTTTGAGTTTCATTTCATTGAAAAGAGAGAGTTTAAGGTTACAGCCCTCCTAGGAGGCAAGTTTACAGGCCTTGAACAGGTACTAGTGCACGTCCCAGGTTGGGGGCAAGACTACTCTAATTCCAGCAGCGCCTGCCACATCCCAGTCTGGCCTCCTCCTTGATTCTGCCAACTAGCACTCGAATGGAATGGCGCGCACCGTTCGAAATTTCATACTCGCTCCGTTCCTAAATATAAGTCTTTTTAGAGATTCTACTACGGACTACATATGGATGTATATAGACATACTTTAGAGTGTAGATTTAATCATTTTGCTTCGTATGTAGTCCGTAGTGAAATCTCTAATAAGACTTATATTTAGGAACGGGGGGAGTAGTATTCAGTGAATATAGATTGCATAGTGTTCACAGATGATATGTCTTCTTCATATCACACAAATGCAATGGACTGTGATCTTGAAATGTTTTATGTTTGTAGAATATACCCTTCCATATGTGATAATTTTGGGAACTCATGCACATGATTTTGTTGGATCTACGAGTGGTCATAACTCAAAGCTGTGGAAGCCAATGATAATTAAAATTTTGTGGACAAATAGTCAAATACCATAAGCTTTTACGTCAGCTTGCACTTCACAAACAAATGTAAAGCACGGAGGGAATACACAGTTAGCGACAGGAATTTAGATTACTGCACCTTGTTTAACTAGTTGGGAAACTCCAACACAAGCTTCATGGCTGCTTTGGAGAGAATGTCCAACTGGCTCATCATGGCATTCCGCTTCATACAAGAGTTCATTATTGTTGCCATGAGGGCTATGAGAATCCAATCCTCTAGATGGAACTAGTGACCACGAATCGGAACGATTGACATGATCACCTGGGAGCGCCTCAAAACTTTGGAGAGCAGTACCAGATTTGTAGTGCAAAAAGTCTTTTGAAGTCCAAACTCGGTACTGAGATGTCTTATCTGAAACTTCAGCATCCCAAGTCAAATTGAATCTTTGGCGCATGGATGACACTCTTTTATGAAGCCTTCTTGAATTCTTATGCCCGAGACGTTTGCCAAGCTGGTTGTATGTAATATGAGAACACAAGTTACTAATTTCAGGAAATACAAAGAACTAATATGCCATACTAGATGAAATAAACAACGCCAAGGTGTATTACATAATGATGTGCACTAAAGATGCCTTGTATATTCACCACCAACAACACATTGTTGGGTTCATAGTGCAAGGACATTTTGTGGCATGCAGCTAATTTTTTATTAGAAACCACAATCAGAAGGCTATTTTATTGGCAAGAATGTTATGCCATAAAGAAAAGATCATGTGTCATTTTTAAGTTGGGCAGTAAATGAAATTTCAATAAATAAATTCGTTAAGGCCATGCAGTTAGAAGCAAGCAAAAAAAAGTACTAATATATATGAGCCATGTACGAGCCACAAATAGGCCTGCTAATAAAACATTAAGACACCTGTTTATATCCAATTATACCAGAATTCTGCCAGCAGTGCCGTATGACACTCTGACTAAAACTTTTTAACAGATGTGGGTAGCAAACTAGCAATGGATAGTCTGCAGGCCACTATACACATTGTACTCCTGATAGTGCAGATGTTAACTGCAGCTATGATTATTAACATTGGAAGTCCTTTTTGACTGGGCAATGGAAATTCTCACTTCCTTGAATATGGATTATGGGGATTTCTCATAACGATGATGCAAGCCATATAGGTACTGAGAAAGATATTTAAGTGGATGAACACTATCCAATCTGTTGTAGCACATCAAAAAAATTAAGTTTAAAACTAAAGTAAGCTGTAAAAGTTGTTTTCAGGAGCCTGTCCTATCTTGACGTGGGAAATTATTTATGTCCTCCTAGATGCTAAATTAACTAAGCAGTTGCTAAAACAACCAAATCCCTCAACATTTCAATCCGGTTTTGACTTGTTACTAGATTCAAGTATTCAACTATCAGAGAAAAGCGGTACTCCTGGAAATGAAGCAGAATAACACTGCAATGTGTCAATGCTATGAAGGACTGTGGCACACTGTGTGGTACCATTGAAAAGTTCAGAGAAGTACCTCGACAAGGGTTATACCTTTTGACCCTTCAGCTTTGATCATATCATATATACAGTTCTCTAATGGAAGCTCCATAACTTGATCAGTTGCCTGGCGTCTCTCGCCAATTTTGTAGTCTTGGGTTGTACTTTTTGACTGGAACTCAACTGGATCAAATTTCTTCAACAAGCGTAAACAGCGAACAACCTGAAAAGGGTCTAGCTAGTTCATTAACAAAGTACGCAAAAATACAACAAAGTAATAGAGTACAGCAGGGCGGAGCATTGCAGTTGAATACTCTGCAGTCTTATGCCAAATATATTGTGTTCTTGCAGCTCTGAAAGAAGCATTGCAGTTGGAGAATGCCCAAAAGGTGGATGAAACTGCTTGAATTAATAAGGCAGTTCATAATCAGTTAATCACTAAGGTCATTCATGGTTTTATTGATAAAGCATGATGCAGTGACGAGTTCTTAGTTGTCTACCCATGGTATTATTGTTGTTACATATGTATGAGTTCATAGTTGTCTATCCATGACTGTATCTGTCATGGTGGTGTCTCTAGTCTGGCCTTTCCTGTCTTTGAATTGGATTGTACTGCCTGGGCTCTGGAATCACCTTATGTGTTCTGCTTCTGTTTATTTGATGAAATACAGACCTGGGGCTTGGGGGGAATTGAATCTTCGATCTAAAACAATATGCAAGTTTCCAACAGGAACTGAACAAGGGAATGGAATAATGCTAGTAACATTAACTAGTGCGGCCTAGCACTCTGGAGTTATTGGAGATCCCAGGGAGAACAGACTTCCAACAGACAGATGGTTTGCTAATTAGAGATTCAGGGAACCACAAGAATGAACCCTAAAAAATATAAAATAATGGCATAAATAATAACTGAAAATAACAATGAAACAGGAGGAAACATTGACATCACCTTATCATCAACTTTGGCATCGAATTCTTCAACAAGCTGCGCATCTCTTAACCTATGCAATACCTGAAGAAAAAGAAATCTCAAAACGCTCCATAAGGAAGGAAATAGGGAAATAGAGAACATCTGCAGTAACCAATAATAAACAAACCTACATTTCTCCATGCTCTGTGTCCATATGCCATCTTGTAATCCAGATCAACTTTTATATCTGACACAACGAGAGCCTACAGGGAAATAATTGCCCCAGGTTAGCAAACATGCAAATCAGAAACAAATCAAACAGAGTATCAAATGGAAAAAGAAGAGAACAATTAACCTTTCCACTGGCATCTTCAAGTTTTTCACATATGGCTTCCATTGCTGGAAGATAATCATGAACAGATATGTCATTCTTCAAATTTACAGCAAAACCTCCATCTTCTTGCAAAGCAATGTTGGTCTCTTCATTGCTCCCCAGTACTTCTGGTTTTGTAATCTCAATTCTTTGTTGTGAATTCATATTCATGTCTTTGGCATATCGGGACAGATATAATGAGTTGGTGTTAATAACCTGCTTATTATGTGAAACCTCTTCCCCCTCAGCCCCATTGTCTTTCACCTTTATGAGAGCTGACCGCCTAACTATGAGCCGCTGTGATACAAGGCTTTTTACAATAAAATGGAAGTTGTTTCCTTTCATGTGAAATTTTTTGCATAGATCATTCTGAGTTACACCAACAGTCCTATTATGACAAAAGGTAAACAAATATCGCAGGCGTTATTACCGAAGTCATGATATCTTGTTGCCAATTTGCAATTTCATATAGTATGGCGAAGAAAGATAAAAAAAAAAAACAGTAGCAATTCTGTTGGAGAATGTTGATTCTGCTAATTTGCAGATGGAATGATGCCAAGTTTCAAAAAAAAAAACGCAGGGTGTTAAGAAAACACATGTTTAACAAGCAATACACCCTTAGACTTCCGTGTTTAAATTTGAGAAATAAATTTTATGTTACCTAAACTTGGTAAGTGAGAGAAAGTAGTCCTGAAACTTTTAGCGACCAAAGAGAGATGCCATGCCAACTTTTACCAAATCAAATCTATCACTTGACTTGGTTAAACTTAAAAAAAACAGGCTTTAAACCCCTTAAAACGTGTCCAGGGGAGCCAATGTTGGCTGGAACTTATTTGACTGGCAAAGCAAGATAGCATGGAAACTCTGGCACAGCTGAACCTGCTATTTGGCATGTGTGGTCGTGTATGTGTGTGTGTGGGAGGGGGGGGGGGGGCAGTAAAATCTGATAATTTCCCGACGGACCAAAATAATTATATAGCATACACATAACAACATCCCAAAATGAGGTTCATATATAACACCGAATAGAGAACATTCTCCAATCTTCATAACTAAAATAATCACCGGGACATGTAACATAACTGACTCAATATTCAGAAGCTCCTAAGCCCGAAGAATTACAAGGCGTCGGCATAAATGTACAAAGACGAAGGGGGGCAGAAATTCAGCACGGATTAATAGAAAACGAAGGGGAGATAGTAAGCAAACAATATGATACTTTGCGTAAATGTACATCGGAGCGCACCTGCTTGCCCCGACAAGCTCTAGCGCGGCCTTCTGGACTGTACTCAGCTCCGATTTGGCGAACCTGTGGTCATACATCCCAAGGAAGTTGTCCCTGAGCGGCGCGCTCGACACCAGCCGCACGCCCCGCCGCTCGGCCTCCTCCACGTCCTTCTCCGCCGGGTCGCCGGGAGCGACGGTCGATCCATCCCCATTGCCCACCACGAGGCTGATGACGGGAAGCGCGAGAAGGCGAGCCCACAGGATGCGCTTGACGGCAGGGCCGAGCGGGAGGCCGGCCGCCTCGAGCGCCCCGCGTAGTGCCGGCCAGAGGTCGGTGACGGGGATTCCGTAGGAGAGGCGGGCGCACACCTCCTCGAGCGCCGCCGAGATGAGCGCGTCCATGCCCCGCAGCTGTTTCGTGTTTCGAGGGGTTAGGGTTTTGACTCTAGCAACATCGGTTCGACACACGATGGGGACTGTGGACTGTGGAGTGTGATGTCGGGGGGGAGGAAGCTTACGCGCTACGACGAGTTGAGAACGTTCGCCGGTGGCCGCGCCGGCGCAGGTGACGGCGAAGGCCGGTGAGAACGCGGTGATGGTTATAGGGAGTTGGACCCGTCGATACGTTCTGGGCTTACGGCCCAGGTAGGCCCAGCCCAACACTGGCCATTTACAAAGCAGACTTCTCTTGTTCTGTACTCTGTACTCTGTGGGTCTGTGTACTCTGTCGCCCAAAACCTAAAACCCCAGACCTTTGCTGTGATCCAATTCCACCCCCGAAAATGGCAGCCCTCGCCTCCCTTCTCCGCCGCCGCCGCCCCGACGTCCTCCTCCGCACGCTCTGCGCCACCACCACTGCGCCCCCGCTCACATCCTCGGCCGCCAAGACCCGCCTCCGTCGCGAGTACGACGCCGACCGCGCCGTCTCCCTCCTCGAGGCCATCGACACCGCCTCCCTCTCCGCCGGCTCTACGCGCCATGCGCTCTCCCTTGCCGCACGCCGCCTCACGCGCGCCGGACGGCTTGCTGATGCCGAGGCGCTCCTCTCCTCCCACATCCCAGCTTCCCCAACAGAGCCGCACCTCTCGGCCATCCTCTGCTCATACGCCTCCGCCGGCCTCCCCGAGAAGGCCCTCGAAGCCTTCCGCTCCGCCGTGCCGTCCCTCCCGTCCCCCATCTCCTCAATGCCCTTCAACGCCCTCCTATCGGCCTTCGTCCGGTGCCGCCGCCACCGCCGCGTCCCTGTCCTCTTCGAGGAGCTCTCCAAGGAGTTCTCCATCACCCCCAACGCCACCTCCTACGCCATACTGGTGAAGGCTCACTGTATGGTCCGCCATGACGCCAAGGCGCACGAAGTGATAGCTCGGATGCGTGAGGAAGGTATCTCGCCGACCACCACCATCTACACCACAATGATCGATTCCATGTATAAGCAGAAGAAGATAGAGGAGGCCCAGACTTTATGGAAGCAGATGCTGGAGAGCGGATGCAAGCCGGACCATGCAACATATAATGTGAAGGCCATGCACCACGGACTCAGTGGCAAGCCGGAAGGTGTTCTCGAGGTTATGGCGGAAATGGAGGCCGATGGAGTAAAGCCAGACACCATCACCTACAATTTCCTCATGACTGGCTATTGCAAAGTTGGGAAGATGGAGGATGCCAAAGCGCTGTACCATTCGCTAGGTGACAAAGGGTGCTCGGCAAATGCAGCCACATATAAGCACATGCTGGCTGAGCTGTTTGCTCATGGCGATTTTGATGCCGCCTTGGAGGTTTTCAGGGAAAGCATGAGCAAGCACAAGGTGCCAGACTTTAAGACAATGAAAGGATTTGTTGAAGGATTAGCAAAGGGAGGCAAGGTGGCTGAGGCGAAGGAGATTATTTACGTGGTGAAGAAGAAGTTCCCTGATAATATGCTGTCTGGGTGGAAGAAGCTGGAAAAGGAACTTGGGTTCGGCTCAGATAACGGAGATACAACCCTTCACGCAGAATGTACAGCTGAAGAACCAGTATCTGAGGCTGAGCCTGCTACCACTGAGCCACTTGAACTCAAAGATTCTGCTGCTGAGGAAACGGGTGTGTCAGAAGAATCTGATGATGATGAAACGCCTTCACCTGAGACATCCACTGATGAGGAAGTGCCGCGGGGTCCTGCTTAATTGAAGAATACTGTGTTTCAGTTTGGTTAGAATGTTTGAATTGAGCGCATTCTTAGCATTGAAGAATCGTTAATGCTGCTTTGGGGAGAGGTAAGCACTAGGCCATTCTGGATAAGGACTCTTGGTTGCTAACGTGAATAAGTTGTAGGATTATGTCACTTCGGAATTAAGAGTTGGCTGTTACTGTGAGCAGTGTGCACGATGTTAGGAGATATTGTTCTGGTGATACTTGTCTTTAATTAAAATCATTGGGCATTGCCATTTTTGTTGTTATTATGGTTTTGTGTATCCAAGTTTACTTTGTATCAATAGTACTATGGATGTCTGAATTATTATTAGCACAGAGTGTGCAGTGAGACCAGCACCAGTGCAAGTGAGTGAAGTGACCGCTTCACACCATTAACAGTGTTGGTGATGGTACTTTTATCTTCTCATATCACGGAGTAAGAAGAGTTGGGTTCCTGCTTTGCTTCCATGAACTACCTGTGGTAATAAGAAAACTGCATTGCAGATGGTCTAATGTTTTGGAGTTTTGTGTAGTAAGTTAGTATTTCAGGAATCTGCAGCTGTCAGGTTTACCAAATTCTGTAAATACCTCGTGATCAAAGAGCCCAAGAAGTATTGTAATGCACATTTTCAATGTAACTCTTGTCTTGCGATGGCATTGCATAATTAGAAGAACGGTAAAATGGGAATAACTTGGTAATTTGGGCACTCGGCATTTGTTTTTAAACAGCTAAATATTATACCAAATACTTTCTGGAAGATCAGCAAGACATTAGGGACAGAAAGTGACGAATCCAGATATCCTATTTTGCAGGTGAACTGATACCAGCACCGATTCACGGTTAATGATGTTGGTGTTAGTTTAACATCGGCATTGTAGGAGATTGTATGCCTTTAGTGTCTGGTTAGTGGTAATCTATTTGTGTGTGTTTTTCTTAATACAGTGTTAGTTCTATGTTAACCTTCTTTTAGGTAATAATAGCTGCTTCAGGATTTTCTTTGTAGCAAACCCCAAAAATATAAATAGGTGTATTTGCACATGAAGTTGCTCTGGTTTAGTCCAAAAAAATTAAGTAGCATGGTATCCTAAAATATGGCCTGCCTTGTAGAGTTTACTCCCGTTCATTTACTTGTTCTTCCATAATAACAGAATTGATGTCAAGTTAGACTTTGTGTTTCTTGTAATTTAAAGATTGGATGTGGAATATGGAATTCGGGTACGACAGCTGTTGAACTGAAAACAATCTGTTAGAAATAGGCTGAAGTAGAGAAGCAGGGGTGAGCTGGGGCTGAACACAGGGTGGTGTTTTTCTGAAGCTGTGACTTGTATTGCTGCTCCAAGATAGATAGATATAGTTCAACCGCTGTAACTAAATATAAGACGTTTTTTGCAGTTCACAGAGGGAGTGCAGAGCAAGTCGCCTGGTAAACTGAACCAACCACGCAGCTCTAGTAACTGCTTGTACAAGCAAAACTACAGTAGTACTCTACTGAATCATCTTCCATGGTTACTGGAAGATAGAAATACGGGAGACGACCCAGAGATTCGAATAGTACTGGTTAAACCAAGAGATAGTAGTTACCTGAAATCATTGGTTCACACTGAACCCCTCTACTTCCTATAGAGTTTACATTTTGGTTTACTTAATACTCCCTCTGTCCTAAAATAACTGTCTCAACTTTATACTAGAGCTAGTACAAAGTTGTACTAAGTTTAAGACACTTATTTTAGGACGAAGGAAGTAATTTATTCTTGCTTGGACTAAATCAAGGGAGCAAGTGCCAGAAGCTTATGGCATTGTTGTTGTTGACATACGCATCCTTTTTATTTAAAGAATTCTGCATTGTTGTTGACATGGGATAATATATCCGGTTGACCGGTATCTGTCCTCCGTGGCTAACTTTATCAAGATCATCTCTTTGATAGTTGGTCAGAAAAGCTCTCATGTGGAGAGGGCATTTGGAGTGTTCTGGGCCCATTTTACAATAGTTCATGGACCTGTTAAACAATGGGATCCGAAGAACTTGTGAAAGATGATGACATGTTGTGTGATCATGCATGACATGACCGTGGAGGATGAGGAAAGGGCATTTGGTCAAAAAATGCTCACTTTGCCCAAAGAGAAGAAGCAGATAGAAAGGATATGAAGGTCAGAAAAGGTCTCACTTTACCCACAGAAAAGGCACAATCCCCTCCGACCCCCTCCTACACCCTCCTTTCCACGCGGTTTAGAGCCCTCGAGGGGGGCCTCGCGGATCTGGGAGGAGAGGAGACGAGACTGTGATACGTCGAGAACGTATCTATAATTTTTGCTTGTTTCATGATTTTTTGGGTGACATTGTTATATGTTTTGCTACACTTTTATATCTTTTTACACATATTTGGACTAACATACTAACTCAGTGCAACCAGTGTCAGTTTCTGTTTGTTGATGTCTTTTTTGTAGGGGCTTTTACCCAATTTTCCGGAGCCCCAAAAATCTCGAGAAAAATATATATAAATCAGCGTAACGGAAGCTTCGAGATCACCGAAGATGGGCCACAGGGGGGCAGGGGCTGCCCAAGCGACCACCCGGCGCGGCCTGGCCCCTAGCCGCGCCCACAGGGCGCCTGGGTGGGTCCCACCTCTTTTGACGCCCTCATTTGGCCTATATTTACTCCTTCGAGAGGAAACCCTTCCATCACATCCAGAATCGCGAATTTCTCCATCATTCCGCCGCCGCAGCGCTTCCGAGATCGGGAGCGTCGGGAGACCCGTTCCCGGCACCCTACCGGAGGGAGGATTGACCTCCGAGAGCTTCTCCACCGTCATGGACGCTTCGCGGACGTGCCTTACAGTCTCCGTGTAAGGGAAAACTTGGTGTTGACTACATCTCCACCTTCCACTTGGGGTAACCAACGAGGGGCAAGAAGTATATTCATCAACTCGTCATCAAGCAAGTTTTCTGGCGTCGTTGTCGGGGACTCCAGTCTTCAAGATAAGGGAGTTGCACGCTATCGTTTACCTTTGCTTTTTAGTCGTGTTAGTTTGCTTTCTAGTTTTTTGCTTTAGAGTCTTATACCAAAAACCACAAAAAATTAGTTACTTTGCTTTGTTTAGCCAGTATGTCTAAGTCCTTTGCCTCTAGTGTCGCACTCGAAGGAGAGATTATCACCTTCAAACAAAGGGTTGGAGAAAGTTTGAAAGATGCTTGGTATAGAATTAAAAATTCTCAAGATAGACCCACGAAGAAGCAATCCACCACTATTTTGCTTAGAAATTTTTATGTTGGTATTACTTCTTGGCATAGGTTTATTCTAGACACAGCAATAGGAGGGAATTTCTTGGAAGCTCCCGTCGGGGAGGCTCTTAACGTTATGGAAAATCTTGTCGGGATCCCACCTATTGTTGACATAAAGGATGTTATCACTTTGGCTCACATTATGAGTAAACTGGAGAAGATAGATCTAGAGATGCCAAGCATGAGTAAAATAAATGAAGTAGATTGTAGGATTCAAGGGAACTTAAATAGACTTGATAGCTCCATGCACAAAATGTACAAAAAAAATGGAGACCCTTAAATCCCATGATATGGATCCTTCTAGGATTGATAAGATCGAGGATATTATTGAAACTTTAGGAACTACTTTATCTTCCATCAAGACTAAAAAGGTAGAAACCCCCGCAAGGAAGGGACCTAGGTTCGTTAACGTACCTAAGGTTCCTCAACCCAAAACGAGTATACCTATTGCTAGGGGTGTTAAAACTGTGAAGACCTTGGAAGAGATACCTCTCTTAAATAGAATTAGAAATGAAATTCCAATTGGTCGTACTACCTTTGCTTTTGTTCCTAGAAGTGTTTCCACTAAGACTCTCTTTGAGAGTCCTCTTAAGACTAGTTGTACTATTGAAGAGCTTTTCGATGATCTTTGTGATGGTTCAATTGATACAACTTGATCTTTTTGCATCATGCCTAGCTCAAAGGCATAAAAGAAAGCGCTTGTTGGGAGGCAATCCAATTTGTTTTTACTTTCATTCTTAGTGGTCTTGATGCTTGTTACTACTGTAGTAACATCATTGTATCTTTTTTAAGCTTTGTGCCAAGTTTTAGCCTCCGATTGCAAAACAGTTCAAAAGTTGTGACATGCTGTCCAGAAACAGATTATGTCTGCTTGACGAAACAATTCTCCAAAAATCACCAGATCCTCTTTTTGATATGAATTGCTTTAATAGGATGCTCTATATAGTTTCCTTTCTGGCATCTGTTCTGAGTTTTTTCATTTGACTTGCAGAAGTGCCCTCAAAAAATTGTTTACTACCTGTTGTTCTGTTTTTTTCACAGATTCTGCCACGTTTTGCATTTTCATCATTTTGCAAATCTTAAGCTTGCTTTTCCTTTGCAAAAACCTTTTGTCAATCATGATAAACAGTAGCTTTTCATGAAAATCTTGATTTCCAGTAGGTAATGAATTATTTTATCATGGGTACTAACCATTCTAATCAGCTTATGATGAGTTTCGAATGAAGGGAGTTTTCAAGTATGCGATGGAAGATGATGAAAGAAGATCCAGGAGTGTCAAGCGCTCAAGCTTGGGGATTCCCCCATCCACCCCAAGAAATATTCAAGGAGACTCAAGCGTATAAGCTTGGGGATGCCCCCGTGCATCCCCTTCTCTATCAACAATCATCAATTCGTCCATCTCCATGCTATATTTTTATCACTTCATATGTTATGTGCTATGCTTGGAGCGTCTCGCTCTTTACTTTTTAGTTTGTTTTAGTTTTGCTTGTTGTTCATAACAAGTTGGAACCTAGCCTACCTTGTTTGGAAGAGAAACACGCTCCATTCCACTCTAGAACACAACATAGGTTTTCATGCTTATCTTTTATGTGTGTTCTCTATCTTTACATAGCTACTATCATGCTTAGCTCTTAGTTTTCATGCTTTATCTTTTTAATAGCTATTATTTAGGTTGCTTTTGGAAAACTCTTGAGTTATCATTTTTATCTTGTTTAGAGAGTTGTCTCGTTGCACTGAGTTGTGTGTCTTGCATGAGTAGGTAATTGAGGTTGCTATTTAAGTATAGTAGTAACTTGCAATAGTTTTAAGGTATTGATTTGAGTAATGTTTGGACTATTGGTGTGATACGTCTCCGTCGTATCTACTTTTCCGAACTCTTTTGCCCTTGTTTTGGACTCTAATTTGCATGATTTGAATGGAACTAACCCGGACTAATGCTGTTTTCAGCCGAATAGCCATGGTGTTGTTTTTGCGCAGAAATAGAAGTTCTCGGAATGACCTGAAAATTTACGGAGATTTTTTGTGGAATGTATAAAAAATATTGGCGCAAGAATCAACCGGAGGGGTGGAGCTGTTAGCCCACAAGCCCACCAGGCGTGGGCCCCCCTGGCCGCGCCTGGCAGGCTTGTGGGGCCCACAAAACTCCACCGCCTCCAATCTCAGCTCTATTTAGTCCGTCTCGCCCGGAAAAAAAATCGAGGAGAAGAGTTCATCGCATTTTACGATACGGAGGCGCCACCACCTCCTGTTCTTCCTCTGGAGGGCAGATCTAGAGTCCGTTTTGGGCTCCGGAGAGGGTAGATCGTCACCATCGTCATCACCAACCTTCCTTCATCGCCAATTCCATGATGCTCTTCACCGTTCGTGAGTAATCTCATCGTAGGCTTGCTGGACGGTGATGGGTTGGATGAGATCTATCATGTAATCGAGTTAGTTTTGACGGGGATTGATCCCTAGTATCCACTATGTTCTGAGATTGATGTTGCTACTACTTTTCCATGCTTAATGCTTGTCACTAGGGCTCGAGTGCCATGATTTCAGATCTGAACCTATTATGTTGTCGCCAATATATGTGTGTTCTTGATCCTATCTTGCAAGTTGTAGTCACTTACTATGTGTTATGACCCGGCAACCCCGGAGTGACAATAGCCGGAACCACTCCCGGAGATGACAATAGTATGAGGAGTTCATGTATTCACCAAGTGTTAATGCGTTGGTCCGGTTCTTTATTAAAAGGAGAACCTTAATATCCCGTAGTTTCCATTAGGACCCCGCTGCCACGGGAGGGATGGACAATAGATGTCATGCAAGTTCTTTTCCCTAAGCACGTATGACTACATACGGAATACATGCCTACATTAGATTGACAAACTAGAGCTAGTTACTTATATATCCGTGTTATAACTGTTGCATGATGAATAGCATCCGGCATAATCATCCATCACCGATCCAATGCCTACGAGTCTTTTCCTACTTGTCTTTGCTACTGATACTTTGCTGCAGATACTAAATCTTTCAGGTGTGGTTGAATTGACAACTCAACTGCTAATACTTGAGAATATTCTTTGGCTTCCCCTTGAGTCGAATCAATAAATTTGGGTTGAATACTCTACCCTCGAAAACTGTTGCGATCCCCTATACTTGTGGGTTATCAAGATTATTTTCTAGCACCGTTGCCGGGGAAGGACAGCTATATTCTCTGAGTCACTTGGGATTTACGTCTGCTGATCACTATGAGGAATCTGAGAGATCCAAGAACTAAAGTCTTGCCCTCAACTACGAGGACAGGTAAGGTACTGCCATCTAGCTCTGCACTTGATTCACCTTCAGTTATGAGTAAGTTTGCGACACCATCTCCTGCTAGAAATCTTGATATGTCGCATGTGCTTGATGATGCTACTTCTGCTGCCCCTGATGCTTATGATGATGCTATGCTTGATACTGCTTTGCCTGATGATGCTATGCTTGATACCGCTTTGCCACTTGGTGCATTCCCCGATGCACAAATTGCTAGAGTTGCTGCTAGATGTGATGATACTTCTGAAACTGCTGATACTATTGAAGTAGAACCTGCTATTTTGCCTGCTAGAACTACCTCTCCTAGACATGAATTGCCTGATATGCCTGAGCGCTATGTTATGGAGGGAGAGATAGCTGAGGATTTTCTTGCGTGTAAGGATAGCTATGATGTTGAGAATTTACTGCGCAAGTGGAAAGAAAAATCTCTGAATGCTCGGATGAAATACGACCCGAAGTTTGCTACTTCGCCTATCTTTGTGACCGATAAAGAATTATGAATTCTCTATCGACCCTAAGTTAATCACTCTGGTCGAATCTGATCCTTTTCACGGTTATGAGTCTGAAACGGTTGTAGCCCATCTTACCAAATGATGACCCACAAGTATAGGGGATCAATCGTAGTCCTTTTGATAAGTAAGAGTGTCGAACCCAACGAGGAGCAGAAGGCTCTGATAAACGGATTTCAGCAAGGTAATAACTGCAAGCACTGAAAGTAGCGGTAACAAGTGATTGTGTAGCGAGGTGAAACGTAGCAAGCAAAAAGTAACAAGTAACAAGTAGTAGCAACGGTGCAGCAAGTGGCCCAATCCCTTTTGTAGCAAGGGACAAGCCTGAACAAAGTCTTATAGGAGGAAAAACGCTCCCGAGGACACACGGGAATTTCTGTCATGCTAGTTTCATCATGTTCATATGATTCGCGTTCGTTACTTTGATAGTTTGATATGTGGGTGGAGCGGTGCTTGGGCACTGCCCTTACTTGGACAAGCATCCCACTTATGATTAACCTCTCTCGCAAGCATCCGCAACTACAAAATAAGAATTAAGACAAAGTCTAACCATAGCATTAAACTAGTGGATCCAAATCAGCCCCTCACGAAGCAACGCATAGACTGGGGTTTAAGCTTCTGTCACTCGAGCAACCCATCATCTACTTACTACTTCCCAATGCCTTCCTCTAGGCCCAAATATGGTGAAGTGTTATGTAGTCGACGTTCACATAACACCACTAGAGGAAAAACAACATACAACATATCAAAATACCGAACGAATATCAAATTCACATGACTATTATCAGCATGACTTATCCCATGTCCTCAGGAACAAAAGTAACTACTCACAAAGCATAATCATAATCATGATCAGAGGTGTAATGAATAGCATCAAGGATCTGAACATAAACTCTTCCACCAAGTAATCCAACTAGCATCAACTACAAAGAGTAATCAACACTACTAGCAACCTTACAAGTACCAATCGGAGTCGCGAGACGAAGATTGGTTACAAGAGATGAACTAGGGATTGGAGAGGAGATGGTGCTGATGAAGATGTTGATCAAGATGCCTCCCCTCCGACGAGAGGAGTGTTGGTGATGACGATGGCGATGATTTCCCCCTCCGGGAGGGAAGTTTCCCCGGCAGGATCGTCCTGCCGGAGCTCTAGATTGGATCTGCTCAAGTTCCGCCTCGTGGCGGCGGAGAAACCACGAAAAAGCTCCCGAATGATTTCTTCTGGACCAAAACCCTTCATATAGTAAAATAGGGGGGCTAGTGGGCCGTCAGGGAGCCCACAAGCCCCCACTCCGCCACCAGGGGTGCGGTGGTAGGGCTTGTGGCACCCTGGCAGCCCCCCTTCGGTACTTCTTTCGCCCAGTATTTTTTATATAATCCCAAAAAAATCCACGTAACTTTTCAGGGCATTTGGAGATGTGCAGAATAGTGGACTAAGATTTTCTCCTTTTCCATTCCAGAATTCCAGCTGCCTGAATTCCCCCTCTTCAAATAAACCTTGCAAAATAAGAGAGAAAAGGCATAAATATGGTACCACAAAGTAATATAACAGCCCAAAAAGCAATAAATATCAACATGAAAGCATGATGCAAAATGGACGTATCAACTCCCCCAAGCTTAGACCTCGCTTGTCCTCAAGCGAAAACCAAGTTCCATAAACATGTCCACATGTTAAGGGACGAAGGTGTCGATAAAACATAATACGGACATGAGGACATCATGATCACACATAGAACAACAATACATCATAAAGATTCTTATGGGAAAGTAACAATTCCTTCACAAAGCAAAGCATGAAGCAAAAACCTTACCGAGAAGTAACCAACAATAGTCCATAGTCATTGAAGCAATTGCAATTTATCACAACATCAGAAAGAGTCAAATAAGAGCTTGTAAGGCAAATCTACATACTCAATCATCTCTTTTGTTTTCCACAATTGTTACAACTCACGTGGTACTCATGGTGTCAAAGTTTCAGCTGGACATAGAGGAAGATAGGGGCTTATAGTTTTGCCTCCCAACGATTTACCTCAAGGGTAAAGTCAACAATAATAAAGCATGAGTACTCAACTCCATAGTTGATATATGAATATAGATCTTTCCCAAGCATGTGACGGTAGCCAAGACAAAGGTAAAATAGGGAATTGGTGAATATCACCATGACCCTTACAAGGTTTGAATGTGTGTCCTCTTAGTGCGGAGGAACGTCACTTTATATTGCCTCCTGTGATAAAGAACTTTATTATGCAGTCTGTTGCTTTTATGTCTTCCTCATCACAGGTTCGTACAAAGCTTATTTTCCACACACTAATAGATCATACATATTAGAGAGCAATTTTTATTGCTTGCACCAATGACAACTTACTTGAAGGATCTTATTCAATCTGTAGGTAGGTATGGTGGACTCTCATGGCAAAACTGGGTTGGAGGTTTATGGATGCACAATTAGTATCTCTACTTGGTGTGGGAGTTTTGGCTAATATGAGGTGGAAGCAATCGTCACATGCTAAGGGATCTCTAATCATATAACATTGTTTGGAACCAAGCAAACACAATTCATTATGTTGTCTTCCTTGTCCAATGTTTACTCCTAAGCATGTAATAGTTTGGTGAGTGCTCACAATTGTAAAAAGTGTCTAAGATGATATATTTATATGTGAACCTCTCTTTCCTTATTACTTCTTATTAATTGCAACAAGGACTGAGGTCTATGTTGATTTATTCTCAACAAGTTTCAATCATCATACGTGTCATAAGTGAAGTTATCACTTTCCATAAGATCGTCTCATGATCTTTCATGCTATCGTTCTTTTCATACTTTTGATCATGGCACAAAGCAAAGCCCTTGACTAAGATACTCTTTATTATATAGCTCGTAAGCTCGAATACATCGGGGAAGAGACAAAAGCAAAAGACTCAAACTAAAAAGTAAAGACTTATTCCTCTAAGATAAGAAATAAAAACTGAAAAGGAAAGAACTAGAACAAAGGTAAAAGCAAAAGATATAAAGGTGATACGATACCAGGGCAACTCCCCCAAGCTTGGCAGAAGCCAAGGGGATTGCCCATACCAATGCTTAGTTGTCTTCCTTTGGTGGTGATGGTGGTGGAGTTGTTGAAGCAGTATGATCCTCCGTCTTCCAAGGCATAGGTGCTCCATCATGGCAGGATGAACGAGTCACCGGAATCCTCAAATCTGCAGTTCTGGAGGTCATAGATCTGGCCCTGAAGTTGATCAACCCTGTCATAGAGCCTAGAGAGGTGTTTCCCAATATCAATGGCATCCATCTTGTGATTGCTAGTGAACTCCGTGATCATCATGTGGTTGGCATTGAGTCCACGCTCCACCATCCCTTGGCACTTGAAGACTTGTTGCTCCATTGCTTCGAGCCTCGTCTCCACGCTCCCGGTCTTCTCAGGCCCCTCAACATCACGGATGTGCAACATCCCCTCGCTCATCTTGATAGATTGAGGGTGTTTCAGCACTTCCGTGAGGTAGGGATTGATGACCTTGTCGAAGATCTTGTCCTTAGGAGCGTTTGGGGAAGTCATGATGATCTAGATCTGTCACAGAAACAGGCTCGAAACGAAAACAGAGGAAAACTGAGAGATACGGAGATCAAAACCTTCGGGCGAGTATATATTGATTTTTTTTCTGGACCAGAAGGAGTGCTCTGCAAGAAAACGGAGTCCGAGAGGCAAATGAGGTGCCCACAAGCTTGCCCTCCGCCACCAGGGGGGTAGGGGGCGGTGGCAGGGCTTGTGGCCGCCTCGTTCGCTCTCCGGACTGCTTTTTATTTTTCTAATTTCCCAAAAATTCCAAAATGGAGGAATTTCCTATTGGAAAAGCATCGGAGTCCAATTTCTTACCGAAACAGATACCTCTTCGTTTTCAGGGTCTGGAATAGGCTGATAAACATCCCTTATGTACTCCTCTGGAGTTATGACATTGATGATATTGGTCTCAACATTTATGGGAATACCAGAGATGTAGTGCTTGATTCTTTGCCCATTAACCACTCTAGGAAAATTGCCTTCCATGTTATTGATTTTGATGGCACCGGGACGATATACTTCCTCGATAACGTAAGGACCTTCCCATTTAGAGAGAAGCTTGCCTGCAAAGAATCTCAAACGAGAATTGTATAGCAAGACATAATCACCTACATTGAACTCACGTTTCTGTATTTGTTTGTCGTGCCATCTCTTAACCTTTTCCTTGAACAACTTGGCATTCTCATATGCCTGGGCCCTCCATTCATCTAACAAGCTGATATCAAACAACCGCTTCTCACCGGCCAGTTTGAAATCAAAGTTGAGCTCTTTGATTGCCCAATAAGCTTTGTGTTCCAGCTCAAGAGGTAAATGACAGGCCTTACCGTAAACCATTTTATACGGCGACATGCCCATGGGATTGTTATAGGCAGTCCTATAAGCCCATAGTGCATCGTCAAGTTTGCTAGACCAATTCTTTCGAGATCAATTGATGGTCTTTTGTAGGATCAATTTGATCTCCCTATTACTCAACTCCACTTGACCACTAGACTGAGGATGATAAGGAGATGCAACTCTATGGTTGACATCATACTTAGTGAGCATCTTGCGGAAAACACCATGAACGAAGTGTGAACCGCCATCAGTCATCAGATATCTAGGGACTCCAAATCTTGGGAATATGACTTCTTTAAGCATCTTAATAGAGGTGTGGTGATCAGCATTTTTAGTGGGGATAGCTTCTACCCACTTAGTGACGTAATCGACAACAACTAAGATGTGAGTGTACCCACTGGAACTTAGGAAGGGTCCCATATAATCAAAGCCCCAGACATCAAATGGTTCAATGACAAGTGAATAGTTCATAGACATTTCCTGACGCTTACTGATATTCCCTATTCTTTGGCATTCGTCACAAGACAAGACAAACTTAAGGGCATCCTTGAAGAGAGTGGGCCGATAGAAACCTGATTGCAATACCTTATGGGCAGTTCTATCTCCAGCGTGGTGTCCTCCGTAGGCTTCGGAATGACACTTCTGCAAGATCTGTCCCTGTTCATGTTCAGGCACACAACGCCTAATAACACCATCTACTCCTTCTTTATAAAGGTGAGGATCATCCCAAAAGTAATGTCTCAAATCAAAGAAGAATTTCTTCTTTTGCTGATAGGTGAAACTGGGTGGTATGTATTTGGCTACGATATAGTTTGCATAATCGGCATACCACAGTGCACTATGTGAAGTGCGGATGACATTTAGTTGCTCATCAGGAAAGCTGTCATCAATAGGTAGTGGGTCATCAAGGACATTCTCTAGCCTAGACAAGTTATCTGCTACAGGGTTATCAGCACCCTTTCGGTCAACAACATGCAAATAAAATTCCTGTAGCAGGAGAACCCATTTGACCAGTCTAGGCTTAGCGTCCTTCTTCTCCATGAGGTACTTAATAGCAGCATGATTAGAGTGAATAGTGACTTTGGAGTCAACTATATAAGATCTGAACTTTTCACATGCAAACACGACTGCTAAAAATTCCTTCTCCGTAGTGGCGTAGTTTCTTTGGGCACTGTCTAGAGTTTTACTAGAATAGTGAATAACATTCAACTTCTTGTCAACCCTATGTCCTAGAACAGCACCAAAAGCATAATCACTAGCGTCACACATGATTTCAAAGGGCAAGTTCGAGTCAGGTGGTTGAACAATAGGTGCGGTTATCAAAGCCTTCTTAAGTATTTTAAAGGCTTCCTCACAATCCCCATCAAAAAAAGGAATATCCTTCTGCAAGAGGTTGGTAAGAGGCCTAGAAATCTTAGAGAAGTCTTTAATGAACCTTCTATAGAAACCAGCATGACCTAGGAAACTTCGTATACCTCTGATATCTATGGGGCAAGGCATTTTCTCAATTGCATCAACCTTAGCCTTATCAACTTCAATGCCTCTTTCAGAGATTTGTGTCCTAAGACGATGCCTTCATTAACCATAAAGTGGCACTTCTCCCAATTCAAGACGAGGTTGGTATCTTCGCATCTCTGTAAGACTCGATCAAGGTTGCTGAGGCAATCATCAAAGGAAGACCCGTAAACGGAGAAGTCATCCATGAAAACCTCGACAATCTTTTCACAAAAGTCAGAGAATATAGCCATCATACATCTTTGGAAGGTGGCAGGTGCATTGCATAAGCCAAAAGGCATACATATATAGGCAAAGGTACCGAAGGGGCAGGTGAAAGTGGTTTTCTCTTGATCAGATTGTGCAATTGGTATTTGCGGGAAACCTGAATAACCATCTAGAAAGCAGAAGTGTGTGTGTTTTGATAGCCTTTCTAGCATTTGGTCGATAAACGGCAAAGGATAATGATCTTTCCTGGTTGCCTTGTTCAGCTTCCGGAAGTCTATCACCATCCTATAGCCGGTAATAATCCTTCGTGGGATTAGTTCATCCTTATCATTAGGAACGACGGTGATACCTCCCTTCTTAGGTACGCAATGTACTGGACTTACCCAATCACTATGAGCAACAGGATAAATGATTCCTGCTTCCAGAAGCTTTAATATTCTTTTCTCACGACCTCTTTCATCTGAGGATTTAATCTCCTTTGATAATCAGCAACTGGTTTAAAGTCAGGATCGGTTTTAATCTTGTGCTGACATAGAGTAGGACTAATACCCTTAAGATCATCTAGAGTTCTTAGTAACTTTTTCTCTTCTTGCTCTCAGAGGAGAGCACTAATAATGACAGGATATATCTCCTTCTAATCAAGATAGGCATACTTAAGAGTATCAGGCAACTGTTTAAGCTCGAACACAGGATCACCCTTTGGTGGTGGGGGGGATCCCCAAGGAGTTCAACAGGCAGATTATTCTTGAGAATAGGATATTGTTCTAAGACAATTTTATCTATCTCATCTCTCTCCTCCATATGCATATCATTTTCATGCTCAAGCATATATTGCTCTAAAGGATCCGTAGGACGTACGGCAATAGAGGCAAGAGCAATGATTTCATCCCTTCCAGACGACTCTCTTTCACGGGGTTGTCTTCCAAACTTAGAGAAGTTAAATTCATGAGACACACCCTCGAAACTAACTGTGACAGTCTGCTTAATGCAACCAATGTGAGCATTGACAGTGTTGAGAAAGGGTCTACCAAATATTACGGGACAAAAGTTATCTTGTGCAGTACCAAGGACGAGGAAATCAATAGGATACTTCGTCTTACCACACAGGACTTCTACGTCTCTCACAATTCCCAGAGGGCAGATAGTGTCTCTATTAGCTAGCGTAATAGTGACATCAATGGGTTCTAACTCAGCAGGTGCAATCTCATCTTTGATTTCATCATATAGAGAACGGGGTATTGCACTAACACTAGCTCCCATATCACATAAACCATGGTAACAGCGATCTCCTATCTTGACAGAAACAACGGGCAGGCCAACTATAGGTCCGTGTTTGTATTTCACGTGAGGTTTAGCAATTCTAGCGGAGTCCTCACAGAATTTGATAACATGCCCATCTATGTCTTCGGCTAAGAGATCTTTGATAATAGAAACACTAGGTTCAACTCTAATCTCCCCAGGGGGTGCAAGTGGTCTAATGTAACCCCTACGTATCACAGTTGGAGCTTTAGAATAATCCTTTATCCTAGCAGGGTATGGTGGTTTCTCAGTGTAAGCACAAGGAACAACAGGATCACTAAAAACAATGATTTTCTCCTCAACTAGATTGGTTTTGGCTATGTTGCTTTCTACAGGAGGATGATATTTAAACCACTTCTCTTTGGGAAGATCAACATGAGCAGCAAAAGATTCACAAAGAGAAGCTACTATCTCAGAGTCAAGTCCATACTTAGCGCTAAAATCTCTAGAAGTGTTTGTCTCAACAAAAGATTTAACGCAATCAAACTGGAAATTCATACCTAACTCCTTACCTTCCTCCAGCTCCCAATCTTCAGAGTTGCGTTTGATTCTCTCCAATAAATTCCACTTGTGATCAATATCCTTCTTCATAAAAGAACTGGTACAAGAATTGTCAATCATGGTACGATCTTCATGAGAAAGCCGATCATAAAAGTTTTGAGTGATGATTTCTCTCTCGAGCTCATGATTGGGGCATGAATATAGCATTGATTTAAGCCTCCCCCAAGCTTGAGCTACGCTTTCCCTGTCACGAGGCCAAAAGTCATAAATAAAGTTCCGATCATGATGTACTAAATGCATAGGATAGAACTTTTGATGATATTCCAATTTCAACCGATTGTAGTCCCATGATCCAGTATCATCACATAGCCTATACCATGTCAACGCCTTATCCTTCAAAGATAAAGGAAATACTTTCTTCTTTACCTCATCCTCGGGCAAACCTGCAAGCTTAAATAAACCACAAACTTCATCTGCATAGATCAGATGCAAGTCTGGATGTGAAGATCCATCTCCTGTGAAAGGATTAGCCAACAGTTTCTCAAGCATACCCGAAGGAATTTCATTAAAGATATTTTCAGTAGGTACCTCAGGTTGAGGAACAACTCCTCGTGCTTCCGTTCGTGGTGAAGATACCCCGAACAAACTCCTCAAAGGAACAGTTTCCATAATGACAAGTGACAATAAATTTCAGCACAATATATAGATGTTTCCTTACCAATTTCCACTTACCAAAGGCGCTTCACTCCCCGGCAACGGCGCCAGAAAAGAGTCTTGATGACCCACAAGTATAGGGGATCAATCGTAGTCCTTTCGATAAGTAAGAGTGTCGAACCCAACGAGGAGCAGAAGGCTCTGATAAACGGATTTCAGCAAGGTAATAACTGCAAGCACTGAAAGTAGCGGTAACAAGTGATTGTGTAGCGAGGTGAAACGTAGCAAGCAAAAAGTAACAAGTAACAAGTAGTAGCAACGGTGCAGCAAGTGGCCCAATCCCTTTTGTAGCAAGGGACAAGCCTGAACAAAGTCTTATAGGAGGAAAAACGCTCCCGAGGACACACGGGAATTTCTGTCATGCTAGTTTCATCATGTTCATATGATTCACGTTCCTTACTTTGATAGTTTGATATGTGGGTGAACCAGCGCTTGGGCACTGCCCTTACTTGGACAAGCATCCCACTTATGATTAACCTCTCTCGCAAGCATCCGCAACTACAAAAGAATAATTAAGACAAAGTCTAACCATAGCATTAAACTAGTGGATCCAAATCAGCCCCTCATGAAGCAACACATAGACTGGGGGTTAAGCTTCTGTCACTCTAGCAACCCATCATATACTTACTACTTCCCAATGCCTTCCTCTAGTCCCAAATATGGTGAAGTTTTATGTAGTCGACGTTCACATAACACCACTAGAGGAAAAACAACATACAATATATCAAAATACCGAATGAATATCAAATTCACATGACTATTATCAGCATGACTTATCCCATGTCCTCAGGAACAAAAGTAACTACTCACAAAGCATAATCATAATCATGATCAGAGGTGTAATGAATAGCATCAAGGATCTGAACATAAACTCTTCCACCAAGTAATCCAACTAGCATCAACTACAAAGAGTAATCAACACTAGTAGCGACCTTACAAGTACCAATCGGAGTCGCGAGACGAAGATTGGTTACAAGAGATGAACTAGGGATTGGAGAGGAGATGGTGTTGATGACGATGCCTCCCCTCCGACGAGAGGATTGTTGATGATGACGATGGCGACGATTTCCCCCTCCGGGAGGGAAGTTTCCCCGGCAGGATCGTCCTGCCGGAGCTCTAGATTGGATCTGCTCAAGTTCCGCCTCGTGGCGGCGGCGAAACCACGAAATCAACATTGGCGAAATCTAGATTGGCGCATGTTCACGCATGTAGTTGAAACAAAATCAACATAGCCTCTATGATGTTCATGTTCATGGTGATTTATGTCCTACTCATGCTTGCACTCAATGTTAGTTAATCTCAATGCATTTTGATGACTGTTGTCGCTCTCTAGTTGGTTGCTTCCCAGTCTTTTGCTAGCCTTCACTTGTACTAAGCGGGAATACTGCTTGTGCATCCACCTCCATAAACCCAAAGTTGTTCCATATGAGTCTACCATACCTACCTATATGTGGTATCTACCTGCCGTTCCAAGTAAATTTGCATGTGTCACTCTCTAAACCTTCAAAAAATAATCTGTTTTGCATGCTCGAACCGCTCATGTGGTGACAGGGGGCTATCAGTATCTTCCATGCTAGGCGTGTTATCCTCAATATGTGTTTATTCACTATCATTCATGAGAAAGGGGCCGGTAATTGGAATTCTCAGTTCCATGCTCAAATCGAAAAGATAATTGCAAACAAAACTCCCCCTGGATTGATGTTGGTATGGACGGCACCCGAGTATTCGGCTACTCGTGGAGTGTGATTGATTGGTGGTGGGGGAGTCAAAACTTTACTTTTCTGATTGGGAACCGCCTATAGCATGTGTAGCGTGGAAGATGGTGAAAACTCTTAGTCATTGCGTTGACAATGAAAGCATGCCACCCAAAATTATTATCTCTGTTTTCAAAGCTTGAGCTCTGGCACCTCTGCAAATCAATGCTCCCCTCTGCGAAGGGCCTGTCTATTTATGTTCCTGCTGAGTCATCCTCTTCTTATAAAAGCACCAATTAGAGAGCACCTCTGTCATTTTTATTCTTTGCTTTTAACTGTGATTGAGTATGACTATGACTGGATCTTCTTTGCCTTGAATTACAATGTTTAGTCAGCCCTTGGTATTTGAAGGTGCTCTGCATTTATGTTTTGCGGTCTCAAAAAAGAGCTAGCGAGATACCATCTATTCGTACTGCTTCATGATTGTTTTGATTGAAGTGTTGACGTTTGAGACTTATTATTATTTGCTCGCTAGTTGATTATGCCATTGATATGAGTTTACCGTGAGACCTAGATGTCATTTTCTTATGTGGTTAGCTTGTGATCTTGCTGAAATTCTGGTTATGAGTTAGACATAGTTGCAACAACAAGATCAAACAGAGTTCGTAAAAGTTTTTCTTTTGTCTCTTTCAGTTTGTCAACTGAATTGCTTGAGGACAAGCAAGGCTTTAAGCTTGGGGGAGTTGATACGTCTCCGTCGTATCTACTTTTCCGAACTCTTTTGCCCTTGTTTTGGACTCTAATTTGCATGATTTGAATGGAACTAACCCGGACTAATGCTGTTTTCAGCCGAATAGCCATGGTGTTGTTTTTGCGCAGAAATAGAAGTTCTCGGAATGACCTGAAAATTTACGGAGAATTTTTGTGGAATGTATAAAAAATATTGGCGCAAGAATCAACCGGAGGGGTGGAGCTGTTAGCCCACAAGCCCACCAGGCGTGGGCCCCCCTGGCCGCGCCTGGCAGGCTTGTGGGGCCCACAAAACTCCACCGCCTCCAATCTCAGCTCTATTTAGTCCGTCTCGCCCGGAAAAAAAATCGAGGAGAAGAGTTCATCGCGTTTTACGATACGGAGGCGCCACCACCTCCTGTTCTTCCTCTGGAGGGCAGATCTAGAGTCCGTTTTGGGCTCCGGAGAGGGTAGATCGTCACCATCGTCATCACCAACCTTCCTTCATCGCCAATTCCATGATGCTCTTCACCGTTCGTGAGTAATCTCATCGTAGGATTGCTAGACGGTGATGGGTTGGATGAGATCTATCATGTAATCGAGTTAGTTTTGACGGGGATTGATCCCTAGTATCCACTATGTTCTGAGATTGATGTTGCTACTACTTTTCCATGCTTAATGCTTGTCACTAGGGCTCGAGTGCCATGATTTCAGATCTGAACCTATTATGTTGTCGCCAATATATGTGTGTTCTTGATCCTATCTTGCAAGTTGTAGTCACCTACTATGTGTTATGACCCGACAACCCCGGAGTGACAATAGCCGGAACCACTCCCGGAGATGACCATAGTATGAGGAGTTCATGTATTCACCAAGTGTTAATCCGTTGGTCCGGTTCTTTATTAAAAGGAGAACCTTAATATCCCGTAGTTTCCATTAGGACCCCGCTGCCACGGGAGGGATGGACAATAGATGTCATGCAAGTTCTTTTCCCTAAGCACGTATGACTACATACGGAATACATGCCTACATTAGATTGACGAACTAGAGCTAGTTACTTATCTCTCCGTGTTATAACTGTTGCATGATGAATAGCATCCGGCATAATCATCCATCACCGGTCCAATGCCTACGAGTCTTTTCCTAATGGTCTTTGCTACTGATACTTTGCTGCAGATACTAAATCTTTCAGGTGTGGTTGAATTGACAACTCAACTGCTAATACTTGAGAATATTCTTTGGCTTCCCCTTGAGTCGAATCAATAAATTTGGGTTGAATACTCTACCCTCGAAAACTGTTGCGGTCCCCTATACTTGTGGGTTATCATGGTGCCAAAAGCTTAAGCCTATTAGTGATAGGTGTTGTATTTTGGGAAATCCTTGTGTTTTTCAAAAACTAAAATTAGTTGAGCACTCTAGCTACTAGATTGATCGCTAACCTCTGGAGGGGTTGGAATATATAGAGTACTCTCTCGTTACCATGGGTCGAGGATGCGCAAGGATAACCAAACCCCCAAACACTCCTCCTCGGGGTACTTGTCTCTTTGTGAATCTCCTAACTAGATAGAGAGTTACCGATAATAAGTGTATGAGTTCTTCCGACTAATGCGAGTATTCGATTGTTGGCACTTCCACCATCCATATTTTGCTAGCCTCTTTGGTACCATGCATTGCCCTTTCTTACCTTGAGAGTTGGTGCAAACTTCGTCGGTGCATCCAAACCCTTGGCATGATACACTTTGTCATCATAAGACTCATTATATCTTTCCTCAAAACAACCACCATACCTACCTATTAAGGCATTTCCATAGCCTTTCCGAGATACATTGCCATGCAACATCCACCATCTCATGACTTGATCTTCATGTCATACATGTTTTTGCTTGATCGAGGAGCCGCATGCTAGTTGGGCGTTGCCCTTATTATTGCTACATGACGCGCTAGTTGATGGGGTTATAGCCCTAGGGTAGGGTCATAGGACTCACCTATAACTCCTACCCAAGGGCACCTCATTATTAGCATGAAGATCACAAGATACTTACCGACTGGATTAAGACAACCTCTTGTCCACTCTGTAGGAAACCACTTGGAGGATTATCGTATACTCGACGATTGGATTTCACTCGGTGAAGACCAAAAGCCACTCGACATCGAAGGCCAGAAGCCACCTCAGGGAGGCTAACGGGCATACGTTAGACTACTGTAGTTATTATCATTTATGGCATACGTTACCTATAACGTATGCATTTATTCTCACTTATTGCGCCCTTGAAGGCTGGACACTAATGAGGGGCAGCGCACTCTATATAAACCACCCTCCCCTCTGGCATAAGGGTTCGCATTCTGTAACACCTATATTCCACTCGACACTAAAGCTGCAGAGCACTGAGACGTATGGCTATTACCTCCACCGCAGAGGGGCCTGAACTCATACAACCTTGCCGTAGCTAGGACTCTGCCCTCTACTTTTGTACCCTACTCATCTACTGTCAGGCTTATTCCCACAACAGTTGGCGCCCACCGTGGGGCGGGCGTCTAGGCAACTTCCGACAAGTTTGCATTTTTTTCTCCTTCACCATGTCTTTCGGACGCGGTTTGTGCTTGGGCCACGAGATCGTATTCGGCACACTCGTTTTCGTCGCCGACGATTCGACATGGCTTCGGGAGGCGCCTCTCAATGTCAAGGCGCTTCTAGTTTGCGGAGCGACATTCTTTCGTGCTAGTTCTTGCGGGGTTCTTCTCCGCCAGCCGTCGACTCCGTCGTCGACTGCGCTCCCCGTCGCGTGTCGCAACAAGCGATATGGTCGCTTGCGGCTCCAGCGCTGGGTGCGCCATGCACTCATGCGTCACATGTCTTCACCACAGGTGGCGGCCATCGAGCCTGCTACACCTCCGTGTGCTGCCCTCCCACTCGGTGTCAGATTCGTCTGGCTCTTCTTCCGAGTGCGAGAGTTGCAGCCCTCTGGTGGAGATCTTCATGGCCGGCTCACACGAGAGCCTGCCAAGGACCAGTCGGGGAAAGCGAGAAGCCGAAGAGACTTCGGGCGCACGTCCTCATTAGCGCCCTCCAAAATCCGGTTGGCGTTCTCATTAGAACCACGTTGAGGTATTACGCACGCCCGTCCTCAACTTGGTTGCGGCCGCAAGGATTACAGACTCCATCCAGTCAGAAGCGGGTACAGGTTTGGAGCAGATCCGCGCGTTGTTGCAGGCGGCGCAACAACAGAATTCCGCTATTTCTCAGTCTCACAACAGACTGCACAACAATTCCGTCCGAGCAGACACAGTTCAGTCGGTTTACGCCTGGGTTCTCCCCAACATCGCAGAGGGGGAGATCACCGAGAATATTGATACAGAGACCAGGGGCGGAATCCGCTTCCCCCTTGGTTCAATCGCGACTATCGCCATCTTTCACGCTCTCCTCCGCGAAGTGGTCCGTACGTTCCCCGGCACTACGATGAAAGGCGGTCGGTGGGCGTTGAACGCGACCAAAGGCGTGATATAAGGGACTATCTCACTCAGAAGAGAGTTGATAGAGGCCGAGCCCATCGTGATGGTTGCGACGGAGATCGTCCGAGTGGAAGTGGCTCTTTCATCTCCGGCACCGAGTGTTTCAGCCGAGCAATCCGCTCCGCTGATATTCCCCCCAACTTCAGGTTGGCGGCCGGAATAAGCAAGTTCACCGGAGAATCCAAGCCGGAAACATGGCTGGATGATTACCGAGTGGCGGTTCAGATCGGCGGTGGCAACGACAATGTCGCAATGAAGCACTTGCCTCTGATGCTGGATGGTTCGGCCCGTGCTTGGCTGAATCAACTAGCTCCTTCAAGCATATACTGTTGGGCAGACTTGGCCGGAGTGTTCATCAAGACTTTCGAGGGAACTTGCAAGCACCCTGCTGGTCTCACCGAGCTACAGGATTGTATCCAAAAACCGAGTGAGTCTTTGCGTGGTTTTGTCCAGCGCTGGACCACTCTCCACCACATGGTGGAAAACGTCACCGAGCATCAGGTAGTCTGCGCTTTCAAAGCAGGCGTTAGGTACCGAGAGGTGTACTTGAAGTTTGGTCAGACAGGAGACATGTCCATGAGCAAGATGATGGAGATAGCAACCCGCTATGCCAATGGAGAAGAAGAAGACTGCCTCCGCAATGGCAAAGGCAAAGCAGTCGACGGAGATGCCAATTCCAACCGAAAGCAGAAGCAGAAGGTGGAGTGCACACCACCGGTAGAAGCGACAGGAAAGTTCAAGGGAAAGGCCAAGGGTCAATTTCCCCCCAAAGAAATTCAAAAAGCAGTCGGGTCCAGATGTCCTTGATCACCCGTGTGCAATCCACACGAAAGTAGATGAAGAAGGCAACACTAGAGTGCCTAAGCATACCACTCGACAGTGCCGGTTGTTGATCCAGAAATTCGGAGTGGATCAGTCGAGTGAGAAAGACCGAGAGAAGGAGGACGACGAGCAAGAAGACCCTTTCCCATAAGTCCATGCCACTCTGATGATCTTTGCTGACGTCGAAAGCAAGAGTCGACTGAAGGTGGTCAACCGAGAAGTCAACATGGCAACTCCTTCCGCCCCAACATATCTCAAGTGGTCGCAGACTGCCATCACCTTCGACCAGTCGGATCACCCAACCCATGTTCCCACTCCGGGACGTCAGGCTCTCATTGTCGATCTAGTGGTTGAAGGCATTCGGCTCCGCAAGGTGCTGATGGACGGAGGGAGTGGCTTGAACATCATGTACGCCGACACTCTCAAAGGGATGGCCATTCCGATGTCCAAACTCAGCGAGAGCAATATGCAGTTCCACGAAGTAATCCCAGGGAAGAAGTCCAAGTCACTCGGCCAGATCACGTTAGACGTCGTTTTCGGCTCTGACAAGAACTTCCGTGAAGAGAAACTCACGTTTGAGGTGGTAGACTTCCAGAGTGCCTACCACGCCATACTTGGTCCTCCAGCTTATCTATGTTTCATGGCCCTACCATGTTACGTCTATGTGAAGATGAAGATGCCAGGGCCAAAGGGAGTCATCACCATCACCGGCAATCGACAGAGGGGAGAAGATTGTTTGCAGCAGGGCTCCAGGATCACCGACCAGCAGCTCACAATGGTGGAGCTTGATGAGTACCGGAAGACAGCAGACCCCACCGAACTGATGCGCTCGAAGAAGCCAGCCTCTGAGTCTGCATTCCAGTCGACAGGGGAAATTAAGAAAGTCGACATCCACCCGACGGATCCCACAGCTGCCCCGACCAACATCTCAACAACTCTTGATCCTAAATAGGAATCCGAGCTCATCCAGTTCCTCTGTGAGAACTGATACATCTTCGCATGGAAGCCCGCTGACATGCCTGGTGTGCCCAGGGAACTGGTTGAGCACCAACTGAGAGTCGACCCCAAGGCTCGGCCTGTCAAGGAACATGTGCGTTGGTCCGCCACGCAGAAAAGAAAAGCAATCGGCAAAGAAGTGGCTAAGATCCTAGAGGCCAAGTTCATTCGTGAGGTTTGCCACTCCGAGTGGCTCGCGAATGTCGTCATGGTGCCTAAGAAGGACAAGTCACTCCGAATGTGCATCGACTTCAAGCATATCAACCGGGTCTGCCCGAAAGACCACTTTCCGCTCCCCCGCATAGATCAGATTGTCAACTCGACTGCGGGATGCGAGTGATTGTATATTTTAGATGCTTACTCTAGGTACCACCAGAACCGTCTGTATGGCCCGGATGAAATAAAAACGGCCTTCATCACCCCGTTTGGGTGCTTGTGCTACATCACTAAGCATTTGGTCTCAAAAATGCATGAGCTACTTTCATGCGCATGATTCACACATGCCTCCTCGATCAGATCAGTCAGAACATGGAGGCATACATGGACGATATCGCAGTCAAGTCATGCAAAGGTTCCGACCTGCTGACTGACTTGGCAGAAACATTTGCCAACCTACGAAGGTACGGCATCAAGCTCAACCCAACCAAGTGCACATTCGGAGTCCCCAGCGGCAAGTTACTCGGTTTTCTCGTTTCCGAACGAGGGATCAACGTTAACCCCGAAAAGATCGGGGCAGTCGTCCGAATGAAAAGCCCAGTGCGAGTACATGACGTTCAGAAGCTTACAATGTGTTTGGCAGCATTAAGCAGATTCATATCTCGACTCAGAGAGAAACCTCTACCACTATACCTATCACACCCAAGATGCGACCCTATCCTCAATTTGGCACGAGGGCCTTGTCAAGGATAGAAGCGCATCTCGTCGTGTCGCAAGAATGGATATCGTAACAAGTACATGTACTGAAAAGAAGAGATATATAGAATTGGCTTACACTCGCCACAAGCTACATCAGAGTCACTCCAAATGTCCATCCTTGCTATCCCAGGCTGCCGGCCTGGAACCCATCCTAGATCGATGAAGAAGAAGAATAAGAAGCAACTCCAAATGAACAATCAACGCGCTCGTGTCGAGTAACCTTTACCTGTACCTGCAACTGGTGTTGTAGTAATCTGTGAGCCACAGAGGACTCAACAATCTCATTTCCAAAGGTATCAAGACTAGCAAAGCTTACTGGGTGAAGTATGGTTAAGTGGTGAGGTTGCAGCAGCGACTAAGCATATATTTGGTGGCTAACTTACGAGTTCAAGAAATAAGAGGGGGAAGATTTACGCATAACGGACGTGAACTACTAATGATCAAATGAATGATCCTGAACACCTACCTACGTCAGACATAACCCCACCGTGTCCTCGATCGGAGAAGGAACTCACAAAAGAGACAGTCATGGTTACACACACAGTTGGCATATTTTAATTAGGTTAACTTCAAGTTATCTAGAACCACTGTTAAACAAAGTTTCCACGTTGCCACATAACCGCGGGCACGGCTCTCCGAAAGATTTAACCCTGCAGGGGTGCTCCAACTAGTCCATCACAAATTACCACAAGCCGCATAGAAATCCTCGATCACGACACTCACGATCTCGTCGGACTCCTTAGTGGAAAACCTCAACTCTGAGATTAACCAAAGCATCACCGGAATCCCGATGCACAAGATATCTCGTCAAAGGTAAAACTAATCCAGCAAGGCCGCCCGACGTGTCGACGTACCTAATAGGAGCCGCATATCTCGTTCTCAGGACACGACGGATGGAACTAGCTACGAGTGCCAAACCTCGAGTTTCCTCGCGGTGGCCCTGCAGGCAGACCGTTTGGGACCAACACCATCAGCACTGCCCTCCCTGTTTATGTAAAATTACTCCTCGGGTAGCGCTAACTCCCTATGCATTTAAGTATTATCAGAATTATTATGTTGGGCAAATAGTACCAATGTTGGGCCTTGCCAGACCAGCTTTAATATAAAACGAATTATCAAGGGGGTCCCCATAACAACCCCGATCGTGTTAGGAGCGCTCAATTATGGAACATAACACCGGTAGCCGAAACTAAGGGGGCAAAGGTGGAACAAAACTCTAGAAAGGCCGAGCCTTCCACCTTTTACCAAGTACATAGGTGCATTAAATTAAATAGCATTTAATATGGTGATATAACAAAGAACCCATGTTATCACATGGAAGCACCTGCACCTGCAACTAGCAACGCTAACACATGGTTTAAGCAAGCGGTAACATAGCCAATCAGTGGTTTGCTAGGTTGTGAACAGGTTGAAGGTTTTCATGGCATTGTTGAGAGGCTGATATTTAACATGTGGTAGGCAACGAGACATAACGATATAAACGGTAAAACTAGCATGGCAATGATAGTAATGGTATCTGGGGAAATGGTCATCTTGCCTGAAATCCCTCTTGGAAGAAGAATGACTCTGTGAAGCAGACGAACCGATGTAGTCGAACGGGTCCTCACAATCCGACACGCTTGCGGAGCTCTATCGAGACGGGGAAAACAGGAAACAAGCATCAACACACGATATTCACCACAGATGCACAACACAAATGATGCATGATCAGCTGAACACATGCAGGACACGGCATGACAATTCACACAATCAAACACTACACGTTAAGTGAAGTTCAATATGCAACAAGTTGCATATTGACGAAACTCCACGTTTAATTATTTAGTTCTATCCCGATTAGATACACAGCAACATTAAATGTTGTTAAACATGGCAAGAGGTGAAGCGTAATTAAACTACCTATCTAGGCATTTTAAATGAGGTCGGAAATGACTTATAGCATCTCCGAAACGACCTCATATGTTAATTTACAATTCTGTCCAGATCTGAACTAACACATTTAATTAGTTGTTAAACAAGAAAACAAATAGGTTCATGTGATTCTACGCATCGTTACAAGCAATTTACACATAGAGAACATCTCCAACGGAGCTACAGATCGAAAGATTCGGACACCGCAAGATATGATGGCATGAATGCAATATGTGTGCAACAACGGTCACGAGCACTTCAAAACATACAACCAGCAAGAGAAAATGAAACTACACAAGATTCTAAGCAATTTTCATGTAGGACACGATCAAATCAGAGCTACGGTTCAACAACTACGAGCAAAACAAGAAATCACTATAATGTGCCAAAATCAGCCACATAGCATTTTCTACGCCCCACAACTACGGGCTACACAAAACCAAACTACTCAACCAAGGCATTCCACGAAAGAGGGAAAGAAGCACTACTACAAACAACTAACAACAACTAGCATGGCAGCAAGGAACACTAGGAAAAGAAGTCACAAAATGGCATCTCACACACTATTTCAGACTTAGTGAAAATAACACTTCATGAAAGTGCAGTTTTCGATCTGAAGCCATATTGATAGCAGAAAAACCATAAGCTACAGGACTCCAAATGGTATGAAAATTCTCAGCATGCTAGAGAAACACAAGGTCTACAACTAACTCCATTGCACCAACCTCAAAAGAGCTATAGATCACAAGATACAAGCAAGACAAGACAGCAACAAAATATAACAGATCTCAGACTTAGAATTATTTCAGCACCTCCAAATCAGCACTATTTCTAGCAACTTGAGAGCAAGCAAACCACACCTAAACATGCATATCTATTGCAACCAAAAATACCACGGGCTAGAGTAAACACCCAAGAAGAACTCTCTAGTTGACAACTCCTTCAAACGAAGCACGGAATAATTCCTACAAAAAAGACAAGAGGGCAACATGGAAAAATATCACACGAACTAACCTCAAAAGCTAAAACTAAATACACAGAAAAATCCCATGGATTTTTCTACCCCGAAAACATATAAAATATTTGGGGTTGCAACACAAAAATATTGCCACACGTAAATGCGAGATAAAGTCCTAAACACGGGAAATAAACTAGCGGCAAATCCCTACACGCAAAAATACCAATGACCGTTCTAAAATACATAGCAAGAGGGTTCCTAAAATATGGACATTTCTACTACGACATTCGAGCAACCCGGGCTTGCACGAAAAATAAATGCGGGCGCCTATCCTGTTGGAACATCACGTTAATCTATGCATTTGGCACGACAAACCACGTCAAACAAATATGCAAGTTTTATAATCGGATTCTACACGCAAAACTACACCAAATACATATGCTACACGTCTCGTTCCGACTTACGGAATTAAAGTTACGGGCATTCTAATTATCGTCTATATTCTGGAATTAATATAATTCCGAAATTACTAAATTTCTAACGGGCCGGACAGGGGGCGCAACCTAACTAAAAAGTGCTCAGGCGGTGGATAGAGGCAGGGAAAAAAAGGAGGCTCACCTTGGCGGGCCGGCCTGGTAGAGCGAGGAGGAGGCCTCGGCGTGGCTCGGGGCCAGCTGGGCCGGCTGCGGTTGGGAAGGCCCAAGCGGGGCGGAGGCCGAGCGAGGCACCTGGCGGGGCGCTGGCGGCTCCTCCCGCGCGCGCACAGGCCACCGGCGGCGGGAGCTGGCCGCGGCGGCTCGTCGGTCCGACGCAGGGGCGTAGGCGGTGGGGAAACCGGCGGGGTCTGCCGGATCCGGCCGTGGGGTGTCCGTTCCCGGTGGTGGCGGACCGAGGTGGAGCTCGGGCGAGGAGATCGCGGCGGCGCTCTCTGGCGGCGGGCATGGCAGCGGCTCTCTAGGGCTGGCGCGGGGCATGCGGCCCGAGAGGAGGAGGCAGGGGAGAGGCGCAGCGACTTGCGGCCAATGGTGGTTTGGCCATGGTGCTCGCACGAGCTCGGGCACGGCTCGGGAGGGGCTCGGGGAAGGAGAAGGGTTGGGCACAGGGCGAATCTGGGCCGTTGGATCTTTGATCTGACGGTCCAGATTGCTCAGATCGGATCTGAGGATTAGCTGGAGAAGGTGGAGGCTAGGGTTTGCACGAATTTCGAGGAGAGAGGGGGTTGGCTGCCTAAAAAATAGGAGGGGGTCTATTTATAACAAATGGGGGCTAGGTTTAGCGTTTTTTCATGCCGGATTCAGCCGTGCGGTCGGAATCAGACGATTCCGCACGCGGGAACGGGTAAGTGGCCGTGTAGTGTAGATGTCGAGAGACGAGAGGAAACAGGTGACGCAGCAACGATTTTTAAACACCGACAACCTTCCGACGATAGACCGAAGACGGTGCCGCTACGGACGACCGTTCGGGTACCACACGAACTCCGATCGCGATGAAACTTGACAGGAGGCCTACCTATATTAAAATAACACAACGTGTCAGATCTCACCCCAATCAGAGAAAGTTTTACGCACACTTTTTAAACAAGGTTTCGACGATTCCGCGAGCGCGTGCGTGTGAGGTCGGGCTTAGAACGGACAATGACGTGAACCGGCAACTAACAACGGTTGCAAGTTTTGAAAACTGGCGGCAACGGAGATGCCGATGCAATGCAGATGATGCGCATGATGCGATGATGATGCGACAAAACAAAATAGACACACGACGAAAACGGAATAAAGGGGAATCTTCTGGAACGTCGGTCTCGGGCTGTCACAACTCTCCTACACTACAAGAAGATCTCGCCCCGAGATCCAAGAATGAAAGGGGGAGAGGATGAGAATGAACAAGAGGTAAAAACTTAGTCACTTCTTTGACAAATGAGTGAAAGCAACGATCCTTGAAGGTAGCAAAGAGATAAGGAATGATATGAGAAACAAGCAAGAATTCACGGAAAATTTCGGCAGCACTTCGGTAGGAAAATGGGACAAAAAATTCGATAAGATGGGAGAAATAGACAATATTCACCATCAACAACTAAATAGAACAAGGGAACACCATGATCTTGGTAGAACAACATAATAGACCCAAAAGAGCAACATCACAATGCCTCCGGAACAATAGAATAGGAACTAGCTCATACGGAAGAAGAGAATGAAGAGAGAATGACAACTACTAACTCCAATGAACTTGGCAAGCATCCTTGCAAGAAGAATTGAACGTAGTTGTTGGAAAAAACAACAACGAAAAGAACAATATTGTAGTGGGCTTATGGAAACCTTTTCAAATTGATGAAGTGACAAGCAGCCACTACAGAAACAAGGATTGATTGGGAGAAACAAGATATGAACAATTTCTTACACCAAGAGGATACATTGAGAACTTGGATTAATGACAAGCACCATGATAGCAACAAACCATAGGAAAAGCTTTAGGTGAAATCCAAACCAAGATAGCTCAATGAAGAAACCATGAGTTGAAGATATCTCATGATCATAGAATTGGTGGGTTTAATTATCTCATACTTGAAAGGAAATCTCTTCAAGGCTCCTACACTAACAAGAATGCTATAATACCACCTCAAAGGATAAAGGAAGAACAAATGCACTTGGAAATGCAAGAGAAAAGAAACTTGAGGTTCTCCAATAAGAATCTTGAAGAACACTTAAGAATGAATTGATATCATGAACCACTCCGGAAGAAGAATTGAAATCTCTATGAACAAGAATAAGAATTACGTTATGCTTATCCTTCATCAAGTTTAATTGACGACAAGCAACGGATTTAGCATAGAACTTATTATTCTTGAAAGAATCTTAAAGAGACAGATAGATAAACACCACTTGAAGCATAATTGAAGGAAGCACCGGTAAGAATTCACAATTGAATGGGAAAACCAAGAATTAATGGAGATACAAGAGAATGAAAAGATCATGAGCCACCTAATAGAAAACTTGAACAAGGCGCCGAAATAATCGAGAGACGAATGAAGAGGCAACAATTGAGAAGATTTGAGGATGAAAGCTGAAAGCTAAGAACGAAGAATCTTCTGAAATGATGGCCTTCGGAGGATCGAGAAATGAACACAACACAGAAATGCACCGGATAGCAAGAAAGGAATTACTCATGAATGACAACAATTAAGATGATGGCACAAAGCTGAAATGATGAATCTCCAAGAGAATGAACCAAGATTGAGAGAAACACTCCTTCGGTCTTCCAAACTGAAAATGACGAGGAGAACACCACCAAGAATAACTGAGACACTCCGGAATAAGGACAAGGAAAAGTTGATCCAATGACGAAAATAAATTTGCAACGATCTTGAAGAAGGAATAAGACTGATGAAATTCATACCTACGTCATAGATGAAAGAATTAGAGATCTCCGGGAAAAAATTACAAGAGCTTAAATAAGATCCTGGGAAAGAACCTGTGGGTTATGGGCCCACTCAAAGAAACCACTGTTGAAAAGATTTCTCAAAAGAAGGATACTACACCAGTACAAATGAAAACTTGATGGGGTTGAGCACCTCGAAATAATTCAAAGATTGAAAAACCAGAACTTCTGAGACAACTTCAACACTCCGGATAGAGTAAAGAGAAATGAATAACAAGATAGGCTAAAAAGAATTTCCAACATAGGAAAGAATTACAAGGATGAAAATGATATGACAACACGGATAACTGCATTGAATTCACCGGAAAATACCACAAGAATGAATAAAGATGAACACGAAGCTCGTGAGAATCTACATAATGAATCACCGGATAGGAGAGAAAGAATAAGATAGCGGAAACAACAACAAAATGAAATGCACCAGGATGATCACCTAATCACTGAAGAAAAGGGTGGGAGGGCGGGGAAAAACAAAGACAACTTGGGCTAGATGAGAAGAACTTGGGAATAAAATGAGAGAATGATCTTGCAAAATTGGAGAGGATTGAATTCACTAAAGAGAAGCACACCGGTTGGAAAAGAATTGATATGACGACTCCAGTTAGCAAGAAATTGAAAAGACAAGTTGATTTGAGAAACAAAATTAATACTCTCATGAAAATATGAGAACACTTCTTGGAAAGATAAGAATTCACCACTTGACATCGAAGCAACTCGAATTACCATATACCAACAAAACAAGGATGCGGCTTGCAATTAGCCAGAACAAACTCATGAGAAAGATTTCGTCCGATATTTTCATGGAGAGGATCGCACGGGCTCGAACCTTACAGTAGCCATCAAGTGCAAGGCAGTGCACCCGACATACGAAGCGTCCCCGAGTCGTAGCAACCTACAAGGACTCTTTAAGACACAACGAGAACCGCTGTAAGTCGACCGTCAACAAACGAATCCACTAGATGTCGAACCCCAACCTAACATCATGTATTTGTTGGAAGATTGTCCTATAAGCAACTACTTGAATTCCCACCTAAGAATTCCCGAAATATCCGGTCATGCAATCTGGTACACGGATACAAGGAGTAATAATCACACAACTCCTATACTAACCCGTCACCTGTATCGCATCCGTCAACACACAAGCAAAATCTTGGACCTTCATCTACAACAGACCCTCGTGATGACAACGATACAAAGTACAACAGTACTCCTGAACAATCTGCACCAGTACTGGGGACATCGGGGTTATCTCACCACTAGTAGTATTGAAGCAATTACAAACATCCTTCGTTCTGAGATAGTAAGAAACCTGAATGATAACGATGTGCTCGAGAATCCCCTGGAGCTCAACTCCCTGAAAAAAATCAAGTCAGACAGGAGGCACCAAGACAGAACTCCGTCACATCGGCATCATATAGACTCCAAGAATATCCGCGTGATCCTAAAATTTTTTTGAGTGAGAAGAGGAGTAGAATAAATTATTACGTCAAGATTCCTCACCAGAGCATAGAAAAGGAGAAAAAAGAATCATACTCTCCGATATATAACTAGACTCAAAGCAATTTTTTCACTAGACTTGACTCGGCCAAGTTCGATCAATCAAGGGGGCTCCTAGGTCGGTACTGCTCTGGTACCAACTTGTCATGCCCAAGATGCGACCCTATCCTCAATTTGGCACGAGGGCCTCGTCAGGGATAGAAGCGCATCTCGTCGTGTCGCAAGAATGGATATCGTAACAAGTACATGTACTGAAAAGAAGAGATATATAGAATTGGCTTACACTCGCGACAAGCTACATCAGAGTCACATCAGTACAATACATAATCATCATGAATAAGAGCAGGGTCCGACTACGGACGGAAACAAATGAGAAAAAGAAGAACGACGTCCATGCTTGCTATCCCAGGCTGCCGTCCTGGAACCCATCCTAGATCGATGAAGAAGAAGAAGAAGAAGCGACTCCAAATGAACAATCAACGCGCTCGCGTTGAGTAACCTTTACCTGTACCTGCAACTGGTGTTGTAGTAATCCGTGAGCCACAGGGGACTCAACAATCTCATTTCCAAAGGTATCAAGACTAGCAAAGCTTACTGGGTGAGGTATGGTTAAGTGGTGAGGTTGCAGCAGCGACTAAGCATATATTTGGTGGCTAACTTACGAGTTCAAGAAATAAGAGGGAGAAGATCTACGCATAACGGACGTGAACTACTGATGATCAAATGAATGATCCTGAACACCTACCTACGTCAGGCATAACCCCATCGTGTCCTCGATCGCAGAAGGAACTCACGAAAGAGACAGTCACGGTTACGCACACAATTGGCATATTTTAATTAGGTTAACTTCAAGTTATCTAGAACCAGTGTTAAACAAATTTTCCACGTTGCCACATAACCGCGGGCACGGCTTTCTGAAAGATTTAACCCTGCAGGGGTGCTCCAACTAGTCCATCACAAATTACCACAAGCCGCATAGAAATCCTCGATCACGACACTCGCGATCTCGTCGGACTCCTTAGTGGAAAACCTCAACTCTGAGATTACGCAAAGCATCACCGGAATCCCGATGCACAAGATATCTCATCAAAGGTAAAACTAATCCAGCAAGGCCGCCCGACGTGTCGACGTACCCGATAGGAGCCGTGTATCTCGTTCTCAGGACACGACGAATAGAACTAGCCACGAGTGCCAAACCTCGAGTTTCCTCACGGTGGCCCCGCAAGCAGACCGTTTGGGACTAACACCATTAGCACTGGCCCCTGTTTATGTAAAATTACTCCTCGGGTAGCGCTAACTCCCTATGCATTTCAGTATTATCAGAATTATTATGTTGGGCAAATAGTACCAATGTTGGGCCTTGCCAGACCAGCTTTAATCTAAAACGAATTATCAAGGGGGTCCCCATAACAACCCCGATCGTGTTAGGAGCGCTCAATTATGGAACATAACACCGGTAGCCGAAACTAAGGGGGCAAAGGTGGAACAAAACACCAGGCTAGAAAGGCCGAGCCTTCCACCTTTTACCAAGTATATAGGTGCATTAAATTAAATAGCATTTAATATGGTGATATAACAAGGAACCCATGTTATCACATGGAAGCAACTGCACCTGCAAGTAGCAACTCTAACACATGGTTTAAGCAAGCGGTAACATAGCCAATCAGTGGTTTGCTAGGTTGTGAACAGGTTGAAGGTTTTCATGGCATTGTTGAGAGGGTGATATTTAACATGTGGTAGGCAACAAGACATAACGATATAAACGGTAAAACTATCATGGCAATATAGTAATGGTATCTGGGGAAATGGCCATCTTGCCTGAGATCCCGCTTGGAAGAAGAAAGACTCCGTGAAGCAGACGAACCGATGTAGTCTAACGGGTCCTGACAATCCGACATGCTTGCGGAACTCTATCAAGACGGGGAAAACCGGAAACAAGCATCAACACACGATATTCACCACATGCTGCACAACACAAATGATGCATGATCAGCTGAACACATGCAGGACACGACATGACAATTCACACAATCAAACACTACACGTTAAGTGAAGTTCAATATGCAACGAGTTGCATATTGACGAAACTCCACGTTCAATTATTTAGTTCTATCCCGATTAGATACACGACAATATTAAATGTTGTTAAACATGGCAAGAGGTGAAGCGTAATTAAACTACCTATCTAGGCATTTTAAATGAGGTCGGAAATGACTTATAGCATCTCCGAAACGACCTCATATGTTAATTTACAATTCTGTCCAGATCTGAACTAACACATTTAATTAGTTGTTAAACAGCAATACAAATAGGTTCACGTGATTCTACGCGTCATTACAAGCAATTTACACATAGATAACATCTCCAACGGAGCTACGGATCAAAAGATTCGGACACCGCAAGATATGATGGCATGAATGCAATATGTGTGCAACGACAGTCACGAGCACTTCAAAACATACAACCAGCAAGAGAAAATGAAACTACACGAGATTCTAAGCAAGTTTCATGTAGAACACGATCAAATCGGAGCTACGATTCAACAACTACGAGCAAAACAAGAAATCACTACAATCTGCCAAAATCAGCCACATAGCATTTTCTACGCCCCACAACTACGGGCTACACAAAACCAAACTACTCAACCAAGGGATGACACGAAAGAGGGCAAGAAGCACTACTACAAACAACTAACAACAACTAGCATGGCAGCAAGGAACACCAGGAAAAGAAGTCACAAAATGGCATCTCACACACTATTGCAGACTTAGTGAAAATAACACTTCATGAAAGTGCAGTTTTCGATCTGAAGCCATATTGACAGCAGCAAAACCATAAGCTACAGGACTCCAAATGGTATGAAAATTCACAGCATGCTAGAGAAACACAAGGTCTACAACTAACTCCATTGCACCAACCTCAAAATAGCTACAGATCACAAGATACAAGCAAGACAAGACAGCAACAAAATATAATAGATCTCACACTTAGAATTATTTCAGCACCTCCAAATCAGCACTCTTTATATCAACTTGAGAGCAATAAAACCACACCTAAACATGCATATCTATTGCAACCAAAAATACCAGGGGCTAGAGTAAACACCCAAGAAGAACTCTCTAGTTGACAACTCCTTCAAACGAAGCACGGAATAATTCCTACGAAAAGGACAAGAGGGCAACATGGCAAAATATCACGCAAACTAATCTCAAAAGCTAAAACTAAATACATGGAAAAATCACCCCGAAAACATATAAAATATGTGGGGTTGCAACACAAAAATATTGCCACACGTAAATGCGAGATAAAGTCCTAAACACGGGAAATAAACTAGCGGCAAATCCCTACACGCAAAAATACGAATGACCGTTCTAAAATACATGGCAAAAGGGTTCCTAAAACATGGACATTTCTACAATGGCATTCGAGCAACCCGGGCTTGCACGAAACATAAATGCGGGCGTATATCCTATTGGAACAGCACGTTAATCTATGCATTTGGCATGGGAAACCACGTCAAACAAATATGCAAGTTTTATAATCGGATTCTACGCGCAAAACTACACCAAATACATATGCTACACGTCTCGTTCCGACTTACGGAATTAAAGTTACGGGCATTCCAAATATCATCTATATTCCTAGAATTAATATAATTCCGAAATTACTAAATTTCTAATGGGCCGGAGAGGGGGCACAACCTAACTAAAAAGTGCTCAGGCGGTGGATAGAGGCAGGGGAAAAAGGAGGCTCACCTTGGCGGGCCGGCCTGGTAGAGCGAGGAGGAGGCCTCGGCCTGGCTCGGGGCCAGCTGGGCCGGCTTTGGTTGGGGCGATGGATAGAGGCAGGGGGGAAAAGGAGGCTCACCTTGGCAGGCTGGCCTGGTAGAGCGAGGAGGAGGCCTCGGCCTGGCTCGGGGCCAGCTGGGTCGGCTGCGGTTGGGAAGGCCTAGGCGGGGCGGAGGCCGAGCGAGGCACTTGGCGGGGCGCTGGCGGCTCCTCCCGCACGCGCACATGCCACCGGCGGCGGGAGCTGGCCGCGGCGGCTCGTCGGTCCGGCGCAGGGGCGCATGCGGCAGGGAAACCGGTGGGATCCACCGGATCCGGCCGTGGGGAGTCCGTTCCTGGTGGTGGCGGACCAAGGCGGAGCTGGGGCGAGGAGATCGAGGCGACGCTCCCTGGCGGCGGGCATGGCGGCGGCGCTCTAGGGCTGGCGCGGGGCATGCGGCCCGAGAGGAGGAGGTAGGGGAGAGGCGCGGCGACTTGCGATCGACGGTGGTTTGGCCATGGTGCTCGCACGAGCTTGGGCACGGCTCGGGAGGGGCTTGGGGAAGGAGAAGGGTTGGGCCCGGGGCGAATCTGGGCCGTTGGATCTTCGATCTGACGGTCCAGATCGCTTAGATCGGATCTGAGGATTAGCTGGAGAAGGTGGAGGCTAGGGTTTGCACGAATTTCAAGGAGAGAGAGGGTTCGCTGCCTAAAAAATAGGAGGGGGTCTATTTATAACAAATGGGGGGCTAGGTTTAGCGGTTTTCCGTGCCGGATTCAACCGTGCGGTTGTAATGAGACGATTCCGCACGCGGGAACGGGTAAGTGTCCGTGTAGTGTAGATGTCCGGAGATGAGAGGGAAACGGGCGACGCGGCAACGATTTTTAAAACACCGACAACCTTCCGACGATAGACCGAAGACGGTGCCGCTACGGACGATCGTTCGGGTACCAGACGAACTCCGATCACGATGAAACTTGACAGGCGGCCTACCTATATTAAAATAACACCACACGTCAAATCTCACCCCAATCAGAGAAAGTTTTACGCACACTTCTTAAACAAGGTTTCGACGATGCCGCGGGCGCGTGCGTGTGAGGTCGGGCTCAGAACAGACAACGACGTGAACCGACAACTAACAACGGATGCAAGTTTTGAAAACTGGCGCAACGGAGATGCCGATGCAATGCAGATGATGCGCATGATGCGATGGTGATGCGACAAAAGAAAATAGACACACGACGAAAACGGAATAAAGGGGAATCTTCTGGAACGTCGGTCTCGGGCTATCACAATACCGACTCATGAAAAAGTCAGATACCTTCGAGTGGTCTCCTGAAGTATAAGCTGCATTCGTCGAGTTAAAGACTCTGCTATCCACTCAACCAGTTCTTGCTGCTCCGTACAACAAAGAGCCACTCCTCTTATACATCGCGGCTACAAATCAAGTCGTCATCACAGTCCTAACAGTCGAGCGAGAGGAGGAAGGCAAGGCTTATAAGATTCATCGCCCAGTGTATTATGTTTCTGAGGTATTGACTCCTTACAAGCAGAGATATTCCCACTATTAGAAGCTTCTCTATGGGATTTACATGACTGCAAAGAAGGTGGCTCATTATTTTCAAGATCAATCGGTGTTTGTTGTCAGTGATGCCACATTGTCAGAGATCCTTCACAATCGAGATACATGGGGCCGAGTGGCGAAATGGGCAATGGAGCTACTAAATTGCGACATAAAGTTCGAAGCCAAGAAAGCCATCAAATCTCAAGCTCTAGCGGATTTCATGGCCGAATGGGTAGAACAACAACAACCAGCTCGATACACTGGAATATGTTCTTTGACGGCTCAAAGATGCTAAATGGTTCTAGTGTAGGCGTGGTTCTCATATCCCCGAAGGGTGACAAGCTCAGTTACGTATTGCAGATTCACTTTGATTCTTCTAAAAATGAGGCGGAGTATGAAGCTCTCCTCTACTGGTTGCATATGGCCATCTCACTTGACGTCCGATGCTTGATGGTATACGGTGACTCGGATCTAGTGGTTAATCAAGTGATGAAATAGTGAGATGTGAGAAACCCTGCCATGACTGGGTACTACAACACAATAAGAAAGCTTGAGAAAAGATTTGAAGGTTTAGAACTTCATCATGTTCCTCGATTGAAGAATCAAGCTGCTGATGAGTTGGCGAAAATTGGATCCACTCGAAAGTGTTGGGGAGCGTTGCATGGGAATAAAAAAAAATCCTACACACACGAAGACCTATCATGGTGATGTCCATCTACGAGAGGAGATTAGATCTACGTACCCTTGTAGATCGCTCAACGGGAAGCATCAAGAAACGCGGTTGATGTAGTGGTACAACTTCGTGATTCAAATCACCGTCGTCCCACGATCTGTCCCACGAATGGTTTCGATCTAGCGCCGAACATACGACACCTCCGCGTTCAACACACGTACAGCTCAACGATGATCTCGGCCTTCCTGATCTAGCAAGCAAGACGAAGAAGTAGATGAGTTCTCCGGCAGCATGACGGCGCTCTGGTGGTGGCGATGATCTACTCCTGCAGGGCTCCGCCCGAGCTCCATAGAATTCTGATCTAGAGGTAAAACTATGTGGAATAGGCTTGAGTTGCACGTGGCAAAGTTGTGTCTCAAAAATCCCTAAACCACCAATATATATAGGAGGAGGGGAGGGGCTACCCTTGGGGCACAAGGGCCCCAAGGGTGCGCCGGCCGCTAGGGTGGAGGAGGACTCCTCCTCCAATTCGGTTTGGGAAGGAGGAGTCCTCCTCTTCCTTGCCACCTCCGTGTTTCCGTTTTTTCTTCTTTTCCTTTGGTATTTTACATGTGGCGCCATAGCCCTCTTGGGCTGACTCCACCAGCCCAGTAAGGACTTGGTGCGCCACCCTAGGGCCTTGGGCTCACTCCCGGGTGGGTGAGCCCCTCCCGGTAAACACCCGGAACCCATTCGTCACTCCCGGTACACTGCCGGAATTGCCCGAAACTTTCTGGTGACCAAATGAAACCATCCTATATATCAATCATCGTTTCCAGACCATTCTGGAAACCCTCGTGACATTCGTGATCTCATCCGGGACTCCGAACAACATTCGGTAACCACACATATAACTCAACTATACTAAAACATCATCGAACCTTAAGTGTGCAGACCATAGATCTTATCGGTTGAACCTCAGTGCCAAGGATTCATATAATCCTGTATGTCATTCCCTTTGTCCTTCGGCATGTTACTTGCCCGAGATTTGATCATCGGTATCCGCATATCTATTTCAATCTCGTTACCGGCAAATCTCTTTACTTGTTCCGTAATACAAGATCCCGTGACTTACACTTAGTCACATTGCTTGCAAGGCTTGTGTGTGATGTTGTATTACCGAGTGGGCCCCGAGATACCTCTCCATCACACGGAGTGACAAATCCCAGTCTTGATCCATACTAACTCAACGGACACCTTTAGAGATACCTGTAGAGCACCTTTATAGTCACCCAGTTACGTTGTGACGTTTGATACACACAAGGTATTCCTCCGGTGCCAGTGAGTTATATGATCTCATGGTCATAGGAATAAATACTTGACACGCAGAAAACAATAGCAACAAAATGACACGATCACATGCTACGTTCATGGTTTGGGTCTAGTCCATAACATGATTCTCTAATGATGTGATCCAGTTATAAAGTGACAACACTTGCATATAGTCAGAAAACCTTGACTATCCTTGATCAACTGGCTAGCCAACTAGAAGCTTGCTAGGGACATTGTTTTGTCTATGTATCCACACATGTATCTATGTTTTCATTCAATACAATTATAGCATCGATAATAAACGATTATCTTGTAACAGGAAATATAATAATAACTATTTATAATTGCCTCTAGGGCATATTTCCAACAGTCTCCCACTTGCACTAGAGTCAATAATCTAGTCCTTTGCTGCCTCCGAGGCAGCCATGTACTCTGCTTCACATGTAGAATCTGCTACGACGCTTTGCTTGGAACTGCACTAGCTTACCGTACCCCCATTAAGAATAAATATGTATCCGGTTTGAGACTTTGAGTCATCCGGATCAGTGTCAAAGCTTGCGTCGATGTAACCTTTTACGACGAGCTCTTCGTCACCTCCATAAACGAGAAACATTTCCTTAGTCCTTTTCAGGTACTTCAGAATATTCTTGACCGCCGTCTAGTGATCCACTCCTGGATTACTCTGAAACCCGCCTACCATACTTATGGCCAAGCTGACGCCTGGTCTAGTGCACAATATTGCATACATGATAGAACCTATGGCTGAAGCATAGGGGACGGAACTGATTTGTTCTCTATCTTCCACAGTTGCTGGGCACTGAGTCTCACTCAATTTTATACCTTGTAACACTGGCAAGAACCCGTTCTTGGACTGTTCCATTTTGAACTTCTTCAAAACTTTATCAAGGTATGTGCTTTGTGAAAGTCCTATCAGGCGTCTCGATCTTTCCCTATAGATCTTAATGCCAAGAATGTAAGCAACTTCTCCTAGGTCCTTCATAGAGAAACTTTTATTCAAGTAATCCTTTACGCTCTCCAAAAACTCCACGTTGTTTCCAATCAGCAATATGTCATCCACATATAATATTAGAAACGCCACAGAGCTCCCACTCACTTTCTTGTAAATACAAGATTCTCCAACCACTTGTATAAACCCAAATGCTTTGATCATCTCATCAAAGCGTTTATTCCAACTCCGAGATGCTTGCACCAGTCCATAAATGGATCGCTGGAGCTTCCATACTTTGTTAGAATTCTTTGGATCGACAAAACCTTCGGGTTGCATCATATACAACTCTTCCTTAAGAAAACCGTTAAGGAACGCCATTTTGACATCCATCTGCCAGATTTCATAATCGAAAAATGCAGATATTGCTAACATGATTGGGACGGACTTAAGCATTGCTACTGGTGAGAACGTCTCATCGTAGTCAACACCTTGAACTTTTGGAAAACCCTTTGCCACAAGTCGAGCTTTATAAACGGTCACATTACCGTCCGTGTCCGTCTTCTTCTTAAAGATCCATTTGTTCTGAATAGCCTTGCGGCCTTCAGGTAATCCTTCCAAAGTCCACACTTTGTTTTCATACATAGATCCTATCTCGGACTTCATGGCCTCCACCCATTTGTTGGAATCCGGGCCCACCATTGCTTCTTCATAATTCGCAGGTTCATTGTTGTCTAACAACATGATTGATAAGACAGGATTACCGTACCACTCAGGAGTAGTGCGTGATCTTGTCGACCTGCGAGTTCCGATAGGAACTTGATCCGAAGTTTCATGATCATCATCATTAACTTCCTCCTCAATCGGCGTCGCTTTGACAGGGGTTTCCCCTTGCCCTGTGCCACCATCTAGAGGGACTAGAGGTTCGACAACCTCATCAAATTCTATCTTCCTCCCACTCAATTCTTTCGAGAGAAACTCCTTCTCAAGAAAAGCTCCGTTTTTAGCAACAAACACTTTGCCCTCGGATTTGAGATAGAAGGTGTACCCAACTGTCTCCTTTGGGTAACCTATGAAGACGCACTTCCCGCTTTGGGTTCCAGCTTTTTAGGTGAAGCTTTTTGACATAAGCATCACATCCCCAAACTTTAAGAAACGAAAACTTCGGTCTTTTGCCATACCACAATTCATATGGTGTCGTCTCAACGGATTTTCATGGTGCCCTATTTAAAGTGAATGCAGCTGTTTCTAATGCATAACCCCAAAACGATAACGGCAAATTGGTAAGAGACATCATAGATCGCACCATTTCTAACAAAGTATGATTACGACGGTCGGACACACCATTACGCTGTGGTGTTCCAGGCGGTGTCAGTTGTGGAAAAATTTCACATTGTCTTAAGTGAGCACCAAACTCGAAACTTAGATATTCACCCCCACGATCAGAATGTAGGAACTTGATCTTCTTGTTACGATGATTTTCAACTTCACTCTGAAATTGCTTGAACTTCTCAAACGTCTCACACTTGTGCTTCATCAAGTAGATATATCCATACCTACTCAAATTGTCAGTGAAGGTGAGAAAATAACGATATCCGCCGCGTGCCTCCACACTCATCAGACCGCACACATCGGTATGTATGATTTCCAACAAGTCACTTGCACGCTCCATTGTTCCGGAGAACGGAGTCTTAGTCATCTTGCCCATGAGGCATGGTTCACACGTGTCAAGTGATTCAAAGTCAAGTGACTCCAAAAGTCCATCGAAATGGAGTTTCTTCATGCGCTTTACACCAATATGACCTAAGCGGCAGTGCCACAAAAACATGGTGCTATCATTGTTAACTCTACATCTTTTGGTCTCAGTGTTATGTATATGTGTATCATCGCTATCAAGATTGAATATGAACAATCCTCTCACATTGGGTGCATGACCATAAAAGAAATTACTCATAGAAATAGAACAACCATTATTCTCTGACTTAAACGAGTAACCGTCTCGCAATAAACAAGATCCAAATATAATGTTCATGCTTAACGCAGGCACTAAATAAGAATTATTTAAGTTCATAACTAATCCTGATGGTAACTGAAGTGAAACTGTGCCGACGGCGATTGCATCAACCTTGGAACCATTTCCCACGCGCATCGTCACTTCATCCTTCGCCAGCCTTCATTTATTCCGGAGTTCGTGCTTCGAGTTGTAAATATGAGCAACAGAACCGGTATCAAATACCCAGGCACTACTATGAGAGTTTGTTAAGTACACATCAATAACATGTATAGCAAATATACCTGATTTTTCCTTGGCCGCCTGCTTATCAGCCAAATACTTGGGGCAGTTGCGCTTCCAGTGACCCAGTCCCTTGTAATAATAACACTCTGTTTCAGGCTTAGGTCCAGCCTTGGGTTTCTTCGTCAGATTGGCAACATGGTTGCCGCTCTTCTTGGAGTTACCCTTCTTGCTTTTGCCGCTTCTCTTGAAACTAGTGGTCTTATTGACCATCAACACTTGATGCTCTTTCCGGAGTTCTAACTCTGCGACTTTCAGCATCGCGAATAACTCGCCGGGTGACTTGTTCATCCCTTGCATGTTATAGTTCAACACAGAGCTCTTGTAGCTTGGTGGCAGTGATTGAAGAATTCTGTCAGTGATAGATCTTGCGGGAGTTCAATCCCTAGCTCAGCTAGACGGTTTGAGTACCCAGACATTTTGAGCACATGTTCACTGACAGACGAATTCTCCTCCATCTTGCAAGCATAGAATTTATCGGAGGTATCATACCTCTCGATCCGGGCGTTCTTCTAAAAGATAAACTTCAACTCCTGGAACATATCATATGCTCCATGACGCTCAAAGCTACGTTGAAGTCCCGGCTCTAAGCCATACAAGACTGCACATTGAACTACTGGGTAGTCCTCCTTATGTGTTAACCAAGCGTTCTTAACATCTTGGTCAGCCATAGCGGGTAGTTCATCTCCTAGCGCAGAATTAAGGACATAATCCTTCTTCCCAGCTTGCAGGAGCAACTTAAGATTACGAGCCGAGTCTACAAAGTTGCTTCCATCATCTTTCAACTTAGCTTTCTCTAGGAACGTATTAAAATTCAGGGTGACTGTTGCGTGAGCCATTGATCTACAACACAAATATTGCAAAGTGGACTTAGACTATGTTTAAGATAATTAGAGTTTAACTAATCATATTACTAATAAACTCCCACTCAAAAAGTACATCTCTCTAGTCATTTGAGTGGTACATGATCCAAATTCACTAACTCAAGTCCGATCATCACGCGAGTTGAGAATAGTTTCAGTGGTAAGCATCTCTATGCTAATCATATCAACTATACGATTCATGCTCGACCTTTCGGTCTCATGTGTTCCGAGGCCATGTTTGCACATGCTAGGCTCGTCAAGTTTAAGCCGAGTGTTCCGCGTGTGCAACTGTTTTGCACCTGTTGTATGTGAACGTTGAGTCTATCACACCAGATCATCACGTGGTGTCTCGAAACGACGAACTGTCGCAACGGTGCACAGTCGGGGAGAACACAATTTCATCTTGAAATTTCAGTGAGAGGTCACCTTATAATGTTACCGTCGTTCTAAGCAAAATAAGGTGCATAAAAGGATTAACATCACATGCAATTCATAAGTGACATGATATGGCCATCATCTTGTGCTTCTTGATCTCCATCACTTCAGCACCGGCATGATCTTCTTGTCACCGGCGCCACACCATGTTCTCCATCATCATGCTCTCCATCAATGTGTCGCCATAGAGGCTTGATACGTCTCCAACGTATCTATAATTTTTGATGGTTTCATGCTATTGTCCTTCAAACTTTGGATGTTTTGTATGCCTTTTATATCTTTTTGGGACTAACTTATTAACTCAGTGCCAAGTGCCAGTTCATGTGTTTTTCCGTGTTTTTTACCCCTTTCAGAGGAGGATTTTAAACGGAGTCCAAACGGAACAAAACCTCCAAACAGATTTTTTCCGAAACAGAAGAAGATCGGGAAGCTTGAGAACCAAGGCAGGGGGCCACCAGGGGCCCCACAAGCCCCCTAGCCGCGGCCGGGGGGCCCGCGTCTCCCAGGCTTGTGGGATCCCTGGGCCACCTCTGCCCTAGGTCTTTCGCCTATATATTCTCTAAAATCCCAGAAAAATCAAGAGATCATCGAAAGTACTTTTCCGCCGCCGCAAGCTTCTGTCTTCGCAAGATCCCATCCGGGGCACGTTCTGGTGCCCTACCGGAGGGGGGATTCGGATACGGAGGGCTTCTTCATCAACACCATGACCTCTCCGATGATGCGTGAGTAGTTCACCACAGACCTACGGGTCCATAGCTAGTAGCTAGATGGCTTGTTCTCTCTCTTGGATCTTCAATACAAAGATCTCCATGATCTTCATGGAGATCTATCCGATGTAATCTTCTTTTGCGGTGTGTTTGTCGAGATCCCATGAATTGTGGATTTATGATCAGATTATCTATGAATCTTATTTGAGTTTCTTCTGATCTCTCTTATGCATGATTTCATATCCTTGTAATTCTCTTCGAGTTGTGGGTTTTGTTTGGCCATCTTGATCTATGATTCTTGCAATGGGAGAAGTGCTTGGTTTTGGGTTCATACCGTGTGGTGACCTCACCCAGTGACAGAAGGGGTAGCGAGGCACGCATCGTGTTGTTGCCATCAAGGGTAAAAAGATGGGGTTTTCATCATTGGTTTGAGTTTATCCCTCTACATCATGTCATCTTGCTTAAGGCGTTACTCTGTTCGTCATGAACTCAATACACTAGATGCATGCTGGATAGCAGTCGACGTGTGGAGTAATAGTAGTAGATGCAGAAAGTATCAGTCTACTTGTCTCGGACGTAATGCCTATATGTATGATCATTGCCTTAGATATCGTCATGACTTTGCGCGGTTCTATCAATTGATCGACAGTAATTTGTTCACCCACCGTATTATTTGCTATTTTGAGAGAAGCCTCTAGTGAACACTATGGCCCCCGGGTCTACTTCACATCATATTTACGGCCTTACACTTTTACTTCGTTGCACTTTTCGCCTCCAGATCTCACTTTGCAATCAAACTTAAAGGGATTGACAACCCCTTTATGGAGTTGGGTGCAAGCTCTTTTGTGTTTGTGCAGGTACACTGGACTTGACGAGATTCTCCTACTGGATTGATACCTTGGTTCTCAAACTGAGGGAAATACTTACTGCTCCTGTGCTGCATCACCCTTTCCTCTTCAAGGGAAAAACCAGCGCAAGACAAGTCTCCGTCAACGTGCCAATTTCTGGCGTTGTTGCCTGTTGCCGTAGGAGAATAATTTCTGGCGCCGTTGCCGGGGAGGATCAAGTCAAGAACTCATCCAAGTAAGTGTCGCAAACTCATCTCTTGCATTTACTTTTTTTGCCTCTCGCTTTCCTCTCCCCCACTTCTGAAAAACAAAAATTACAAAAAAATATTTGCCTTTTTCGTTTTCCTTTCCTTTGCTTGTGTGCTATGTGCCTTCAATATGCTTGCATCTTCGCTTGCTGAAAATCTAGTGATATGGATCCTCACCCACTTGCTAATCTCTTTAAGAGATCCACTTATGTGGAACCAATTGCTAGTGAGTTGAGTGCACTTGACTTTCTCTATGGAGTTTTGCTTGAGATGCGTGAATCTGAAAATCGTGATGAAGAAATTTATGAAATGATTCACGAGGGCTCCTTGAATGAAAAGCATGATTGCAATGATTTCATTATAAATTCTATTAATGACAATCATGCTAAAAATATGCAAAACCCTAAGCTTGGGGATGCTAGTTTTGCTATGTCCACTACTTGTTGCAATGATATTTGCAATAATATTGAAAGTGGGTTTGGAGAAGTCATGACTTTAGTTGATGATAATCCCACTATTTTTGAAGAGCGTCATCTTTGCATGCATGTGGATCATGAAAAGAATATCCTTTGTGATAGCTATTTTGTTGAATTTGATTATGTCCCACATGTAATTGCTATGAGAGAGGAAAATATTGTGGTAGAAACTTTCATGTTACCAAATTACCTCTAGTTATGTGGAGATTGCTATTGTCTCTTTCTTCTTCCTTGCATATGGCAACTATTGGTTGTCTTGACAATCTGTTTTCCTATAAAATGCCTATGCATAGGAAGTATGTTAGACTTAGATGTGATTTTCACATGCTTTATGATGCTCTCGTTGTGCTTCAATTCTTGTCTTTTGTGTGAGCATCATTGATTTATCAATGCCTAGCTAAGGGTGTTAAACAATAACGCTTGTTGGGAGGCAACCCAATAAATTTATCCTTTTCTTTCTGTTTTTTTTGCGTCCACACTATCATAATTCTGTTATGATTGTGTCTTTTGTGTTTATTTTTGTGTTTGAGCCAAGTAAAACCTTTATGACTAGTATTGGTGATGGTTGTTTGATCCTGCTGGAAAAAGACAGAAACTTTTCGCTCACCAGATCATTTTTCATTTTTATTTAATAAGAGATTTTGAGTTGATTCTTTTTGCTGCTGGTTGATATGCCTTTTTCCTAGGCAGTCGTAATGTTTCAGAATTTTTGAGGTACTAGAAGTATACGAAGTATACAGATTGCTACAGACTGGTCTGTTTCTGACAGATTCTGTTTTTGTTGAGTTGGTTGCTTGTTTTGATGAAACTATGGATAGTATCGGGGGGGTACTAGCCATGTAAAAGTGAGAATACAGTAATCTAACACCAATATAAATATAAATCAAGATTTCTACAGTACCTAAAGAGGTGGTGGTTTGTTTTCTTGTGCTAATGTTATCACGAGTTTCTGTTTAAGTTTTGTGTTGTGAAGTTTTCAAGTTTTGGGTGATGTTCTCATGGACAAAGAGATAAGGAGTGGAAAGAGCTCAAGATTGGGGATGCCCAAGGCATACCGAGCCAAATTCAAGGACACCAAAACGCCTAAGCTTGGGGATGCCCCGGGAAGGCATCCCCTCTTTCGTCTCCAATCCAGCGATAACATTACTTGGAGCTATATTTTTATTCACCACATGATATGTGTTTTGCTTGGAGCGTCTTGTATCGTAGGAGTATTTTATTTTCGTTGTGTCACAATCATCCTTGCTGCACACCTTTTGAGAGAGTCACGCACTCATCATGATTTTGCTAGAATGCTCATCGTACTTCACTTATATCTTTTGAGCTAGATAATTTTGCTCTTTGTGCTTCACTTAGATCTTTTAGAGCACGACGGTGCGTGACTTGGTAGTTGGCTTGTGCTATGAAAATAGTCCCAAAGGTGATAGGTACCCAAAGAGGATACAAAAACCTCCATCTTCACGTGCATTGATGTCACGCCCAAGATGCGACCCTATCCTCAATTTGGCACGGAGGCCTCGTCAGGGATAGAAGCGCATCTCGTCGTGTCGCACGAATGGATATCGTTACAAGTACATGTACTGAAAAGAAGAGATATATAAAGGATTGGCTTACACTCGCCACAAGCTACATCAGAGTCACATCAGTACATTACATAATCATCAAGAGTAAGAGCAGGGTCCGACTACGGACGAAAACAAACGACAAAAGAAGAACGACGTCCATCCTTGCTATCCCAGGCTGCCGGCCTGGAACCCATCCTAGTTTGATGAAGAAGAAGAAGAAGAAGAAGCAAATCCAAATGAACAATCAACGCGCTCACTCAAGTGACCTTTACCTGTACCTGCAACTGGTGTTGTAGTAATCTGTGAGCCACAGCGGACTCAGCAATCTCATTTCCAAAGGTATCAAGACTAGCAAAGCTTAATGGGTGAGGTATGGTTAAATGGTGAGGCTGCAGCAAGCGACTAAGCATATGTGAGGTGGCTAACTTACGAGTACAAGAATAAGAGGGGGAGGATCTACGCATAACGGACGTGACTACTGATAATCAAATGAATGATCCTGAACACCTACCTACGTCAGACATAACCCCACCGTGTCCTCGATCGGAGAAGGAAATCACGAAAGAGACAGTCACGGTTACGCACACAGTTGGCAAGTTTTATTTAAGTTAACTTCAAGTTATCTAGAACCAGTGTTAAACAAAGTTTCCACGTTGCCACATAACCACGGGCACGTCTTTCCGAAAAGATTTAACCCTGCACGGGTGCTCCAACTAGTCCATCACAAATTACCACAAGCCGCATAGAAATCCTCAATCACGAAGCTCGCAATCTCGTCGGATTCCCTAGTGGAAAACCTCAACTCTGAGATTACCCAAAGCATCACCGGAATCCCGATGCACAAGATATTCCGTCAAAGGTAAAACTAATCCAGCAAGGCCGCCCGACGTGTCGACGATCCCGATAGGAGTCGCGTACCTCGTTCTCAGGACACGACGGATGAGCGATGGTTACCACGCCAAACGCCGAGTTGCCCCGAGTAGCGTTAATAAGCTGCTCTGTTTTGGACCAACACTCATGAGGAGCACTGGCCCGGGGGTTGATTAAATTATCCTCGGGGCCCGGGAAGTCCCTATGCAATTTTATTAGGTGATTAGGCAAATGTAGTACCAAAGTTGGGCCTTGCTAGACCAACTTTAATCTAAAATGAATTATCAAGGGGGTCCCCATAACAACCCGATCGTGTTAGGAGCGCTCAATTATGGAACATAACACCGGTAGCCGGAAACTAAGGGGGCAAAGGTGGAACAAAACACCAGGCTAGAAAGGCCGAGCCTTCCACCTTTTACCAAGTATATAGGCCCATTATATTAAATAGCATTAATATGGTGATATAACAAGGAACCCATGCTTTCGCATGGAAGCATCTGCACCTGCAACTAGCAACGCTATCAACAAGGTTAAGCAAGCAGTAACATAGCCAATCAGTGGTTTGCTAGGTTGAACAGGTTGAAGGATTTCATGGCATTGTTGAGAGGCTAATATTTAACAGGTGGTAGGCAACGAGACATAATCGACAGCATCGAAATAACTAGCATGGCAATGATAGTAATGGTATCTGGGGAAATGATCATCTTGGCTGAGATCCCGCTTGGAAGAAGAACAACTCCGAGAAGTCAATGAAGCAACGTAGTCGAACGGGTCCTCACATTCCGACACGCTTGCGGAACTCTATCGAGATGAAGCAAACCGAAAACAAACATCAGCACAGATATTCAGCACACGATGCACAACATGTTTCACAACCTACTATGATGCATGCTCAGGTCAACATGCAAGGGATGGCATGGCAATTCACCTCACGCAAACACTACACATTAAGTGAATCTCGATATGCAACGAGTTGCATATCGACGAAACTCCACGTTAATTATTTAGTTCGCTCACGGTTATTTACACGACAAAATTAAATGTGGTTAACATGGCAAGGGGTGAAGCGGTGATCCTACATGTCCTCCTAGTCGGGTAACACGCGAAACATAGATCGGAGCTACGACACAAGAGACATGCAACACAAGATTATATGCCATGAATGTGTCATGCATGTAAGTTCATGAACACCATGGCAAGAAGAGAAAGAAACAGGTGTCGCCACGGCGAGCGAAAGGGGTACTAAAGCGGCAAGACGTAAACGATGCCACAACAACGTTCCTATCCCGATACTCAGTGGGATATCGGTGCCAACGAACTGGAAGCATGTGCGGGAACGCTAAATAAAGATGGGGTGATCCCGCTACCGTGTTCCCATGTGACGAGGGCGCAACGAAAGAGGACAACGGGCAACGGGCAACATACGGTGCATACTTACATATATTCATACATCACTTGTACACGATACACGACAACGTATCAACTTTATACCTTCAGAGCGTGCACAACGGAGCGGTTCGGTTCGGTGAAGGGGAACAACGGTCGTCGTGGACGTCGTGGGAGTAGTCATACATGGTCTCGTCGACGGTAGTCGTTCTCTTGCATCGGTAGACGATCTTCGGCGTCGGTAGTCGTTCACGAATCCGTAGATGTCCGGGGGTCATAGGGGACGTCGTTGTACTCGTGAATCTTGTCGATGACACACGACATCGGGGATGGTGCACGCGGCAACGCAAGAGGCAGCAACACGCAGCACAAGCTAACATCAGCTAGCAACTAACATCTACCTAGCCTACTACCGCAGCAGCCGGCAACAAGCAAGCTAGCATCATCTAGCCTCGGCTAGCAGCAAAGCAGGGCAGGCAGCGAGCAAGCTGGCAAGCATCGGCAAGGCAAGCTAGCGACTACACAACAACTGCAAATAGCAATAGCGACAGGTAACGCAGCAACAGCAAACACAGCTACAGCAAGGCAGCAACGTAGCAACCCCAAGGAACATCATCAGCGGGAAGACGGCACAAGCAGCAGGGCAGCAAGAGCAATCAACAACAGCAAAATGTAGCCACTAGCAAGCAGCGGCATGCACGGCAACAGCAGCAGCAAAACGGCAACGGCTCCAGCTAGCTAGCTAGCAGCAGCAAAGCAACGGCGACAGCACATGCATCGGCAACAACAAGCTACATACAGGCAAACGCAAGCAAGCACAGCGGCAGGGGATCGCGGGGGACGACAGCACGCCAGGAAGCAGCAAGCAGAACAGCGGCAGGCGGCGCGAGGGGAACAAGCGGCAGCAGCGGCAACGGCGAGCACCCGGTGACGCAGCGAGGCTGGCGACGGCTTGCTTGGCAAGGGCGAGGTTGGGCAGCAGGGCAAACTGGTGCGGGGCAGGCAAAGCACGGGAGGCCAGGGCGACGACGCCAGGACGGCGGCCGGCGAGGGCTTGCTGCAAGCGAGGTCGGCACGGCACGGGAGACGGCGGCTGCGGCCACGGCGAGGCACAGTAGCAAGCTAGGGCGCGGCATGGGGGCTCGGGAACCCCGGGCTGGTCGGGCGACGGGCGAGGGGCGGCCTGGGGGCAGGGAGGCGACGCAGGGAACGGCAGCGCTGGTGGAGCACGAGCACGGCGGCGAGTAGGAGGGCGGCGCGCGGGAGACGCGTGGAGGCGGCGAGGCGGCCGCGGGACGCGGGGAGGCCGGCGACTACACGGGTTCAAGGGACGGCGTGGCGGCGGAGGAGCACGCGAGGAGAAGGAGGCGGCGGCAGGGGACCTCGCGGGAGGCGGCGGCCATGGCGGGGGCAACGGAATCGAGGCCCTGGAGGGGGATGCGGCTGCGCGAGGGGAAGGCAACGGCAAGACGGGGGGACGAGGCGCTAGGGTAGGCAGGAAGGCTGGGTTGCGGCCCAAGTGGGCCTGGGCAGGCTCCTCCTCTCTCCCCATCTGTTTTTCCCTTTTTTTTAAAACAGAAAAAACACACACCAAAACAAAAGGTTTAAAAAAAATAAAAAAAAACTCTTTGGCTCCTTTAAAAACAACACCCTAACTATAAGAAATAGTTGGGCATTTTCAAAAGAAATAAAATAAAACCTTTGAAGGATTAAAATTTAAAACCCGTTTACAAAAGAATAAAAATCAAACCCCTTCGAAGAATTAAATAAAACCCCTTTATTTAAAGAATAAAATAAAAGCCTTTTAAAAGAGAAAATAAAATGGGAGGGTTTTAAGATAAAACAAACGGAGAAATAAAATAAAAACCTAAGGGTTGCCCCCACATTTAACCAAAGGGTTTTAAAAGAAGACGAATCTTTTGACGGGGTTAAAACGGAAATTTTAGCAAACCGCACAACAAGTAAAAGAGGGGTGAGTAGGTCTTAGGTCCGCGGTGCAACAGGGTTTAGCGGTGGCTCTCGCGCACCCTCTCTCAACGCTCCAATAAAACAACGCCACTCACAAGGCACTAACACCCAACAACACGGCAACAAGCAACACTGACAAAACACGGTTGACATGATGCCATGCATGACGCATGACGCAAACTACATGACGATGCAACGAATAAAAATACTCACACGACGGAAACGGAAAGGAAAGGGGAATCTTCTGGAACGCCGGCATCGGGCTGTCACAACTCTCCTACACTACAAGAGGATCTCGCCCCAAGATCCAAGAATGAAAGGGGGAGAGGATGAGAAAGAACAAGAGGTAAAACTTAGTCGCTTCTTTGACAAAGGAGTGACACCAACGATCCTTGAAAGGTTGCAAAGAGATGAGGAATGATATGAGAAGGAAGCAAGAATTCACGGAAAATTTCGGCAGCACTTCGGTAGGAAAATGGGACAAAAAATCGATAAGAAGAGAGAATTACACAATATTCATAACAAACAACTAAATAGAGCAAGGGAACACCATGATCTTGACAGAACAAGATAATAGACCCAAAGAGCAACATCACAAAGCCTCCGGAACAATAGAATAGGAACTAGCTCATACGGAAGAAGAGAAAGAAGAAAGAATGACAACTACTAACTCCAATGAACTTGACAAGCATTCTTGCAAGAAGAATTGGACGGAGTTGTTGGAAAAACAACAACGAAAAGAACAAGATAGTAGTGGGCTTATGAAAATCATCTCAACAAATATGAGGTGACAAACAACCACTAAAAGGAACAAGGACACATGAAAGCAAATATATGAAAACTTCTTACACCGAGAGGATACGTTGAGAACTGGGATTAATGACAAGCACCATGATAGCACAATCCATAGGAAAAGCTCTAGGTGAAGTCCAAACCAAGATAGCTCCAAGAAGAAATCGAGGGTTGAAATATCTCATGATCAAAGAATCGGTGGGTTTAATTATCTCATTCTTGAAAGGAAAACTCTTCGAGGCTCCTACAGTAACAAGAATGCTATAACACCACCTCAAGGATAAAGAAAGAACAATTGCACCTATAAATGCAAGAGAAAGGATAGTTGAGGTACTGCGACAAGAATCTTGAAGAACACTTAAGAAAGGATTGAAACCTTGATGAAGCACCAAGAAGGACCTTCGTATATGAATGAATGATGCAAAGATATGAAGGTAGAAAGAATAAGATTATGACCTTGCCAGGGTTTAGATGAAGCTTCACAAAGAGATACTTGACAAAACTTGGAACTCCGGAAAAGAAAAGATAAAAACACTTGAGAAAAAGGAATTGATATCATGAGCCACTCCGGAAGAAGAATTCAGATTACTATGAACAAGAATAAGAATTATGTTATGCTTATCCTCCATCAAGTTCAATTGATGACAAGCAACAGATCTAGCATACCACTTATTCTTCTTGAAATGACTGAGGAGAGATATGAGCACAAACTAGAAGAAATCTTGAAAGAGGCACCGATGAGAATTCAAATGAATGAGTCAACCATGAATGACTCGAGATACATGGGAATAAAGAGATCATGATCCACCTGAAATAAAACTAGAACAAGGCACCGGATAATCGAGAGACGAACGAAGAGACAACAATTGAGAAGCATTGAGGATGAAAGCTGAAAGCTGAGAACGAAGAATCTTCTGGATGATGGCCTTCGGAGGATCGAGAATGAAAACAACTCTGAACAGCACCGGGCATCAACAAAAGGGATTACACATGATTGGAAACAAATTCAAGATGATAACACGAAGCTGAAATGATATCTTCAAGAGAATGGACCAAGATTTGATAGAAACACTCCTTCAGATTTTGCAAACTGAGAATGATGACAAGAAACAACACCAAGAATACTGAGACACTCCGGAATAATGAAGAATGAAAGGTTGAGCCAAATATGAGAATTAATTCCAATTGATCTTGACGAAGGAATATGACTGATGAAAATCATACTTACGTCATAGTTGAAAAGAATTAAGGATCTCCGGAAAAGATTAAAGAGCCAGGTAAGATCCTGGGAAGAACCTGTGGGTTATGTGCCCACTCAAAGAAACCACCGTTGAAACAATAGATTAGAAAGAGAGATTGCACCGGTATAAACAAAACTAGATGAGGATAGCACCTCAAAATAATTAAAAGGATTGGAAATAAGAACCTCTGAGATAACTTCAGCACTCCGGATGGAATAGAGAGAAATGACAATAAGAAGTCTCATGAGAATTTCCAACATGGGAAAAATTAAAAGGTTAAAAAGGATATGATGAACACGGATATCTGAATTAAATTCACCGGAAAAGATGACAAGAATGAACAAATATGACACGAATTTCCTGAGAATCTTCACAACGAATCACCGGGTAAGAGAGAAAAGAACAGATAACGGAAGCACATGAAAGAAAACTCTTGGATGAAAATTGAATGACTGAAGAAAAGGGTGGGAGGGTGGGGAAAAACAAAGACAACTCGGGACAGATGAGATGAACTCCGGAAAGAATTGAGAGAATGATCTACAAAAACTGGAGAGGATTGAATCCACTTGGAGAGAAACACACCGGTTGAAAAGACTTGACATAACAACTCCGTTTGAAAGGAATTGATAAGACAATTGATAGAGCAAAAGAATTAATACTCTCATATAAAAATATGAGAACACCTCTTAGGAAAGATCTGAAATCACCATTTGACATCGAAGCAACTTGAATCACCATAGTTCAACAAAACAAGGATGCGGCTTGCAATTAGGCAAAACAAACTCATGAGAAAGATTTCGTCCGATATTTTCGTGGACAGGATCGCACTGGCTCGATTTTACAGTAGCCATCAAGTGCAAGGCAGTGCACCCGACATACGAAGTGTCCCCGAGTCGTAGCAAGCTACTAGGACTCTTTAAGACACAACGTGTACTGCTGTAAGTTGACCATGAACAAACGAATCCACTAGATGTCGAACCCCAACCTAACATCATGTATTTGTTGGAAGATTGTCCTATAAGTAACTACTTGAATTCCCACCTAAGAATTCCCGAAATATCTGGTCATGCAATGTGGTACACGAATACAAGGAGTAATATCACACAACTCTTATACTAACCCATCACCTGTATCACATCCGTCAACACACGACCAGAATCTCGGACCTTCATCTACAACAGACCCTCATGATCACAACGATACAAAGTATGGCAGTACTCCCGAACAATCTGCACCAGTACTGGGGACATCGGGGTTACCTCGCCACTACTAGTATTGAAGAAATTACGAACATCCTTCGATCTGAGATACTAAGAAATCTGAATGATAACGATGTGCTCAAGAATCCCCTGGAGCTCAACTCCCCTGAGATTTAGAGCAGATAGGAGGCACCAAGACAGAACTCCGTCACATCGGCATCATATAGATCTCAAAAATATCCACGTGATCCTATTTTTTTTTTGAGTGAGAAGAGGAGTAGAATTAAATTATTACGTCAAGATTCCTCACCAGAGCATAGAAGAGGAGAAAAAAAGAATCCTACTCTCCGATATATAACTAGACTCAAAGCAGTTTTTCACTAGACTCGAGTCGGCCAAGTTCGATCAATCAAGGGGGCTCCTAGGGCGGTACTGCTCTGATACCAACTTGTCACGCCCAAGATGCGACCCTATCCTCAATTTGGCACAGAGGCCTCGTTAGGCATAGAAGCGCATCTCGTCGTGTCGCACGAATGGATATCATTACAAGTACATGTACTGAAAAGAAGAGATATATAAAGAATTGGCTTACACTCGCCACAAGCTACATCAGAGTCACATCAGTACATTACATAATCATCAAGAGTAAGAGCAGGGTCCGACTACGGACGAAAACAAACGACAAAAGAATAACGACCTCCATCCTTGCTATCCCAGGCTGCCGGCCTGGAACCCATCCTAGATCGATGAAGAAGAAGAAGAAGAAGAAGCAACTCCAAATGAACAATCAACGCGCTCGCGTCAAGTGACCTTTACCTGTACCTGCAACTGGTGTTGTAGTAATCTGTGAGCCACAGCGGACTCAGCAATCTCATTTCCAAAGGTATCAAGACAAGCAAAGCTTAATGGGTGAGGTATGGTTAAGTGGTGAGGCTGCAGCAAGCGACTAAGCATATGTGAGGTGGCTAACTTACGAGTACAAGAATAAGAGGGGGAGGATCTACGCATAATGGACGTGACTACTGATGATCAAATGAATGATCCTGAACACCTACCTACGTCAGACATAACCCCACCGTGTCCTCGATCGGAGAAGGAACTCACGAAAGAGACAGTCACGGTTACGCACATAGTTGGCAAGTTTTATTTAAGTTAACTTCAAGTTATCTAGAACCAGTGTTATACAAAGTTTCCACGTTGCCACATAACCACGGGCACGACTTTTTGAAAAGATTTAACCCTGCAGGGGTGCTCCAACTAGTCTATCACAAATTACCACAAGCCGCATAGAAATCCTCAATCACGAAGCTCGCGATCTCGTCGGATTCCCTAGTGGAAAACCTCAACTCTGAGATTACCCAAAGCATCACCGGAATCCCGATGCACAAGATATTCCGTCAAAGGTAAAACTAATCCAGCAAGGCCGCCCGACGTGTCGACGATCCCGATAGGAGTCGCGTACCTCGTTCTCAGGACACGACGGATGAGCGATGGTTACCACGCCAAACGCCGAGTTGCCCCGGGTAGCGTTAATAAGCTGCTCTGTTTTGGACCAACACTCATGAGGAGCACTGGCCCGGGGGTTGATTAAATTATCCTCGGGGCCCGGGAAGTCCCTATGCAATTTTATTAGGTGATTAGGCAAATGTAGTACCAAAGTTGGGCCTTGCCAGACCAGGTTTAATCTAAAACGAATTATCAAGGGGGTCCCCATAACAACCCCGATCGTGTTAGGAGCGCTCAATTATGGAACATAACACCGGTAGCCGGAAACTAAGGGGGCAGAGGTGGAACAAAACACCAGGCTAGAAAGGCCGAGCCTTCCACCTTTTACCAAGTATATAGGTCCATTATATTAAATAGCATTAATATGGTGATATAACAAGGAACCCATGCTTTTGCATGGAAGCATCTGCACCTGCAACTAGCAACGCTATCAACAGGGTTAAGCAAGCAGTAACATAGCCAATCAGTGGTTTGCTAGGTTGAACAGGTTGAAGGATTTCATGGCATTGTTGAGAGGCTAATATTTAACAGGTGGTAGGCAACGAGACATAATCGACAGCATCGAAATAACTAGCATGGCAATGATAGTAACGGTATCTGGGGAAATGATCATCTTGCCTGAGATCCCGCTTGGAAGAAGAACAACTCCGAGAAGTCGACGAACCAACGTAGTCGAACGTCTCCTCACATTCCGACACGCTTGCGGAACTCTATCGAGATGAAGCAAACCGAAAACAAACAGCAACACGGATATTCACCACACGATGCACACCATGTTTCACAACCTACTATGATGCATGATTAGGTCAACATGCAAGGGATGGCATGGCTATTCACCTCACACAAACACTACACATTAAGTGAAGCTCGATATGCAACGAGTTGCATATCGACGAAACTCCATGTTAATTATTTAGTTCGCTCATGGTTATTTACACGGCAAAATTAAATGTGGTTAAAATGGCAAGGGGTGAAGCGGTGATCCTACATGTCCTCCTAGTCGGGTAACACGCGAAACATAGATCGGAGCTACGACACAAGAGACATGCAACACAAGATTATATGCCATGAATGCGTCATGCATGTAAGTTCATCAACACCACGGCAAGAAGAGAAAGAAACAGGTGTCGCCACGGCGAGCGAAAGGGGTACTAAAGCGGCAAGACGGAAACGATGCCACAACAACGTTCCTATCCCGATACTCAGTGGGATATCGGTGCCAACGAACTGGAAGCATGTGCGGGAACGCTAAATAAAGATGGGGTGATCCCGCTACCGGGTTCCCATGTGACAAGGGCGCAACGAAAGAGGACAACGGGCAACGGGCAACATACGGTGCATACTTGCATATATTCATACATCACTTGTACACGATACACGACAACGTATCAACGTTATACCTTCGGAGCGTGCAGCAAGGCAGCAACGTAGCAACCCCAAGCAACATCATCGGCGGCAAGACGGCACAAGCAGCAGGGCAGCAAGAGCAATCAACAACAGCAAAACGTAGCCACTAGCAAGCAGCGGCATGCACGGCAATAGGAGCAGCAAAACGGCAACGGCTCCAGCTAGCTAGCTAGCAGCAGCAAAGCAATGGCGACAACACATGCATCGGCAACAACAAGCTACATATAGGCAAACGCAAGCAAGCACAGCGGCAGGGGATCACGGGGGACGGCAGCACGCCAGGCAGCAGCAAGCAGAACAGCGGGAGGCGACGCGAGGGGAACAAGCGGCAGCAGCGGCTACGACGAGCACCCGGCGACGCAGCGAGGCCGGCGGCGGCTTGCTCGGCAAGGGCGAGGTCGGGAAGCAGGGCAAACCGGCGCGGGGCAGGCAAAGCACGGGAGGCCAGGGCGACGACGCCAGGACGGCGGCCGGCGAGGGCTTGCTGCAGGCGAGGTCGGAACGGCACGGGAGACGGCGGCTACGGCCACGGCGAGGCACAGTAGCAAGCTACGGCGCGACATGGGGGCTCGGTAACCCCGGGCTGGTCGGACGACGGGCGAGGGGCGGCATGGGGGCAGGGAGGCGACGCAGGGAACGGCAACGCTGGTGGAGCATGAGCACGGCGGCGAGCAGGAGGGCGGCGCGCGGGAGACGCGTGGATGCGGCGACGCGGCCGCGGGACGCGGGGAGGCCGGCGACTACACGGGTGCAAGGGACAGCGTGGCAGCGGAGGAGCATGCGAGGAGAAGGAGGCGGCGACAGGGGACCTTGCGGGAGGCGGCGGCCATGACGGGGGCAACGGGATCGAGGCCCTGGAGGGGGATGCGGCTGCGCGAGGGGAAGGCAACGGCAAGACGGGGGGACGAGGCGCTAGGGTAGGCAGGAAGGCTGGGTTGCGGCCCAAGTGGGCCTGGGCAGGCTCCTCCTCTCTCCCCATCTGTTTTCCCCTTTTTTAAAACAGAAAAAACACACACCGAAACAAAAGGTTTTTAAAAAATAAAAAATACTCTTTGGCTCCTTTAAAAACCACACCCTAACTATAAGAAATAGTTGGGCATTTTCAAAAGAAATAAAATAAAACCTTTGAAAGATTAAAATTTAAAACCCGTTTACAAAAGAATAAAAATCAAACCCCTTTGAAGAATTAAATAAAACCCTTTTATTTAAAGAATAAAATAAAATCCTTTTAAAAGAGAAAATAAAATGGGAGGGTTTTAAGATAAAACAAACGGAGAAATAAAATAAAAACCTAAGGGTTGCCCCCACATTTAACAAAAGGGTTTTAAAAGAAGACGAATCTTTTGACGGGGTTAAAACGGAAATTTTAGCAAACCGCACAACAAATAAAAGAGGGGTGAGAAGGTCTTAGGTCCACGATGCAACAGGGTTTTGCGGTGGCTCTTGCGCACCCTCTCTCAACGCTCCAATAAAACAACGCCACTCACAAGGCACTAACACCCAACAACACGGCAACAAGCAACACCAACAAAACACGGTTGACATGATGCCATGCATGATGCGATGACGCAAACTACATGACGATGCAACGAATAAAAATACTCACACGACGAAAACAGAAAGGAAAGGGGAATCTTCTGGAACGCCGGCATCGGGCTGTCACAATTGAGTAGAATGAGAAGTTTTGATTCCTCTCAATTAGTTTTGAGACGTGGATTTGGTAATATTAAGAGTTATGTTAGTAGGGTGTTGTGAATCTAGAAATACTTGTGTTGAAGTTAGTGATTCCCGTAGCATGCACGTATGGTGAACCACTATGTTAGGAAGTCGAAGCATAATTGATCTATTGATTGTCATCCTTTCTGTTGCGGTCGGGATCGCGCGATGGTTTACACCTACCAACCCTTCCCCTAGGAGTATGCGATTAGCACTTTGTTTTGATTACTAATAAAAACTTTTGCAACAAGTATGTGGGTTCTTCATGACTAATGTGAGTCCATGGTATAGATGTACTTTCACCTTCCACCATTGCTAGCCTCTCTAGTGCCGCGTAATTCTCGCCGGTGCACAAACCCACCATATGCCTTCCTCAAAACAGCCACCATACCTACCTACTATGGCATTTTCATAGCCATTCCGAGATATATTGCCATGCAAATCCCACTGTTCCGTCTCATGACTTGTGTCGTCACTCTCATATTGCCATTGCATGATCGTAAGATAGCTAGCGAGATGTTTAAACATCATACGCCAAGCTAGATCGTTGCACATCCCGGTACACTGCCGGAGGCATTTCCTATAGAGTCATCATCGTTCTAAGCTTTGAGCTGTGAGTAAATAAAAGTGTGATGATCATCATTATTAGATGATTGTCCCATGTGAGGAAATTAAAAAAAAGAGGCCAAAGAGACCAAATAAAAAAAAGGAGAAAAAGAGGCCCAAGTGCCCAAATAAAAAAAAGAGAGAAAAATAGAGAAGGGACAATGCTACTATCTTTTTCCACACTTGTGTGCTTCATAATAGCACCATGTTCTTCATGATTGAGGGCCTCTCGTTTCGTCACCACCATATGCTAGTGGGAATCTACATTATATAACTTGGCTTGTATATTCCAATGATGGGCTTCCTCAAAATTGCCATAGGTCTTCATGAGCAAGCAAGTTGGATGCTCACCCACTAGTTCTCCTTTTGAGCTTTCACATACTTATAGCTCTAGTGCATCCTTTGTATGGAAATCCCTACTCATTCACATTGATATCTATTAATGGGCATCTCCATAGCCCTTTGATAGGCCGAGCCAATGTGACCATCTCCTCCCTTTTTGTCTCACAACCACCACCACACTCTATTCCACCTATAGTGCTATATCCATGGCCCACGCTCATGTATTGCGTGATAGTTATAAAAAGTTTGAGAAAGTAAGAGTGCGAAAACAATTACTTGGCCAATACCGGGGTTGTGCATGATTTAAATTAGTTGTGTGGGGATGATGGAGCATAGCCAGACTATATGATTTTGTAGGGATAACTTTCTTTGGCCTTGTTATTTCGAAAGTTCATGATTACCCTGCTAGTTTGCTTGAAGTATTATTGTTTTCATGTCAATAGCAAACTATTGTTTTGAATCTTACGGATATGAACATTCATGTCACACCAAAGAAGTTGCAAAGGACAACTATGCTAGGTAGCATTCCACATCAAAAATTCAGTCTTTATCACTTCCCTACTCAAGGACGAGCAGGAGTTAAGCTTGGGGATGCTTGACACGTCTCCAACGTATTTATAATTTTTGATGGTTTCATGCTATTATCATGTCAATCTTTGGATGTTTTGTATGCCTTTTATATCTCTTTTGGGACTAACTTATTAACTCAGTGCCAAGTGTCAGTTACTGTTTTTTCCGTGTTTTGAACCCTTTCAAAGGAGGATTCTAAATAGAGTCCAAACGGAACAAAACCTCCATAAAGATTTTTTTCCGAAACAGAAGAAGATCGGGAAGCTTGAGAACCAAGGCAGGGGCCACCAGGGACCCCACAAGCCCCCTATCCGCGGCCAGGGGGGGCCGCGCCTCCCAGGCTTGTGGGCTCCCTGGGCCACCTCTACCCTAGGTATTTCGCCTATATATTCCCTAAAATCCCAGAAAAAATTAAGAGATCATCAAAAGTACTTTTTCGCCGCCGCAAGCTTCTGTCTTTGCAAGATCCCATCTGGGGCACGTTCTGGTGCCCTGCCAGAGGGGGGATTCGGATACGGAGGGATTTTTCATCAACACCATGACCTCTTCGATGATGCATGAGTAGTTCACCACATACCTATGGGTCCATAGCTAGTAGCTAGATGGCTTGTTCTCTCTCTTGGATCTTCAATACAAAGTTCTCTATGATGTTCATGGAGATCTATCCGATGTAATCTTCTTTTGCGGTGTGTTTGTCAAGATCCGATGAATTGTGGATTTATGATCAGATTATCTATGAATCTTATTTGAGTTTATTCGGATCTCTCTTATCCATGATTTCATATCCTTGTAATTCTCTTCGAGTTGTGGGTTTTGTTTGGCCAGCTTGATCTATGATTCTTGCAATGGGAGAAGTGCTTGGTTTTGGGTTCATATCGTGCGGTGACCTCACCCAGTGACAGAAGGGGTAGCGAGGCACGCATCACGTTGTTGCCATCAAGGGTAAAAAGATGGGGTTTTCATCATTGGTTTGAGTTTATCCCTCTACATCATGTCATCTTGCTTATGGCGTTACTGTGTTCGTCATGAACTCAATACACTAGATGCATGCTGGATAGCGGTCGATGTGTGGAGTAATAGTAGTAGATGCAGAAAGTATCGGTCTACTTGTCTCGGACGTGATGCCTATATGTATGATCATTGCCTTAGATATTGTCATGACTTTGCGCGGTTCTATCATTTGCTCGACAGTAATTTGTTCACCCACCGTATTATTTGCTATTTTGAGAGAAGCCTCTAGTGAACACTATGGCCCCCGGGTCTACTTCACATCATATTTTCAGCCTTACACTTTTACTTCGTTGCACTTTTCACCTTCAGATATCACTTTGCAATCAAACTTGAAGGGATTGACAACCCCTTTATAGCGTTGGGTGCAAGCTCTTTTGTGTTTGTGCAGGTACTCTGGACTTGACGAGATTCTCCTACTGGATTGATACCTTGGTTCTCAAACTAAGGGAAATACTTACTACTCCTGTGCTGCATCACCCTTTCCTCTTCAAGGGAAAAACCTGCGCAAGACAAGTCTCCATCAATGTGCCAATTTCTGGCGCTGTTGTCTGTTGCCGTAGCAAGGTTGTCGTGCTATCTATGCTAATACTACTAAAGCTATGACCTAGCAATATAGTAAACGCATCTGCAAACACAAACGTTAGTTTAAAGACAACCCTATGGCTCCTGCCGGTTGCCGTAGCATCGACGTGCAAGTCGATATTAACTATTACAACATGATCATCTCATACATCCAACATATTACATCACGTCATTGGCCATATCATATCACAAGCATACCCTGCAAAAACAAGTTAGTCGTCCTCTAATTTGTTGTTGCATGTTTTACGTGGCTGCTATGGGTATCTAGTATGATCGCATCTTACTTAGGCAAAAACCACAACGGAGATGTGCAAATTTCTATTTAACCTCTCTCCAAGGACTGCCTCGGTCAAAACCAATTCAACTAAAGTTGAAGAAACCCACACGCGCCAGTCATCTTTATGCAACGAGGTTGCATGTCAGTCGATGAAACAAGTCTCACGTAGGCGTACGAGTTATGTTGGTCCGGGCCGCTTCAATCCAACTATACCACCGAATCGAGAAAAGACTAAGGAGGGCAGCAAATCGAACATCACCGTCCACAAAACCTTTTGTGTTCTACTCGAGATAACATCTACGCATGAACCTAGCTCATGATGCCACTGTTGGGGAACGTTGCATGGGAAACAAAAAATTCCAACGCACACGAAGACCTATCATGGTGATGTCCATCTACGAGAGGAGATTAGATCTACGTACCCTTGTAGATCGCTCAGTGGGAAGCGTTAAGAAACGTGGTTGATGTAGTGGTACAGCTTCGTGATTCAAATCATCGTCGTCCCACGATCCGTCCCATGAACGGTTCCGATCTAGTGCCGAACGGACGACACCTCCGCGTTCAGCACACGTAATTCTCGACGATGATCTCGGACTTCTTGATCCAGCAAGCAAGACGGAGAAGTAGATGAGTTCTCCGGCAGCGTGACGGTGCTCCGGTGGTGGCGATGATCTACTCCTGCAGGGCTCCGCCCGAGCTCCGCAGAATTCCGATCTAGAGGTAAAACTATGTGGAATAGGCTTGAGTTGCACGTGGCAAAGTTGTGTCTCAAAAAGCCCTAAACCACCAGTATATATAGGAGGAGGGGAGGGGCTAGCCTGGGGCACAAGGGCCCCAAGGGTGCGCCGACCACCACGGTGGAGGAGCACTCCTCCTCCAATTCGGTTTGGGAAGGAGGAGTCCTCCTCTTCCTTCCCACCTCGCTCTTTCCTTTTTTTCTTCTTTTCCTTTGGTATTTTACATGTGGCACCATAGCCCTTTTGGGATGACTCCACTAGCCCACTAAGGACTTGGTGCACCACCCTAGGGCCTTGGGCTGACTCCCGGTACACTACCGGAATTGCCCGAAACTTTCCGGTGACCAAATGAAACCATCCTATATATCAATCTTCGTTTCCGGACCATTCCGGAAACCCTCGTGACGTCCGTGATCTCATCCGGAACTCCGAACAATATTCGGTAACCACACATATAACTCAACTATACTAAAACATCATCGAACCTTAAGTGTGCACACCATACGGGTTTGAGAACTATGTAGACATGACCCGAGACACTCCTCGGTCAATATCCAATAGCGTGACCTCGATGCCCATATTGGATCCTACATATTCTCTGAAGATCTTATCAGTTGAACCTCAGTGCCAAGGATTCATATAATCCCGTATGTCATTCCCTTTGTCCTTCGACATGTTACTTGCCCGAGATTCGATCGTCGGTATCCGCATACCTATTTCAATATCGTTACCGGCAAGTCTCTTTACTCGTTCTGTAATACAAGATCACGTGACTTACACTTAGTCACATTGCTTGCAAGGCTTGTGTGTGATGTTGTATTACTGAGTGGGCCCCGAGATACCTCTCTGTCACACGGAGTGACAAATCCCAGTCTTGATCCATACTAACTCATCGGACACCTTCGGAGATACCTGTAGAGCACCTCTATAGTCACCCAGTTACGTTGTGACGTTTGATACACACAAGGTATTCCTCTGGTACCAGTGAGTTATATGATCTCATGGTCATAGGAATAAATACTTGACACGCAGAAAACAATAGCAACAAAATGACACGATTACAGGCTACGTTCATGGTTTGGGTCTAGTCCATCACATGATTCTCTAATGATGTGATCCAGTTATCAAGTGACAACACTTGCATATAGTCAGAAAACCTTGACTATCCTTGATCAACTGGCTAGCCAACTAGAGGCGTGCTAGGGACATTGTTTTGTCTATGTATCCACACATGTATCTATGTTTTCATTCAATACAATTATAGCATGGATAATAAACGATTATCTTGTAACAGGAAATATAATAATAACTATTTATCATTGCCTCTAGGGCATATTACCAACAGAAAGCCTGTGCCCAGTGATGTTTGTTTAGAACACATACACGCTCCTTCGGTCCAGGAAGATCCATTCACTGAAGAACCTCCTCAGCCTACAAGTACTTCTGATCCGACTGAAATTGAAATCCGAGCAGTTGTTGATCTGATCATGGATATTCGAGTGGTCACACCCGAGTGGACTGTACCATATATCGTATACATCCTGAGGCGAGAGCTACATGTAGATGAAGTCGGAGCTAGACAGATTGTCTATAGGTCGAAGGCCTTCATGGTTATGAGAGATCAACTTTATAAGGAAAGTGTGACTGGCATAGCTCAGCGATGCATTTCTCCCGAGGAAGGCCGGCTGATTTTGGAGGAAATCCAATCGGGAACCTGTTGTCATCATGCGTCCTCTAGGGCCATCATTGCCAAAGCGTTCTGAGCTGGATTCTTCTGGCCACGAGCGAGTGAAATGGCCAAAGAAATTGTGGATCACTGCAAAGGCTGCCAGTTTTACTACAACAAGTCGCACAAGCCATCGTTTGCTCTGAAGACAATCCCCCTCATATGGCCATTTGCTGTTTGGGGCTTGGACATGGTCGGACCCTTCTGAACAGGGCAGTATGGATTCACTCATTTGCTGGTTGCAGTCGAAAAATTCACCAAGTGGATAGAGGCCAAGCCAATCAAACAGCTAGATGAGCGTACTACAATCAAGTTCATGAGAGAAATCACTTTCAGATTTGGAGTTGCGCACAACATCATCACAAACAATGGATCGAACTTCGACTCGGATGAATTCAAGAGTTTTTGCTCCAACCAAGGAACTCGAGTGGATTACGCATCCGTTGCCCATCCGCAAACCAACGGCCAGGACGAACGGGCGAATGGACTCATACTTCAAGGATTAAAGCCTCGTCTCATACGAGAAATTGGACATGTTGTAGGCGCTTGGGTCACCGAGTTGCCTTCTGTGCTCTGGGGTCTCAGATCGACCCCGCACAGGTTGACTGGGTGGTCTCTGTTCTTTCTCGTATACGGAGCAGAAGCTGTCCTTCCGAGTGATTTGCTCCACAATTCTCCCCGAGTAGAACTCTTCTCAGAAGCTGAAGCTCAACAAGTCCGACAGGATGGAGTCGGTCTTTTGGAGGAGGAGAGCGAGATGGCCCTGATTCGGTCGACGATCTACCAGCAGGACTTACGGCGGTTCCATTCAAGACACGTCAGGAGTCAGACGTTCCAAGCAGGTGATTTGGTGCTCCGAGTGCATCAGCAGAGGCCACGCAAGTTAGCTCCTGCCTGGGAAGGACCCTTCATCATCTCCTAGGTGCTGAACAACGGAGCCTACTAACTCTACAATCTCGAGAAAAGGATCGACGAGCCGCTGGCGTGGAACGAAGATTTACTTAAGCGTTTTTATGCTTGATGAGCGACTGTTTTGATGTAACGAACAAGATTCCCTAAAGCAATATACTTGCCAGAAGTTCTGATTACTGCAATATATCTGTTGACTCCGGTCTAGAAAACTTGTGTGAGTGAACAACTACCCTCTCACTCGGGGGCTTAGCCGCGAACCAGATTCGCCTAAGTTAAAAAACTTCTCCGAGTGAAGAGCTACCCTCTCACTCGGGGGCTTTACCGCGAACCAGATTCGCCTAAGTTAAAAAAACTTCTCCGAGTGAAGAGCTACCCTCTTACTCGGGGGCTTAGCCACGAACGAGATTCGCCTAAGTTAAAAAACTTCACCGAGTGAAGAGCTACCCTCTCATTCGGGGGCTTAGCCGCGAACCAGATTCGCCTAAGTTAATAAACTTCTCCGAGTGAAGAGCTACCCTCTCACTCGAGGGCTTAGCGCGAACCAGATTCGCCTAAGTTAAAAAAACTTCTCCGAGTGAAGATCTACCCTATCACTCGGGGACTTAGCCGTGAAACAGATTCGCCTAAGTTAAAAAAACTTCTCCGAGTGAAGAGCTACCCTCTCACTCAGGGACTTAGCCGCGAACTAGATTCTCCTAAGTTAAAAAACTTCTCCGAGTGAAGAGCTACCCTCTCACTCGGGGACTTAGCCGTGAACCAATTTCACCTAAGTCAAAAAACTTCTCCGAGTGAAGAGCTACCCTCTCACTCGGGGACTTAGCCACGAACCAGATTCGCCTAAGTTAAAAAACTTCCCCGAGTGAAGAGCTACCCTCTCACTCAGGGACTTAGCCGCGAACCAGATTTGCCTAAGTTAAAAAACTTCTCCGAGTGAAGAGCTACCCTCTCACTCGGGGACTTAGCCGCGAACCAGTTTCGCCTAAGTTAAAAAACTTCTCCGACTGAAGAGCTACCCTCTCACTCGAGGACTTAGCCGCGAACCAGATTCGCCTAAGTTAAAAAACTTGTCCGAGTGAAGAGATACCCTCTCACTCGGGGGCTTAGCCGTGAAACAGATTCGCCTAAGTTGAAAAACTTCTCTGAGTGAAGAGCTACCCTTTCACTCGGGGGCTTAGCCGCGAACCACATTCGCCTAAGTTGAAAATCTTCTCCGAGTGAAGAGCTAGCCTCTCACTCGGGGGCTTAGCCACGAACCAGATTCACCTAAGTTAAAAAAACTTCTCCGAGTGAAGAGTTATCCTGTCACTCGGGGGCTTAGCCGCGAACCAGATTCGACTAAGTTAAAAAAACTTCTGAGATTGAAGGGCCACCCTCACACTCGGAGACTTAGTTGCGAACCAGATTCGCCTAAGTTAAAATTTTCTCCGAGTGAAGAATAATCATATCACTCGGAGGCTTAGCCACGAACCCAATTCGCCTAAGTAACGAAACCCAGCCCAACTGCGAATCAGACTTCGCCTAGCCCCAACCCCACTACGAATCAAGCTTCACTTAGGTGGGAGACATTGCATATGCCCAGAGCATTCCCAAAAAGAAAAATTCTGTCGACAAAGATAAACTCAAATTCAGTCGAAAGAGAAAATTTATTATACCCGGCGCAGATCAAGGTTATCCGCGCAGGACAAAAGCACTCGGGTTACTAACCGAACAAAGTTTAAAGTGTTTACAAGACCACTCGGTATAACGAGGCAAATCAAAGTTTTTCTCACGAATGTTCGTCTCCCTCACGGCTCACCCGGACCGGCAGGTCCCACGAAGGTGTCAAGGTCGATGACGTCGGCGATGCGCGTTGCAGTATCGATGAAGGTCTCCATGAAGTCTTCAAAACGAAGCTTCTTTGTGTTTGCAACCTGCAGCGCCTTCAGCTTCTCCTCCGGAGCCTCCTTACAATGGACCCTAACGAGTGACAGAGCCACATCAACCCCACATCGAGCAGCAGACTTCTTCCACGCTTGAACCCGCTGAGGAATCTGCTCCATACGGGTCATCATTGCCTCCATGTCATGTTGGAGATCATCCTATGGCCATAGCTCCTTGTCGATCTTGCTCACAGCCGCCCTCAGTCGCGTGACGTACTTCTCCACCTTCGTCAGTCGGGAGCTCATACGGAATAGATTCAGAGTCGGGCCGTCACCGAGTGGAGTATTGATAGGGTCAAGCGAGGGCTCAACCTCCTCAGTTTCCTTCCCCAAGTCCTGATAAAATTCTATGAGGGAGAAATTTCAAGGTCAACATCAAAAATAGCAAACAATCAATCACAAGATTCACTTGACAAGACACTTACCAGTGAGTAACCCCAGCATCTTGGTGGCAAAATCTCCCAGTATTTTTCTTGAGCATTAGCCCTCTTGTTCATGTCCTTCAACTGGTTCATCCACTTGTATCTCTCCTTCTGCATCTTCTCCACCTCCGCCTGCAAACCCTTACTGGTTGCCTGGGCCTCCATCAGTGCCTTGTCCTTCTCCTCCAGCGTTTTCTTCAATGCAGCTACATCATTCGTAGCCACCTCCAGGTTCGTGTCTAGCTGAGTCTTCTCTACAGTCAAGGTAGCATATGCAGAACCTACTTCATAAGCTTTCTGGAACGATCAGAAGACAAAAGTGAGTAGACGTATATCTCACTTCCGAGTGATATACGACCAAAATTAATTCACTTCCGAGTGATAAAGGAATAATTCGATTGAAGGAAAAGCTATGTTTCCGATCAGACCCTTGCCGATGCAAGCACTCGACAGCGGTCTCGGGGACTACACCTAGTGGGTTCACTCGGCGTGACCCCACTAGTTTATCACTCGACCAGGTCTGCCCTGACGGGCCAAAAATATTATACATTCAAGTGCTTAAGACTATTATCATTCACTAGCAATTAATAATAGTCTCGGGGACTACACCAAGTGGGTGCACTTAGCGTGCCCCCACTGGATTCAACACTCAACGAGATCTGATCTGGCTGACCGCAATCAACTAAAAAGAATGTCTCTACTGATTCAGACCCCTGCCAGTGCAAGCACTCGACAGTGGTCTCGGGGACTACACCCAGTGGGTTCACTCGGAGTGACCCCACTGGCACAAAGATAACACAAGGACATTTCTACAAAACACCCACTGGGTGTGAGTCGGAATTCAAACTTACTGTAGCACTTACTCGGACATTTTCCCGGAGCACCACGTTGTTGTTATACACCAAGACGATGGCGTCATAGGCTCCTTTGGCTTGTTCTGTCATCATCTCTGCCTGGATCATAGCTTCCTTGGCGGCATCGGTATGGTCCTCAGGGATACGACACGTGGTGTAAACAGTCGTGGGTGACAACAACCCTGAGGTTGCAGCAGAAACAACTGGAGCGCCCGACTGAAACCGAGTCGGTGTTGTGGTGACAACAACCGAACTGACAGGCAGAGCACTCACCACAGACATCTCCACCAGAGGCACCTAAGACACAATAGGTTCCGCCTTAGCAGCAGGCTGCCTTTGATCATCGTCATCCAGTTGGATGACCTCTGTTGGCGGCACAGCTGTCAGACGGAAACACCAGAGGTTACAACCATAAAATCATACACATGGAAGAGTAACACAGAGTGGAAAATCAGTAATACCTAGCTGCGAAGTGGGTGCATTCGCGGTATCAACCTCCATGGGGTCTTCACCCCCCTGCAGCAGCAACGTCACAGAGGTAGCAACTCTGTCAATGCAATTTCACTCGGTCATCACCAACCAGAAAAGTTCACTCGGATTAGATGGGAAGATTAAACACTTACGCAGAGGCGACTGGCACGACGATCCTCATTCTTGGCACAGCCTTCCGAGGTTTGGGTCCGCTGGGATTGGATACCTTTGTCGGTTGCTCCACCGGTTCGCCAGACGATCCCCTCACACGTTTGGCGCTCCTGCCACTCGACGCCAAAGGCTTGCTCGGAGTGCCCGCGGGATCATGACGCTGCTTGGACCGGGGCTTGTGGAGAGAAGGAGACGAGTCTTGCTCCTCGCTTTCCTCCTCCTCAGTATCCTCACTATCTTCGACATATTCCTCGCTCTCTGCGCTGTCCTCCATGCTCCCCTCCTCTATGTCGAGTGCGTTGCCGTTTGGGACCGTAGAATGCAAGTTCGTCCATGCCTGCAAGATGCAACTCACATGTTCAGTCGACAAGGAAATCGCAAGCACTCGATCGTAATGCACAGATATTCAACAGAGCAGAGCTAAGCTTATTTGTCGGCGGGTTTTGAGCAGAGAAGGTCAGGACTCTCTTCGCCCCCATCAAATTGTCACAAGGGCCAGCTATTCCAAGGATCCACTTCGCTACTGTGTCTTCATCCACTTCCTCAAGATGAGACCGAGTGGAGTCTTCCGGGCCAGTATAATGCCACATAGTGTGGTCCCGAGCTTGGAGAGGCTGGATGCGTCTTCCAAGGAAGGTCTCTAACAGATCCATCCATGTCACTCCGTTGCGGACCAGACCAATTGACGCCTTGACTAAAGGCTCCACCTGAGCTTTCTCCTCCTTCGTCGACAACAATGTTCTCGGGGCACTCGGTCGCTCTAAAGTAAAGGGCGGAAGTCCACTTGACATATTTGGGCAAGCGACGTCATTACAGTAAAACCAAGTGGCTTGCCAGTTGCGGACTGACTCGGGGAAGGTCATGGCAGGATAACTATTTTTGGCTCTCTATTGAAGTCCTAAACCCCCACACAACTCAATAACATGGGTCTTATCATCAGTCGGGTTGACCTTCTTCACCGACTGAGAACGTACGATGAAGATAGATTTAAGAAGTCCCCAATGGGGAGGACACCCCAAGAAACACTCACATAAGCTGATAAAGGCAGAATGGTGCGCAATGGCATTCAGAGAGAAGTGATGCAACTATGCCCCAAAGAAATTCAAGAACCCCCGAATGAAAGGATGAGGCGGCAAGGAGAAACCTCTTTCAACGTGGGTCAAGAGGAGGAGTCGCTCTCCCTCGCGCGGGTCGGGCTCGATCTCATCGCCGGGAAGCCTCCAAGACATATCCACCAGCATGCCATGATCGACAAGATCAAGGAGGTCCTCCTTCCGCAAAGTGGATCGGAGGAAATCCCCCTGGATCCAGCCCGGCGGCAAAGCCTGCTTCTTGGGCTTGGCATCGCCCTTCTTCTTCGCCTTCTCCAGCTTGTTGGTTTCCCTTTTGTCGTAGTGGCGGCGGCGAGATTGGCTACTCTGGGTTGTGCTGGTGGCTAAGGAGAAGGAAGAGCAGAGGAGAGGAAGGAGACGATGACGTTCCGAACCCTAGCGTTCGAGGATTTTATAACTGCTACCTCTTGAGCTTGCGTTGGTTTTTCCCTTGAAGAGGAAAGGGTGATGCAGCACAGTAGCAGTAAGTATTTCCCTCGGTTTGAGAACCAAGGTATCAATCCAGTAGGAGTATCAAGATGAGGCACCAATGTACGTGCGCAAAAACAGCAAACTTGCACCCAACTCTACAAAGGGGTTGTCAATCCCTTCACGATTGATTGCAAGGTGAGATCTGAAGGCGGAAAGTGCAACAAAGTAAAAGTGTAGGGCTGAAAATATGATGTGAAGTAGACCCGGGGGACATAGTGTTCACTAGAGGCTTCTCTCAAAATAGTAAATATTACGGTGGGTGAACGAATTACTGTCGAGCAATTGATAGAACCGCGCAAAATCATGACGATATCTAAGGCAATGATCATACATATAGGCATCATGTCCGAGACAAGTAGACCGATACTTTCTGCATCTACTACTATTACTCCACACATCGACCGCCATCCAACATGCATCTAGTGTATTGACTTCATGACAAACACAGTAACGCCTTAAGCAAGATGACATGATGTAGAGGGATAAATTCATGCAATAGATATAAACCCCATCTTTTTACCCTTGATGGCAACAACACGATGCGTGCCTCGCTACCCCTTCTGTCACTGGGTGAGGTCACCGCACGGTATGAACCCAAAACCAAGCACTTCCTCCCATTGCAAGAATCATAGATCAAGTTGGCCAAACAAAACCCACAACTCGAAGAGAATTACAAGGATATGAAATCATGCATATAAGAGATCAGAAGAAACTCAAATAAGATTCATAGATAATCTGATCATAAATCCACAATTCATCGGATCTCGACAAACACACCGCAAAAGAAGATTACATCGGATAGATCTCCATGAAGATCATGGAGAACTTTGTATTGAAGATCCAAGAGAGAGAAGAAGCCATCTAGCTACTAGCTATGGACCCGAAGGTATATGGTGAACTACTCACGCATCATCGGAGAGGCAATGGTGTTGATGAAGAAGCCCTCCGTATCCGAATCCCCCCTCCAGCAGGGCACCGGAACGTGCCCCAGATGGGATCTTACGGATACAGAAGCTTGCGGCGGCGGAAAAGTATTTTCGTGGATCTCTCTCGTGGTTTTGGAATTTTCGGGGATTTATAGGCGGAAGAAGTAGGGCAGAGGAGTGATAACCCACAAGTATAGGGGATCGCAACAGTTTTCGAGGGTAGAGTATTCAACCCAAATTTGTTGGTTCACCAAAAGGGAAGCGAAAGAATATTCTCAAGTATTAGCAACTGAGTTTGTCAGATTCAACCACACCTGAAAGAATAGTGTTTGCAAGCAAAGTATCAGTAGCAAAGTAGTATGATAGCAACAGTGTCAGAAACGATCTGTTGACGGCAGACTATTCCTAACTGTTGTATCAATGGCGCAAGTAGGTTGCACGTGAGCGAGTAACTATTCTTCCCTGACAAGAGTGTCGGAAAAGATCTTGCACCAAGTAACAACGAAGTAGCAAGGAACAGCAGCAGTAGCAGCAACAAAGTAACAACAGTAGCAATAGTAGTAGCAAAGTGGACCAATCCCTTTTGTAGCAAGGGACAAGCCAGGACAAAGTAACATAGCAAGGACCAATAGTAAAAGACTCGTAGGCAGTGGATCGGTGATGGATGAGTATGACGGATGTGATTCATCATGTAACAGCAATAACACGGAGAGATATGTAACTAGCTCCCGTTCGTCAATCTAATGTAGGCATGTATTCCGTATGTAGTCATACGTGCATAGCCAAGTAGTAGCAACATCAATCTAGAACACAGTGGATACTAGGGATCAATCTCCGTCAAAAACTAACTCGATTACATGATAGATCTCATCCAACTCATCACCGTCTAGCAAGCCTACGATGAGATTACTCACGAACGATGAAGAGCATCATGGAATTTTCGATGGAGGAAGGTTGATGATGACAATGGCGAGGATTTCCCCTCTCCGGAGCCCGAAACGGACTCCAGATCTGCCCTCCAGATGAAGAACAGGAGGTGGCGGCGCCTCTGTATTGTAAAACGTGATGAAACCTTCTCTCTGATTTTTTTTCCGAGCGAGACGGAAGATATAGAGCTGAGTTTGGGGGCAGTGGTGCCACGTGGGCCCCACAAGCCCTCACGACGCGCCCTAGGGGGGTGTTTGCGGCTTGTGGGCTTGTGGCCCACTGGCACGCCCCCTCCGGTGGATCTTTGCGCATGTATTTTTCTATTATTCCAGAAAAATTCTCCGTAAATTTTCAGGACATTCCGAGAACTTTTATTTCTGCACAAAAACAACACCATGGCAATTCTGCTGAAAACAGCGTCAGTCCGGGTTAGTTTCATTCAAATCATGCAAATTAGAGTCCAAAACAAGGGCAAAAGATTTCGGAAAAGTAGCTACGACGGAGACGTATCAACTCCCCCAAGCTTAAAGCCTTGCTTGTCCTAAAGCAATTCAGTTGACAAACTGAAAGAGACAAAAGAAAAACTTTGGCAAACTCTGTTTGATCTTGTTGTTGCAACTATGTCTAACTCATATCCAGATTTTCACCAAGATCACAAGCAAAGCACATAAGAAAATGACATCTAGGTCTCACGGTAAACTCATATCAATGGCATAATCAATTAGCGAGCAAATAATAAAAAGCCCCAAATGTCAACACTTCAATAAAAACAACATGAAGAAGTACGAACAGATGGTATCTCGCTAGCTCTTTCTGAGACCGCAAAACATAAATGCAGAGCACCTTCAAAGACCAAGGGCTGACTAAACATTGTAATTCAAGGCAATGAAGATCTAGTCATAGTCATACTGAACACAGTTAAAAGCAAAGCATAAAAATGATAGAGGTGCTCTCTAATTGGTACTTTTGTAAGAGGAGGATGACTCAACAGGAATATAAATAGACAGGCCCTTCGCAGAGGGAAGCATTGATTTGCAGAGGTGCCATAGCTCAAGCTTTGAAAACAGAGATAATAATTTTGGGTGGCATGCTTTCATTGCAAACGCAATGACCAAGAGTTCTCAACATCTTCCACGCTACACATGCTATAGGCGGTTCCCAAACAACAAAGTAAAGTTTTGACTCCCCCACCACCAATCAATCACACTCCACGGCTAGCCGAATCCTCGGGTACCGTCCATACCAACATAAATCATGTGGGAGTTTTGTTTGCAATTATCTTTTCGATTTGAACATGGAACTGGGAATTCCAATTACCCGCCCCCTTCTTGTGAATGATAGTGAATAAACACATATCGAGGATAACACGCCTAGCATGGAAGATACCAATAGCCCCCTGTCACCACATGAGCGGTTCGAGCATGCAACACAGAGTATTTCTTGAAGATTTAGAGAGTGGCACATGCAAATTTACTTGGAACGGCAGGTAGATACCGCATATAGGTAGGTATGGTGGACTCATATGGAACAACTTTGGGTTTATGGAGGTGAATGCACAAGCAGTATTCCCGCTTAGTACAAGTGAAGGCTAGCAAAAGACTGGGAAGTGACCAACTAGAGAGCGACAACAGTCATCAAAATGCATTGAGATTAACTAACATTGAGTGCAAGCATGAGTAGGACATAAATCACCATGAACATGAACATCATAGAGGCTATGTTGATTTTGTTTCAACTACATGCGTGAACAAGCGCCAAGTCAAGCCACTTGAAATATTCAAAGGAGGATACCATCCTATCATACTACATCATAGTCATCTCAACATTCATGTGGGCAACCAAGACAAACCATTATAAGCTCCTAGCTAAGTAAGCATGGCATAAGCAACTATGATCTCTAAGTTGCCATTGCAAACATGTTTCTCTCACAACAAAGCTGAACTAGGAACAGTGAGCTAGTCATATTTACAAAAACAAAATAGATCGAGTTCATACCAGCTTTTCCAGGCTCAGTCACTTCATCATATATCATCATTATTGCCTTTCACTTGCACGACCGAACGATGTGAACAATAATAAGCGTGCTCGTGCATTGGACTACGCTGGAATCTGCAGGCAAACACAAAGGAGAAGACAGAGTAATATGGCTCTTTGAAAGCTAAACAGGTATGCATGCAAGAGCCACTAAACATTGTAACCAATATCTTCTATCTTGACCCAAAGAAAAAGAAAACTATCTACACGGGAAAGCTCCCAACAAGCAAAAGAAGAAAAATAAAATCTTTTTGGGTTTTCTCAAACTAGATAGACACACGAAAAGAAAACGAGAAAAAGAAAATAAACTAGCATGGATGATACAGTGGAAAAGTGTGAACACCGGCTAACAAAGTGAAAGCATAAGCAAGAATGTAAAGTCGGTGAGAACACGTACTCCCCCAAGCTTAGGCTTTTGGCCTAAGTTGGTCTACTCCCAAGGATGGTCCTGGCGACACCCAAAATCATAATGGGGGTTATACGGGAGCGCTACAGCCACTGCCTGAATAGCTGCCTCACGGAGACGAGCAACCTTTGCCTCCCTCTCGTACTCCACTGCCTCTCCTCTGGTTATGTAATATCTCCGTTTTACCTGAAAGTCAAAGAAAGCAGGAGCAGGAAGGGTAATATGGAAAACACGCTGTGGGTTAAATATCAGATGGTATAGGAGGGATTCATCATCCCTCTCAAGGAACTGGTAGCATGTCAAAGCAACGCGGTCAAGGAAAGCTGTATGGAGTGGGGGATCTCCTTCGCGGATGGGTACTCCAAGAAAATTTGCTATGCGAGTGGCATAAATCCCACCAAAGAAATCCCCTTCAATAGCATTCTTATTCAGCCTCCTTGCTATAATAGCTCCCATGTTGAAGCTTTTGTCACCTGTCACTGCGCTCTTAAGGATACTAAGGTCGGGTGCGCACAGGTGACAATGCTCAATCTTGCCATTAATGCATCTGCCTATGAAGAGGGCAAAGTAATGCAAGGCAGGAAAATGAATACTCCCCATGGTAGCTTGCGTAATGTCTCTAGTTTCTCCAACTGTAATACCAGAGACAAAATCTCTAACAGAAGATTTAGGAGGATCACTGAGGCTACCCCAAATAGGTATTTTGCAAATTCTATTGAAATCATCTGAATCCATGGTATAAGATTTATCATAGAGATCAAATAGTACCGATGGCTCACGGCCAGCTAAAAATTTGAATCTACGAACAAAAGAGGCAGTGAGAGCAACATACGGTTCACATTTATTGGAGAGGAATTCTTCGAGTCCGACGTTGTGAACAAGTGCATCAAACTCATCTTTGAAACCTGCCTCAATCATAAATTCATCAGAAGGCCATTCACATGGTTGTACCTGCGCGTCCCTAGGTTGGTAAGGATCAGGCTCCCGAATCGCAAGACGGGGACCTCTCTTGCTTGAGGAATCACCATGAAAGTTTCTCATGAACATCTTCCTTTGTGTGAAATTTTCAGTGACCCAAAGGAAAAGTGAACAAGGTTCAACTAAACTAGTAGCAACTACTCCCACAAGTGCCTAGAGACCATATTACGCATCAAAACTACTTGGGACCAGCTAAAATCAGCATGCAAAGCTCAAGAACATGGTCACCAAGGCAGCAAAAATACACGGAGTATAAGGCACTAGAGCAAAAACTAATTGGACCAATGGAGGAGTCACTTACCAAGGATTAATTTCCCCAAAACAGTTCGGAGAACGGTGATTTGAGCAAAGAGATCGAAAATCCCAACAAGAGGAGCAAGAACACGGGTTTGAGCTGCGAAACGATTTTTTCTGGAGGTAGGAGAACCAGATGAGAGCAAGAATGAGTGGAGGGGGTGCCTGTGGGACCCACAAGCCTGGGTGGCGTGACCAGGGGGGTGCCCACGCCCCTAGGGCTTGTGGCCCACTGGTGTGGGCCCCACACAAGCTCTTTGTCTCAATTTTATCAAAAATTCCAGAAAAAATCATACTTGATTTTTAGGACGTTCGGAGAACTTTTATTTTTGGGGTACTTTTCTACCGGACGCTAAAACAGAAAATAGGGAAAGCTAAACTAAATCTATCATTTTTCTTCTAAGAAGCCGAAGGTGAAAGCTTAAAACAGAGGTTCGTGACTCCTCGATTCATCCATCTCATGGTCATCGAAAGAAATCCGTCAATGAGGTTGATCAAGTCTCCTCGACAAACCTTTTTGAATCCAAAAGAGAACGGAGAATTTTTGAATAGTCACTAGGTCACCTCAATGGGGATGTGTATCTCCCCAACAAGCAAATCATACTTCATCTTGACACGAGGAATAGGGCACTCAAAGCTCCCAATAACAATCGATGAAGTTTTTTCGATAGCATTGATGCAATGTACTCGATATTGTTTCTTCGGAAAGTGCACCCTATGCTCATTACCATTGACATGGAAAGTGGCATTGCCTTTGTTGTAATCTATAACAGCCCCTGCGGTGTCTAAAAAGGGTCTTCCGAGGATGATAGCCATGGCATCGTCCTCGGGAATATCCAAGATAACAAAGTCTGTTAAGATAGTGGTGTTAGCAACCACAACAGGCACATCCTCGCAAATGCCGATAGGGAAAGCATTTGATTTGTCAACCATTTGCAGAGAGATTTCAGTGGGTGTCAACTTGTCCAATTCAAGTCTATGATAAAGAGAGAGAGGCATAACACTAACACCGGCTCCAAGGTCGCATAACGCAGTTCTAATGTAGTTGCCTTTGATGGAGCAAGGTATAGTGGGCACACCGGGATCACCTAGTTTCTTAGGAGTTCCACCCTTGAAAGTATAATTAGCGAGCATGTTGGAAATCTCAACCTCAGGTATCCTCCTCTTATTAGTTACAATATCTTTCATGTACTTAGCTTAAGGAGACATCTTGAGCATATCCGTGAAACGCATTTGCAGAAAGACAGGTCTGATCATCTCAACGAAGCGCTCAAAATCCTCATCATCCTTTTTCTTGGATGGTTTGGGAGGAAAGGGCATGGGTTTCGGAACCCATGGTTCCCTTTCTTTACCATGCTTCCTAGCAGCAAAGTCATTCTTATCGTATCTCTTAGTCTTAGGATGTGGGTTATCAAGATCAGATTCAATCTCAACATCCTTTTCATTGCTAGGTTGAGCATCTTCAAGAACATCAATATTGATATTATAATTAGGCTCATGTTCATCACCAGATTGTGTTCCAGCATCAGAGACAAAGGCATCGTTTGGACTCTCAGGTGTGGCAGCAACAGGGTTGCTTGCGTGCAGGTTCCTATCATCTTTCTTCTTATTTCTAGGATGACTAGGTGCATCAGTGCTAACTCCTTGAGAATCTTGTTCAACTCTCTTCGGATGACCCTCAGGATACAAGTGTTCCTGGTTCATTCTACCGCCTCTAGTGACGAATCTAACACAATTGTCATTCAACTCATTGAGCAAGTCATTCTGAGCTTTAAGTACTTGTTCTACCTAAGTAGTAACCATAGAGGCATGTTTACTCAGAAGCTTAAGATCATTGACGTTTCTGTCCACACAAGCACTTAAATAACTAAGCATACGAGAATTCTTTTCCAATTGTTTGCTAACATAATCATTGAAACTCTGTTGTTTGGCAACAAACTTATCAATTTCATCCATGCATAAGCTAGCAGGTTTATCAAAAGGAATATCACTCTCATCAAACTTACGCAGAGAATGTACTTCTACTACCTGTATCGGGTTATCGAGACCATGGATCTCTTCGATAGGTGGTAGATTTTTGACATCTTCAGATTTAATGCCTTTTTCTCACATAGATTTCTTGGCTTCTTGCATATCTTCAGGACTGAGGAATAGAATACCTCTTTTCTTAGGAGTTGGCTTAGGAGGTGGTTCGGGAATAGTCCAAGCATTCTCATTGCATAAGATGTTATTCAATAGGATCTCAGCTTGTTCTACGGTTCGTTCCCTAAAAACACTACGGGCACAATTATCTAGGTGGTCTTTAGAAGCATCGGTAAGTCCATTATAGAAGATATCAAGTATTTCATTCTTCTCAAGAGGGTGATCAGGCAAAGCATTCAGTAGCTGGATAAGCCTCCCCCAAGCTTGTGGGAGACTCTCTTCCTCAGCTTGAGCAAAGTTGTATATTTCCTACAAGGCAGCTTGCTTCTTATGGGCAGTGAAATATTTTTCAGAGAAGTAGTAGACCATATCCTGGGGGCTACGCACACAACCAGGAGCAAGAGAAGTGAACCAGGTCTTAGCATCATCCTTTAGCGAGAAAGGAAACAGCTTGAGCATATAGTAGTGGCGGATCTTTTCCTCACTAGTGAATAGGGTGGCTATATCGTGCAGTTTGGTAAGATGGGCTGCAACCGTTTCAGACTCATAACCGTGAAAAGGATCAGATTCGACCAGAGTGATTAACTCAGGGTCGACAGAGAATTCATAATCCTTATCGATCACAAAGATAGGTGAAGTGGCAAACTTCGGGTCGTATTTCATCCTAGCGTTCAAAGATTTTTCTTTCCACTTGCACAATAATTTCTCAACATCATAGCTATCCTTACACACAAGAAAATCCTCAACTATCTCTCCCTCCATAACATAGCGCGTATCAGGCATAACAGGCAATTCAGGCATAGTAGCAGGTTCTACTTCAATAGTATCAACAGTTTTAGAAGTATCATCACGTCTGGCAGCAACTCTAGCAATTTGTGCATCAAGGGCACCTAGTGGCAAAGCAGTATCAAGCATAGCATCATCAGGCATAGTATCAAGCATAGCATCATCAGGCATAGTATCAAGAATAGCATCATCAGGCATAGTATCAAGAATAGCATCATCAAGCATAGCATCATCAGGCATAGTATCAAGCATAGCATCATCATAAGCATCATGGGCAGCAGAAGTAGTATTATCAAGCACATGCGACATATCAAGATTTCTAGCAGGAGGTGAAGTCACAAACTTACTCATAACTGAAGGTGAATCAAGTGCAGAGCTAGATGGCAGTTCCTTACCTCTCCTCGTGGTGGAAGGCAAGATTTTAGTTCTTGGATCTTTCGGATTCCTCATAGTGATCAACATACGTCAATCCCAAGTGACTCGGAGAATATAGTTGTGCTTCCCCAGCAACACCGCCAGAAAAAGGTCTTGATAACCCACAAGTATAGGGGATCGCAACAGTTTTTGAGGGTAGAGTATTCAACCCAAATTTGTTGGTTCACCAAAAGGGAAGCGAAAGAATATTCTCAAGTATTAGTAGCTGAGTTTGTCAGATTCAACCACACCTGAAAGATTAGTGTCTGCAAGCAAAGTATCAGTAGCAAAGTAGTATGATAGCAACGGTGTCAGAAACGATCTGTTGACGACAGACTATTCGTAACTGTTGTATCAATGGCGCCAGTAGGTTGTACGTGAGAGAGTAACTATTCTTCCCCGGCAATAGTGTCTGAAAAGATCTTGTAACAAGCAACAGCGAAGTAGCAAGGAACAACAGTAGCAGCAGCAGCAAAGTAACAACAGTAACAACAGTACTAGCAAAGTGGCCCAATCCCTTTTGTAGCAAGGGACAAGCCAGGACAAAGTAACATAGCAAGGACCAGTAGTAAAAGACTCGTAGGCAGTGGATCAGTGATGCATGACTATGACGGATGTGATTCATCATGTAACAACAATAACACGGAGAGATACATAACTAGCTCCTGTTCGTCAATCTAATGTAGGCATGTATTCCGTATGTAGTCATACGTGCTTAGGGAAAAGAACTTGCATGACATCTATTGTCCATCCCTCCCATGGCAGCGGGGTCCTAATGGAAACTATGGGATATTAAGGTTCTCCTTTTAATAAAGAACTGGACCAATGCATTAACACGCAGTGAATACATGAACTCCCCATACTATGGTCATCTCCGGGAGTGCTTCCGGCTATTATCACTCCGGGGTTGCCGGGTCATAACACATAGTAGGTGACTACAACTTGCAAGATAGGATCTAAAACACACATATATTGGCGATAACATAATAGGTTCAGATCTGAAATCATGGCACTCGGGCCCTAGTGACAAGCATTAAGCATAGCCAAGTAGTAACAACATCAATCTAGAACATGGTGGATACTAGGGATCAATCCCCGTCAAAAACTAATTCGATTACATCATAGATCTCATCCAACTCATCACCGTCCAGCAAGCCTACGATGAGATTACTCACGAACGATGAAGAGCATCATGGAATTGTCGATGGAGGAAGGTTGATGATGACGATGGCGACGATCTCCCCTCTCCGGAGCCCCGAACGGACTACAGATCTGCCCTCCAGATGAAGAACAGGAGGTGGTGGCGCCTCCGTATCGTAAAACGCGATGAAACTTTCTCTCTGATTTTTTCCCGGGCGAGACGGAAGATATAGAGCTGAGTTTGGGGGCGGTGGTGCCACGTGGGCCCCACAAGCCCTCACATCGCGGCCTAGGGGGTGGCCTCGGCGTGTGGGCTTGTGGCCCACTGGCACGCCCCCTCCGGTGGATCTTTGCGTAGGTATTTTTCTTTTATTCCAGAAAAATTCTCCGTAAATTTTCAGGACATTCCGAGACTTTTATTTCTGCACAAAAACAACAGCATGGCAATTCTGCTGAAAACGACGTCAGTCCGGGTTAGTTCCATTCAAATCATGCAAATTAGAGTCCAAAACAAGGGCAAAAGAGTTCGGAAAAGTGGATATGGCGGAGACGTATCAAGGAGCCACAGGGGGCCCACAAGCCTGCTAGGCCCGGGCCCCGTGGTCGCGCCTAGGGGGCTTGTGGCCTCCCCTGGTGCCCTCTGCCTTGGTTCTCAAGCTCCCTGCGTATCTTCTGTTCCGGAAAAAATATTTTGGGAGGTTTTATTCCGTTTGGACTCCGTTTAATATTCTCCTGTGAAAATGGTCAAAAACACAGAAAAAACAGGAATTGGCACTTGGCACTGAGTTAGTAAGTTAGTCGCAAAAAAGATATAAACGGCATACGAAACATCCAAAGTTTGACAAGATAATAGCATGGAACCATCAAAAATTATAGATATGTTGGAGACGTATCAAGCATCCCCAAGCTTAACTCCTCCTCGTCCTCGAGTAGGGAAGTGATAAAGACTGAATTTTTGATGTGGAATGCTACCTAGCATATTTGTCCTTTGTATCTTCTTTCATGTGACATGAATGTTCAGATCCGTAAGATTCAAAACAATAGTTTGCTATTGACATGAAAACAATAATACTTCAAGCAAACTAGCAAGGTAATCATTAACTTTCGAAATAACAAGGCCAAAGAAAATCATCCCTACAAAATCATATAGTATGGCTATGGCCCATCATCCCCACACAACTAATTTAAATCATGCACAACCCCGGTATTGGCCAAGTAATTGTTTTCGCACTCTTACTTTCTCAAACCTTTTTCAACTCTCACGCAATACATGAGCGTGAGCCATCGATATAGCACTATAGGTGGAATAGAGTGTGGTGGAGGTTGTAAGACAAAAAGGAGGAGATGGTCAAATTGACTCGGTGTATCAAAGGGCTATGGAGATGCCCATCAATAGATATCAATGTGAAAGAGTAGGGATTACCATGCAATGGATGCACTTAGAGCTATAAGTATGTGAAAGCTCAAAAGGAGAACTAGTGGGTGTGCATCCAACTTGCTTGCTCATGAAGACCTAGGGCAATTTTGAGGAAGCCCATCATTGGAATATACAAGCCAAGTTATATAATGAAGATTCCCACTAGCATATGGTGGTGACAAAACAAGAGACTCTCAATCATGAAGAACATGGTGCTATTATGAAGCACAAGTGTGGAAAAAGATAGTAGCATTGTCCCTTCTCTCTTTTTCTCTCTCTTTTTTTGTTTGGGCACTTTGGCCTCTATCCATATCTCTCTCTCTCTCTCTTTTGTGTGGGCAACTTTGGCCTTTTTTTATTTCCTCACATGGGACAATGCTCTAATAATGATGATCATCACACTTTAATTTACTCACAGCTCAATGCTTAGAATGATGAGGACTCTATAGGAAATGCCTTCGGTAGTGTACCGGGATGTGCAACGATCTAGCTTGGCGTATGACGTTGAAACATCTCGCTAGGTATCTTACGATCATGCAATGGCAATATGAAAGTGACGGCACATGTCATGAGACGGAACGGTGGGAGTTGCATGGCAATATATCTCGGAATGGCTATGAAAATGCCATAATAGGTAGGTATGGTGGCTGTTTTGAGGAAGGTATATGGTGGTTTTGTGTACCGGCGAAAGTTGCACGACACTAGAGGGGCTAGCAATGGTGGAAGGTGAAAGTGCATCTATACCATGGACTAACATTAGTCATGAAGAACTCACATACTTATTGCGAAAGTTTTTATTAGTAATCCAAACAAAGTGCTAAACGCATACTCCTAGGGGAAGGGTTGGTAGGTGTTAACCATCGCGCGATCCCGAGCGCAATCCAAAGGATGACAATCAGTAAATCAATTATGCTCCGACTTCCTAACATAGCGGTTCACCATACGTGCATGTTACGGGAATCACTAACTTCAACACAAGTATTTCTAGATTCACAACACCCTACTAACATAACTCTTAATATTACCAAATCCATGTCTCAAAACTATTTGGGAGGAATCAAACTTCTCTTTCGAATCAATGCACACGAATATGGAAGTTTTGTTGTATCCTCTTTGGGTGCCTATTACCTTTGGGACTACTTTCATAGCATAAGCCAACTACCAAGTTACTCAGAGAGAGCACTCTCAAAAAGATATAAGTGAAGACCGAGATTTCTTATTTCTCCAAAATATGACACCACCGTGCTCTAAAAGATCTAAGTGAAGCACTTAGAGCAAAGTTATCTAGCTCAAAAGATATAAGTGAAGCACATGTGAGCTAAATTGCCTAACTCAAAAGATATAAGCGAAGCTCAATGAGTATTCTAGAAAATTCACGAAGAGTGCATGTCGCTCTCAAAAGGTGTGCAGCAAGGATGATTGTGACACAACAAAAAGAAAAGACTCCCATAATACACGAGCTCCAAGCAAAACACTTTTCATGTGGTGAATAAAAATATAGCTCCGAGTAATGTTACCGATGGATTGAAGACGAAAGAGGGGATGCCTTCCCGGGGCATCCCCAAGCTTAGGCTTTTTCGTGTCCTTGAATTTGTCTTGGGATGCCTTGGGCATCCCCAAGCTTGAGCTCTTTCCACTCTTTATCCCTTTGTCCATGAGAACATCACCCAAAACTTGAAAACTTCACAACACAGAACTTAAACAGAAACTCGTGATATCATTAGCACAAGAAAACAAACTACCCACCTTTTGAGGTACTGTAGCAAACTTGATTTCTATTTATATTGGTGTTATATTACTGTATTCTCACTTTTCCATGGCAAATACCCCCCGATACTATCCATAATTTCATCAAAATAAGCAATCAACACAACAAAAACAGAATCTGTCAAAAACAAACGAGTCTGTAGAAATCTGTATACTTCGTATACTTCTGGTATCTCAAAAATTCTGAAATATTACGACAGTTTGGGAAATTGGCATATAAACCATCAGCAAAAAGAATCAACTCAAAATATCTTTCGGGATAAAAATGAAAAATAATTTCGTGAGCGAAAAGTTTCTGTCTTTTTCCAGCATGATCAAACAACCATCACCAAACTAGTCATAAAGGTTTTACTTGGCTCCAACACAAAAAGAAACACAAAAGACACAATCATAACAGAATTATGATGGTGTGGACGCAACAAAACAGAAATAAAAAAGCAAACATAAATTTATTGGGTTGCCTCCCAACAAGCGCTATTGTTTAACGCCCTTAGCTAGGCATAAGGTGATAGAATCACGTATCGTCGTCTTTGGTACTCAAACCATAAGTAGCCGTCATCATGGATTCATAAGGCAATCTTATTGTATTTCTAGGAAAATGTTTCATGCCCTTCTTTAATGGAAATTGAAATCTAATATTCCCTTCCTTCGTATCGATGAAAGCACCAATAGTCCTTGGGAATGGTCTACCAAGAATGATAGGACATGTAGGATTGCAATCAATATCAAGCACAATGAAATATATGGGTACATAGTTCCTATTTGCAATAATAAGAACATCAATGATCCTTCCCATAGGTTTCTTAACAGTAGAATCCGCAAGATGCAAATTAAGAGAGCACTCATCAATCTCATTAAAGCCTAGAACATCACATAAAGACTTTGGAATCACGGAAACACTAGCACCCAAATCACACAAAGCATTGCATTCATAGTTTTTTATCTTGATTTCGATAGTAGTTTCCCACTCATCATGAAGTTTTCTAGGAATAGAAACTTCCAATTCAAGTTTCTCTTCAAGAGATTTCATCACAGCATCGACGGTATGATCGGTAAAGGCCTTGTTTTGGCTATAAGCGTGTGGAGAGTTTAGCATGGATTGCATCAAGGAAATACATTCAATCAAAGAGCAACTATCATAATTGAATTCCTTGAAATCAAAAGTAGTAGTTTCATTACTACTCGAAGTTTTGATATCCTCTACTCCACTTTCAATGCTTTTAGCATCAAGATAGATAGACTCCGAATCATTGGGGCGTTTTTCAACCAAGGTGGATTCATATCCAGACCCATCATCATTAGGTTTGACACTAGAAAATAAGGATTCAATGGGAGTCACACCAAGCACTTTAAGATCTTCGTGATTCTCATCACGAGAACACGCCTTTTTAAGCCATTCATGTCTAGCACGAATTTGGGTGGTTCTTTCTTTACTCTCATTCATGGAAACACGCATAGCTTTAAAAGTTTCATCCATATTTATCTTGGGAGGAGCACATCTAATTTTCAAAACATCAATATCAAGAGACATTCTATCAACGCTCCTAGCCAAATCATCAATTTTGAGTAGTTTTTCTTCTATGGACGCATTGAAAATCTTTTGCGAGTTGATAAACTCTTTAATATTACTCTCTAGATCAGAGGGTAATTTATTGTAATTTACAAGAGCATTGTTGTAGGAGTTGCCAAAGTTATTAGAGGGATTACTAGGAAAAGGCCTAGGAATATAGTTTCCTCTAAAAGCATTGTTGTTGCCAAAATTATTCCTACCAACAAAATTAACATCCAAGCTTTCATTGCTACTCTCAATCAAGGAAGACAAGGGCATATCATTTGGATCTAAAGGAGCACCTTTACTAGCAAACAATTTCATTAACTCATCCATCTTAGCACTCAACGAGTTAATTTCTTCTATAGCGTGTACCTTTTTACTAGTAGGTGACCTTTCAGTGCGCCATTGAGAGTAGTTTGTCATGATATTGTCTAGGAGTTTTGTGGCTTCTCCTAATGTGATTTCCATGAAAGTTCCACCAAAGGCGGAGTCCAAGATATTTCTAGAAGCAAAATTCAAACCAGCGTAGAAGATTTGTATAATCATCCAAAGACTCAAGCCATGAGCGGGACAATTTGTAATCATCAATTTCATTCTCTCCCAAGATTGTGCAACATGTTCATGATCAAGTTGCTTAAAATTCATGATATCATTACGGAGAGAAATAATCTTAGCCGACGGAAAATACTTGGATATATAAGCATCTTTGCACTTGTTCCAAGAATCAATACTATTTTTGGGCAAAGATGAAAACCAAGTTTTTGCTCGATCTCGCAATGAGAACGGAAATAGCTTAAATTTAATCACATAATTATCCACATCTTTCTTCTTTTGCATATCGCATAACTCAATGAAGGTATTAAGATGGGATGTGGCATCTTCACTAGGAAGACTGGAGAATTGCTCTTTCATAACAAGATTTAGCAAAGCAACATTGATTTCATATGATTCCGCACTAGTGGCGGGAGCAACCGGAGTACTAATAAAATCATATTATTAGTATTCTAGAAGTCACAAAGTTTGGTGTTTTCAGTCATGGTGACTTTAGCAAGCAGTCAAGCAGACAAGCGAACAGAAAGCAAGCTAAAGAAAATGGCGAACGAAAAAGGCAAATATTTTTCTAAATTTTTGTTTTTTAGAAGTGGGGGAGAGGAAAACGAGAGGAAAAAAAGTAAATGCAAGAGATCATTTTGCGATGATACTTGGATAAGCTTCACTTGATGCTCCCCGGCAACAGCGCCACAAATTGGCACGTTGACGGGAGACTATTTTTGACTTGATCCTCCCCAGCAACGGCGCCAGAAATTCTTCTTGCTACCTCTTGAGCTTGCGTTGGTTTTTTCCCTTGAAGAGGAAAGGGTGATGCAGCACAGTAGCAGTAAGTATTTCCCTCAGTTTGAGAACCAAGGTATCAATCCAGTAGGAGTATCAAGATGAGGCACCAATGTACGTGCGCAATAACATCAAACTTGCACCCAACGCTACAAAGGGGTTGTCAATCCCTTCACGATTGATTGCAAGGTGAGATGTGAAGGCGGAAAATGCAACAAAGTAAAAGTGTAGGGCTGAAAATATGATGTGAAGTAGACCCGGGGGCCATAGTGTTCACTAGATGCTTCTCTCAAAATAGTAAAAATTACGGTGGGTGAACGAATTACTGCGAGTGATACGTCTCCGTCGTATCTACTTTTTCGAACTCTTTTGCCCTTGTTTTGGACTCTAATTTGCATGATTTGAATGGAACTAACCCGGACTAACGCTGTTTTCAGCATAATTGCCATGGTGTTGTTTTTGTGCAGAAACAAAAGTTCTCGGAACATCCTAAAAATTTACAGAGAACTTTTCTGGAATAAAAGAAAAATACCTGCGCAAAGATCCACCGGAGGGGGCGTGCCAGTGGGCCACAAGCCCACAGGCCATGGCCACCCCCCTAGGCCGCGCCGTGAGGGCTTGAGGGGCCCACGTGGCACCACGGCCCCCAAACTCAGCTCTATATCTTCCGTCTCGCCCGGGAAAAAAATCAGAGAGAAGGTTTCATCACGTTTTACAATACGGAGGTGCCGCCACCTCCTGTTCTTCATCTGGAGGGCACATCTGGAGTCCGTTCGGGGATCCGGAGAGGGGAAATCGTCGCCATCGTCATCATCAACCTTCCTCCATCGACAATTCCATGATGCTCTTCATCGTTCGTGAGTAATCTCATCGTAGGCTTGCTGGACGGTGATGAGTTGGATGAGATCTATCGTGTAATCGAGTTAGTTTTGATGGGGATTGATCCCTAGTATCCACTATATTCTACATTGTTGTTGCTACTACTTGGCTATGCTTAATGCTTGTCACTAGGGCCCGAGTGCCATGATTTCAGATCTGAACCTATTATGTTGTCGCCAATATATGTGTGTTTTAGATCCTATCTTGCAAGTTGTAGTCACCTACTATGTGTTATGACCCGGCAACCCCAGAGTGACAATAGCCGGAACCACTCCCGGAGATGACCATAGTATGAGGAGTTCATGTATTCACCGCGTGTTAATGCGTTGGTCCGATTCTTTATTAAAAGTAGAACCTTAATATCCCGTAGTTTCCATTAGGACCCCGCTGCCACGGGAGGGATGGACAATAGATGTCATGCAAGTTCTTTTCCCTAAGCACGTATGACCACATACAGAATACATGCCTACATTAGGTTGACGAACGGGAGCTAGTTACATATCTCTCCGTGTTATAGCTGTTACATGATGAATCACATCCGTCATACTCATCCATCACCGATCCACTCCCTACGAGTCTTTTACTACTGGTCCTTGCTACATTACTTTGTCCAGGCTTATCCCTTGCTACAAAAGGGATTGGGCCACTTTGCTACTACTATTGCTACTGCTGTTACTCTGTTGCTACTACTGCTACTATTCCTTGCTACTTATCTGTTACTTGTTGCAAGATCCTTTTCCGACACTGTTGCCGGGAAAGAATAGTTTCTCGCCCACGTGCAACCTACTAGCGCCATTGATACAACAGTTAGGAATAGTCTACCGTCAACAGATCTGTTTCTCACACCGTTGCTATCATACTACTTTGCTACTAATACTTTGCTTGCAGACCTTTCAGGTGTGGTTGAATCTGACAAACTCAGCTGCTAATACTTGAGAATATTCTTTTGCTTCCCCTTGTGGCGAATCAATAAATTTGGGTTGAATACTCTACCCTCGAAAACTATTGCGATCCCCTACACTTGTGGGTTATCAAGACCTTTTTCTGGCGCCGTTGCCGGGGAAGCACAACTATATTCTCTGAGTCATTTGGGATTGACGTATGCTTATCACTATGAGGAATCCGAAAGATCCAAGAACTAAAATCTTGCCTTCCACTACGAGGACAGGTAAGGAACTGTCATCTAGCTCTGCACTTGATTCACCTTCAGTTATGAGTAAGTTTGCGACATCGCCTCCTGCTAGAAATCTTGATATGTCGCCTGTGCTCGATGATGCTAGTTCTGCTGCCTATGATGCTATGCTTGATACTCTGCGTGATGATGCTATGCTTGATACTATGTGTGATGATGCTATGCTTGATACTATGCGTGATGATGTTATGCTTGATACTATGCTTGATGGTGCTACGCTTGATACTATGCCTGATGATGCTATGCTTGATACTATGCCTCATGATGCTATGCCCGATACTGCTTTGCCACTAGGTGCATTCCTTGATGCACATATTGCTAGAATTGCTGCTAGATGTGATGATACTTCTGAAACTGCTGATACTATTGAAGTAGAACCTGCTATTTTGCCTGCTAGAACTAGCTCTCCTAAGCCTGAATTGCCTGATACACGTTATGTTCTGGAGGGAGAGATAGCTAAGGACTTTCTTGCGTGTAAGGATAGCTATGATGTTGAGAAATTACTGCGCAAGTGGAAAGAAAAATCTCTGAACGCTAGGATGAAATACAACCCGAAGTTTGCCACTTCGCCTATCTTTGTGACCGATAAGGATTATGAATTCTCTGTCGACCCTGAGTTAATCACTTTGGTCGAATCTGATCCTTTTCATGGTGGTGAGTCTGAAACGGTTGTAGCCCATCTTACCAAACTGCATGATATAGCCACCCTATTCACTAGTGAGGAAAAGATCCGCCACTACTACATGCTCAAGTTGTTTCCTTTCTCGCTAAAGGATGATGCTAAGACCTGGTTCACTTCTCTTGATCCTAGTTGTGTGCGTAGCCCCCAGGATATGGTCTACTAGTTCTCTGAAAAATATTTCCGTGCCCATAAGAAGCAAGCCGACTTGCAGGAAATATACAACTTTGCTCAAGCTGAAGAAGAGAGTCTCCGACAAGCTTGGGGGAGGCTCATCCAGCTACTGAATACTTTGCCTGATCAACCTCTTGAGAACAATGAAATACTTGATATCTTCTATAATGGACTTACCGATGCTTCCAAAGACCACTTAGATAGTTGTGCCGGTTGTGTTTTTAGGGAACAAACTATAGAACAAGCTGAGATTCTACTGAATAACATCTTGTGCAATGAGAATGCTTGGACTATTCCCGAACCACCTCCTAAGCCAACTCCAAAGAAAAGAGGTATTCTATTCCTCAATCCTGAAGATATGCAAGAAGCCAAGAAATCTATGCGAGAGAAAGGCATTAAATCTAAAGATGTCAAAAATCTACCACCTATCGAAGAGATCCATGGTCTCGATAACCCGATACAGGTAGTAGAAGTAAATTCTCTGCGTAGATTTGATGAGAGTGATATTCCTTTTGATAAACCTGCTAGCTTATGCATGGATGAATTTGATAACTTGGTTGCCAAACAACAGAGTTTCAATGATTATGTTAGCAGACAATTGGAACAGAATGCTCGTATGCTTAGTCATTTAAGTGCTTGTGTGGACAGAAATGTCAATGATCTTAAGCTTCTGAGTAAACATGCTTCTATGGTTACTACTCAGGTAGAACAAGTACTTAAAGCTCAAAATGACTTGCTCAATGAGTTGAATGACAATTCTGTCAGAGTCGTCACTAGAGGCGGTAGAATGACCCAGGAACCTTTTTATCCTAAGGGTCATCCGAAGAGAGTTGAACAAGATTCTCGAGGAGTTAGCACTGATGCACCTAGTCATCCTAGAAAGAAGACGAAAGATGATAGGAACTTGCACGCTAGCAACCCTGTTGCTGCTACACCTGAGAGTCCAAACGATGCCTCTGTCTGTGATGCTGAAACACAATCTGGTGATGAACATGAGCCTAATGATAATATCAATAGTAATGTTCATGAAGATGCTCAACCTAGCAATGATAAGGATGTGAAGATTGAACCTGATCTTGATAACCCACAGCCTAAGAATAGAAGATGCGATAAGAATGACTTCACTGCTAGGAAGCATGGTAAAGAAAGGGAACCATGTGTTCAGAAACCTATGCCCTTTCCTCCCAAACCATCCAAGAAAAAGGATGATGAGGATTTTGAGCGCTTCGTTGAAATGATCAGACCTGTCTTTCTGCAAATGCGTTTGACGGATATGCTCAAAATGTCTCCGTACGCTAAGTACATGAAACATATTGTGACTAATAAGAGGAGGATACCTGAGGTTGAGATTTCCACCATGCTTGCTAACTATACCTTCAAGGGTGGAACTCCTAAGAAACTAGGTGATCCCGGTGTGCCCACTATACCTTGCTCCATTAAAGACAACTACGTTAGAACTACGTTATGCGACCTTGGAGCCGGTGTTAGTGTTATGCCTCTCTCTCTCTTTATCGTAGACTTGAACTGGATAAGTTGACACCCACTGAAATCTCTCTGCAAATGGCCGACAAATCAACTGCTTTCCCTATCGGCATTTGCGAGGATGTGCCTCTTGTGGTTGCTAACACCACAATCTTAACAGACTTTGTTATCTTGGATATTCCCGAGGATGATGCCATAGCTGTCATCCTCGGAAGACCCTTTTTGAACACTGCAGGGGTTGTTATAGATTGCAACAAAGGCAATATCACTTTCCATGTCAATGGTAATGAGCATACGGTGCACTTTCCGAAGAAACAATATCGAGTACATTGCATCAATGCTATCGAAAAAACTGCATCGATTCTTATTGGGAGCTTTGAATGCCCTATTCCTCGTGTCAAGATGAAGTATGATTTGTTTGTTGGGGAGATTCACATCCCCATTGAGGTGACCTAGTGACTGTTCGAAAATTCTCCGTTCTCTTTTGCGATTCGAAAAACGTTTTGTCGAGGGGATTTGATCAACCCCATTGACGGATTTCTTTCGATGACCATGAGGTGGATGAATCGAGGAGTCACAAACCTGTGTTGCAAGCTTTCACTTTTGGTTGCTTAGAAGAAAAATGATAGATTTAGTTTAGTTTTCCCTATTTTCTGTTTTAGCGTTTGGTGGAAAAGTACCCCGAAAATAAAAGTTCTCCGAACGTCCTAAAAATCAAATATGATTTTTTCTGGAATTTTTGAAAAATTCTGAGACAAAGAGCTTGTCTGGGGGCTGCACCAGTGGGCCACAAGCCCTAACGGCGCAGGCACCCCCCTGGTCGCGCCATCCAAGCTTGTGGGGCCCACGGGCACCCCCTCCACTCATTCTTGCTCTCATCTAGTTCTCCTACCTCCAGAAAAAATCGTTTCGCAGCTCAAACCCGTGTTCTTGCTCCTCTTGCTGGGATTTTCGATCTCTTTGCTCAAATCACCGTTCTCCGAACTGTTTTGGGGAAATTACTCCTTGGTAAGTGACTCCTCCATTGGTCCAATTAGTTTTTGCTCTAGTGCCTTATACTCCGCGTATTTTTGCTGCATTGGTGACCATGTTCTTGAGCTTTGCATGCTAATTTTAGCTGGTCCCAAGTAGTTTTGATGCGTAATATGGCCTCTAGGCACTTGTGGGAGTAGTTGCTACTAGTTTAGTTGAGCCTTGTTCACTTTTCCTTTGGGTCACTGAAAATTTCAGAAAAGGAAGATGTTCAGGAGAAACTTTCATGGTGGTTCCTCAAGCAAGAGAGGTCCCCGTCTTGCGATTCGGGAGCCTGATCCTTACCAAACAAGGGACGCGCAGGTACAACCATGTGAATGTCCTTCTGATGAATTTATGATTGAGGCAGGGTTCAAAGATGAGTTTGATGCACTTGTTCACAACGCCGGACTCGAAGAATTCATCTCCGATAAAGGTGAACAGTATGTTGCTTTCACTGCCTCTTTTGTTCGTAGATTCAAATTTTCAGCTGGCCATGAGCCATCGGTACTACTTGATCTCTATGATAAATCGTATACCATGTATTTAGAAGATTTCAATAGAATTCGCGAAATACCTATTTGGGGTAGCCTCCACGATCCTCCTAAATCTTCGGTTAGAGATTTTTGATCTGGTATTACAGTTGGAGAAACTAGAGACATTACGCAAGCTACCATGGGAAGTATTCATTTTCCTGCCTTGCATTATTTTGCCCTCTTCATAGGCAGATGCATTAATGGCAAGATTGAGCATTGTCACCTCTATGCATCCGACCTTAGTATCCTTAAGAGTGCAGTGACGGGTGACAAAAGCTTCAACATGGGAGCTATAATAGCAAGGAGGGTGAATAAGAATGCTAATGAAGGGGATTTCTTTGGTGGGATCTATGCCACTCGCATAGCAAATTTTCTTGGAGTACCCATCCTCGAAGGAGATCCCCCGCTCCATACAACTTTCCTTGACTGCGTCGCTTTGACACGCTACCAGTTCCTTGAGAGGGATGATGAATCCCTCCTGTACTGTCTGATATTTAACCGGCAGCGTGTTTTCCATATTACCCTTCCTGCTCCTGCTTTCTTTGACTTTCAGGTAAAACGAAGATATTACATAACCAGAGGAGAGGCAGAGGAGTATGAGAGGGAGTCAAAGGCTGCTCGTCTCCGTGAGGCAGCTATTCAGGCAGTGGCTGCAGTGCTCCCGTATAACCCCCATTATGATTTTGGGTTTCGCCACGACCATCCATGGGAGTAGACCAACTTAGGCCAAAAGCCTAAGCATGGGGGAGTACGTGTTCTCACCGACTTTACATTCTTGCTTATGCTTTCACTTTGTTAGCCGGTGTTCACACTTTGCCACTGTATCATCCATGTTAGTTTATTTTCTTTTTCTCGTTTTCTTTTCGTGTGTCTGTCTAGTTTGAGAAAAACCAAAAAGATTTTCTTTTTCTTCTTTTGCTTGTTGGGAGCTTTCCCGTGTAGATAGTTTTCTTTTTCTTTGGGTCAAGGTAGAAGATATTGGTTACAATGTTTAGTGGCTCTTGCATGCATACCTGTTCAGCTTTCAAAGAGCCATATTACTTTGTCTTCTCATTTGCGTTTTCCTGCAGATTCCAGCTTTAGTCCAATGCACGAGCACGCTTATTATTGTTCACATCATTGGGTCGTGCAAGTGAAAGGCAATAATGACGATATATGCTGAAGTGACTGAGCCTGGAAAAGCTGGTATGAACTCGATCTATTTTGTTTTTGTAAATATGACTAGCTCACTGTTCCTAGTTCAGCTTTGTTGTGAGAGAAACATGTTTGCAACGACAACTTAGAGATCATAGTTGCTTATGCCATGCTTATTTAGCTAGAAGCTTATAATGGTCTGTCTTGGTTGCCCACATGAATGTTGAGATGACTATGATGTAGTATGATAGGATGGTATCTTCCTTTGAATGATTCAAGTGGCTTGACTTGGCACATATTCACGCATGTAGTTGAAACAAAATCAACGCAGCCTCTATGATGTTCATGTTCATGGTGATTTATGTCCTACTCATGCTTGCACTCAATGCTAGTTAATCCCAATGCATTTTGATGACTGTTGTCGCTCTCTAGTTTGTCGCTTCCCAGTCTTTTGCTAGCCTTCACTTGTACTAAGTGGGAATACTGCTTGTGCATCCACCTCCATAAACCCAAAGTTGTGCCATATGAGTCCACCATACCTACCTATGTGCGGTATCTACCTGCCGTTCCAAGTATATTTGCATGTATCACTCTCTAAACCTTCAAGAAATAATTTGTTTTGCATGCCCGAACCGCTCATGTGGTGACAGGGGGCTATTGGAATCTTCCATGCTAGGCGTGTTATCCTCGATATGTGTTTATTCACTATCATTCACGAGAAAGGGGTCGCTAATTGGAATTCCCAATTCCATGCTCAAATCAAAAAGATAATTGCAAACAAAACTCCCCCAGGATTGATGTTGGTATGGATGGTACCCGAGATTCAGCTAGCCGTGGAGTGTGATTGATTGGTGGTGGGGGAGTCAAAACTTTACTTTTCTGTTTGGGAACCGCCTATAGCATGTGTAGAATGGAAGATGTTGAGAACTTCTAGTCATTGTGTTGACAATGAAAGCATGTCACCCAAAATTATTATCTCTGTTTTGAAAGCTTGAGCTATGGCACCTCTGCAAATCAATGCTTCCCTCTGCGAAGGGCCTGTCTATTTATGTTCCTGTTGAGTCATCCTCCTCTTACAAAAGCACCAATTAGAGAGCACCTCTGTCATTTTTATGCTTTGCTTTTAACTGTGTTGAGTATGACTGTGACTGGATCTTCATTGCCATGAATTACAATGTTTAGTCAGCCCTTGGTCTTTGAAGGTGCTCTGCATTTATGTTTTGCGGTCTCAGAAAGAGCTAGCGAGATACCATCTGTTCGTACTGCTTCATGTTGTTTTGATTGAAGTGTTGACATTTGAGGCTTATTATTATTTGCTCGCTAGTTGATTATGCCATTGATATGAGTTTACCGTGAGACCAAGATGTCATTTGCTTATGTGGTTTGCTTGTGATCTTGCTGAAACTCTGGTTATGAGTTAAACATAGTTGCAACAACAAGATCAAACAGAGTTCGTCAAAGTTTTTCTTTTGTCTCTTTCAGTTTGTCAGCTGAATTGCTTGAGGACAAGCAAGGCTTTAAGCTTGGGGGAGTTGATACGTCTCCGTCGTATATACTTTTCCGAACTATTTTGCCCTTGTTTTGGACTCTAATTTGCATGATTTGAATGGAACTAACCCGGGCTGACGTTGTTTTCAACAGAATAGCCATGGTGTTGTCCTTGTGCAGAAATAAAAGTTGTCGGAAGATCCTGAAAATTTACGAAGAATTTCTATGGAATAAAAGAAAAATACCTGCGCAAAGATCCACCGGAGGGGGCGTGCCAGTGGGCCACAAGCCCACAGGCCGCCCCCAAACTCAGCTCTATATCTTCCGTCTCGCCCGGAAAAAAACAGAGAGAAGGTTTCATCGCGTTTTACGATACGGAGGCGCCGCCACCTCCTGTTCTTCATCTGGAGGGCAGATCTGTAGTCCGTTCGGGGCTCCGAAGAGGGGAGATCGTCGCCATCGTCATCATCAACCTTCCTCCATGACAATTCCATGATGCTCTTCATCGTTCGTGAGTAATCTCATCGTAGGCTTGCTGGACGGTGATGAGTTGGATGAGATCTATCATGTAATCGAGTTAGTTTTGATGGGGATTGATCCCTAGTATCCACTATGTTCTAGATTGATATTGCTACTACTTGGCTATGCTTAATGCTTGTCACTAGGGCCCGAGTGCCATGATTTCAGATCTGAAACTATTATGTTGTCGCCAATATATGTGTGTTTTAGATCCTATCTTGCAAATTGTAGTCACCTACTATGTGTTATGACCCGACAAGCCCGGAGTGACAATAGCCGGAACCACTCCCGGAGATGACCATAGTATGAGGAGTTCATGTATTCACCGTGTGTTAATGCATTGGTCCGGTTCTTTATTAAAAGGAGAACCTTAATATCCCGTAGTTTCCATTAGGACCCCACTGCCACGGGAGGGATGGACAATAGATGTCATGCAAGTTCTTTTCCCTAAGCACGTATGACTACCTACAGAATACATGCCTACATTAGATTGACGAACGGGAGCTTGTTACATATCTCTCCGTGTTATAGTTGTTACATGATGAATCACATCCGTCATACTCATCCATCACCGATCCACTGCCTACGAGTCTTTTACTACTGGTCCTTGCTACGTTACTTTGTCCAGGCTTGTCCCTTGCTACAAAAGGGATTGGGCAACTTTGCTACTACTGTTGCTACTGTTGTTACTCTGTTGCTATTGCTACTGTTGTTCCTTTCTACTTCGTTGTTACTTGTTGCAAGATCCTTTTCCGACACTGTTGCCGGGAAAGAATAGTTACTCGCCCATGTGCAACCTACTAGCGCCATTGATACAACAGTTCGGAATAGTCTGCCGTCAACAGATCTGTTTCTGACACCGTTGCTATCATACTACTTTGCTACTGATACTTTGCTTGCAGACACTAATCTTTCAGGTGTGGTTAAATCTGACAAACTCAGCTGCTAATACTTGAGAATATTCTTTCGCTTCCCCTTGTGGCGAATCAATAAATTTGGGTTGAATACTCTACCCTCGAAAACTGTTGCGATCCCCTACACTTGTGGGTTATCATCGAGCAATTGATAGAACCGCGCAAAGTCATGACGATATCTAAGGCAATGATCATACATATAGGCATCACGTCCGAGACAAGTAGACCGATACTTTCTGCATCTACTACTATTACTCCACACATCGACCGTTGTCCAGCATGCATCTAGTGTATTGAATTCATGACAAACAGAGTAACGCCTTGAGCAAGATGACATGATGTAGAGGGATAAATTCATGCAATAGATATAAACCCCATCTTTTTACCCTTGATGACAACAACACGATGCGTGCCTCGCTACCCCTTCTGTCACTGGGTGAGGTCACTGCATGGCATGAACCCAAAACTAAGCACTTCTCCCATTGCAAGAATCATAGATCAAGTTGGCCAAACAAAACCCACAACTCGAAGAGAATTACAAGGATATGAAATCATGCATATAAGATATCAGAAGAAACTCAAATAAGATTCATAGATAATCTAATCGTAAATCCACAATTCATCGGATCTCGACAAACACACCGCAAAAGAAGATTACATCGGATAGATCTCCATGAAGATCATGGAGAACCTTGTATTGAAGATCCAAGAGAGAGAAGAAGCCATCTAGCTACTAGCTATGGACCCGAAGGTCTATGGTGAACTACTCACGCATCATCGGAGAGGCAATGGTGTTGATGAAGAAGCCCTCCGTATCCAAATCCCCCCTTCGGCAGGGCACCAGAACGTGCCCCAGATGGGATCTTGCGGAGACAGAAGCTTGCGGCGGCGGAAAAGTATTTTCGTGGATCTCTCTCATGGTTTTGGATTTTTCGTGGATTTATAGGCGGAAGAAGTAGGGCAGAGGAGCCACATGGGGCCCACAAGCCTGCTAGGCGCGGGCCCCCCTGGCCACGCCTAGGGGGCTTGTTGCCTCCCTTGGTGCCCTCTGCCTTGGTTCTCAAGCTCCTTGCGTATCTTCTGTTCTGGAAAAAATATTTTCGGAGGTTTTATTCCGTTTGGACTCAGTTTAATATTCTCCTCTGAAAAGGGTCAAAAACACGGAAAAAACAGGAACTCGCACTTGGCACTGAGTTAATAAGTTAGTCCCAAAAAAGATATAAAAGGCATACAAAACATCCAAAGTTTGACAAGATAATAGCATGGAACCATCAAAAATTATAGATACATTGGAGACGTATCAATAACCAACCGACTGGGTCTCTAGAAAGTGGGCCCTCAACTTATCCCCTCGCTGGCCACCGCGAGATACGTGGCGGAGATAGAGGTGCGAGAATAGAGGCGACGCGACCCACTTGATTGCAATGACGTCATCGCCGTGTAGCGCGCGACAACCGAAGTTTTCAAACCCCAGAAAATCTGGGGCTCACAGGGTGACTAGTCACATCAAAAGATCCCGTCAGACGCGCCGATTCACTGGTTCACTCAGATCCTTAAGTTCACTCAGACATTTTGTTCCAAGCAGAATTGATCAAGGCGAATGATGAAGATTTCAATCGACACCCAATTCAGCAAAACTTTGAAGGGCATTCGAATTCAGTCTGCTATATCAAGATTTACAGCTACACCTTCACCACTCGAACCTCGACCCATTCGGGGGCTAATGATGGGGTTATAGCCCTAGGGTAGGGTCATAGGCCTGACCTATAAGTCCTACCCAAAGGCACCTCATTATTAGCTTGAAGATCACAAGATACTTACCGACTGGATTAAGACAACCTCTTGTCCACTCGGTAGGAAACAATTCGGAGGATTATCTTATACTCGATGACTGGATTCCACTCGGTGAAGACCAGAAGCCAGTCGACATCGAAGGCTAGAAGCCACCTCAGGGAGGCCAACGGGCATACGTTAGACTACTGTAGTTATTATTATTTATGGCGTACGTTATGTGTAACGTATGCATTTATTCTCACTTATTGCACCCTTGAAGGCTGGACACTTATGAGGGGCAGCACACTCTATATAAGCCACCCCTCCCCTCTGGCACAAGGGTTCGCATTCTGTAACACATATATTCCACTCGACACTAAAGCTCGAGAGCACTGAGACGTAGGGCTATTACCTCCACCGCAGAGGGGCCTGAACTCATACAACCTTGCCGTAGCTAGGACTCTGCCCTCTACTTTCATACCCTACTCATCTACTATCAGGCTTATTCCCACAACACTAGTATCATTGCATATGTTGCTACACTGGCAGATGCATACATTTGCATACATCATGATAGTTTTCACTTTCTTTATGTTGAGTACTTTTTATAAAGTGTGATGATCTTATTTTTATTCTTGTAAAATATAGAGTGTTGCCCTTAAGCGAGGAAAAGATCCAAAAGAGGACAAATGAAAAGATCCCAAAGAGGACAAATGACAGATAAATCGAAAGAGACAAAGAGGCCACAAAAAATAAAATAAAAATAAAAAAAGAGGAAAAAAGAGAGAAGGGGGCAACACTACTATTCCTTTTGAAAGATCCACACTCGTACTCCATTGCTATATTTGTACTACATATAGATTAGCATTCATGCATAACTATGTGGGGGACCCTTACACTATAGAACTTGGTTTGCATATTCCAATGATGAGCCTCCTCAAATGAGCTCTAGGTATTCATGAGCAAGCAAGTTGGATGCACCCCCACTAGTTTTATTGGAGAGCTTACCTTAGCTCATATGTGCATCCGTTACATGGCAATCCCTACTCCTCACATCATATCTATCATTTGGCTTTCTCTTGCATGTGCTTGTCCTCATTGATGTGAGCCTTTCACACCCTTTTTGTCTTCCTTCCCCATCATTATTCCCTTTTCCATCCTAAGTGCCAACATATCTTGCTTGCGCTCATCCATTGCATGAGTGCTCAAAGTCGAATGGGAGAGGATCATTTTGACTTGTGCCTGACTAGTGGTCTCGGGATGAGTCAAAATAAGATTCCGAAGGAGACCAAGTGTGAGGTTTATTAGCTTGAGTTCTCAATTAAAAAAATATTTTTTATGATCTCAACCCATCTCCCACTTCTTGCACACAAACACCATTTGGAGACATTCGAGTCACGGACATCGAGAGCTCTTGCACCTTTATGTTCTTACTTTGCTAAACACAATACTAAATATAGACTCTTGCTTGTTATTGTCTTGACTTGAATTACATATCTTACTTGCTTTACTTTGAAGTTCTTATATGTGTGTTAGCATGTCACCACATAAATTATTTGTGTTATCATTTACCTACTCGAGGACGAGCAGGAATTAAGCTTGGGGATGTTGATACGTCCCAAACGTATCTATAATTTCTCCTTGTTCCATGAAATTTTGGGTGACATTGTTATATGTTTTGCTACACTTTTATATCTTTTTACACATATTTGGACTAACCTACTAACTCAGTGCACCCACTGCCAGTTTCTGTCTGCTGATGTCTTTTTTGCAGGGGCTTTTACCCAATTTTTCGGAGCCCCAAAAATCCCGAGATAAATATATAAAAATCAGCGTAACAGAAGCTTCGAGATCACCAAAGATGGGCCAGAGGGGAGCCAGGGGCTGCCCAGGCGACCACCCAGCGCGACCTGGCCCCTGGTCGCGCCCACAGGCCGCCTGGGTGGGTCCCACCTCTTCTGATGCCCTCCTTTGGGCTATATTTACTCCTCCGAGAGGAAACCCTTCCGTCACATGCAGAATCACGAATTTCTCCATCGTTCCTCCGCCGCAGCGCTTCCGAGATCGGGAGCGTCAGGAGACCTCTTCCCGGCACCATGCCGGAGGGAGGATTGACCTCCGGGAGCTTCTCCACCGCCATGGACGCTTCCCGTATGTGTCGCGAGTAGTCCTCCTTGGACCATGAGTCCATGACCAGAAGCTATGTGATGTCTTCTCTCTAGTCTTGTGCTTCCATGATTAGCCCTTGTGACCTGCCCTACATGATCAACGCATCTATGTAATTTTCCTGCTATTGCTTTGCTCGGTTTGTTGGGATCCGATGGATTATGTGATTATGTTCAAATTGTTATGAGTTATATATTTGATTATCCTTTTATATTATATTCTTTAGTGATTCATGCATGTTCTGTGTTGCTTTGTATTGCTGTAGTAGATTGTAACTCCAAGAGGGAGCGTTATGCATGATTGTGGGTTCATGCCCCCTGATGTCTAGCTTGAGTGACACAAACATGAGACTAGGGGATGTGCTATTGCCACCAGGGAGAAAACAATGGTGCTTGTGACCGCGGTTGCAAGTATTGTTTACCTTACGCAAAGTTCGTTAATGCAGTTGTCTGTTGCTTTGAGTTTACACTTTGGGTGGGGCTCGCATATTAATAGCAGTGAGATGTTCTGGATAGATATCTCAAGGTGGATGATTAGTAAGCAGATGTTGATGAATAAGCGGTCTACTTGTCTTGGCGTACTGCCCATTAATATTGAGCCTCTAACTTTCAAGTAGCATAATTAGCATTGCGGTGTGTTTATAACTGTGTCAATTGCCCAGCTGTAATTTGTTTACCCAAGCATAGTTGTTTATCGTCTTTTGCGAGAGAGACATCACTAGTGAATATCATGGTACATGACACGTCCCAAACCTATCTATAATTTCTGCTTGTTCCATGATCTTTTGGGTGACATTGTTATATGTTTTGCTACACTTTTATATCATTTTCACATATTTGGACTAACCTACTAACTCAGTGCACCTAGTGCCAGTTTTTGTCTGCTGATGTCTTTTTTGCACGGACTTTTACCCAATTTTCCGAAGACCGAAAAATTCCAGGAAAAATGTATAAAAAATCAGCGAAACACAAGCTTACATATCACCGAAGATGGGCCAGAGGGGGCCAGGGGCTGCCCAGGCGACCTGCTGGCGCGGCCAGGCCCTAGGCCGCGCCAGGAGGCCGCCTGGGTGGGCCCCACCTCCTCCAGTGCTCTCCTTTGGCCTATATTTAGAGTCCCGAGAGGAAACCCTTCCACAACTTCGAGAATCGCGAATTTCTCCATCGTTCTACCCCCGCAGCGCTTCCAATATCGGGAGCGTCAGGAGACCTCTTCCCGGCACCCTGCCGGAGGGAGGATTGACCTCCGAGAGCTTCTCCACCGCCATAGACGCTTCCCGGACCTACCGTGAGTAGTCCTCCTTGGACCATGGGTCCATGACCAGTAGCTATGTGATGTCTTCTCTCCAATCTTGTTCTTCAATGGTTAGTCCTTGTGAGCCGTTGTAATGACTAAGATGCGGCCCTTTCCTTATTTGGGGGCGAGGCCTCAAAAGGGGAAAGGGGCGCATCTATACATTTCGCAACCGAGATAATCATAACATTACATAACTGAAAGAGTGACAAGTAGGGTATACACTTGCCATCTGATAATAACATAGTCATATAGTCATACAGGCACACTTATTCATAACATGGTATAGTCCAGCTACAGACAAGATGAAAACAGATAAAGCTATGATATCCCGCATGCTGGCCCCATGATCACGACCACGGCCTCTAGTCCTCCGGTAAGTCATGTACAGTCTGCCAGAGTCCTCATCAAACTCCCACTTCAACTGGTTGTCCTCGAATTCTCCTGGATCAGGCGTACCTGTACATGTGGGTGTTTGTAGTAAACCGTGAGCCACGAGGACTCAGCAATCAAATGTCATGGTATCGAATCTAGCCGGGTTAATGGGTGAGGAAGGTTAAGTGTATGGGTTTGAAGCAACCTAAGCATATATGTGGCTACCTTATGATGATTAGAGTAAACATATGGTGGTCTACGCAAGTCGGTCGAAGACTAGATTGATCACTAAGTGATCCTGAACACCTACTTACGTCATACATAACCCCACCGTGTTCTCGGTCAGAGAAGGTGTTGTGAAAGAGGTAGTCATGGCTAAGCACTTAGTTGGCAGTTTTATTAGGATTACTTTAAGTTGTCTAGAACCGTATGTTAACAAAATATCCATATTTATCACATAACCGCGGGCACTGCTTTTCGAAAGATAAAATCCTGCAGGGGTGCTCCAACTAGTCCATCACAAATTACCACAGGCCGCATAGTAATCCTCTATCACGAAACTCGTGATCTCATCGGACTCCTTATAGGAAAACCTCAACTTTGAGGAGACCCAAAGTTTCACCGGAATCCCAATGCGCAAGCTATATCGCTAAGGTAAGACAAATCTGGCAACACCTCCCGACGTGTCGACGATCCCGATAGGAGCCGCGTATCTCGTTCTCAGGAGACGACGGATAAGCACACCGTACGGTGTCCTGATAGACATCTCCCGGGTTGCCCTCGGTTGGCCCCGCAAATGGCTCTAGTTTGGACCAACACTCATGAGTAGTACTGGCCCGGGGGTTGATTAGATTCCTTGGGGTAGCTATTCCCTATGCATTTAATTATTAAGTTATTAGTAGATTAAAACCAAAGTTGGGTCCTGCTAGACAAGCCTTAACACTATACGATTTATCAAGGGGGGGCCCATAACAACCCCGAATGGGTTAGGAGCGCTCAGTTATGGAATAAAACACCGGTAGCCGAAACTAAGGCGGCAACAACGGAACAAATCACCCGCCAAAAGGCTAGGCCTCACGTTATTTACCAAGTATATAGGTGCAGTAATTAAATAGCAGTTAAACATAATGATATTAATGTGCCCATGTTATCACACGGACCAGCTGGCACCTGCAACTAGCAATGCTATCCATTAGTGGTTGAGCAAGTCTACTTAGCCAAGCAATATTTGCTAGGAAAGGGAGGTGGTTGAGGTTTCATGGCAAAGACGGATGGCATTTATATCATGTGGTAGGCAACGGACATGTAACGAAGGAAATGGGATTCTAAGCATAACAAAGCTAGAAACAGTGTCAAGGTCATGGTCATATTGCCTGTGATTTCTTCAGACTGGAACTGCTCTTGTTCTTCCTGCACGAACTCTCCAGAATCCACGTACTCGCTCTCCATTCTTGATGCTACCCAAAGATAAGATAACAACAAGTAACCACCAGCAAAACATAATGCAACGACCAATATGATGCATGTGTGAAGAAGAAGGCATGCACCACTATTCTAGTCACTTTCACATGCATTAGTTGAGTTGTTTATATTCTGGACAGAACCTCATGTTAATTTACCTTGACATCCATGAACATGGCATAATCGTATCCAACACGAGAAAACGATGCAAAAAACCTATAAAGAACGTCGTGAACGGAGTCTCGGATCAACCGAAAAATACAAAACAAGTTACGAAGGTCTACGGGTTCAAAATAGCCACAAACACAATTATATGGGCACTCACTGGTGTAACCAGGTTGCCAAATGAACAAGCACTAAAATACAAGTGGAATGGTGTTTTTAGAACACACAAAACCATCCCCCATAGCTCACACAAGCTCAAAAACCAGCTTGACACCAATCTGTTTTTAACAGCAACATAGCACTTTGACTACAAGATCTACAACAGCTACAACCCTCTAAATAATTCAAGCAAGATATGAAACTGAAGCCATCCAACTACATTACAACCTCTAACAAGTAGCTAAAGCAAAGGGATCACACATAAGCAGATATACAACCCCTAACTTGGACAAAGTATCACAGATTGGGACTTGGTGGAAATTACAGATTTTCACCAACTGCTTATGCTCTGAAGAATTTTGGCAGCCTCCAAACTGATATCTACATGAGGTATCTGGGCATGAAATTTTACACACTTCTAGAAAACATAACAACAAACAAACATTAGTTTGTTCCTTGGACTAATTCCCAACAAAGGAACGGATATGAACAACACAACAGGGGAAGGAAATAACTTCAGATAAGTGAGGGTTGTCACCCACAAATTTTTAAAAGAATTTCCAAAGAAGATGAACATTTTTAAATCCCCAAAATAGTAACTTAATTCTGCCTAAAAATATAAAGGAGAGGGGGGTTATTTGGGCTATGGTGCAACTAAGAATTTGAAGGACCTTGTTGCACACACACCACACTTCACAAGCACAAGCCACATGCAATCACATCACCAAGGTAGTCACCACCATAAGAACAAGATGATATGCATGATGCATGAGATGCACATGAAATGACAATCACCTCCATAACATAGGTTCAACAATGTTGCCACAAATGGAAAGGCTTACAAAATAGGAAAGAAAGCATCTGGGCTGTTACAACTCTCCCACACTACAAGAGGATCTCGACCCGAGATCTAGGACTGGAAGAACTTTGGAAATTTGGAACAGAGGTGATCCTCGCGCTCCCAAGTGGCCTCTTTGTCGCAATGATGTGACCATTCCACTTTGAGAAACTTGATTCACTTATTGCGGGTCTTGTGCTCAGTCACTTCAAGAACTGCAACTGGATGCTCATGGTAGGATAGGTCGCGCTGGAGGTCGATATCCTGGAGATCAACTTTGCGCTCGGGAGTCTTGAAGCATCTCCGGAGCTGAGAGACATGAAACACGTCATGTACATTTGAGAAGTTGGAAGGGAGCTCTAACTGATATGCAAGATCGCTTCTCTTGCCAATAATTTTGAAAGGCCCAACAAAACGAGGAGCAAGCTTTCCTTTGATGTCGAAGCGTTGAGTGCCCTTCATGGGATACACTTTGAGATACACGAAATCATCGAGCTGAAAAGTCATGTCATGATGCTTGCTATCGTAGTAGCTCTTCTGACGGGACTGCACTGCTTTGAGATTATCCCGAATGACACATCACAATTATTCTGTTCAGCAATCATGTCATTCTCAAGAATCTGACGCTCACCGGTCTCTGATCAATTGAGCGGGGTACGACACTTCCTACCATAAAGAATCTCGAATGGAGCCTTGCCTGAGCTTGCCTGATAGTTGTTGTTGTATGGAAACTCAGCAAAAGGTAGGCAGTCTTCCCACTTCATGCCAAACGAAATCACGTAGGCTCTTAGCATATCCTCGAGGACCTGATTGACTCTCTCCACTTCCCACTAGTCTGAGGATGGAAGGCTGTACTGAATCGAATCTTAGTACCCATCGCAGACTGAAATGAATCCCAGAACTTGGAAGTAAAGATGCTTCCACGATCCGAAGATATCAGCATTGGAACACCATGCAATGAGACTATCCTTGACATATACAACTCTGCAAGCTGAGCTGCCGAGATAGACTCCTTGACTAGAAGGAAATGAACGACTTTGCTCAACTTGTCGATGACGACGAAGATGGCATCGTTGCCTTTCTTGGACTTCGGAAACCCAGTGACAAAATCCATCTCAACATGATCGAATTTCCACTCGGGAATGGGCAAGGGATGCAAGAGACTTGGTAGACATTGATGCTCTGCTTTCACTCCGTGACAAACATCACATTCATTCACGAACTAAGCAATTTCACGCTTCATGCAAGTCCACTAGAAAGTCTGCTTCAGATCCTGATACATTTTGGAACTTCCTGGATGTGTCGAGAGAAGGGAATTATGGGATTCTTCCATGATAACTCTTCTCAGCTCCTCTTTCGGAACGACAAGGCGATCCTCTAAGAGCAAGGTATGTCTGTCATCAACACGGAAGCACTTATATTTGGGAATGCTCTTTGCCAAGCAAATTTTAACTTTCTTCACCATTGCATCAAGAAGTTGAGCTTGTCGGACTTGGTATTCCAAGGTAGGAGAAATCTAGAGATTAGCAAGAAATCCCTGAGGTACTAACTGAAGGTTGAGCTTTCTGAAAGATTCACAAAGATCAGGCTGGAGAGGCTTCAGAATGAGACTGTTGCAGTAAGCCTTTCTGCTCAAAGCATCTTCAATGACATTAGCTTTTCCTGGAGTGTAGTCAACGCTCGGATTGTAATCTTGTAGCATTTCCACCCAACGAGTTTGCCGAAGATTGAGGTTAGGCTGGGTGAAGATGTATTTGAGACTCTTGTGATCGGTGTAGACCTCAACCTGTCTGCCCAACAAGAGATGTCTCCAAGTCATCAGAGCATATACCAGTGCCGCCAACTCAAGATCATGAGTGGGGTAATTCTTATCACTTGGGTTCAACTGCCTCGAGGTATAAGCTACCACTTTATTCTCTTGCATCAGAACTGCACCAAGACCTTGAAGAGAGGCATCGCAGAACACTTGATAAGACTTGGAATCATCAGGGGGAATCAAGACTGGAGCAGAAGTAAGCTTATCTTTGAGTGTGTCAAAGGCCAACTAACACTCTGGAGACCAGACAAACTTCACACTCTTCTGAAGAAGGCTTGAGAGAGGCTTAGCAATCTTGGAGAAATTCTCAACGAATCTTCTGCAATAGCTTGCATGCCCGAGAAAGCTTCGAAGCTGCTTCACATTCTGAGGAGGTTCCCACTCAACAATGGCATGCACCTTTGATGGATCAACTTCGGCAGAGATGATGTCCCCAAGGTACACAACTTCCTTCAACCAGAACTCACATTTGGAAAACTTAGCACAGAACTTATGCTCTCTTAGCTTATCAAGCACAAGACGGAGATGTTCTTCATGCTCTTCCTCAGTTTCTGAAAAGACCAGAATGTCATCAAGGTACAACAAGACAAATTCATTCTTGAATGGGGAGAAGATATAATTCATCATCCGACAGAAGGTCGGTGGAGCATTGGCGAGACCAAAAGACATCACCGTGTACTCGTACGAGCCAAAGCTTGTCCTGAAGGCAATCTTGGGAATGTCCTCTTCGCGAATGCGAATCTGATGATAGCCCATCCCGAGATCAAGTTTCTAGAAGATCTTAGCCCCTTTCAATTGCTCGAACAACTCATTGATGTTGGGAAGTGGATACTTGTTTTTTATCTTCTTCTTATTCAATGGACGGTAATCGACACATAGTCGGTCTGTGCCATACTTCTTCTTGACGAAAAGAACTCCACAACCCCAAGGAGATGAGCTTGCACTGATCAGACCCAGACGCTCTTGCTCATCAAGTTGTTTCTTCAGCTCCTTCAGCTCTTCTGGACCCAGTTTATACAGCCGCTTGCATACTGGTTCAGTACCCGGTTCAAGCTCAATTACGAACTCAACTTCCCAGTGCAGAGGCATTCCTGGCAGCTCTTCTGGAAAGACATCTTCATACTCGCAGACCAGTGGGACTTGAGAAATTGGAGAGATCTCACCCTTCTCATTCAAGGAAAACAGACGGACTGTGTCATCACGCGCCGCAAAGATAAACACGTCCTCCGAAGGATGAGTTAGCTTCACTTCTTTAGCTTCACAATCAATAGATGCCTTGTTCATAGCCAACCAATCCAACCCAAGGATCAAATCAATGTCAGAGTTGCCAAGGACAATAGGAGAAGCCAGAAAGGCATAATCACCCATCTTGACAGAGACATCCTGAACCAAAAAATTGGAATTCATCAACCTCCCAAGGGAAACTACTGAGACAGGCTTAAGCAAACCTTCACAAAAAAATCATGCTTTGCAAAGAATGGACGGGACATGAAGCAATGCGATGCACCAGAATCAAATAAAACCTTTGCAGGAATATCGTTAACCAGGAGATTACCCATTATCACGTCTGAGGAGTTTTCTGCTTCCGCTGGATTCACCATATTGACTCGCGCAGACCTGGGATTGAACTTCACCATAGCATTGCCTCGAGGCTTCCCTGGGGGAGGGGGCGGAATACGCTGCTGAGAGGTGCACTTGTTGGAGTAGTGACCCTTCTGCCAACACTTGTGACAAGTGACATCTCACAGCGGACGGAATTGCACCTGAGGATTCCCTTACTTCTGCTGCTGAAACCTTTGCTCGAAAGCTGGGTTGGGTGGGTGGGAAGAACCAGGACCACCTGACTGCTTGAACTGCTGAGTCTACCGAGGGGGAGGATACACCCAATATTTTTGCTACTTCTGGACCACCTAAGTTGAGGGCAAGGAACTGGAGTCTCTGAAACGCTTCCTCGAATTTTCCACTCTGAGCAAAGCTGCTTCAGCCCTGAGATCCAAGTTATAGAACTTATCAAACTCATCGAGATCGTGCAAGGCAAGGGCCAACTGCAAGTCTTCCCTCAGACCACCTCTGAACTGATAGATCTTGCTCTTCTGATCTGGAATGTCCTGCAAAGCATATCGAGCCAGCTCGTGGAACTCGACGTTGTACTTGTACACAGAGGATCCTCCTTGCTTCAAGCGTCTGAACTTCTCATGCATCTCTTCCACAAAGCTAGACGGGATATAGTGAGACCTGAATTCTTTGCAGAAATCGTCCCAACTGATCATTCTGCCTCCCCTGGAGTCCTTCAACTGCTGCTACCAAACTGTTGCCTGCCCCTTGAGCTGAAACGTTGCAAACTTGACGAAGTCCTCTGGTCGGACATTGCTGCACTCAAAGTGTTTGTTCATGTCATGAATACAATCCTCAACGTCAAATGGCTGGTCACAAGACGTGAAGGACTTCGGGTGGTTCGCCAGGAATTGATTCAGAGATGCAGATTGATGACCACCATGGTTGAAATTGCCCTGCTGCTGATTGTTCCTCTCTTGCAATAGCTGAAGTAACATCTGGGTGTTAGCATTTGTTGCAACCATCACCGCTTGCCATGCCTCTGGAGGAGGAGGCAGCGGCGGAGGAGGCGGAGGAGGTGGTGGCGGAGCATCAGCACCCTCACGACCCGGATTCTGGCGAGTTGGTGGAGCCATCCTGAAGACGGACAACACGTTAGACCAGAGAATAACACTAAAGGTAAAGCTGAATCAATAGGTAGAAATATCTGAACAAGAATACTTAGCAATTGCATTTGAACAATAATTAGTAAGAATGCTTCCTCAAAGTGACTGCCGACAACATCTGATTAAAGACCACTCGCAAACCAAGTATGAGCTAGAATTGCTCGAAACAAACGTATGACAGAGATTCCATCCGATATCTTCGTGGATATGATCATACGGGCTCGAGCTTATAGTAGCCATCATGTGAAAGGCAGTGCACACGACATACGTAGCGTCCACGAGTCGTAGCAAGCTACAAGGACTCATAAGACACAACGAGAACCGCTATAAGACGATCGTGAACAAACGGGCCCACTAAATGTCGAATCCCAACCTCACATCATGCATCTGTAGGAAGATTGTCCTATAAGTCACTACCTGATATCCCACCTATGAACTTCCGAAATATCTGGTCATGCAATCTGGTCCACGGATACAAGGAGTAATAAATCACTCAACTCCTATACTAACCCGTCCAGTGTATCACATCCGTCAACACATAACCAGAATCTCGGAACTTCATCTATCACAGACCCTCGTAATCACAATGGTACTAAGTGTGGCGATACATCTGGAACTCTCTGTACCGGTACTAGGGAAGCCGGACTCCTCTCGTCACTACTAGTATTGAAGCAATTACGAACATCCTCCGTCCTGAGATACTAAGAAATCTGAATGATAGCGATGTGCTCAGCAATCCCCTGGAGCTCAACTCCCCAGAAGAAATCAAGTCAGACAGGAGGCACCAAGACAGAACTCTGTAACATCGACATCATATAGATTCCAAAAGTATCCGCGTGATCCTAAAAAAAATTGAGCGAGAAGAGGAGTAGAATTAAGATTTCCTAAGTCGTGAACCTAACCAGAGCATAGAAGAGGAGAAAAAAGAAACCTACTCTCCGATATAACTAAGACTCAAATAGTTTTGCTAGACTCGACTCGACCAAGTTCGATCACACAAAGGCTCCTATGGTCGTAAGGATCTGATTACCAACTTGTAAAGACTAAGATGCGGCCCTTTCCTTATTTGGGGGCGAGGCCTCAAAAGGGGAAAGGGGCACATCTACACGTTTCGCAAGGGAGATAATCATAACATCACATAACTGAAAGAGTGACAAGTAGGGCATACACTTGCCATCTGATAAGAACATAGTCATATAGTCATACAGACACACTTATTCAGAACATGGTATAGTCGAGCTAGGACAAGATGAAAACAGATAAAGCTATGATATCCCGCATGCTGGCCCCACGATCACGACCACGGCCTCTAGTCCTCCGGATAAGTCACGTACAGTCTGCCAGAGTCCTCATCAAACTCCCACTTCAACTGGTTCTCCTCAAGTTCTCCTGCATTAGGCGTACATGTACCTGTGGGTGTTTGTAGTAAACCGTGAGCCACGAGGACTCTGCAATCGAATGACCTTGGTATCAAATCGAGCCGAGTTAATGGGTGAGGAAGGTTAAGTGTATGGTTTTGCAGCAACCTAAACATATATGTGGCTACCTTACGATGATTAGAGTAAACATATGGTGGTCTACGCAAGTCGGTCGAAGACTAGATTGATCACTAAGTGATCCTGAACACCTACTTACGTCAGACATAACCCCACTGTGTTCTCGATCAGAGAAGGAGCTCTGAAAGAGACAGTCACGGCTACACACTCAGTTGGCAGTTTAATTAGGATTACTTTAAGTTGTCTAGAACCGTATGTTAACAAAATATCCATATTTTCCACATAACCGCGGGCACAGCTTTCCGAAAGATTAAACCCTGCAGGGGTGCTCCAACTAGTCCATCACAAATTACCACAGGCCGCATAGTAATCCTCTATCACGAAACTCGTGATCTCGTCGGATTCCTTAGAGGAAAACCTCAACTTTGAGGAGACCCAAAGTTTCACCGGAATCCCAATGCGCAAGATATATCGCTAAGGTAAGACAAATCTGGCAAGACCTCCCGACGTGTAGACGATCCCGATAGGAGCCGCGTATCTCGTTCTCAAGACACGACGAATAAGCATAGCATACGGTGGGCTGATAAACATCTCCCAGGTTGCACTGGGTTGGCCCCGCAAACGGCTCTAGTTTGGACCAACACTCATGAGGAGCACTGGCCCGGGGGTTGATTAGATTCCTCGGGGTAGCTATTCCCTATGCATTTAATTATTAAGTTATTAGCAGACTAAAACCAAAGTTGGGTCCTGCCAGACAAGCCTTAACACTATACGATTTATCAAGGGGGTCCCCATAACAACCCCGAACGGTTTAGGAGCGCTCAGTTATGGAATAAAACACCGGTAGCCAAAACTAAGGCGGAAACAACGGAACAAATCACCCGGCAAAAGGCTAGGCCTTCCGTTATTTACCAAGTATATAGGTGCATTAATTAAATAGCAGTTAAACATAATGATATCAATGTGCCCATGTTATCACATGTACCAGCTGGCACCTGCAACTAGCAATGCTATCCATTAGTGGTTGAGCAAGCCTACTTAGCCAAGCAATATTTGCTAGGAAAGGGAGGTGGTTGAGGTTTCATGGCAAAGACGGATGGCATTTATATCATGTGGTAGGTGATGTCCCACAAGCGTATGGGATCGCAGCAGTTTTCGAGGGTAGAGTATTCAACCCAAATTTGTTGGTTCGCACGATGGGAAGCGAAAGAATATTCTCAAGTATTAGCAGCTGAATGTGTCAGATTCAACCACACCTGAAAGATTAGTGTCTGCAAGCAAAGTATCAGTAGCAAAGTAGTATGATAGCAACGGTGCCAGAAACGATCTGTTGACGGCAGACTATTCCTAACTGTTGTATGAATGGCGCCAGCACGTTGACGGGGGATTATTCTTAAGAAGAATGCTTCCCCGGCTACGGCTCCAGAAAAGTCTTGCAACAAGTAGCAGCGAAGTATCAAGGAACAGCAGTAGCAGCAGCAGCAAAGTAACAAGTAACAGCGGCAGCAAAGTAACAAGTAATAGCAGCAGCAAAGTGGCAGAATCCCTTTTGTAGCAAGGGACAAGCCTAGACAAAGTAACATAGCGAGGACCAGTAGTAAAAGACTCGTAGGAAGTGGATCGGTGATGGATGAGTATGACGGATGTGATTCATCATGTAACAGCTATAACACGGAGAGATATGTAACTAGCTCCCGTTCGTCAACCTAATGTAGGCATGTATTCCGTATGTGGTCATACGTGCTTAGGGAAAAGAACTTGCATGACATCTATTGTCCATCCCTCCCGTGGCAGTGGGGTCCTAATGGAAACTACGGGATATTAAGGTTCTACTTTTAATAAAGAATCGGACCAACGCATTAACACGCGGTGAATACATGAACTCCTCATACTATGGTCATCTCCGGGAGTGGTTCCGGCTATTGTCACTCTGGGGTTGCCGGGTCATAACACATAGTAGGTGACTACAACTTGCAAGATAGGATCTAAAACACACATATATTGGCGACAACATAATAGGTTCAGATCTGAAATCATGGCACTCGGGCCCTAGTGACAAGCATTAAGCATAGCCAAGTAGTAGCAACATCAATCTAGAAATAGTGGATACTAGGGATCAATCCCCGTCAAGAACTAACTCGATTACATGATAGATCTCATCCAACTCATCATCGTCCAGCAAGCCTATGATGAGATTACTCACAAACGATGAAGAGCATCATGGAATTGTCGATGGGGAAAGGTTGATGATGACGATGGCGACGATTTCCCCTCTTCGGAGCCCGAAACGGACTCCAGATCTGCCCTCCAGATGAAGAACAGGATGTGGCGGCGCCTCCGTATCGCAAAACGTGATGAAACCTTCTCCCTGATTTTTTTTCCAGGCGAAACGGAAGGTATAGAGCTGAGTTTGGGGGCGGTGGTGCCATGTGGGCCCCACAAGCCTGCACGACGCGGCCATAGGGGGTGGTCGGGGCCTGTGGGCTTGTGGCCCACTGGCACGCCCCCTCTGGTGGATCTTTGCGCGGGTATTTTTCGTTTATTCCAGAAAAAATCTCAGTAAATTTTCAGGACATTCCGAGAACTTTTATTTCTGCACAAAAACAACACCATGGCAATTCTGCTGAAAACAACGTCAGTCCGGGTTAGTTCCATTCAAATCATGCAAGTTAGAGTCCAAAACAAGGGCAAAAGAGTTCGGAAAAGTAGATACGACGGAGACGTATCAGTAGGCAGCGGGCATGTAACAAAGGAAACGGGATTCTAAGCATAACAAAGCTAGAAACGGTGTCAAGGTCACGGTCATCTTGCCTGTGATTTCTTCAGACTGGAACGGCTCTTGTTCTTCCTACACGAACTCTCCAGAATCCACGTACTCGCTCTCCGTTCCCGATGCTACCCAAAGATAACATAACAGCAAGTCAACACCAGCAAAACATAATGCAACAACCAATATGATGCATGTGTGAAGAAGAAGGAATGCACCACTATTCTAGTCACTTTCACATGCATTAGTTGAGTTGTTTATATTCTGGACAGAACCTCATGTTAATTTACCTTTACATGCATGAACATGGCATAATCAGATGCAACACGAGAAAACGAACCAAAAAACCTATAAAGAACGTCGTGAACGGAGTCTCGGATCAACCAAAAACTACAAAACAAGTTACGAAGGTCTACGGGTTCAAAACAGCCACAAACACAATTATATGGGCACTCACTGGTGTAACCAGGTTGCCAAATGAACAAGCACAAAAATACAAGTGGAATGGTGTTTTTAGAACACACAAAATCATCCCCCATAGCTAACACAAGCTCAAAAACCAGTTTGACACTAATCTATTTTTAACAGCAACATAGCACTTTGACTACATGATCTACATCAGCTACAACCCTCTAAATAATTCAAACAAGATATGAAACTGAAGCCATCCAAGTGCATTATAACCTCTAACAAGTAGCTAAATAAAAGGGATCACACATCAACAGATATACAACCCCTAACTTGGACAAAATATCACAGATTGGGACTTAGTGAAAATTGCAGATTTTCACCAGCTGCTTATGCTCTGAAGCATTTTGGCAGCCTCCAAACTGATATCTACAGGAGGTATCTGGACATGAAATTTTACATAGAGCTAGACAAACATAACAGCAAACAAACATTAGTTTGTTGCTTGGGCTAATTCCCAACAAAGGAGCAGAGATGAACAACACAACAGGGGAAGAAAATAACTTCAGATAAGTGAGGGTTGTCACCCACAAATATTTAAAAGAATTTCCAAATAAGATGAACATTTTTAAAGCCCCAAAACAGAAACTTAATTCTGCCTAAAAATATAAAGGAGAGGGGGTTATTTGGGCTATGGTGCAACTAAGAATTTGAATGACCTTGTTGCACCTACACCATACTTCACAAGCACAAGCCACATGCAATCACATCACCAAGGTAGTCACCACCACAAGAACAAGATGATATGCATGATGCATGAGGTGCACATGAAATGCTAACCACATGAAGTGACAATCACCTCCATAACATAGGTTCAACAATGTTACCACAAATGGAAAGGCTTACAAAATAGGAAAGAAAACATATGGGCTATTACGGCTGCCCTACATGATCAAGGCATCTATGTAATTCTATTGCTATTGCTATGCTCGGTTTGTTGGGATCCGATGGATTATGAGATTATGTTCAGATTGTTATGAGTTATATATTTGATTATCCTTTTATATTATGTTGCTTAGTGATTCATGCATGTTCTCCGTTGCTATTTATTGCTTTGGCCGAGTAGTAGATTGTAACTCCAAGAGGGAGTGTTATGCATGATTGTGGGTTCATGCCCCTCGATGTCTAGCTTGAGTGACAGAAACATGAGACTAGGGGATGTGTTGTTGCCACCAGGGAGAAAATAACGGTGCTTGTGACCATGGTTGCGAGGATTCTTTACCTTACGCATAGTTCGTTAATGCAGTTGTCTGTTGCTTTGAGTTTACACTTTGGGTGGGGCTCGCAACTTAATACCGGCAAGATGTTCTGGAGACATATCTCAAGGTGGATGATTAGTAAGTAGATGCTGATGAATAAACGGTCTACTTGTCTTGGTGTACTGCCCCTTACTATTGGACATCTAACTATCAAGTAGCATAATTAGCATTGCGGTGCGTTCATAATTCTGTCAATTGCCCAACTGTGATTTGTTTACCCAAGCATAGTTGTTTATCGTCTTTTGGGAGAGAGACATCACTAGTGAACATCACGTGACTCCGGTCCATATCACCATCATTGTTTACACCTCCATCATTTACCGTTTTCATTTACTTTTCCGTTGCAATCACTATTACCTTCCCGCTTGTGTTTTGATCCTTTGCAAACTACAAGGCCGGAGAGATTGACAACCTCTCTGTACTCGTTGGAAGCAAAGTTATTTGTTGTGTGTGCAGGTTCACGTCTTCTGCTAGCGCCAGGGTGGAAGACACCTACTTGTTGATCCTAGGAGTCCTCCTGGTTCGATAAACCTTACAGTTCCCGTGTGAGGGAAAACTTGCTGCTGACTACATCTCAACCTTCCACTTGGGGTAACCAACGAGTTGCGAGAAGTATATATATCATCTCGTCATCAAGCAAAGTTTTCTTGCGCCGTTGTCGGGGACTCCAGTCTTCAAGATAGGAGAGTTGCACGATATCCTTTACCTTTGCTTTTCAGTCTTGTTAGTTTGCTTTTTAGTTTTTGCTTTAGAGTCTTATACCAAAAACTACAAAAAAAATAGTTGCTTTGTTCTTGCTTGTTGCCGCTGCTATGGGTTCCAGTGAAAACACCAAGTTGTGTGACTTCACAAGTCACAACAACAATGACTTTATCTGCACCCATATTGCTGCTCCCGCCACTGGAGCCACGTCCTATGAGATTAAACCTGCTTTACTGAACCTTGTTATGAAAGATCAATTCTCCGATGATGGGGATGATGCTGCCTTGCACTTGAACAATTTTGTTCAGCTCTGTGATATGCAAAAATATAAATAAGTAGATGGTGATATTGTTAAACTTAAGCTTTTCCCTTTCTCCTTGAGAGGAGGAGCTAAAGTGTGGCTTCAATCTTTGCCTAGTAATAGCATAGATTCTTGGGATAAGTGCAAAGATTATTTTATTGGAAAGTATTACCCGCTTGCTAAGATTATCCAGTTGAGGAGTAACATTATGAATTTTAGGCAATTGGATAATGAACATGTTGCTCAAGCTTGGGAACGTATGAAATCTCTTGTTAAGAATTGCCCTACACATGGTTTGACTACTTGGATGGTTATCCAAATTTTCTATGCAGGATTGAACTTTACCTCACGGAATCTGTTAGACTCGGTCACGGGAGGAACCTTTATGTCAACTACACTTGGTGCTGCCACAAAGCTATTGGATGAGATGATGAAAAATTATTCTCAATGGCACACCGAGAGAGCTCCAACAGGTAGGAAGGTAAACTCTATTGAGGAGATCTCCTCCCTTAATGATAAGGTTGACATGATCATGACTCTACTTACTAAGCAAGCTCATATTGATCCTCATGATGTTCCTTTAAATTCTTTGGTTGCTCAATAAAGAGAGCAAGTGGATGTTAATTTTATCTCTAGGAACAACTTCAATAATAATGCTTATAGGAGTAATTTTGGTAGCAATCCTAGACAGTTCCCATCCAACAACTATGGGAACCGCGACACCTATAGTTACACTCCTAATGATAGAAGAATGCCTAGTTATGAAAAACTTTTAGAGATAGACAAGGCTACAAAGAATTATATGCACACCCAATATTAACAAAACAAGGCCTTCCCTAGACAATTAGATGAGCATTCTTCTATCTTGCAAAACATTGGAAGACAACTTGAGAGCCTGAATAGTGAGATTTCCAATCTCCAAACTAGACTCACCACCACGGAGACCCAAGTCTCCAATATGGTCATCCCTATTTCCTCCGAGCATTGATGAGCCACATCCAAAAATATCCACCGACCCAAGATTTTATCCCTATTTCCAGGTTTCCATCAGTAACACTTCCACAATTTCTTGACTTATCTAACTTGAAGTTCTTCATTGACCTGCAATCCATTTATTTTCAGAACTGTTTAGGAGCCATTGCTGGTTCACATGTACCTATAACTGCAACACCTGGGATTGCCACTCCATTTCGGAATAGGAAGGGCACCCTCAGTCATAACATCATGATTGCATGCGACTTAGATCTACGATTCACTTTCATATCATGTGGCTGGGAGGGTTCAGCAACAGATGCCAGAGTTCTTCAATCTGCGATGATGACGGGATTTAGAGTACCCGAAGGCAAGTTTTACCTAGTTGATGGGGGTTATGCAAACACTCAGTCATTTCTGACACCTTATCGGGGTGTCCGATATCATTTGAAGGAATTTGGCCATGGACACGCTCGGCCACAAAACCACGTGGAATTGTTCAACCATCGGCATGCTATTCTATGCAACCATGTGGAAAGGTCCCTAGGAATTCTTAAGAAGCGGTTCCCAATTCTTCATGTTGGCACACTACATACAATCGAGAACCAAGTGAAACTTCCCGCTGCTGCTGCAGTTCTTCACAATATCATCAAGATGCATAATAGAGACGAGACTTGGCTTGACAACCAGCCCAATAACATAGCGCCAAATGATTTTGTTGATCTCCCAAATGATGATGAGAATAACTATGGGGACAACGGCTTAGGGAACACTTTCAGGGATGAAATCGCAATGCAAATGTGGTAGGCATATCATCCTGAATAACCAACATTGTGGTGTCTTTATTAATCATATATACATATGCATTAATTAACTTATGTCGTCTTCATCATCTAACAATGTAATCCTTGTTGAATGCAGATATATATCCAAAGGGGTCTCCAAAGTACAATCTTATGAAAGCGGTTGGACATGATCTTGCGGAAGACGGGCATCCATGCTTTGCTGCCACAAGTCTCCTTCACACAGTGCCGCCCGCAAACATGTCACACGGCATTTGCCGATCAAACAGGTGTTCATGTTGTGATGAACAATTCACTTTTGTTGATCGAACATCTTGTATTTCTCATTTGGACCATGGCTGTGTGAAATTTTGTTGCTGGAAAAGATCACACATGGCATTTGATTCCAAGTAATGATGTTAGAAAAATTTATGTTGTCGTTGTGATATACTCCATGCATGTGATGATATATCGATAGAAATTCATGCAAAATTGTGTTGTTGCTACAAAATTATCCCATGTAGCAGTTTAAATTTTTATTTGGAGACCTTTATAATTTTTAGCAAACTCTTCTTGGTAAAAGATTACATTTTTAGACGTTTCACAATATTGCATTCCCTGCCTACCAAATGTTTGATTCCTATAGAGAGGATTGTGATTGGAGGGGTTTGAGGGGTTTCAAGTGGATTTGAGGGGATTGGGTGAAAGAGGGGGATTCATCAAATACCCTGAAATCTCCTCCCCTCAAAACCACCTCAATCCCCTCCTACCAAACGAGGCCTAAGGGCTTGCTTGGTTAATCCCTCCCACAAGAAGATTAGAGAGGATTAGACGGGATTAAGGTGAATTTTGTTTTGTAGGGGATTTAATCCCTTTCAATCCCCTTCAAATTTCAACAAACCGAACCAGGCCTAAGAAAGGTCACAAGAGGTACATGAAATTCAAGGAATAGGAGAGATAGAAAGTGTGGAAATGGGTTACTCGTCCGCATGAGAAAACACCTCTCATGTGCATGTAAAGAACTGAAGCTACAACTGGACCGAAGCTATTAAGGAAATTCATTTCTTTCTACTTCCTCCGTCACGATTTAGAAAGCACACATGGAAAATCTCTGGAACCAAGGCAGTCACCGATTGGTTGTGAGATGTAGCAGGTGTAAATGGTAATGCGCCTAATCAACTGAGAAAATACTAGTACTAATACGTGAGCAGCAAATTGGGAGGGCGCATGCATGAATACTACTAGTACTAATTAATAGGAGTAATTGCTTTCGTGCCTTAAACCTTGTCTAATTTGGAAACGCACGCAAGTTTAACTGTGCCTTCTAAACCGTGACGGAAGGAGTAGTGTAAAACAACCTTTTTCCACGACAAACGAAACTTATGTACAACTGGCAAGCAATAAGCAATGAACAATGATGAGAGGGAATAACGAGGAACAATTTCACTATTTAAAACGCATTGATGAATAGAGCAAAACCATGCCTAAAAAGAACCAGGTTCAGACACCTTCAGATGATATCAACGAAGCAGCAGTATGCTGAGGAGCAAAGATAAAACTTCATGTTACGCCATTATAATTGTCACTGAAACGGAAAGAAGGAAGCTCCCTCAAAAAAAAAAAAGGAAGCACTTCAATGTTAAATTTTGTCCAGCGGGCAACACAGGGTAACAGATTTAGATTCAGACTTCCAGGTTTAGCCATCCACAAAGTAAGTAGCCTTCAGGCTCAGTTGAAAGCTCTGAGCCGGAAGAACCACAAGATTACATAAAATCCACGACTCTAAATTTCTGTAAGTCGATGGCGCGTCATAGCCAACGATCTAGCACCAAGACAGGAAATATAGACAGTTGAAGCAAGATAGGACCCTTGTCTTTTATGGCATCATAAACCAACAGGCATGGAGATGCAAAATTAGCATACTGCTCCTACAACATAGAGCACTGCTAGTTTTTCCTTTAGAACAATCCGCTATTATTTCAGAATGATATTGATATCAATATACCATCTCTCACATGGAAAAAATGCTACGAAATCATAATCCAGTCCAAACAGTCTCAGTAATCCTCGGCTATAAAGGCAGAGAAAAACAGTACCATGAACAATACAGCTAGGAGTCTAGAACAAGAACGCTTCTAGCGCCAAATCAACCACATTCTGAAACTTATCATCTTTAGAGCCAGAGATCACACAGGAATAAAGTAATCTAACAGAAGATGAATGCCATGTAGCCTGTTCAAGTGATAACTAAAAGGAGACATCTTGCATAGGGTAGACAGCAATCAGCAATCTGAAAGAACCTCAGGGGAAGTGTTCGTTAAGAACCTCGATGGATGCGCACTAAGCCGCATCTACATTCCATCAATCCTCCCTCGTCCGCCACGATTCATATATATCTCTCAAAACTTCTCGTCGAACAGAAAGAATATCTTCTGGAGAGAGATGATCCTAACCTTGCATTCCAGGTACATGTATCTTGTGTGTGTGTGTGTGTGTGTGACAACAGAAATGTACACATTCAAGAAAATGGAAGGCAACAAGTACATCACCCTTGACAACGGTGGAAACAAATGAATAAACACAAAGGTATACATGTGGCCTAACCAACAAGGCTGCAAACTAATCTAGGATAACTGCGGAGAGTAAACCAACAAATCAGCATCCTGCAGTATAACTCAACGCCATAATACGGACCGTACATTAACTACAGTAAGCTTGCAAAGTAGTAAGCTTGATATACAATATTGACATGTAGCTTATGCATAACATGATCAGATGTGGGCATTGTGGATTCCAGTTTACCAATCAAAGAAGAATTCAGAGAAGCCTATACCTAGAACATCTTTACTGATGCATAATTTGATATAACTAATCCATCAGGCCACTGCTAGGAATAACAAAGAAAAGAACGACATCCATTGAAGCATCATTAGCATTTCCTCGGACAGTGGACATAAAAGAACATTAATATTTCCTCGGTCTAGTGCTAGAGATAGCTATGAAGCTAGACATAAAAGTTTGTTCCTCAACAATTTAATCTAAGCTCAATGAAAACACATCAAAAGGAATATCTCAAAATCTTTTTCAGATGACCTGCCAAACATTCGACCTTCCAGCTATAATTAAGTATGGTAGTCATGATCTGGATACCTATTTCCAGTACCAACACCAACACCAACATATGCAACCTTACAAACATAAAGCAGACACAGTACTCACTCATCATCATCTTCAATGTAGATGTCACTCGTTGACATAACCTTCCTTGCGCCCCTCGAAACCAGGGCGCATAAGCTTCTTCTCGCGCTTCTCTATTTTGCGCGCCTTCTTCTCCTCTGCCCGGCCCTGGATGTTCTCCTTCCGCTTATTCTGCTTCTGCTTCTTCTTGATGTCCACGGTCCTCTGCCTGTCCTTCCACTCATCTGCGTGCTTCTGCTGCCTCTTCTTATCCTTCTTCATGCTCTCTTTAATCAACTTGGGGTTGTCGTGCACCTTCTCCCCAGCTGCGCGCCTTGTTGCCACATCCCAGGCCATCTTGGTGGCCTTTTTAGGATCCTCCTTTGCCCGCTGCATCCGCTTAGCCTGCTCCAGCTCCTTCTTCTTGTTCTTGACCCTCCTCTTCTTCCTCCGCCTTGCTTCCTTTGGATCGACCAACACATTGCCATACATGATATCTGGTGCCTTCTCTTCCCCTTCCTTCTTGTGCTTCTTCCCATCCTTACCCTCTGTGTCATCCTCACGCTTCCGCTTTGTACCATCCTCCTTCCCCTTCAATTTAGCACCCTTTGCCTTCTTACCCTTCTCCTTCTGGGGCTTATTCAGGAACTCTGGCCTGGTGCACCGGTTCCCACGAAGCTCTGTAATGCGGCGATGAAGCCGCTCTCGCAGCTCCTCGTAAGTCACCGATCGGTCTTCAGAAACAACTGCTGCTGGGGCGATCTGCATCTCCTCCTCCTCATCCTCTTCCTCCTCTTCTTCATCTCCCTCTTCGTTGTCCTGGTCGTCGTCGCCACCCTCTGAGGTGGCCTCGTCGTCGGACTCCTGGCTTTCGTCTTGTGACTTATCCTCCTCCTCTTCCTTCTTCTCCTCCGCCTCTTGGTCGGCAACGGACTTCTTGAGAAGGTCGAGGGTGGAGGAAGGCGGCCCCGCGGGGTCGAGGCGGGCTCGGCGGGCAGCCTTGATATTGGCGCGGGACTGAGCCTTCATGGCCGCCTTGGCGGCCTTGGAGAGGCCTTGGTAGTAGGGGCGAACGTCATCGTCGGCGGAGAGGTAGAAGCGCGGGGGTATAAGCTGCACGAGGGCGTCGAAGAACATGGAGTGCCCATGGATACCGTCGCAGTCAGCTGCTGCTGCTAGGAGCTCGGCGGCCTTGGCGCTGGCAACGGCGGAATCGTGGTCGGCAGCCGCAGCGGCGGCGGCGGCGGCGGCGGAGGCCGAGGGTTTCCTGCCCATTGCGGTAAGCGTTTGGAGGGTTTCAGCGATGGAGGGGTTTGCTGTCTCTGGCCTTCAAGGGGTCTATATTATGGCTGCAATTGTGCTTTTAGTTTGATGGGCCATACTGGGCTTCTAATGACCAACTACGGCGTAAGGGGTGAGAGCGCGAGGCCCTTCCTTCCGTCTGAACCCACTCTTTCCAAATCAACTAACTAAGAGCAATGACCGTAATATAAAAGTAAAAATAAAAACTGTTTACAGTTTCGATAAAAAAAGACGTCTAGCAGATCCTCAAAACTCGTTCGGCCCTTAAATTTTTTATGAAAGGGCACTGAATATCCATTCACGAAAATTTTATATGTACATATTCGAAGACAGTATACAGTTTAACACGTAGACCGGTCAAACTTCGTGAGAGCACACGGGTCGCCGCAGAACTGGCCGCAATCTACCCGGAACTCAAGGGAATCCATCGCCGCATATCTGAAGAAGCCATAGCACGCCAGAATTTGCCGCCGCCGGTTCGACTTGCGGCCGGCTCGACCTCCATTATCGAGGCGAGGCCGTCGACGGGCAGGGCGGAGCAGGCCACCGGCGGCCCGAATCAGAGCGGGCGGGGAGAGAGGGGCACACGCTGATAGAGGCGAAGTTGTCCCTGTCTTTCGATGAGATGGTGGTTATCGGTTTTGGTGGAGTAGACTTTGACGATCCGACTACGAACATGTGACGACGTCCCGCCTTAGCAATCGATAAATCAACTCCGAGAGGTTATTGACCAGGCCGGAGCACGATCAACCTAACCACAAGGGTATGTTTCCTGCACGCAAACGAAGAACAAGCAAGACTCTAAGATTGCAATCTGGATATTGTGAAAATAGTAGGAAAGCTTTATTGATGAAAATGAGGTTCTATGATGCCTTTGTCTCGTCATGGAACACAAACGAAGAACGCGAAGTTGCAGCTATGGCGAACTTGTAATCTAAACAAAACTCAAGTCTAAACGGCGCCCTAAGGGTTGTATATATGGGGGGAATAGAGGAGGAATTTTGTGACCCCTTGGAGGAGGGGTCCGAAATCGACCCTAACTCAGTTTCCCCACACATATGAACTATAAAATTAGCCTATAATATGGTATTTCGAAATTACATGGGCCTGGCCCAAAAATAAGGTGGTGTGGCATCTATAATAGCCTATGGACAAAATTTATAAAGTGGTGTCTGGAATATTTCGTCCAAGCCTTCATGCTCTCCTTATGGTGGCTTTAAAGTGCGAAAATCACTAGTGGAAGCTTCATTGTTCTTTCCCGCGCGTGCACCTTCTTATCCATGCTTGATCCCGCTCCAACGGATATCCTTCTTGTCCATGCTAGGTCCTTCATTCATAAGTACAACAAAAGTATTTAACTTAGGCAGCATCATATGTTCATGAACATTAGAAGGATTTTCAAGAAACGAAAGTACCTTGTCATTCAATTGGCGTGTGCGAGCTCTAGTAACTGGTCCAATATGTATAGCAGGTGGGTGTGTGAATGTAACAATGATATTGATGTCCTCATCATCCTCCCATTCTTGAACTGAAGACGTCCTGGACGGAAACTCATCTTCCTCACCCATATATGGCTTCAAATCTGCAATGTTAAAAGTGGGACTAACCCCAAAATCTGCACGCTGCTCAAGTCTATATGCATTATCATTTATTTTCTCTAACACCTTGAAAGGATCATCAGCACGTGGCATTAGCTTTGACTTGCGCAAATCAGGAAACCTATCCTTACGCAAATGCAACCAAACAAGATCTCCATGTGCAAAGATAACATCTTTTCTACCCTTATCTCAAGTAAGTTTATATTTAGCATTCATACGCTCAATGTTTTCCTTAGATAACTCATGCATCTTTAATATCAAATCAACACATTCTTTAGCATCAAAATTAACCTTCTCTGAAGATGGAAGAGGTAACAAATCAATAGGTGTACGAGGTAAGAAACCATACACAACTTTAAAAGGGCACATCTTAGTAGTAGAATGCAGCGAATGATTATACCCACATTTTCCGTTTTTTCTTCAAACAACCCTAAGTATAGTAGACAATGATCTATTGACTATTTCAGTTTGTCCATCAGTTTGGGGTGACATGTAGTACTAAAAGTAAGTTTTATCACCAACTTAGCCCATAAACATCTCCAAAAATGGATAAGAAATTTAGCATCACGATGTGAAACAAATCGTATTTGGCACACCATGCAAGCGAATAATTTCACGACAGAACAAATCAGCCGCATTAGCAGCACCATCACTTTTACGACATGGTATAAAGTGTGCCATTTTTGAAAATCTGTCCATGACAACAAATATGTTATCCCTCCTCTTCTTTGTTCGAGGTAGACCTAAAACAAACTCCATAGATATATCCTCCCAAGGAACACTAGGTACAGGCAAAGGCATATATAAACCATGAGGATTGAGTCGTGACTTAGCTTTTTGACATTTCGTGCAGCGAGCAACAAAACGCTCAACATCCCGTCGCATCTTTGGCCAAAAGAAAATGTGTAGCAAGTACATCCTCCGTCTTCTTTACGCCAAAGTGTCCCATCAATCCTCCTCCATGCGCCCCTGTAACAACAAAAGACGAATGGAGCTAACTGGAATGCATAGCTTGTTAGCATAGAACACAAATCCATCATTGATGATGAACTTGTTCCATGTTCTCCCTTCTTTACAATTCTCCAACACATCTTTAAAATCAACATCATGCACATATTGATCTGTGATGGTCTCCAAACCAAATATTTTAAAGTCAAGTTGTGAAAGCATAGTATAATGACGAGACAATGCATCATCAATAACATTTTATTTACCCTTCTTGTGTTTAATGATGTACGGGAAAGTCTCAATGAATTCAACCCATTTAGCATGTCTACGGTTCAGTTTTGCTTGACTTCTAATATGTTTCAATGATTCATGATCAGAATGTATGACAAATTCTTTGGGCCATAAATAATGTTGCCATGTTTCCAAAGTCCGAACAGGAGCATATAATTCCTTATCATAAGTAGAATAATTCAGACTAGGCCCACTCAATTTTTCAGAAAATATGCAACAGGTTTACCATCTTGTAATAACACACCTCCTAATCCAATTCCACTAGCATCACATTCAAGCTCGAAAGTCTTTTTAAAATCAGGAAGTTGGAGTAAAGGAACATGTGTTAACTTATCTTTCAAAACCGTGAAGGCTTCTTCCTGTGCGGTACCCCAAGCATAAGGCACGTTCTTCTTTGTAAGCTCATTGAGAGGTGCAGCAATGGTGCTGAAATCTCTCACAAAACGCTTATTGAACCCGGCGAGTCCAAGAAAACTCCTTGCTTGTGTGACCGTTTTGGGCTGCGAGCGACTCTCAATAGCTTCAATCTTGGCTTTATCAACTTCAGTTCCCTCTCAAGTAACAACATAGCCAAGAAAACATACTCAGTCGGTGCAAAAGGTGCACTTCCAAGGTTACTGGAAAAACGTGCATCACGTAGAGCAATAAAAATAGCACGTAAATGATCCAAGTGTTCCCCTAAAGATCTACTATAAATCAGTATATCATCAAAGTAGACTACCACAAATCGTCCAATGAAAGCACGTAAAACCTCATTCATTAATCTCATAAAAGTGTTAGGTGCATTAGCTAACCGAAAAGGCATAACTAACCACTCATCTAATCCAAACTTAGTTTTAAATGTTGTTTTCCATTCATCTCCCAATTTCATCCAAATTTGATGGTGTCCACTACGCAAATCAACTTTGGAAAAATTTGTAGAGCCACTTAATTCATCAAGCATATCATCTAGCCTAGGAATAGGATGATGATAACGAATAGTAATATTATTATTGCCTCTACAATAAACACACATAAGCGATGTACCATCCTTTTTCGGCAATAGAATAATAGGAACAACACACACTACTAGAATCTGGGAATTTGCTATCAGCCAGTTCTTTGCCATCTGTTGGCTGATGGCAAAGAGCCTCTTTGCCGTCAGTTGCCGTAAAACATACGACAAAGGCTTGGCTGATGGCAAAACCCCTGTTTGCCATCAGCCAAGTCTTTGTCGTCTGCGAGCAGACGACACAAAAGGAGAAGGCAGACGACAAAGAGCTCAGGCCCCACCCCCCACTTTGTCGCGTGCCAGCAGACGGCAAAGGGGATGGCCCATAACGGCCGACGCCACCCCCACCCCCCCTCTTTGCCGTCTGCCGCCACCTCTTTGACATCTGTTAGCAGATGACAAAGGGGATGACCCCAGAACGGCCAGCGCCAACCCCCACCCACCCCACCCTCTCTCTCTTTCTCTATGTCTCTCTCGCCCCGCACCACCCCGAGCGCCGCCCCACACCACCACAGATCTCCACGTCAGTCACCCCTCGTCGGGCCTCCTCCCTACGCCGGCCCCCACCCCGCAACAGGCCACCCCTCCCTGCGCGGACGCCCATGTCCTGCAACCGGCTCCCTTCCCAGCTCGCTGCCCTTGTCGGCCCCGGCGCCCCTGCAGGTCAGCGCCCCACCGCCCCGGCCACCCCTCACCGGGCCTCCTCCCTGCGTCGCCCCCACCTTGCAACCGGCCATTCCTCCCCGCAACCGGTGCTCCTCCCTACGTCGGCGCCCCTGCCCTGCAACCGGCGCCCCTTCCCCGCCTGGCGCCCCGGCCCCCCACTGCACGAGGTGATGTTTTTTTCCTGTTTTTTCACATCTATGCTGATATTTTTTAAACTTTTGATTGGATTTTTACATCTATACTAATACTTTGGCACCCATCTAGCAATTAATTAAGCACATAAACTTTTGATGGGGGGAGGACACATTGAAACACACAAGAGACATAACACAAAAATATTTCAAGTCCTGAATATTGTAGAAATATCAAACATGTAACGGTATAAGATTTATGAAAAGGAAACGACATTTCTACTAGTTTGAATGAAGATCTATGTCCCCCCCCCCCCGAATAAGCTTCGGATTCTTTGTTGTTCTAGAACTTCCACATATACCTGAATATTTTGCTCGGGGTGTCATATATACTGAACTGAGAATGGGAACATTATGACTAGTGGGTTGCTCTGTGACATCTACCTACACAGTTGCATTTTCAACACCGATTTGTTGCCTCTGGAATGAATAAAGAGAGATTGGTGGAATTGTTGGTATTACTTGAGCCTGGTGGACGTATATGTCTCTTTCTCTTTCTTTCTCTATGTCTCTCTCGCCCCACACAACCCCGAGCGCTGCCCCACACCACCACAGATCTCCACGTCAGTCACCCCTCGTCGGGCCTTCTCCCTACGCCGGCCCCCACCCCGCAACAGGCCACCCCTCCCTGCGCCGACACCCCTATACTGCAACCGGCTCCCTTCCCCGCTCGCCGCCCCTGTCGGCCCCGGCGCCCCTGTAGGTCAGCGCCCCACCGCCCCGGCCACCCCTCACCGGGCCTCCTCCCTGCGCCGCCCCCACCTTGCAACCGGCCACTCCTCCCCGCAACCGGTGCTCCTCCCTACGTCGGCGCCCCTGCCCTGCAACCGGCGCCAGTTCCCCGCCTGGCGTCCCACCGCCCCGGCACCCCGGCCCCCCACCACGCGAGGTGATGTTCTTTCCTGTTTTTTCACATCTATGCTGATATTTTTTAAACTTTTGATTGGATTTTTACATCTATACTAATACTTTGGCACCCATCTAGTAATTAATTAAGCACATAACTTTTGATGGGGGGAGAACACATTGAAACACACAAGAGACATAACACAAAAATATTTCAAGTCTTGAATATTGTAGAAATATCAAACATGTAACAGTATAAGATTTATGAAAAGGAAACGACATTTCTACTAGTTTGAATGAAGATCTACGCCCCCCCCCCCCGAATAAGCTTCCGATTCTTTGTTGTTCTAGAACTTCCACATATACCTGAATATTTTGCTCGGGGTGTCATATATACTGAACTGAGAATGGGAACATTATGACTAGTGGGTTGCTCTGTGACATCTACCTACACAGTTGCATTTTCAACACCGATTTGTAGCCTCTGGAATGAATAAAGAGAGATTGGTGGAATTGTTGGTATTACTTGAGCCTCGTGGACGTATATATAGGAGTATTTGATCTTTTTGGAGTATAAAACATAAGGAGGACATGAGAGTGCATTCAACATGTATGTCATCGAGCCGTCAAAGAAACTTCAATCAGGGACACCCGTTCTTGCCCTTCCCAGTTAGTTTGACTGGTAAGATCGAGGAGGTAGAGAGGAAAGAGACCACCCATCTCTGAAAGTGGCAAGCATGGCTGGCGGAAGGTCGGGTTGACGCCAGGGCATTGGTCCAGCATACCACCTGCTCGCAGAGATCATGGGGCTCCGGGATGGCGCCACGACTCACATCTCTGCCGGTGACGGCCATAGAAGGATTGGTCGGCGGCGGCGTAATATAAAAAGTGTCATAAATAAAAGAGGGGAGGAGAAGAATCGGTAAGATATCTAAGAGGTTTATTCTGGGAGAGGTTCGGTCGAAATAGTGGAAGAGATACCGGCGACGATGAGAGTTACAGCCGAGAAGATGACCGTGAACGACCTAGTGCGGCCGTTGACATCCATGGGCTATACATCTAGATAGACTTGGCGCGGAGAGAGTTAAGACGCACAACCGATTGCATTCAAAGTTGATCCAACGCCTAATAATAATTCAGGTAACGTGGCTGCGTGAGAAGCCAGGAAAATCAGCTAGTGGGGTGCTCCTGTTTATATATAGAAGATTCACTTGGGAAAGTAAATATATTATATATCCCTTTCGTTGTGATGTCATGGAGGAAGAGGGAAAGCAATGCATGTGCGGTGTGCCCTTATGTCCTTGAAACAATGTCGATGTGCGCATGTTCGTAACCTCCTGTCATTGTCGTTGCATAGGCGCGTCCACCATTAATATCCATGTTGATTGCATGAAAGAATTGGCAGTGGTAAAAAGCACTCATGATAGATTCTAATTGCTTCAAAACATGTTTTTGAAATAGTAATATGATTTTTTCATAGTTTGAACTGTCAATGTTGTGATGTGAATTTTCTAAATCTTTTTCACTCAGTAAAATTTACAAGCTTTGTGCTACTTCATCTCCTTTGAATCATCGTCGTCGAAGTTTTTGGTCTGTGATCCCACCGTTGTTCGACTACTTCCTCTACAGCTGAGGGTGAGCTACGAATCCACCTTCACCTCCTACGCTCTTTTAATCATGTCAGTAGATTTCATTTTCATGTTAAGTCGCGTAACCTAGGTGTCTCCCATAAGAAAGGGTTGCATCGGTAAATATGCATTCAGTTGCATATTTATCACCATAAATCATTCGGATTGTGCAACGATTTCCACGGGCAGCCCGAGGATGTCTAGATTGGGTATGTTCTCCATTCTCTACCCCATTTCAAGACAAAGTTTCCGCGGTGCCTCCCCGTTGTTCTCTGGATGCACATTCTCTCAGCTTTTTGCCGAGACGTGTATTTGGAGAACAGTGGGGAGGTGCTTCTGAAATTTTGTTTCGAAATGGGGTAGAGCATGGATAAAGTACTCACTCTACACATACTCGGGTGGGATTAGGAACTATCTTTACCTATTAGCGTGTAGGTTGCTTGGACGTAATAAAATTGACAAACCAGATTAACTCATGAATATACATGTTGAATATATATATGGTATCTTTAGCACCCAGGCAAGATGAGTGATCGTGCGTGGATGTACACCGGTCACATTAGTCAGAAAGAGATGACCAAAGAATGGTTTATAAAAACCAAGGAGTTTGTGAAAGTCGCATTTGCAAATGCGCGGAAACAAACTGGTGCCCCTGTCCTGGGTGCGACAACTATAAAAAGAGGACAGAGGCTATAATGATTAAACACGTGTAGAGGAAACAAATTGGTGCCCCCGTCCTTGGTGTGCTTTGCCGTACAAATTTCCCCGGGTTTGTCACGTTGCCCGGTGAGGGTCAGTTTCCTACACTAGGATTTACCTGGTAGCACTACCAGGCTGCCCAGGCCCCGCCGGAGGAGAGATTATCGATGGTGTCCTCTGCCACACGAGGTCCGAGATGATCAACAACTTTTGTGTAATTTCTCCTTTTACACAATCTAAAATTAACAATATAGCTTGTTATTGTACTAATCGGTGTTGTCTTGTTTGATTTCAGACCTTCTACAAGTGTGAGGAGGGATATGAGGAGGGAGCAACCACAGTTATCGTGGCTGAGTGCACGCGCCTTTTATAGAACTTATGCCATGAGGCTCGGACACGCGCTATTCGAGACTACTATGCCACACGTGATATTAAGAAGGAGAAGAAGGACTGCCGCGCAAAGTATCTGAAGAAGGAACAGTACATGAAGGTAATTACCTATTCTTAAGGCCTTGTACGTAGTTTTCTTGATTTGATTTGTAGGCATAGCGCTCAAAATTCTCTTTACTAACTTACAAGTGCCCCCGAGAAGGTGTGCGAATAAGATGGATTGTTGGGAGGCATTGGTGGATGAGTAGTGCACAGGCAACTGGCGAGCCGTCCATGATAATGCGAAGGACCGACGTGCCCAAATGGTTGGTGTGCCACACCATCAAGGCAACACCAACTTATTTCAGTTCGGACGGAACTGGGTATGTGGTTTGCTTCATGATTTCATGCAATTCATTCTTCATGCTAGCTTGAGGCCTTTACTAATAGTTTGTTCCTCTCTTTTAGGCGCATCACAATAAGACACATGTGCCAGAATTGTACGACCTCTATGGCATGGCCCATACTGCTTCACACAAGAAGTCCAAGGCATTCTCTGAGTATAACCTCGATCATCCAGAAAAGTTCACCAACATCTCCTCCCACAACAAGCTCATGAGAAACAGGGGCGAGGGGGAGGCTAGGAAAGTGGAGAACTTTAACCCGAGCCAGGAACCTTTGGATCCAGAGCTGGTGATGATATCTAGTGGCGGGAGGCCCCATGGCTTGATAGCCATCGGAGATGGGCTGATACATTGTCCACCCACTCTCCTGGAGATCAAGGCGCGCCAGTCAAGCTCATGTCCTGAGATAAGGCCTTGTCCACGGCCAGTCGATCTCGCCATCGAGGTTAGTTATACGGACTCAGAAAACTTTCATCCATTACATTATGTGTGTGGCCATCGATAATTACAATGATAATGAGGAGTGGTGTGATGTCTGTTGTGTATCCCTTGCAACGGTGCCAGAAATAGTTGTGTCGCCGGCACCAGGAATCCTTCAGCTGCGGCTACGCCTTAAGGGACTTCCTAGGCAAGTATGAAAAGGATTTCCCCCGTGGCCTTGGAGCCTTGCGTTGGTGTTCCCTCGAAGCGGAAAGGGTGATGTAGCACAGCGGTGGTAAGTATTTCCCTCAGTTTGAGAACCAAGGTATCAATCCGGCGGAAGAGTATCTCAAGATCCTGCACAAACACAAAAGCTTGCACCCAACGCTATGAAGGGGTTGTCAATCCCTTATAGATTGTCTGCCAAGTGAGAACTGAAAGCAACAAAGTAACAAAGCAAAGTAAAAGCGGAGGTATAAACGATGGATGTGAATAGACCCGTGGGCCGTAGTGTTTACTAGTGGCTTCTCTCATGAAAGCAAGTAGACGGTGGGTGAACAAATTACTGTCGAGCAATTGATAGAACCGCACAAAGTCGTGGCGATATCTATGCAATGATTATATCTATAGGCATCACGTCCAAAACAAGTAGACCGATACTTTCTGCATCTACTACTATTACTCCACACGTCGACCGCTATCCAACATGCATCTAGTGTATTAAGTCCATAAGAACAGAGTAACGCCTTAAGCAAGATGACATGATGTAGAGGGATAATCTCAAACGAATGATAAAAACCCCATCTTTTTACCCTTGATGGCAACTACTTGATGTGTGCCTTGCTGCCCCTACTGTCACTGGGAAAGGTCACCACATGACAGAACCCAAAACCAAGCACTTCTCCCATTGCAAGAATCATAGATCTAGTTGGCCAAACAAAACCCAAGACTCGGAGAGACTTACAAGGACATCAAATCATGCATATAAGAAATCAGCAAAGACTCAAATATATATCATAGATAATTTGATCACAAATCCACAATTCATCGGATCTCGACAAACACACCGCCAAAGAAGATTACATCGGATAGATCTCCATGAAGATCATGGAGAACTTTGTATTGAAGATCCAAGAGAGAGAAGAAACCATCTAACTACTAACTACGGACCCGTAGGTCTGAAGTGAACTACTCACGAGTCATTGGAGGGGCGATGATGATGATGAAGAAGCCCTCCAACTCCAAAGTCCCCTCCGGCAGGGCACCGAGAAGGGTCTCCAGATGAGATATCGTGGAAACGGAAGCTTGAGGCGGCGGAAAATTATTTTCGAGGCTCCCCTAATTTTTTGCGGAATATTTGGGAATTTATAGGCCAAAGACCTAGGTTAGGGGGCGACGAGGGAGGCCACAAGCCTGCCCACCGCCGCCTCCCCCTGGTGGCGGAGTGGGGGCTTGTGGGCTCCCTGGAGCCCACGTGGCTTGGACCAAAAGCCCCTGGTCTTCTTCCGTTTGGGAAAAAATCATTTCGGAGTTTTTCTTCCGTTTGGACTCCGTTCCAAAATCAGATCTGAAAAGAGTCAAAAACACGGAAAAACAGGAACTGACACTTGTCACTGAATTAATAAGTTAGTCCCAAAAAAGATATAAAAGGTACATAAAACAACCAAAGAAGACAAGATAACAGCGTGAAACCTTCAAAAATTATAGATACGTTTGAGACGTATCATGGTGTTGTAGGCTGCTCTTCAGAAAGAGAGAGAGACAAACCAGGCTGCTCTTCAGGAGCTTCTGGATGAGAGGGACCAGGTGGCGGTGCAGAACACGACTTGGTTGTTGGAGAAGGAGAGGGCACGGAACGAGGTGTCTCACCGGGCCATGTACGAGCTCCTTGTGGTAAGTTTCTTTTTCACATTAGCCAAATCATGCATGTAATGTCTGTTTCATTACTAACTAATATGACTAACTCTTCAAAACCAAATGTGCAGTCTATGTGCGAGCAGACCGGTCAGACCCCTTCGCTGATGCCGGTCATTTCTGCGGTTGGAACACTGAGTTTCATTTGAATGGTCATTATTAACGAGTATTAATATTTGAGTGTCATCATGCTAACGAGACATTGCAAAACATCTTTTGTGAAAAATAACTCCCAAGCCTCATTGCACAACCCTTCTCCACGACAACCTTATCCAAATGAACTCGCCTCAAGCAACCCCGGTCATTCACATCCTTGATGATCACGGCAGTAAGTTTTCTCTAGTGTTCTGTGGCATACTTAGCATCTTCTCCTCAGCTTATTTTCCCCAAGAAAGACATACTTAGCTAATTATCCTCCAAAATGACATAATTAGCTTATTTGGTTCACTTATGTCATAATTAGCCTAGTTAGGTCAAAAACAACACAAGAACCTTGGTTAGCTCATAACTTAGCATATCTTCCTCCAAAACGACATAATAAGCTCAAAATAAGATAAGTATTGTAATCATCTTCTCCTTCTTCTTCTCGTCTTTCTTCTTCTTCTTCTTCTTCTTCCCCTTCTTCATATTATCCTTCTTCTCCTTCTCCTCCTCCTCCTTCTTCTCCTCCTCCTTCTTCTTCTCCTCCTCCTTCTTCTTCTTCTCCTTCTTCTTCTTATCCTCCTCCTTCTTCTCCTTCTCCTTCTTCTTCTTCTCCTTCTTCTCCTCCTCCTTCTTCTCCTTCTCCTTCTTCTCCTTCTTCTCCTTCTCCTCTTTCTTCTTCTCCTTAGCTTATTTCCCCCAAGAAATACATACTTAGCTAATTATCCTCCAAAATGACATAATTAGCTTATTTAGTTCATTTATGACATAATTAGCTTAGTTAGGTCAAAAATAGCACAATAACCTTGGTTAGCTCATAACATAGCGTATCTTCCTCCAAAATGACATAATAAGCTCAAAATAAGATAAGTATTGTAATCACCATCATCATCTTCTTCTTCTTCTTCTCCTCCTCCTCCTCCTTCTCCTCCTCCTCCTCCTCCTTCTCCTCCCCCTTCTTCTTCTTCTTCTCCTCTTTATTCTTCTCTTTAGCTTATTTTCCCAAGAAAGACATACTTAGCTAATTATCCTCCAAAATGACATAATTAGCTTATTTAGTTCATTTATGGCATAATTAGCTTAGTTAGGTAAAAAATAGCACAAGAACCTTGGTTAGCTCATAACTTAACATATCTTCCCCCAAAATGACATAATAAGCTCAAAATAAGATAAGTATTGTAATCATCTTCTCCTTCTTCTTCTTCTCCTCTTTCTTATTCTCCTTCTCCTCCTCCTCCTCCTCCTTCTTCTCCTTCTTCTTCTTATCCTCCTCCTCCTCCTTCTTCTCCTCCTCCTCCTCCTTCTTCTTCTTCTTCTTCTTCTTCTTCTTCTTCTTCTTCTTCTCTTTCTTCTCCTCCTCCTCCTCCTCCTTCTCCTCCTCCTTCTTCTCCTTATTATCCTTCTTCTTCTTCTCCTCTTTATTCTTCTCCTTAGCTTATTTTCCCCAAGAAATACATACTTAGCTAATTATCCTCCAAAATGACTTAATTAACTTATTTAGTTCATTTACTACATAATTAGCTTAGTTAGGTAAAAATAGCACAAGAACCTTGGTTAGATCATAAATGTCATATACTTAGCTTAACTTCTTCCAAAATGACATAATAAGCTCAAAATAACATAAGTATTGTAATTATCTTCTCCTTCTTCTCCTTATCCTCCTTTTTGTTCTACTTCTCCTCCTCCTTCTTCTCCTTCTTATTCTCCTTCTTCTCTTTCTTCTTCTTCTTCTTATTCTTATTCTCTTTCTTATTCTCCTTCTCCTCCTCCTCCTTCTTATTCTCCTTTTTCTTCTCCTTCTTCTTATCCTTGTTCTTCTCCTTCTCCTTCTTCCTCTTCTTCTTCTTCTTCTAGTTTTATTCTTCTTCTTCTAGTTTTCTTCTTCTTCTTCTTCTAACTTTCTTATTCTCATTTTGCAGATTCCATTCACTTCATGGAAGATGGCATTCATGGAAGCCAGCATTGATGGACTGCTACTGTTTATTTTTTATTTTGATTTTTATTGATAAACAGTATGAAACTATGTGTATGTATGGAGATAAGATGTTCTTATATGATGTTCGATACATGGCCTATGGCATGTCCAATGTTCTTGCTCTTATATGATGTTCGATACATGGCCTATGGTGCTTATATGATGTTTGAAACTATGTGTGGGTGTTAGAAACTATATGTGGATGTTTGAAACTATATGTGGGAGTTAGAAACTATATGTGAAAATATATGTGTATTTTAAAAATGCAGGGAAATAAATAAAAGCAAACAAAATAGTGGTAATATGTGCACTTTGTCGTTAGCCAGCGGACGACAAAGGGGTTTGCTGTCTGCTAGCGAACACCAAAGGGGACACGTGGCACCCACCTGTACAACTTGGGGCAGCCTGCTCACCCATATGGTCACTTTGTCGTCTGCTACCACCACGCATACGACAAAGGCCACCACCAGGAAGACGGCAAAGGCCACCACCAGATAGACGGCAAAGGCCACCACTTGGCGGCAGTAGAGGGTTGCATAGGTTGATGGCTAGCACATGACAAAGGGCCCCACCACGCAGACAACAAAGACGCATAAAAAATGGCAGATGACAAATACTTCGTTAGCCACCTAACGGAGTAGGTGCCTGTCGGCTGCCGTCTAAGAGTTTTATCATGTGCTTGCCATGGGAGGCGGACGATAAAGCCCTTTGTCGTCCGCTTTCGACTAGCGGACGACAAAGGAGCCCTTTACCAATGAAAGCTGTTGTGGGGACCCCGACTTACGAGTCGATATCACCGAATGAACGTGCTCAGTGATCCGAGAGATCAATGCTCACCGAACACATAGATACTGAATATTAAGAGTCTTACATCCAACATACCGAAATAATACATCAAAGGACCATCAAGGTCAAGTTCACATAGGTAGGGCCTATAAGGCTAAATCACACTGATACATCTACTAGCGGAAATCCTAGGGCTAAGCGGGTGCCCATGCCATCAGCCTACACCAACACACATTCTAACTGGGAAGCGTCCTAGTTCACAAGTCCGTCTCTGATGACATACTCTTCTCCAAACTCCAGTTCTTTCATGTCTAGTCAATAACATAACCAGTGGCAAGCCAGTGAGTACTTTGAATGTACTCGCAAATAGCCCATGATATGAACAATGCAGTAGGTATGACAACAAGTAATATGCAATTTTGGTGGTTAGCAGCTTAACTATAAATAAACACGATCATAGATGGATGTGCATCATAAGCTAGATGGTATTTAGAAGAACAGGTTACATATATCAACATATCTATTATGGGCCGAACACTTCGGGTTCACCCAATATGCCAAGTTACCAAACTTGGTCATATCATCTCTTATCAGATAACTCCTTGAACACACACACACACACACACACACACACACACACACTTGGTTTATGCGGAAACCACTGGACGTAGTTTAAGCAGGATTACCCAACTGTCCTTGACCGTGGACATGGCAATTCGAATAGTTTGACGCTCTGCAGAGGTTGTACGATGTACCCACAAGATCCAGGAAACTTCCGTGCATCCACGACTCGCGGTATATAACATACGTGAGGTAAGTACCCAATCAATGCCTTTCCCTTGACAATACTAGACAAATACATCCATTCGATTGGTACCCAACCCACATGATGTACGTCTTACGAGCACCAACTCTGGACAGTATCATCCATGCGGGGACCAACTGTGTGCCCGGAACACATGAAAACGGCATAGTAGTCCTATCTGGCATGACCCCGTCACGAGAGTGACCACACATCACTCCCGCCACTAGTAATGTGGCTCTTTGCTAGCACCGACCAGAGTAATCAACAAAGCCCCGTCCCATAAAAGGGGTAACATGGTCGCACATGTAAGGTTGAGACGGTTGACACATCAGAAATCTATTCCCATTTCCGAAACCACTCACACCAAATATACCCTGTGCACCACATCTCCAAAAGTGGCCACCTATCTCATCATCACCCTCGGGCATTAGTGGCACCCGACGGGGTTTTCATAAACCTTTGATATCATCATGCTCATGCTTCTAATATGCTTAGATCTACTTGTCAACATGATATTAGCGTGACCTTCATAGGCAGTAGGATCATGCTCAAAATGCAAGTGCTCCGGAGGAGCCATCGGAAACATCATATCGATGATTTACCGAATACTCATGATCATATGCAACGGGAATAATTGCTCTACTAGCATGCAATATAATATTTTCTCAAACATGGTAAAAGGGCTGCTTGCCTTGATCAGCTAAGTATCCGGGGTCTTCGGGGTCTTCGAGTCCAACTCCTTCGTCAAACGTGGTATCTATCGTCGTAATAAATAATGAAATAATAACTATCTCACTCAAAAACAGAGCACAAACTCACTTTAAAAATGTTGCTTTATTCTGATAAATCAATATTATCATTTTGAAAATATTTGTCTCTGGTTTTGGTGAAGGGATTATTTTAAAAATCATTTTAACACAAGCTAAAATATTCAAAATAGCCTTTTTATTTATTGTTATACAGATAACTTGTCTCAAAAATTTGTGCAAAGGCTCTATTAAATTGTACTCATTTTTAGAAGAATTGTGGTGGAAAAATAATTAAATTATATTGGATAACAAATTTTACAAACAACCTTTAAAACTAGATTAAACAGAAAAAGAAAAGGGGGCTATGGCTGAGGCCTGGCTCGACCTGTGGCTTGGGTCGGCCCGACTCGCCAGCCAGCCAGCTAGCCCAAGCACGCGTGCGGCCAAGTTCAAACCTGACGCACGGGCCCGTGCGGTCAGGGACAGAGAGGAGAGAGGGGGACGCGAATGGGCAACGGGGGGAGGCTTGAACCGGCCGGGGCTGGCTACCTTTGCTTCGGGTGCACCCTGAAGCGTGCCCAAAGCGCAGTTTTGGCATGCCACGACATGCTGGCACGCTTTGGGGCGCATTGACCGTGTCTAGTGTGTCCTGGGGCTGGGTCTGAAGATACTTAGTCGTTTGAGAGCCGAGAGTGTGACATCATCGACTTTTGCTACAGTGATGATTGTAATTAAGCGACAGTGATCCCGCTCTAATGATGCCACGTCATCGTTAATTATATCAATGTTGTCATGTTGGTTGAAACCGAATCGAAATTCGAAACCTTGAGATTAAGTCAAACGTCAAAAGATTCGGTTGTTGAAATGATAATGTTAGGGGAGTTAATAAAATTCCCTAGCAAAGTATAAAAATGAATCAAGCACTTTTGGAATAATTGATAAGCCCAATATATTTAGAAGTGGAGCCTTAAACAACATAAGTAAAGAGAAATATAGTAAATGTAAAAGAAATAAATAAAAGAAAGAAGTAAAAGTATATATAATAAATTATAAAAGATGGTAAATAAAATTAGGTACTAAACAGAATTAGAATTAATAGAAAAAGAGAAAAACAAAACAAAAAAAGGAAAAAGAATGCCCCCACACCATGCCCAACTGGGCCTAGAGGCCGAGCCGGCCAGGCCACAACCCCCGCAGGGGAAACCCTAGCACTCCCCTGCGTTCCCCCTCGCTACTCCCCCCTGCCGCCACCGAGGCTCTCGCCTCGATCCTGCCACCACCCTCGTGGGGGGCCACCTCCCACCGATCCCTCCGCTTCCCTCGGTCACGAGAGCCCCCCCGTGCGAGACACCTCTTCTTTCTCTCTCGGTACACACGAACACCCCACCTACCACGAGCCCCTCTCACCCCACCGACAGCCTGCCTCCCTCTCTCGTCTCCCTCCCAACCCCCGAGACCGGGCTCCCTCCCCTCGGATCCCCACTCCCGCATCTATCCCAACCGAGCCCTCCCCCAGATCGGCTCCTCTCTCCCTTCGAGTGAACCTCCCGTCGGCCCCTCCTGCCTCCCGGGTCGACCGAGCCCTCCTGGTCCCCCCCGTCGGCCGAGACAACACCGAGGAGCCCTGCTGGCCGAAGCCCCTGCATCGTCCCCCCCGTCGACCCTTCCTCCCGCTCGGTCCAGGAGGGACCAGGCAGGGAGAACCCTCCTCCCCGTCATGCCGGTTGTCCACCTCCGGGAGGTCTCTCCGGTAACGACCGTCGTCACCGTCACCACCGCCACCATCGTCACCGTCTCGTCTTCCTCCTCGCCGTCACCTCCGCCTCACGAGAACTCCGGCTTCACCGGGCTCTCTCGTCAACGTTGGTGAGCCCCTCCTCGCGCTCCTCCCACCATCATCTTCCTCGCACCGTCCCGGTTCCCTTCCGGCAGACGACACTCCGATCCAACGCCGTTAGGTTCGCGCAGGTGTTGATGGAGATGCTTCCTTTCTGTGTTGCAAGAGAGTCTATGTTGTTAGGTGTTAGCACAGAGAGTTGGGAGATGAGTTGAGAAAAAGAAATAAAAATAATTAATGTATTTCATATGTATTTTGTATGTATGAGATGCACGTATGTATGTATCTGTGAGTAAAAAGGTGTATTTGGCCTAAAGCCACTTACCGGTGGGGCCAACGTAGCCCGCTGTCTATGACACGGAGGCCCCACACCCTCTTTTAAAGAAAAGTGAAAATTAAAATATAAAAATAAAAATAATGTTTTTATTAAATAAATAAATAGATATATTATTTAATTAATTAATTGGATAGTTAGAATAATTAGAGTATGCCACGTGGGTCCCCCACTAAATTAATCGGATTAATTAATATTTAATCTTAGTTAAAACTTGTGCCTTTGATGTTCGGGACCCAGTGGTTAGTTGATCAGTCAAGTGTTGATGTCAGGATGACATCATGCTAATGTCATAATTGCTTTTATTTAAATTAATTAAATCTGTTTTTAATTCCTATTTAATTAATAAAAACTTTAAAAATTAATATAAAATAATCCGTAAGTCAGATCAAAATATTTTCAACATGATAGTTGATCAGCAGAAGGAGACGAACCCGGATACACGGTCCATTCGTCTGTCACGTGTCCCTAGCGTAGCAAACGTGGAACATTTCCATCATTTCCAGTCTGACCGGTAGTAGCCCGAGACCCGGAAAATATCGTGAGATATTCTTCCGACCCGTCTATGATGAATGTTGCTGCGTTAGCTCATGTCTAGCCTGCATCTTGCCATGTCATGCATTGTGTTGCACCATTGCTATTATTTATTGTTTCTTCCCCCTCTTCTTACCGGTAGACCCCGAGACTGACACTGCTGCCGGGTACATCTACTACCCTGCCGATCAGTCCTTTGCCGCACAGCAGCAAGGCAAGCAAACCCCCCTTGATCATTCCTATATCGCCTATGTCTTTCTTCCTACTACTTGCATTAGTATTTTTTGCTACTGTTGTTGTTAGCTCCTATATCTGATGCATAGCCTATTTTTGATGAACTGCTACTTTCAGTCTTGTACTTTTCATATGCTTAGTATAGGTGGAGCAGTCATCCCCTTTGACCCCGTAGTCTAGTTGCCCCGCTTCTTTTCAAATCTCGATCCCTGATCGACGAGCCAGACCCGACACATCACATACACCCCCCTAGTTGTACGATGCTACAGAGATACTATCGGGTACCGAGGGTGACACCTCGCTAAGTACTCCTAATGATATCTCTGTAGTATAGCTAGTCGGTCGTGGTTATCGAGGCTGATTCCTCTTGCACCATTCTCGACGATGCCTCTGTCGCGCAACCCCTCAAGTGTGGGACCCCCGAGGGTGATTCCTCTAAGCCCGCCTTGACGGATACATCGTTCGGAATCCAACGAGGGTGATACCTCGGATTCCCCCCGATGTTACAACCACACAGTTACTCGACCATGTTACTGGGATCATTGGTGATTAGTTGTAAGACGGGTGGATTCCCGCGAGATTGTTTTGATGGCCTAATTAAAATGTTCATGGATTTGGGTATTTGATCTGGGTTGGTCGGAGACCCTTTTGCACTAACCGGCTACGCGGGAAGAATTATGGGTACTCGGCGTCGCGGTATCAGCCGAAGCTTTTCAGATGTCAGCAATGTAGCGGCGCGCGCCTGAGTGGTCCTGAGATGCATCGCGCTTGTGATTAAGGGATGCTAGGACTGACGTCGGCCGCCCACGCCACGTGCACGAGCGTGAAGGGGAACTGGGCCCACGAACCCTTTGTGCTTAGGAGTTAGACCGGCGGGCTGGCCTCTCTGATTAGTCTTAGGTGGGGCTACGACATGTCGATATTCCGAGGCCGGGCAGGACCCAGAAAAGTGTGTCCGACCAGAGTGTTATCGAGCGTGACGGGACATGTGGTGCACCCTGCAGGGATGAAAATTAACTATTCGAATAGCCGTGTCCACGGTTACAGGACGACTTGGAGTTGTGCCCTGATCTTATACAACTACAATTGTTACTTAACTGGAATTAGTTTGCCTCGGGATTGCTTCCTTGCAGGGAGTCGAGGGAGGATCTTTGGACGTGACTTCACTTTAATAATGCTGCAACAATATGACTATTAATGTTTTACCCCTGTTCTACTCTCGTCTATTGCTGCAAGACCCTGAAGATGCTACTCTCCGATAGGACTAGGCCTTCTCTCTCTATTCTTGCATTGTTGCAGTCTGTCCACATATAACCCCCCTTCTTTGATACTGATGCATACTTAGAATAGTTCTGATGTAAGACTTGCGAGTACTTTGGATGAGTACTCACCGCTGTTTTGCTCCCCCTTGTCCCCTGGATCCGTTTGCTGCGACCAGATGATGGAGCCCAGGAGATGGAGGTCCCCGCCGACGACGACTGCTACCCCGACGGTGCCTACTACTACGTGGAGGCCGCTGATGATCAGGAGTAGTTAGGAGGTTCTCAGGCAGGAGGCCTCGCCTCATTCGATCGTTGTTTCTTTTGTGCTAGCCTTCTCTAAGGTACCCCATGTTTTATGTTTGTACTCAGATATTGTTGCTTCCGCTGACTCGTGTGTTTATCGAGCTTCCGTATTCTAGCCCTTGAGGCCCCTGGCTTGTAATATGAAGCTGATATTATTTTATTTGTGTCTAGAGTTGTGTTGTGATATCTTCCCGTGAGTCCTTGGGTTTGATCGTACGCATTTGCATGTATGATTAGCGTACGATTAAACCGAGGGCGTCACAAGTTGGTATCAGAGCCGACTGCCTGTAGGTAGCCCCCTTTCCAACTCCTTGGCCGAAGTTGAGTCTAGTGTTTGAAAAACTTTACTAACACTGATGTTGTGGCTTACGGGCCCACATCTCAATTGGGTGGTATTAGTATCTTTTACTCCTTTCCTATACTCTCGGCTGTACTCTGTCTTCTCTTTCGGGTCATAGATTTTACTAACTCTAACATTAGGTTCTCGTAATCACATCGACCCGGAGCACTGGACTATCTACTCTTTCTCCTGAATATATATTACACACACTGTCATTTGACATCCGCCAATCTTATTTTCAGATGCGTCCCGCAAGACAGCACATGCGCCTGACACAGGCCACTGAGACGACTGGGTTCCCGGCCATTTTGGTCGACCTCCTGACTAGGATGGGATATCGCTGGTACCCCGAGTACACTGTGTTCAAGGATTTCCGCGAGTACAACCAGTACCAGTACCAGGCTAAGGTTCGCATCTTCGACCAGATGGGCGGCGAGACCCTCGAGCGCCACGTCTTCTGTGGTATTGGAGTGTCGATCGAGATGGCCGTCCATGATGCGGCCTACATTGCCATCACCCGTCTCCGTGGAGCGTACCCTCACCTGGAGGAGAGCCCTTTCAGATACATCCCGCATGCTCCTGTTGGGGATGAGACTGGGTCTGATCTCACTGCCTACGCTTCTGACGTTCGGGAGCGCAGCGACCGTTCCTACATCGCTGTTTGCGCCCCCTACATGACGCGTCGCTACGACGCGCGGTTTCTGGTGCAGTACATTGAGGCACTGGATCGTGCTTTCCGAGCTCTGACTGTGGAGCTGTATGCTATGTGCGCTCGTCTTTACGACACGTTGACAGAGCTGCAGCCATCACACTGCCTGAGGGTTCCCCCTATGCGCATCCGCGAGCCGAGCAGGACAGAGCTACCATCAGCTCTCTAGTGGACTGATGTTGGGGGTAGAACCCCTGCACTTGGACCTCAACTCCTCGACTGGATGCGGTGCCCTCATCAGAGTCACAACGGGACACAGGGTCATGTTCCTACCTTCTATCACCGCCAGCTACCAGGATTCGTTCGTCCTCTCCGACGTTGATGTAGCCTTATCGCTATATCTCGTTGTGGTACTCTTCCACCGCGTGCCTGCGTGCCGCCTAGTGAGTCTAGGGTATCATTTAATGCGTCCGGGCTATCGCCAAATTTTGAATTTGTAATCGTTAGTCTATAATCAAACTTATGTATGGGTCTGTATGTCGAACTCAACTACTATGGAGTATCTATCGCTTTTACCTTTCATCATGCTTGATTACTTCATGAATGCGTGCGATGCCTTTGCAATTACTTTAAGCTAAACTACCCCTGTTAAATATTTAACAGGATGGTTAGACCAGCTGGCCGCCCGCGTGCCCCTGCCAATGATGCACCACCCCCGCCTCCTGAGTATATGGCGGGGATGATCCAACAGTTTGAGCTGAACCAACAATTTATGCAACGGCTCATGGATCAGTTCCAAAGGCCGAACATGAACCAACCGCAAGGCATGACACTTCAAGACTTCTGGCGCCTCAACCCTGCAATCTACCGCAGCTCAACCCAGCCTCTTGATGCTGATGACTGGCTCCGTGACATTCCTTATGAGCTGGAGTCTGTCGATGTGCCCCTGGTGAGCTATGTCAACTTTGTCGCCTATTTCTTGAAGGGTTCCGCTGCTCAATGGTGGGACAGCCGCGGGCACTCTCAGCCTGATGGAACTATCACCACTTGGGCAGAGTTCAAGGCTGCTTTCCGTGCTCGCTACATTCCTTAGGGAATCATGGACCAGAAGAAGCGTGAGTTCCGCAACCTAGTCCAGGGCAACAAGACTGTGGATGCTTATCAACAGGAATTTCTGGACTTATCTCGCTATGCTGAAGAAGACATTGCAACTGATGCATGCAGACAGGATAAGTTCCATGAAGGCCTCCACCCTGATATCAAGCTGACACTCCTCGTTCAGGACTATGCTGATTTCGCCACCCTGGTGAACAAGGCTATTCAGGTTAAGACTGGTTTGTAGGAATACAAAGATAGCAGCAAGCGCAACCGTGATATGGGCTCATCTTCGGGCTCATCTACATAGAACCGGAAAATCTGGATTCCCAACAACATGTACCATGCACCTCTCCTGCTCCGAGGCCGTCCTATGCTGCACCTCGCGTGCCTCCTCCACCACCTAGGCAGCCAAGGCTTCGAGCTCCACCCCCTCGAGGTCCTCCTTCCCGTCCTGAGGACGGGCTATGCTTCAAGTGTGGCCGTCCAGGTCACCGTGCTAGAGACTGCAGGCAGAATCCGAATCAGCTAACACTTCCCTCAACTGGCAGTGGCAACAACCAGAACCGCAACTTCAATGCTAAGCCTGCTTATGTTCGTGGTCAAGCCAACAACATTGATATGGGTCAAGCTCAAGACCAGCCTGCTACCGTGATGGGTACACTTCTCGTTAACTCAGTACCTGCTTTTGTATTGTTTGATACAGGAGCATCGCACTCCTTTATGTCGGAAATTTTTGCATACATGCATGACATTAGGAGCGAAGAGATGAACATCCCGATAGTGGTAAACACCCCTGGGGGCGAATGCAGAATCTCTGTGGTTTGCCCCCATGTTCCAGTTGAAATTGAAGGATTAGAATTCCTTGCGAACCCCATCCTACTAAAGTCATCCAACATTGATCTCATACTGGGGATGGACTGGTTGAAAGCTCATACGGCATCGATCGTTTGTACCACCAAAACCGTCCACCTCCTACACCCTTCAGATGAATTAGTAAGCTACCATGCTCATCTCGTCCGAAATGCTGAGGCACGGCTATATGCTTTGAATGCATTAAATGCGTCGCCTCTTGAAGGGATTGAAAACATTCCAGTGGTCCGAGAATTCCAAGATGTCTTTCCAGAAGAACTTCCGGGGATTCCCCCTGCTCGAGCTGTCGAGTTTGTCATTGACTTGGTACCCAGTACCACTCCTGTTACCAAGCGTCCTTATAAAATGCCGCCACATGAACTTCTTGAACTTAAGCAAGAAATTGACAATTCGCTTCGTCTGGGTTTCATCTGTCCGAGTTCCTCTACTTGGGGAGCACCTTCTCTCTTTGTTAAGAAGAAGGATGGGACAAATCGGTTGGTTCAAGACTATCGTCCTATCAACGAGGCCACTATTCAAAACAAATATCCTCTCCCTTGGATAAATGATTTGTATGATTAACTTGTTGGTTCCACCGTATTCTCTAAGCTCGACTTGAGGTTGGGATACCACCAGATCCATGTTCGCAAGGAGAATATTCCAAAGACCGCCTTTGTTACTCGTTATGGATCATATGAGTACACCATCATGTCCTTCGGCTTAACCAATGCACCAGCAACCTTCTCCCGGTTGATGAATTATATATTCATGGACTACCTCGACAAATTTGTGGTGGTATATCTGGATGATATTCTGGTATTTTCGAAGAACAAAGAAGAGCATGCTGAACATCTTCGTCTTGTACTAGATAAGCTTCGGGAGCATAAACTCTATGCGAAGTATTCCAAATGTGAGTTCTAGCTAGACAAAGTGACTTACCTTGGTCATGTGATTTCCAAGGATGGTATTGCAGTCAATCCCGAATGAATTCAAGCTATTCTTGACTGGACTCCCCCGAAGAATGTCAAGCAAGTCAGAAGTTTTCTCGGACTCGCCAGCTATTGCCGTCGATTCGTCGAGAACTTCTCCAAGATTGCGAAGCCCTTAACCAACCTGCTTCACAAAGGTGTTAAGTATGAGTGGACTGATAAATGTGAGGAAAGTTTCCAGGCACTCAAGGACAAACTGACGTCCTCTCCAGTACTTGCTCCTCCGGATACGAAAAGGGATTTCGTCATATACTGTGACACATCTCGTCAAGGAATAGGTTGTGTCCTGATGCAGGATCGCAAGGTGATTGCTTATGCTTCACGTCAACTGCGTGCTCATGAAGAGAACTACCCCGTTCATGGTCTCGAGCTTGCCACGGTTATTCATGCACTAAAAGAATGGCGACAATACCTTGTTGGTAATCGCTGTGAAATCTACACCGACCATCAAAGTCTGAAGTACTTGTTCACTCAGCCTGAGCTGAATCTACATCAACAAAGATGGATGGAGCGTATAGCAGACTTTGACTATAGTATATCATATACCCCTGAGAAGGCTAACGTAATGGCTGATGCCTTGAGTCGCAAGTCATACTGCAACCACCTCCAGGTTCATAAGGTTCACGATCGTCTGTAAGAGGAATTCCGCAAGCTGAACCTCCATATTGTTCCTCAGGGTTACCTTGTTCCCCCTCCTGAATAGTGTCAAAAGATGAACCTTCGAGTTGTTAATCAGGGTTCCCTCAGTAACCTAGTGGTTGAACCAGATCTTGTGAGCTCCATAAATAATCTGCAAGGCTTTGACGATGATGTCGACAGGATTAAGAGCTATATTGCGAAGGGTAAACCCTCCTTTTTCACTGTTACTGAAGATGGCGCCTTGTACTTCAAGGGTCGCCTATTCGTCCCAAATAAGAAGGAAAATCTCAGGATGACCGGGAAAGTGATGGAAGAAGGTCATAACACACCATTGTATATTCACCCGGGTAGTACCAAGATGTACTAAGACATCCGACAAAGATTCTGGTGGCCCAATATGAAACAAGACATTGCACGCTATGTGGCAAAATGTGATATATGCCGGCGTATCAAAGCAGAAAATCAAAAGCCTGCTAGAACTCTGCAACCTATCTCTATTCCTGAGTGGAAATGGGACCATGTTGAAATGGACTTTGTCACTGGTTTTCCCAGATCTCAGAAAGGTAACGATGCTATTCTTGTCGTCATTGATTGACTGTCCAAAGTTGCACATTTCCTCACCGTCAAAGAAACAATTAATGCTAGTCAGCTGGCCAGATCTTTATATGTCAAGAGTTGTTTCACTTCACGGTATTCTGTTGGTAATCAGTTTGGACTGTGGCAGCTTGTTCACTTCAAAATTCTGGGAAAGTTTTCAGAGGGCTATGGGACTCATCTCTCCTTCAGCACTGCATTTCATCTTCAATCCCAGGGACAAGTTGAACGAGTCAACCAAATTCTCGAGGACATGCTTCGAGCTTGTGTCATTTCTTTCGGTAAGAAATGGAAGGAATCTCTCCCGTATGCTGAGTTTTCTTACAACAATAGCTATCAAGCTAGTCTGAAGATGGCCCCTTTCGAAGTATTGTATGGACGAAGGTGTCGAACTCCTCTGAATTGGTCAGAAACTGGGGAACGATCACTCTTCGGTCCGGATATTATTCAACACGCCGAAGATCAAGTCTGCATTATTCATGAGGTATGACCGTCATCATCAGGATATGGTCTATCAACCAGGAGAAAAGGCTTATCTTCGTGTCACACCAATGAGAGGTGCACATCGTTTTGGGATCAAGGGAAAGTTAGCTCCTCGTTATATTGGTCCTTTCACTGTTCTCGAAAGGCGTGGGAGAGTGGCTTATCAATTGGAACTGCCGGCGAACCTTTCTTAGGTTCACGATGTCTTACATGTTTCTCAGCTCTATCGCTGCTTCAAGGATCCTATTCGAGCAGTGGATCATGATATGCTTGAGCTGCAACAAGACCTCTCTTATAAAGAGCATCCAGTCCGCATTCTCGATCAACCTGAACGTAAGACTCGTCGCAAAGTCACCAAGTTCCTCAAGGTGCAGTGGTCAAATCATTCTGAAGATGAAGCCACTTGGGAACGCGAGGATCATCTTCGTGATGAATACCCCGGGCTTTTTCCTTCTACCTCTTAATTCTCGGGATGAGAATTCTTGTTAGTAGGGGAGAATTGTGACATCCTCGACTTTTGCTACAGTGATGATTGTAATTAAGCGACAGTGATCCTGCGCTAATGATGCCATGTCATCGTTAATTATATCAATGTTGTCATGTTGGTTGAAACTGAATCGAAATTCAAAACCTTGAGATTAAGTCAAACGTGAAAAGATTCGGTTGTTGAAATGATAATGTCAGGGGAGTTATAAAAATTCCCTAGCGAAGTATAAAAATGAATCGGGCACTTTTGGAATAATTGATAAGCCCAATATATTTAGAAGTGGAGCCTTAAACAAAATAAGTAAAGAGAAATATAGTAAATGTAAAAGAAATAAATAAAAGAAAGAAGTAAAAGTGTATATAATAAATTATAAAAGATGGTAAAGAAAATTAGGTGCTAAAAATAATTAGAATTAATAGAAAAAGAAAAAACAAAAAAAAGGAAAAAGAACGCCCCCCACCCCATGGCCCAACTGGGCCTAGAGGCCCAGCCAGCCAGGCCACAACCCCCGCAGGGGAAACCCTAGCACTCCCCTGCGTTCCCCCTCGCTACATCCCCCCACCGCCGCCGAGGCTCTCGCCTCGATCCTGCCACCACCCCTCATGGGGGGCCCCCTCCCACCGATCCCTCTGCTTCCCTCGGTCACCAGAGCCCCCGCCCCCCCGTGCAAGACATCTCTCCTCTCTCTCTCGGTACACACGAACACCCCACCTACCACGAGCCCCTCTCACCCCACCGACAGCCTGCCTCCCTCTCTCGTCTCCCTCCCAACCCCCGAGACCGGGCTCCCTCCCCTCGGATCCCCACTCCCGCATCTATCCCAACCGAGCCCTCCCCCAGATCGGCTCCTCTCTCCCTTCCAGTGAACCTCTCGTCGGCCCCTCCTGCCTCCCGGGTCGACCGAGCCCTCCTGGTCTGCCCCCGTCGACCGAGACAACACCGAGGAGCCCCGCCGGCCGAAGCCCCTGCATCGTCCCCCCCCGTCGGGCCTTCCTCCCGCTCGGTCCAGGAGCGACCGGGCAGGGAGAACCCTCCTCCCCGTCATGCCGGTTGACCACCTCTGGAAGGTCTCTCCGGCAACGACCATCAACACCGTCACCACTGTCACCGTCTCGTCTTCCTCCTCGCCGTCACCTCCACCTCATGAGAACTCCGGCTTCACCGGGCCCTCTCGTCGACGTCGGTGAGCCCCTCCTCGGGCTCCTCCCACCATCGTCTTCCTCGCGCCGTCCCGGTTCCGTTCTGGCAGACGCCACTCCGATCCGACGCTGTTAGGTTCGCGTAGGTGTTGATGGAGATGCTTCCTTTCTGTGTTGCAAGAGAGTCTGTGTTGTTAGTTGTTAGCACACACAGTTGGGAGATGAGTTGAGAAAAATAAATAAAAATAATTAATGTATTGCGTATGTATTTTGTATGTATGAGATGCACGTATGTATGTATGTATGTATGTATGTATTTTGGTATATGGCAGAATACGTTATTTGTTCGTATATGTATGTGTGAGTAAAAATGTTTATTTGGCCTAAAGCCACTTACGAGTGGGGCCAACGCAACCCGCTGTCTATGACAGGGAGGCCCCACACCCTCTTTTAAAGAAAAGTGAAAATTAAAATATAAAAATAAAAATAATGTTTTTATTAAATAAATAAATGGATATATTATTTAATTAATTAATTGGATAGTTAGAATAATTAGAGTATGACACGTGGGTCCCCCACTAAATTAATCTGATTAATTAATATTTAATCTTAGTTAAAACTTGTGCCTATGACGTTCGGGACCCACTCGTCAGTTGACCAATCAAGTGTTGATGTGAGCATGACATCATGCTGATGTCATAATTGCTTTTATTTAAATTAATTAAATCTGTTTTTAATTCCTAATTAATTAATAAAACTTTAAAAATTAATATAAAATAATCCGTAAGTCACATCAAAATATTTTCAACATGATAGTTGATCAGCAGAACGAGACGAACCCGGATACACGGTCCATTTGTCTGTCACGCGTCCCTAGCATAGAAAACGTGGAACATTTCCATCATTTCCAGTCTGACCGGTAGTAGCCCGAGACCCGGAAAATATCATCAGATATTCTTCCGACCCATCTATGACGAATGTTGATGCGTTAGCTCATGTCTAGCCTGCATCTTGCCATGTCATGCATTGTGTTGCACCGTTGCTATTATTTATTGTTTCTTCCCCCTCTTCTTACCGGTAGACCCCGAGACTGACGCTGCTGTCGGGTACATCTACGACCCTGCCAATCAGTCCTTTGCCGCAGAGCAGCAAGGCAAGCAAACCCCCCTTCATCATTCCTATATCGCCTATGTCTTTCTTCCTACTGCTTGCATTAGTATTTTTGCTACTCTTGTAGTTAGCTCCTATATCTGATGCATAGCCTATTTTTGATGAATTGCTACTTTCAGTCATGTACTTTTAATATGCTTAGTATAGGTGGAGCAGTCATCCCCTCTGACCCCGTAGTCCAGTTGCCCCGCTTGTTTTCAAATCTCGATCCCTGATAGACGAGCCAGACCCAACACATCACATACACCCCCCTAGTTGTACGAGCTACACAGATACTATCGGGTACCGAGGGTGACACCTCGCTAAGTACTCCTGATGATATCTCTGTAGTATAGCTAGTCGGTCGTGGTTATCGAGGGTGATTCCTCTTTCACTATTCCTGACGATGCCTATGTCGCGCAACCCCTCAAGTGTGGGACCCCCGAGGGTGATTCCTCTAAGCCCGCCTTGACGGATACATCGTTCGGAATCCAACGAGGGTGATACCTTGGATTCCCCCCAATGTTACAACCACACAGTTACTCGACCATGTTAGTGGGATCATTGGTGATTAGTTGTAAGACGGGTGGATTCCCGCAAGACTGTGTTGATGGCCTAATTAAAATGTTAATGGATTTGGGTATTTGATCTGGGTTGGTCGGAGACCCTTCCGCACTAACCGGCTACGCGGGAAGAATTATGGGTACTCCGCGTCGCGGTATCAACCGAAGCTTTTCATATGTCAGCAATGTAGCAGCGCGCGCCCGAGTGGTCCCGAGATGCATCGCGCTTGTGATTAAGGGATGCTAGGACTAACGGCAGCCACCCACGCCACATGGAGGAGCGTGAAGGGGAACTGGGCCCACGAACCCTTTGTGCTTAGGAGTTAGACCGGCGGGCTGGCCTCTCTGATTAGTCTTAGGTGGGGCTGCGACGTGTTGATATTCCGAGGCCGGGCAGGACCCAGAAAAGTGTGTCCGGCCAGAGTGTTATCGAGCATGACGGGACATGTGGTGGACCCCTGCAGGGATGAAAATTAACTATTCGAATAGCCGTGTCCACGGTTACAGGACGACTTGGAGTTGTGCCCTGATCTTATACAACTACAATTGTTACTTAACTGGAATTAGTTTGCCTCGGGATTGCTTCCTCGCAGGGAGTCGAGGGAGGATCTTTGGGCGTGACTTCACTTTAATAATGTTGGAACAATATGACTATTAATGTTTTACCCCTGTTCTACTCTCGTCTATTGCTGCAAGACCCTGAAGATGCTAGTCTTTGATAGGACTAGGCCTTCTCTCTCTATTCTCGCATTGCTACAGTCAGTCCACATATAACCCCCCCTTCTTTGATACTGATGCATACTTAGAATAGTTTTGATGTAAGACTTGCGAGTACTTTGGATGAGTACTCACCGCTGCTTTGCTCCCCCTTGTCCCCTTGATCCGTTTTCTACAACCAGATGATGGAGCCCAGGAGATGGAGGTCCCCGCCGACGACGACTGCTACCCCGACGCTGCCTACTACTACGTGGAGGCCGCTGATGATCAGGAGTAGTTAGGAGGTTCCCAGACAGGAGGCCTCGCCTCGTTTGATCGTTGTATCTCTTGTGCTAGCCTTCTCTAAGGTACCCCATGTTTTATGTCTGTACTCATATATTGTTGCTTCCGCTGACTCGTGTGTTTATCGAGCTTCCGTATTCTAGCCCTCGAGGCCCCTGGCTTGTAATATGAAGCTGATGTTATTTTATTTGTGTCTAGAGTTGTGTTGTGATATCTTCCCGTGAGTCCTTGGGTTTGATCGTACGCATTTGCGTGTATGATTAGCGTACGATTAAACCGAGGGCGTCACAGAGAGACTCTCTACTGGTCAAGGGAAGTTATTAAAGGAGTGATGCCAGACTTGAGCTAGAAATTAGAATGGGTTTTTTGGCTCTCCTGCTTGGATTCAACGAGGGGCCACTCACGTGCAGTTGGGGAGTGGTGCTAGCTGTTTGGTCTATGAGTTTGAGGGAAAGTGTATGGGTGTGGAGTGAGGTAGGAAATGTTTTACTAATCTGGCAGAAGGTGTTTGAGAGGTGTTTGGGATAACTACACTTCACCACTGGTGATGAAAATTAACATGATTGAGTTTGATGCAAAAATAGGACGCCGCACCAAATTTGAGCTTCATTGGACAAGTTTGGCAATGCAAACTTGAAATCACCCCCAAATGGGCAGATCTGTCCCTTCCAAAGAGTGTGTGGGTAGATTACCCTCTGCAAATCCCATTTTTGGCAGAGACTCCTCCTTTGGGGTGTTGAACACTCGTGCAAAGTTTCAAGCGATTTGGATAAACTTTGCAATGTAGAGATGTTTCAACTTGATTCTGGACAAAGTGGGTTTTAGGATTATTTAGTGAACCAAACCACTTTGGAATGAGGTGAAACTTGGTGTGGCCACGAAATATAGCTTGGGGAGGTTCCTGGAATTTTCTAGGAATCTATTGGAAATATTTCAAAAGGTCAAAACAGACAGAGTTGGTTTTCAAGTGTTTGGTCAAATATTTTGAATATAAATAGGGGTTGAAAACCTTATGTATGGAAAATATATGTCCTCTGAGTATCTCCTAATTTTCTCAGATTTTTCTAAGGCAGAAATGTAAATTTTCATATAGAAATATCATTTCTGACCTCAGAAATGGACATGCATATAAAATAGGAAAATAATTTGAAAAATAATTACTTTATGATATTGGAGAGTTAATATAGTTCTAAAACCAGATTACCATCTTTGGGTAAAGGCACTCCCTTGTCATCAGGGACTTGTAGTGCAACCCAAAGCAAGGTTTTTAAAATAGTCAAAATAAGAAAAAGAAAATTTGGCAATAATCATGTTATAGAAATATGGTTTTTGAATCCACTCACTCAAGCATACAATCACACAATGACAATCATGGCACTCACAACATTGGTTTTGGATTTTTTTAATAAACTTAGATTTTGGAACTACAGTTGAAGTGAGGTAAAAACAGGGTGTGACAGACTTACCCCCCTTACAAGAATCTCATCTCAAGATTCCTAAGCTAGGTGCTAAAAAGGTGCGGAAATTCGGATCGGAGATAGCCTTCACGTTCCCATGTTGCCTCTGCTTCGGTGTGGATGGTCCACTGAACCTTGAAGTACTTGATGGTGCGGCTTCTGGTGCAACGCTTAACTTCATCCAGGATGCGATTGGCCTCTCACGATAAGTGAGATCGGGTTGGAGGTCGATGGCTTGATGGTCAATGTCCTAATGAAGATCTAGACGATTTGGCGCTTGTAGACATTTCCGAAGTTGTGACATGTGGAAGACGTTGTGCACACCCGAAAGTTCCAGAGGTAGCTCCAACTGGTAAGCAACTTCTCCACGCCTTGTCGTGATCTTAAAAGGTCCAATGATCCTTGGAGCAAGTTTCCCTTTAACATGGAAACGATTGGTTCCCTTGAGAGGTGTGACGCGGAGGTACACCTGGTCTCCGATGTTGAACTCCAATTCTCTGTGGTGAGAGTCCGCATAGCTCTTCTGTCGCGACTTGGCCGCCTTCAAGTTTTCCCGGACAAGTTTTACATTGTCTTCTGCTTCACGAAGAACTTTTGGTCGGAAAATCAATCCTTCGCCAGTCTCGGACCACTTGAGTGGGGTGCGGCACTTTCGTACGTATAGCACTTCAAATGGGGCCATCTGGAGACTGGATTGATATCTGCTGTTGTAAGAGAACTCAGCGAACGGCAGAAAGTCTTCCCATTTGGTCCCATGTGCCAAGACACAAGCGCGGAGCATATCTTCGAGTATATGATTCACTCTCTCCATCTGTCCGCTCGTCTGCGGGTGGAAGGCATTGCTGAAAGAGAGCTTGGTTCCGAGAGCTTCTTGGAACTTCTTCCAGAATCTTGAGGTGAACTTGTAAGTGCATCTAGTGCCCCTTAGTGATTTTGGTGGTTTGAAGACTTATAGGTTAAGTATCTAATGTGTTTATGAGTGTACACAGGATCTATAAGTCGTTGAGGAGTTTGAAAGATTCGATGAATATCGACCCCTAAAAATGTATATCTTCGGTTGAAGAAATTGGTCTGAAGCTGAAGAATTGAATCACGAAGATTTTGCGATGAAATTGATATTCCTCATGAAGATATTGAAACTGAGGAATTCGGTGTGTCCTGAAGAAAATCAATCTGAAGACTTTGAAGCATGAAGATTTATTCTTTCTGTTTTGTTTTCTTCATAGTTGAGTAATAGGAACACTGTACTATTAAAGGGGGTCGAGGTAACACATTGGAATGAATTTCCTCATGATGCTCAACCCAAGCCTAATCCTACCAAAAGCCTCAAGTGAGGAATATGAGAGACATGAGGACTCTCACAGTTGAGGGTCCCGACCGTTATCGATAGCCACGCCACATCATTGGTCTTGTCCACACCAATGGTCATATTATTTAAGGGGATTAATGTCAAATCATGTCGGGATGCTCCGAGGCTATAAATAGCCGCCCCACAACCATTAGGTGGTTGGCTGCTCCGTTAGAAACTAACACTTGTCATAAGAGCAACCCAAATTCGTCAGAGTCTTCGAGAGAAATTCATCAGTGAGGAAATACCCCAAAACACCAAACCACAAACCGAGAACCAAGTGATTGAGCATCACTGAAGAAGTTGTTCCTGTGTGTGACTGAAGCCTTTTACCTTTGAGGATTGTGCATCCTCCAGACGGTTAGGCATCATGGTCTAGAGCAATCCAGCAGTCAATTGTGGATCGCCAGGTGACCAAGTTTGTGAGGGTTTGGAAGTCTGCCCTGAAGACTTACCACGAGTGTTGGGCGAGGACTGTGTGTTCTTAGCCCAAGGAGAATACGTTAGGGACTGTGTGTCCCGGGACTGTGTGTCTTTTGGTTTCAATACGAAGCCGCTCCAAACCAGATGTACAACTGTCACAGCAGTTGGAACTGGCACATCAACCACTGTCTTCACTCTGAAACGGGTTCTATTTCCTCAACTCCTTATATTCCTCAGATTGAGTGTTGATGCTTTTCACTGTCACTGTTTGAAGAATTTGCTGAAGACTTTCTCTGAAATTCCTCAACCCCAAATTCTTCATGCAAGTTAATCCTCATCTGTTTTCTGCGTGCCTGCATACTGTGCAAACTGTTTTCATATTCTTCATCCTGAAAAACTGTTGTAGTGAAACTTTGCACACCTGATCCTTTACTGTTTCCGCTGTAAGTTAGTCATCAGTGAGGAATTTCCTTAGTGATGAAATTCTAAAAATCTCCTACTCACCCCCCTCTAGTCGATATAACACACTTTCAGTTGGTATCAGAGCAAGGTACTCCCTTGTTCTGTGTGATTTTGGTTTAACCACGTGGAGTTTTAGTTATGTCGACTGCATGCATGATTAAGGTTACTGCAGCATGTCCTACTTTCGAAGGAAAGGACTTTCCCTTCTGGAAGACCAAGATGCAGATGCATATACAAGCTATTGACAATGATCTCTGGTATATTATGGAAAATTGCGTCCCTATCATCTCTGCTACTATCTCTGCTAATGATGTGAAGAAATTCAAGCAACTTGATTCTCAAGCGAAGAATATCATCTGTGGCCATCTGAGCAAGGGCCAGTATGGCAGAGTGAGTGCTTTGGGCTCAGCGAAACTTATCTGGGAAAGGCTGTCCAAAGTTAATGAAGGAATATCAACCCAGCGTGATTCTCGTGTTGATGTTCTTCGCAATCGCTTCAAGATATTTGACAATGAAAGCTGCCAAGATACCTTTGATCGCCTCACTGACATATCAAATGAACTGCAAGCACTAGGAGCTCGAGACATAACTGATCACGAAGTTGTGAAGAAACTGCTAAGATCTTTTGATTCTTCATTTGATACTTTAGTTCTGATGATTCAAGACAGACCACACTACAAGATGCTTGATCCAGCTGATATACTCGAAAGACTCAATACTCATGAATTCCAACAAGAAGAATAGAGAGATCTATATGGACCAAGCTATTCTAGACCACGTGCACTAAAGGCTAAAGCAATTTCCTCATCTGAAGAAGAAGACTCGGATGGTAGCATTGGTGATCCTGAAGAATTTGGATAGGAGCTTGCAATGCTCGTGAGGAAATTCTAGAGGTTTACACGACGTGGCCAGCTCGGTAAATCTTCAAGAAGAGATATGAGGAAATCAGAATCTTCATCTGAGGACTACAAGAAAAGAACCTGCCACAAATGCAAGAAATCAGGTCACTTCATTGCTGATTGTCCTTGTTGGGGAAAGGAATCAAAGAAGAAGAAATACAAGGATGAAAGTTCTGATGACTCGAAGAAAAAGAAGAAACCTTCAAAATCCTCATCTTCAAAGTCCTCATTGCACAAGAAGACTAGTTTCAGAAAGGCTCAGGCACTTATTGGCAAGGAAATGGACTCCGAGGCAGAATCCGAGGAATGTGGTGAAGATGAGGGTTCTGATGAAGACTCAGAATCCGGACAGTCTAGTCTTGCACTTGCAACCACATTCGTCAGCAAGTCAATCTTGAACCTTGAAGAAAATGATAACACCATCCACACTGATGACTATGCTGATGACTTCGCTCCAACCTATTGCTTCATGGCAAAAGGTTCAAAGGTACCGAATTATGCTTCCTCCTGTGTTTCTAGTGACTGTGAACTTGATGATTATAAAAAACCCAGTTACAGTAAACTTGCTCTCATTGCCACTAAACAACAAACTGCCCTCGAAAAGCTTCAGAAACTGCTAGATAGAAGCGATGATATGTTGAATGATGAAATGAATCTTACCCAAATCCTCACTTAAGATATGAAAAGTCTTCAGTCTAGATTTGATAATCTTCAAGATCGTCATGTCACACTCGCTGATCATGAGAAACTTTCCTATGAATTTCTTCAAATGAAGCTTGATCTAGAGAAGTTGAGGATTTCTCATGATGATCTTCGTATGGAAAATGATTCATTACTAGCTCAATAGATCAGCGCTGCTCAAGCTGAATTCATTCCTCCATGTATTAGGTGCATTGAACGTGAAACTGCTAATTCTTCACCAGAATCATCAAATACTTCAATTGCTACAAATTCTTCAACTGCTCCTGTAGTGTCAAATTCCTCACTTGAGGAAAACACAAATGTCACTGATGAAAATGCACGGCTGAAGGAATTGTATGTGACATGCATATACAAAAGTCTCAAAGGACATCAAACCCTTTGTGATGTGCTCAAAAAGCAGATCTTGAACACGAACCTGAGGAAAGAAGGAATTGCCTTTGAGAGGATATTGAATGCTGATGGATCTTATTGGAAACCTGTGCAGTATCCCAAAACCTCATGGGTTGCTGCTACTGGGCCTCCTTTTGATCCATCCAATCTAACAGGCTTTTCATGTGAATTATCCTATTCCTTAGATGAGTCATTTGACTCCAACTATAAACTGTTCAAAAATCAATCCGGTGAAGTATTTGCTCGATATGTTGGAACTAACTGCAGGAATGGGCCTCCCCTGAGGAAAATCTGGGTTCCCAAAAGTTGTCTTGAAAATCTTCAGGTGAATGTCCTCATGACACCACCGATGAAGAATTTGAACCCCAGATCAAATTCCTCAGGAGGACCAAAGTCTTGAAGAGGATCAAAATCCTCAACTGGTCAAAACTATGCTCGTACCCGTGCTAATGCTTCTAACATGCAGGGAAACTACAAGGAATATGAATATGAGCGTTATTCTTCAAATCGTTATGTTCATAAATCCTCAAACAAGTTCTCTGCATATTCATATGATTACTTTATCCCCCCTATTGTTAAGAGAAGTGCATTAGCTTCAATGCCCCCTTTCTCATATGGTGCTCGCAGGATGATGAATGCTTTACCACCCCTTCACATGTGGGTGGTGAAGAAATTGAACTAATCACTTGTGCAGGTCAGGTCTCCAGATGAAAATCATCATCTCAAGAATTTGCTAGAGACCTGAGGAAATGCTTGATAGGACACAAGCTAATATTGATGAAATAGAAATATTTCACACGTCCTTATAATTTTGTTATGATGAAATTCCTATCTGATGAAATTGATATAATATACTTCAAGTCTGAAGCATATGAGATAGTAAGCTGTACTAATTCATCTGCAGGATGACAAACCCAAGAGTACTGAGTGGGTTCTTGATAGTGGCTGCACACATCACATGACTGGTGATAAAAGCTTGCTGATGAATATGCCACTAACTCCATCACCCCTGAAGCAAATCACATATGCTGACAAAGGTAAAAGCAAGGTATTGGGACTTGGCAAAGTGGCTATTTCCAAGGATAAGCACATGGACAAAGTGATGCTTGTTGAATCCCTTGGATTTAACCTCATGTCAGTCTCGATGTTTTGTGATCTTGATATGATTGTTATCTTTGGTAGATATAGATGTGTTGTCATCATGGAATCTGACAGATCCAAAGTCTTCGAAGGTGTTAGAAGAGGGGATTTGTACATTGTTGATTTCTCTACACGTCCTCAACCAGCCACCTGCTTAATAGCAAAAACCTCAGAAGGGTGGCTGTGGCATCGAAGACTCGGTAATGCAGGCATGAGGAATTTGCACACGCTCGAGAAGAAGAATCATGTCATCGGCATCGAATCGGTCAAATTCCTCAAGGATCACCTCTGCGGTGCCTTTGAATCTGGGAAAATGACCAGATCCAAGCATCCCTCGAAGACTATCATGACCACTACTCGTCGATTTGAATTTCTTCACATGGATCTATTTGGACCTACTCATTATGCCAAAATAAAAAATGCAGCATCTTTATATTTTTTCGTCATAGTTGATGATTATTCCAGATATACATGGGTGCATATCATCTTATATAAAACTGAAGTGTAGGAAGTCTTCAAACGATTTTCTTGAAGGGCCTCGACGAACTTCGGCATCAAGATCAAACACATCAGGAGTGATAATGGAACAGAGTTCAAAAACACTGGTCTTCATAATTATCTTGATGAACTTGGTATTAGTCACGAATTGTCTTCTCCTTATACTCCTCAACATAATGGTGTCGTTGAAAGGAAGAACATGACTCTCGTTGAGATGGCAAGAACCATGCTTGAAGAATATCAGACTCCTTGCCGCTTTTGGCCTGAAGCAATCAACACTGCATGCCATATCATCAACATGGTATATCTTCACAAATTCCTCAAGAAAACCTCATATGAACTCCTCACAGACAAGAAACCCAATGTAAGTTATTTCAAAGTCTTCGGTGCAAAATGTTGGATTAGAGATCCTCACCATAGCTCAAAATTTGCACCTAAGGCACATGAGGGTTTTATGATCGGTTATGGAAAGGACTCGCACACCTACAGAGTCTTCAACAACTATCACAACAAGGTTGTTGAGACTGTAGATGTGCGGTTCGATGAAACTAATGGCTCGCAAAGAGAGCAATTGCCTTCTGATCCAGATAAGCTGTCTCCTGAGGAAGCAATAAAGCTCAAAGCTACTGAAGACATTATTCCCACTGAGGAAATTGATAAAGAAATCATTCCCATCACTGATGAAAATAAATAAGATGCTCTTGAGGAAATTGCTCTAGAACCAATTCCTCAGCCCAGACAAATCCTCAACCAGCTCATCCGAGGATTGCAAATGAAGTGGAACTTGACAAAATCCTCAATGACATCAACGCGCCAGGTCCTCTCACTCGCTCAAAAGCTTCACACGTAGTTAACTTTTGTGGGCATTTCTCCTTTGTATCTATCATAGAACCTTCAAAAGTTGCTGAGGCTTTCGTGGAACCAGAGTGGATCCAAGCAATGCAAGACGAACTTCTTCAATTCAAGCTGAATGATCTATGGGAGCTCATCAAACGACCAGATCCTCGCAAGCACAATATCATCGGAACCAAGTGGATTTTCCGAAACAAGCAAGATGAGGATGGTCAAGTGGTGAGGAATAAGGCACGACTTGTAGCCCAAGGCTACACACAGGTTGAAGGAATAGATTTCGATGAAACTTTTGCACTTGTTGCTAGACTTGAAGCTATTTGAATACTACTTGCTTATGCTAATCATCATAACATCATCTTATATCAAATGGATGTGAAAAGTGCATTCCTCAATGGTAAGCTTGAGGAAGAAGTATATGTTGCTCAGCCCCTAGGTTTTGAGGATCCAAAGAATCCACACAAAGTCTTCAGACTCAAAAAGGCGCTCTATGGTCTCAAGCAAGCCCCTCGGGCATGGTATGATACATTTAAGGAATTCCTCATGAAGAAAGGCTTCAAACCTGGTTCACTCGATCCAACTCTTTTCACTAAATCCTATGATAATGAGCTATTTGTGTGCGAGATATATGTCGATGACATCATATTTGGCTGTAATGACAAACGATACAGTGATGAATTTGCTTACATGATGAGTGAAGAATATCAGATGTCTATGATGGGGGAGCTGAAATTCGTCTTAGGTCTTCAAATTCGTCAACAACGCAATGGAATCTTCATATCACAGGAGAAATACCTCAAGCATGTTTTGAGGAAATTTGACAGGCATGAATGCAAAGGTGCCAAGACTCCAATGCCTACAAACGGCCACCTCTGCACTGACGAAAATGGTAAAGAATTCGATCAGCAGGTATATCGCTCTATGATTGGCTCTTTAGTGTATTTATGTGCATCTAGGCCAGATATAATGCTTAGTGTTTGCATGGGTGCATGTTTTCAAGCAAAACCGAAGGAATCACACCATAAGGTTGTGAAGCACATTCTTCGATACTTAGCTCACACACCAACACTAGGATTATGGTACCCTAAGGGCTCAAATCTTCATCTTGTGGGATATTCTGATTCTGACTATGATGGTGACCGTGTGGATCTCAAGTCAACCTCTAGCACATGTCATTTCCTTGGAAGATCACTAGTCTGCTGGTCCTCAAAGAAGTAGAACTGTGTTTCACTTTCCACTGCCGAAGCTGAGTACATTGATGCTGGTTCATGCTGTGCTCAATTGCTATGGATGAAGGAAACCCTCAAGGACTACGGCATCAACATGAAGAATGTGCCTCTCTACTGAGACAATGAGAGTGCAATCAAGATTGCATACAACCCAGTACAACACTCGAAGACCAAGCACATGCAGATTCGTCATCATTTTCTTCGGGACCATGTCCTCAAGGGCAATATCCTCATCGACCATGTGAAGACTGACGATCAACTGGCAGATATATTCACTAAGCCCTTGGATGAGAAAAGGTTTTGCAAGTTGCGGTGTGAGCTAAATATCTTAGAATCTTCAAATGTTTTGTAAAAACAAGCACACATCCTAACACTTATGCAAAATTGATGACTTAGATGTGCAACACATGATGAATCGATTTTCTTTAACTAATGAAGAATATCACTCTGAGTGTGAAGAAATCAACGAAGAAATTGATTCTCAAGGCCCTACGACAATTGTACGCGGAGTCTGTAATCAACATTCTTATATGATGGGTCACGCCACCACCCAACGTGAAATCCTCAAGTTGAATTTCTTCAAAGTTGAATTTCTTCAAAATTTGATTTTCTTCAAAAGAGTTGCTCTTCCAAATCATTTTTCTTCAAAACTGAAATTCATCATCATGACATTTTATCACAAAATCCTCAAGTTATTCAAAATCTTCAAAAACACTTGATGATTTTCGTTTACCTAGATAGACTGTGATTTCAAGTCCTCAACAACATTCACTTATAGCTATTTCTTCAATTTGATATTTCATCTAAGTGAATGTGATCGGGCCCTACTTTCCCTCTCTGCTACTCTCACCCAGTCTATTCATTTCTTCATATGCGTTCTACTTGAAACTTTGTTCGAAATCCTCACTGCGTCCTTGTCAGCTGATGATCTCGTAACAAAATTCTCAAAGCTTCAAAAATGTTTCTTTTAATAAACAGTAACTGAACCCCACTTTCCTTGTTCGGATAACCACGATCTCCACGATCTCCACCGCTTCTGTCGTGAGCTATTGAAAGTGCGTTATATCGACTAGAGGGGGTGAATAGGAGATTTTTAGAATTTCATCACTGAGGAAATTCCTTTTGAGGAAATTCCTCACTGATGACTAACTTACAGTGGAAACAGTAAAGGATCAGAAGTGCAAAGTTTCACAACAACAGTTTTTTAGAGTGAAGAATGTGAAAACAGATTGCACAGTGAGCAGGCACGCAGAATACAAATGAGGATTAACTGACGTGAAGAATTTGGGGTTGAGGAAATTCAGAGAAAGTCTTCAGCAAATTCTTCAAACAGTTTCAGTGAAATTCATCAACATATAATACGAGGAAAGTAAGGAGTTGAGGAATTAGAACCCGTTTCTTAGTGAAGACAATCGTTGATGACCCAGTTCCAACTACTGTGACAGTTGTGCATCTGGTTTGGAGCGGCTTGGTATTGAAACCAAAGGACACGCAGTCCCGGGACACACAGTCCCTACCGTATTCTCCTTGAGCTAAGGACACACAGTCCTCGCCCAACACTCGTGGCAAGTCTTCAGGGCAGACTTCCAAACCCTCACAAACTTGGTCACCCGACGATCCACAATTGACTGCTACAAAGCTCTAGACCATGATGCCTAACCGTCTGGAGGATGCACAATCCTCAAAGGTAAAAGGCTTCAGTCCCACACAGGAACAACTTCTTCAGTGATGCTCAATCACTAGGTTTGGTTTGTGGTTTCGGTGTATGGTGTATTTCCTCACTGATGAATTACTCTCGAAGGCTCTGAGGAATTGGGTTGCTCTTATGACAAGTGTCAGTTTCTAACAGAGCAGCCAACCAACTAGTGGTTGTGGGGGGTGGCTATTTATAGCCTGGGAGCATCCCGACATGATTTGACACTAATGCCCTTAAATAATATGACCGTTGGAATGGATAAGACCAATGACTTGGCGTGGCTATCGAAACGGTCGGGACCCTCAACTGTGAGAGTCCTCATGTCACTCGTATTCCTCACTTGAGGCTTTTGGTAGGATTTAGGCTTGGGTTGAGCATCATGAGGAAATTCATTCCATAGTGTAACTTCGGCCCCCTTTAACAGTACGGTGTTCCTATTACTCAAATGCGAAGAAAATAAAACAAAAAGTGTAAGTCTTCATGCTTCAAATTCTTCAGAGTGATTTTCTTGAGGGCACACCGGACTTCTCAATATCAGTATCTTCATGAGGAATATCAACTTCATCGCAGATTCCTCGCGATTCATTTCTTCAGCTTTCGACCAATTTCTTCAACTGAAGACATATATTTTTAGGGGTCGATATTCTTCAAATATGTCAAACTCCTCAATGACTTATAGATCTTGTGTATACTCACAAACACATTAGATACTTAACCTATAAGTCTTCAAACCACCAAAATCACTAAGGGGCACTAGATGCACTTACAATCTCCCCCTTTTTGGTGGTTGATGACAATTAGGTTAAGTCTTCAACAGGGATCAAAAATATGAAGTGTAAATACTCATTTGAGGAATTTGAAATCAAGATTCAGAGAGACTCCCCGTGAAGATGTACATATCTTGAAGATTTTGCTTTTCACAGTAAATGCACATTGATGATTTATATCATGGAGATCTCCCCTTGAGTCTTGTAAATCATGCATACATGTAACATATCATATGAAGAAAATGAAAATGTATGATGAAAAATGGTATCTGACGAATTCCAGCATGCGTGCATTAAAACTTGAGGAATAAGCATGCGAAGAAAAACGTTCAAAAACGTCAGAGTACCATCGGGCTTAAGTTACAACTCATTACATAAAAACTTCAGAAGAGCCAAGAGTTTGTAACTTAAATATAGTTCATAAGCCCCAAAAATATCCCGCTTGAAGACTAACTCTCAAGTTTCTCCCCCTTTGTCATCAAGTGACAAAAAGGGACAAACTGAGGACTAACGTCCGTGAAGATTTCACTTCGTGGAAGTTGAGGAAGAGCCGTGATGCTTCTTGGGAGTAGTCTTCTTCCTTGGACCGGTAGCCGTGTCGAGCTGTTCTTCATGAGTCTATGCAGTGCGGAATGAAGAAAAGGAGCTGTCTTCAAGGTCTGGCACTGGAATAGGCCTGAACTTCTTCTTGGGAGGCCACGACCATTCAAAGTCTCGCTCAAAGTCCATTTCTTCAAGCTCAGTCTGAGTCTTCAGATGTGCAAGTGTAGCCCAGGTGCGATCAAAAACCTCATGCAGATAGTGATGGTTGTGCTTCACAGAGTTCTGTGTTTCAGTGAGGGTTTTCACAATGGCGCCAAACTGGCGTTTGACCCACTTGTGATTGCGATCCACCTTCTGGTGAAGACTGAGGAGGATCTCTCTTGTATTCATCACGCGAGGAGGAACGAGGCTTGCCGGACGAGTCTCAGTATCATCCCATGAGGAATAAGCTTCTGGCTCTCTGAACTGGCCATCAAGTGGCCTACTGCCTTCTTCAATCACAGATTTTCCTTTTCCTTCAATGGACTCGAAAGTCTTCTTGTTGACCCGGATAGGAGGCATATAACCAACATGGTTTTGGAAATTAGCATGGAAGTTGATGCCTGTCCTTGTCCTGATGAATCTCATGATCCATGGGGCATATATCTTGTGATCAAAAGGACACATAGCATTGTCGGCCAAAGTCCTCAAGAAGAAATCATGGATGTTGATAGGAATACCATGGATAATGTTGAAGAGGATATTCTTCATGAGGCCTACAACATCTTCTTCATCATCATGGCCTTTGATCGGTGTGAGCACACTGCAGAGGATTCTGTAAACAGACCTGGGTGTGTACTTGAGCTCGTGGACGAGGAAGGTTGTTCTCGGAGATTTTCCTTCAACCAAAGGTTTCATGAGGACTTCCATCATCCCATTGGGCAGCTCACGCTCACCATAAAGCTTTACAACCTCTTCTGAGGGAATTGGTACAGGCAGTTCTCTGAGGAGTTCAGTAGCAGGAGCCTTGTAGTGAGTGTTTTGTGACATCCAATCAAACACCCAAGTGTTAATGTCTTCAGGGTTGCTAGATATGTGAAGAGTGGCATAGAAATGAAGAATTAGCTCGTTGTTCGAGTCAGAGATGTCGGAGCACATTGGGAGTAAACCAGCATCATGGAGTACACTGAGGACTGGCTCCAGGCAAGGTATTGCTTCAAGTTCAACATGAGGAATATGCCTGTGCTGGAGTATCTTGTTTCATCCACATAGCACAGAGACATAGTAGTTCATCTGAGTCCTAGTCCAAAACTTCAGATGCCTCATTTGAGGCTTGTCATATGGGTTCTCTCCAATGAAGTACATGCGTTCTTCAAAGAAGTTTTCCTTTTGAAACTTAGGACGCTTGGAAAATGGCTGACGCTGAACTGGCTTAAGATTTTGCTGAGGAATTGGAGGGGAGACAACAATGGCAGTCTCTGGGTTGAGCACGATGAATGCATTGTCTTGGTCAGGTGCATTCTCCTCAGCATTTTCCTCAGGGTGAGGAATTTCAGCGGCTGGTTCTTCAGGCTGAGGGGCTTGCTCTGGCTGTGCATCAGGCTGAGGAATAGCTTCTTCTTGCTCAGTTTGTGGAGTTGAGTCAGCATGTTCCTCATCTTGAGGATTCTGCTCAGAGCGTTGAATTTCATCAGCTTGAGGATTTTCAGTTTGTTCTTCCTCAGCTGGCTTGGTGGCAGATGCAGTTTCATCAGCTGGTGCAGCTGATGCTTGAACAGTGTCTTTCTGAGGAATGAAAGGCTGAGGACTTTCGTCTATCTGAATCTCCTCATCAGTGTGTTCCTCAGAGGCGGCATCCTTCATTTCCTCATATGCCTTTTGCGCTGGATCATCAATGATGACCATTTCATAGGAAGGAGCGACATTCAGGGGCACAGGGTCCAGAGGAGCAGTTTCTTCAAGTGCTTTGAGGCGCTTGGTCTCTGTTTCTTCTTCTGCAGAGGAGGCCTTTCTCTTTTTGGCTTCCTTCTCAGCAGCCCTGGTTTTCTTCACGTCTGATGCAGACGGAGTCATCTTCTTCACCATTGAAGCTTTTGGTGAAGGGGTTTTCTTGACAGATTCTTCAGCTGGTATTGAGGAACCAGCTGGAACAGAGTCATCAGCTTGCTTTGGCGAACCAACTGGGTCAGGGGCAGTCTCATCAGCTGCAGCAAATTCATCAGCAGGAGTTTCCATGATGATTTGTTCAATAGCCGGTTCATCCACACGACGTTCTTGGTGTACTTCCTCAGCTTGAGGAGTTTCCTCATCATGAGGAGATTCATCTGCTGGCTCCTCAATCAGGGGCTGAGAAGTTGGTGCTGGGGGTGCGGCCTTCTTATTGTATTCATCAACAACACTAGTGGCCAGCTTGATGAAATTTCTCTAGAGACTTTTGCGATCTGACAGCTTGGAGTACTTGTCAGTCAATTTCTTGAGCTCTGCTTGTGTTGACACCAGTGCATCAGGAGTTAATTTGAGGAGATTCTGCTTGAGGAATTTCTCCTTTTTAATCTTTGCAACTTTGGCCTGCCTGGCCTGCTGTTCTTTCCACTTGGCTTCATTGATGAAAGTGGTCACCATGTGACTGATGTCAGGGGGAAGCTTCAAATCATCAAGTGGAGTGTTTGGGTCCTCATACCAGATGTTGATGTAGTCAAGGAGGACCTTGGGGTCCATTGCCAGAGGAATGGCACTGCCTGATGCCTGAGGAACTCTTTCCTGCTTGTTTTTGATGATGGCTTGTAGGGTTTCATCATCATATTCATCACTACCCTCTGATGTAGACGGGACGGTGATGATTTTGCTGGGGCTTGGCAGAGTTGCACGTTCAACAGTTACCAGAGTCTTCGCTGGAGGTGTTGAAGACTTTGTCTCCGAGCTGGTTGCAGCTGGGAGTGAGGAGCTGGAGCTGGCGGTCATAGGCTTCATGACTTGCTTCTGTACTTGTTTCTCTTGAGGCTTTGGTGGTGGTGCTGAGGATTTTGGAGCTGAGGAGATTGGTACTGAGGGCTTTGGCGCTGATGGTTTTGGTGTTGAAGGTTTTGGTGCTGAGGGTTTTGTGACTGAAGCCTGAGCAGACTTCTCTTGAGGCTTTGGAGCCCTTGGCTTTGGCGGCACATATTGCATTTGAGGAATTTCTGAGCCAGAGGTTTCTGCGGCAGAGGAAGTTGCAGCAGCTGAGGATTCATTGAATTTCCTCACTGCAGTTTCTGCCTGCTTCTTGAGCTTAGCCAGATGCTTTTCTTTCTTATCTGGATAGTCATCAATGGTCATGAGGCTTGAGCGATGTGCTACTTGATGATCCTCAAGTGGGGCCTGTCTGCCAGGGGGCTTCAGAGCGAATTTCTTTGCATACTTGGGAGTCACAAACATGTATTCCTTCCATTCCTTCGCCCATCGGCGTTCTATCTTCTGCAGCCGTATCTTTCTCTTTGCCATTGTCTCATTTTCATCAAGCGTGCAATAGTCCAAGTAGATATCCTCAGGGATATCCACAGCTGTGTTTTGCTCAAGTTTCTACCTCCATTTTCTTCAGCTGAGGATTTTGCTGATGAGATTGAACTCTTGAGGATTCTGATGAGACTTGAAGATTTTCTTCCAGAAACGCTGCAAATGAGTTAATGTGATGAGAACCGAGAGATTCATCAGCTGACATGTGTGTACCTGTGAACAGAGTATAGTTGCGAGGAATTTGGAGAGGTCATATGCGTTCTCAGATTTGAAGAAGATGAAAAAGTTTGACAGTTTGACGAATATAACCAGTGGTTGAGGAATTTGCCTAAGCATACTGTTCTTGGGTTCCAGAGTTGTACAGATCCGAAAATTCACACAATTGAGGAATCTCATGAAAATCTTAGATGCTTAGCATAGTTCATCAATGATGTGGTGAAAGGCAGTGTTTGAGGAATTAAGTGCTTATAGATTCTTGAGGAAAAACAGATTTCACATAGAAGATGTAAAATTTTAGATCTAATCTTGCGGTAAAAATGGGATTTATTTACCCTGGAATGTGCGCACGAAGAACACAGAAAGGTGTGTATGGAGAAGCTCTTCGGTCGCGTGTCCAATGCACCCTAACCCGGCGACAGAGGACGTCTACGGTGGCGGCAGACGAAGATGGTCCGACTCCGGCATGGTTCCGGCGACGGAGAAGTCGAGGCAGTGAAGCTCTTCCTCACCGGCGACGAGACTACCAGCGATGGCGCTAGGGTTCGGTGGTGTATGCTGTGGCAGGAGAGAGATGGAGCGAAGAAGAGTATGCAGAGGGGGATAATGACATATTTATAGCCAAAAGTTACTGTTGGCGTGAAAATTTTGGACCGAACAGCCCCTGCCCCTACGTCTCCGCATGACACGTGTAGCTCCCGAACAGTGCGGTGGAGATAGTGGAGATCGTGGTTATCCGATCGTGGGAAGTGGGGTTCAGTTACTGTGTATTAAAGAAACAATTTTTGAAGATTTGAGGATTTTCATTACAAAATCATCAGCTGACAAGGACGCAGTGAGGATTTTGAACAAAGTTTCAAGTAGAACGCATATGAAGTATTGAATAGACTGGATGAGTATAGCATAGAGGGAATGTAGGGTCCGATCACATTCACTTAGCAGAAATATCAACTTGAAGAAATAGCAATAAGTGAATGCTGTTGAGGACTTGAAATCACAGTCTATCTAGTCAAATGAAAGTCATCAAGTTTTTTTTTTGAAGATTTTGTGATAAATCATCACAATGAAGAACAACTGTTTTGAAGAAAAACACATTTTGAGGAAATAGAACATTTGAAGAAAATCAACTTGAGGAATTTCACATTGGGCGGTGGCGTGACCCACCATATAAGAATGTTGATTACAGACGCCACGTACAATTGTCGTAGGGCCCTAAGAATCTATTTCTTCGTTGATTTCTTCACATTCAGAGTGACATTCTTCATTAGTTGAAGAAAATCAATTCATCATGTGTTGCACATCTAAGTCATCAATTTTGCATAAGTGTTAGGATGTGTGCATGTTTTTACAAAACATTTGAAGATTCTAAGATATTTAGCTCACACCGCAACTTGCAAAACCTTTTCTCATCCAAGGGCTTAGTGAAGATATCTGCCAGTTGATCAGCAGTCTTCACATGGTCGATGAGGATATTGCCCTTGAGGACATGGTCCCGCAGAAAATGATGACGAATCTGGATGTGCTTGGTCTTCGAGTGCTATACTGGGTTGTGTGCAATCTTGATAGCACTCTCATTGTCACAGTAGAGAGGCACATTCTTCATGTTGATGCCACAGTCCTTGAGGGTTTGCTTCATCCATAGTAATTGAGCACATCAAGAACCATCAGCAATGTACTCAACTTCGGCAGTGGAGAGTGATACGCAGTTCTGCTTCTTTGAGGACCAGCAAACTAGTGATCTTCCGAGGAAATGGCATGTGCGAGACGTTGACTTGCGATCCACATGGTCACCAGCATAGTCGGAATCAGAATACCCTACCAGATGAAGATTTGAGCCCTTGGGATACCATAATCCTAGTGTTGGTGTGTGAGCTAAGTATCGAAGAATATGTTTCATAGCCTTATGGTGTGATTCCTTCGGTTTTGCTTGAAAACGTGCACACATACAAACACTAAGCATTATATCTGGCCTAGATGCACATAGATACAATAAAGAGCCAATCATAGAACGATATACCTGCTGACCAAAATCTTTACCATTTTCATCAGTGCCGAGGTGGCGTTGGTAGGCATTGGAGTCTTGGCACCTTTGCATTCATGCATGTCGAATTTCCTCAGAACATCCTTGAGGTATTTCTCCTGTGAAATGAAGATTCCATTGCTTTGTTGACGAATTTGAAGACCTAAGAAGAATTTCAGCTCCCCCATCATGGACATATGATATTCTTCACTCATCATGTAAGCAAATTCATCACTGTATCGTTTGTCAGTACATCCAAATATGATATCATCGACATATATTTGACACACAAATAGCTCATTATCATAGGATTTAGTGAAAAGAGTTGGATCGAGTGAACCAGGTTTGAAGCCTTTCTTCATGAGGAATTCCTTCAATGTATCATACCATGCCCGAGGGGCTTGCTTGAGACCATAAAGAGCCTTTTTGAGTCTGAAGACTTTGTCTGGATTCTTTGGATCCTCAAAACCTGGGGGCTGAGCAACATATACTTCTTCCTCAAGCTTACCATTGAGGAATGCACTTTTCACATCCATTTGATATAAGATGATGTTATGATGATTAGCATAAGCAAGTAGTATTCGAATAGCTTCAAGTCTAGCAACAGGTGCAAAAGTTTCATCAAATTTATTCCTTCAACCTGGGTGTAGCCTTGGGGTACAAGTCGTGCCTTGTTCCTCACCACTTGACCGTCCTCAGCTTGTTTGTTTCAGAAAATCCACTTGGTGCCGATGATGTTGTGCTTGCGAGGATCTGGTCGTTTGACGAGCTCCCATACGTCATTCAGCTTGAATTGAAGAAGTTCGTCTTGCATAGCTTGGATCCACTCCGGTTCCAGAAAAGCCTCAGCAACTTTCGAGGGTTCTGTGATGGATACAAAGGAGAAATGCCCACAAAAGTTAACTAATTGTGAAGCTTTTGAGCGAGTGAGAGGACCTGGCGCGTTGATGTCATTGAGGATTTTGTCAAGTTCTACTTCATTTGAAATCCTCGGATGAGCTGGTTGAGGATTTTGTCTGGGCTGAGGAAGTGGTGCTGGTGCAATTTCCTCAGGAGCATCTTCTTGATTTTCATCAGTCATGGGGATCATTTTTTCACCAATTTCCTCAGTGGGGACAATGTCTTCAGTAGGTTTGAGCTTTATTGCTTCCTCAGGAGACAGCTTATCTGGATCATAAGGCAATCGCTCTCTTTGCGAGCCATTAGTTTCATCGAACCGCACATCTACAGTCTCAACAACTTTGTTGTGATAGTTGTTGAAGACTCTGTAAGTGTGCGAGTCCTTTCCATAACCGAGCATAAAACCTTCATGTGCCTTAGGTGCAAATTTTGAGCTATGGTGAGGATCTCTAATCCAGCATTTTGCACCGAAGACTTTGAAATAACTTACATTGGGTTTCTTGTCAGTGAGGAGTTCATATGAGGTTTTCTTGAGGAATTTGTGAAGATATACCCTGTTGATGATATGGCATGCAGTGTTGATTGTTTCAGGCCAAAAGCGACGAGGAGTCTGATATTCTTCATGCATAGTTCTTGCCATTTCAACCAGAGTCCTGTTCTTCCTTTCGACGACACCATTTTGCTGAGGAGTATAAGGAGAAGATAATTCGTGAGTAATACCAAGTTCATCAAGATAATCATCAAGACCAGTGTTTTTGAACTCGGTTCCATTATCACTCCTGATATGTTTGATCTTGATGCCAAAGTTCGTCGAGGCCCTTGAAGAAAATCGTTTGAAGACTTCCTGCACTTCAGTTTTATACACTATGATATGCACCCAAGTATATCTGGAATAATCATCAACTATGACGAAGCCATATAAAGATGCTGCATTGGTTAGTGTGGCATAGTGAGTAGGTCCAAATAGATCCATATGAAGCAATTCGAATGGACGTGTAGTGGTCATGATAGTCTTCGAGGGATGCTTGGATCTGGTCATTTTCCGAGATTCACAAGCACCGCAGAGATGATCCTTGAGGAATTTGACTGATTCGATGTCGATGACATGCTTCTTCTTCGCGAGCGTGTGCAAATTACTCATGCCTACTTGACCTAGTCTTCGGTGCCACAACCATCCTTCTGAGGTTTTTGCTAGCAAGCAAGTGGCTGGTTGAGGACCTGTAGAGAAATCAACAATGTACAAATCCCCTCTTCTTACACCTTCGAAGACTTTGGATCTGTCAGATTCCATAATGACTACACATCTATATCTACCAAAGATAACAATCATATCAAGATCACAAAGCATCGAGACTGACATGAGGTTAAAACCAAGGGATTCAACAAGCATCACTTTGTCCATATGCCTATCCTTGGAAATAGCCACTTTGCCAAGTCCCAATACCTTGCTTTTACCTTTGTCAGCATATGTGATTTGCTTCAGAGGTGATGGAGTTAGTGGCATATTCATCAGTAAGCTTTTATCACCAGTCATGTGATGTGTGCAGCCACTATCAAGAACCCACTCAGTATTCTTGGGTTTGTCATCCTGCAGATGAATTAGTACAGCTTACCATCTCATATGCTTCAGATTTGAAGAATATGATACTAATTTCATCAGATCAGTAATTTCATCATAACAGAAATGTAAGGACATGTGAAATATTTCTATTTCATCAATCATTAGCTTGCGTCCTATCAAGCATTTCCTCAGGTCTCCAGCAAATTCTTCAGATGATGATTTTCATTTGGAGACCTGACCTGCAGAAGTGATTAGTTCGATTTCCTCACCACCCAAATCTGAAGGGGTGGCAAAGCATTCATCATCCCGCGATCACCATATGAGAAAGGTGGCATTGAATCCAATGCACTTCTCTTAACAGTAGGGGGATTAAAGTACTCATATGAATATGCAGAGAACTGGTTTGAGGATTTATGAACATAATGATTTGAGGAGTAACGCTCATATTCATATTCCTTGTAGTTTCCGTGCATGTTAGACGCATTAGCACGGATACGAGCATAGTTTTGACCAGTTGAGGATTTTGATCCTCTTGAAGACTTTGGTCCTCCTGAGGAATTTGATCTGGGGTTCTAATTCTTCAGTGGTGGTGTCATAAGGACATTCACCTGAAGATTTTCGAGACAACTTTTGGGAACCCAGGTTTTCCTCAAGGGAGGGCCATTCCTGCAATTAGTTCCAACATATCGAGCAAATATTTCACCAGATTGATTTTTGAACAGTTTATAGTTGGAGTCAAATGACTCATCCGAGGAATAGGATAATTCACATGAAAAACCAGTTAGATTAGATGGATCAAAAGGAGGCCCAGTAGCAGCAACCCAAGAGGTTTTGGGATACTGCTCAGGTTTCCAATAAGATCCATCAACATTTAATTTCCTCTCGAAGGCAATTCCTTCTTTCCTCGGGTTCCTGTTCAGGATCTGCTTTTTGAGCACATCACAAAGGGTTTGATGTCCTTTGAGGCTTTTGTATATGCCTGTCACGTACAATTCCTTCAACCCTGCATTTTCATCAGTAAAATTTGTGTTTTCCTCAAGTGAGGAAATAGACACAACATGTGCAGTTGAAGAATTTGTAGCAATAGCAGCATTTGATGAGTCTGGTGAGGAATTAGCAGTTTCGCGTTCAATGCATGTAAGACATGGAGGAATGAATTCAACTTGACCAGTGCTGATCTGTTGAGCTAGTAATGAATCATTTTCCGTACGAAGATCATCATGAGACATCCTCAGCTTCTCAAGATCAAGCTTCCTTTGAAGAAATTCATAGGAAAGCTTCTCATGATCAGTGAGGAGTGTATCATAACGATCCTGAAGATTATCAAATCTAGATTGAAGACTTTTCACATCTTCAGTGAGGATTTGGGTAAGGTTCATTTCATAATTCAACAGATCATCACTTTTATCTAGAAGTTTCTGAAGCTTTTCCAGGGCAGTTTGTTGTTTAGTGGCAATGATAGCAAGTTTACTGTAACTGGGTTTCTTATAATTATCAGGTTCACAGTCACTTGAATCAGAGGAGGAGGCATTATTTGGTACCTTTGAACCTCTTGCCATGAAGCAAAAGGTTGGAGCGAAGTCATCAGCATAGTCATCAGTGCGGATGGTGCTATCATTTTCTTCAAGGTTGAAGATTGACTTGCTGACGAACGTGGTTGCCAGTGCAAGACTAGCCTGTCCGGATTCTGAGTCTTTATGAGAACCCTCTTCTTTATCACATTCCTCTGATTCTGCCTCAGAGTCCATTTCCTTGCCAATAAGTGCCCGAGCCTTTCTGAAACTAGCCTTCTTGTGCGATGAGGGCTTCGAAGATGAGGATTTTGAAGATTTCTTCTTCTTCTTCGAGTCATCAGAACTGTCATCCTTGTATTTCTTCTTATTTGATTCCTTTCCCCAACGGGGACAATCAGCAATGTAATGACCGGATTTCTTGCACTTGTGACAGGTTCGTTTCTTGTAGTCCTCAGATGAAGATTCTGATTTCCTCATGTCTCTTCTTGAAGATTTACCGAACTGGCCACGTTGTGTAAATCTCTGGAATTTCCTCACGAGCATTGCAAGCTCCTGTCCAAATTCTTCAGGGTCACAAATGCTGTCATCTGTGTCTTCGTCTTCACATGAGGAAATTGCTCTAGCCTTCAGTGCACGTGGTCTGGAATAGCTTGGTCCATATAGATCTCTCTTTTCTTCTAGCTAGAATTCATGAGTATTTAGCCTTTCTAGTATATCAGCTGGATCAAGCATCTTGTAATCTGGTCTTTCTTGAATCATCAGAACTAAAGTATCAAATGAAGAATCCAAAGATCTCAGTAGTTTCTTCACAACTTCGTGATGAGTGATGTCTCGAGCTCCCAGTGCTTGCAGTTCATTTGATATGTCAGTGAGGCGATCAAAGGTGTCTTGGCAGCTTTCATTGTCATGTCTCTTGAAGCGATTGAAGAGATTGCGAAGAATATCAACATGAGAGTCACGCTGGGTTGATACTCCTTCATTTACCTTGCACAATCTCTCCCAGATCAGTGTTGCAGAGCCCAAAGCACTTACTCTTCCAAACTGGCCTGGGCTCAGAGGGCCACATATGATGTTCTTCGCTTGAGAATCGAGTTGCTTGAATTTCTTCACATCAGCCGCAGTGACACTGGCAGAGATGATGGGGACGCCATGTTCCACAATATACCAGAGATCATTATCAATAGCTTGTAGATGCATTTGCATTTTGTTCTTCCAGAAGGGAAAGTTCTTTCCTTCATAGGTAGGACATGTTGCAGTCACCTTAAACATGCCTGCAGTCGACATAACTAAAACTCCAGGTGGTTAAACCAAAATCACACAGAACAAGGGAGTACCTTGCTCTGATACCAATTGAAACTGCGTTATATTGACTAGAGGGGGAGTGAATAGGAGATTTTTATAATTTCATCACTGAGGAAATTCCTCATTGATGACTAACTTACACCGGAAACAGTAAAGTATCAGAAGTGCAAAGTTTCACAACAGCAGTTTTTCAGAGTGAAGAATGTGAAAACAGATTGCACAGTGAGCAGGCACGCAGAATACAGATGAGGATTAACTGACGTGAAGAATTTGGGGTTGAGGAAATTCAGAGAAAGTCTTCAGCAAATTCTTCAAACAGTTTCAGTGAAAGTCATCAACACATAATACGAGGAAAGTAAGGAGTTGAGGAATTAGAACCCGTTTCTCAGTGAAGACAATCGTTGATGACCCAGTTCCAACTGCTGTGACAGTTGTACATCTGGTTTGGAGAGGCTTGGTATTGAAACCAAAGGACACACAGTCCCGGGACACACAGTCCCTACCGTATTCTCCTTGAGCTAAGGACACACAGTCCTCGCCCAACACTCGTGGTAAGTCTTCAGGGCAGACTTCCAAACCCTCACAAACTTTGTCACCCGGCGATCCACAATTGACTGCTCGAAAGCTCTAGACCATGACGCCTAACCGTCTGGAGGATGCACAGTCCTCAAAGGTAAAAGGCTTCAGTCCCACACAGGAACAACTTCTTCAGTGATGCTCAATCACTAGGTTTGGTTTGTGGTTTCGGTGTATGGTGTATTTCCTCACTGATGAATTACTCTCGAAGGCTCTGAGGAATTGGGTTGCTCTTATGACAAGTGTCAGTTTCTAACGGAGCAGCCAACCAGCTAGTGGTTGTGGGGGGTGGCTATTTATAGCCTGGGAGCATCCCGACATGATTTGACACTAATGTCCTTAAATAATATGACTGTTGGAATGGATAAGACCAATGACTTGGCGTGGCTATCGAAACGGTCGGGACCCTCAACTGTGAGAGTCCTCATGTCACTTGTATTCCTCACTTGAGGCTTTTGGTAGGATTTAGGCTTGGGTTGAGCATCATGAGGAAATTCATTCCATAGTGTAACTTCGGCCCCCTTTAACAGTACGGTGTTCCTATTACTCAAATGCGAAGAAAATAAAACAGAAAGTGTAAGTCTTCATGCTTCAAATTCTTCAGAGTGATTTTCTTCAGGACACACCGAACTTCTCAATATCAGTATCTTCATGAGGAATATCAACTTCATCGCAGATTCCCCGCGATTCATTTCTTCAGCTTCAGACCAATTTCTTCAACTGAAGACATATATTTTTATGGGTCGATATTCTTCTAATATCTCAAACTCCTCAATGACTTATAGATCCTGTGTATACTCACAAACACATTAGATACTTAACCTATAAGTCTTCAAACCACCAAAATCACTAAGGGGCTCTAGATGCACTTACAGCTACACGTGACCCGCGGAGACGTAGAGACATGGGCTATTTGGTCCTATATTTTCGCGCCAACAGTTACCGCCTGGCTATAAATATGTCCCCATCTCCCTCGGTAAAATCTTTCTCGTACCATCGCCCTCCTGCTACAGCAAAGTTCCAAGCCCTAGCGCCACTGCTAGAAGTCTCGACACCAGCGAAGAAGAGCTTGACTGCCTTGACCTCTCTGTCACCGAAACCACGCCGGAACCGGACCATCTTCGTCCACCGCCACCGTAGCCGTCCTCTGCTGTCGAGTTAGGGCGCATTGGACTCGCACCGAAAGAGCACCTACTGCTACCTCTTCTCTGTTCTTCGTGCGCGCCATCTAGGGTAAATAAAAACCCTATTTTTACAGCCAGTTTGATCTACTATTTTACCTTAGAAATGTGAAATCTGTTTTTCCTCAAGTATCCATCAGTTTCTTTTTCCTCAAACACTGCCTATCACCCATCTATTGATGAACTTCACTAAGCATCTAAAGATTTTCACGAGATTCCTCAGTTGTGCGAATTTTCGGATCTATATAACTCTGGAACCCAAGAACAGTATGCTTAGACAAATTCCTCAACCACTGGTCAAATTCCTCAACTGTCAAAAAAATTTCATTTCATCAAATCTGAGAACGCATATGACCTCTCCAAATTCCTCGCAACTATACTCTGTTCACTGGTACAAACATGTCAGCTGATGAATCTCTAGGTTCTCATCAACTTAACTCATTTGCAGCGTTTCTTGAAGAAAATCTGCAAGTTTCATCAGAATCCTCAAGAGTTCAATTTCCTTAGCAAAAGCCTCAGCTTAAGAAAATGGAGGATGAAAGGAAGCAAAAGGGTGGCAAGAAACTCGAGCAGAACACTACCATAGCTATCCGTGAGGATATATACCTGGATTACTGCACTCCTGATGAACATGAATCTATGCCCAAGAGAAAGATCAGGCTTCAAAAGATAGAACTCCGATGGGCTAAGGAGTGGAAAGAGTACAGATTCGTCACTCCCAAATATGCGAAGAAATTCTCTATGAAGCCTCCTGGAAAACGGGCTCCACTTGAGGATTATCATGAAGCACACCCCTCAAGCCTCAACACAATTGATGACTATCCTGCGGAAAAGTCAAAACACTTGTCAAAGCTTCAGAAGCAAGCAGAAGCTGTTGTGAGGAAGTTCAATGAAGAATCTGCTGCTACTGCAACTGCCGCCACTTCCTTTGCAGTTGAGACTTCTGGTACGGCCATTCCTCAAATGAAGTCTGTGCGACCAAAACCAAAGGCTTCAAAGCCTCAAGGGAAAATGCCTCAGAAAACTGCACCCGCATCAGCACCAAAACCCTCAGCACCACCAAAGGCTTCAAAGCCTGAACAGAAGCCAATAGTGAAGCAATTGCCTACTGTCTCCAGTTCCTCAGTCCCGTCTGCAACAAGCTCGGAGACAAAGTCTTCACCAACTCCTCTGAAGACTAAGGTGATTGCTGGGAGAGGAACAAGACCAAGCCCAAGCAAAATTATCAAGGTTCCTTCTGCATCAGAAGGTAGTGATGAATTTGATGATGACACTCTGCAAGCCATCATCAGAAACAAGCAAGAGAGGGTAGCTCAAGCCTCTGGCAGTTCCATTCCTTTGGCCATGGACCCAAAAGTCCTCCTCAATTACATCAACATCTGTTATCAGGACCCCAACACTCCAATTGATGATTTGAAGCTTCCCCCAGGCATCAGCCACATGGTGGCCACATTCATCAACGAAGCCAAGTGGAAGGAGCAGCAAGCCAAACATGCCAAGGTTGCCAAGCTCAAAAAGGAGAAATTCCTCATGCAGAATCTCCTCAACCTGACGCCTGATGCACTTGTGTCAACATAGGCTGAATGGAAGAATTTGACTGAGAAGTACTCTAAGCTTTCAGATCGTCAAAGTCTCAAAAACAACTTCATCAAATTTGCCACTAACGCAGTTGATGATTACAACAAGAAGGCTGCCCCTCCAGTACCGACTCCTCAGCCTCTGATTGAAGAACCAGCTGATGAAACTGCTCATGCTAAGGAAATCCCTCAAGGAAGCCATGCTGATGAACCGGCTATTGAGGAAATTACCAAGAAAATCCCTGCTGATGACTCTGCTACAGCTGGTGAGACTGACCCTGCTCCAGCTGCTACTTCTAAGCGAGTTGATGACTCTGCTCCAACTGGTGCTTCTAAGCCAACTGATGACTCTGCTCCAGCTGGTGCTTCTAAGCCAGCTGATACCTCTGCACCAGCTGATGAAATTGTCTCTGCTGAGAAAACACCTTCACCAAAAGCTTCAAAGGTGAAGAAAGTGACTCCGTCTGCATCAGACGTGAAAAAGACCAGGGCTGCTGAAAAGGAAGCCAAGAAAAGAAAAGATTCATCAGCAGAAGAATCCACTGAGGCCAAGCGCCTCAAAGCACTTGAAGAAAATGCACCTCTGGATCATGTGCCTCTCAACAGCGCTCCATCATATGAGATGACCCCGTTCGCAAGCGGAGACCAGGAGCAAGGGACAGATGAGGAAATGAAGAATGCTGAATCTGAGGAACATATTGATGAGGAAATTCGCATTGATGACTGTCCTCAGCCCTCCATTCCTCATGAGGAAACTGCACAAGGATCAGCTGCACGAGCTGATAAATTTGGCCCCTCCACCAAGCAAACTCCTCAACTTGAGGAAGAACAACGTACAAATCCTCAGCCTGATGAAAGTCACAATCCTGAGAAAAATCCTCAACCTGAGGATCAGGCTGACCCAAATCCAACTCCTGAGCAAAACCCTCAAGCTGAGGCTCCGGATGAACCAATTCCTCCTCGAGAGCAAAACCCTCAACAGGAAGCTCCGGTTGACGACATTCCTCAACCAGAGCATGCTCCTCAGCCTGAAGCACAAGCTGATGAAAATCCTCAGCCCGAGGACCATGTTGAGGACAATGCACCAAATCCAGAAAATGCCTTTGTCGTCCTCAACCCAGAATCTGCAATAGTTGTCTCTCCTCAAGTCAAGCCGCAAAATCTTTAGCCCATGCAGCGTCAGCCGTTCTCCAAGCAGCCCAAGTTTCAAAAGGAGTCCTTCTTTGAAGAACGCATGTTCGTCATCAAAGAAAATCCCTATGACAAGCCTCGCATCAGGCATCTGAAGTTTTGGACAAGGACAGAACTCAACTACTATGCCTCTTTGTTGTGTGGAAGAAACAAGATTTTCCAGCACAGGCACATTCCTCACATTGAGCTTGAAGAAATTCCATGCTTTGCTCCAGTCCTCACCGTCCTTTTTGAAGCTGGACTCCTCCCAATGTGCTCGAATATCTGTGATTGGAATAGTGAGCTCATTCTTCAATTCTATGCAACTCTTCACATCTCAGGAGATCCAACAAACATCAACACATGGGTGCTGGATTGGATGACACAAACCACACACTTCAAGGCTCCTGCCAATGAGCTGCTGCGTGAACTACCAATATCAATTCCCTCAGAGCAGGCAGTAAAGCTATATGATGAACGTGAGCTGGCAAACAAGCTGATGGATGTCCTCATGAAGCCTTTGGCTAAGGGGCAACCACCAAGAACAACCTTCCTGGTCCATGAGCTGAAATATGAACCCAGGACGGTTTACAGAATCATCTGCAGTGTTCTTGCGCCAATCAAGGGCCATGATGATCAAGAAGACGGCGTAGGCATCATGAAGAATATCCTCTTCAACATCACACATGGCATTCCCATCAACATTCATGATTTCTTCTTGAGGACTTTGGCCGAAAATGCTATGGCTCCTTTTGACCACAAGATATATGCTCCATGGATCATGAGATTCATTAGAACCAGGTCAGGCATCAACTATCACGCTGATTTCAACAACCATATCGGTTATATGCCTCCTATAAGGGTCAAGAAGAAGACTTTCGAGCCTGTTGAAGGAAAAGGCAAGTCTGTCATTGATGAAGGCAATCGGCCCCTTGATGGCCAGTTCAGAGAGCTCGAAGCGTATTCTTCATGGGATGACACTGAAACCCATCCCCCAAGTCTTGTTGCTCCTAGGGTGCTGAATACCAGAGAGATTCTTCTCAATCTTCACCAGAAGGTGGATCGGAATCACAAGTGGTTCAAACGCCAGTTCGGCGCCATTGTGAAAACCCTCAATGAAATGCAGAATGCTGTGAAGTTTAACCATCATTATCTTCATGAGGTTTTTGATCGCACCTGGGCCACACTGGCTCATTTGAAGACTCCAGCAGAACTTGAAGAATTGGAGTTTGTGCGGGACTTCGAGTGGTCATGGCCACCAAAGAAGAAATTCAGGCCAATCCCAGTTCCAGACCTTGAGGATAGTTCTTTTTCTTCATTCCGCATTGCTGAATCTCATGAAGATCAACAAGACACTGCCACCGGTCCAAGGAGGAAGTCTGCTCCCAAGAATCCTCACGCGTCTTCCTCAACTGCCAAGGAGTGAAAGTCTTCACGGACGTTAGTCCTCAGTTTGTCCCTTTTTGTCACTTCATGACAAAAGGGGAGAAACTTGAGAGTTAGTCTTCACGTGGGATATTTTGGGGCTTATAAACTTTATTTAAGTTACAAACTCTTCGCTCTTCTGAAGTGTTTTATGTAATGAGTTGTAACTTAAGCCTGATGGTACTCTAACACTTTTGAATGTTTTTCTTCGCATGCTTATTCCTCAAAACGTTAATGCACACATGCTGGAATTCATCAGATACCATTTGTCATCATGCATCGTCAATTTCTTCATACTATATGTCGTATGTATGCATGATTTACAAGACTCAGGGGGAGATCTCCATGATATAAATCATCAATGTGCATTTGCTGTGAAAAGCAAAATCCTCAAGATATGCACATCTTCAGGGGGAGTCTCTCTGAATCTTGATTTCAAATTCCTCAAATGAGTATTTACACTTCATATGTTTATTCCCGTTGAAGACTTAACCTAATTGTCATCAACCACCAAAAAGGGGGAGATTGTAAGTGCATCTAGTGCCCCTTAGTGATTTTGGTGGTTTGAAGACTTATAGGTTAAGTATCTAATGTGTTCATGAGTGTACACATGATCTATAAGTCATTGAGGAGTTTGAAAGATTCGATGAATATCGACCCCTAAAAATGTATATCTGCGGTTGAAGAAATTGGTCTGAAGCTGAAGAATTGAATCGCGAAGATTTTGCGATGAAATTGATATTCCTCATGAAGATATTGAAATTGAGGAATTCGGTGTGTCCTGAAGAAAATCAATCTGAAGAATTTGAAGCATGAAGATTTATTCTTTCTGTTTTGTTTTCTTCACACTTGAGTAATAGGAACAACATACTGTTAAAGGGGGTCGAGGTAACACATTGGAATGAATTTCCTCATGATGCTCAATCCAAGCCTAATCCTACCAAAAGCCTCAAGTGAGGAATATGAGAGACATGAGGACTCTCATAGTTGAGGGTCCCGACCGTTATCGATAGCCACGCCACATCAATGGTCTTATCCACACCAACGGTCATATTATTTAAGGGCATTAATGTCAAATCATGTCGGGATGCTCCCAGGCTATAAATAGCCTCCCCCACAACCATTAGCTGGTTGGCTGCTCCGTTAGAAATTGACACTTGTCATAAGAGCAACCCAAATTCCTCAGAGTCTTTGAGAGTAATTCATCAGTGAGGTAATACCCCAAAACACCAAACCACAAACCGAGAACCAAGTGATTGAGCATCACTGAAGAAGTTGTTCCTGTGTGGGACTGAAGCCTTTTACCTTTGAGGACTATGCATCCTCCAGACAGTTAGGCGTCATGGTCTAGAGCAATCCAGCAGTCAATTGTGGATCGTCAGGTGACCAAGTTTGTGAGGGTTTGGAAGTCTGCCCTGAAGACTTACCACGAGTGTTGGGCGAGGACTGTGTGTTCTTAGCCCAAGGAGAATACAGTAGGGTCTGTGTGTCCCGGGACTGTGTGTCTTTTGGTTTCAATACCAAGCCGCTCCAAACCAGAAGTAGAACTGTCACAACAGTTGGAACTGGGTCATCAACCAGTGTCTTCACTATGAAACAGGTTTTATTTCCTCAACTCCTTATATTCCTCAGATTGTGTGTTGATGATTTTCACTGTCACTGTTTGAAGAATTTGCTGAAGACTTTCTCTGAAATTCCTCAACCCCAAATTCTTCACACAAGTTAATCCCCATCTGTTTTCTGCGTGCCTGCATACTGTGCAAACTATTTTCATATTCTTCATCCTGAAAAACTGCTGTAGTGAAACTTTGCACTCCTGATCCTTTACTGTTTCCGCTATAAGTTAGTCATCAGTGCGGAATTTCCTCAAAAGGAATTTCCTCAGTGATGAAATTCTAAAAATCTCCTATTCACCCCCTCTAGTCGATATAACGCACTTTCAGAACTGCGTGCCTCGGTCAGATACAATCTCCTTGGAAACTCCGAGGAGGCTCACTATACGCTCAATGTAGAGGCTAGCCAGCTTGTCGCCACCATAGGTGGTGCTAACCGGAATGAAGTGGGATACCTTAGTCACATGGTCGATGACGACCCATACACAGTCATGGCCTCTGCTGGACCTGGGTAGACCGGTGACGAAGTCCATGCCGATTTTGTCCCACTTCCATTCAGGCACTTGGAGAGGTTGTAGCAATCCAGTAGGTCGTTGGGGCTCAGCCTTGAGTCGCTGGCACACGTCGCACTTGGTGATATAGGACGCTATTTCCCTATTCATGCCATGCCACCAGAATATTTACCGGAGGTCCTAATACATCTTGGTGCCACTAGGGTGAATAGAGTAGGGTGTGTCATGAGCTTCCTGTAGGATCAAGTCCTTGAGTTCTGCCTTGTTGGGCACGCATAATTATTTCCCGAACCACACTACTCCTTGCTCATCCACCGAGAATTGTGGGGCCTTGCCTTCCTGGATCTTCTTCTTGATGCCTTCGATGATTTTGTGCCCCTTCCGGGCTTCCTTGATGTCGTCTGCTAGCATGGGTTTGACTTTGAGGTTAGCTAGGAATCCTGGTTCAACTAGCTCCAACCCGAAGCTTTCCATCTCTTCATATAAGGCAGGTAGCCTTTCGTTGAGCATAACATTCAGGGTGCTGGCCTTCCGACTTAAGGCATCGGCCACCACATTGGCCTTACCGGGGTGGTATTGAATGCTGAGGACGTAGTCTTTGATTATCTCCAACCATCTTCGCTGCCTCATATCCAATTACCTTTGAGTAAAGGTGTACTTTAGACTCTTGTGGTTGGTGTATATTTCACATCACTTCCCCATAAGGTAATGTCGCCATGTCTTCAGGGCATGCACTGCGGCTGCCAACTCAAGATCATGGGTGGCGTAGTTTTCCTCATGCGGGCATAGTTGTCGTGACAGATAAGCCACGACCCTACTGACTTGCATTAGGACTCCATCGAGCCCGGTTGTGGAGGCATCACAATATATCACAAACTCCTTGCTGATACCTCGAGTAGCCAATACCGGGGTGGTAGTCAATCTCTTCTTCAACTCCTGGAATATTTCTTCACACTCCGGCGTCCATTCGAACTTCTTGCCTTTCTTCAAGAGCTGAGTCATTGGTCGAGCGATGCGGGAGAATCCTTCTACGAACTTGCGGTAGTATCCCACGAGTCAGAGGAAGCTTCTGACTTCCTTCACATCGATTGGCGATTCCCAGTTGGTTACTGTGGTAATCTTAGAGGGATTGACCGCCAACTCATTTGTCGTCATGGTATGACCCAAGCATACAACTTCATGTAGCCAGAATTTGCATTTGCTAAACTTGGCATAAAGCTGGTGCTCTCGGAGCTTATCCAACACTAACCTCAAGTGTTGCTCATGCTCTTTTTCGGACTTGGAGAAGATTAATATGTCATCGATGAAGACGACGACAAACTTATCCAGGTATTCCATGAAGACATTGTTCATGAGGTACATGAACTATGTTGGGGCATTGGTCAACCCAAATGACATGACGGTGCACTCGTATAGACCGTACCGGGTCACGAATGCAGTCCTAGGTATGTCTTCGGGTTGGATCTTTAGTTGGTAATATCCAGATCGTTGATCGATCTTGGAAAATACCTTGGCTCCATTTAACTGGTCAAATAGGTCTTCAATATTGGGGAGTGGGTACTTGTTCTTGATCGTGACTTCATTGAGAGAACGGTAATCGACGCAGAGTCTGATAGTCCCATCCTTCTTAGACACAAACAGAACAAGTGAATCCCAAGGCGATGCACTCGGACGGATGAATCCCTTCCTGAGTTGCTCATCCAACAGCTTCTTCAACTCTGCTAGCTCCTCGGATCCCATCCTATAAGGCTTCTTATAGATAGGCCTTGATCCGGGCATGAGCTCAATGATGAACTTGATGTCTCGGTCAGGAGGCATCCCTGGCAGCTCATCAGGAAAGACGTCCACGTACTCACAAATTATTGGCACTTGGTCCAACTCTTCTCCCGATAGGCAATTTACCTGAGGGACTTGAGTGGAGGTAGGCTCAGGGACATACTTGACTTTGACCCCTTGGTCGCTTGTCATGGTAATAGTCCTGTTTGCACAATCCAAGATGCTCTGGTGCTTGGCCAACCAATCCATTCCAAGGATCACTTCCAAGCCTTGCGACTTAATGACGATGAGATCCGCCGTGAAGCTTATCCCATTAATATTGATCCTCACTCCTCCACATCCTAGGTTGGTCCTTAGCACTGCTTCCGGGGTATGTACTTCCATTTTCCCATTAAGTAGGGTAGGCTTCAAACCACATTTTTCCGCAAACTTCTAAGTAACAAAAGAATGCGAAGCACCACAATCAAACAATACTGTTGTTGGGGTGGAGTTGACGAGGAACGTACCCAGAATGCAGTCTGGGTCTTCCTGTGCTTCTTCTGCGGAGATGTGATTAATATGTCCCCTGCTGTGGTACTGCTGATTGCGAGGAGCTTGGTTCCTGCCTGGCGCTCCTTGACCTTGATTTGGTGCATTGGGGCACGGTGCATCGGGCTTCTTGTTGGGGCATTGTCCGGAGTAGTGCCCAGTCTGACCACATCCAAAGCAGGTAACCTGCCCTGGGATATTGGGCTTGACTCCATTGTTATTGGGCGGGTTGATTGTTGGCTTGGTGTTGACTTGCTGCTGGGGCTAGTAGTTCTGGCGGAACGTTGGTGCCCTGTACTGCCGTTGCTAATAGTTGGGTCTTGCTGGGGCTGATTGCCATGGGCGTGGCTTCGGGTTACTGGGTCCTCCATTACCCATCATCTTGCGCTTATGGGCATCGTCCATTGCACGACACTTATCCTCCAACATGAGGGCCTTGTTTACCAGATCACAAAAGGTCCGTCATTCACAGACAACCAGCTGATACTAGAGTGACTGCTGCAGTCCTTCCATAAAGTGTTCCACCTTTGCGGCTTCAGTGTTGACGTCTTCCGGTGCATATCTTGACAGGAGGTTAAACTTCTGCAGATACTCCTTGACGGTTCCACTGCCTTGCCTCAAGCCTCGGAATTCCCGCTTCTTAATGGTCATCATTCCAGGGGGAATGTGAGCAACGCGGAATCCTTCCTTGAATACTGCCCAAGTGATAGCTTGCCCTTCTCGCATGATCTCGAACCCGTCCCACCAAACTCTGGACGTGCCTCCGAGACAGTGAGAAGCATAAAGGACTTTCTCACGATCATCGATGCACTTGACCTGCGCGAGGAGGTATTCGATAGTGCGGATCGAGTTGTGGACATCCAAGGGTTCAGTTGTCTGTGTGAATATAGGAGGCGTAGTACGCATAAACTAAGACAGAGTAGAGCGACCGTTGCCATTTCCATTTTGCGGCGGATTGTTCACCAAGACTTGAGCCACCTACTGGATGGCAGCATTGTTGGCTTGACATTCCTCTCGGAGAACTTGGAGGAACCGAGCCATAGTCAGGATCTTTGGAGGAGGCGGCGGCGGAGGAATATTGCCTTGCTGCTGCTCGAGGTGATCTCTATCTTGAGCGTTCCCACTTGTCGTGGTTTTGTCACGGCAGATGTCCTCGTGAAAGGACTTAACACTGGAGCCATCGCACCTTGGTGGCGATTCAAAGGGGTTAAGCGGGAGAGACACGGCGATTTACCCAGGTTCGGCCCCTCGCGAGGAGGTAATAGCCTACGTCCTGCTTTTATGTGTATTGATGTGGATTCGATTACAAGGGGGGCGTAATTCGCCAAACCTAGCACTCGATGATTTCTAACCTCTCCTCTCTTCCCTGGGACTCGCCTTTATATACAGGTCAAATCCCCTAGGGTTTACAAGGATACTTTCCTTCCTACGAATCGTGACCCCGATGGTCTCTAAGTCGCTATCTTCCGAAGCTTAGAGACCTTCCCCGATTCACAAACCGTCATATGACGTTGGCTTGACCAGGACAAGGCCCAAATACCTGCTCAGATGAATCGCCTAATGACTAACCCGACCCAACTAGGGCGGGTCAGTCATAGGTAATATCCCCAACATTAGGCCCCAAATTGACTTGAACTTCTTTTTTCATGCCAATACATCTGCTTAGCTGAAGGCGATTCATCCCTCATTTCCCCTCATATGTCAGAAATTGTAACCCGCCATCGGGCACCGAAAATTCTTTAAGTCGCCAAACCATTTCTTGTTGGTCTCTTCTTATCCCTCGATTTCCGGGAAGATTGACACAACCCCAACAGATCTTAGCATATCGTTATCCAAAAGTCTTCGGCGCGCATTTATAGCGAATATTTTTATTCCCTGGCGGTTCCCGCTCACGGTGCCTCGATTCCAGCGCCGGCTCTGATAAATAGATAGGGATGGGACAGGACTGGTGCTCCCCACCTACCAGTCTCGTCAATCTGTTCCCCATCGCTGCAGCGAGAAAACCCCATTGCTTTCCGAGGACTTCGGCGCCGCCGTCCTTCCCACCTTCACGCGAGAGGCTTTGGCGCCGCCCCTAGGCCTTCGCCGTCGTCCAGCTTTGCGCCACGGCCGATCTGTCCACCGCCATCGACCACCACATCATCGCCGACCACCTTGTCGTCTGCTACGAACTCCGCCGCCACCGAAGACCTCGTCGTCCGACGAAAACTCCGTGCTTCTCCAACAACCTTCGTCGTCGTCGGCCCTCTTCGTCTGAGAGCATCAGGTTAGGCCTTCGCCCTCTTTTTAGGAAAAGATCCAATCCCTGCTCAAAGTTCCGGCCATTGCCATGTTCCTGCCATTGCTAAGTTCTTTGATATTCCTCGCGAGCAGACGTCGCATACCCGATTAACACGAACATTGATGAGATATCCAATGCCCTTGAATACCTTTATTTATCCATCTTTACTCGTAGATCTTTTAGTATAATGTTCCATCAAATGAGGGGCATCGTCTTCTCTGGTAAGAAATGGCCGCATCCAGTCGTTTTCCTCAGGTTTTTTTTACCTGCCTGATAGATCCACCATTTACCTACTGTTTGCGGAAAGCTGTTTGTAGTCTTCATACTTAGACATTTCGGACGAAACGTCCCCGTCATCTCTAGAGCGCAGCTCTTGTAAATAGCCACACCCCGTAAGTCGCCATAATAAACCGACTCGACCCTTTGATATGGCGAGTCAAGTCCTTCCCTTAGTCCATGGACAAAGTACTTGGTGATTTAAATGAACTTATTTCATCCCTTACAGTAGATGTTCGAGGCATGTAAGTTCACACCTTACCTCTTTGTAGCATGGGCGCCGTCTTCAAAAGTGACTGGCTTCCTACTAAGGTTGACGATACCATATTGGCCGATTACGTGAAAACGGGCAACCTGGATCCCCAGAATGTTATCGGCTGGCGCACCGGGTTTGGAGAGGATCTTCCTAACCCCAGGGAAGGGGAAATAGTCGTCTTTGTTGAACACCTGGAGCGAGGTTTTAAGCCGCCTGGATCGAAGTTTCTTAGAGACGCCATGGCCTTCATGAACGTCCGCCTCCAGGATTTGGGACCCAGTTCCATAAGCAACTTATGCCAATTCCAAGTCTTCTGTGAAGCTTATCTGCGGATTGAGCCCTCTGTTCCTCTGTTCTGGCACTTTTTCATCTGTATCGCCAAACGGAATTCCACAACGGTCCCAGCCTGGAACTCGGCGGTGTCAATGTCCAACGTCGCAGGGATAGCCCATTTCCCTCACTCGCCATGCCCAGCCATCCCAAAGGTTGGGGCGAGTCTTGGTTCTACTGTCAAGAGACTTCTCCTGCAGGCGAAAACAAACTTCTGGGCTACCGGCCAACTCGCCTTCCAACAAACTTCAAGCTCCCAGACAAACTCACCGAGGAAGAAGAGTCGGAGTTCATCCCAGTATTGTCCGAATTAAGGTCCTTGACGAATAATGGCCTTACTGGAGTTGACCTAATCCGCTGCTGGGTCGAATGGCGTATCCTCCCTCTAAGTCACCGGGACGGTCTGATGTGCGAATTTGATGGTACCCTAGATCATCCTCAATGTTATTTCCGTACGGCTTTAACAGAAAAAGACATTGTCACCATTATCAAGAAACTTATTGGCGAGCCTGCGGGAAAATGCGGTCAAATCGGCCTCAAGCCTTTCTGCAAAATTAACTCGGCGCCCAAGGTGAACAAATCTAACCCGCTTTTGGTTTTTACTCCTTATGCTTAATTTGTATTGTGTTTTTGTAACATATACTATTTCAGAAAGGCGATAAGTTCTGGTCCAGAAAACCCAAAAGGCCAGCCATGAAAAATGTTAAGCCGCCCTCAAAGAAAACCAAGGGTAAGGGCAAAGCTGCTGTGGCTAAACCATCCGAAGTCGATGAATCTCAAGTCGGCGATGCACTTTCAGAGGTAAAAATTCATCCTCTTTTCACTCGCCATCCACTACTGTTAATCTTTGTATTTACGTCTTTCCCTTTCTTTGTAATAGAACGAAGACAATGAAAGCCAGGAGGACTCTGTTGAGGTAATTTCTGTTTCCTCCGATTCATCTCCTTCTCCACCTAAGCCGGCCAGGCGAGTTTGTGGGAAAGTTCCCTTCTCACACCCAAATGCTTGTTTGGACCCAAATTTCCTACTAAAGAAAGCACAACACACTTCAAATCGGAAGACGCGAAGTCATTCCGGTGATCTGGTGTCCGGCTTACCAGCAACAAACAAGAGGAAACCGAATGAGGTATTTTGTGAATGACAATTCTTTATGTTCTCCTTGAATCACGCTTGTAACCCGCCAATACTGTTGACGTATAATTCTTGCAGAACTCTCCTCCTACATCTGGCGACTCAGTGATGTCGACACTTCCACCAATGATTCAAGTTCCAGGGTAAATCTTTTGATAATCTTGTTTTGAATTCTGAAAGTAATGAGCCTTTCAATTCCTTAATACGCTTCTCCCTTCTTTTTAGGGCACATGCCAAGAAAAGGAAAACCAACGGGTCAACTCCTGTCCCAACTTTAGAACCCATCAAAGACTCAGCACCGAATCAGGATGAACCGGATCAAGCCGAGCCTGAAAATCAGATGGATCTTCCTGAATCGCCAAAGGAAACAACGGATATCCCTAAGCCGCCAAGTCCATTGATGACAACAGAAGACCCATATGCTGTGATTATTACTGGTATTGGCTTCTCGAAACCGGCGGCGATGGTTTTGTCAAAACATGTGGCATCCTCCTCCCAAGCCATTCCTGAATCGGGACTCTCCAAGGCCAAGCTTTCTGAGTATGAAAACCTGGAGTTCGGGGAACTCTGCTCTGGTTTTTCAAGTCGCCTGGAGGCGAGCTATGAGATGGAAAAGAGCCTGCTGCGAATGTTAAAAAACAAACATGAGGTAAACTTGTTATATTGTATTACTCCCATTAACCCCCAAGGGCCGGATCATCCAAAAAGATGAGCCAGGACTTAAGAAAATTTAGAAAAAACTTTGCGACCAGTAACCCCCAAGGGCCGGGTCATCAGTAAAAAGATGAGCCGGGTCTTGAAAAAGTTAGAAAAACTTTGCTACCAGTAACCCCCAAGGGCCGGGTCATCAGTAAAAAGATGAGCCGGGTCTTGAAAAAGTTAGAAAAACTTTGCGACCAGTAACCCCCAAGGGCCGGGTCATCAGTAAAAAGATGAGCCGGGTCTTGAAAAAGTTAGGAAAACCTTGCGACCAGTAACCCCCATGGGCCGGGTCAAGAGTAAAAAGATGAGCCGGGTCTTGATATTGTATAATTTTATCTAAAAGAAAAAATTATACGTTAGCCCCCAAGTGTCAGGGATATTGCTTGCAATAGTTCTGAGACTTGCCCTTGTTTTGTACTTTCAACAGGAAACTCTTGCTCAAACTGAATCGGCGCTTGGCGATTTAAAGAAAAACTTATCTGGTCAGCAAGACGCCTGAGCCAAGTCGGAGGAGAAATACCAATTAGCCTTGGCTGAGCTGGAAAAACTCAAAGCCGAGTTGAAAAGGGCTCAAGCTGACCAAGATGCCGCCATAAAAAGAGCAGAAAAGGCTGAAGCCAGGCTGGCCACTGTGCAACAGGAATTATCCGGCTTGAAGCGTCATATCTCCAACATGACGCAAGCCGTCTTTGGTAAGTTTACTTAAACTTTTGATCTCCATTTATTTTATAAATAATTCTTATCGTAAGTCGCCGATCATCATGACCCCTTACTCAGGTCCGAGAGCCGCCAAACTTCAAGAAGACTGCATGCTGATGTTGAAGGCGATTTACACGCTGACGGAGCAACTGTACACCGACAGTGTCTTGACTGTTAAGGCCGTGATGGGTGCCAAAGAGCCTATCACTTCCATAAAGAAGGTGCTTGGCTGCTTATCCACACTTCCCCCTCAAATTGGCGAGCTAACTCGGTCAGCCGCTCGAAAGGGTTCTCTGACTGCCTTGAGTCGCTGCTTGGCGTATGCTCCACAAATCAACCCGGAGGAGGTAGCAGCCGGCTTTCCTCAGCTTAAAGATGATGGGGCAGAATTTGTTGAAGAGGACTATCAATGTGTCGTCAAGGACTCCCGACTAGCAGCAACCCAGCTTGCAGCAAGCCTTGATTTATCAAAGTATCAGGCGGCTTATGATAATAAAAACAAAAGGGTCAACCCGCCAGCCTTTGCGACGACTAGTTTAACTCCTCGGCGACCCAAGAACCCTTTTGACCTGGAAGCAGACCTGGCATCGATCCTGACTGATGGTGATGACTTCGCAGCCTTGGCTAAGTGCAATTGGGTACTGGGCGACTTGCAAATCGAAGTTGGCCAAAGCTCACAGCAGGATGATCCTAAGGCGCCAATAGAATAAACCTTACTGATTTTGGCCTCAGAGCCATGTAATAGGTTAAGTCGGTACTGTTTTGGTGATACCCTTTGCAAGAATCTTTATGTCACTCGTAAGGCGATTTTAAAATATTTGAGACTCCTTTAAGATGCTCAACTCGCCATGGACAAAGCAGTCCTGATCATTTAGGCCTTGAAAACAGCATATATGAAAACCCAAAAAGTGACAACAAAAATTTCCCAGAGGGATCAGAAAGAAAGGTACAAAACCCTCAAGGCTATGCCAAAAAACAGCAATTTCGTCGGTTCATAAGGTCGCGACAGAATGAGGCGAGTCAGAAAACTCAAGCATGCACCCAAAAATGCAAGTTTCGTCGGCTCATAAGGTCATGACAGGATGAGGTGAGTCAGAAAACACAAGCATGCACCCAAAAATGCAAGTTTTGTCGGCTCATCAGGTCGCAACAGGATGGGGCGAGTCAGAAAGCTCGTGCATGCACCCTAAATGCAGGTTTCATCGGCTCATAAAGTCACGACAGGATGAGGCGAGTCAGAAAGCTCGAGCACATACCCTAAATGCAGGTTTCGTGGGCTCATAAGGTCGCGACAGGATGAGGCGAGTCAGAAAGCTCGTGCACACACCCTAAATGCAGGTTTCGTCGGCTCATAAGGTCGCGACAGGATGAGGCGAGTCAGAAAGCTCGAGCACACACCCTAAATGCAGGTTTCGTCGGCTCATAAGGTCGCGACAGGATGAGGCGAGTCAGAAAGCTCGAGCACACACCCTAAATGCAGGTTTCGTCGGCTCATAAGGTCGCGACAGGATGAGGCGAGTCAGAAAGCTCGAGCACACACCCTAAATGCAGGTTTCGTCGGCTCATAAGGTCGCGACAGGATGAGGCGAGTCAGAAAGCTCGAGCACACACCCTAAATGCAGGTTTCGTCGGCTCATAAGGTCGCGACAGGATGAGGCGAGTCAGAAAGCTCGAGTACACACCCTAAATGCAGGTTTCCTCGGCTCATAAGGTCGCGACAGGATGAGGCGAGTCAGAAAGCTCGAGCACACACCCTAAATGCAGGTTTTGTCGGCTCATAAGGTCGCGACAGGATGAGGCGAGTCAGAAAGCTCGAGCACACACCCTAAATGCAGGTTTCGTCGGCTCATAAGGTCGCGACAGGATGAGGCGAGTCAGAAAGCTCGAGCACACACCCTAAATGCAGGTTTCATCGGCTGATAAGGTCGCGACAGGATGAGGCGAGTCAGAAAGCTCGAGCACACACCCTAAATGCAGGTTTCGTCGGCTCATAAGGTCGCGACAGGATGAGGCGAGTCAGAAAGCTCGAGCACACACCCTAAATGCAGGTTTCGTCGGTTCCTAAGGTTGCGACAGGATGAGGCGAGTCAGAAAGCTCGAGCACACACCCTAAATGCAGATTCTGTCGGCTCATAAGGTCGCAACAGGATGACACAATTGCTTTTTAATAAAGAAGCCCCCAAGCGAGGGAGTATTTTATTACTACATAATGAAACTGAAAAACTTACATAGCGTAGAGCTTTAAGAGCTCAAGTGTAATAAGGCCGCAGATGGGCAATATTCCATGGGCGAGTCGACTCAGCCTCCGTGGTCGGCCGATTAGGCCGGAGATCCACCAAATAATAAGAGCCATTGCAGAGGTTCTTGCTGATGACGAACGGCCCTTCCCAAGGTGGTGACAGCTTGTGCATGCCTGCTCGATCTTGTATTAGCCGAAGAACCAAGTCGCCTTCCTGAAAGGTCCGACTCTTAACCCGGCGACCATGATACCGTCGCAGATCCTGCTGGTAGATAGCCGAACGGGCCGTGGCCAGGTCACCCGCCTCCTCTAAGGCATCCAAAGAGTCTTGACGCGCTAGCTCATTGTCTTGTTCCACATATGCGGCGACTCTAAGCAAGTCATGCCTTATGTCAGTAGGGAGAACAACCTCTGCTCCGTAGACCAAAAAGAAAGGGGTGAATCCCGTGGATCGGTTCGGGGTAGTCCGAATACTCCACAGTACTGAAGGTAACTCTTCAACCCAACACCGTGGGGTTTTTTCCAGGGGAACCATGAGTCGGGGCTTAATCCCTCGCAAAACCTCCTGATTCGCCCGCTCTGCCTGCCCATTAGATTGTGGGTGAGCGACCGCAGAAACATCAAGTCGGATATGTTCTCGACGACAAAACTCCTGCATCGCCCCTTGGGACAAGTTAGTACCATTATCAGTGATGATACTATGCGGATATCCAAACCGGAAAATCAGCTTCTTCAAAAATTTGACCGCTGTTTCCGCATCGCAAGCCCCAACAGGTTCCGCCTCAACCCACTTGGTGAACTTATCAACCGCCACCAGCAGGTGGGTCTTCTTGTTGGAGGACATCTTAAAGGGGCCAACCATGTCCAGCCCCCAGACCGCAAAGGGCCAAGTAATGGGAATCATTCTTAATTATTGAGCCGGCACATGAGCCTGTCTCCCATAACGCTGGCACCCCTCGCACCGACGAACTATGTCTTCTGCATCTGCATGAGCCGTCAGCCAAAAGAAACCATGACGAAAAGCCTTTGATACCAAAGAACGTGACCCGGCGTGATGCCCACAGTCTCCGGAATGAATGTCATTTAAGATTACACATCCTTCTTTGGGGGAAACACATCGCTGAAAAACTCTAGAGGCGCTCCGTTTATATAACTCGCCATTAATGATGACCATGGATTTGCTGCGCCGAACGATCTGGCGAGCCAAAACTTCGTCGGCCGGTAACTCGCCCCGAGCGAGATAAGCCAGATAAGGGAGAACCCAATCCGGAGTGACATGGAGAGCCGCCACGAGCTGAAACTCGGGATCTGGTATTGCCAATTCCTCCTCTGACGGTAGAATCACAGATGGTTTATGTAAGATATCCAGAAAAACATTAGGGGGAACCGGCTTTCTCTGAGAGCCAAGTCGCGAGAGGGCATCAGCTGCTTCGTTGAGGCGCCGATCAATATGGTCCACCTGATAACCATGAAAATGACCCGCCACATCAGACACAGCTCGCCTGTAAGCCGCCATCATGGGGTCCCGAGAATCCCAGGTACCCGACACTTGTTGTGCCACCAAATCAGAGTCACCGAAACATCTGACTCGTGTTAGGTTCATCTCCTTGGCGAGTCGCAAGCCGTGAAGCAAAGCCTCATATTCCGCCGCATTGTTAGTGCACAGAAACATGAGTCGGAGAACGTAACAGAACTTATCTCCTTGAGGGGATACCAACACCACACCAGCCCCCGAGCCTTCCAGCTGTCTGGATCCATCAAAGTAAATAGTCCAGTAAGTGAGATCAGGCCGGTCTTCCGGAGCCTGTAGCTCTGTCCACTCGTTAACGAAATCAACTAGTGCCTGAGACTTTATAGCTGTGCGAGGAGTATATTGTATGTGATGAGGTCCAAGCTCTATTGCCCACTTGGCGATTCGCCCTGTTGCCTCCCGATTCTGGATGATATCCCCAAGGGGGGCAGAGCTAACCACTGTGATAGGGTGCTCCTGGAAATAATGCTTAAGTTTTCGACTTGCCATAAACACCCCATATACCAGCTTCTGCCAATGTGGGTACCGCTGCTTGGAAAGAGTTAGCACCTCGCTGATAAAATATACTGGGCGCTGCACTGGGTATTCCTTTCCTTCTTCCTTTCTCTCAACGACCACTGCCACACTTACTGCTTTGGAATTTGCCGCGATATAGAGAAGCATGGGCTCCTTTTCAGTTGGGGCTGCCAGGACCGGCGGGTTAACCAATTGGCGTTTCAGGGCCTCGAGCGCCTCGTTTGCCTCATTTGTCCAAACAAATCGATCGGATTTCCTCAACAATTGATAAAGAGGGATCGCCTTCTCCCCGAGGCGACTCACAAATCGACTTAAGGCCGCAATGCGACCCGTCAGTCATTGAACTTGATTAACGTTCGCCGGCTTTCCGAGGGAGGTAACCGCTTCGATCTTGTCCGGGTTAGCTTCGATGCCGCGCTCCGATACCAGGAAACCCAGCAACTTTCCTGCAGGCACACCAAAAACACACTTGGTAGGATTTAGTTTCATCTGATATACCCGTAGATTATCGAACGTTTCCCTGAGGTCTTCCAGTAATGTCTCCCCCTGGCGGGTCTTGATCACAATATCGTCGACATAGGCATGGACGCTGCGACCAATTTGGTTATGAAGACAATTCTGGATGCAGCATTGATAAGTCGCCCCCGCACTCTTGAGTCCGAAGGGCATGGACACATAACAAAAGGCCCCAAAGGGGTTATGAAGGCCGTTTTCTCTTGATCCTCCACGGCCATCTTGATCTGGTGATATCCTGAATAGGCGTCCAGAAAGCACAATCGTTCGCATCCCGCCACCGAGTCAATGATTTGGTCGATGCGGGGAAGAGCGAAGGGATCTTTTGGACAAGCTCTATTGAGGTATGTATAGTCAATACACATACGAAAAGTACCATTCTTCTTGAGTATCAAAACCGGGTTAGCCAGCCATTTGGGGTGAAAAACTTCCACGATGAATCCGGCGGCTAGAAGACGGGCGACTTCTTCCCCAATCGCCTTGCATCGCTCCTCGTTGAATCTGCGAAGGTATTGCTGGACGGGCTTGCACTTTGGGTCAACATTAAGATGGTGCTCAGTGAATTCTCTCGGCACACCAGGCATGTCAGAAGGTTTCCATGCAAAGATGTCCCGATTCTCACGGATGAATTCGATGAGTGCGCTTTCCTATTTGGGGTCCAGACCCGTCCCAATGGTGAACTGCTTGGATGAATCACCAGGCACGAAATCGATTGTCTAAGTGTCATCCCTTGGTTTGAACTTGAGGGGCGACTCAGAGTCTGTAGTTGGCTTTTTCAGGGGTGACATGTCCGCCGGGTCAACATTGGCCCGATGATGATTGAGCTCTTCCGCAGCACAAGCGACTTCCGCATAGGCCGCGTCCCCTTCTTCACATTCCTTTGCGATCCTTCTATCTCCATCAACTGTGATGGGTCCTTTGGGACCAGGCATTTTGAGCTTGAGGTAGACATAGCACGGGCGAGCCATGAAGCGGGCGTAAGCCGGTCGCCCAAACAGCGCATGGTAGGGGCTTTTCAATTTGACCACCTCGAAGATTAGAGACTCCGACCTATAATTCTGTGTAGTTCCAAATGCCACTGTGAGCCTGACCCGGCCTATGGGATAAGCCGACTTGCCTGGGACAATTCCGTGGAAAACTGTGGTTGAAGGCATCAGGTCTTTCTCCAATAGATTCATCCTTCGGAACGTGTCGAAGTATAGGATATTGATGCTACTGCCACCATCCATTAGCACCTTTGATAGGGTGTAACCCCCCACTTGGGGAGCCACGACTAACGCCAGATCGCCCGGGTTATCTACTCTCGACGGGTGATCCTCCCTGCTCCATGTTATGGTCTGCTCAGACCAATGGAGGTATCTGGGAATCGCCGGTTCAGATACACTGTACGCCCGGTGACTCACCTTCTTATCACGCCTGCAAGCATTAGTGGTGAAAACGTGGTACTGCCCATTTCTTAACTGTTTGGGGTTGCTGCGAAAGCCCCCATTATCGTCCTGACCCTGCGGAGCCCCCTGTGGGGGTGGCTGCTGGAAGACTCCTGGCGGGTTGTACCGCCGCTGGTGGTGCACCGGGTATTGGCCACCGCCTGGCTGCGGGCCTCCCTGAGCCCCCTGTTCGGGAAAACCGCCGAAGGGGTTCTGTCTTTGGTTGGGCGCGGTGAATTTCTCCTGGCGCTGGTCCGGGTCTTCGCCTTGACTCTTCTTGATTGCCTCTGCCCAAAACTCTCGCATCACGAAGCAGTTTTCCCAAGAGTGACTCGCCGGGCCGTCAGCCGTGGCGTGGTGCGGGCAAGGGCCCTTGAGTAGCTCTTCATAGTTACGCGGCCTCTTCCCACTGAAACCTCGATTCTTCTTTTTGCCCTTATTAGCGTTGGTATTGGCGACTAAGTCCGAGGGCTCCTCCTGTGGTTGCCGCTTGCCATTGTTCCCTTGATTGTGACGGTTACGCCCTGGAACCGGGTATGATTTTTGGATGACTCACCCTTCTTAGGCGAATTACCCTTACCATCCTCGCCGAGATCTTTGGTGTCATCGGCCTCGGCATATCTAGTGAGGGTGTCCATCAGCTCGCCCATGTCTTGGACCTTTCGTTTGAGTCGCCCAAATTTCTGCACCAAGGGTTCGTAATGACAATTGTGCTCGAGGATGAGCACAGCTTGAGCCGCCGTAATACCATCTGACGAATGAATAATTTCTGCAACCCGCCGTGACCAATGGTGGGCTGAATCATCCGGACACTGAACACAGTGTTGTAGATCGACGATCGTCATCGGACGTTTGCAAGTTCCTCGGAAGTTTTTGATGAAACACTCTTTTAACTCGGCCCAGGACTGGATGGAATTGGGAGGCAAGTTTTTCAACCAAGTGCGTGCCGACCCCTCGAGCATCATTGTGAAGTATCTGGCGCAAACCGCCTCGTTTACGTCGAGCATGTCCATGGCGATTTCATAACTCTCGATCCATGACGTCGGCTCGAGGTCCGGTGTATAATTAGGCACTTTCCTTGGTCCCTTGAAGTCCTTGGGCATCCTCTCGTTCCGAAGGGCCGGGGACAAGCATGGTACCCCAACTCGCCCTCCGCCCCCGACGAGGGGGGCTGGGGCGTCTTGCTTGTTCGGGAGATCTCGGCCCGGCGGGTTTCGTTCGGGCGCGTTGTCCTGTGGGAAGTGTCGTGGCCCGCTGTTTACGGCGGGCTGGTCCTCTGGCCGGCTCCTGGTGTAACTTGCCTGGGGGGTGGAATGCAACCTCTCGAGGCTATGTGAGAACTGGGCGTTTTGAACCACCGCCGTCTTCAGCATCTCGATGGCGTTCATTGCTTCTATCTCGGCAGGGGTGTTGCCGTGAACCGGAAGAGACTCCAGATGGCGAGTTGCGGCAAGCACGTTATCCACCGGGTTGGAAAAGTGGCCTTGAGGCGTCCGGAATCGGGGAACGTGATCCTCAACCGGCCGAGCCGGCGGGTTAGGCGGGCGGCCCGGTCCTCCCCTCGGGGCGACTCCCGCCCCAACGGTTCGTGGAGTGTCGAACAGGCGGGTCGGGTTGAGATCATGGGGCAGGCGACCTTGGTGTCTCCGCTGATGGACGGCGTCGGACGCGCGCTGCTGTCTCTCGAGCCGCCAGTTGTCAGTGTTTAAACGCGTCCTTTCAGCTGTAATTTGGGCTTGTCGAGTCTCGATCCTTGCAGACTCCATCTCGGCGTCCTGATGAGCCTTTGCCACCACCTTTCTGAGCTTCGCTAGCTCCGCGTTTATCTCTTCTTGGTTCTCTAGTGTGAGGGGAGTCGCCATTAGCCTCGCGATCTCCGCCGCTAAATCTACCAGGACTGCGGCCGGGCTCCTGGATGTCTCGCCGGTTCCATCGCCTCCAGTAGGGTTTTGTGTGGGTTGAGTCGCCCCAGCCATGTAGATGGCGATCTGGCGGCGGGTTCGGTCAAGGATTTCTGGATCCATGGCCAGCGACAAGCCCCCGAGACAATTCCCATGAAGAGACCGGATGGAGTCCGAGTCGCCCATGGATGATTCATCATCAGAATTGACCGGGGTAGTCTCCTGAGTCGCCGTGCGCTCTGGCTCCTCCGATCCCTGCGTGAACCCCACAAAGACCGGGTGAGTCAGGTTTGGCGTTATGACTTGGCGGACGTACCTGGCCGGCTGTACGATGTCGGTGGAGATGTCCGGCTCAGGCGCGGATGACCCGATCATGCCGATGAAGATGTTGATCTTGCCGAAGGGGACTCTGTAACCAGATTCAATCGAATCCGCTTCAGGTCCCCATTGCTGGTTGTCGATGTAGGTTATCCCGCAGCGGCTCCGAGTCATGAGCCCCGTCGCGTAACTCCCAAACCCTGGTAGGGCTCCCTTTGAGAACTCAACTCCACCGTGCGTAGGCCCCACGGTGGGCGGCAACTGTCGTGGTTTTGTCACGGCAGATGTCCTCGTGAAAGTACTTAACACTGGAGCCATCGCACCTTGGTGGCGACTCAAAGGGGTTAAGCGGGAGAGACACGGCGATTTACCCAGGTTCGGCCCCTCGCGAGGAGGTAATAGCCTACATCCTGCTTTTGTGTGTATTGATGTGGATTCGATTACAAGGGGAGCGTAATTCGCCAAACCCAGCACTCGATGATTTCTAACCTCTCCTCTCTTCCCCTGGGACTCGCCTTTATATACAGGTCAAATCCCCTAGGGTTTACAAGGATACTTTCCTTCCTACGAATCGTGACCCCGATGGTCTCGAAGTCGCTATCTTCAGAAGCTCAGAGACCTTCCCCGATTCACAAACCGTCATATGACCTTGGCTTGACCAGGACAAGGCCCAAATACCTGCTCGGATGAATCGCCTAATGACTAACCCGGACCAACTAGGGCGGGTAAGTCACAGGTAATATCCCCAACACCACTGGTTCCCTGCTACTAGCCAGAGGTGGCAGAGCTGGGGTTGCCGAAGGTGCTGGTGCGTGTTGAAATCACCATCTTGTCAGGGGAGCAGACAGGTAAATATGCCGAATTGGTCGGAGAATCATGAGGGATGGAGTTCCTAAATCAGGGGGTTTTGGTACCGTGCTGGTGTGCGAGTTAAACCAAGTTTTTTGGGAAATCTAATGCATTGAATTAAAATGAGTGATGTAGTCTCTTACAAGCTGCCTAAGGCAGAAATGCGGCTTGCATCATACATGATCACACAACACTCATGGTTCTCACGAACCGATACATGGACTTAACTACGCATGGGGAGACCCCTAATCGCCTAAGATGTTCCTCTAAGCGGCGTACTGCTCGGTCTCGTATGCAGGCTCAACATGATCCTCGTCTTCATCCTCGTCGTTCCCTTCCTCCCTAAGAGGTGTGGGAGATGGGAGCGGTCCATCACGGTGTCTCTTTGTTGGCGAAGCGGTGAGGAGCTGAGTATATTATTCCACGGTTATACAGAAACTGTGGATAGGAGTGTCCTGAAGCGGTGGTATCCCTCCTCGGAAGGCAATGGCTGACTGTCCTCTGGGCGCTCTTCCTTCTTGACCTTGTGGGTCTTCATCTTTTCCAAGCGAAGTAGGTCCTTGACTTGGTGTAGTTCTTGGTGAAGCTTCACAGACTGCTTGATCAGAAGGTGAATCAAGGTGTGGGCGGAGAGGCTGAAGTAGGTCTGAAACCCGAGTGGCGTTCCATCCTCCGAGGATGGGTTAAGCGTCCAGCTCCCATCAATCCCGTCCTTAATAAAAGGCAGGTGATGAGTACCTGGCTCATTAGCAATCTCGGGAAGGAGGTCGCGAAGACGCACAAGTGCCTCTCGTGCGGCTGTCTCCACTGCCAACATCAGATTCTCCATCTGTGGTCCTTCAAAGAACCAACTATTTGGGGAGTTGTTAGCCTTCACTATCACATCCACGTGATATTCTTTGGTGTCAGCGCTGACCCAGTGCTCGTGGTAGAGGAAAATGGGCGTGTGATGTACTTGACACTTCTCGAAGCTATCTCCCAAGAGTAGGGGAAAGCGTGTCTCCAAAAGCATCTCGGGTACGGCGGCCATCTACAAGGTTGTAGGAGAGGGTTAAAAATTTTGTGGGTGGAGAAAATCTCAAGTTTAAGGGCTGAGTGCACTACTCGTCTCGGCTATCGTCCATGCTACCTAAGGCTTCCTACAATCAGGATGGCTCTGATACCAGCTCTATGGGGACCCTGACTTATGGGTCAAGATCACCGAATGAACGTGCTCAGTGATCCCAGAGATCAATGCTCACCGAACACACAGATACTGAATATTAAGAGTCTTACATCCAACATACCGAAATAATACATCAAAGGACCATCAAGGTCAAGTTCACATAGTTAGGTCCTATAAGGCCAAATCACACCGATACATCTACTAGTGGAAATCTTGGGGCTAAGCGGGTGCCCATGCCATCAGCCTACACCAACACGCATTCTGACTGGGAAGCGTCCTAGTTCGCAAGTCCGTCTCCGATGACGTACTCTTCTCCAAACTCCGGTCCTTCCATTTCTAGTCAATAACATAACCAGTAGCAAGCCAGTGAGTACTTTGAATGTACTCGCAAACAACCCATGATATGGATAATGCAGTAGGTATGACAACAAGTAATATGCAGTTTTTGTGGATAGTAGCTTAACTGTAAATAAACAACGATCATAGATTGATGTGTATCATAAGCTAGATGGTATTTAGATGTACATGTTAGAGATATCAACATATCTGTTATGGCTGAACACTTCAGGTTCACCCAATATGCCAAGTCACCACACTTGGTCATATCATCTCTTACTCAGATAACTCCTTCAACACACACACACTCACTTGGTTTATGCGGAAACGACTGGACATAGCTTAAGCAGGATTACCCAACTGTCCTTGACCGTGGACACGGCTATTCAAATAGTTTGACGCATTGCAACGGTTGTATGCTGTACCCACGAGATCCAGAAAACTTCTGTGTCATCCACGACTTGCGGTATATAACATACCGATGTAAGTACCCGATCAATGCCTTTCCCATGACGATACTAGACAAAGAGGTCCACTCGATTGGTACCCAGCCCACATGATGTACGTCTTACGAGCACCAACTCTGTATAGTATCATCCATCCATGGACCAACGCTGTGCCTGGAACATGTAAAAACGACATAGTCATCCTACCTGGCACGACCCCGTCACGAGAGTGACCACACATCACTCCTGCCACTAGTAATGTGGCTCTTTGCTAGCACCGACCAGAGTAATCAACAAAGCCTCGTCCCATAAAGGGGTAACGTGGTCGCACATGTAAGGTTGGGACGGACGACACATCATAAATCTATTCCCATTTGTGAAACCACCCTCACCAAAATATACCCGGTGCACCACTTCTCCAAAAGTGGCTACTACTGCGACAACAGACCTTCCCTCGTACGGCGCCAGGAATCCTGCTACTACGGCTATGCCTTCAAGGACTTCCTTGGCAAATATGCAAAGGATTTCCCCGCGTCCTTGGAGCCTTGCGTTGGTGTTCCCTTGAATAGGAAAGGGTGATGTAGCACAACGGCGGTAAGTATTTCCCTCAGTTTTGAGAACCAAGGTATCGAACCAACGGAAGATCTCGTCAAGTCACAAGTACCTGAACAAACACAAAGAGCTTGCACCCAACACTATGAAGGGTTTGTCAATCCCTTATAGATTGTTTGCAAAGTGAGAACTGAAAGCAACAAAGTAAACAAGCAAAGTAAAAGTGAAAGTGGAAACGATAGTTGTGAATAGACCCGGGGGCCGTAGTGTTCACTAGTGGCTTCTCTCATGAAAGCAAGTAGACGGTGGGTGAACTAATTACTGTCGAGCAATTGATAGAAAGACGCAAAGTCGTGACGTTATCTAAGGCAATGATTATATCTATAGCCATCACATCCAAAACAAGTAGACCGTTACTTTCTGCATCTACTACTATTACTCCACACGTCCACCGCTATCCAGCATGCATCTAGTGTATTAAGTCCAAAAGAACAGAGTAACGCATTAAGCAAGATGACATGATGTAGATGGACAATCTCATATCTACGATAAAAGCCCATCTTGTTACCCTTGATGGCAACAACACGATGCGTGCCTTGCTGCCCCTTCTGTCGCTAGGAAAGGTCACCACATGGTATGAACCCAAAAGCAAGCACTTCTCCCATTGCAAGAATCATAGATCTAGTTGACCAAACAAAACCCAAGATTTGGAGAGACTTACAAGGATATCAAATCATGCGTATAAGAAATTAGCAAAGACTCAAATATAATTCATAGATAATCTCATCACAAATCCACAATTCATCGGATCTCGACAAACACACCGCCAAAGAGGATTACATCGGATAGATCTCCATGAAGATCATGGAGAACTTTGTATTGAAGATCCAAGAGAGAGAAGAAGCCATCTAGCTACTAACTACGGACCCGTAGGTCTGAAGTGGACTACTCACGAGTCATTGGAGAGGCGATGATGTTGATGTAGAAGCCCTCCAACTCCAAAGTCCCCTCCGGCAGGGCACCGGGAAGGATCTCCAGATGAGATCTCGTGGAAACGGAAGCTTGCGGAGGCGAAAAAGTGTTTTCGTGGATGCCCTCATTTTTTCTGGATTTTCAGGGAATTTATAGGCCAAAGAGCTAGGGCAGGGGAGCGCCAGGGAGGCCACAAGCCTGGTTGCCACGGGCCCCCCTCGCCGCGGCAACATGGCTTGTGGGCTCCCTGTGAGCCCACTGCCTTGGCCCTCAAGCCTCCCGATCTTCTTCCATTCTGGAAAAATTTATTTCGGGGATTTTATTCCGTTTGGACTCGGTTCCAAAATCAGATCTGAAAAGAGTCAAAAACACAGAAAAAATAGGAACTAGCGCTTGGCACTGAATTAATAAGTTAGTCCCAAAAAAGATATAAATGGTAAACAAAACATCCAAAGATGACAAGATAACAGCGTGAAACCATAAAAAATTATAGATACGTTTGAGACGTATCAAGCATCCCCAAGCTTAACTCCTGCTCGTCCTCGAGTAGGGAAGTGATAAAGAATGAATTTTTGATGCTTTCATGCTACCTAGCATAGATGTCCTTTGTAACTCCTCTTATGTGACATGAATGTTCAGATCCATTTGATTCAAAACAATAGTTTGCTATTGACGTGGAGACAATAATAATTCAAGCAAACTAGTAAGGTAATCATGAACTTTCAAAATAACAAGGCCAAAAGAAAGTTATCCCTACAAAATCATATAGTCTGGCTATGCTCTATCATCCTTGCACAACGAATTTAAATCAAGCACAACCCCGGTATTGGCCAAGTAATTGTTTTCACACCTTTACTTTCTCAAACTTTTTCAACTCTCACTCAATACATGAGCGTGAGCCATGGTGTTAGCACTATAAGTGGTGTGGAGTGTGGTGGAGGTTGCAAGACAAACAAGGAGAAGATGGTCACATTGACTAGGCATATCAATGAGCTATGGAGATGCTCATCAATAGATATCAACGTGAATGAGTAGGGATTGCCATACAAATTATGCACTAGAGCTAAGAGTATGTGAAAGCTCTTAAAGAAAACTAGTGGGTGTGCATCCAACTTGCTTGCTCACGAAGACCTAAGGCAAATTTGAGGAAGCCTATCATTGGAATATACAAGCCAAGTTATATAATGAAAATTTCCCACTAGCTATATGGTGGTGACAAAACGGGAGACTCTCAATCATGAAGATCATAGTGCTTAATATGCACAAGTGTGGAAAAAAGTGGTAGCATTGTCCCTTCTCTCTTTTTCTCTCATTTTTTGGTGGGCTCTTTGGCCTCTTTATTTATTTATTTTTTATTTTGGTGGGCATCTTTGGCCTCTCTTTTTTTAAATGGGCTTCGCTGGCCTCTTTTATTTCCTCACATGGGACAATGCTCCATCAATGATGATCATCACACTTACAACTCAAAACTTAGAGCAATGATGACTCTATATGGAATGCCTTTGGTAGTATACCGTGACAATGATCTAGCATGGAATAGACATCAATGGAAACATCATGCTAGCTATCTTACGATCATGCAATGGCAATGTAGAAGTGGTGGCACATGTCATGGTGGTAGTCGTATGGCAATATATCTCGGAATAGCTTTGAATAAGGCATAGTAGGTAGGTATGGTGGCTGTTTTGAGGGAGGCTAATGGTGGGTTTCGTGCACCGGCGAAAATTGCACGACACTAAAGAAGATAGTGATGGTGGAAGGTCAAAGTGCATCTAAACCATGGACTCAACATTAGTCAAGAAGAACTCATATACTTGTTGCAAAAGTTTTAGTAGTAATTGAAACAAAGCATTCAACACATACTCCTAGGGGAAGGGTTGGTAGGTATAAACCATCGCGCGATCCCGATCGCCACACAAAGGATGACAATCAATAGACTAATCATGCTCAGACTTCATCACATAGCGGTTCACCATACATGCATGCTACGGGAATCACTAACTTCAACACAAGTATTTCTAGATCCACAACACCTTACTAATATAACTTCAATATTACCATAACCACAACTCAAAACTAATTGAGATGAATCAAACTTCTCTAACTATTCAATGCACATGAAGGTGGAAGTTTTCATATCCCTTTGGATAACTACCCCTTTTGTGACTACTTTCATAGCATAGATCAACTACCAAGCCACGCACCGCCGTGCTCTAAAAGATATAAGTGAAGCACATAGAGCAAAAGCAACTAGCTCAAAATATATAAGTGAAGCACATGTGAGCTGAATTGTCTAACCAAAGGATATAAGTGAAGCTCGACAAAATCACGGTGAGTGCATGTATCTCTCTCTAGGTGTGCAGCAAGGATGATTGTGACACAACAAAAATAAAAGACTCCTACGATACAAGACACTCCAAGCAAAACACATAACATGTGGTGAATAAAAATATAGCCCCAAGTAACGTTACCAATGGATTGAAGACGAAAAGAGGGGATGCCTTCCTGGGGCATCCCCAAGCTTAGGCTTTTACGACATCCTTGAATCAACTTGGGGTGCCTTGGGCATCCCCAAGCTTGAGCTCTTGCCACTCTTTATCTTTTTGTCCATAAGAACTTTACCCAAAACTTGAAAACTTCACAACACGAAACTTAAACAGAAACTCGAGATAACATTAGTATAAGAAAGCAAACCACCACTTCCTTAGGTACTGTAGCAAACTTAAATTCTACTTATGTTGATGTTGGGTTACATATTTTCAATATTCCATGGCTAATATCCCCGCGATACTATCCATAGTTTCATCAAAATAAGCAACCAACTCAACAAAAATAGAATCTGTTAACAGCAGACCAGTCTGTAGCAATCTGTATACTTCGTATACTTCTGGTACTTCAAAAATTCAGAGAACTTACGACAGTCTGAAGAATATGCGTAGCAATCAGCAGAAAAAAGAATCAACTTAAAAGCTCATACAGAAAAAAATGAAAATTCTTTTCGTGAGCAGAAAGTTTCTGTCTTTTTCAGCATGACCAAACGATCATCCCCAAGACTAATCATAACGGTTTGGCTTGGCACAAACACAAAAGAAACACAAAGAACACAATCATAACAGAATTATGAAAGTGTGGAAAACACAAAACAGAAAGAAAAATGATAGATTCGTTGGGTTGCCTCCCAACAAGCGCTATTGTTTAACGCCCTTAGCTAGGCATAAGGTGATGGAATCACGTATAGTCATCCTTGGTGCTCAAACCATAAGTAGCCCTCATCATAGATTCATAAGGAAATCCTATTTTATTTCTAGGAAAATGATCCATGCCCTTCTTTAGGGGAAATTGAAATCTAATATTCCCTTCCTTCATATCGATGATAGCACCAATAGTCCTTAGGAAAGTTCTACCAAGAATAATGGGACATGAAGGATTGCAATCTATGTCAAGTACAATGAAATCCACGGGTACATAGTTCTTATTTGCAACAATAAGAACATCATCGATCCTTCCCATGGGTTTCTTGACAGTAGAATCCGCAAGATGCAAATTAAGAGAACACTCTTCAATCTCATGAAAACCAAGAATATCACATAAAGACTTTGGAATCGCGGAAACACTAGCACCCAAATCACACAAAGCATTGCATTCATAGTTTTTTATTTTGATTTTGATAGTAGGTTCCCACTCATCATGAAGTTTTCTAGGTATAGAGACTTCTAATTCGAGCTTCTCTTCAAGAGATTTCATCATAGCATATACGATATGCGCGGTAAAGGCTTTGCTTTGGCTATAAGCATGTGGAGAGTTTGCAATGGATTGCATCAAAGAAATGCATTCAAACAAGGAGCAATTATCATAATTGAATTACTTAAAATCCAAAGTGGGAGTTTCATTACTACCCAAAATTTTGATTTCTTCTACTCCACTCTCCACACCTTTATCATCAAGATAGGTGGGCTCCGAATCATTGGGGCGTTTTTCAACCAAAGTGGATTCATATCCAGCCCCTTCATCAATAGGTTTGACACGCGAAAACAAAGATTAAAGAGGAGTCACACCAAGCACTTTAAGATCTTCGTGATTTGCATCACTAGAACGCACCCTTTTAAACCATTCATGCCTAGCGTGAATTTGGGCGGTTCTTTCTTTGCTCTCATTCATGGAGACACGCATAGCTTTTAAAGTTTCATCCAAGTTGACCTTGGGAGGAGCACATCTAACTTTCAAAGCATCAATATCAGAAGACATCCTATCAACGCTCTTAGCCAAATCGTCTATTTTGAGTAGTTTTTCCTCTATGGACGCATTGAAAATCTTTTGAGAGTTGATGAACTCTTTGATATTACTCTCTAAATCAAAGGGTAATTTGTTATGATTTCCATAAGTGTTGTTGTAGGAATTGCCATAATTGTTAGAGGAGTTACTAGGAAAAGGCCTAGGAACATAGTTTCCTCTAAAATCATTGTTGTTGCCAAAGTTGTTCCTACCAACAAAATTAACGTCCAAACCAGCGTTGCTACTCTCAATCAAGGAAGATAGTGGCATGTCATTAGGATCTAAAGGAGCATTTCTACTAGAAACCAAAGTCATCAACTCGTCCATCTTAGCACTAAGCGAGTTAATTTCTTCTATAGCGTGTACCTTTTTGCTAGCAGGTGACCTTTTAGTGTGCCACTGAGAGTAGTTGGTCATGATATTGTCTAGGAGTTTTGTAGCGCCTCCTAACGTGATTTCCATGAACGTTCCACCTGAGGCGGAGTCCAAGTTATTATGAGAAGCGAAATTCAAACCAGCGTAAAAGATTTGTATAATCATCCACAAACTCAAGCCATGAGCGGGACAATTTCTAATCATTAACTTCATCCTCTCCCAAGATTGTGCAATGTGGTCATGATCAAGTTGCTTGAAATTCATGATATAGTTACGTAAGGAGATAATCTTATCCGGCGGAAAATACTTGGATATGTAAGCATCTTTGCACTTATCCCAAGAATCGATACTATTTTTAGGCAAATAAGAAAACCAAGTTTTTGCACGATCTCGCAACGAGAAAGGAAAAAAGCTTCAACTTAATCACGTCATTATCCACATCTATTTTCTTTTGCATATCGCAAAACTCAATGAAGGTATTGAGATGGGATGCGGCATCTTCACTAGGAAGGCCAGAGAATTGCTCTTTCATCACAAGATTCAGCAAAGCTGCGTTGATTTCATACGATTCCGCACTAGTGGCGGGAGCAATTGGAGTACTAATAAAATCATTATTATTGGCACTCGAGAAGTTGAAAAGTTTGGTGTTTTCAGCAATGATGACTTCAACAAACAAACAAGCACACAAGCAAGCAAGAAAACCAGCAAAGGAAAACGACAAAGGGCAAAAGAAAATGGCAAAGGAAAACGGCAAAAAGGCAAATGAAAACAGAAAAGGAGAAAGGCAAATGAAAACGACAAATGTGAAGTGGGGGAGAGGAAAACGAGAGGCAACTCGCAAAAAAGGTAAATGCAAGAGATGAGTTTGTGGCACCTACTTGGATAGATCTCCTCCCCGCGCCAGAAATCAGCATGTTGACGAGAGACTATTCTTGACTTGATCTTCCCCGGCAACGACGCCAGAAATCCTTCTCCTACTGCGACAACAGACCTTCCTTGGCACGGCACCAGGAATCCTGCTGCTACGGCTACGCCTTTAGGGACTTCCTTGGCAAATATGCAAAGGATTTCCCCGCGGCCTTGGAGCCTTGCATTGGTGTTCCCTTGAAGAGGAAATGGTGATGTAGCACAGCGACGGTAAGTATTTCCCTCAGTTTTGAGAACCAAGGTATCGAACCAGCGAAAGATCTCGTCAAGTCACAAGTACATGCACAAACACAAAGAGCTTGCACCCAACGCTATGAAGGGGTTGTCAATCCCTTATAGTTTGTTTGCAAAGTGATAACTGAAAGCAACAAAGTAAACAAGCAAAGTAAAAGTGAAAGTGGAAACGATAGTTGTGAATAGACCCGGGGGCCGTAGTGTTCACTAGTGGCTTCTCTCATGAAAGCAAGTAGACGGTGGGTGAACGAATTACTCTCGAGCAATTGATAAAACCGCACAAAGTCGTGACGTTATCTAAGGCAATGATTATATCTATAGGCATCACGTCCAAAACAAGTAGCCCGATACTTTCTCCATCTACTACTATTACTCCACACGTCGACCGCTATCCAGCATGCATCTAGTGTATTAAGTCCAAAAGAACAGAGTAACGCCTTAAGCAAGATGACATGATGTAGATGGACAATCTCATATCTACGATAAAAGCCCATCTTGTTACCCTTGATGGCAACAACACGATGCGTGCCTTGCTGCCCCTTCTATCACTGGGGAAGGTCACCACACAGTATGAACCCAAAACCAAGCACTTCTCCCATTGCAAGAATCATAGATCTAGTTGGCCAAACAAAACCAAAGAATCAGAGAGACTTACAAGGATATCAAATCATGCATATAAGAAATCAGCAAAGTCTCAAATATAATTCATAGATAATCTGATCACAAATCCACAATTCATCGGATCTCGACAAACACACCGCCAAAGAGGATTACATCGGATAGATCTCCATGAAGATCATGGAGAACTTTGTATTGAAGATCCAAGAGAGAGAAGAAGCCATCTAGCTACTAACTACGGACCCGTAGGTCTGAAGTGGACTACTCACGAGTCATTGGAGAGGCGATGATGTTGATGCAGAAGCCCTCCAACTCCAAAGTCCCCTCCGGTAGGGCACCGGGAAGGGTCTCCAGATGAGATCTCGCGGAAACGAAAGCTAGCGGCGGCGGAAAAGTGTTTTCGTGGATGCCCTCATTTTTTCTGGATTTTTAGGGAATTTATAGGCCAAAGAGCTATGGCAGGGGAGCGCCAGGGAGGCCACAAGCCTGGTTGACGCGGCCCCCCCAGGCCGCGGCAACAGGGCTTGTGGGCTCCCTGTGAGCCCACTGCCTTGGCCCTCAAGCCTCCCGATCTTCTTCCGTTCTGGAAAAATTTATTTCGGGGATTTTATTCCGTTTGGACTCCGTTCCAAAATCAGATCTAAAAAGTCAAAAGTACAGAAAAACAGGAACTGGCGCTTGGCACTGAATTAATAAGTTAGTCCCAAAAAAGATATAAAAGGTAAACAAAACATCCAAAGATGACAAGATAACAACGTGAAACCATAAAAAATTATAGATATGTTTGAGACGTATCAGTGGCCACCTATCTCATCATCACCCCCGGGCATTAGTGGCACCCAACGGGGTTTTCATAAACCTTTGATATTTATCATAATCATGCGCATGCTTCTAATATGCTTAGCTCTACTTGTCAACGTGATATTAGCGTGACCCTCATAGGCGGTAGGATCATGCTCAAAATGCAAGTGCTGCGGAGGAGCCATTGGAAACATCATATTGATGATTTACCGAATACTCATGATGATATGCAACGGGAATAATTGCTCTACTAGCATGCAATATAATATTTTCTTAAACATGGTCAAAGGGCTGCTTGCCTTGATCAGCTAAGTATTCGAGGTCTTCGGGGTCTTCGAGTCCAACTCCTTCGTCAAACGTGGTATCTATCGTCGTAATAAATAATGAAATAATAACTAGCTCACTCAAAAACAGAGCACAAACTCACTTTAAAAATGTTGCTCTATTCTGATAAATCTATATTATCATTTTGAAAATATTTGTCTATGGTTATGGTGAAGGGATTATTTTAAAAATCATTTCAAGAGAAGCTAAAATATTCAAAATAGCCTTTTTAATTATTGTTATACATAAAACTTGTCTCAAAAATTTGTGCAAAGGCTCTATTAAATTCTACTCATTTTTAGAAGAATTGTGGTGGAAAAATAATTAAATTATATTGGATAACAAATTTTACAAAAATCCTTTAAAATTGGATTAAAGAGAAAAAGAAAAGGGGGCTATGGCTCATGCGTGGATCGGCCTGTGGCTTGGGCCGGCCCGGCTGGCTAGCCAGCCAGCTAGCCCAGGCGCGCGCGCGGCGAGGTTCAAACCTGATGCACGGGCCTATGCGGTCAGCGGCAGAGAGGAGAGAGGGGGAGAGAGAAGAGCCACCGACATGTGTACCCCACCCGTCGGGGTCGTCTTCCACCTCTGGACAAAGGGGATGGAAGGCATGTCGGCGGTGCTACTGGTGCCCTCGAGCCCAACTGATGGTAGGAATGGAACCAGCTTACGGTCGCCTACCTGCTGTGGTTGAGGGGGGTCGACGGGGAGGCCCTGGTTCACCGACAACGAGGTGGCTGCGGTGGAGCCGATTCGGGAGGTTGATGAACTACGTGCTACGGGCAGGGATTAGCTCAGGGAGGTGATGGGGAATCTCCCTGAGGCTGCTAGGGTCACGGAGAAGGAGAGAGGAAAGTGGGAGATGGCCTGTAGGCCGAGATCGACGGAGCTCCGAAGCGGCGGGGCCTTGGTTGATCTCGAGCATAGGAGCTCGCTGTGCTCGAATGGGGTGGCTAGTGGTGCGATTTAGGCTCTGGAGAAGTGGGATTAGGGTGCTGGAGCGAGGGGAAGGCCTATTTATAGGCCCCCAACGATGCACCGAGCTGGAAGCGCCGGTGGTTTCACCGTGGCTCGTAGGAGGGGCAGTGAGAGCTCGGGGTCGAAACCACGGTATTGCGGACGTGGTTTAGGACCCCCTGTGACTCACTGAGAGGGAGAGAGAGCAAGGAGGAGCGTGCATGTGTGGTCACGGTCTTCTGGCCGAATTTGGTGCGTGCGGGCATGCATCACTCCTTTAAACAGAGCGAGGGAGGAGGGGCCTTGAGGCTGCCCTGATACAGAGGGGTTGTCGGGGACACGAATGGGCAATGGGGGAGGCTTCAACCGGCCTGGGCTGGCCACCTTTGCTTCGGGTGCGCCCTGCAGCATGCCCAAAGCGCAGTTTTGGCATGCCACCGCATGTTGGCGCGCTCTGGGCGCATTGGCCGTGTCTGGTGTGTCCTCGTGCTGGGTTTGAAGATACTTAGCCGTTTGAGAGCCGAGAGACTCTTTGCTGGTCAAGGGAAGTGATTAAAGGAGTGATGCCATACTTGAGCCAGAAATTATATTGGGGTTTTTGGTTCTTCGGCTTGGATTCAAGGAGGGGCCACTCACCAAATTTGAGCTTCATTGGACAAGTTTGGCAATGCAAACTTGAAATCACCCCAAAATGGGCAGATCTGTCCCTTCCAAAGAGTATGTGGGTAGATTACCCTCTGCAAATCCCATTTTTGGCAGAGACTCCTCCTTTGGGGTGTTGAACACTCCCGCAAAGTTTCCAGCCATTTGGATAAACTTTGCAATGTAGAGATGGTTCAACTTGATTCTGGACATAGAGGGTTTTTGAATTATTTAGTGAACCAAACCACCTTGGAATGAGGTGAAACTTGGTGTGGCCACCAAATATAGCTTGCGGAGGTTGCTGGAATTTTCTAGGAATTTATTGGAAATATTTCAAAAGGTCAAAACAGACAGAGTTGGTTTTCAAGGGTTTTCTCAAATGTTTTGAATACAAATAGGGGTTGAAAATCTTATGTATGAAAAATATATGTCCTCTCAGCATCTCCTAATTTTCTCAGTTTTTTCTAAGGCAGACATGTAATTTTTCATATACAAATATCATTCCTGGCCTCAGAAATGGATATGCATATAAAATAGGAAAATAATTTGAAAAATAATTGTTTTATGATATTGGAGAGTTAATATAGTTCTAAAACCAGATTACCATCTTTGGGTAAAGGCACTCCCTTGTCTTCAGGGACTTGTAGTGCAACCCAAAGCAAGATTTTTAAAATAGTCAAAATAAGATTTTTTTTGGGAATAATCATGTTGAAAATATGGTTTTTGAATCCACTCACTCAAGCATACAATCACACAATGACAATCATGGCACTCACATCATTGGTTTTGGATTTTTTTTAATAAACTCAGATTTTGGAACTACAGTTGAAGTGAGGTACAAACAGGGTGTGACAGCTATCATAGAAATTTTGCCGTCCGCCAGCGAACGACAAAGGACTTTGTCGTTCGTGGAATGTCGCTTTGCCGTCCGCCATGACAGATGACAAAGAAGCTGATTCCTGTAGTGACAAGGACTAGGAGATTGGCGTAGATAACGTTTGTCGAACAACTCCGGTACTTGATGCATAACCTCCTTCGTCTCCTATGGATTGGTGCGGTATGGTTCACGGTTGGGCAGCGATGCACCGGGAATTAAGTCAATCTGATGTTCAATCCCTCTAATAGGTGGTAATCCCGGTGGCACGTCTTGTGGAAAGATGTGAGTGAACTCCTGGAAAATGTTAATGACAACAGGAGGCAAAGAGGGAGGCATGTTCTTGAATGAAAATAGTACCTCTTTGCATACGAAAGCATAGCAAACAGATGTAGTAACATCCAAATCAGTAATATCAGATTTTGTGGCAAGTAAATAACCACTCTTCAGTTTTATTTTAGATGCAACACTAGATGATGGTTATTAGGCTTATTGTGTTGCTTAAATTTCTTTGCTACAATATGATTTTTACTCTTATGTAGGTCCTGTTTTGCTTTACTAGCTCTAGCAATGTCATCTTTCATAATATGTTCAGGAGACATAGGAAGCAAAGTTATATTTTGATCCTTATGAACAAGAGTATACTGATTTGTCCTACCATGGGGTAGATAATTTTTATTGGATTGCGATGGTCTACCAAGTAAAACGGAGCATGCTTGCATGGGTACCACATCACAATCAACAAAATTAGAATATGTACCAATGTTAAAATGCACACAAACAATATGTGTTACCTTAACCTTGCCACGGTTGTTGAACCACTGGATGTAATAAGGATGAGGATGTGGTCTGGTGGTGAGAGACATATTCTCCACCATCTCCATGCTAGCTAAGTTGTTGCAACTCCCTCCATTAATGATTAAATGAACAAAACATTCCTTCACAACTCCCTTGCATGCAACAAGTAGTACCTCTGATTTTGCTCAGCATGTGTTACCTGCACACTTAAAACACGTTGAGCAACTAACCTTTCATACCTATCAGCATATTCAGCATGCATGTATTGTGTCTCTTGTTTAGTATCATGTACACCCTGTTCTTCACTTCCAATAAGAGCCAGAGTCTCCTCCTCATAATCAATAGTGGAGTCATATCCACCATCCTCAGTAACAATCATCACACACTTGGATGGGCACTCTCTCGCATAATGACCTCCACCCTTGCAACGATGACAGATAACCTCATGTGTTTGCCATGTGGATGCCATGGATGAAGAAGAGCTCTGTGCTGGCCCGGAAGGTGTGCTCTTGGCGGAGGGTGGGGCAGGGGCCTATTTCTTGGTATGTTTGTTGGAGTTGGTGGTTGAAGTAGGCAGTGCTGATGCAGGAGGTCGTGTGGAAGTAGATGAGGTCTGTGGCATCCATGAGGAAGTGCGACCTATAGAAAATTTAGTTCCCACCAATGCGTGTCGATCCTGCACTTCACGTTTAGATTTGCAAGCAAGATGGAATAAACGAGTGATAGTGTTATAATACTTATATTCTAGAATAGTCTGAATATCTCTATTTAACCCACCCATAAAATGTGCTAGCCTAGCTTCATTGTCCTCGACAATACCACATCTAATCATGCCAGTTTGTAATTCCTGATAATATTCTTCTACATAATTTTTTTCTTGTCTTAAACGCTGCAATTTTTTAAGTAATTCACTTTGATAATATGGTGGAACCCAACAAGTACGCATAGCAGTTTTCAAAGCAGTCCAAGTAGTTGGAATATTAGCATGATGTATTCGACAATGTTCAGGCCACCAAACACAAGCAAAACTAGTGAATGAACAAACAACAACAACAACATGTCTATCCTCAGGAAATTGTAAGCATGTAAAACGTTGCTCTATTTCTAACTTCCAAGTAAGATATATATTAGGAACATATTGACCATAAAATGTAGGAATGTTCAATTTAAGTTTAGGGAGATGGTCAAGATCACATACTTGAAGTGGTGGTGCATCCCTACCATTGCAATTGTATCCATGTGGACGACTCGGTGCTTGTGGTGGTGGTTGTTGTTGTCCCTGGTGCTGATTTGGAGAAACCTCTCCCTCATCATCGTCATCACCATCATAATCCTCATTCTGGTTGGCCACAGAAACCTCAGTAGTAGCAGCAGGAGCAACAACACGAGAATTATGTGCTTGGCCTCAAGGCACACGTCGCGCTCGTCCCACAAAATCCAGGCCTCGTTGCTGCCGTTGTTGTTGTTGTTGGAGAGGGACAGAAGCTGCAGCTGGTGGTGGTAGACAGGCAAACACCTCATTGAACTTGGCATCCATCTTGGTGTCAAATGTCTTCTCCAAACCATCTAGCTTCTCCATGGCCTCTCCAAGGCTGGTCACGAAGTCTTGTACCTGGTCAGCCATCATTTGCTGAAATTTATCATGGAGCTCCTGGTTGGTCAAGCTCTCCCAGTCGATCTCGTTGGCTTGTGATCCTGGCATGGTTAGCAGCAATACGAAGAAATACGAATATGAACCTACAAACTACTAGGAAGTGGTGGTGGTGGTGGTGGTGATGTATCACAAATCCGTCAAGAAAATCTCAAATTCTTACTAGTTCTTACCGAGCAACACGTGGTGATCGGCAACCGTTGTAGTCAAAACTCTCAAACTTCGATAGTGCGATTGCCAGGTGGTGTAAGATAGACGACGTAGATGTATGTGAAGCTGGGAAGACTTATAATATGGTAGCAAAAAGGGTCAGCAATAATAAGTTAAAAAATGCAAAGTTGAAAAGACGCTCAACGACGGTACCATGCTGGTCCTAGCCTAGACCGTACTAGAGACGCGAGCCTAGAACACCAACAAAAGCACGACCTACACGCGATCAACGGAAGAGCACACTCTGATTTTTTTCTCGCTTTCTTTTTTTTTTGCGCTTGATTTCTTTGCCCTTTTTCTTCAGAAAATCACTATAATGGCGAGTGTCTCAAAACTTTTCCGAAGGCGTATAGGCAGGATAGGCACGAAAATTTTGTTTGACTAATTTTTTTCTGGAGCAATTCGGGGCTGCGACGACCAAAATTGCGACAAAAATCACTATGAGTGTCTCGAAATTCTCTAAAAAGCCTAACAACACGATATGGAAAAAAGTCCACTCTCCAAAATTTTGGCCTAAAAAGTGTTGTGAAAAGCGTGTGAGACTCACGCACGAAATTGTGTTTTTACTATTTTTTTTGAAAGCTACTCACGTAAGGAAATGCGAAATCGAAAATAAGAGGATCTCGAAATTAACCTAATACGTAAAGGACTTAGACTAGGATTGGTGGTGGATATGTGGCGGTGATATATGGGAGCAAGGATGATGGTGGCCTGATGGTGGTATATAGCAACAACGATGATGGTAGTGTAGTGGTGGTATATGGCAGCGATGAAAGATGGCGCGGTGTCGGTGTGACAACCTGTTAACATAACTCAAAACTCTAAAGGACTAGATACTAAGACTAACAACTCGACACGACGATGTAACCGCAAATTCAACAAAGCAAAATACTGAAAAGACTATGCAAAGGCTCAAATTGGTTTGGATATGATGATCTAACCCTGATTTTTGTGTGTGGCTCTTCCTTGGACTATAGGTATGAATAACACATGCGATCTAACTACGAAAAACTGGTAAAAATCTCACCGAGCAACCTGGAAATCTGATACCGCTTGATAGAGGCGAAGTTGTCCCTGTCTTTTGATGAGATCGTGGCTATTGTTTTTGGTGGAGTAGACTTTTATGATCCGACTACGAACGTGTGAGGACGTCGCTATTGTTTTTGGTGGAGTAGACTTTTATGATCCGACTACGAACGTGTGAGGACGTCACGCCTTAGCAATCGCAAAACCAAATCCAAGAGGTTATTGAACATGCCGGGGCAGGGTTAACCTTATCACGAGCGTTTGTTTCCTGCATGCAAACAAATAACAAGTAAGAAACTAAGATTGCAGTCTCGATATTGCGAATATAAGAGGAAAGCTTTATTGACGAAAGTGGGGTTCTGTGATGCCTTTGTGTGGTCGTGGAACAAAAATGAAGAACACGAAGTTGCAGGTATGGTGAACTTGTAATATAAACAAAACACAAGTCTAAACGGCGCCCTAAGGGCTTGATATATGGGGGAACAAAGGAGGAATTTCGTGTCCCCTTGGAGTAGGGGTCCGAAATCGACCCTAACTGAGTTTCTCCACACATACGGACTCTAAAAATAGCCTATAATATGATATTTAGAAATTACATGGGCCTGGCCCAAAAATAAGGTGGCGCAACACCTATAATAGTCTATGAACAAAATTTATAAAGCGGCGTCTTGAATATTTCATCCAAGTCTTCATGCTCTCTTTGTGGTGGCTTCAAAGTGCGAAAATCATGACTGAAAGCTCCATTGTGCTTTCCCGCGCGTGCACCTTCTTCTCCATGCTTGATCCTGCTCCAATGGATATCCTTCTTGTCCATGCTAGGTCCTTCATTCAAAAGTAAAAAAAGTATCTAACTTAGGCAACATCATATGTTCATTAACATTAGAAGGATTTACAAGAAACGAAAGTAGTTGGTGATTCAATTGGCGTGCGTGAGCTCTAGTAACTGGTCGAGTATGTATAGCAGCTGAGCCTATGGGTGTAACAATGATATTCATGTGCTCATCACGCACGGCTACGCCGGGAACGCGTGCACGATGGTGGGTAGTGATGGGCTCAATCGGGGACGGGCAGGCGTGACAGGGAGCACGCCGTTGGGGCGGGCGGTGCAGTGCTCTTCCACTGCATGCATGGCCGAGAACGCGCGGCGCATGGGCGAGGTGAGAAACATCGGGGCGATGCACACTGTGGCCTGAGATGGGCTCTGGTGGGACAGGAGGAAAAAAGAAACAAAGTGCTATAGTGACATACAGTTTTATTTCCCGGGTCTGCTCTGTCCGGGGCAATTTCGTACCGTAAAAACGGTTTATAGTCCCCTTATACGCGTTTTTAAGGGTTAACTTTTGGGGCTCATTTGATTCAAACGAATTGCATAGGATTTTGGAAGGATTTGAACCCTTATGAATCTTTCCTTTGATGGTCATTTGATTCGTAGGATAAACATCCTTAGGAATTTATTAATAGGATCCATTTCTACTACATTTTGGAGGAAAAATTCCATCTACTAAAGGGCCTCTTTGATTTGTGGGATTTGGAAATTGTAGGAACATGAAAAGTATAGGGTTGCAGCTCCAGGATCACTTGAATCATATAGGATTAGCAATGAGTGTTTGATGCCATAGGAATAACAAAGGAATTGTAAAAAATATTGGAGTGGATGTTAGAATTCCCATGAAATGTAGTACAAAAGATTACATAGATTTTCTATGGGATCCAATCCTATGAATCATAGGACCAACATAGAAAAAATTCCTAAGGATTTCAATCCTCCAGAAATCCTATAGAATTCCTTTGAATAAAAGAGGCCCCAAACCTCTTTGTAGAATTCCTTTATTTTTCCCGTGCTATCAAAAATTCGTTTAAATCTTGTAGGATACTATAGGACATGCCATCTTATTCCTGCATTTTTCATATTCCTTCGTTTTGAGAATCCTGTGAATCAAAGAGGCCCTTAATGGGTCTGCGAGAGATGCTCTAAAGGTTATTTATTTCTTAAAAACAAAAATACTATACCTCCTTTGGTTCATAGGATAGGATTATCATAGGAATAAGGAACTTGTAGGAAATGAGATGACATGTATCACAAATTCTATGAGTAGGAATAGGAGAAGTGTTGTCATTTGTTTCACACCATAGGAATTTTTTCATTGAGTCTAGGCTCATATTTTTTTCCTTTAAAATATGGAGGATAGGAACCAATCCTATGTAGGAATAGGAATCCATTCCTATGGACTAAAGAGTTCTAAAGGAAATATTCCTACAAAAATACTATCCTATGAAATTCCTACAGAATTCCTCCAAACCAAAGTAGGCCTAAGGATTACCCCTTGGAGGGCTTCCACAAGGGTCATTTTTATGGTGTGGGAGCGCGACAAGTTGTGCACGCAACAGTCATCATGTGTCGTGTACTCGGCGCTTCGTCTGAATTTTGGCTTTTATTTCACTTAGATTTAAATGATTTTTTCGTTTTCGCCTACTTTTCTTTAAGTTTTGAATAAAAAATAGATTTTGTGTGAAGACTGTGCTTCATGAAAATACAAAAAATATTGTGCTTTCACGCAAAAAGCACATTTATTTTTGTTGAAAAGGGAAAGAATAAATGCTTCCCCGAGAAACACATATTTGCTTATTTTGAAAGCATAAATTATTTTTTCATAAAAGCATAGATTTTCTTCTGCGAGAAGCACACTTAAAAGAAGTGCTTCCGCAAATAAGCAAATATTTGATTCCATGGGAAAATAACGAAGTGAAAACCCGCAATCATGCTTTCGTTTTTTCTTTCTCTTTTTCGTATTCATATTTTTTGGTTTCTGTTTTTATTCACTTTCCTGTTTCTAGAATTTTTGGTATCCACTATTCTCATGAGAGAATATCGTCGAAACCTAGTTTTTAACATCTTGACGCAAGAAATTCAATTATGAAAACAATTTGGGATTTGGAAGCACAATTTTAAGAGAAACATTTTAAATAAACATTTTTATAAAAAAACTTTCAAGTTGAGATAGGTGACACCTATGCAATGAATTACTTGTCACCGTATAAGAAGATGGGAAGTAACACTTACAAGGAGCAAACCTTCACTAATGACTTTGACTAGTTTCAGTTTCCACTCATGCATCTCTAACTAGAGGGAAACGCATATCTTCCTCTTGGTGCGGCATATGCCGACGTAATGCACCATACGAGTGAGGCGGCACTATACGTGCTCAAAACTCAGGCCGAGCCAGACCGGGCTTGAAAAAGCCCGTGATACAAAACTCAGGCCCGAGCCCAGCCCAGCCCCATCACGTGGCCTAGTTTCTGGGCCCAAGCCCGAAAAAGGCCGACCCGACCGAGTAAACCTGACCCGACGTAGGCGTAAAATTGGGTTTTTGCAGGCCCGATCCCGGCTCGACCTGGCCTTTGGGCTTCATTTTCACGCCCGGGCCTCGCCCACGGGAAAGCCCAAGCCTAGCCCAACCCGGGAATTTCGGGTCGGGTCGGGCCGACTGGGCCAGGTTTCTCATGGCCACGTATAGACGACGCTCTAGGGTGGGCACCCATTTTAGGGTAGGATAGTAATGGTTTTAGCCGATTTTAGAAACCTTTAGAAGGTACCCGAACATGTTATCTTTTACTATATTTTCTCTATCTTTCTCATCTCTTTCAAATTTTTCTTGTTATTTATTTATTTACTTTGAAAAAAATATGATTTCATAAAAAATATTAGCAAATTCATAAAATGTTCTTGATATTAAAAGGAGTTTCAAAATGTGTTTGTATTTATTTCTTAAATCACACATGCAAAAAATGTTCCCTTATTCTAAAATATGTTTGTGCAAAAAATATTTGTGTTTTTAAAAATTGTTTATGTTTTTGAAAATTGATCGTGTTTTAAAAAAAGTTAAAATTTTTGTTGGTGATTTAAAAAAATGCTCACGTTTTCAAAACTTGTTCATCTTTTTTCAAAAAATGTTTCAAAATTAATAAGTATATAAGTAATTGCAAAATATATTCATTCTTAAAAATATGTTTAGGAATTTCAAAAATTGTTTCGATTTTCAAAAAATATTTCCCATTTCAAAGGTGTTCACAAATGTCAAAACATGTTTTCAAATTTCTCAAAAAGTTTTCAAATTTCTCAAAAAGTTTTCAAATCTCGTCCTTGTGCTGTGTTCTTAAATATTCCACGCTTCAATCATTGTCCGCCCTTTTTATGTCTTTTATGTCCTGCAGACACAACTCGCTTCACCGAGTGAGTCAACCGTGTCGCATGGAACCCTGTGCGTCGCACTCCTATATGACACAAAATGTGGCATATAGGAGGTCTCACTAGAGGGAACTGTATGGTTTGGGTTGCCAGCACGCGCTTAGAGGTGTGTAAGGCACTACCGACTGGTGCGTCAAACCGTCACCACGTATTTTCTTTGGGGTGCACGAGCGAGAGCATGTGTTTTTTGGGGGGGGGGGTGGAAGGGTTCTGTTTGTTTTTTCTCATGTGAAGCACACCGTGTGGAAAACACGGTTGTGCTTCCCGAAAAGTGATAAACATGGTCGTGTTTTCTTAGGAAGCACGGTTGTTCTTCTTAAAAAGTGCTTTCGTTTCTAGGTTTTGATTTTCTCGGGTTTCGGTCTTTTATTTCATGGTCTATTTTAGTGCTTGTTTTCATTTTGGGGGGAAGTGAGTTCGTCTAAAATACTATCATGGGATTTAGTTTTGAACATCTCATTCCAAAAAATTAAACGGTGAAATAGGTTCATGATTTGTATGTATGGTTTAAGGGATAATGCGTTTTGGAAAGAAGAATCTAAGAAAGAAAAAGTACACAACCATGAGACTGTAACAAGTGTCGCACATGTAGTGTGTCACTTGCCATGATTAAAGGATGAAATGATGTAGCCGTGACCTTTGTAAGGGATGTCCCTTAATTAGTGATTTCAACCAATGTCTCGCTCGTTGTGGTGAATTGTCGAGAAAACACACATAGAGCGCGCCGCCTAGGTCGGCCCACTCGCATGCACGCACGCTCGCGTGTATCGAACCTTTTTTGTGACTCGTGGGTTCCTATAGCGACCTATTTTTTTCATGTACCTACTTTGATTTTCCTCTAGCGTAACTGTAGTAGACCGAATTTTATGTAGCGCATAGTTTCCTATAGTAATCCAACAATGTAGCAAACTAGATCCATGTAGAAAACCGGGTTACTATAGCGAGCATACATGTTACAAGAAATGAAAGATGAAAGCATTCACTAGCCATTCCTTGCAAAGAAATATCTTAAGGGTTTATCAGGACATGAACCTAGGGAACTTCTCAAGAGTAGTTTAGGAAGAACTGCATATGACACCTTCGAGGACCAACCTGGAGAGGGAAAGGAGGCTGGCCATGAAGATAATTCATGGTGATGACGAAGGTTAGTACAAGATATTCTGGGACTATGGAAATGATATAAGGAGGAGTAACCCTGGTAGTTCATTCTTTCTCGCACTTGATACTGAAGCTAGGTTCAGTTCAACAAAGCCTACATGTGCCCAAATGCATGCAAGACATGCTTTCTTGAGGGTTTGCAAGCCTATGATTTTCATATATGGATGTCGTATCAAGACAATATACATGTATCACTTGCCATGATTCTATTTTTTTCATAGCAATTGGTGTTGTGAAAGTGGAGGACAAACGAAATTGGGGTTGGTTTCTTGAGGGGCTTAAGAGGGATCTTGGTATTGTCAACACCTCTCTATGGAGTATAATGCCTCACAAACAAAAGGTAATACTCATGTCTTTAGAGTGTGCTTCTGTCACAAACAAATTCCATGTTAATTACTATCTTCATATTATCTTTTTATGGATGACATTGTCTTCACATTATCCTTTTTTATAGAGGCTCATCAATGATGTGAATGATGTGTTTCCCCAATCAGAACATGGGTTCTAGGTCAGCCTTACGTGGAAGAATTTCCAACAATTATACAAAGGTGATGCACCCAAGAACAAATTGTAAAATATAGAAAGAATCACATCAACAATCAAGTATGACCAATGCATGAATGAGATGCACGAGCTCAATGAGAAGGCATACAAGTGGTTGAAAGAATTAGAGCCAAACACTTGGGTTGGGGCATTCTAGAGTGACCTACTGTGGGATCACTAGAAGGGATGTCTAGGGGGGGGGGGGGGTAAATAGACTACTTGCATAAATTAAAACCTAGCCTTTTCCCAAATTTCATTGTTGGCATATTTTAGCAATTCTAACAAGTCTAGTGCACCCTACACATGCTAGTCAACATATATGGCAGAGAAAAGTAAAGACATTGCACATGTAAGTAAGGAGTAGAGTTTAGGAAGATCAAACAAAAATATGGACATGATGATTTTTGGCGTGGTTCCGATAGGTGGTGCTATCGTACATCCACCTTAGTGGAGACTTCAACCACACAGGATAACGGCTGCGAGAGTCCATGGAGGGCTCCACCCACAAGGGGTCCACAAAGAAACTGTCTTGTCTATTCCACCATGGCTTACATCCACACAAGACTAGCCTCACTCGGGGTAGATCTTCATAAAGTAGGCAATATCCTTGACTGTACAAACTTCTTGGTTCAACTCCACAACACGAATAAGGAGGCACACAAGCAACACCTAACCAATCTAGGAGGCACCACCCTCCAAAAGGTAATATATGTCGTAGAACGATCAACTCCTTGATCTAGTGCTTCAAAAGATAGTCTTCTTAGCACTTAATCATTCTCTCACAGATTTGGCACGGGTAGGAGAGATTGATTGGGTGGAAAGCAACTTGGGGAGGCTAGAGATCAAGTTTCAAATGGATGGATTGTAATATCTTGATCTCAACACATGAGTAGGTGGGTCTCTCTCAGAAAAATGAAACTGTCAAGTGTATATGTGTTCTGAGTGCTTCCTCTACGAATGAGAGGTGGTGGAGGGGGGGTATATATAGGCATCTCCAAAATTCCAACCTTTACAATACTATTGCCCAACTCGGTGACACCAACATGAATCTCGGTGGTACCGAGTTGCACTAATGTGGCAACTTTTGAATTCTCAGTGAGAACGATACAGGAATCTCGATGGTACCGATATGGTGACCTAGGGCAGTTTCCCAATCTTGGTGTGTCCGACTCGGAAATTCTGATTCTTGAAATTGACAAACCACAAAGTTTGTCACTGATTTTTGGTGGCACCAAAGTGAAAGTTGGTGGTACCGAGATTCTAGGGTTTGGCAAAGGTTCTGTCCATGAGAAAATCGGTAGGACCGAGTGGAAATAGTTGGTGGCACCGATTTTGATGTTTAGGCTTTGGACAGAGAATTTTGTGGGAGAATGGATGAATATTTTTGTGCTATATCTAAGCACTTGAGCAACCAATTCATTATAGATAGCTCACCCCCTTTTAATACTATTGTCTTTCCTATGGACTCAAATGTGATTTCTCATGAATATAAAACGCAAAGTCTAGTAGCTTGAAGCTTGGCCAATCCTATTCCTTTCCTTCCTTGGGGCTTCTCCACACAATCCTTAGCCAATGCATCTCTATGGACTATACCTAAAATATACTAGGTCAAAGTGTTAGTCCAAGAGACAATGTATGTTGTCCTGAATTATCAAAACCACCAAGGGAGCATATGTCCTTTGAATCTCCACCTTTTGGTAGTTGATGACAACATACAACCAAAGCATCAAATAAATATAAGTTGTATAATATGACAGCTTTGAAAGATTCATGACTCATACAAGCTCCCCCTAAATATGTGCAATCCCTTTTAAGAGATGTGTGCTTTGGGCTGCATGAGCACACACATAGTAGAAGGGACAAGACAAGTCATGTTAATCTTGACTATATGCATCGAAAATTATGTGAATGAAAGATTTCCATGTTTAAGACTCACTCTTGCAAACAGTATGTGCAAGAGACAAGAGTTCATCCTGAAGAAGGATATGATGCATATATTTACCTTGAGGTTCTTGAGCATCTTAGCAGTAGGAGTACACACTTGGGAAAACAAATGTTAGATAACACAAGAGTGTTCTATTGTAAATCTGCAAAGGCCTTCAAAAGTACCAAGATATGGAAGACATATTGAAAATAGGATTTGATGAGAGATATGTCTCCAAGAATATTTAGAACTTTTCTATCCTAAGAATGAATATGTAAGATTTCCTCTTCCCCTGAATCATAGCATGTAGATATCGGGAGTTGGTAAAGTGAGACAAGTTCAATCCAAGGTAATCAATAAAACTCAAATAAGACTTTCTTCTTTTATATCTCTCCTCCTTAATGGTATCTCTCCCTCTGAATTGTGTAGGCTTTGATATATCTCCCCATTTGGCAGATCTTCCATTTGGTATAAACATCTAGAAGCTTTGATATATCTCCCCATTGGCATTAATTTCCAAAAAGGTCAGAGAGAAAGGGCTCATTTAAAGTAAGGGCACCTGGATTGTTCTTTGATCCTTTGATAAGGCTTCCTTTAATTTTTCTCCCCCTTGAGTATAGATGAGGGTTCCTTGACCTTCTCTCCCCCTGTTTGTTAGGGATCCTAGATGATTGCCCCCCTTGTATGATGTGATCATTTGAAGTATCTCCCCCTTGAAAATTTAGGGATAACAAGATAATGTCTCCCTTTGGCATAAATGCAAATGATCAATAAGAACTCATGTAAAAAATTTGTGGAATCACTAATAAGTTTCTCCCACTTCGGCAATAATCCAAAATACTAAGAGATTCACAAATGTAAATTTCGAAGTCTCCGAGGCTATTTGATTCGGTAGGACCGAAATTGATCTTAGGCGTGTGGGAGATTTCAGTTAGACCGAGTTTCCCATATCAGAGAGACCGAGTTGCAATTAAACATTCAACTTCTCAACTCAACTAGACATAAAATATCCAAAAAAATTTAAGAAGAAAAGAGAACAAATATATTTTTTGATTTTTTTAAATGTATATACACATATCGATGAGAATTTAATGGTTCCAAGAAAGCATTCATCCAAAACATGAACTATACAAGAATCTTCATTTAGATGTTGGGCGGTGACTAGGTCACCTATATTAGAGTATATTGACTTGAGGAGACAAGCAAGAATGCTTGATCATGGGTCATACTCATCGTTAAGCGGAAAATGGGGTTACCATTTTTTGATTAAGCATTTTAATGTCTCCATATCACTTGAGTTGCTTTACCTCATGACTTGGTGTAAAGCTTTATCAATGATATGAGTACATATCTTCGAATGATGTTGATGACGTGGCATGTAGGTCAACTTGTCATGGATGCTCAATGTTGAAGAAGATCATCTTGAGTTGGGATCTATCCTTGTCAGACAAGGAGAAACATAGTATATCCAAATGACGAGTGAATTTATCATCATATAGTTGTCAAGGATATGATTTTGTTGTCTGCTTCCTTCATCTCAAAGAAGACGTTGTTGATACTTGGCCATGAGAAGATTGCTTTTGATGTGAGTTGATGGCAATCTTGTGGAGTGTAGTTCTTCCAAGTACCTACAAATGGTTAGATGCAATACATGGGAACATAGTTTTCCAAGATATAAGATAGTGTCATATTAATAGCATCAGGGAATAATCAAGTAAGCTCGTGCCCTTCCATGCATCCGATTGAGCCTACCTCAAGTTTCAAGCATCAATGATGTTCAAATCACTCCTCAAGTGACAAAACACTTTCTCATCAAGTGGTTTGGTAAAGATATCAGCCAATTGTTTGTCGGTACGAACATGCTTGAGATTAATATCTCCTTTACCAACATGATCACGAATGAAATGATGTCGCACTTGAATAAGTTTAGTTCGAGAATGTTGCACGGGATTATGGGTAATTTTAATAGCACTTTCATTGTCATATAACAATGGAACATGTTTCACATGAATGCCATAATCCTTAAGAGTCTATGTCGTCCACAGTAATTGCGCACAACATGATCGAGCGGCAATGTACTCCGCTTCGGCAGTAGATAAAGATACCGAGTTTTGTTTCTTGGATGACCAAGACATAGGAGATCTCCCAAGAAATTAACATGTACCCGAGGTAGATTTTCTATCAATCTTGTCTCCAGCATAGTCCAGGTCGGAATAGCTAACGAGATTAAAAGTAGATCCAATGGGACACCATATGCCAAAGTTTGGTGTATGTATCAAGTATCTCACAATTCTTTTCACAGCCTTTAGATGACACTCCTTAGGTACCGCTTGATATCGATCACACATGCAAACACTCAACATGATATCGGGACGGGAGGCACATAGATATAGCAATGAACCGACCATTGATCGATAAACCTTTTGATCAACTGGTTTGTACTCCTTGGTAAGATCAACATGTACGCTAGTAGGCATGGGAGTTTTCATACCTTTGCATTCTTGCATGTTGAACTTCTTGATTAAGTCCTTGGTGTACTTGGTTTAAGAGATAAACGTACCATATCTCGTTTGTTTGATTTGCAAACAAAGGAAGAATTTCAGCTCACACATCATAGACATCTCATACTTCTTGGACATCAACCTTCCAAACTTCTCACTAAAATGTGGGTTAGTAAATACAAAGATAATATCATACACATATATTTGTCACACAAATAATTCACCATTAACTCTTATAGTGAATAAGGTTGCATCAATTTTACCAATCTCAAAACCCTTTTCAATGAGAAACTTCGGTAGGCATTTGTACCAAGCTCAAGGGGCTTGTTTAAGACCATATAAAGTTTAATGAGGCTTGTAAACATGATTAGGTTTCTTAGGGATCACAAAACCGGGAGGTTGTTTGATATAAACCTCCTCCTCAATTTCACTATTTAGAAAAGCACTTTTGATATCCATTGGGTAAAGAGTAATATCATGGTGATTGTCATAACCGAGAAGAATACGAATGACTTCTAGTCTAGCAACGGGGGCATAGGTGTCACCATAGTCCATACCTTCGACTTGCTTGTAAAATTGAGCTACGACACATGCCTTGTTGCATACAACTTGACCATCTTCATCTTGCTTGTTCCAAAACACCCATTTTTTACCAATGATGTTTTCTCGTCATTGGGCTTTCCCAGGAGTGTCCAAACTTTATTGCTCTCGAAGTTGTGTAGATCTTCGTGCATGTCATTTACCCAATCTAGGTCTTGAAGTGCTTCTTCTACCTTCATAGGATCAATGCTAGAGATAAATGAGTAATGCTCATAGAATTTAGCTAAACGAGTTTTAGAGCGAGTGATTCTCCTGGTTTGTATGTCACCAAAGATTTGATGCAGCGGATGATCCTTGGCCACTCTTGCTCGAACTCGTGACAACTTTTTCCTGTTGGATGGTGGAGTGATTGCAATCTCTCGCGATGGCTAGACGAATGCTGATGACAACAAACCTTCACCTGCAATGGCACCAGAAGAATGCTGCTAGCACTCCCCGGCAACGAAACTAGAAGAATGTTGTTGATGGCCCACCAACGCGTGGGTTCATAGCAGTTTTTGAGGGTAGAGTATTCGACCCAATTTGTTGATAAGCCTGATAGGAGGTGAGAGGATACTCTCAAGTATTAGCAGCTGAATTTGTCAGATTCAACCACACCTGAAAGGTTAGTATCTGCAAGCACAGTAGTAACAACAAAGTAGTATGATAACAACGGTGTCAGAAACGATCTGTTGACGGCAAACTATTCCTAACGATTGTATCAATGGCGCCAGCCGTTGTCGCGTTGACGGAAGTTGTCAGTTCCCGTCAACGTCCAGTGAACCAAAATTGTAGCAGGTAGCAGCAGTGTAAAGAGTAACAGTAGTGGCAAGGAACAACAGTAGTGACAGCAGTATCAAGTAGCAACAGTAGCAAGTGACAGTAGTAGCAACAGTAGTAGCAGCAGCAGAGAAAAACAAGTAACATCAGTAGCAACAGTAGTAGCAGCAGCAGAGCAAGCCAAGTAACAACAGTAGCAACAGTAGTAGCACTAGTAGCATAGCAAGACAAGTAACAGCAGTAGGACAAACTCGTAGGCAATGGGTCGGTGATTTGTTTGGATGATATTCATCATGCATCAGTTATAACACGGAGAGATATGTGGCTAGCTCCCGTTCGTCAATGTAATGTAGGCATGCATTCCGTGTGTCGTCATACGTGCTTAGGGAAAAGAACTTGCATGACATCTATTGTCCATCCCTCCTGTAACATCCCAAATTTTGGAATGTGAATATAATTATTATATTGTTTGTTTGTTGCTTGAGTGATTGAAACTTGAGTGAAATTTGAAACTTTTCAAAAACTTTTGAATGAGAGGGAATAAAATGACTTTCCCCATCTCCGATGAATTCAAATTCAATCTTTTAAAAGCAAAGAAAGAAGATGACATGAATTCTTCAACTATAAAGAATTTGAACGGAGTTTGCATTTGAATCCTTTCAAAATATTTGCCCTTGCTTCTATATTTTTCTTCCCCAAGAAAATGCCCCGACAAAATTCTTGCACGCAAGAAAGAGAGGAGGAATATGACCCTCCAAAATGACCAGGGGCACTTTTGATATATTTTGAGCCAAGGAAACACAAACTTTGTGGAGAAAATAATTTCAAAAAGAAAATAAAGCCTTAGGGATTTTTCTGAAAAAAAACATTTTTTAAAAAGTTTTTATTTTGGTGTTGGAAAAATGATAAACGTGTAGGGAATATTTTTCTGAAAATTTTGGTATATAATACCCCATATAAATCTTTTTATTTTGTTTCCTTTTATTATTTTTCCCTTGCTGTTTAAAAAAACAAATCGGGGGCCAGATTCCCCATCGCTGGAGAGATCTCTCCAACTGCCACTTACCCCCATGCAGCACCTCCACGCTCCAGCCCCCTCGCACCCCTTCTTTCCTTTTTTTCCCTTTTCTTTTTCTTTTTCTTTCTTTCCTTCCTTTCTTCTTCTTTCCTTCTTTCTTCCCCATGAGACCTTCCTTCCCAGCACACCAGCCTTTCCATGGCGCCACCTTCTCTGATCACTGGATCCCCCTCCCGATTCCCCCTCCCCCTTCCTTCCCCGAGCCCCCTCGCCCCTATATAACCGCCGCCCCCACGCTCCCCCCTCGGCCCCTCCTCCCATGCCAGAACCACCACGCCCCTGCCCTCCCCTCGCAGGAGAGGAGCTCCAGTAGGAAATCCTCCACGCCGGCCCGGCCACTACCGCTCCTCCCCGCCCTAGCCAACGCCACCGGAGAAACCCCCATCGCGGCCGTGTTCCATTTTCCTCCCAAGGCCCAAGCTCGCACGCCACCACGCCTCACCCCCAACCTCGCCGGAGTTAGACGCCACCAGGAACTCGAGGAGCTCGAGCATGATGCCCCCGGCTCCCTCTCGCCTCACCGACGCCTCCCTCGGATGCCGGAGCCTCGCCGCCATAATTTGGTGCCGTCGGACCTCCCGGAGACTCGCCGGGGCCTCGTCCCTGTCAACCACCACGTCCCTGTTCGTCGGAGAAGAGCCAACACCGGCAACCACCTCTGTGAGCAACCCCATCCCCTCTCTTAGTCGTTCGATTAGAATCCTACGTGTGAGATTAGATCTGAAGATACCCCTTCGGTTCTTTTAAAAGAACCAGCGGTTATTTTTATTAGTAAGTTTAGCCGAAGCGGTCTCTTATATAGCGGCCATCCGCTGTTTAGCCTATGCAACGCACACCCCAGAGCCAATCACAACACGCCACGTGGACCCCGCTCACTAATTAGCTATTCAGTTTTTCAGTGTTAATTCCAAAACAGAGAAAGTTCCAATCTTGTTTTGATCATAACTTTTGATCCAGAATTCCAATGGAGTTGAAACTTGTTCCAGTAGATCACAATTTTTTTGTTGGTTTTTAAAAACATATAATTTGTCTATGTTTGAAATTTGAAAATTTGAATTAGATCAGATTTAGTTTAAACTTTGTTTTGCTTATTCCAGGAGTTTAAAAATAGCTTTTAATTAGATTCTTTTTGCTACTGATCACTAGTGATCTTAGTTATCAGTGGTAAAAATTTCGGAATTATTTGAGTATTTTAGCTCATTGTTTCTTGTGAAACAATTTCTGTTTCACCTCTTTTAGGATTATGGCTATTTCCTTTTCTATAATTGTTTTTAAATTATTTTCTTTTATATTTCAGAAAGATTATGTTTTGTTTCTGTTATTTACCAGTAGGTTTGCAACAAGTTTTTATTTTGATTTTTATATGTTATCATGAAATCAATTCTAGTTCCCTAATAACTTGCAATTGGTTTCTCCACTGTTTCAAATCCCGTTTGGAAATACTTTCAAAATTTTTTGTAAAAAAATACTTTATTTTATCTTAGTTAAATTTATATCTTAGTTCCCTGTTATTATTTTCTATTAGACAAAAAAACTATTTAGTGTTTGATGTAGTAGAAGACTCCCTAGTCTTATTTGAAGTTTCTTTCGGATTCTTATTCGCTCCCTCTTTTGTTTTGATTGCTAGAATGATTGCTAGTATGAGTGCTTATCTGAATGATATGTTTGTTATATAGATTTCATCGGAGAGTGACGAGTAGTCTATCAAGTTATTTCTCAAGAAATTCTTCTTCATCAACCTCGCCAGGCAAGTCATTTGATCATGTATCACCTATGTTTTATGCATCGTAGTTCTACCATCCTATGCCCAATTGCATGCTGAGTAGGTACTTGGAAATTATGGTTACATATTTTAGTATCATGTGGTAGGCACCCAACAAGCCCGTTACTTTGTCCGGGACGACAAATTTCATATTGCTATGCTTGAGTAGACGGGATTCTGGTTGAGAGTTTATCACGAGTGATGCGAGAATAATTTAATAACCAAGACCGGTTAAGTCAAGACTTTTCAAGACCTCGTGATGCAATGCAACTCTGGGTGAAGGACGGTTGATCGGCTCCCTGGAGAAACCAGTGGATGACCCGGGATGCTGGAGACGGCCATGACATCTTGCGGAAAGCTTCACCCAGGCTCAAAGAGACGGACGGATATTTTCAGGACGCAAGGCTTACCTGCACAGCCACAAGTCATTATGGGCTCTGGCTTGGTTGGACAACGCGGCGACTCTGGACAGGCGGTGCTAGCAGATGTAGAAGAACGGTAGGATTGGATGGGCACCGACAGGGATTCAGAGGGACCCGTTGAAAGACCATGTTTTGATCATCCGGTCTTCAAACACCCTGAAGTGCGAGGACATACTCGGAAGCGATCAAATCTTGTGGGGAACGTGTGCAAAACTCTGCAGAGTACTCAAACCTAATCGATTAGCCGTGTCCATGGTCATGGACAACTTGAGCCAAAGGAACTGAAGTTATCTGAAATTCTCAACACAAATAATAATATTGATGTGGGTAATATTGATAACTTGGGTATGAGAACTGGTTGGCGGAACCATCTCATTAACAACCAACAACATAGTAATATTTTGCTTTTAGCCCCTCTTGTTGTAGGAGAAAATTTGCTTTACGCTAAAACTTACAACACCACCTGCCATATATGCATATAGTATAGATGATATTTTACCCCCTCTCATATGTGACTTGCCGGCATATTCAATATGCTGACCTACACGGCTGCAACGTCTTATGTTGTAGATATTTTTCTTCGACGAGTAAGAGTACGATTCAGGGTCACGGTCTACGCTCAACTTGCCGTTGGTGTTTATTGGGACTCCACTCCCTTGACTGCTTCCGCTCTGATATTTAAGCTATATATCAGTTTTACGCTATTTACATGTGATTGCACTTTGATATATACATTGATGTACTGTGTGTGCCAGCATACTGATCCAGGGATGGCACAGATACACAGAGGCTTGACTCGTTTTGAGTCGGGTCGCTACACCTCCTGTGGCAGCGGGTCCAAAAGGAAACTACGAGATATTAAGGTTCTCCTTTTAATAAAGAACCGGACCAACGCATTAGCACTTGGTGAACACATGAACTCCTCAAACTATGGTCATCACCGGGAGTGGTTCCGGTTATTGTCACTCCGGGGTTGCCGAATCATAACACATAGTAGCTAACTAAAACTTGCAAGATCGGATCTAAAACACACATATATTGGTGACAACATAATAATTTCAGATGTGAAATCATGGCACTCGGGCCCTAGTGACAAGCATTAAGCATGGCAAAGTAATAGCAACATCAATCTCAGAACATAGTGGATAGTAGGGATCAATCCCCATCAAAACTAACTCGATTACATGATAGATCTTATCCTACTCATCACCGCCCAGCGAGCCTACGAATAGATTACTCACGAACGACGAAGAGCTTCATGGAATTGGAGAAGGAAGAAGGTTGATGATGATGATGGCGACGATTTCCCCTCTCCGGAGCCCAAGACGGACTCTAGATCTGCCCTCCAGATGAAGAACAGGTGGTGGCGGCGCCTCCATATCGAAAACGCGATGAAAACTTTTTTTTCTGGGACGAAAGGGATCTTATAGAGCTGGAGTTGGGGACGGCAGAGCCATGTGGGCCCCACAAGCCTGCCCACCACCACTAGGGGGGGTGTTGGCGGAGCAAGGGCTTGTGGCCCACTAGCCCATCCCCTCAGGTGGAGCTTGGTGCAGATATTTTTGTTATTTTCCAAAACTGCTCCCCGTAAATTTTCAGGACGTTTGGAGAACTTTGATTTCTGCACAAAAATAACACCAAGGCAATTATGGTGAAAACAGCGTCAGACCAGGTTAGTTCCATTCAAATCATGCAAATTAGAGTCCAAAACAAGGGCAAAAGAGTTTGCAAACGTAGATACGATGGAGATGTATCAACTCCCCGAAGCTTAAAACCTTGCTTTTCCTCAAGCAACTCAGTTGACAAACTGAGAGAGAAAGAAAAACTTTGACAAACTCTGTTTGATCTTGTTGTTGCAACTATGTCTAACTCATAACCAGAATTTCAGCAAGATCACAAGTTAACCACATAAGCAAATGACACAAAGGTCTCACGGTAAACTAATATCAATGGCATAATCAGCTAACGAGCAAATAATAATGAGTTTAAAATACCAACACTTCAATCAAAAGAAGTATGAAGCAATATGAATAGGTGGTATCTCGCTAGCTCTTTCTGAGACCGCAAAACATAAATGCAGAGCACTTTCAAAGATCAAGGGCTGACTAAACATTGTAATTCATAGCAAGGAAGATCCACTCATAGTCATACTCAATATCAATCAAAAGCAAAGCATAAAAATGACAGAGGTGATCTCTAATTGGTGCTTATATAAGAGGAGGATGAATCAATAGGAAAATAAATAGATAGGCCCTTCGCAGAGGGAAGCATTGATTTGCAGAGGTGCCAGAGCTCAAGCTTTGAAAACAGAGATAATAATTTTGGGTGGCATGCTTTCATTGTCAACGCATTGACCAAGAGTTCTCAATATCTTCCATGCTACTCATGCTATAGGTGGTTACCAAACAGAAAAGTAAAGTTTTAACTCCCCCACTACCAATCAATCACACTCCACGGCAAGCCGAATCCTCGTGTACCGTCCATACTAACATCTATCCGGGGGGAGTCTTGTTTTACAGTTATGTTTTCGATTTAAGCGTGGAACTGGGCATTCCAATGACCGACCCCTTTCTCGTGAATGACTGTGAATAAACACATGTCGAGGATAACACTCCTAGCATGGAAGATACCAATAGCCCTCTGTCACCACATGAGTGGTTTGGGCATGCAAAACAGATTATTTCTTGAAGGTTTAGAGAATGGAACATGCAAATTTACTTAGAACGACAGGTAGATACCGCAAATAGGTAGGTATGGTGGACTCTCATGGAAAATCTTTTGGGTTTATGGAAGTGGATGCACAAGCAGTATTCCGCTTAGTACAAGTGAACGCTAGCAAAAGACTGGGAATCGACCAACTAGAGAGCGACAACAGTGATCAAGACGCAATGAGTTTGACTAACATTGAATGCAAGCATGAACAGGATATAAATCACCATGAACACGAACATCATATAGGCTATGTTGATTTTGTTTCAACTACATGCATGAACATGCACCAAGTCAAGCCACTTGAAACATTCAAAGGAGAATACCATCCTATCATACTACATCATAGTCATCTCAAAATCTATGTTGGCATTCAAGACAAACCACTATAAGCTCTCAGCTAAATAAGCATGGCATCAAAAACTATGATATCTAAGTTGTGATTGCAGACATGGTTCTCTCACAACAAAGGTAAATCTGGGTCGACAAGCTAGTCATATTTACAAAAACAAAATAGATAGAGTTCATACCAGCTTTTCAGTCTCAGTCACTTCATCATATATCATCATTGTTGCCTTTCAATTGCACGATCGAACGATGTGAAGAATAATAAGCGCATTGGACTAAGCTCAATCTGCAGGCAAACACAAAGGAGAAGACAAAATAATATGGCTCTTTGAAAGCTAAACAGGCAAGCATACAAGAAGCAATAAGCATTGTAACCAATATCTTCTACCTTGACATAAAGAAAAAGAAAACTATTTACACGGGAAAGCTCCCAACAAGCAAAAGAAGAAAGAAAAATCTTTTGGGGTTTTCTCAAAAGGACACAAAACAAGAAAACAAGAAAACAAAAAGAAACTAGCATGGATAAGACAGTGGCAAAGTGTAAACACCGACTAACAGAGTGAAAGCATAAGCATGAATGTAAAGTCGGTGAGAACACGTACTCCCCCAAGCTTAGGATTTTGGCCTAGCTTGGTCTACTCCCAAGGATGATCCTGGCGAAACCCAAAGTCATAATGGGTGTTATACGGGAGTGCTATAGCCACTGGCTGAATAGCTGCCTCACGAAGTCGAGCAGCAGTCGCCTCCCTCTCATACTCCTTTGCCTCTCCTATGGTTATGTAGTATCTTCGTTTAACATAAAAGTCAAAGAAAGCAGGAGCGGGAAGGGTAATATGGAAAACACGCAGCTGGTTAAATATCAAGCGGTATAGGAGGGATCCATGATCTCTCTCAAGGAACTGGTAGCTTGTTAGAGCGAAACGATCAAGGTAGGCTATACGAAGAGGGGGGTCTTCTGGACGGATGGATACTCCGAGAAAATTCGCTAAGCGTGTAGCATAAACTCCACCAAAGAAATCCCCCTCACTGGAATTTTTATTCAGCCTCCTTGCTATTATAGCTCTCATATTGAAGCTCTTGTAACCTGTTACTACGCTCTTAAGGATACTAAGGTCGGAAGCGCATAGGTGACAATGTGCACCCTTGCCGTTAATGCACCTACCTATGAAGAGGGCAAGGTAGTGCAAGGCAGGGAAATGGATGCTTCCTATGGTGGCTTGCGTGATATCTCTGGTTTCTCCACCAATTATACTGGAGACAAAGTCTCTGACCAAAGAATTAGGTGGATCATTAATACTACCCCCATCGGGTATCTTGCAAATCCTATTGAAATCCTCCAGATCCACGGTATAAGATTTATCGTACAGATCAAACAGTATGGATGAGTCACGGCCAGCTAAAAATTTAAATCTACGCACGAAAGAGGCAGTGAGCATAACATACTGTTCACATTTATTTGAGAGAAATTCTTCTAACCCGGCATTGCGGACAAGTGCATCAAACTCATCCTTGAAACCTGCTTCGATCATGAACTCATCGGAAGGCCATTCACATGGTTGTAGTATGGATGAGTCACGGCCAGCTAAAAATTTAAATCTACGCACGAAAGAGGCAGTGAGCATAACATACTGTTCACATTTATTTGAGAGGAATTCTTCTAACCCGGCATTGCGGACAAGTGCATCAAACTCATCCTTGAAACCTGCTTCGATCATGAACTCATCGGAAGGCCATTCACATGGTTGTACCGGTGCGTCCCTTAGTTGAAAAGGTTCGGGCTCCCGAAAGGAGAGACGAGGACCCTTCTTACTTGAGGAACCACCATGAAACTTCCTCCTGAACATAATTTCCTTATGCTGAAATTTTTGAAGTTCAAGAGAAAAGTGAATAAAGACCCGCCACACCTTGTAGCAAGTACTCCTACTAGTGCCTAGAGACCGTATCACGCGCTAAAACTACTTGGGACCAGCTAAAATAAACATTTCTAGCTCAAGAACAGGGTCACCAAGGTAGCAATAATTCACGAAGGATAAAGCACTAGAGCAAAAACTAATTGGACCAATAGAGGAGTCACTTACCAAGGAGTAATTTCCCCAAAACGGTTCGGAGAATGGTGCTTTGAGCAAGGAGATCGAAAATCACAGCCAAATGAGCAAGAACACGGGTTTGAACTGCGAAACAATTTTTTCTAGAGGTGGAAGAAGAGGCTGGGAGCTGGAATAAGTGGAGGGGGTGCCTGTGGTCCCCACAAGCTTGCACCCCGCCACAAGGGGGGTAGGTGGTGGTGGCAGGGCTTGTGGCCCACTGGTCAGGCCCCTAGGCCAGCTCTCAGGCCCAGAAATTTTCAAAAATTCTAGAAAAAATCATACTAAATTTTCAGGACCATGGGAGAACTTTTATTTTTGAGGTATTTTTCTCCGGGACGCTAAAAGAGAAAATAGGAAAAACTAAACTAATTCTATCATTTTTCTTCTAAGCAAAAGAAAAGGAAAACTCAAAACAGAGGTATGTGACTCTTTTATTCATCCGTTTCATGGTCATCGAAAGAAATCTGTCAATGGGATTGATCAAGTACTTATGACAAAACCTTCTCGAACCGCAAGAGAGAACGGAGAATTTTTGAATAGCCACTAAGTCACCTCAATGGGGATATGTATCTCCCCAACAAACAAATCATACTTCATCTTGACACGAGGAATATGGCATTCAAAGCTCCCAATAAGAATCGATGAAGTCTTTTCGATAGCATTGATGCAATGTACTGGATATCGTTTCTTCGGAAAGTGCACTATGTCCTCATTACCGTTGACATGGAAAGTGACATTGCCTTTATTGCAATCTATAACAGCCCCTGAAGTGTTTAAAAAGGGTCTTCCGAGGATGATAGCCATGGCATCATCCTCGGGAATATCCAAGATAACAAAGTTTGTTAAGATAGTGGTATTAGCAACCACAACAGGCACATCCTTGCAAATGCCGATAGGGAAAGCAGTTGATTTGTCGGCCATTTGCAGAGAAATTTCTGTGGGTGTCAACTTATACAACTCAAGTCTACGATAAAGAGAAAGCGGCATAACACTAACACCGGCTCCAAGGTCACATAAGGCAGTTCTTACGTAGTTTCCTTTGATGGAGCAAGGTATAGTGGGCACTCCGGGATCACCAAGTTTCTTAGGAGTTCCACCCTTGAAAGTGTAGTTGGCAAGCATGGTGGAGATCTCAAGATCTGGTATCTTCCGTTTATTAGTCACGATATCTTTCATGTACTTGGGATACAGAGACATCTTGAGCATATCAGTTAACCGCATCTACAGAAAGACGGGTCTTATCATCTCAACGAAGCGCTCAAAATCCTCATCATCCTTTTTCTTGGATGGCTTAGGAGGAAAGGGCATAGGTCTCTGAACCCATGGCTCTCTTTCTTTACCATGCTTCCTAGCAGTGAGGTCATTCTTGTCGAATCTCTTAGGTTGTGGATTATCAGGATTAACCGTAGGTTCAATCTCCACATCCTCATCATTGCTAGGTTGAGCATTAGTATGAACATCACTGTCCATATTGTTACCAGGTTCATGTTCATCACCTGATTGTGTTTTTGCATCAGACGCAAAAATATCATTAGGTTCTTCAGGTGTGACAGTATTTGGTGAACCGGCGTGCAGGTTTCTATCATCCTTCTTCTTCTCCTTAGGATGACTAGGTGTATCAGCGTTGATTCCTTGAGAATCTTGATCAATTCTCTTAGGATGACCTTCATGATACAAAGGTTCCTGAGTCATTTTGCCTCCTCTAGTAATGACTCTGACAGAGTTGTCATTTAATTCATTGAGCAGGTCATTCTGAGATTTAAGTACTTGTTCTACCTGAGTAGTAATCATAGAGGTATGTTTACTCAGAAGCTTCAGATCATTGACATTTCTGTCTACACAAGCACTTAAATGGCTAAGCATACGAGCACTTTGTTCCAAATGTCTACTAACATAATCATTGAAACTCTGTTATTTGGCAACAAAGTTGTCAAATTCATCAAAGCATACGCTAGCAGGTTTATCAAAAGGAATATCACCCTCATCAAACCTACGCAGAGATTCACTTCTACTACCTATATCGGGTTATCCACACAATGGATCTCTTCGATAGGTGGTAGATTTTTGACATCTTCAGATCTAATGCCTTTCTCTTGCATAGATTTCTTGGCTTCTTGCATATCTTCGGGATTGAGGAATAGAATACCTCTTTTCTTAGGAGTTGGCTTAGGAGGTGGTTCGGGAATAGTCCAAGCATTATCGTTGATCAAGAGGTTATTCAGTAGGGTCTCAGCTTGTTCTACAGTTCATTCCCTAAAAACACAACCGGCACAACTATCTAGGTGGTCTCTAGAGGCATCGGTAAGTCCATTATAGAGGATATCAAGTATCTCGTTCTTCTTAAGAGGGTGATCAGGCAAAGCATTCTGTAGCTGGACGAGCCTCCCCCAAGCTTGTGGAAGATTCTCTTCTTGGAGTTGAGAAAAGTTGTATATTTCCCGCAAGGCAACTTGCTTCTTATGGGAAGGGAAATATTTCTCACTTAAGTAATAGACCATCTCCTGGGGACTACGCACACATCCAGGAGCAAGAGAGGTGAACCAGACTTTAGTGTCATCCTTTAGAGAGAAAGGAAACAACTTAAGGATATAGTAGTGGCGGATCTTCTCCTCATTAGTGAAAAGGTTGGCTATTTCGGATAGTTTGGCAAGATGGGCTATGACCGTCTCAGACTCATAACTGTGAAAAGGATCAGATTTGACTAGAGAGATTATCTCAGGGTTGACAGAGAATTCATAATCCTTATCGGTGACAAAGATAGGTGAAGTGGCAAACTTCGGGTCATTTTTCATCCTAGCTTCCCGAGATTTTTCCTTCCACTTGAGAAGTAATTTCTCAGCGTCATAGGCATCCTTACACGCAAGAAAATCCTCAGCTATCTCTCCCTCCATAACGTAACCCTCAGGTATATCAGACAATTCATATCTAGGAGAGCTAGATCTAGCAGGAGCAAAAGCAGGTTCTATCTCAATAGTATCGGCAGTTTCGGAAGCATCACGAGCATTGGCAGTAACTCTACCAATATGAGCATCAAGGAACACTCTTAGTGGAACATCAGGCAAAGGAGTATCTCTAGCAGTATCAAGCATAGCATCATCAGGCAAAATAGCATCTCAAGCATCATCAGGCAAAGCAGTATCAAGGATAGCATCTCTAGCAGTATCAGGCATAGTATCTCTAGCAGTATCAGGCATAGCATCAGACAGAGTATCAAGCATAGTATCATCAGGCATAGTATCAAGCATAGCATCTCTAGCAGTAGCATCATAAGCATCATCAAGCACGGGCGACATATCAAGATTTCTAGCAGGAGGTGATGTCGCAAACTTACTCATAACTGAAGGTGAATCAAGTGCATAGCTAGATGGTTATTCCTTACCTCCCCTCGTAGTTGAGGGCAAGACTTTGGTCTTCGGATCCTTCAGATTCTTCATAGTGATCAGTAGATATAAATCCCAAGTGACTCAGAGAATATAGCAATACCTCCCCGGCCACGACGCCAGAAAAATGCTGATTGAAATCTCTGGCTAGGGCTAGACGAATGCTCATGACAACAAACCTTCACCTGCAACGGCACCAGAAGAATGCTACTAGCACTCCCCGGCAACGAAACTAGAAGAATGTTGTTGATGGCCCACCAGCGCGTGGGTTCGCAGCAGTTTTCGAGGGTAGAGTATTCGACCCAATTTGTTGGTAAGCCCGATAGGAGGTGAGAGGATACTCTCGAGTATTAGCAGCTGAATTTGTCAGATTCAACCACACATGAAAGATTAGTATCTGCAAGCACAGTAGTAACAACAAAGTAGTATGATAACAACGGTGTCAGAAACGATATGTTGATGGCAGACTATTCCTAACGATTGTATCAATGGCACCAGCCGTTGCCGCGTTGACGGATGTTGTCAGTTCCCGTCAACGTCTAGTGAACCAAAATTGTAGCAGGTAGCAGTAGTGTAACGAGTAACAGAAGTGGCAAGGAGTAGCAGCAGTGACATCAGTAGCAAGTAGCAACAGTAGCAAGCGACAGTAGTAGCAACAGTAGTAGCACCAGCAGAGCAAAACAAGTAACAACAGTAGCAACAGTAGTAGCAGCAACAGAGCAAGACAAGTAACATCAGTAGCAACAGTAGTAGCAGCAGCAGCAGAGCAAGACAATTAACAACAGTAGGACAAACTCGTAGGCAATGGGTCGGTGATTTGTTTGGATGATATTCATCATGCAATAGTTATAACACGGAGAGATATGTGGTTAGCTCCCGTTCGTCAATGTAATGTAGGCATGCATTCCGTGTGTCATCATACGTGCTTAGGGAAAAGAACTTGCATGACATCTATTGTCCATCCCTCCCGTGGAAGCAGGGTCCAAAAGGAAACTACGGGATATTAAGGTTCTCCTTTTAATAAAGAACCGGACCAACGCATTAGCACTTGGTGAACACATGAACTCCTCAAACTATGGTCATCACCGGGAGTGGTTCCGGTTATTGTCACTCCGGGGTTGCCGGATCATAACACATAGTAGGTAACTACAAGTTGCAAGATCGGATCTAAAACACACATATATTGGTGACAACATAATAATTTCAGATATGAAATCATGGCACTCGGGCCCTAGTGACAAGCATTAAGCATGGCAAAGTAGTAGCAACATCAATCTCAGAACATAGTGGATACTAGGGATCAATCCCCATCAAAACTAACTCGATTACATGATAGATCTCATCCTACTCATCACCGCCCAGCGAGCCTACGAATAGATTACTCACGAACGATGAAGAGCTTCATGGAATTGGAGAGGGAAGAAGGTTGATGATGACGATGACGATGATTTCCCCTCTCCGGAGCCAAAGACGGACTACAGATCTGCCCTCAAGATGAAGAACAGGTGGTGCCGGCGCCTCCGTATCGAAAACGCGATGAAAACTTCTCTTTTTTTCTGGGACAAAAGGGATCTTATAGAGCTGGAGTTGGGGGCGGCAGAGCCATGTGGGCCCCACAAGCCTGCCCACCGCCACTAGGGGGGTGGTGGCGGAGCAAGGGCTTGTGGCCCACTGGCCCACCCCCTGAGGTGGAGCTTGGCGCAGATATTTTTCTTATTTTCCTAAACTGCTCGCCGTAAATTTTCAGGACGTTACTTTGATTTCTGCACAAAAATAACACCAAGGCAATTCTGCTAAAAACAGAGTTAGTCCAGGTTAGTCCCATTCAAATCATGCAAATTAGAGTCCAAAGCAAGGGCAAAAGAGTTTGGAAAAGTAGATACGATGGAGACGTATCATGGAGCTTCCTCCTCATCATCTTCTTCTTCATTGTCGTTGAAGGTGTCATCTCCTTGAGGTGGTGATGAGGAAGTTTGAGGTGGATCATCACAATGTACTTCTTCCTCCTCTTCATCATGTTGTGTACCACCTCTGGATGCCTCCATGTCATTTTGTGGTTCGCCTTGACGCGAAGTAGGAGCTTCCACTTGAGTTCATGAGGTGCTTTCCTTCACCTCCATGGGATGAATCTTGTCGATGGGTAGATCTTGGATGGCTTCCGTAGGTTCCTTATCTCCTACACCATTTGACAATTGTTCAACTTGCGAACCATTAGATTCATCAAACTTCACATCTACTATCTCTTGAATTTTTCGAGTGAAGTTGTTGTAGACACGGTAAGTGTGAGAGTTTGATCTGTAACCAAGTAGGAAACCTTCGTGAGATTTAGGAGAAAATTTAGAACGACGATGCTTATCAAGAATGTAACACTTAGAGTCGAATACTCGAAAGTATCTTACTTGCGGTTTATTACCGCGGAGTAGCACGTATGCCGTTTTACTGAGAAGCTTGTGTAAGTACAGTCGGTTCATGGCATGCCACGCAGTTTCCACGGCTTCAGCCCAAAAGTGTCTTGGTGTCTTGTATTTGTCATACATCGTTCTAGCCATATCTATGAGAGTACGGTTCTTCCTCTCAACAACTCCATTTTGTTAAGGTGTGTACGTCACCAAGAACTCATGTGAGATACCTTCCTCATCAAGAAAAGTATCCACGTTCGTGTTCTTGAACTCCGAGCTCCAAACTTTCTTGATCTTCACTTCAAACTAATTTTAAGCTTTACGAGCGGAGTTCTTGAAGATCTTTTGTACCCGCGACTTGTCCTCAAGAAAGAATACCGACATAAATTTGGAAAAATCATCAACAATAACTAGACCAAAAGAATTTCCACGGAGGCTCTTGTAAGCATTGGGTCCAAAGAGATCCATGTGAAGCAGCTCGAGTGGCCTTCTAGTAATCATGATATTCTTCACGACATGACTTCCGCAAACTTGTTTTCCTGCTTGACAAGCACTAAAAAGTCTATGTTTGTCAAAAATAACATTTTTAAGACCAAAAATATGATCACCTTTATAAGCCTGACGATATTACGCATACCAACATGTCCTAGCCTTCTATGCCATAACCAACCTTTAGAAGATTTTCCAATAAGACATGTACGGGGTTTGGATCTTTTAGTGAAATCGACAATGTATAGATCACCTCTACAGAAACCAGTAAAGACCATGTTACAATTGTCACTACGAGACACTTGTCAGTCAACTTTAAATAATAGCACGCTGAAACCAAAGTCTTCTAGTCGAGGTACGGAAAGAAGATTGTCGCCAAGGGATTCAACAAGCATGGCATTTTGAATGGAACTATCATGAGATATGACCACCTTACCGTGACCAAGTACCTTACTCTTGGAGTTGTCCCCAAAAGTCGCATACGTTTGTGGTCCATGGTTTGGTGTGATCTTATAAAACATGTCTTTATCTTCGGTTGTGTGATCAGTGCATCGACTATCAAGAATCCACTCCTTTCCTCCGGCCATGTAGTCTCTAAGGTTTGCCATAAGACTAAGGCTCCTCATGGTCTTCTCATACTCGATGGCAAGCTCTTTGTATTCACAATAGGAGCCATGCCCCACATTGTCATCGTCAAAGGGAATACCCTCGTCACAAGAATCAAGAGATTTGTTAATGGTAATGACATATCCTTTAGCATGCATGAGGTTACGAAGCTCAAATAGACATTTATTAGACTTAGGATTGATGTCTACTACACAACTTTATTCTTGTAGACTCGTGTTGGGCGTGCAAGTGCAGAGTTTTGTAGGACAGTATCAATTTTCCCTCAAGTGGATGACCTAAGGTTTATCAATCCATGGGAGGTGTAGGATGAAGATGGTCTATCTCAAGCAACCTTGCATTCAAATACAAGAAATCTCTTGTGTCCCCAACACACCCAATACAAGCGTAAATTGTATGGGTGCACTAGTTCAGCGAAGAGATGGTGATACAAGTGCAATATGGATGGTAGATATAGGTTTTTGTAATCTGAAAATATAAAAACAGCAAGGTAACAAGTGGCAAACAACAAGTAAAACTTTGTATTAATGCTTGGAAATAAGGCCTAGGGTACATACTTTCACTAGTGCAGTCTCTCAACAGTTCTAACATAGTTGGACCCCTCAACGTGCAACAAAGAATCACTCCAAAGTTCCTATATAGTGGAGAACAATAAGATGAAATTGGTGTATGTAGTAGAACCACCTCAAAGTTATTCTTTCCGATCAATCTATTCAAGAGTTCGTACTAAGATAACATCAAGTTATCCTTTACATTCAATCTATTCAAGACTTCGTACTGAGATAACATCAAGCTATCCTTTCCATTCAATCTATCTAAGAGTTCGTACTAGAATAACACTAATGATACATACCAGTCGACCCTAATGTCACCTAGATACTCCAATGTCACCTCAAGTATCCGTGGGTAAATTATGCGACATGCATCAAACAATTTCAGAGCTACCATATTCAATCCAACGCAAAGAACGTGCAAGGAGCACCCCGAGATTTCTATCGGAGACCATGGTATGAAAACGTGCAATCAACCCCTATGCATAGATCCCCAAGGTCACCGGAACCTGCAAGTTGATGCCTCAACATATATCAAGTGAATCAATAGAATACCCCAATGTCACTACGGGTATCCCATGCAAGACTTACATCAAGTGCTATCATACCAATATGCTCAATCCAACATGATGATATGTTAAAGGAAAAGACTCAATTCATCACAACTAGATGGTAAAAGAAATACATCATATGATCCAACTATATTAACAAAGCATGTGTTCTTGAGATTGTGCCATCTCAAGAACACGAGAGAGAGAGATTGAACAAATAGCTATTGTTATATACCCTTAGCCTCGAGGGTGAACTACCCCCTCCTCGTCATGGCCTCCGTCGGGATGATGAAGATGGCCACCGGTGATGGTTTTCCCTCTCCGCTAGGGTACTGGAATCGCTCCAGATTGGTTTTCCGGCGATACAGAGAGTTTTGGCGGCGGAGCGGAAATTATCCCTTTACTTCTAGGGTTTCTCGGATTTATAGGATTTTCAGCATTGGAATCACGCGCAACGGAGCCACGTGGGCCCCACAAGCCATTAGGGCGCGTCTAAGGTCGAGGCCGCACCCTGTTGGATTGTGCCTCCGTGGCAGCCATCCTCTGGTGGTTCTTCGCTCCAACGTTGCACATATGTTCCAGAAAAAATCATAAAAAAGTTTAAGGTGATTCCGAGAACTTTCATTTTCTACACAAAAACAACACCGCGGTAATTCTGCTGAAAACAGTATCAGTCCGGGTTAGTTCTAAATAAATCATATAAAGTGCATCAATACCATATAAAGTTATTATAAACATATGCAAATATGGCATGAATACTTCATAAATTATTGATATGTTGGAGAGGTACCAAGGATCATTGGGCTTCATCTTGTGAAAGGCAATATATTTTCCGAAAATGATATCAAGATTTTTCTAGGAGTCTTCGGTTTATCTTTTCTCCAAATCTTTCCACAAAGTATAAGTACATTCAAAGTTCTTAATTTGACTAAGCACATTTCTTGGCAAAGATTTAATGATGAGATTAACAGTTTTAAGATTGCCAAACATATTACTGATGTCTTCACAATGTGCTTCTGTCACAAATAAATTCCAGGTTAATTACTATCTTCACATTATGTTTTGTTGGATGATATTGTTTTCGCATTTTCTTTTTTATAGAGGCTCATCAATTATGTGAATGATGAGTTTCCACAACCACAACATGGGTTCTAGGTCACGCATATGTGGAAGAATTTCCAACAAATATATAAAGTTGATGCACCCAAGAACAATTGTAAAAGATAGAAAGAATCACAACAACAATCAAGTATGAGAAATACATGAATGAGATGGAGAAGGTCAATGAGGATGCATAAAAGTGGTTGAAAGAATTAGAGCCAAACACTTGGGTTAGGGCATCCCAGAGTGACCTGTTGTGGGATCACTAGAAGGGATATCTAGAGGGGGGGGGGTGATATGTCTCCAACGTATCTAGTTTTCCTAACGCTTTTCCTCTTGTTTTGGACTCTAATTAGCATGATTTGAATGAAACTATCCTCGGACTGACGCTGTTTTCAACAGAACTACCATGGTGTTGTTTTTGTGTGCAGAAATAAAAGTTCTCGGAATGGAACAAAACTTTGCGAGGATTATTTATATTAATAAGGCGAATTTCTGTAGCCAAGAGCCACCTAAGGGGGGCACCTGGGTGGGCACAACCCACCAGGGCGCGCCTGCCCCCCAGGTGCGCCCCGGTGGGTTGTCCCCACCTGGTGGCTCCTATAACCCTAAAACCGACGATATAAAATCACATTATTCCAGAAAAAATCAGGGATAAAGAATTATCATGTTTCACGAGACGGAGCCGCCGCCATCTCCTTTTATTCATCGGGAGGCCAAATTTGGAGTCCGTTTGGGGCTACGGAGAGGGGGATCCTCGATCTTCGTCATGACCAACACATCTCCATCGCCAATTCCATGATGCTCCCCACTAGGATTGAATAATTCCTACGTAAGCTCGCTGGTCGGTGAGGAGTTGGATGAGATTCATCATGTAATCGAGTTAGTTTTGTTAGGGCCTGATCCCTAGTATCCACTATGTTGTGAGATTGATTTTGCTATGACTTTGCCATTCTTAATGCTTGTCACTTTGGGCTTGGTGCCATGATTTCAGATCTGAACCGTTTTTGTTATCACCATTATATCCATTTGTAGATCCAATCTTGCAAGTTATAGTCACCTACTACGTGTTATGATCCGGCAACCCCGGAGTGACAATAGTCGGGACCACTCCCGGTGATGACCGTAGTTTGAGGAGTTCATGTATTCACCGTGTGTTAATTCTTTGTTCCGGTTCTCTATTAAAAGGAGGCCTTAATATCCCTTAGTTTCCAATAGAACCCCGCTGCCACGGGAGGGTAGGGCAAAAGATTTCATGCAAGTTCTTTCCATAAGCACGTATGACTATCTACGAAATACATGCCTATATTATATTTATGAACTAGAGCTAGTGCCATATCGCCCTAGGTTATAGCTGTCTCATGATGAATATCATCCAACGAGTCACCGATCCAGTGCCTACAAATTTACCTTATATTGTTCTTACTAAGTTACTAATGTTGCTAGTGCTATCATTACTGCTACAAAATCACCGCTATCACGGTTACCGTTATTATTGTTTCTGCTACTATCATCAAAACTGTCATATTATTGTGCTACTAATCACTTTGGTGCAGATAATTAATCTCTAGGTGTGGTTGAATTCACCACTCAGCTACTAATACCTTTAGATATTGTTTGGGTCCCCTTGTGTCGAATCTGTAAATTTGGGTTGAATAGTCTACCCTCGAAAACTGTTGCGATCCCGATACTTGTGGGTTATCAAGACCTTTTTGTGGTGCCATTGTCGGGGAGCATAGCAATATTTTTTGAGTCACTTGGGAATATTATCCTATTATCACTATGAAGAATCTGAAGGATGCTAAGACTAAGATTTTTTCCTCTAAGACGAGGGGAGGTAAGAAACTGCCATCCAGCTCCGCTTTAGATTCACCTTCTGTTATAAGTAAACTTGCAACACCACGACATGTTATTAATTCTGATATGTCGCAAGTTATTGATGATGCTAGTACCTTGCTTAATGATGATGTGCCACTAGGTGAATTTATTTATTAACAAATTGCTAGAGTAAGACAGCATGCTATTGTTGAATCTGATGATGAACTTGAAACTGAGAATCTTGAAACACATACTAGAACTAGTCCTCCTAGATATGATTTGCCAAAGGTACCGGAAGGTTATACTATGAGTGAGGAGGCAACTAGAGATATTCTTTCTTGTAAGGATAGAGATGATTTAGAGAATTATTATGCAAGTATAAGGAAAAATCTCTGAATGCTAAAATGAAATGCGATCGTGAGTTTGGTACTTCACCTATCTTTATTGATGATAAGGATTATGAATTCTCTGTTGACCCAGAGTTAATCACTTTGGTTGAATCTGATCCTTTCCATGGTTATGAAACTAAAACTGTTGTGGCAAATCTTCCTAAGTTCAATGATATAGCCACCCTTTTGCTGATGATGAGAATATTCGCTATTACTATATTCTCAAGTTATTTCCGTTCTCATTAAAGGGTGATGCTAAAGCTTGGTACAATACTCTTGCTCCTTGTTGTGTGCGTAATCCCCAGGATATGATTTATTACTTCTCTGAAAAATATTTCCCTGCTCATAAGAAACAAGCTGCCTTGCAGGAAATATTTAACTTTGTGCAAATTGAAGAAGAGAGTCTCCCACAAGCTTGGGGGAGGCTTCTCCAATTGCTTAATGCTTTGCCTGATCATCCTCTTAAGAAAATGAAATACTTGATATCTTCTATAATGGACTAACTGATGCTTCTAGGGATTTCCTAGATAGTTGTGTTGGTTGTGTTTTCAGGGAACAGACTATTGGGTAAGCTGAATAATTATTGAATAACATATTGAAAAATTATGATGATTGGACTCCTCCTGAAACACCTATTAAACCCATTCCGAAGAAGAGGGGTATCTTATATCTCAGTTCTGAAGATATGCAAGAGGCAAAGAAATCTATGAAGGAAAAATGTATTAAAGCCTAGGATGTTAAAAATTTAACAACTATTGAAGAAATACATGGGCTTGAAGCGCCACCACCACCTAAGGTGGTAGATGTAAAATCTTTAATGGAATTCAATGATAGTGATGATCCTCGTAATAAACATCCTAGTGAATGCCTTTATGAGTTTGATAATTACATTAGAAAACAAGATCACTTCAATGCAAATGTTATGAAACAATTGAAATACAACTCTGATATGATTGCTCGTTTCAGTGACTTGTTATTTAGAATCTCAAATGATGTTAGAGGTGTAGGAAAGCATGCCTCTATGGTTCAAACTCAATTAGAACAAGTTGCTAAATCTCAAAGGGAGTTACTTGATGAAATGAACAATAATATAAGTGACATTGCTGTTAGAGTAGCCACTAGAGCAGGTAAAATGACTCACGAATCACTCTATCCCGAGGTACACCAAAAGAGAACTGAACAAGACTCTCAAATAATTAACACTAATGCACCTAGTCCTTCTAAAAAGAAAAAGAAGAAGAAAAATAATAGGACTTTGCCTGCCTCTAGTGAACCTGAAATGGAAAAACCTCCTGATAATGATAATGAAGTTTCTATCTCTGATGCTGAAACTCAATCTGATAATGAACACTCACCTTTTGATAATGAAAAAGATAATGACGAGGTTCATGAAGACACTCAAAAAAATGATAAAGAACCAGATTAAGATGTTGAGATAGAACCAACTGTTGATCTTGATAACCCACAACCCAAGAATAAAGATATGATAAAAGAGATTTTGTGGCTAGAAAACATAGAAAGGAAATAGAACCATGGGTTCAAAAGCCTATGCCCTTTCCACCTAAGTCAACTAAAAAGAAATAGGATGAAGACTTTGAACGCTTTGCTAAAATGTTGAGGCCAGTCTTTTTGCGAACTCTCTTGACTGATATCTTAAAAATGTCTCCTTATGCAAAGTATATGAAAGACATCATCACCAATAATAGAAAAATAGCAGAAGCTGAAATCTCCACTATGCTTGCTAATTATACTTCTAAAGATGGAGTACCTAAAAAACTTGGAGATCCAGGAATACCAACTATACCTTGCTCCATTAAAAGAAATTATGTGAAAACTGCTTTATGTGATTTGGGAGCTGGTGTTAGTGTTATGCCTTTCTCTTTATATAAAAGACTTGATTTGAATAAACTCACACCTACTGAAATATCTTTGCAAATGGCTGACAAATCAAGTGCCATGCCTATTGGTATTTGTGAGGATGTGCCTGTTGTTGTTGCTAATGTTACTATTTTGACTGACTTTGTTATACTTGAGATGCCCGAGGACAACAACATGTCGATTATCCTAGGTAGACCCTTCTTGAATACCACAGGGGCTGTTATTGATTGCAATAAAAGCAAGGTCACTTTTCATATCAATGGTAATGAGCATACGGTGCACTTTCCGAAGAAACAATTCCAAGTGAATGGTATTAATGTTATTGAAAAATCTCTGACAATCAATATTGGAGGTTTTCAACTACCTCTACCTACTGTTAAAAAGAAATATGAAAAGCTTATTCTGGGGGACATTCATATCCCCATTGAGGTAACTTATTTTTTTACGGAAGTTCTTCGGTTTCATATTAATCGAAAGTGGTTGTTAATAAGACTTGATCAACCTTATTAATGGATCATTTTTTAGAGGTATGAAGTTGATGAATTTAGTGAGCACTACCTTTTGTCCCTACCTTTCGTTTTCTATTTTTCTTAGTTAAATAAAATAAAATGCCATGCTTTGTCTGTCTTCTGAGTTTTTCGTGCAACAAAAAATGACCCACAAATAAAAGTCCTCACAATGCCGTGAAAATTTAACACGATTTTTTTTGAATATTTTGAATTTCTAGTGCAAATAATATCAGAGGGAGGTGCACCAGCTGGCACAACCCACCTGGGCGCGCCAGGACCCCCATGCACGCCCTGGTGGGTTTTGGTCCCCACATGGGCCCCCTCACTTACTTCTTCTTCCCACATCACTCCATTCACCTAGAAAAAATCACTATCACTCTCTCCCTCGTGTTCTTGCTCCTGAAACCGCGGATTTCGATCTCTTTGCTCGAAGCTCCATTTTTGAAACTATTTTGGGGATTTGCTGCTTGGTATGTGACTCCTCCATGTGTCCAATTAGTTTTTGTTTTCGTGGTTTATATTTGGAATAATTAGCTACTCTTGGTGCTGCTGTAGATGAGCTTGCATGTTGAATTCTTTGAGTTCTAAGTAGTTTGAATGCTTGCTATGGCCTCTACACATCCCTATGAGTAGTTGCTATCATTTTTGTGAAGTTCTGTTGAGAAATTTTTTGTGGACTAAATTTATTCAGAATTTTGTTCCTAGGAAAAATATGAGTTTCTTTAGGAAGTTTGCTTCCAGGAGGAACTCCAAGGGGGTTATTGGGGAGTCATCTGATAATGATCTCCGTATGCGGAGGTTGGCGGAACTATGGCCGTGTGAGTGGCTGCATAATGTGTTCATGGAAGGGGCTGGAATCCTTCAAGAGTTCACACAATATGCTGCTAATGCCGGCCTCACCGACTTCATTGCATCTGAATGCGAATAGGGAGGATACAAGATTATGCCTGAGGACATTGTCGCTTACCGGAACAACCTGGCTGCGGCACAGGAGGAGCCTCGGCAATGGGACCCTATGGTGCTCACTCCCCAACACTTGAACATTGGACCTCACGGCTTCTACGACTGGTGATTGCCTAGTTAGGCCAAAAGCCTAAGCTTGGGGGAGTACGTATTCCCACCGACATTAGATTCATGTTCACACATTTCATCCCTGTTGTCGATGTCCACACTTTTTCATTGTATCATCCATGTTTAATTTATTTTCTTGCTTTCTTCTTGTGTGTTTGAAAAACTTTGAGAAAATCCAAAAATATGTTTCTTGCTTCTTTTTGATTTTTTCTTCCTAGTTTAAATTGTTGTAGGACTAAAAAGAAAACCCAAAAAGATTTCCTTGTTCTTCTTTTACTTGTTGTGAGCTTTCCCGTGTAAATAGTTTTTCTCGTTTTTTGCTTTTATCTTTTCATTTGCTCGTTTGCGAAAAACCAAAAACTCCAAAAAAAATTTAGTGTGTTTCTCTGAATTTGTTTTTTTATTGAGTCATACCGAGGAGAAGACCACGATGAAAATATTAAGTGGCTCTCATTTGCATCATTATTGATCTGATAAAGAGCCCATATTACCTTGTCTTCTCCTCTTGAATAAAATGTTTGTAGATTCCAGCTTAGTCCATGTCACTCTTGCACTATTATTATTTTCAAATCGTCCAGTCGTGCAAGTGAAAGGCAACAATGACGATATTAGATGAGCTGGCTGTGGTAGAGAGAAACGGGTATGAACTCGACTTGTCCTGTTTTTGTAAATATGTTTAACCTAGTATCCATGATTCAGCCTATTATGATCAAACATGTTTGCAATGACAATTAGATATTATAGTTCCTCATGCCATGCTTAAGTAGCTAGGAATGAATAATGACTTATCTTGGATATCAACATTGCGTTAAAATGATTGTGATGTAGTATGATGATATGGTATCCTGCTCTGAATGTTCGAGTGGCTTGACTTGGCACATGTTCATGCATATAGTTGAATCAAACCAACATAGCCCTTATGATATTTATGTTCATGGTGTTCATATCCTACTCATGCTAGTATCCAATGTTACTTATGCATAATGCATGTTCGTGACCATTGGTGCTCTCTAGCTGGTCGCTTCTCAACCTATTTGCTAGCCTTCGCCTGTACTAAGTGGGAACTTTGCTTGTACATCAAAAACATGAAACCCAAGTTATTCCAGATGAGTCCACCATACCTACCGATATGCGGTATTACCCTGCCGTCCTAAGTAAATTTGCATGTGCCATCTCTAAAAACTTCAAATAAATGTCCGTTTTTGTGTTCCTGGATCATTCATGGAACGACAGGATGTAGTCGGTATCTTCCATGCTAAGCGTGTTATTCTGAGGCCGAGAGTTTATTCACTCGCCATCGCACGAGAAAAGGGCGGTAATAGGGATGCCCAGTCCCAAAATGTAAAAAGAATTGATCTCTCAAATAATCAAACAAAAACTACCAATGCAGTCATAAATGCAGTCATAACCTTTACCTTTCCGCTTGGGAACCGCCACTAGCGTGCTTAGCACGGGAGATATTGATAACTGATGGTGAAGTAAATGAGAAGGGTGCATGTCTCAAAATTTCATTTACCTGTGTTTTAAAAACTTGAGCTCTGGCACCTCTACAAATCACTCCTTCCCTTTGCGAAGGGACTATCTATTTACTTTTATGTTGTGTCATCACCTTCTAAAATAAGCGCGAGAACGTGAGAGCATTGCTGTCATGCTGATGCATTATGTGTAGCTAATGTTGGGTGCATCATGACTGGATCTTTTCTACCATGAATTATAATGTTTAGTCGTTGCTTGAAGTTTGGTGGTGCTCTGCATTTATGTTTTGCGGTCTCAGAAAGGGCTAGCAAGATACCAGTGTTGTCATATTGTATCATGGTTGTTTTGACAACGTGTTGCTGTTTGAGATATCTTATTATTGGTCTCTAGTTGATTATTTCATTGATATGAGTTAATATAATTTTTAGGAGTTATTTTTGACATGGTTAGTTATAATCTTTGTTGAAAACCTGGGTGGTGTTTAAGCTTATTTTTGAAACAAGAGCAAAAGAATTCGTAAAAGTTTTTCTTTTTCACTTTTAGTTTATCAACTGATTTGCTTGAGGACAAGCAAAGGTTTAAGCTTGGGGGAGTTGATACGTCTCCAATGTATCTACTTTTCCTAACGCTTTTCCTCTTGTTTTGGACTCTAATTTGCATGATTTGAATGAAACTAACCCCGGACTGACGTTGTTTTCAGCACAACTACCATGGTGTTATTTTTTATGCAGAAATAAAAGTTCTTGGAATGGAACGAAACTTTGCGAGGATTTTTTATATCAATAAGGAGAATTTCTGGAGCCAAGAGCCACCTGAGGGCGGCACCTGGGTGGGAACAACCCACCAGGGCGCGCCTGCCGCCTCATGTGCGCCCCGGTGGGTTGTCCCCACCTGGTGGCCCCTATGACCCTAAAACAGACGATCTAAATCATACTATTCCAGACAAAATCAGGGAGAAAGAATTATCGCGTTTCATGAGACGGAGCCGTCGCCGTCACCTGTTCTTCATCGGGAGGCCAGATCTGGAGTCCGTTTGGGGCTTCGGAGAGGGGGATCTTCGATCTTCGTCATCACCAACACATCTCCATCGCCAATTCCATGATGCTCCCCACCGGGAGTGAGTAATTCCTTCGTAAGTTCGCTGGTCGGTGAGGAGTTGGATGAGATTCATTATGTAACTGAGTTAGTTTTGGTAGGGCCTGATCCCTAGTATCCACTATGTTCTGAGATTGATATTGCTATGACTTTGCCATGCTTAATGCTTGTTACTTTGGGCCCGGGTGCCATGATTTTAGATCTGAACCGTTTATGTTATCATCATTATATCCATGTTGTAGATCCGATCTTGTAGGTTATAGTCACCTACTACGCGTTATGATCTGGCAACCCCGGAGTGACAATAGTCGGGACCACTCCCGGTGATGACCGTAGTTTGAGGATTTCATGTATTCACCGTGTATTAATGCTTAGTTCCGGTTCTCTATTAAAAGGAGGCCTTAATATCCCTTAGTTTGCAATAGGACCCCGCTGCCACGAGATGGTAGGACAAAAGATGTCATGCAAGTTCTTTCCATAAGCATGTATGACTATTTACAGAATACATGCCTACATTATATTTATGAACTGGAGCTAGTGCCGTATTGCCCTAGGTTATAACTTCTCATGATGAATATCATCCAACGAGTCACCGATCCAATGCCTACGAATTTATCTTATATTGTTCTTGCTAAGTTACTACTGTTGCTACTGCTATCGTTACTGCTACAAAATCACTGCTATCACTGTTACCGTTATTATTGCTACTGCTACTATCATCAAAACTATCATATTACTGTGCTACTAATCACTTTGCTGCAGATAATTAATTTCCATGTGTGGTTGAATTGACAACTCAGCTGCTAATATCTTCATATATTCTTTGGCTCCCCTTGTGTCAAATCTATAAATTTGGGTTGAATACTCTACCCTCGAAAACTGTTGTGATCCCCTATACTTGTGGGTTATCACGGGGTGAATAGACTGCTTGCATAAATTAAAACCTAGCCTTTTCCAAAATTTAAATGTTGGCATATTTCAGCAATTCTAACAAGTCGAGTGCACCCTTGTTAGAGCATATATCTCCATATGTGGTTTTGGCAATTGATGACAATCCCTATGGACTATTGGTTGCCTTAAGTTATATTTATAGGATTTGTCCATAGGCACTTCTTGAAGTCCATCTGTCGGGTTCAAGGAGTTTATATGATAACCAAGATGTTATTCAAGGTATTATCCAAAGAATGGTCATAGAAACACTAGGTTGATCAAGATCTCAGACAAAGAGTAAATCAAGATGATCAACACACAAAGCGTATAAGATGTACCGAGAGGGATCAAGTGATCCCATGGTATGGTAAGCATTGTCCATTACGTGTTTGTGTACTAACCCATGGTCTTTGTGAGACTCCTGTGTGGGGGTTAGGTGTGCTTCCATTGGGCTTGCGTCAAAAGGAAGATCTCATACAACCCATGAAGGATGACGTCAAGTGGTGATCGTCATCAAGATTGTGGTGTGCAAGTTCAAGTGGATCAGCACGAATATATCATTGAAACTATTGTCAATTATCATGTGCTGATAAGGACAACCTCATGTGCTAACAAGGACAAGATCAAGATAAGCATTCCTGAGCACTACATGCTTGATTCTTGTGGATGTTCACATGATGGACAAATGAAGATGAATACATAAGCTAGGCTTTCCGCATTGTGTATGGGAAAGCTACTTGAAGACTTCATCATGTCTTGCTTTCAACTTGAGCCAAGAAGGAACAACAACATCAAGCTCAGGTGAAAGGGCTAACTCAAAGGTATCAGTTCCTTTGACGTTAGTTGTGCGGAGTGATGATCAGCGAATAAAAGTATACACTCAAGTATGGATCATCAGTACTCTTTTATGATTCTTGAGTCCTTAGGGATCCCGCACTATTAAGAGGGGATCATAGGTTTTGCGATGAACTTGCTCAAACTACATCATCACTTTCTGCTCAGACCACATCTCCACTGTTTTGTTGTTAGCTGAAAACAGAACCAGTGCCTCGGACATCCGGCTTTCTCCGGACATCCGAGGACCGGACGACCGACTAGTTCGGAAATCTGGAATCCTATACCAGAGAAATCAGAGCCATATAACTCGGACTTCCGGATCCCTCCGGACGTCCGAGGCCTGGATGTCCGGCCAAGTCCCGGAAATCCGGAAGCCTGCACCAGTAGAAGTTGAGTTCTATATCTCGGAAATCTGGTTCCCTCCGGACGTCCGAGCACCGACGTCCAACACCCGTCAGAAATCCGGAACCTACCACCAGTAGAAGTTGAGTTCTATATCTCGGAAATCCGGCTCCCTCCGGACGTCCGACACCTGTTGGAAATCCGGAACCTACCACCAGTAGAAGTTGAGCTGTATAACTCGGATTTCCGGTCCTCTCCGGACGTCCGGTGGCTGATAAATTCAATATAGTTTGAGTCGTATCTACAGGCCTCGGACGACCGACCCCTGTCGGACGTCCGACCCCTCGCGGACGCCCGGACTTCCGACAACTGTCGGACGTCCGGACCCTGTGTGACTTAAAGTGTCCCCAACGGCTCTTTTTCTCTCCCCACTATAAATACCCCCCTCCCACTTCGTGAGAGGGTTGCCTAACACAGCCTTATCCTCATAAGAACACATTTCCACCTCACACACATTTTCTCACTCCAAATCTTAGATCCCAAGAGCATTTGTGAGCCCCTTTGAGAGTTGTTCCAATCAAAAGATAGATCGTCTCCCTCTCCTTCTCTCAACCCAAGCTATTTGTGATTTGAGCAAGTTTTGAGCATTCCCCGTGATCTTGTTACTCTTGGAGGTTGGAGACTCCTAGGCGGTAGGAGTTCTTCGGAGAGGAATCAATCCGTATGATTTCCCCCGAAAAAGTTTGTGAGGGTTTGGAAGCCACCTCAAAGGCTTACCACTAGTGGTTGAGAAACGCCTTCGTGGTGTTATCTCAAAGGGAGAATAGGGTGAGCCTTCGTGGCGTTGGTGTGCCTTCGTGGTAACATCCACCTCTCTAACGGTGACTAGCTTCCCTCCAAGGAAGTGAACATCGGGATACATCTTCGTCTCAGTGACCTTGGTTATCCTTAACCCTAACTCCTTACTTGTGGTTTACTTGTGTTACTTGAGCATACATACATTGCATATTGTTTGTGATCATTGTATTGTGTTGGCTATTTCTTGTACAAGATCAATCATTCAAGCATACCCTCTATATCCACACGTACATACTTGCAGCCCTTGATATATCGTGTGATATAGTGTGATCTAGTATCTTGTGTTGTTCACCTACTTGTCGTGTGATATAGCTCAAGTAAGTTTGTGTAACTTACTTGTGCTTGTTAGTAACTGCATTGTGTCCATCTTGGTAGATCGTGTTGTTGATACACGTTGTAGTGCCTAGTGCATTTAGGATTTGTGCTTGACAAGTACCCTCTTAGTTTATTTCTGCATTAGGTTCAAGCCAAATCTGAAGAAGTTTTTAAATAGCCTATTCACCCCCCTCTAGGCGTCATCGAGGTCTTTTCAATTGGTATCAGAGCTAGGTCTCTCTTTAATTAGGTTTCACGACCTAGAGAGTATCGATGTCGACTATTGGATTAGTGCACAATGGCATCTTTGACTTTGATGGCACAAATTATACCCTATGGAGAATTCGTATGCTTCATCACTTTCGGGCCATGGGCCCAAATACTTTATGAATTGTTCATGTAGGGATTGTTGACAAAAAGGATGATGCATCTTCATCTACTAATGAAATGTATCTTGATTGTGAGGCTTTTCTTGCCATTTATCGAACCATAAGTCCTGAAGTGTTTAAGTCTATCTCGACTTGCAAGTCAGCTCATGAAGTTTGGACTAAACTTGAAGATATATATGGTGGGTCCAATCTTGATGAAGACGGTATTATGATGAAGGAGTTGGTGCATGAGCTCTTCACTCTTTTCGATCTTAAAGAGTCCACCACTACTTCCATATCCGATTTCTTGCACACCTCAGCATCTTCAATCTCACAAGGTAATGACATGGTGAGTGTTGATGAAAATGTCATAGCCTCTATGGACACGAGCATATCTAGCACCACACATAGTGTAAATTATTGTGCTGATAGGTCATGCATTTCACCTAAAGATCCCTCGACAAATGTCTATGGTGATATGCCTGCTTCCTCGTGTCCTCTTGATCAAAATATCTTGTTTCTCCCTAGTTGCTCTATGACTAATCATTTAGGGGAAATCAAGAAATATGAAGTACTTTTGACTAATGAAGAATCTGATTCACCAAAAGAATCATCATCAAGTCCTCCAGTTCACATGTGCCTCATGGCAAGAGGTAATAATGAGGTATAATCTTCCCTATGCAATAACGATGATATTTGCGATGAGGATGATGATGATGACTTGATTGAAAATATCTATGTGATCAGTAAAATTCTTCATAAAGCTAAAAATAACGCTCTTCAAAGATTCCAAGATGTTCTTGCTTACTTTGAAAATTGTAATGATTCACTTAATCATGAACAAGCTAAAAGTGAACAACTTGAACATGAACTTGAGAAGAGTCATCAAGCATGTAGAGACTTAAGATCTTCAAAAGGAGAGATTGAAGTTGCTCATGATAAACTTAAAAAGGATTTTGAGGTCCTTCTCCTTGAATGCAATAATGTCAAGGGAGAGCTCATCAAAACCTCTAAGATCTATGAGGAGCTTCAATCTACTCATGAGATGTCTCTATTTGCTACTTACTCCTCTCATATTGTTGATGATACTTGTACATCTAACTCTACCTCATTTGAAGTATCAACATTGAAGGAGAATATTGAGCTACGTGCTCAACTTGATTTACTAACTAGCAATTATGGGAAGTTGGAAGAAAACCATGTAATGCTCACAAGCTCTCATGCCGATCTTCTAACATCCTATAATGTGAAAAAGTTAGCTCATGAGGCTATCATCACCAAGGTAACATCAAATGAGCCTCATGTGGACAATGGCACAACTTCTAGTCAAAGTACTATATTTCCATGTGTTAGTCCTCGTAATTCGTCTACTCATAATGTTGCTACCTCGTGTGATGAATTACTTTCCTTGCCTTGTTGCTCTAACAATGAAACTTACACTTCCTCTAGTATTTGCATTAAAACTAACCGTGCAGAGGAAATCGAAGAGCTCAAGGCCCAAGTCACTTCTTTGAAGAAAGACTTGGAACAGTGTCATCAAGATTGTGGTGTGCAAGTTCAAGTGGATCAGCACGAATATATCATTGAAACTATTGTCAATTATCATGTGCTGATAAGGACAACCTCATGTGCTAACAAGGACAAGATCAAGATAAGCATTCCTGAGCACTACATGCTTGATTCTTGTGGATGTTCACATGATGGACAAATGAAGATGAATACATAAGCTAGGCTTTCCGCATTGTGTATGGGAAAGCTACTTGAAGACTTCATCATGTCTTGCTTTCAACTTGAGCCAAGAAGGAACAACAACATCAAGCTCAGGTGAAAGGGCTAACTCAAAGGTATCAGTTCCTTTGACGTTAGTTGTGCGGAGTGATGATCAGCGAATAAAAGTATACACTCAAGTATGGATCATCAGTACTCTTTTATGATTCTTGAGTCCTTAGGGATCCCGCACTATTAAGAGGGGATCATAGGTTTTGCGATGAACTTGCTCAAACTACATCATCACTTTCTGCTCAGACCACATCTCCACTGTTTTGTTGTTAGCTGAAAACAGAACCAGTGCCTCGGACATCCGGCTTTCTCCGGACATCCGAGGACCGGACGACCGACTAGTTCGGAAATCTGGAATCCTATACCAGAGAAATCAGAGCCATATAACTCGGACTTCCGGATCCCTCCGGACGTCCGAGGCCTGGATGTCCGGCCAAGTCCCGGAAATCCGGAAGCCTGCACCAGTAGAAGTTGAGTTCTATATCTCGGAAATCTGGTTCCCTCCGGACGTCCGAGCACCGACGTCCAACACCCGTCAGAAATCCGGAACCTACCACCAGTAGAAGTTGAGTTCTATATCTCGGAAATCCGGCTCCCTCCGGACGTCCGACACCTGTTGGAAATCCGGAACCTACCACCAGTAGAAGTTGAGCTGTATAACTCGGATTTCCGGTCCTCTCCGGACGTCCGGTGGCTGATAAATTCAATATAGTTTGAGTCGTATCTACAGGCCTCGGACGACCGACCCCTGTCGGACGTCCGACCCCTCGCGGACGCCCGGACTTCCGACAACTGTCGGACGTCCGGACCCTGTGTGACTTAAAGTGTCCCCAACGGCTCTTTTTCTCTCCCCACTATAAATACCCCCCTCCCACTTCGTGAGAGGGTTGCCTAACACAGCCTTATCCTCATAAGAACACATTTCCACCTCACACACATTTTCTCACTCCAAATCTTAGATCCCAAGAGCATTTGTGAGCCCCTTTGAGAGTTGTTCCAATCAAAAGATAGATCGTCTCCCTCTCCTTCTCTCAACCCAAGCTATTTGTGATTTGAGCAAGTTTTGAGCATTCCCCGTGATCTTGTTACTCTTGGAGGTTGGAGACTCCTAGGCGGTAGGAGTTCTTCGGAGAGGAATCAATCCGTATGATTTCCCCCGAAAAAGTTTGTGAGGGTTTGGAAGCCACCTCAAAGGCTTACCACTAGTGGTTGAGAAACGCCTTCGTGGTGTTATCTCAAAGGGAGAATAGGGTGAGCCTTCGTGGCGTTGGTGTGCCTTCGTGGTAACATCCACCTCTCTAACGGTGACTAGCTTCCCTCCAAGGAAGTGAACATCGGGATACATCTTCGTCTCAGTGACCTTGGTTATCCTTAACCCTAACTCCTTACTTGTGGTTTACTTGTGTTACTTGAGCATACATACATTGCATATTGTTTGTGATCATTGTATTGTGTTGGATATTTCTTGTACAAGATCAATCATTCAAGCATACCCTCTATATCCACACGTACATACTTGCAGCCCTTGATATATCGTGTGATATAGTGTGATCTAGTATCTTGTGTTGTTCACCTACTTGTCGTGTGATATAGCTCAAGTAAGTTTGTGTAACTTACTTGTGCTTGTTAGTAACTGCATTGTGTCCATCTTGGTAGATCGTGTTGTTGATACACGTTGTAGTGCCTAGTGCATTTAGGATTTGTGCTTGACAAGTACCCTCTTAGTTTATTTCTGCATTAGGTTCAAGCCAAATCTGAAGAAGTTTTTAAATAGCCTATTCACCCCCCTCTAGGCGTCATCGAGGTCTTTTCAATTGGTATCAGAGCTAGGTCTCTCTTTAATTAGGTTTCACGACCTAGAGAGTATCGATGTCGACTATTGGATTAGTGCACAATGGCATCTTTGACTTTGATGGCACAAATTATACCCTATGGAGAATTCGTATGCTTCATCACTTTCGGGCCATGGGCCCAAATACTTTATGAATTGTTCATGTAGGGATTGTTGACAAAAAGGATGATGCATCTTCATCTACTAATGAAATGTATCTTGATTGTGAGGCTTTTCTTGCCATTTATCGAACCATAAGTCCTGAAGTGTTTAAGTCTATCTCGACTTGCAAGTCAGCTCATGAAGTTTGGACTAAACTTGAAGATATATATGGTGGGTCCAATCTTGATGAAGACGGTATTATGATGAAGGAGTTGGTGCATGAGCTCTTCACTCTTTTCGATCTTAAAGAGTCCACCACTACTTCCATATCCGATTTCTTGCACACCTCAGCATCTTCAATCTCACAAGGTAATGACATGGTGAGTGTTGATGAAAATGTCATAGCCTCTATGGACACGAGCATATCTAGCACCACACATAGTGTAAATTATTGTGCTGATAGGTCATGCATTTCACCTAAAGATCCCTCGACAAATGTCTATGGTGATATGCCTGCTTCCTCGTGTCCTCTTGATCAAAATATCTTGTTTCTCCCTAGTTGCTCTATGACTAATCATTTAGGGGAAATCAAGAAATATGAAGTACTTTTGACTAATGAAGAATCTGATTCACCAAAAGAATCATCATCAAGTCCTCCAGTTCACATGTGCCTCATGGCAAGAGGTAATAATGAGGTATAATCTTCCCTATGCAATAACGATGATATTTGCGATGAGGATGATGATGATGACTTGATTGAAAATATCTATGTGATCAGTAAAATTCTTCATAAAGCTAAAAATAACGCTCTTCAAAGATTCCAAGATGTTCTTGCTTACTTTGAAAATTGTAATGATTCACTTAATCATGAACAAGCTAAAAGTGAACAACTTGAACATGAACTTGAGAAGAGTCATCAAGCATGTAGAGACTTAAGATCTTCAAAAGGAGAGATTGAAGTTGCTCATGATAAACTTAAAAAGGATTTTGAGGTCCTTCTCCTTGAATGCAATAATGTCAAGGGAGAGCTCATCAAAACCTCTAAGATCTATGAGGAGCTTCAATCTACTCATGAGATGTCTCTATTTGCTACTTACTCCTCTCATATTGTTGATGATACTTGTACATCTAACTCTACCTCATTTGAAGTATCAACATTGAAGGAGAATATTGAGCTACGTGCTCAACTTGATTTACTAACTAGCAATTATGGGAAGTTGGAAGAAAACCATGTAATGCTCACAAGCTCTCATGCCGATCTTCTAACATCCTATAATGTGAAAAAGTTAGCTCATGAGGCTATCATCACCAAGGTAACATCAAATGAGCCTCATGTGGACAATGGCACAACTTCTAGTCAAAGTACTATATTTCCATGTGTTAGTCCTCGTAATTCGTCTACTCATAATGTTGCTACCTCGTGTGATGAATTACTTTCCTTGCCTTGTTGCTCTAACAATGAAACTTACACTTCCTCTAGTATTTGCATTAAAACTAACCGTGCAGAGGAAATCGAAGAGCTCAAGGCCCAAGTCACTTCTTTGAAGAAAGACTTGGAACAGTGTCATGAAGGGATGTCCACACTCAACAACGTCCTGTGTGAGCAAACATCTCCGAATGACAAAAATGAGTTTGGAGTAAACTCAAACAAGAACAAGAGGGGCCTAGAACAAGTCAAGAATTCAGCCAAAATCATTTGCTTCAAGTGCAAAGTTAAAGGGCACCATGTTAGATCTTGCCCTCTGAAGACGAAGTCTCAAAGTCACAAGCAACAAGGGAAGCGGCCACAAACTCAATCACATATTCAACTACAAGTTGAAGGAAGGCATCTTCCCAATAAGACCCAAGCCAACACTCCCCAAGGTGAGAAATCAACTGGGAAGAAAACAAAGGGTAGATGTTGCTACTTATGTCGTGAGAAGGGTCACGTCGCTTCGTCTTGCACGAAAGGTAACTTATCCAACCCAATCACTATTGATGATACATATTCCCTTGGGAAGGATAGGGTTGGCAATGTGTTTGCCCAGTTTGTTGGTACTCAAAATGGTGTCAAGAAAAGAACCATTTGGGTTGCCAAGCCTATTGTGATTAACCTCTTAGGACCCAACGTAGTTGGGGACCAACAAGCTCAAACTTGATCAATAGGTGACCTTGGAGTACATTAGAGACTTGGATACATAATGAAGAATTAAGGGGTCTTCATCATTCATATTATCTCAAGCCAAGTCATTTGGATTATCGAGTCTCTATCTTATATCCAATGTGCCTCCTTACGGTAACTTATACTTAAACTGTTTACATTGTTAGGTGTTTGCCCCTTTGCATGTTGTGGTTTTGTACCTTGCATGCGTTTGTATATGTTGTGCTTCCAACATGCTTATCTTGAGTAATCGAGTATGTGTATGTTGGTTTGCACATCATGTACATGTGAGTCTTGTATTGAGCCTATTTGCATCTTGTCTGTATTTTTGTTGCCTCTTGTGAGAGATTAATGGACTATCCCATTGTGGGGGAGTGATGTGCTTTGCACACCTCACAATCCTATAAATGTGTATACATGGGGAATACCACTTAGTTTTGATGCTTCAAGATTACATAGTGTCTATGTGGTATGTCTTACTCATGAGAAATTCAAATTCTATATGGTCCATTAAGTATCTCTTGTTGGTTTCAATTTGCCACCTGTTAATGTTATTGGTTTATCAAATTATGGGGGAGTAATATGCTATGTGCATATTACAAACCTAGAAAATGTGTACATTTGACGTATTGCCACTTAATGTTGATATTGTAAATTATCTTGTTCCTAGGTGGCATGTTAGCTCTACAAGTGTCATTTGCTTGCGTTTTATGGGTAAAGATGATCTTGGATATATTTGTGATCCACCAATGAGTATCATTTCAAAAATACTTCTTGTCCTTGACAATTGGTATTCCCATCATGTGATTGCAATTGCTAATCATCTTTACATTGGATTTTGTGTTTCTTTTGTCTTTCTTGCCTCTTATGAATCTATTTTTTAACATGTCTAGTGTGGTTATAGATATAGAGAAAGTGATGATCCCGTCGTGTGCGTTTTGTATTCAAATGCAAATTCTATATAATGCACGTCCCTTGGGGGAGCTATCCTATTCTCTTTAAAAACACTCTCTTTATTCACCCATCATAAAATCATTTGATCCCCATCAAGTGTGTGTTGATGGGAGGAAAGTCTTGCTCTTTATGATGCTTTGTGCCATCATGAAAATTTGTAGAGGGCTTTGTTTGTTGGAACCTAGCTCTCTCTTGGAAACTAGATACCTCGTGTTTGTTTTCCTTCAATTGTTTTCTTGTTGCCTTCTATTTGGCATGTGTCAATGGATATCTCATTCCTTGATGTATGTTTTAATTGATATCCTTCAAATGATAGTTCTTTTGTTTTAGGATCTTATTATCACTTGATACCTTGTCTTTTGATGACTTATCAACTTTGTGTTGAGTTGATTCTTGAGAGTCTTGAGCATGCGTATCTAGCTACTATATACAACTTCTTTTGCTTGCTTTCCTCTTTTGACCCAATATATAAGGGAAACTCCACCCTGTCATAAATTGGCTAAGGTGTGCATGAAATTCAAATTCATATCTATATGCACATATGTGTGTGGAGTTTGTCCTATGTATTGCTGGTTTTCTAACTCTTTGGTCCCAATGAGTTTGGGCACCATTTTGTTTGTTTTTGTTGTTCCAGGAACAACTGGAGATGCATTGGATGCTCGGCTCACCTATAAGGAAGATGTTGAGACCATGTGATTATTGGATCCAAGTTAGGATGATCAAAGAACAACTATCTACTACATCAATCCAATGTTGTCTCGGTAACAAGTATCCACTTCATGCATTCTTTTCTTGCAAAGGACCAAACCTGTCTTTTCTTTTCCAGGTTGCATCATGGCATGAATCTCTTGATTTGTTCTCGTAGTACTTGTTTGCTTTCTCAAAGCATCCGAACAATGATGTCTTACTGCTAGTTGGGATGTATTTGATGTTCGTATGCTGGAAGTTCATATTATACAACAAGAAAATATTAGGCCATGTGCTATGCTTCCAAGCAAAAGATCTCATTGATATATTTATGACTTCCCTTTTGGATATCTAGTGTTCTTCCTTCTTGTAACCATTTCGTGTGTACATCCTTCTTTGTGGATATATATATCATCATGATTGTCTTCTACTTAGAATCTTGGTCACATGAGAGAAGTTACATCTCTAATTGATATCCTCTTTTCTTTCACGTCCATCGCTGCATTTTCTTTTGCGGTTTTTGGTGGCAACGTGAAAGGATTTGTTTTGAGTGCGTATCTTATTTTTCTACATCTTGGTGCACTCTTTGGCCGTGAAGATTATTTTTCCTCATGCTTGTCTTGATGAGGGTTTTGCCATTTCAATTAGTATCCCTCCTATTGACAAGGTTCTTACTTCCTATCTTCACAATGGGTTGTCACAAGCGTTGGTTCTTATTTTATTTATTAGTAAGCTTGTGAACCCATTTTCTAGTATGTGTGTGTTGGAATGATATGTCTTGCACTTTGTATCTCATATTCATCAAGACTATGTTGATGAGTAATGCTCATCCTTATCTTAAGTCTTCTCAAGTGCTTTGCCATGACTCACACACATTACTTTGGTTGAGCTTATTCCTAAGTTGCTTCCTTTACATGTTGCTCAACCATTAGTTTTGTGCAATTGATATGCTTATTGTCTCATCTATCTTCTTGCACTCGTTGTGTGTTTCTATTAATTCTGGGGGAGAAACGATTCTATTTTGTGCACCTGTGTCAAATACAAAAATCTCATATTAGTGCACAAATCATGGGGAGCTTCTCTAGTTTTTAATAAAGCACTATGTTGCCTCTATCATAATATCCTTTATTCATATGGTTCGAAGGACCATATGATTGTTTGTTCCATCTGGAATTCTTTGATTGCTTGCCTCTATCTTTGTATGTCTTTGTGGCATACGATCCTTTTATCTGCAATCTTTGGGTCATCAATATAGTTTGTTTTCCTCCAACTACTTATCATTGTATTTGTGTATTTTTCTGCACTCATTTGCTGAGAAGTACACACTTTTTGGAGGACCACCTACTATTTTGGCTTTCTAAACTTGTCGTCCATTTTGGCAATCGATGCCAATGGGGGAGAAGTTTATAGAGTTTACTTTGGATATGTTTAGAGGGTTTTGCTTTTATTGCGTAAGCATTTACATCTTGCACACATGCATTATTACCTTGTATGTGTGCGCTTGGTTATGCTTATTTCCTTATATAAACTCTCTTGAAGTGGTTGTCTTCAATTACCAAAATGGGGGAGATTGTTAGAGCATATATCTCCATATGTGGTTTTGGTAATTGATGACAATCCCTATGGACTAATGGTTGCCTTAAGTTATATTTATAGGATTTGTCCATAGGCACTTCTTGAAGTCCATCTGTCGGGTTCAAGGAGTTTATATGATGACCAAGATGTTATTCAAGGTATTATCCAAAGAATGGTCATAGAAACACTAGGTTGATCAAGATCTCAGACAAAGAGTAAATCAAGATGATCAACACACAAAGCGTATAAGATGTACCGAGAGGGATCAAGTGATCCCATGGTATGGTAAGCATTGTCCATTACGTGTTTGTGTACTAACCCATGGTCTTTGTGAGACTCCTATGTGGGGGTTAGGTGTGCTTCCATTCGGCTTGCGTCAAAACGAAGATCTCATACAACCCATGAAGGATGACGTCAAGTGGTGATCGTCATCAAGATTGTGGTGTGCAAGTTCAAGTGGATCAGCACGAATATATCATTGAAACTATTGTCAATGATCATGTGCTGATAAGGACAACCTCATGTGCTAACAAGGACAAGATCAAGATAAGCATTCCTGAGCACTACATGCTTGATTCTTGTGGATATTCACATGATGGACAAATGAAGATGAATACATATGCTAGGCTTTCTGCATTGTGTATGGGAAAGCTACTTGAAGACTTCATCGTGTCTTGCTTTCAACTTGAGCCAAGAAGGAACAACAACATCAAGCTCAGGTGAAAGGGCTAACTCAAAGGTATCAGTTCCTTTGACGTTAGTTGTGCGGAGTGATGATCAGCGAATAAAGTATACACTCAAATATGGATCATCAGTACTCTTTTATGATTCTTGAGTCCTTAGGGATCCCGCACTATTTAGAGGGGATCACAAGTTTTGCGATGAACTTGCTCAAACTACAGCATCACTTTCTTCTCAGACCACATCTCCACTGTTTTGTTGTTAGCTGAAAATAGAACCAGCGCCTCGGACATCCGGCTTCCTCCGGACGTCCGAGGACCGGACGACCTACTAGTTCGGAAATCTGGAATTCTATACCAGAGAAATCAGAGCCATATAACTTGGACTTCCGGATCCCTCCGGACGTCCGAGGCCCGGATGTCCGGCCAAGTCCCGGAAATCCGGAAGCTTGCACCAGTAGAAGTTGAGTTCTATATCTCGGAAATCCGGCTCCCTCCGGACGTCCGAGCGCCGGACGTCCGACACCCGTCAGAAATCCGGAACCTACCACGAGTAGAAGTTGAGTTCTATATCTCGGAAATCCGTCTCCCTCCGGACGTCCGAGCGTCGGACGTCCGACACCTGTCGGAAATCCGGAACCTACCACAAGTAGAAGTTGAGCTGTATAACTCGGATTTCCGGTCCTCTCCGGACGTCCGGTGGCTGATAAATTCAATATAGTTTGAGTCGTATCTACAGGCCTCGGACGACCGACCCCTGTCGGACGTCCGACCCCTCGCGGACACCCGGACTTCCGACAACTGTCGGACGTCCGGACCGTGTGTGACTTAAAGTGTCCCCAACGGCTCTTTTTCTCTCCCCACTATAAATACCCCCTCCCACTTCGTGAGAGGGTTGCCTAACACAGCCTTATCCTAATAAGAACACATTTCCACCTCACACACATTTTCTCACTCCAAATCTTAGATCCCAAGAGCATTTGTGAGCCCCTTTGAGAGTTGTTCCAATCAAAAGATAGATCGTCTCCCTCTCCTTATCTCAACCCAAGCTATTTGTGATTTGAGCAAGTTTTGAGCATTCCCCGTGATCTTGTTACTCTTGGAGGTTGGAGACTCCTAGGCGGTAGGAGTTCTTCGGAGAGGAATCAATCCGTGTGATTTCCCCCGGAAAAGTTTGTGAGGGTTTGGAAGCCACCTCAAAGGCTTACCACTAGTGGTTGAGAAATGCCTTCGTGGTGTTATCTCAAAGGGAGAATAGGGTGAGCCTTCGTGGCGTTGGTGTGCCTTCGTGGTAACATCCACCTCTCTAACGGTGACTAGCTTCCCTCCAAGGAAGTGAACATCGGGATACATCTTCGTCTCAGTGACCTTGGTTATCCTTAACCCTAACTCCTTACTTGTGGTTTACTTGTGTTACTTGAGCATACATACATTACATATTGTTTGTGCTCATTGTATTGTGTTGGCTATTTCTTGTACAAGATTAATCATTCAAGCATACCCTCTATATCCACACGTACATACTTGCAGCCCTTGATATATCGTGTGATATAGTGTGATCTAGTATCTTGTGTTGTTCACCTACTTGTCGTGTGATATAGCTCAAGTAAGTTTGTGTAACTTACTTGTGCTTGTTAGTAACTGCATTGTGTCCATCTTGGTAGATCGTGTTGTTGATACACGTTGCAGTGCCTAGTGCATTTAGGATTTGTGCTTGACAAGTACCCTCTTAGTTTATTTCCGCATTAGGTTCAAGCCAAATCTGAAGAAGTTTTTAAATAGCCTATTCACCCCCCTCTAGGCGTCATCGAGGTCTTCTCAACCCTACACATCCTAGTGAACATATATGGCAGAGCAAAGTAAAGACATTGCACATGTAATTAAGTAGTAGAGTTTAGGAAGATCAAACCCAAAGATGGACACGATGATTTTTGGCATGGTTCCGATAGGTGGTGCTATCGTACGTCCATGTTAGTGAGACTTCAACCCACATAGGGTAACGACTGTGAGAGTCCATGGAGGGCTCCACACACAAGGGGTCCAGAAAGAAGCTGCCTTGTCTATTCCACCATGGCTTCCGTCCACGCAAGACTAGCCTCACTCGGGGTACATATTCACGAAGTAGGTGATCTCCTTGCGTGTACAAACTTCTTGCTTCAACTCCACAACACGAACTAGGAGGCTCCCAAGAAACACCTAACCAATCTAGGAAGCACCACCCTCCAAAAGGTAATAGATGTCGTAGAACTATGAACTCCTTGCTCTTGTGCTTCAAAAGAATGTCTCCTTCACACTCAATCACTCTGTCACAGATTTGGTATGGGTAGGAGAGATTTTTTGGGTGGAAAGGAACTTGGGGAGCCTAGAGATCAAGTTTCAAATGTATGGATTGGAATATCTTGATCTAAACACATGAGTAGGTGGCTCTCTCTCAGAAAAATGAATGTGTCAAGTGTATGCGTGTTCTGAGTGCTTTCTCTGCAAATGAGAGGTGGTGGAGGGGTATATATAGGCATCTCCAAAAGTCCAACCATTACGACATTATTTCCCAACTCTCAGAGACCAACATAAATCTCGGTGGTACCGAGTTTCACTAAATGTGGTAACTTTTGAATTCTCGATGAGACCGATATAGGAATCACGGTGGTACCGATATGGCCACCTAGGGTAGTTTCCAAATCTTGGTGAGACCGACTTGAAAATTCCGATTCTTGAAATTATTTCCCAAAGTTTGTCACTGATTTTCGCTAGCACCGAAGTGAAAGTTGGTGGTACCGAGATTCTAGGGTTTGGAAAAGGTTGTGTCTATGAAAAAATTGGTAGGGCCGAGTGGAAATAGTTGGTGGCACCGATTTTGATGTTTAGGATTTGGACAAAGAATTTTGTGGGAGAATGGCTCAGTATTTTGGTGCTATCTCTAAGCACTTGAGCAACTAATTCATCATAGATAACTCACCCCCTTTTAATACTATTGGCTTTCCTATATGGATTCAAATGTGATTTCTCAAAAATATAAAACGCAGAGTCTTGTAGCTTGAAGCTTGGCCAATCCTATTGCTTTCCTTACTTGGGGCTTATCCACACAATTCATAGCCAATGCATCTCTATAGACTATATCTGAAATATACTAGGTAAAAGTGTTAGTCCAAGAGACAATGTATGTTGTCATGAATTATCAAAACCACCAATAGTGCGTATGTGCTTTCAATCTCCCCATTTTGGTAATTGATGACAACATACAATAAAGCTTCAAATATATATAAGTAGTATAATATGACAACTTTAAAAGATACATGACTAATACAAGTTCCCCCTCAATGTGTGCAATCCCTTTTAAGAGATGTTTGCTTTGGACTACATGAACACACACATAGTAGAAGGGACAAGACAATTCATGTTAATCTTGGATATATGCATCAAACATTATGTGAATGGAAGTTTCCACATTCAAGACTCAGTCTTGCAAACAATACGTGCAAGATAGAAGAGATCATCTTGAACAAGGATATGATGCATATATTTTCCTTGAGATTTTTGAGCATCTTAGTAGTGGGAGTACACTTGGGAAACAAATGTTAGATAACACAAGAGTGTTCTATTGTAAAGATGCAAAGAGCTTAAAAGTACTAAGATATGGAAGACACATTGAAAATAGTATTTGATGATAGATATGTCTCCAAGAATATTTAGAACTTTTCTCCCCTAAGAATGAATATGTAATATTTCCTCTCCCATGAATCATAGCATGTAGATATTGGGAGTAGGTAGGGTGAGACAAGTTCAATCCAAGGTAACCAATAAATACTTAAATAAGACTTTCTTCTTTTATATCTCTCCCCCTTAATGGTATCTCTCCCTCTGAATTGTGTATGCCTTGATATATTTCCCCATTTGGCAGATCTTCCCTTTGGTAGACCTCCCCTTTGGTATAAGCATTTAGAAGGTTTCATATATCCCCCTTTGGCATTAATTTCCAAAAAGGTCAGAGAGAAAGGGATCATTGAAAGTAAGGGCTCCTGGATTGTTCTTCTATCCTTTGATAAGGTTTCCTTGTATTTCCCCCCCTTGAGTATTGTGAGGGTTCCTTGAACATCTCCCCCCTGTTTGTTAGGGATCCTAGATGATTCTTCCCCTTCTATTATGTGATCATTTGAAGTATCTCCCACTTGACAATTTAGGGATAACAAGATTATGTCCCCCTTTGGCATAAATGGAAATGATCAATAAGAACTCAGGTAAAAAAACTGTGGGATCACTAAGAAGTTTCTCCCACTTTGGGAATAATCGAAAAATACTAAGAGATTCACAAATATAAAATTTGGAGTCTCCGAGGCAATTTGATTTTGTAGGACCGAAATTGATCTTAGGCCTGTGGGAGATTTCAGTTAGATGGAGTTTCCCATATCACAAAGACCAAGTTGCAATTAAAAATTTAACTTCTCAACTCAACTAGACATAAAATATCCAAAAGTTTTGAAGATGAATAGAGACACTAGTAAAAAATGGCCCATTTGTCCTGGTTCAAGCGGCCCATTAGCCCCGGTTCTTGAACCGGGACTAAATGGTTGGGACTAAAGCCCAAAACCTTTAGTCCCGGTTCACTTACGAACTGGGACCGAATGGTCTCCACGTGGCCGCTGCGGGGAGCCCGGTAAGGAGGGCCTTTAATCCCGGTTGGTCACACCAACCAGGACAACATGGCATCCACACATCAGCATCTGTCCGGAGCTGTTTTTTTGAACGCGCGGGGGGGGGGGGGTGTTTGGAGGGTTAATTTAGTGGTTTCATATTGTGTTAGCTAGCTAATACAGAGAAGTGTCCTCTCTTTCTCCGTGCTTGGTCAATGCTTGCTACTATACATATAGAGAGAACATGACGCTAGCTAATAAGAAAATGAAGGAAACCATTTACAATACTTAACATCTTTTACAATATAACATCTTTTACAATGCCTAACATCATCTACCTAAGATCCAATCACAAATAGCTCACATTTTATTCTCCGTCTTTAGGTATGACGTGGTCAAGAAAGAATCCCGCCAATTCCTCTTGAATTGCTTGTATGCCATCATCTGATAGGGGTTCATCCCGCTTCTTCCAGATCTAATTTAAAGAAGGGGGTCAATACATGCATATATATGAATAAAACTCAACACAATTGATGGTAATATATAAAATAAAATTGTGAATATTATTTACGTACTTCAAATTGTTCATCAGAGATGCCCCGCCCAGAGGTCGAGAGGTGAATGAACTCGCATACATAGTATGCATATTTTCAGTCCCACCTACCTGGTACAAGCACTTTACGAGAATATATAGAGTTCAATCAAACTGATAAGCAAGCATGGTAATGATATATTGATGAAAATTTGAATCAATTAGAGATGCGTGGAACTAGCTAGTACTACTTACTGGGGGTGCATAAAATGCAACTCTTTGGGTATATGATACGTCTCCGTCGTATCTACTTTTCCAAACTCTTTTGCCCTTGTTTTGGACTCAAATTTGCATGATTTGAATGGAACTAACCCGGACTAATGCTGTTTTCAGTAGAATTGCCATGGTGTTGTTTTTCGTAGAAATAAATACTCTCGGAATGACTTGGAAATTTATGAGGATTTTTTGTGGAATATATAAAAAATACTGGCGCAAGAATCAACCGGAGGGGTGGAGCGAGGAGCCCACAAGCCCAGCAGGCGCGGCCCCCCTGGCCGCACCTAGCAGGCTAGTGGGGCCCTCGGAGCTCCGCCGCCTCCAATTCCAGCTCTATTTAGTCCCTTTCGTCCGAAAAAAAATCAAGGAGAAAAGTTCATCGCGTTTTACGATACGGAGGCGCCACCACCACCTGTTCTTCCTCTGGAGGGCAGATGTGGAGTCCGTTCTGGGAGATCATCGCCATCGTCATCACCAACCTTCCTTCATCGCCAATTCCATGATGCTCTTCACCGTTCGTGAGTAATCTCATCGTAGGCTTGCTGGACGGTGATGGGTTGGATGAGATCTATCATGTAATCGAGTTAGTTTTGACGGGGATTGATCCCTAGTATCCACTATGTTATGAGATTGATGTTGCTACTACTTTGCCATGCTTAATGCTTGTCACTAGGGCCCGAGTGCCATGATTTCAGATCTGAACCTATTATGTTCTCGTTAATATATGTGTGTTCTTGATCCTATCTTGCAAGTTGTAGTCACCTACTATGTGTTATGACCCGGCAACCCCGGAGTGACAATAGTCGGAACCACTCCCGGAGATGACCATAGTATGAGGAGTTCATGTATTCACTAAGTCCTAATGCTTTGTTCCGGTTCTTTATTAAAAGGAGAACCTTAATATCCCGTAGTTTCCATTAGGACCCCGCTGCCACGGGAGGGATGGACAATAGATGTCATGCAAGTTCTTTTCCCTAAGCACGTATGACTACATACAGAATACATGTCTACATTACATTGACGAACTGGAGCTAGTTACATATCTCTCCGTGTTATAGCTGTTGCATGATGAATATCATACGGCATAATTATCCATCACCGATCCAATGCCGACGAGCTTTTCCTACTGGTCCTTGCTACTGTTACTTTGCTGTTACTGTTGTCACTACTGCTACTGTTACCGTTGCTACTGTTGCTATCACACCACTTTGCTACTGATACTTTGATGTAGATACTAAGTATTTCAGGTGTGGTTGAGTTGACAACTCAACTGCTAATACTCGAGAATATTCTTTTGCTTCCCCTTGTGTCGAATCAACAAATTTGGGTTGAATAATCTACCCTCGAAAACTGTTGCGATCCCCTATACTTGTGGGTTATCAGTATACCGCGAACCTTATTCGTGAACTTCTTGCACACCCTGCCAGGCAAAGAAAATGATTACTTGATATCAGGAAACTAACAAAGTTGCATGCCGGTATGGTCCCGGTATTGAGTGAACTTACTTCTTGAGCATTGCAGTCATGTCCGCATAATCCTCGAGATCTTTACGTCTCGAGTCTAAGACAATTACTTTTCCCACGTCAAGCTTAATGCAAAGCAGAATAAAGTGGTAAATGCGCACGCATATATAACTCATCAATTACATTTACTTAACCTCGAGTAAGTGAAACCGAGTATACAGAGAAGACAACAACACTCACTTGAAGTTTTAAGGAAAGAGTATTTCCCTTTTGTTTGGATTTGCAACCAACGACTTTAGCAACTTAACCTCGGTCTCTTTGGTTTCTTTTCGTACCGACAATACATTTATCGATTCTGGGCTAATGAACCCAACGTCGAAGATTCCTGCTTTTTTAATTCGACGATCTTCAAAGTGCATAATATATATAGTGAGGATAATTATAGATACATGCAATGAATGAGATGAGCTAGAGACTTAACTATAGAAGTAATACTTACAAACAGTAGGAAGTTAGGAGTTGTTTGTCGAGGGCCAATTCATTGTATAACTAAAATAACTACTCAAATTCAACAAGCAGCACTGTAGCTCCAATGAAAGCGTGATGTTTTTTCACTCTCATATACACAAACTCTTTCCTAGTCTCCCTGAATATGTTCATGTACCACTCATGCAATTCGTACACCCTCGGTGTTAGAGGAGGATGACCAGGTTTGACGAGAGGTTTCCCGAGCACGTATTCATATGTTTCTTCATTTGTTACCTCAGCTATCTCAAAAATTACTGAATTGTTCACGTACTCACGAGGATTGGTACCTGGCAGCAACCCCGAATCATTAGCGACGACGATATCACTAGACACCTTGAGCGGGGGGCACGATTGCTTCTTCTGTTGGCCGAGCTAGGGAATTGTTTTCCCACTTCTTCGTTTTGCTAACATTATATCACTGCTAGCCGCCAGAGCGGCGATGGAGTCTGTCTTCCGCTTGAGAGAAGGAGGAGGAGGCGACATCTTTCTTACTTGTGTAATTTTCGGCGGAGCAGCGACGACGTCTGTCTTCCGCTGTTGCGGAGGAGGTGGACTGCTCCGACGCGCCCGAGGAGGAGCCTAAGGAGGAGGACTGCTCCGACGCGCTTGAGGAGGAGCTGAAGGAGGAGGACTGCTATGACGCGCCTGAGGAGGAGGACTGCTCCGACACGCTGGAGGAGGAGCCGAAGGACGCGGAGTGCTCCGACGTGCTAGAGGAGGAGCCGAAGAAGGAGGCGGACTGGTCCGACGCGCTGGAGGAGGAGTCGAAGAAGGAGGCGGACTGCTCCGACGCACCGGAGGAGGAGTCGAAGAAGGAGGTGGACTGCTCCGACACGCCGAAGGAGGAGCCAAAGAAGGAGGCGGACTGCTTCGACGCGTCGGAGGAGGAGTCGAAGAAGGAGGCGGAGTGCCCTCACGCGCCATAGGAGGAGCCGGAGAAGAAGGTGGAGTGCCCTCACGCGTCGGAGGAGCCGGATTGCCCTAATCATTCGTCGGAGGAGGATGGGGAGTGCCCAAATTAGTTGCCGGAGGAGGATGAGGAGTGCCCTGATCACTCGCCGGAGGAGGAGGAGGAGGCGTCCAGTTTGGAAGCTTGATGTACTCCTTCGGCCATAGACATGTACTCCTCAAAGCATGAACCAACTTATTCTCATCTTCACCTGTAGGGTGGTCAATCTCGAGCTGCTCAAAATCCTCCTTTACTTCATCCACCATCACAACAACATAGCCACGTGGAATCGGACGACAATGAAAAGATTCGTTGGATTGAGGAGGTGCGACAACGCTGATAGCACCCTTGAAAGTGAGGTTCCGAAATTTCGTCAAAAGCTCGTCAGATTGAGCCTCCGTGATAGTATCCACGGGGAAGCTAGGAACCATGAAGTCAGGCTGAACGAGCTCTGTGGAAGCCACGCTGCTTCTCCGCTGAGATGGCGGGGTAAATTCTGGGGTAGTTTCGTGCCACTGAGATGGTTGGTCGGCAGCTCGCTAGCTCTCAAGTTCCTCTAGAATTTGTAGTCTTGCATTGATCTTATGCATGTCGCTCAGCTCCGCTTTCCTCTTTCTCACTCGGCTTCTATAATCGACTGCGTCAGGAAACCCAACCTTCCACAGAACGGAGCCTGGTGTGCCTCGTGTTCGTCCAGGGTGCTCAGCATTCCATAGGGCCTCAGTCAGCTCGTCCTTCTCTCTTCCAGGAAAGAACGCCCCTTCCTGCGCTGTGGTGATACACTGCTGAAGCTTGTTGATGGTTGTTGCAAGTTGCTTGTCTGACCAACGACACTCCCCTGTTTCAGGGTCCAAAGTTCCCTCAACCCCGAAGAACCAATTCCTTGAACGGTCGGGCCAGTTCCATGTCTATGGTTGGACCCCTTTAGCAATCATGTCATTCTTAGCTTTGTCCCACAACGGACGGCCTTTTAGGTAGCCACCTGACCCCGTCTGTTGGTGATATTGCTTCTTTGCAGCATTGTTCTTGTTTCTCTCTCACATTTCCTTACTCTTGTCCGATGACTTGTAGGCCATAAATGCGGGCTAGTGATCTCTCATCTTCTGAAATCGGCCGACGAATTCTGGAGTCTTCCCTTTGTCTACATAGTTTGATTTCAACTATTTCTTCCACCTCCTGAATAGTTTTGCCATCTTCTTAAGAGCACATGCCTTGACCAGTGGCTCTATAACTAGCTTATTCGGATCCTCCTCTGGTGGTAGAGTGAAATTTTCCTTCAACGCGGTCCAAAGATCATCTTTCAGTCTATCGATGACATAATCACCTTCAGGGACCTTGTCGCCCTTAGGATTATTCCATTGCTTGATGCTGATTGGGATGTTGTCCCTGACAATAGCTCCGCACTGAGCAGAAAATGCGTCCCTGGTCCTCCTGGGTTCAATCGGTAGGCCATCGTTCGACAGTTCTGTGATCGTGAACTTTTGATCCTTGCCCAACCTTCTCGTCCGGCCTTGTCTTGTTACCGAAGTTTGGCTCTATCCGGACTTTTCAACAGCTCCCTCCTCTGTTCGGTCACCGGAGCCGTCATCATGGTCTCCTTCCTCCGGGATTCGGTAGTCACCGAAGCCATCATGATAATGTCCTTCCTCCTCCATTGTTCGATCACCGAAGCCATCATGATAATGTCCTTCCTCCGGGATTCGGTAGTCACCGATGTCACCGAGAAAAAAATCGACATTACTACCGTCGCCGTGGATTATATCCCCCAAAATTTGTTCTTTTTCCATGTCTCTTAGAATATCCATTGTTTCTGCAAATATTACAAAGTGGGGGAAGCCCTTTATACATAATCCCAAATAAAACATAAAAACTTAATTTGTAACTTAATCTAATCTAAATATTTTTATAATTATTATAACTTTATTTGCTATTGTAATTGAATCTAATCTAAATATTTTTATAATTTTTATAACTTGTGTCACATTGGGGAGTTCAAAAAATGTACCCAACATATTCTAATACGATTGAAATACACACACATGGATTCGCAATTAGACTATGTCTTCTCACACTCATGGATTCACAAATTGGGATATGGAGATCGACGGACGTGCTACCGGTGCGTTGACAGGCAACGACGGCGGGCTTCAGAACGACGACGGGCGACGGGCAACGACGATGATGGGCTCGGGGGCTACGGCAACGACGGGCGGCAACGGGCGACGACGACGACGGTGATGGGCTCGGGGGCAACGACGACGGCGCGACGACGAAGACGATGGGCTCGGGGATGACGACGACGATGATGGGCTCAGGCACAACGGCAACGACGATGGGCTCGGGGACGATGCCGACAACGATGGGCTCGGGGGCGACGGCGACTGCGACGACGACGGGCTCGGGAGCGACGGCGACGACGGGCTCGTGGAGGAGGCGCGGGCCGGCGGCGACGGGCTCAGGTGCGACGGTGACGAAGAGAGAACGGGGGGGGGGGGAATAGAAGTTGGTGGAAATTTTGACAACTCCTGCAATATACGAACTCCTTTGTTCCAATTGGTGGCTCAAATTAGGACCAAAGCATACCTTTAGTCCCGGGTTGTTACTCCAACCGGGACTAAAGGTCAATTTCGACAACTCCCACACTATATGCCAAACCTTTGGTTTCGGTTGGTGGCACCAAGCGGGACCAAAGCTACACCTTCGCTGGCCCGAAAGGGCGGGAAGAAGAGTACTTTCGTACCCATTGGTGGCTAGAACCAGGACAAAAGGTTCGTCGGCCCATTTGATATTTTCCAAACATTTATTTATTTTTTTGAGCTAAATGACCCTTAAATTGAAAAGCAGTACAAATGAACTCTGAAAATGTTGAAAGTTGGCATGGTATAGTCATTTCACGCACATAGTGAAAGGACGTGGATATCGCCTAGAGGGGGGGGGGCGAATAGGCGCTTTAAAATAATTACGGTTTAGGCTTGAACAAATGCGGAATAAAACTAACATTTAATTTGTCAAGCACAAAACCTACAACAACTAGGCTCACCTATGTGCACCAACAACATATGCTAAGCAAGATAAACAGCTAAGTGATAGCAAGATATATGACAATAAACAATATGGATATCACAAAGTAAAGTGCATAAGTAAAGGGTTCGGGTAAGAGATAACCGAGGCACGCGGAGACGATGATGTATCCCGAAGTTCACACCCTTGCGGATGCTAATCTCCGTTGGAGCGGTGTGGAGGCACAATGCTCCCCAAGATGCCACTAAGGCCACCTTAATCTCCTCATGCCCTCGCACAATGCAAGATGTCGTGATTCCACTAAGGGACCCTCGAGGGCGATCACCGAACTCGTAAAAATGACAACCCTTGGGGGGGGGGGGTTAGCGGTACCCGTACACATTGCTCGGGACAATCTCCACAACCTAATTGGAGACCCCGACGCTTGCCTGGAGCTTTACACCACAATGATTGAGCTCCAAGACACCACCAAGCTTCTAGGACGTCAAAGCCTCCACGAAGAACAATCTCTAGGGTACTAAGTACCAAAAGGTACTATGGCTTCTCAAACTTCACTTCCACGTATCACTGTGGAGAACTCAAACCGATGCAACTCATGCAATGGCGAGAACACACAAAGTGGTCAAGTCCCTCACACTCAAATCCCTCCACAACAACAAAAGCTACGGAGAAATATGAGAGGAAGAAGAAGGAGCTCACAAAGAACTCCAAGATCTAGATCCAAGGGGTTCCCCTCACATAGAGGAGAAAGTGATTGGTGGAGATATGGATCTAGATCTCCTCTCTTTTTTCCCTCAAGAACTAGCAAGAATCATTGGAGGGATTGGGAGTTAGCAAGCTCTAAGAAGGTAAACAATGGGGGAAGAACACAAGCTCAACGGATAAAATCCGTCCAAGGGGGAAGAAGACCCCCTTTATAGAGTGGGGGAAGAAATCACACCGTTACCCCCACTTACAGCCCGAGCACAGCGGTACTACCGCTAGCCCCTGGAGGTACTACCGCTAGCCCTGGAGGTACTACCGCTAGCCATGGCGGTACTACCGCTAGACCCTGGCTGTACTACCTCTAGCCCTGGCGGTACTACCTCTAGAGAAAGTCTTCACAAAAAGTCCGACGAAGTACAACCGCTTAGAGAGAGGTACTACCGTCCCGAAGCGGTACTACCGCCCACCCGGAGTGGTACTACCACTCCTAGAGCGGTACTACCGCTAGCAAGCGGTAGTAAGAAATTACTACCGCTCTGGGGGCGGTACTACAGCTCCGGGGGCGGTACTACCGCTACATGAGTGGTACTACCGCTGGCACCAGGAGCGGTACTACCGCTGGATACTGAATCTGCTCTAACTTTCGCATACGGACTCTGATTTCAATGAAACCAAGTTTGTCGGAAAGCTAACGACATGGGCTAACACAATCGTGATATAAATATCAATAAGAAGCAAGTGAGAAAAGGCCCATAAGAAAATGGTGAGAACCCTTCTTCGAATAAGACCGGTAAAAACTCCCAACATCGAAAACATCATAGAAGATGCATATGGACTCCGTTTTCGATGAACTCGAGCTTGTCATGAAGATGACCATAAGCTCTAAAACTCACAAAGAGAAACACCAAACAAGAAACAAGAAGTATGATGCAAGGATGCAAATGGTTTGAGCTCTCAACGAACGATATGATCAAGCTACTCACTTGAGAGCCCCCCTTGACCGTACAACAATCTATCCTAAAACAGAAAACCTATCAAGGGCAAACCTATACCTTGCACCTCGTCCTCTTGAGCTAGATGATGATGATCTTGGCTTCCTTAAGATGGACCACCTTTCTTGATTGTGTTGGCTTGATAAAGAGTAGTTGATTGCTCCCCCATACTCACTATGGGTGAGCCACTCTTCAGCATATCTTCACAAGTCCATTGCCACCACAATGGACAACAAGCTTCAAGCATGATATATTCCTGCTGATCCACTTGAACTTGCACACCACAATCTTGATGACGATCACAACTTGACGTCATCCTTCATGGGTTGTATGAAATCTTCCTTTTGACGCAAGCCCATGGAAACACACCTAACCCCCACATAGAACTCTCACGAAGACCATGGGTTAGTACACAAACACGTAATGGACAATGCTTACCATACCATGGGATCACTTGATCCCTCTCGGTACATATTGTACGCTTTGTGTGTTGATCATCTTGATTTACTCTTTGTCTGACGATCTTGATCAACCTTGTGTCTCTATGACTATTCTTTGGATAATACCTTGAATACCATGTTGGTCATCATATAAACTCCTTGAACCCAACAGATGGACTTCAAGAAGTGCCTATGGACAAGTCCTATAAATATAACTTAAGGGAACCATTAGTCCATAGGAATTGTCATCAATTACCAAAACCACATATGGAGAAATATGCTCTAACAATCTCCCCCATTTTGGTAATTGATGACAACCACTTAAAGAGAGTTTATATAAGGAAATAAGCATAACCAAGCATAGCACATGCAAAACAATAATGCATGCGTACAAGATGTAAATGCTCATGCAATAAAAGCAAAACCCTCTAAGCATAACCAAACTAAACTCTGTATACTTCTCCCCCATTGGCATCGATTGCCAAAATGGACAAAAAGTTTAGAAAGCCAATATAGTAGGTGGTCCTCCAAAAATTGTGTACTTCTCAACAAATGAGTGCAGAGAAATACACATATACAATGATAAGAATTTGGAGGAAAACAAACTATATCGAGGACCCAAAGATTGCAAATAAAAGGATCGTATGCCACAAGGACATATAAAAATAGAGGCAAGCAATCAAAAGATACCAGATGGAACAAACAATCATATGGTCCTTCGAACCACATGAATAAAAGATATTATGATAAAGGCAACAGAGTGTTTTATCAAAACTAGAGAAGCTCCCCATGATTTGTGCACTAATAAGAGATTTTTGTATTTGATACAAGTGCACAAAATAGGATCGTTGCTCCCCCAAAATTAATAAAAAAACACAACACGTGCAAGAAGATAGATGAGACAATAAGCATATCACATGCACAAAACAAATGGTTGAGCAACATGTAAAAGAAGCAACTTAAGAATAGGCTCAACCAAAATAATGTGTGTGAGTCATGACAAGGCACTTGAGAATACTAAGATAAGGATGAGCATTACTGATCAACATAGTCTTGATGAAATGAGAAACAAAGTGCAAGACATATCATTCCCACACACACATACTAGAAAATGGGTTCACAATCTTACTAATAAACAAAATAACAACCAACGCTTGCCACAACCCATGGTGAAGATAGGAAATAAGAACCTTGTCAAGAGGAGGGATACCAATCGAAATGGCAAAACCCTCATCAAGACAAGCATGAGGAAAAATAATATTCACGGCCAAAGAGTGCATCAAGATGTAGGAAAATAAGATACGCACTCAAGACAAATCTTTTCACGAAGCCACCAAAATTGAAAAAGGAAATGCAACGGTTGACGTGAAAGAAAAGAGGATGTCAATTAGAGATGTAACTTCTCTCATGTGTAAAAGATTCTAAGTAGAAGACAATCATGATGATATATATCCACAAAGAAGGATGTACACACGAAATGGTTACAAGAAGGAACAAACAAGATATCCAAAAGGAAGTCATAAATATATCAATAAGATCTTTGCTTGCAAGCATAACACATGGCCTAATATTTTCTTATTGTACAATATGAACTTCCAACATACGAACATCAAAGACATCCTATTAGCAATAAGACATCATCGTTCGTATGCTTTGAGAAAGGAAACAAGTACTACAAGACCAAATCAAGAGATTCATGCCATGATGCAACCTGGAAAAGAAAAGACAGGTTCGGGCCTTTGCAAGAAATGAATGCATGAAGTAGATACTTGTTACCGAGACAACATTGGATTGATGTAGTAGATAGTTGTTCGTTGATCATCCTAACTTGGCTCCAATAATCACATGGTCTCAACACCATCCGTATAGGTGAGCCGAGCATCCAACGCATCTCCTATTGTTCCTGGAACAACAAAACAAAGAAAATGGTGCCCAAGCTCATTGGGACCAAAGAGTTAGAAAACCAACAATAAATAGGACAAACTCCACATACATATGTGCACATAGATATGAATTTGAATTTCATGCACACTGTAGCCAATTTATGACAAGGTGGAGTTTCCCCTATATATTGGGTCAAAGAAAGAAAGTAAGCAAAAGAAGCTATATATAGTAAATATGCATGCTCAAGGCTTTCAAGAATCAACTCAATACAAAGTTGATAATACACCAAAAGACAAGGTATCAAGTGATAATAAGATACCAAACGAAAAACTATCACTTGAAGGATATCAATTAAAAGATACCTCAAGGAATGAAATATCCATTTACACATGACAAATAAAAGGAAACAAGATACCAATTGAAGGAAAACAAACACGAGGTATATAGTTTCCAAAAGAGAGCTAGGTTCCAACAAACCAAACCCTCGAAAAATTTTCATGATGGGACAAAGCATCATAAAGAGCAAGACTTGCCTCCCATCAACACACACTTGATGGGGATCAAAAGATTTTATGATGGGCGAATAAAGAGAGTGTTCTAAAGAAAATAGGATAGCTCCCCCAAGGGATGTGCATTATATAGAATTTGCATTTAAATACAAAATGCACAAGATGGGATCATCACTTTCTCTATATCTATAAAAACACTAGACATGTTAAAATAGATCCACAAGAGACAAGGAAGACAAACGACACACAAAATCCAATGTAAAGACGATTAGCAATTCCTACCACATGATGGGAATACCAATTGTCAAGGACAAGAAGTATTTTGGAAATGATACTCATTGGTAGATCGTAAAAATATCCAAGATCATCTTTACCCATAAAACGCAAGCAAATGACACTTGTAGAGCTAACATGCCACCTAGGAACATGATAATTTACAATATCAACACTAAGTGGCAATACCTCAAATGTACACATTTTCTAGGCTTGTAATATGCACATAGCATATTACTCCCCCATAATGTGATAACCCAATAATATTAACAAGTGGAAAATTAAAACCAACAAGAGATAATTAATGGACCATATAGAATTTGAATTTCTCATAAGTAAGACATACCACATAGAAACTAGATAATCTTGAAATAACAGTACTAAGTGGTATTCCCCATGTATACACATTTATAGGATTGTGAGGTGTGCAAAGCATATCACTCCTCCATAATGGTATAATCCATTAATCTCTCACAAGATCCAACAAAGATACAAACAAGATGCAAAAAGGCTCAATACAAGACTCACATGTACATGATATGCAAACCAACATAAACATAACCGATTACTCAAGATAATAAAGTTGGAAGCACAACATATACAAACACATGCAAGGTACAAAAGCACAACATGCAAAGGGGCAAGCAACTAACAATGTAAACAGTTTAAGTACAAGTTACTGTAAGGAGGCACATTGGATATAAGATAGAAACTCGATAATCCAAATGCCTTGGCTTGAGATAATATGAATGATGAAGACCCCTTAATTCTTCATTATGTATCCAAGTCTCTAATGTCCTCCACATTCACCTATTGATCAAGTTTGAGCTTGTTGGTCCCCAACCACGTTGGGTCCTAAGAGGTTAGTCACAATAGGCTTGGCAACCCAAATGGTACTTTTCTTGACACCACTTTGAGTACCACCAAACTTGGAAAACACATTGCCAAACTTATCCTTCCCAAGAGAATAGATATCATCAGTAATGATTGGGTTGGATAAATTACCTCTCGTGCAAGAAGAAGCGAAGTGACCCTTCTCACGACATAAGTAGAAACATCTACCATTTAATTCCTTCCCTATTGATTTCTCAACATGAGGAGTGTTGGCTTGGATCTTCTTGGGAAGGGGCCTTTCTTCAACTTGTAGTTGAGTATGTGATTGAACTTGTGGCTGCTCCCCTTGTTGCTTGTGACTTTGGGGCTTCTTCTTTAGTGGGCAAGATCTTACATGCTGCCCTTCAATTTTGCACTTGAAGCAAATAATCTTGGCCGAATTCTTGACTTGTTCTTGGCCCTTCTTCTTGAGGCTTTTTGACTTATTCTTCTTGTTGGAGTTGAATCCAAGTCCATCTTTTTCATTCGAGATTTTTGCCCACACAAGACATTTTTGAGTGTGGACATTCCTTCATGACTCTTTTCCAAGTCTTTCTTTAAGGAAGTGACTTGGGCCTTGAGCTCTTTGATTTCCTCTACATGGTTAGTATAAACACAAGTACTAGAGGAAGTATAAGCTTCATTGTTAGAGAAACAAGGCATGGAAAGTAATTCATCACAAGATGTAGCAACATTATGAGTAGATGAATTACGAGGACTAGCACATGGCTATATAGCTTTTTGACTAGAAGTAATGCTAATGTCCACATGAGGCTCACTCGATGTTACATTGGTAGTAATAGCCTCATGAGCTAATTTTAGCACATTATGGGATACTAGAAGATCATCATGAGAGCTTGTGAGCATTACATGACTTTCTTCCAATTTCCCGTAATTGCTAGATAGCAACTCAAGTTGAGCCCTTAGCTCAACATTCTCCTTTAAAATGGATGCTTCACAAGAAGTAGAGTTAGTAGCACAAGCATCATTATTAACAATAAGAGGAGAAGGCAACTTGGAAAGCTCTTTAGCATATGAAGCTTCAAGTTGAGCATGAGACTCGGTGAGTTTGATGAGCGAACTCTTAATAGCCCTTGAGCCATTTTCGAGGTGCTCATAGTCCTCAACGAGTTTAGCATGTGCAACTTCAAGCTTATCGTTTTTAGTTCTAAAATCATTAGCCACCTCGAGAGCTCTATCATGGGATTCCTTTAATCTAGATAATTCTATAGCAAAGGTTTCCTCAAGAGATTCCTTGGTGGTTTGTTCATTTTCAAGAGCTTGAGATAGCTCCGCGATCTCGTTAGCGTAATCACGCTCAAGACCTTCCATTGTCTCAATGGTGGCCTCATGCTCCTCGAGATGAGCTTCCAACTCCTTAATGTATTTCTTGCCCTGAGTGGCAATAGACATGATTTCCAAGAAGTTGGAACAAGCAAGTTTATTCTTATAAAGAGATTTAAAAATCATTTCACCCTTATTTTTTAAGGATGCAATAATATCACTCTCTTCATCATTATTCTCATCCTCATTGTCATCAACATCATCATCATGAGATACATTAGGATTCAAAGTAGGAGATACCTTTGAAGCCTTAGCCATAAGGCAAAAGTGAGTAACAATAGATGATGATGTAGGATCCCTTGAAGCATCATTCAAGGCCACATCTTGTTCCATGGAGTGATGAATTTCCTCTACATTGTTAGCACAACAACCCGAGGAAATATATACATTTTTATCATGGCAACAAGATATAGGAAGCATATCATCATGAGATTTAGTCAAGCAGTTTTTACATGATATGCAAGGACTATCAACACAAGCATGTAAAACATTTAGAGTGCTCGAAGTGTTAATGCCCAAAGATGAAGCATTGCAATAATATAGTGAAGAAGGATCATCAACAATAAACCCACTATCATCATTGCAATGATCACCACTACTCACCATATCATTACCTTGTGGCAATCCACATGTAGGTGCAGTAGATGAAGTTGAGAAGGCCACACGACCAGAGGTGGATTGAGAACAATCATCCCTATATATCTTGTACACACCATATTTATCTTGAAGCTTTGTCCACAACTCACGAGCATCTCGGAATGGCATGAGTTGAAATATAACTACATTGCTCAAAGCATCAAAAAGCACATTAGAAGCTTGAGCATTGAGATAAGAGTTTTTCTCATACTCTAAAGATATATTTTGAGAATCCTTTGGAGGAGAAAAATCCATATCTACAATTCGCTCTAAATTTGGGTCCAAGACCCGAAAGTGATTAAGCATACGAATTACCCAAACATCAAAATTTGTGCCATCAAAACTAAGAGTGTGAGAGAATCCTAAACCCCTAGTCGACATCCTTACTATCTAGGTGGTTAAACCTAATAAAGAGATACCTAGCTCTGATACCAATTGAAATGACGTGGATGTCGCCTAGAGGGGGGGGGGGTGAATAGGCGCTTTAAAATAATTACGGTTTAGGCTTGAACAAATGCGGAATAAAACTAACGTTTAATTTGTCAAGCACAAAACTTACAACAACTAGGCTCACCTATGTGCACCAACAACTTATGCTAAGCAAGATAAACAACTAAGTGATAGCAAGATATATGGAAATAAACAATATCGCTATCACAAAGTAAAGTGCATAAGTAAAGGGTTCGAGTAAGAGATAACCGAGGCACGCGGAGACGATGATGTATCCCGAAGTTCACACCCTTGCGGATGCTAATCTCCGTTGGAGTGGTGTGGATGCACAATGCTCCCGAAGATGCCACTAAGGCCACCGTAATCTCCTCACGCCGTCGCACAATGCAAGATGTCGTGATTCCACTAAGCGACCCTTGAGGGCGGTCACCGAACCCGTACAAATGGCAACCCTTGGGGACGGTTACCGGTACCCGTATAAATTGCTCGGGGCAATCTCCACAACCTAATTGGAGACCCTGAATCATGCCCGGAACTTTACACCACAATGATTGAGATCCAAGACACCACCAAGCTTCTAGGACGCCAAAGCATCCACGAAGAACAATCTCTAGGGTACTAAGTACCAAAAGGTAATATGGCTTCTCAAACTTCACTTCCACGTATCACCGTGGAGAACTCAAACCAAAGCAACTCTTGCAATGGAAGAATACACAAAGTGGTCAAGTCCCTCACACTCAAATCCCTCCACAACAACAAAAGCTTTGGAGAAATATGAGAGGAAGAACAAGGAGCTCGCAAAGAACTCCAAGATCTAGATCCAAGGGGTTCCCCTGACATAGAGGAGAAAGTTATTGGTGGAGATGTGGCTCTAGATCTCCTCTCTCTTTTCCCTCAAGAACTAGCAAGAATCATTGGAGGGATTGAGAGTTAGCAAGCTCTAAGAAGGTCAACAATGGGGGAAGAACACGAGCTCAATGGATAAAATCCGTCCAAGGGGAAATATGACCCCCTTTCTATAGTGGGGGAAGAAATCACACCGTTACCCCCACTTACAGCCCGAGCACAGTGGTACTACCGCTAGCCCTGGCGGTACTACCGCTAGACCCTCGTTGTACTACCCCTAGACCTGGCAGTACTACCTCTAGCCCTGGCTGTACTACCTCTAGAGAAAGTCTTCACAAAAAGTCCGACGAAGAACAACCGCTCAGGGAGAGGTACTACCGTCCCGAAGCGGTACTACTGCTCCTAGAGCGGTACTACCTCTAGCGGTAGTAAGAAATTACTACCGCTCTCGGGGCGGTACTACAGCTCCGAGGGCGGTACTACCGCTACAAGAGCGGTACTACCGCTAGCACTAGGAGCGGTACTACCGCTGGATACTGAATCTGCTCTAACTTTCGCATACGGACTCTGATTTCAATGAAACCAAGTTTGTCGGAAAGCTAACGACATGGGCTAACACAATCGTGATATAAATATCAATAAGAAGCAAGTGAGAAAAGGCCCATAAGAAAATGGTGAGAACCCTTCTTCGAATAAGACCGGTAAAAACTCCCAACATCGAAAACATCATAGAAGATGCATATGGACTCCGTTTTCGATGAACTCGAGCTTGTCATGAAGATGACCATAAGCTCTGAAACTCACAAAGAGAAACACCAAACAAGAACCAAGAAGTATGATGCAAGGATGCAAATGGTTTGAGCTCTAAACGAACGATACGATCAAGCTACTCACTTGAGAGCCCCCCTTGACAGTACAACAATCTATCCTAAAACAGAAAACCTATCAAGGGAAAACCTATACCTTGCACCTCGTCCTCTTGAGCTCGATGATGATGATCTTGGCTTCCTCAAGATGGACCACCTTTCTTGATTGGGTTGTCTTGATGAAGACTAGTCGATTGCTCCCCCATACTCACTATGGCTGAGCCACTCTTCATCATATATTCACAAGTCCATTGCCACCACAATGGACGGCAAGCTTCAAGCATGATATATTCGTGTTGATCCACGTGAACTTGCACACCGCAATTTTGATGATGATCACCACTTGGCGTCATCCTTCATGGGTTGTATGAGATCTTCCTTTTGACGCAAGCCCATGGAAACACACCTAACCCCCACATAGAACTCTCATGAAGACCATGGGTTAGTACACAAACACGTAATGGACAATGCTTACCATACCATGGGATCACTTTATCCCTCTCGATACATCTTGTACGCTTTGTGTGTTGATCATCTTGATTTACTGTTTGTCTCACGATCTTGATCAACCTTGTGTCTCTATGACCATTCTTTGGATAATACCTTGAATACCATCTTGGTCATCAGATAAACTCCTTGAACCCAACAGATGGACTTCAAGGAGTGCCTATGGACAAATCCTATAAATATAACTTAAGGCAGCCATTAGTCCATAGGAATTGTCATCAATTACCAAAACCACATATGGAGCAATATGCTCAAACACATAGCATGTGCTAAAAAGTTGAGAGGGTTGCGGCCAAAACTGGATGCACATCGTGTACAAAACAGACAATCTCTTTCGAAGTATTAGGGTTTCATACGAAAACTCATCTATTACAAAGGGATTTCATTTTTTTAAAATTATTTGAACTCCAGACTTTTTGTGTGTTCATAATGCACCATTCAAAGACACATCATCAATTTTCAACTATTTCTGACTTTATTTGGTATTTTTCATGCATTTACTGATTTTTTGAGCTAAATGAACCTTAAATTGAAAAGCACTACAAATGAACTCTGAAAATGTTTAAAGTTGGCATGGTATCATCATTTCACCCACATATAATGTGCTAAAAAGTTGAGAGGGTTGCGACAAAAACTGGATGCACTTCGTGTACAAAACGGACAATCTCTTTTGAAGTATCACGGTTTCATACGAAAACTCATCTGTTACAAAGGGATTACATCTTTTGAACTTATTTGAACTCCAGACTTTTTGTGTGTTCAAAATGCACCATTCAAAGACACATCATCAATTTTCAACTATTTCTAACTTCATTTGGTATTTTTCATGCATTTACTGATTTTTTGAGCTAAATGACCCTTAAATTGAAAAGGACTACAAATGAACTATGAAAATGTTGAAACTTGGCATGCTATCATCATTTCACCCACATAGCATGTGCTAAAAAGTTGAGAGGGTTGCGGCGAAAACTGGATGCACTTCGTTTACAAAAAGGACAATCTATTTCGAAGTATCAGAGTTTCATACGAAAACTCATCTGTTACAAAGGGATTTCATTTTTTTGAACTTATTTGAACTCCAGACTTTTTGTGTGTTCAAAATGCACCATTCAAAGACACGTCATCAATTTTCAACTATTTCTGACTTCATTTGGTATGTTTCATGCATTTACTGATTTTTTTGAGCTAAATGACCCTTAAATTGAAAAGGACTACAAATGAACTATGAAAATGTTGAAAGTTGGCATGCTATCATCATTTCACCCACATAGCATGTCCTAAAAAGTTGAGAGGGTTGCTGAAAAAACTAGATGCACTTCGTGTACAAAACGGACAAACTATTTCGAAGTATCACAGTTTCATACAAAAACTCATCTATTACAAAGGGATTTCATTTTTTGAACTTATTTGAACTCCAAACTTTTTGTGTGTTCAAAATGCACCACTCAAAGACACATCAACAATTTTTAACTATTTCTGACTTCATTTGGTATTTTTCATGCATTTACTGTTTTTTTAGCTAAATGACCCTTAAATTGAAAGGCACTACAAATGAACTCTGAAAAGGTTGAAAGTTGGCATGATATCATCATTTCACCCACATAGCATGTGCTAAAACGTTGAGAGGGTTGCGGCAAAAACTGGACGCACTTCGTGTACAAAACGGACAATCTCTTTCGAAGTATCAGGGTTTCATACGAAAGCTCATGTGTTACAAAGGGATTTCATTTTTTGAACTTATTTGAACTCCAGAATTTTTGTGTGCTCAAAATGCACCATTCAAAGCAACATCATCAATTTTGAACTATTCAATTGCACCATTCAAAGCCACATTGGGGATGAAAAGCACTACGCAAACTCATTTGTTACAAAGGGTGTAACATCCCAAATTTTTGGAATGTTAAAAATAATTATTAGAATGATTGTTTGTTTGATTGAGTGATTGAAACTTGAGTGAAAATTTGAAACTTCTCAGAACTTTTGAATGAGAGGGAATAAAATGACTTTCCCCTTCTCCGGTGAATTCAAATTCAATCATTTAAAAGCAAAGAGAGAAGATGACATGACTTCTTCAACTATAAAGAATTTGAACGGAGATATTTGCATTTAAATTCTTTTGCATTTCTATTTGTTTTCTTCGTGCAAGAAATGTCGGGAAATACAATCTGTCAAACAGAAAAGAGAGGAGGAACATGACCCTCAAACACACGGGCATTTTGAAAGTTATTTGAACCCTAAAACTTAGAGGGTCACTTGAAAATTATTTGCAGAAGAAAATAAATCTTTTAGGCAATTTTGTGAAAATAATTTTTTCTGAAGTTTTTATTTTTGCCGTGGAAAAATGCCCATCATTTAGATTTTATTTTTCTGATAATTTTAGTATATAGAAACTCTATATTCCGAGTTGATTTGATTTCCCTTTTGTCGTTTTAGTTTCCTAGTTTTGAAAAAAGGAAAGAAATCGTGTTTAAACGGAAATAAACGGTGGCCCATTAAGACCTTTCCTTTTCTCTGGCCCAACAAGATCTTCTTCCTCCTCTGTCTCTTCCTCACGTCACACAAGCTTTCCTTAGCCATGGACAGAGAAATCTTCACCTCCGGGATTCGCGAGCTATACTTCCTCCTAGCACCTCCCGTCGCCTCTATAAGAACCCCCATGGCCTCCTCGTTCCATTCCCGTTGAAACCGCCGCCTCTCCCCACCTCCTCCTCCCCCTGTGGACCTCGCCGGAGTCGGCCACAAGAACGCACCGGCAACCTTCCCCGGCCGCCCCCTGCACTCCCTCCCCTCCCTGCCGAGCCCTCCCCACCCCGCCGCCACCTCCCCACCACCCCTCCACCCCACCCCCTCGCCCGTCCCCACCATCGCCGGAGTTGCTGCGCCTCCACATCGCCCGACGAGGAAGCCCTGCTCCTCCCGTCTCCCCCCCGCACCCCTCTCCATCTCCCCCTCGCCTCCCCCACTAGAGCCTCGCCGCCCCACCCCTCCTCCACCGGCACCGCACCCCCCCGCCGGCGACCCCACCCCGCCGGAGTTGCACCCCCTCGCCGGAGAAGGCCTCCAACCCCTGCAGTCACGGTAAGGCTCCCTCTCCTCCTTCCTTTTTTTTCTTTCTTTTACTTGTTTTTTTTGTATTGTGTAGTTTTACCGTTAGATCTAGATTCCACGGTGTAGATTAGAAAGGCATACCCCTTCGGTTCTTTGACAAGAACCGGCCGTTTATTTTTATTAACCGAAGCGTTTTCTTATACTTCGGCCATTCGCTGGTTAGCCTACACAGCGCACACCCCCTAGCCAACCAGAGATCGCCACGTGGCCCGTTCATTAGTTAGCTTTTATTCTTTTTTTCTGTTGAGTTCCAAAAACAGAAAAGTTCCAATTTTGTTTAGCCCATAACTTTTGATCCACAACTCCAATGGAGTTGATTCTTTTTCCAGTAGCTCACAATTGTTCTGTAGTATTTAAAAACATATAATTTGTCTATGTTTGAAATTTTCAAATTTGAATTAGATCAGATTTAGTTTAAACCTTGTTTTGCTTATTCCAGGAGTTTAAAAATAGATTTTAATTTGATTATTTTTGCTACCGATCACTAGTGATCTTATTTATCATTGGTAGAAATTTCAGATTTGTTTGAGTATTTTAGCTCATTGTTTCTTGTGAAACAATTTCTGTTTCACCTCTTTTAGCCCTCTCTTGATGTAGGAGAAAACTTTCTTTTCGCTAAAAACTTATAGCCCCACCTACCATATATGCATATAGTATAGATGATTACTTTTCACCCCTCTCTTATGTGACTTGCCGGCATATTCAATATGCTGACCTACACGGCTGCAACGTCTTATGTTGCAGATCTTTTTCTTCGACGAGTAAGAGTACGATTCAGGGTTACGGTCTACACTCAACTTGCCGTTGGTGTATATTGGGACTCCACTCCCTTGACTGCTTCCTCTGAAATAATTAAGGTATATATCATTTTTACGCTATTTACATGTGATTGCACTTTGATATATACATTGATGTACTGTGTGTGCCAGCATACTGATCCAGGGATGGCACAGTAACACAGAGGCTTGACTCGTCTTGAGTCGGGTCGCTACAAAGGGCATTTCATTTCTTCACTTTTTCTTCGCTTGTGTTCCTTGCTTATTGCACCATAACCATGGATAATCTTCATCGTTTAACAGGGTGCTTGGGTCAGCCTTGACTTTGAAGGGAGGAATTTCATGAAACTTGTCATAATCTTCAGACATGTCTGTCTTGCCCTCCAATCCCACGATGTCTCTTTTTCCTGAAATAACTTTGTGGCGCTTTGGCTCATTGTATGATGTATTCTCTTCCTTATATTTTTCTTTTTCTCGGTTTGGTAGACATGTCCTTCATATAGAAAACCTGCGCCACATCATTGGCTAGGACGAGTGGTTCCTCTACGTGCGCAAGAGTGTTCAGATCCACTGTTGTCATTCTGTACTGTGGGTCTATCTGTATCCCGCCTCCTGACAGATTGACCCATTTGCAATGAAACAAAGGGACCTTCAAATCATGTCCATAGTGAAGTTCCCATATGTCCACTATGCAACCATAATATTGTTTTGTTTATGTTAGTTAACAGTAGTTTTGCAACAAGTTTTAATTTTATTTTTATTTGTTATCATGAAATCAATTCTAGTTCCTTAGTAACTTGCAATTGGTTTCACCACTGTTTCAAAACCCGTTTGGAAATACTTTGAAAAAGTTTTGTGAAAAGTACTTTATTCTATCTTAGTTAAATTTATATCTTAGTTCCTTGTTATTATTTTCAGTTAGACAAAAACTATTTAGTGTTTGACGTAGTAGAAGACTCCCTAGTCTTATTTGAAGTTTCCTTCGGATTCCTATTCGCTCTCTCTTTAGTTTTGATTGCTAGAATGATTGCTAGTATGAGTGTTTATGTGAATGATATGTTTGTTATATAGATTTCATCGGAGAGTGACGAGTAGTCTATCAAGTTATTTTCTCGAGAAATTCTTCTTCGTCAACATCACCAGGCAAGTCACTTTGATCATACTATCACCTATGTTTTATGCATCGTAGTTCTACCATCCTATGCCCAATTGCATGCTGAGTAGGTACTTGGAAATTTTAGTATAGATTGTAGTATCATGTGGTAGGTACACAACAACCCCGATACTTGGCCCCGGGACGACAAATTTCATATTGCTATGCTTGAGTAGACGGGATTTCGGTTGAGTGCATAACACGAGTGATGCGAGGTTGATTAAATAATCAAGACCGGTTAAGACAAGATTTTCAAGACCTCGGACGCAATGCAACTCTGGGTGAAGGATGGTTGATCGGCTCCCTGGAGAACCCAGTGGATGACCCGGGATGCTGGAGAGGCCATGACATCCTGCGGAAAGCTTCACCCAGGCTCAAAGAGACGGACGGATATTTTCAAGACCCAAGGCTTACCTGCACAGCCAAGAGTCATTATGGGCTCTGGCTTGGTTGGACAACGCGGCGACTCTGGACAGGCAGTGCTAGCAGATGTAGAAGAACGGTAGGAATGGATGGGCACCGATAGGGATTCAGAGGGACCCGTTGAAAGACCATGTTTTGATCATCCGGTCTTCAAACACCCTGAAGTGCGAGGACATACTCGGAGGCGATCAAATCTTGTGGGGAACGTGTGCAAAACTCTGCAGAGTACTCAAACCTAATCGATTAGCCGTGTCCACGGTCATGGTCAACTTGAGCCAAAGGAACTGAAGTTATCTGAAATTCTCAACACCATTATAAATACTTGATGAGGGTAATTATTGACAACTCGGGTACGAGAATTGGTTGGTGGAACCATCTCGTTAACAACCAAGAATGTAGTAACATTTTGCTTTTAGCCCTCTCTTGATGTAGGAGAAAACTTGCTTTTCGCTAAAAACTTATAGCCCCACCTACCATATATGCATATAGTATAGATGATTACTTTTCACCCCCCTCTTATGTGACTTGCCGGCATATTCAATATGCTGACCTACACGGTTGCAACGTCTTATGTTGCAGATCTTTTTCTTCGATGAGTAAGAGTACGATTCAGGGTTACGGTCTACACTCAACTTGCCGTTGGTGTATATTGGGACTCCACTCCCTTGACTGCTTCCTCTGAAATAATTAAGGTATATATCAGTTTTACGCTATTTACATGTGATTGCACTTTGATATATACATTGATGTACTGTGTGTGCCAGCATACTGATCCAGGGATGGCACAGTAACACAGAGGCTTGACTCGTCTTGAGTCGGGTCGCTACAAAGGGCATTTCATTTCTTCACTTTTTCTTCGCTTGTGTTCCTTGCTTATTGCACCATAACCATGGATAATCTTCATCGTTTAACAGGGTGCTTGGGTCAGCCTTGACTTTGAAGGGAGGAATTTCATGAAACTTGTCATAATCTTCAGACATGTCTGTCTTGCCCTCCAATCCCACGATGTCTCTTTTTCCTGAAATAACTTTGTGGCGCTTTGGCTCATTGTATGATGTATTCTCTTCCTTATATTTTTCTTTTTCTCGGTTTGGTATACATGTCCTTCATATAGAAAACCTGCGCCACATCATTGGCTAGGACGAGTGGTTCCTCTACGTGCGCAAGAGTGTTCAGATCCACTGTTGTCATTCTGTACTGTGGGTCTATCTGTATCCCGCCTCCTGACAGATTGACCCATTTGCAATGAAACAAAGGGACCTTCAAATCATGTCCATAGTGAAGTTCCCATATGTCCACTATGCAACCATAATATGTGTCCTTTCCCCTCTTGGTTGCTGCATCAAAGCGGACACCGCTGTTTTGGTTGGTGCTGATGTGTTCAAATGTAATCCAGTCGTCACACTGCTCCGGGTGTATGGAGCTCAGAATATTCTTGTGTTCATCGACATACGGGGTCACCAAGGTAGAATTCTGTAGAACTGTGTAGTGTGCTTGAGACCAAGAATGCTCGTCCGTACATATTATTGAGTCCGCTCCTAGTGTGTCTTTTCCAGTCAGTCTCCCGTCATACCGCGATTGAGGGAGACCAATCTTCTTAAGGTCAAGAATGAAGTCAACACAAAACCCAATGACACCCTCTGTTTGATGGCCCATGGAGATGCTTCCTTCTGGCTTAGCACGGTTACAAACATATTTCTTTAAGACTCCCATGAACCTCTCAAAGGGGAACATATTGTGTAGAAATACAGGGCCCAGAACGACAATCTCGTCGACTAGATGAACTAGGACGTGCGTCATGATATTAAAGAAGGATGGTTGGAACTGTTGGAAATATGCCCTAGAGGCAATAATAAAATGGTTATTATCATATTTCCTTGTTCATGATAATCGTCTATTGTTCATGCTATAATTGTATTAACAGGAAAAGTGATACATGTGTGAATAAATAGATCACAATGTGTCCCTAGCAAGCCTCTAGTTGGCTAGCTCGTTAGTCAATAGATGATCATGGTTTCCTGATCATGGGCATTACATGTCATTGATAACGGGATCACATCATTAGGAGAATGATGTGATGGACAAGACCCAATCCTAAGCATAGCACTAGATCGTATTGTTCGTATGCTAAAGCTTTTCTAATGTCAAGTATCTTTTCCTTCGACCATGAGATTGTGCAACTCCCGGATACCGTAGGAGTGCTTTGGGTGTATCAAACGTCACAACGTAACTGGGTGACTATAAAGGTGCACTACGGGTACCTCCGAAAGTGTCTGTTGGGTTGGTACGAATCAAGATCGGGATTTTTCACTCCGTGTGACGGAGAGGTATCTCTGGGCCCACTCAGTAGAACATCATCATGAGCTCAATGTGACTAAGGAGTTAGTCACACGATGACGTGCTACGGAACGAGTAAAGAGACTTACCGGTAACAAGATTGAAGAAGGTATAGGTATACCGACAATCGAATCTCGGGCAAGTTCTATATCGACAGACAAAGGGAATCGTATACGGGATTGATTGAATCCTTGACATCGTGGTTCATCCGATGAGATCATCGTGGAGCAAGTGGGAGCCACCATGGGTATCCAGACCCCGCTGATGGTTATTGGCCAGAGAGGTGTCTCGGTCATGTCTGCCTGTCTCCCGAACCCGTAGGGTCTACACACTTAAGGTTCGATGACGCTAGGGTTATAGGGAATTGTCATACGAGTTTACCGAAAGTTGTTCGGAGCCTTGGATGAGATCCCGGACGTCACGAGGAGCTCCGGAATGGTCCGGAGGTAAAGATTGATATATAGGACGGATGGTTTCGGACACCGGAAGTGTTTCGGGCATCACCGGTAACGTCCCGGGACCACCGGGACCACCAGAGGTGGCCCCGGGGTACCACCGAAAGGGGGCAACGACCCCGGGAGGCTAGATGGGCTAAGTGGGGAAGGGAACCAGCCCCTAGGTGGACTGGTGCGCCTCCCACACCCAGCCCAATGCGCTAGTGGTGGGGAGAGGGGCAACCCTAGGCGCAGGTGGGCCTTAGGCCCACCAGGTGGTGCGCCACACCCCCTCCCACCCTAGCCGCTGCCCCCCTCTCTCATCTGGTGGCCACCGGCCCCTAGGGAGGGAACCCTACGGGTGGCGCAGCCCTCCCCCCTCCTCCTATAAATAGAGAGGGGTTTTGGCCATTGAGACACACGGTTTTTCCTCTCTCTCTCGGCGCAGCCCTGCCCCTCTTCCTCCTCCTCTCTGCCGGTGCTTGGCGAAGCCCTGCCGGGATACCTCGTCTCTCCATCGTCACCACGCCGTCGTGCTGCTGGAGTTCTTCCCCAACCTCTCCCTCCTCCTTGCTGGATCAAGGTGTGGGAGACGTCACCGGGCTGCACGTGTGTTGAACGCGGAGGTGTCGTAGTTCGGCACTAGATCGGAATCGCTGCGAGTACGACTCCATCAACCGCGTTCTAGCAACGCTTCCGCTTAGCGATCTTCAAAGTTATGAAGATGCTCTTACCCCTCTCTCGTTGCTGGTCTCTCCATAGGAAGATCTAAATATGCGTAGGAAAATTTTGAATTTATGCTACGTTACCCAACAGGAACACCAGGTCGAAACTAACAAGACATTGCACAAAATCACTTCTTAACCTTGGCAGGATTACTGGATCGATCACCTTCTAAGAGATTGCATTGAGGAATGCACATAGCTTCACATTGGCTAATCGAACGTTTTTCGATAGAAGCCCCCTCAATGCAACCGGAAGCAGTTGTGTCATAATCACGTGGCAGTCATGAGACTTTAGGTTCTGGAACCTTTTCTCTGCCATATTTATTATTCCCTTTATATTCGACGAGAAGCCAGACGGGACCTTCATACAGAGTAGGCATTCAAAGAAGATTTCCTTCTCTTCTTTGGTAAGAGCGTAGCTCACAGGACCTTCATACTAATGTGGATGCATGTCGTCTTTTTCAAGCACACGTTGATGTTCCTCCCGTGCCTCCGGTGTATCTTTTGTCTTCCCATACACTCCCAAGAAGCCTAGCAGGTTCATGCAAAGATTCTTCGTCACGTGCATCATGTCGATTGTAGAGCGTACCTCTAGGTCTTTCCAATAGGGTAGGTCCCAAAATATAGATTTCTTCTTCCACATGGGTGCGTGTCCCGCATCATCATTCGGAACAGATAGTCTGCCAGGACCCTTTCCAAAGATTACTTGTAAATCATTGACCGTATCAGGTATGTGATCACCAGTACAGAGGGCGGGCTTCTTCCAGTGATCTGCCTCACCTTTGAAATGCTTTCCTTTCCTTCAACATTGATAGTTGGTCGGAAGAAATCGACGATGCCCCATGTACACATTCTTCCTGCATTTGTCCAAATATATATTGTCAGTGTCATCTAAATAGTGTGTGCATGCATTGTATCCCTTGTTTGTCTATCACGAAAGGTTATTGAGAGCAGGCCAATCGTTGATGGTTACAAACAACAACACATGTAAGTCAAATTCCTCCTGTTCGTTCTCATCCCATACACGTACAACCATTTCCATTCCATAGCTGTAAAAGTTCATCAACTAATGGCATTAGGTACACATCAATGTCATTGCCGGGTTGCCTGGGGCCTTGGCTGAGCACTGACATCATAATGAACTTCCGCTTCATGCACAACCAAGGAGGAAGGTAATACATACATAGAGTCAAACGCCATGTGCTATGCTTGCTGCTCTGCTCCCCAAAGGATTAACGCCATCTACACTTAAACCAAACCATACGTTCCTTGGGTCACGTGTATAGTGGCTCCACTTCCTCTCGATCTTTCTCCACTACGACCCGTCAGTGGGTGCTCTCAACTTCCCGTCTTTCTTACGGTCTTTTATGTACCATTGCATCAACTCGGCATGCTTTTGTTTCTGAACAGACGTTTCAACCGTGGTAATATAGGAGCATACCACATCACCTTGGCAGGAACCATCTTCTTGGTGCGCTGGCCCTCAACATCATGAGGGTCATCTCTTCTGATATTATACCGCAATGCGCCGCATACCGGGCATGCGTTCAAATCCTTGTACGCACCGCGGTAGAGGAGGCAGTCATTAGGGCATGCATGTATCTTCTGCACCTCCAATCCTAGAGGGCATAGAACCTTCTTAGCTTCGTACATACCGCCGGGCAATTCGTTATCCTTTGGAAGCTTCTTCTTCATTAATTTCAGTAGCGAACTGAATACCTTGTCAGATACACCATTGTCTGCCTTCCATTGCAGCAATTCCAGTGTGGTACCGAGCTTTGTGTTGTCATCTTCGCAATTTGGGTACAACCCTTTTTGTGATCCTCTAAAATGCGATCGAACTTCAACTTCTCCATTTCACTTTCGCATTCTCTATGTCCATCAACAATGACCAGACGAAGATCATCATCGGGCACATCGTCTGGTTCCTCTTGATCTTCAGCTTCCCCCATTGCAGCATCACCGTATTCAGGGGGCGGGTAGTTTTCATCATCCTCTTCTTCTACGTTTTCTTCCATCATAGCCCCTCTTTCTCCGTGCTTGGTCGAAACATTATAGTGTGGCATAAAGCCATTCTGAAGCAGGTGGAAGTCAAGGGTTTTATAGTCGGAGAATTCCTTTGTATTCCCACAGACAGTACATGGCATAAAACCATTCTGCTTGTTTGCCTTAGCCGCTTTGAGAAAATTATGCAGACCATAAATATACTCGGAGGTGCGTCGGTCACCGTACATACATTGACGGTTCATCTGCGTGCATTATATAATAAAGTGTATTAAAAACTACACAAATCTTGATGAAAATGGAGCTTCTAAAGGAGAAAGCTTAAGTGTGGCTCTGGCATTTCCTCGAACACCTCATGTTCATAGGAGGTGAGCTAGAGGACCACAAAGCTCTCCCACTGTCGGCCGACAAAATAGAGCAGTGCACTACTCTGCTTGCGGGGGTTGCTACTGCAACAAAAGACCTTCCAACGGCGCCAGAAATAGGCACGTCGACGGGAGAATACTTGGCTTGATCTTTCTTCTGCGGCTACGCCTTAAGGGACTTCCTAGGAAAGTATGCAAAGGATTACCCCCGTGGCCTTGGAGCCTTGCGTTGGTGTTCCCTCGAAGCGGAAAGGGTGATGTAGCATAGCGGTGGTAAGTATTTCCCTCAGTTTGAGAACCAAGGTATCAATCCAGTGGAGGTGTATCTGAAGATCCTGCACAAACACAAAAACTTGCTCTCAACGCTATGAAGGGGTTGTCAATCCCTTATAGATTGTTTGCCAAGTGAGAACTGAAAGCAACAAAGTAACAAAGTAAAGTAAAAGCGGAGATGTAAACGATGGATGTGAATAGACCCGGGGGCCGTAGTGTTTACTAGTGGCTTCTCTCATGAAAGCAAGTAGACGGTGGGTGAACAAATTACTGTCGAGCAATTGATAGAACCGTGCAAAGTCGTGAAAATATCTATGCAATGATTATTTCTATAGGCATCACATCCAAAACAAGTAGACCGATACTGTCTGCATCTACTACTATTACTCCACACGTCGACCGCTATCCAGCATGCATCTAGTGTATTAAGTCCAAAAGAACAGACTAACGCCTTAAGCAAGATGACATGATGTAGAGGGCAAGGCCTCCACATTATGGGTGACCTCCTCATAGTGGAGAGTGGCATGAGCCTATCTGGGCACCAACGTGTCAGCTCTAGAGCTGAGGTGATCACGAGCATGCTGAGAAAATACCTTGTATTCTTGGTCGAAGGCACCGACGGTGCCTTTGAGAAATGACCAGAAGATATCGTTTAAAGCAGCCAACCGCATGACGACGTTCGTGCATGAGGCTTTGATGGTGGTTTTGACATCGAGGTGCTTCTCCAAGATCTAGGGAGCGACCTGCAAGGAAAACACCGCAGCCTCATCTGCGCAGGGAGCTGCGATTTGCTTCTCCACTGCCAGATTCTCCTTGAGATCCTGGCTGTACTACATGCACCATGGCCTTGGACGACGATCGTTTGGGGGATGGGGCGGTGATTTGGGTAGAAGGTGTCGCTTCGATGGTCGAGACATGTGGGATGGAGGAGGAGGGGTGGAGGAGAGGGGCTATGGGGAAGGTATGGATTACCTTACTAGATGGACGAGGCCGAGCAGCAGGAAGGAGCATCGCTGAAGAATTTGTTCCTGTGTGGAAGTGAAGCCTTTTACCTTTGAGGACTGTGCATCCAATAGACGGTTAGGCGTCATGGTCTAGAGCAATCCAACAGTTTGTGAGGGTTTGGAAGTCTGCCTTGAAGACTTACCATGAGTGTTGGGCGAGGATTGTGTGTCCTTAGCTCAAGGAGAATACGGTAGGGACTATGTGTCCTTTGGTTTCAATACCAAGCCGCTCCAAACCAGACGTACGACTGTCACAGCAGTTGGAACTGGGTCATCAACAACTGTCTTCACTGTGATACGGGTTCTATTTCTTCAACTCTTTCAATTCCTCAATGTTGTATGTTGAAGATTTTCACTGTCCCTGTTTCAAGAATTTGCTGAAGACTTTCTCTGAATTTCTTCAACCTCAAATTCTTCACACTAGTTAATCCTCACCTACTTACTCTGTGCGTGCGTACTGTGCAAACTGTTTTTCATAATCCTCATCGAGAAAACTGCTGTTGTAATACTTTGCGCTCCTGGTCCTTTGCTGTTTCCGTTGCAAGTTATTCATTAGTGAGGAATTTCCTCAGCGATGAAATTCAAAAATCTCCTATTCACTCCCTTCTAGTCGATATAACGCACTTTCATGATGGGCTTCTTAGAACTGAGAGAGGGCAAGGCCTCCACATTATGGGTGACCTCCTCATAGTGGAGAGTGGCATGAGCCTATCTGGGCACCAACGTGTCGGCTCTAGAGCTGAGGTGATCACGAGCATGCTGAGAAAATACCTTGTATTCTTGGTCGAAGGCACCGACGGTGCCTTTGAGAAATGACCAGAAGATATCGTTTAAAGCAGCCAACCGCATGACGACGTTCGTGCATGAGGCTTCGATGGTGGTTTTGACATCGAGGTGCTTCTCCAAGATCTAGGGAGCGACCTGCAAGGAAAACACCGCAGCCTCATCTGCGCAGGGAGCTGCGATTTGCTTCTCCACTGCCAGATTCTCCTTGAGATCCTGGCTGTACTACATGCACCATGGCCTTGGACGACGATCGTTTGGAGGATGGGGCGGTGATTTGGGTAGAAGGTGTCGCTTCGATGGTCGAGACATGTGGGATGGAGGAGGAGGGGTGGAGGAGAGGGGCTATGGGGAAGGTATGGATTACCTTACTAGATGGACGAGGCCGAGCAGCAGGAAGGAGCATCGCTGAAGAATTTGTTCCTGTGTGGAAGTGAAGCCTTTTACCTTTGAGGACTGTGCATCCAATAGACGGTTAGGCGTCATGGTCTAGAGCAATCCAACAGTTTGTGAGGGTTTGGAAGTCTGCCTTGAAGACTTACCATGAGTGTTGGGCGAGGATTGTGTGTCCTTAGCTCAAGGAGAATACGGTAGGGACTATGTGTCCTTTGGTTTCAATACCAAGCCGCTCCAAACCAGACGTACGACTGTCACAGCAGTTGGAACTGGGTCATCAACAACTGTCTTCACTGTGATACGGGTTCTATTTCTTCAACTCTTTCAATTCCTCAATGTTGTATGTTGAAGATTTTCACTGTCCCTGTTTCAAGAATTTGCTGAAGACTTTCTCTGAATTTCTTCAACCTCAAATTCTTCACACTAGTTAATCCTCACCTACTTACTCTGTGCGTGCGTACTGTGCAAACTGTTTTTCATAATCCTCATCGAGAAAACTGCTGTAGTAATACTTTGCGCTCCTGGTCCTTTGCTGTTTCCGCTGCAAGTTATTCATTAGTGAGGAATTTCCTCAGCGATGAAATTCTAAAATCTCCTATTCACTCCCTTCTAGTCGATATAACGCACTTTCATGATGGGCTTCTTAGAACTGAGAGAGGGCAAGGCCTCCACATTATGGGTGACCTCCTCATAGTGGAGAGTGGCATGAGCCTATCTGGGCACCAACGTGTCGGCTCTAGAGCTGAGGTGATCACGAGCATGCTGAGAAAATACCTTGTATTCTTGGTCGAAGGCACCGACGGTGCCTTTGAGAAATGACCAGAAGATATCGTTTAAAGCAGCCAACCGCATGACGACGTTCGTGCATGAGGCTTCGATGGTGGTTTTGACATCGAGGTGCTTCTCCAAGATCTAGGGAGCGACCTGCAAGGAAAACACCGCAGCCTCATCTGCGCAGGGAGCTGCGATTTGCTTCTCCACTGCCAGATTCTCCTTGAGATCCTGGCTGTACTACATGCACCATGGCCTTGGACGACGATCGTTTGGAGGATGGGGCGGTGATTTGGGTAGAAGGTGTCGCTTCGATGGTCGAGACATGTGGGATGGAGGAGGAGGGGTGGAGGAGAGGGGCTATGGGGAAGGTATGGATTACCTTACTAGATGGACGAGGCCGAGCAGCAGGAAGGAGCATCGCTGAAGAATTTGTTCCTGTGTGGAAGTGAAGCCTTTTACCTTTGAGGACTGTGCATCCAATAGACGGTTAGGCGTCATGGTCTAGAGCAATCCAACAGTTTGTGAGGGTTTGGAAGTCTGCCTTGAAGACTTACCATGAGTGTTGGGCGAGGATTGTGTGTCCTTAGCTCAAGGAGAATACGGTAGGGACTATGTGTCCTTTGGTTTCAATACCAAGCCGCTCCAAACCAGACGTACGACTGTCACAGCAGTTGGAACTGGGTCATCAACAACTGTCTTCACTGTGATACGGGTTCTATTTCTTCAACTCTTTCAATTCCTCAATGTTGTATGTTGAAGATTTTCACTGTCCCTGTTTCAAGAATTTGCTGAAGACTTTCTCTGAATTTCTTCAACCTCAAATTCTTCACACTAGTTAATCCTCACCTACTTACTCTGTGCGTGCGTACTGTGCAAACTGTTTTTCATAATCCTCATCGAGAAAACTGCTGTAGTAATACTTTGCGCTCCTGGTCCTTTGCTGTTTCCGCTGCAAGTTATTCATTAGTGAGGAATTTCCTCAGCGATGAAATTCTAAAATCTCCTATTCACTCCCTTCTAGTCGATATAACGCACTTTCATGATGGGCTTCTTAGAACTGAGAGAGGGCAAGGCCTCCACATTATGGGTGACCTCCTCATAGTGGAGAGTGGCATGAGCCTATCTGGGCACCAACGTGTCGGCTCTAGAGCTGAGGTGATCACGAGCATGCTGAGAAAATACCTTGTATTCTTGGTCGAAGGCACCGACGGTGCCTTTGAGAAATGACCAGAAGATATCGTTTAAAGCAGCCAACCGCATGACGACGTTCGTGCATGAGGCTTCGATGGTGGTTTTGACATCGAGGTGCTTCTCCAAGATCTAGGGAGCGACCTGCAAGGAAAACACCGCAGCCTCATCTGCGCAGGGAGCTGCGATTTGCTTCTCCACTGCCAGATTCTCCTTGAGATCCTGGCTGTACTACATGCACCATGGCCTTGGACGACGATCGTTTGGAGGATGGGGCGGTGATTTGGGTAGAAGGTGTCGCTTCGATGGTCGAGACATGTGGGATGGAGGAGGAGGGGTGGAGGAGAGGGGCTATGGGGAAGGTATGGATTACCTTACTAGATGGACGAGGCCGAGCAGCAGGAAGGAGCATCGCTGAAGAATTTGTTCCTGTGTGGAAGTGAAGCCTTTTACCTTTGAGGACTGTGCATCCAATAGACGGTTAGGCGTCATGGTCTAGAGCAATCCAACAGTTTGTGAGGGTTTGGAAGTCTGCCTTGAAGACTTACCATGAGTGTTGGGCGAGGATTGTGTGTCCTTAGCTCAAGGAGAATACGGTAGGGACTATGTGTCCTTTGGTTTCAATACCAAGCCGCTCCAAACCAGACGTACGACTGTCACAGCAGTTGGAACTGGGTCATCAACAACTGTCTTCACTGTGATACGGGTTCTATTTCTTCAACTCTTTCAATTCCTCAATGTTGTATGTTGAAGATTTTCACTGTCCCTGTTTCAAGAATTTGCTGAAGACTTTCTCTGAATTTCTTCAACCTCAAATTCTTCACACTAGTTAATCCTCACCTACTTACTCTGTGCGTGCGTACTGTGCAAACTGTTTTTCATAATCCTCATCGAGAAAACTGCTGTTGTAATACTTTGCGCTCCTGGTCCTTTGCTGTTTCCGTTGCAAGTTATTCATTAGTGAGGAATTTCCTCAGCGATGAAATTCTAAAATCTCCTATTCACTCCCTTCTAGTCGATATAACGCACTTTCATGATGGGCTTCTTAGAACTGAGAGAGGGCAAGGCCTCCACATTATGGGTGACCTCCTCATAGTGGAGAGTGGCATGAGCCTATCTGGGCACCAACGTGTCGGCTCTAGAGCTGAGGTGATCACGAGCATGCTGAGAAAATACCTTGTATTCTTGGTCGAAGGCACCGACGGTGCCTTTGAGAAATGACCAGAAGATATCGTTTAAAGCAGCCAACCGCATGACGACGTTCGTGCATGAGGCTTCGATGGTGGTTTTGACATCGAGGTGCTTCTCCAAGATCTAGGGAGCGACCTGCAAGGAAAACACCGCAGCCTCATCTGCGCAGGGAGCTGCGATTTGCTTCTCCACTGCCAGATTCTCCTTGAGATCCTGGCTGTACTACATGCACCATGGCCTTGGACGACAATCGTTTGGAGGATGGGGCGGTGATTTGGGTAGAAGGTGTCGCTTCGATGGTCGAGACATGTGGGATGGAGGAGGAGGGGTGGAGGAGAGGGGCTATGGGGAAGGTATGGATTACCTTACTAGATGGACGAGGCCGAGCAGCAGGAAGGAGCATCGCTGAAGAATTTGTTCCTGTGTGGAAGTGAAGCCTTTTACCTTTGAGGACTGTGCATCCAATAGACGGTTAGGCGTCATGGTCTAGAGCAATCCAACAGTTTGTGAGGGTTTGGAAGTCTGCCTTGAAGACTTACCATGAGTGTTGGGCGAGGATTGTGTGTCCTTAGCTCAAGGAGAATACGGTAGGGACTATGTGTCCTTTGGTTTCAATACCAAGCCGCTCCAAACCAGACGTACGACTGTCACAGCAGTTGGAACTGGGTCATCAACAACTGTCTTCACTGTGATACGGGTTCTATTTCTTCAACTCTTTCAATTCCTCAATGTTGTATGTTGAAGATTTTCACTGTCCCTGTTTCAAGAATTTGCTGAAGACTTTCTCTGAATTTCTTCAACCTCAAATTCTTCACACTAGTTAATCCTCACCTACTTACTCTGTGCGTGCGTACTGTGCAAACTGTTTTTCATAATCCTCATCGAGAAAACTGCTGTAGTAATACTTTGCGCTCCTGGTCCTTTGCTGTTTCCGCTGCAAGTTATTCATTAGTGAGGAATTTCCTCAGCGATGAAATTCTAAAATCTCCTATTCACTCCCTTCTAGTCGATATAACGCACTTTCATGATGGGCTTCTTAAAACTGAGAGAGGGCAAGGCCTCCACATTATGGGTGACCTCCTCATAGTGGAGAGTGGCATGAGCCTATCTGGGCACCAACGTGTCGGCTCTAGAGCTGAGGTGATCACGAGCATGCTGAGAAAATACCTTGTATTCTTGGTCGAAGGCACCGACGGTGCCTTTGAGAAATGACCAGAAGATATCGTTTAAAGCAGCCAACCGCATGACGACGTTCGTGCATGAGGCTTCGATGGTGGTTTTGACATCGAGGTGCTTCTCCAAGATCTAGGGAGCGACCTGCAAGGAAAACACCGCAGCCTCATCTGCGCAGGGAGCTGCGATTTGCTTCTCCACTGCCAGATTCTCCTTGAGATCCTGGCTGTACTACATGCACCATGGCCTTGGACGACGATCGTTTGGAGGATGGGGCGGTGATTTGGGTAGAAGGTGTCGCTTGGATGGTCGAGACATGTGGGATGGAGGAGGAGGGGTGGAGGAGAGGGGCTATGGGGAAGGTATGGATTACCTTACTAGATGGACGAGGCCGAGCAGCAGGAAGGAGCATCGCTGAAGAATTTGTTCCTGTGTGGAAGTGAAGCCTTTTACCTTTGAGGATTGTGCATCCAATAGACGGTTAGGCGTCATGGTCTAGAGCAATCCAACAGTTTGTGAGGGTTTGGAAGTCTGCCTTGAAGACTTACCATGAGTGTTGGGCGAGGATTGTGTGTCCTTAGCTCAAGGAGAATACGGTAGGGACTATGTGTCCTTTGGTTTCAATACCAAGCCGCTCCAAACCAGACGTACGACTGTCACAGCAGTTGGAACTGGGTCATCAACAACTGTCTTCACTGTGATACGGGTTCTATTTCTTAAACTCTTTCAATTCCTCAATGTTGTATGTTGAAGATTTTCACTGTCTCTGTTTGAAGAATTTGCTGAAGACTTTCTCTGAATTTCTTCAACCTGAAATTTTTCACACTAGTTAATCCTCACCTACTTACTCTGTGCATGCGTACTGTGCAAACTGTTTTTCATAATCCTCATCGAGAAAACTGCTGTAGTAATACTTTACGCTCCTGGTCCTTTGCTGTTTCCGTTGCAAGTTATTCATTAGTGAGGAATTTCCTCAGCGATGAAATTCTAAAATCTCCTATTTACTCCCTTCTAGTCGATATAACGCACTTTCATGATGGGCTTCTTAAAATTGAGAGAGGGCAACGCCTCCACATTATGGGTGACCTCCTCATAGTGGAGAGTGGCATGAGCCTATCTGGGCACCAACGTGTCGGCTCTAGAGCTGAGGTGATCACGAGCATGCTGAGAAAATACCTTGTATTCTTGGTCGAAGGCACCGACGGTGCCCTTGAGAAATGACCAGAAGATACCGTTTAAAGCAGCCAACCGCATGACGACGTTCGTGCATGAGGCTTCGATGGTGGTTTTGACATCGAGGTGCTTCTCCAAGATCTAGGGAGCGACCTGCAAGGAAAACACCGCAGCCTCATCTGCGCAGGGAGCTGCGATTTGCTTCTCCACTGCCAGATTCTCCTTGAGATCCTGGCTGTACTACATGCACCATGGCCTTGGACGACGATCGTTTGGAGGATGGGGCGGTGATTTGGGTAGAAGGTGTCGCTTCGATGGTCGAGACATGTAGGATGGAGGAGGAGGGGTGGAGGAGAGGGGCTATGGGGAAGGTATGGATTACCTTACTAGATGGACGAGGCCGAGCAGCAGGAAGGAGCATCGCTGAAGAATTTGTTCCTGTGTGGAAGTGAAGCCTTTTACCTTTGAGGACTGTGCATCCAATAGACGGTTAGGCGTCATGGTCTAGAGCAATCCAACAGTTTGTGAGGGTTTGGAAGTCTGCCCTGAAGACTTACCATGAGTGTTGGGCGAGGATTGTGTGTCCTTAGCTCAAGGAGAAGACGATAGGGACTATGTGTCCTTTGGTTTCAATACCAAGCCGCTCCAAACCAGACGTACGACTGTCACAGCAGTTGGAACTGGGTCATCAACAACTGTCTTCACTGTGATACGGGTTCTATTTCTTCAACTCTTTCAATTCCTCAATGTTGTATGTTGAAGATTTTCACTGTCTCTGTTTGAAGAATTTGCTGAAGACTTTCTCTGAATTTCTTCAACCTCAAATTCTTCACACTAGTTAATCCTCACCTACTTACTCTATGCGTCCGTACTGTGCAAACTGTTTTTCATAATCCTCATCGAGAAAACTGCTGTCATAATACTTCGCGCTCCTGATCCTTTGTTGTTTCCGCTGCAAGTTATTCATTAGTGAGGAATTTCCTCAACGATGAAATTCCAAAATCTCCTATTCACTCCCTTCTAGTCGATATAACGCACTTTCATGATGGGCTTCTTAAAATTGAGAGAGGGCAACGCCTCCACATTATGGGTGACCTCCTCATAGTGGAGAGTGGCATGAGCCTATCTGGGCACCAACGTGTCGGCTCTAGAGCTGAGGTGATCACGAGCATGCTGAGAAAATACCTTGTATTCTTGGTCGAAGGCACCGACGGTGCCCTTGAGAAATGACCAGAAGATATCGTTTAAAGCAGCCAACCGCATGACGACGTTCATGCATGAGGCTTCGATGGTGGTTTTGACATCGAGGTGCTTCTCCAAGATCTAGGGAGCGACCTGCAAGGAAAAAACCGCAGCCTCCTCTGCGCACGGAGCTGCGATTTGCTTCTCCACTGCCCAATTCTCCTTGAGATCCTGGCTGTACTACATGCACCATGGCCTTTGACGACGATCTTTTGCAGGATGGGGCGGTGATTTGGGTAGAAGGTGTCGCTTCGATGGTCGAGACATGTGGGATGGAGGAGGAGGGGTGGAGGAGAGGGGCTATGGGGAAGGTATCGATTACCTTACTAGATGGACGAGGCCGAGCAGCAGGAAGGAGCACCGCTTAAGAATTTGTTCCTGTGTGGAAGTGAAGCCTTTTACCTTTGAGGATTGTGCATCCAATAGACGGTTAGGCGTCATGGTCTAGAGCAATCCAACAGTTTGTGAGGGTTTGGAAGTCTGCCCTGAAGACTTACCTTGAGTGTTGGGCGAGGATTGTGTGTCCTTAGTTCAAGAAAATACGGTAGGGACTATGTGTCCTCTGGTTTCAATACCAAGCCGCTCCAAACCAGACGTACGACTGTCACAGCAGTTGGAACTGGGTCATCAACAACTGTGTGCATTGTGATACGTGTTCTATTTCTTCAACTCTTTCAATTCCTCAATGTTGTATGTTGAAGATTTTCACTGTCTCTGTTTGAAGAATTTGCTAAAGACTTTCTCTGAATTTCTTCAACCTCAAATTCTTCACACTAGTTAATCCTCACCTACTTACTCTGTGCGTGTGTACTGTGCAAACTGTTTTTCATAATCCTCATCGAGAAAACTGCTGTAGTAATACTTGGCGCTCCTGATCCTTTGCTGTTTCCGCTGCAGGTTATTCATTAGTGAGGAATTTCCTCAGCGATGAAATTCTGAAATCTCCTATTCATTCCCTTCTAGTCGATATAACGCACTTTCATGATGGGCTTCTTAAAATTGAGAGAGGGCAAGGCCTCCACATTATGGGTGACCTCCTCATAGTGGAGAGTGGTATGAGCCTATCTGGGCACCAACGTGTCGGCTCTAGAGCTGAGGTGATCACGAGCATGCTGAGAAAATACCTTGTATTCTTGGTCGAAGGCACCGACGGTGCCCTTGAGAAATGACCAGAAGATATCGTTTAAAGCAGCCAACCGCATGACGACGTTCGTGCATGAGGCTTCGATGGTGGTTTTGACATCGAGGTGCTTCTCCAAGATCTAGGGAGCGACCTGCAAGGAAAACACCGCAGCCTCATCTGCGCACAGAGCTGCGATTTGCTTCTCCACTGCCAAATTCTCCTTGAGATCCTGGCTGTACTACATGCACCATGTCCTTTGACGACGATCGTTTGGAGGATGGGGTGGTGATTTGGGTAGAAGGTGGCGCTTCGATGGTCGAGACATGTGGGATGGAGGAGGAGGGGTGGAGGAGAGGGGCTATGGGGAAGGTATGGATTACCTTACTAGATGGACGAGGCCGAGCAGCAGGAAGGAGCATCGCTGGCGAGGAGGCGGTGCTGCAAGCAAGCAGTGAGGGTTTGGGAAATGTAGCTTTTGCTTGGTACCAGGGGTGAGAGAGGTAGTTTTTTCTGCGGTAGCCCAAATTTTTTGTTCGGTGCAACGAAAAACTAGCGCGAAAAGTGTCATCCGACATAGTCCCTTATGCAGAACTCTGTGTGATCAGCTTGAACATGCAAATTTTGGTCTCCAAGATAAGATATTGGATACTGCATTGGGATGGTCCTTGCTAATAAATTGTGTGTGATGTACTTGAATTTCATTTTCATTTGGAAGACGAAATGGGGATATGGCGAGAAATTTTGGCCTGAATTTCCCTGGTTACAGTGGTCATCCACTACATTGCATAATTTAACAAAAAATGCCTTTTACTTTTATTTTAGCAATGCACCATGCTAGTATGGGATAGTCCTTGGTTGATTTACAGAATGCTCTATGCACCTTGCTTATATGTTTTGAGTATGATTTATAGAATGCTTCATGTGCTTCACGTATATCTTTCGAAGTTCGGATGCGAGCCTCTCTACATTGTGAACATTGTTATTTTTCGGATGCTCTTTTGCTTCACTTATATTTATTAGAGAATGTCCAGGTCTTTTGTAGAAAGAAAATTAACTCTCATGCTTCACTTATGCCTATTTAGAGAGTCAATAGGAATTGGTCATTCACATGGTTAGTAATAAAATCCTACATAAAACTTGTAGATCACTCAATATGGTATGTTTGATTCCTTTCAAGGTTTTGCAACATTAAGATAGTAATATGTGGGTGCAAGAGTGGATGATTCTGGTTTATTAAGAATATTGGTGTTAAGGTTAGTGATTCCCTAAGCATGCACGCATAGTCTCTAGTTATGCGATGAAGTTGGAGCATAATTTATCCTTGATTGGAAACCTTTGTGTTGTTATAATTGGGGGTGCACGATGGTTAACTCCTACCAACCTCCTCCCTAGGGGCATGCCAGTAGTACTTTGCTTCGAGAGAGTTAATAAAACTTTCACAATAAGTATATGAGTTCTTTATGACCAATGTGAGCCCATGGATTATACACACTTCAAAGCACAACTTCTCCCTAGGGGGTTTGGGTAAGTAATAACAACATATAGTTCATTTAACTATTGATTCTATCAAGTATATTTCAGGATAAGTTAAATGAATGGATTGGCTAGGATTGTGAGGACATCCTCTAGATGCAAGGAACATCAATCGACAAAAGCTTCAAGACTCTACATTTTTTACTTTATGTGAGAAATCACATTTGAGTCCATAGGAAAGCCAATACTAATAAAAGGGGATGATGTATCTATGATGATCTGGTTGCTCAAAGTGCTTAGAGATTAGCCACCAAGAAACTCAACATTTCTTCCACAAATTATTCTATCTAAAATCCTAAAGATCAAATTTGGTGCCACCAACATTTCACATATCGGTCACACCGAGTTTTCCTTAGACAGAACCTAAGCAAAACCCTAGCAACTCGGTACAACTGAGATTCGCTCCGGGTGCCACCGAGTTTTTCATATCGGTGCCACCGAGTCCCTTGAACTACCTAGGCCAACTGAATTGGTCTCACCAAGAACCCAAAAGTTAGAGCATTTTGCACTAGTTGATGCAACCAAGTTTTTACTTCGGTTCCACCGAGTTGGGCAATAATATTGTAATGGTTGGATTTTGGAGATGGCTATATATACCCCTCCACCTCCCTCTCATTCGCAGGGAGAGCACTCAGAACAAGCAAACACTTCCACCATTCATTTTCTGAGAGAGAACCACCTACTCATGTGTTCAGATCAAGATATACCATTCCAACCATATGAATCTTGATTTCTAGCCCCCTAAGTTGCTTTCCACCCAATCAATCTCTCTACCAAGCCAAATTCTATGAGAGTGACTAAGTGTTGAGGAGACTATCTTTTGAAGCACTATAGCAAGGAGTTCATCATCCATACCACATACATTAGATTTTGGAGAGTGGTGTCTCCTAGATTGGTTAGGTTTTGCTTGGGAGCCTCCAAACCATGTGGAGTTGAACCAAGAAGTTTGTAAGGGTAATGAGATCGCCAACTTCGTGACGATATACCTTGAGTGAGGCTAGTACTTCGTGGACGTAAGCAATGGTAGAATAGACAAGGTTGCTTCTTCGTGGACCCCTTGTGCGAGGAGCCCTCCGTGGACTCGCACAACTATTACCCTCCGTGGGTTGAAGTCCTTATCAACATGGACGTACAATAGCACCACCTATCGGAACCACACAAAAAATCTTCGTGTCTACATTGCATTTGATCTTCCTATCCCTACCCTCTACTTACACTTGCATGTCTTTAATTTTTGGTGCTCTACTCATTGACTTGAATGTGTTGGGTGTGCTAGGCTTGGTAAAATTGCTAAAACTTACCAACCGATAAAATTAGTAAAAGGTTAAATTTTTATTTGATCAATTAGTATAATAACCCTCCTTTAGACATACTTTGGATCCTACAAGTGGTATCAGAGCTTTGGTCTCCATCACATTGGATTCACAACCTAGTAGAGTTTGGCATTTACTGAGAGAAATTAACACCGTAGAGGTCCATATTTTTATGGTACAAACTTTGCTAGCTGGAAGAATAAAATGAAAATGCATATTCTTGGTCATAACGTTGTCGTTTGGGCTATTGTTCATGTTGGATTGCAAGGTGAATTCTTTAGTGATGGAAAGGAATTAGATTGTTAAGTGACAGCAGATGAATCAAAGATGTTGCAATATAACGCTCAAGCACGCGACATTCTATTCAACTGCCTATGCCCCGAAGAGTTCAACAAGATAAGCCATCTTGAGAATGCAAAGGAAATTTGGGATACTTTTCCTTATATGCACGAAGGAACTGAATCCATCACAGAATCTAAGTTCGATGTTCTTAAAAGTCAACTTGACAAGTTCAACATGAAGGATGGTGGAGTTGCGTAAATGTACTCTAGGATTGCTCTCATCACAAATGAGATTATCGGCCTAGGAAGTGAAGAGATGACCGACAAATTCATCATCAATAAGATCCTTAGAGCCTTGGATGGAAAGTACGACACCGTGTCCACATTGATCCAAATGATGCCAAACTAAAAAGATCTGAAGCCTACGGAAGTCATTGGAAGGATTGATTCTCATGAAATATCACTCAAGGACAAAGAAGAGCTCCACAACAACTGAAGTGGTACTTACAAAGCCACAAGTGATACACCCACAACTTCACGTGATAACCTTATTACCAATGAAGAGATAAGCCTCGTGGTCAAGAAGTTCAACAAGTTCTACAAGAATAGAGGCAAAGAAATAAGCTCCAACTCAAGATACGGAGAAAAGTGTTCTTCTAGCTGTGACCGAAATTGTTACAATTGTGGAAGACCCAGACACTTTCCAATGAGTGCACATCACTCTCCAAGAGAAGAGAAGAGTCGACTAGAAGAAGAAGCTCAACAGATGAGTCACCTCGAAGAGAGAGAAGGAGTATAGAATATCGCTATGAATGAAGACCCTCCCGGAGAAGCAAGGACTCGGAGAAGAAGGACAAGTACACCAAGAGCTACACAAGAAGAAGACATCAAGCTCATGTTGGTGAATGGGTTACCATCTTTGGATCCGACAACCAATCCGAGAGAAGTTACCACTCCAACTCCGACTATAGTTAAGATGAAGGTATTGCCGGACTAGCACTCATTTCCTCCATCTCCTATGATTTATTTCATTCACAAAATGAACGAATTGGAAGTTTCTTCATGGCTAAAAGCCCACAGGTATCAACCCCCAAATACACTGACTTTAATAGTGATGAGGATTACTTACTAGGATATGATGATTTGCTCTTTGATAAAACTAGTGATGTTACGCAAAATGAACTTAATAATAATCATGCTAGTCAAGATAAATGGTGTGATGATGATAATAAGGAGATTGAGCGCTTAACTAAAGAACTAAACATTCTTAAGTTACCTCATGAATCTGCTCAAGAAGATCATAGAGAGCTTCTAAGAACTCATGAGAAGCTACACTTCGAGAAGCTAAATTTATACCAAGAGCACGAGTTTCTTAAATCTACCGATGAAGATCTTTGAAAGAAGAGTTCTTCTTATCTTACCAAAAAATTACGCTTGTCTACTTTTGCGCCACAAGAAAGGTTCTATTGATTCCACTAATGATTCTCTTAGCCAAATTACACTTGAGAAAGGAAATGATTTATTGAGAGAAATTATAGAGAAAGGTATCTACAGGAGTCTTTCTAGAAGTAATAAGCAAGCAAGGATGGCACCGGAAGAACCAAGGTATTGGTTTTGAATGAAAGTTTAATACCAATGGAGTTGAATGGGAAGAAGATCAATACTCCAAGACGAAGTTTGTTCCCCAAAAGTATAAGTATGATCCTACTATCTCTGAGGTAACACAAGATGAAGATGGTCTTCCACCACAAGACCACAACCTAAAGGGAAAAGACAAGCTTCAAGAGGAAATTGACTCATTTGAAGAATAATATCAAGCATGGTCGAGTGGGTTCCCAATGCCACTACTATGTCTACTTCATCAAGCGCTACTTCAACTCCAAGGATCCCCATCAAGTTGATGTGAGTCACGAAGAAGAAGAACTAGAGAAGTTCTTGAGGGGTGACTCATCAACAAACTTCACTCATAGTTCAAGAAGTCACAAAATCCCTCCGACTTTATGCAATAGTTCAAGAAGTCACAAAATCCCTCGTTGGTAAGAAAGGGATATGGTAATTAATGTATCAATGGACATTGATACGTCTCCAATGTATCGATAATTTATGAAGTATCCATGCCATATTCACCAATGTTTACAATATTTTTATGTTGTTTCGGCACAATTTATATGATTTAATTAGAACTAACTCAGAGTGACACTGTTTTAAGTAGAATTACTATGGTGTGGTTATTTTGTGTAGAAAAAAGTCCTCCGAATCGCTAGAATTTTTTGACGTTTTCCCTAGAACATATGGGAAATATTGGAGTGAAGAACAACCGAAGGGGGGCCACCAGGTGCTCCCAAGACATCAAGACATGCCGCACGGGGGGTGGGGGCGGGTATGGCACCCTGATGGCTTGGGACCACCCCATGGCTTCGTTTTGCGTGATTCCGATGTCGAAAATCCTATAAATAGAGAAACCATCAAAAAATTATACTAGAACATCTACTCCATCGCCACAACTCTCTATTTCAAAGAAAAACTCCTCTAGAGAGAAAACAAAGAGGAAAATAGAGAGAGAGAGAGAGATAGCGATCCAATCTCGTAGGGGCTCTTGCCCCTACGAGAGCCATGGAGGACAAGGATGAGAGGGGATAACCTGTCCCCATGTAGGGAGAGGCCATGGAGGAGGAAGCACAAGGGGGAGACTCTCTCCCCCACTCTCCTGGTGGCGCCGGAGTGCCACCGGGGGAATGAGTGTCACGGTGATTGTCTTCATCAACATCATCGTCATCATCACCTCCCTCATCTCTTTTCAGCGGTGCACTCTCCCACACCCCGGTGTAATCCCCTACTTGAACATGGTGTTTTATGTCACAACCCTAGTTTAGCTTTGATTGTCATTGCATACTCATGCATGCATTTAAATTCAATTGATTTGAATTGAGCGTTTAGAAAGCCTCAGAGAATAATTTATTCAAAACTGACCAAGATCAAAAAAATTCAAATATCTCCAAGAAAATGTTCGTGTTTTTGTGTGAAAATATTGGCAAGAGGAAAACCCAAATGAATATTTTTGGAATCACACAAGCATTTATTTTGGTGCTTTGAACTGAAAAATAAATATTTGAGTTGGATTTAATTCTGCTATAACAAAATTACAATTCCAATAATTCTGAAAATTTGTGAGTGGCTATGAATGTATGTTATAAAGTAAATCTGGGCATGGGAAGCCCGGCTCGGTGACCCGGCCCGAGCCCGGCCCGAAATACCCGGGCCGGGCCGGGCCGGGCTTGTAGTTTGGGCCGGGTTCGGGCTGGGCTTTCAAGCCCGAGCAGCAGTTCGGGTCGGGCTCGGGCTTGCACAAATCGCCATTTTACACGGAGGCCTGTCCCGGCCCGGCCAGGAAATCCCCTTTTTAGTTCGTTCGAGCCAGGCTCGGGCCTCATATTTGGATTTTTTGGTTTGGCTGGGTCGGGCTCGGGTCTGAGAGTTTTGGTTTGGGCTTTTCAAAGCCCGACCCGAAGCCCTGCTCGGCCCGGTGTACGCCCAGGTTTATTATAAAACGACATAATAATTATCAGGAGCTACAAAAATAATTTGGTTATAAGTCAAATCAAAACAGAGTTTAATTAAATAGAAAATAAAAAAGAGGGAAGAACCTTACCTCACGCTCACCTGGCCCAACCCAGCTCATCACGGGCATCCCTGTCTTCTACCTCTTGCGAAAAGGAACATGAGAAGCAAGGGACGACGCTCGCTATGCGCGGCCATGCATCTTGCCTGGATGGCCCTCCCGAGGACAGCATGACGAGGGGATTGACCTCCTCGCCGCTGCCCCAATCTAGAGGACTCCTCCTTTCCCTCCCCTCCGTCCTGCACCACCTTCTCCTCGCCATGGCCTAAGCACCCGTGAGCTTGACGTCTGTGCAGCCTCAGCCACCGCACCCCTCTCGTCGTCTCGTGATGTCTAGAAGCCCCACCGTGCTCCTCCACATCTCCTCGTTGAAAGAATCGAGGCCAAAGCCCCCCTACCATCGCCATTGCCATTGTATTTTTCACCTCCAGCCGCCGGATGCCATCCTTAATTCGGCGAGAAGGAGCCTCCCTGAGCCGTCTAAGCATCCCTACGCCCCTACATAAGCCCCCGCTTCTTTCCCCTCTCCTCATTCTCCCAAACGCGACCCCTGTCTAGCTTCCCCGTCGGAGACGACGGGTCCTCGACACCGGAAATGTCTCCGCCGTTGCTTGAGCCCGCGTGAGTCCCACTCGAGCACCTAGTTGTGCTCCTCGATGCCTAAGGAAGCCGAGGGGCCCTTTTGCTCGCTCGCCTGTGCCCTGCAACCCCATGCCCAATGAAGCCCGAGCCACTACCGCCGCTCACCTCATCGCCGACGTTGATTCCGGCGACCATTTGGTCTAACTCCACCACCATTAGACGCGGCGGATCACCAGGTCCCCGTAGAGCCTAGCCACGCGTCCAACTGATGTCGAAGCAGCGTTTCTGGCGAACTTACGCCGTCAGATAGGTCACCGCTGGTGGAGCTAAGGCGAGAATGACGTGGCAACATCATTAGTGACTAATGATGGCACTAACTACCCCCAGAAACTAACAATGGGCCCCAACGATTGTAAATTAGCAATTAGGATAAATTGAAACCGTGTTAACTAGCTCTGACAGTAATGTGTGGACCCCTCACGTCAGTGTGACTTTGACCAGGTTAATTTGACATGCTGATCTCACCCTGACGTCATGCTGACATTATAATCTTTTCTGGAATTAATATAAATCAGAAAATGATTTATAAATTTTATAAAATATTCAAAACTTCTAAAAATCATAAAATTCAACCATAACTCCAATGAAAATAATTTATATGTCAAAAATTATAAGAAAAATGCAAGGAATGTGTTTGTGGCATTGTCATGATTGTTAGAACAACTTATCTCCTCTGTTTTGGATAAATCAAACAAATGACATTTAAATAACCACATATGAAGTTGAAATTTTAACCTTGGTTCAAACAAACTTCATTTAACGTAAATGTTATTAGCTCAATCAACAACATATTGCCATGTCATGATCATGCATCATAGTGTTAAATTTCTTTGACGTAAATGTTATTCTCTTTCTATTTGCCGGTGTTGTTCCCTCTCGGTAGGTGATGGTTCCAACATTGTGATCATTGACACTAATGAAGACCCATGGTTATCTTCAGAACTGTCAGGAAAGCAACCCCCTTGAGCATTCTAATACAATCATGCTCTCTCGCTCCTGCTCTCTTTTAAATTCATTAGGACAATAACGATTCAACTATTACTTGTTCTCAGTAGTTGAACCCATTCCTTTGCATGATCTCTCCTTGTCATAGTAAATAGTTGAAACCACTTAGCATGAGTAGCAACTGCTTGAGCCTTGCTGCTTACTCATCCATGCTTGTGTACTGTGCCTGCTATGCTTAGTGTCGTGTCAGGTCTAATCCATCTGGGCGATGAATCGGAATGGTTGAGAACATGTCCTGCTGTGTGAAAGCTAAGTATGGGAATCCGATTTGGTAAAGGTAGCAATGAGAGGCCATGTAGGAGTACATAGTGGGTTCTCTCATTGGGACCATCCTTAAGAACCGAGTTCTGTGTATGTTATCCAAGACAAGATACTACCAAACATTGGGATCCTTAATTGACTCTCTCCTCTTATTAATCGCCTTGATCTCTATCCAGGAGTTACAACTAGTTTCTGGTGTTTGTAGGATGGGTTGGCAGCCAGGCATAGCACTGACCGGAGGGGTAGGCTATGGCGCGGTATATGCACCAGTTGCCGGGTGTACCAAGCGTAGAACCATCCGTCGAGGTGGGCATGGGAACCTTGTACACATCGTTTGGAGCCTTAATGGAAACTTTGGCCGGACTTCCTTGCGTGTTCAGTCTCAAATAGGCGATAAACCTAGACTATGGTTTTGTGTGGTTAACGGTCGTGGCCGACGCCCACACCAGTGCTTCCCCTTGAAGGTTGCCGATATGCATGATGTGCATATGGTGATAAGTGGTGAGAGTGTGTGTGAAGAAGTATACCCCTGCAGGGTGAATTAATATGTTCGAATAGTCGCGTCCTTCGATATGGACTACTTGGATACTTATGTGGTACATAGAACACTTGAAATGGATACTCTAAAATACGCAAGATAAGTGTGAGTGCTATGGATGGCCTCCTCGTAGGGAGACAGGAGTGGATCCATAGTAGTGTATTGATATGGTGAATATCTCGACTCGTGTGGGCTATCCCACCTCAATTAAAGTAATCATTGTCGCAGTGCATGTTAGCCAAGAGTCAAAGATGGCTTGCCGCGATTAAACTCAACAATCCCTTCAATGATATTGATGCATATGTAGATAGTTTAGATGTAAGTCTTGCTGAGTACCTTTGTACTCACAATTGCTTAATTCATGTTTTCCACATGAGACATTAGTCTCACTATTGGTTCTACGCGATGTGTTCGATGTTCACCGGAATAGCTTGGGAATCCCAGACAGAGGTCTGGCTCCTTTGGTAGGGAAGTTGTATATTTCACACTCCTCCGGCCAGTTTTAGTAGACGTGTGTACTTAGACTTGTTGTGCTTCCGCTTGGTGCTTGTATGACTTGAGTGTTGGTTCATGTGACCCATGTTTCTAATATCACACTATGTTGACTCGTATGAGTCCTTAATAAATGCTTGAGTCATAGAGTTGTGTTGTCATGTCATGTTGTATCTACACATATCATGCATATTGTGTGTATGCTTTGAAATGCATTGTATGTGTGGGATTCGACACCTAGTTGTATGCCTACAGTAGCCTTATTTACGGGGAAATGCCTCTTTGTGCCCACTGAGCCTTGGTAGCTTGCTTCTGCTCCGGACACATTGATTGACCAACACATATCCTTATTTGCTGCCGTGTCTGTCCCCGCGGGGAAATGTCACGCGGTGTAATGGAGTCCATGTAGCTTGCTATGACTCGTCTACACACGTCGATGACCGACACCTGCATTGCTGGATTACATATGCCTATCCCTGTACGGTTGTGCCACTTGGTTCCAAAACTAGTCATGTCCTGCCAGGTTCTTTGACATCTGAATTCTAGCGACATAATCATATACGTGAGCCAAACGGCGCAAATGGTCCGACCAAGGTAAGGTGGCAGCCTTGTGTGAGGCTCCAAACCTAGATGATGTGTTACATGCTAGATCTGTATGGCTTAGGATCGGGGTCCGACAACATTTGTATGACAGCTTGAGTGCCTATAGGATTGCCAAGCCAAATTGGTTGATGTTGAGTCTAGTAATTCTTTAGTTATATAAGGGAATTAATTATGGAAGGGAACGTAAGGCTCTGTTTACTCCTTTCCTCGTGTCATTCTAATTATGAGCCACCATCTTCTTTACTCTACGGGGATTAAGAAAACTAGGCTTTCTTATCTATCTATGAAGATGATGAGTTACTAAGCTCGAGACTTATAGGAAAGTTGTTGTCTTTCTGGATGAGTGCCTCCATAAAAATTATGTGTTTTGTTGTCAGTTTTCATGCAGGTTGCCTCATATTTCATGCCCGTATAGCCATTATGTTGTCCGAGTTATCCAAGGATTAAAAACATCTGATGCAATTGCAAACTCCTTCCTGATGTTTCCGGTGTCTTTCGGGCCACACAAAGCACACTTATTTTTGTGTTGAGGTATTTGATTACATCGACGTATTTGTTGTAGGTGTTATGAAACCATTGGAAGTGTGTTATATCGACTAGAGGGGGGTGAATAGGTGACTTCTACAAATTCGTCACTCAGGAAATTCCTAGTGAGGCAAGTCCCCAGTCACGAACTAAGTGCAGCAGAATAAGTACTGAAACAGATGTGCAAAAACAACTATAGCTTAGTCGTTAGAGTGAAATGAAACGCTCAAGTTGCATAGGTCGCGTGATCAGGATAAGCAGGCGACGAGTAACTTAAGTGAAGACTTTGAGGTGAGGAATTAGAGAAAGTCTTCAGTCAAATTCTTCAAACAATAAAGATCAAAGTCGTCAACATAGAATTGAGGAAATGAAAGGGTTGAGGAATTAGAACCCATTGATCGAAGAAGACAGTGATTTGATGACCCAGTTTCAACTATTGTGACAGTCGTACGTCTAGTTTGGAGCGGCTTGGTATTTAACCCAAAGGACACACAATCCTTACCGTATTCTCCTTGAGCTAAGGACACATAGTCCTCGCCCAACACTCATGGTAAGTCTTTAGGGCTGAGTTCCAAACCATCACAAACTTGGACACCCGACGATCCACAGTTCACTTCTGGATGCTCTAGACCATGATGCCTAACCGTATGGAGGATGCACACTCTTTAAAGGTAACAAGCATCGGTTCCACACAGGAACAATCTCTTGAGTGCCGCTCAATCACTTTGGGGTTTGTGGGTTTTGGTTTCCGTGTTTGGGGTTTTTCCTCAGTGGTGATTTTCTCTCAAAGTCTTTGAGGATTGAGTTTCTCTCAAATGACAAGTGTCAGTTTCTCTCGTGGAGCAGCCAACCAACTAGTGGTTATGGGGGTGGCTATTTATAGCCGGGGAGCAATCCCGACATGAATTGACATTAATGCCCCAATGATATGAGCGTTAGGTGGATAAGGTTGGGGACAGCTTGCGCGCAACACAATAACGATCGGAATCTTTCAACTGTGAAAGGCCTCATGTCACTCATTTTCCTCACATGTACGTGTTCCGCACTATTGAGGACATAACTCCTCTGTTAGAGCACATTCCTGGGAGACCAGAAGATCTTCGTCTGTGTTACTGAAAAATTTGCTAAATTGTTGAAGTTTTCCAAAGGCTTCATTAGAAGGGTTTGAATGTGCAGGCTTTGAGATAACCATCACTTGGAAACATTTCCTTAGTTTTACCTCAACCCCTTTAACATTACGGTGGTCCTATGCCACAGAATACACAAAATGAAACTATGAAAACGGAAGTCTTTACGCTTCGGAGTCTTCACATCGATATCTTCACGGACGCACCAATTTCCTCACTTTCAAAGCCTTGAGAGGAAATAACAAAGTCTTCAACCGAATACATACATTTTTAGGGGTCGATATTCCTCGAATAAATCAAACTCCTCGGAAACTTATAAAGAATGTGTACACTCACAAACATATCAGGCTCCTAACCTATAAGTCTTCAATACACCAAAATCATTAAGGGGCACTAGATGCACTTACAATGTCCCCCTTTTTGGGTATTGATGACAAATAGGTTAAGTTCTTAACGGGGATAATAATATGAAGTGTAAGTCCAGAGTTTGAGGAATTTGAATGCAAGATATAGAGAGACTCCCCTTGAAGATGTGCATATTTGAGGAATTTGCTTTGGACTGCAAATGCACATTGAGGATTTATACCATGGAGATCTCCCCCTATATCTTGTAATCCATTCAAGCATTTGACAAATGACTTGAGGAAATTGAAATGCATGATGGAAAGTGGAGTCTCACGAATTTCAGCATGCATGCATTAATCATCATGAGGAATAAGCATGAAAGGAAAGCGGTTCAAAAGTGTTAGACCACCACCGGGCATAAATTTACAACTCATACAACCAAACATTCGAGAGGAACGAGAGTTGTAACTTAAAGAGAATATAGTTCAAAATCCCATAAACTGACAAAATAGACCCGTTTGAAGACTAACTTTGATTTCTCCCCCTTTGTCATCAAGTGACGAAAAGGGACGAAACTGAGGACTAACGCCCTTGTAGAACATCACTTATTTCATGGAGGAGGAGTGTTGACGTCGTTCGTCGCAGGAGTGTCGTCAAGGTCTTCCGCATCATCAGTTGTGTGTGTTGAAGAGAATGAGTTGGCCCCAGTTGAGGAACTGGAATCTTCTTGAACTTCTTCTTTGGAGGCCGTGACCAGCCGAAGTCTTGCTGGAACTCCATTTCAGTGAGTTCCTCAGGGGTCTTAAGGTGAGACAAAGTTGTGCATGTGTGGTCAAAGATATCATGAAGATAATAGTGATTTTTCTTCACGACATTCCAAGTCGCATTGAGGTCTTTTACAATGGCACCAAACTGATGCTTGACACATTTGTGGTTGTGATCAAATTTCCGAGGAAGACTTAGCAGGATCTCACGGCCAGTCATCACACACGGTATAGTTGAACTTGGTGCTTCATATGAGGCAGTTTTGTTATTGGTGGAGTATGACATTGCTTTGCAAAATTGGCCAGCAAGGGGGCGAGTTCCTTCATCGATCACAGATTTCCCTTTGCCTTCAATTTCGTCGAAAGAACTCTTGACGACTTCAATTGGAGGCAAGTAGTTGTGGTGATTGAGAATGCCAGTCTTGTAAGGAATTCCACACCTTTTCCTGATGAATCTCATGATCCATGGTGCATAAGGCTTCAGAACAAATGGTGACAGAGCAGAGTGGGACAAAGTCCTCATGTAGAAATCATGAAGGTTTATTGGGATTCCATGGATGATATTGAAAAGCAAATTCTTCATGATGCCCACAATCTCTTCATCATTTGAGTCATGGCCCCTGATTGGATAGAAGGTTTTGCCCAAGATGTGATACACTATCCTGGGCACATAGATCAATTCCTTTGTGAGGAATTTGGTTCTTGGCGGCTGACCAGGTGCCAAAGGCTTCATGAGAACTTGCATCAGACGATTTGGCAATTCAGGTTCGTCATAGATGCATCTGGCTCCTTCTGAGGTAAATGGGATTGGAAGAGCCCGAAGCAATTCAGTTGAACGTAATTTGAAGTGTGTATCTTGAGTCATCCAGTCCAGAACCCAAGTGGTGACATGTGAGACATCTCCTGAGATGTGGAGTGTAGCATAAAATTCAAGAATGATTTCTTCATTCCAGTCACAGATGTCAGCACAGAATTGCAGTAGTCCAGAATCGTGAAGGACTCGAAGAACTGGTTCGTAGCAATGAATTTCCTCCATATCCCCATGAAGAATTTGCATGTGAGGAAAAACCTTGTCCTTGTTGAAGATTACTGTGCTATAGTAGTCATCTGACTGAGGGTCCAGAATCTTCTGTGCCTGACCTGAGGAGATTCATAAGGACTGGGACTATGAAATAGTGATGTTCATCAAAGAATTGGGCCTTGTCAAACTTTGGCCTTTTTGTTCCTTTGAAGGGTTGAATACTCTTCGGTTGAAGATTTGGCTTGAAGCGGCCAACAAGTCTTTGAAGATTGTCAGTTTGAGGAATGATACGTCTCCGTCGTATCTACTTTTCCAAACTCTTTTGCCCTTGTTTTGGACTCTAATTTGCATGATTTGAATGGAACTAACCCGGACTGACGTTGTTTTCTGCAGAATTGTCATGGCGTTGTTTTTGTGCAGAAATAAAAGTTCTCGGAATGTCCTGAAAATTTTCGATAATTTTTCTGGAATAAAAGAAAAATACATGCGCAAAGATCCACCAGAGGGGGCGTGCTAGTGGGCCACAATCCCCTGGGCCGCGGCCAGCAACCTAAGCCCCGCCGTGAGGGCTTGTGGGTCCCACGTGGCACCACCACCCCCAAACTCAGCTCTATATCTCCCGTCTCGCCTAAAAAAAACAAAGAGAAGGTTTCATCGCGTTTTATGATACGGAGGCGCCGCCACCCCCTGTTCTTCATCTGGAGGGCAGATCTGGAGTCCGTTTGGGGCTCCACAGAGGGGAAACCGTCGCCATCATCATCATCAACCTTCCTTCATCGACAATTCCATGATGCTCTTCGTCGTTCGTGAGTAATCTCATCGTAGGCTTGATGGACGGTGATGAGTTGGATGAGATCTATCATGTAATCGAGTTAGTTTTGACGGGGATTGAGCCCTAGTATCCACTATGTTCTAGATTGAAGTTGCTACTACTTGGCGATGCTTAATGCTTGTCACTAGGGCCCGAGTGCCATGATTTCAGATCTGAACCTATTATGTTGTCGCCAATATATGTGTGTTTTAGATCCTATCTTGCAAGTTGTAGTCACCTACTACGTGTTATGACCCGGCAACCCCGGAGTGACAATTGCCGGAACCACTACCGGAGATGACCGTAGTATGAGGAGTTCATGTATTCAGCGCGTGTTAATGCGTTGGTCCGGTTCTTTATTAAAAGGATAACCTTAATATCCCGTAGTTTCCATTAGGACCCCGCTTCCATGGGAGGGATGGACAATAGATGTCATGCAAGTTCTTTTCCCTAAGCACGTATGACTACATACGAAATACATGCCTACATTAGATTGACGAACGGGGGACAGTTACGTATCTCTCCATGTTATAGCTATTACATGAGAATCACATCCGCAATACTCATCCATCACCGATCCATTGCCTACGAGTATTTTCCTACTGGTCCTTGCTATGTTACTTTGTCTAGGCTTGTCCCTTGCTACAAAAGGGATTGGGCCACTTTGCTACTACTGTTGCTACTGTTGTTACTCTGCTGCTACTGCTACTGCTGTTCCTTGCTACTTCGCTGTTACTTGTTGCAAGATCCTTTTCCGACACTATTGTCGGGGAAGAATAGTTACTCGCCCACGTGCAACTTACTGGCGCTATTGATACAACAGTTAGGAATAGTCTGCCGTCAACAGATCGCTTCTGGCACCGTTGCTATCATACTACTTTGCTACTGATACTTTGCTTGCAGACACTAATCTTTCAGGTGTGGTTCAATCTGACAAACTCAGCTGCTAATACTTGAGAATATTCTTTCGCTTCCCCTTTGGCGAACCAAAAAATTTGGGTTGAATACTCTAACCTCGAAAACTGTTGCGATCCCCTACACTTGTGGGTTAGCAAGACCTTTTTCTGGCGCCGTTGCCAGGGAGGCACAACTATATTATCTGACTCACTTGGGATTGACGTCTTCTGGTCACTATGAAGAATCCGAAAGATCCAAGAACTGAAATCTTGCGTTCCACTACGAGGACAAGTAAGGAACTGCCATCTAGCTCTGCACTTGATTCACCTTCAGTTATGAGTAAGTTTGCGACATCACCTCCTGCTAGAAATCTTGATATGTCGCATGTTCTTGATGATGCTACTTCTGCTGCCCATGATGCTTATGATGATGCTATGCTTGATACTATGCATGATGATGCTATGCTTGATACTATGCCTGATGATGCTATGCTTGATACTATGCCTGATGATGCTATGCTTGATACTATGCCTGATGATGCTATGCTCGATACTACCTTGCCACTAGGTGCCCTTGATGCACATATTGCTAGAGTTGCTGCTAGATGTGATGATACTTTTGAAACTGTTGATACTATTGAAGTAGAACCTGCTATTTTGCCTGCTAGAACTAGCTCTCCTATGCCCGAATTGCCTGATATGCCTGATACGCGTTATGTTATGGAAGGAGAGATAGCTAAGGACTTTCCTGCGTGTAAGGATAGCTATGATGTTGAGAAATTACTGTGCAAGTGGAAAGAAAAATCTCTAAACGCTAGGATGAAATACGACCCAAAGTTTGCCACTTCACCTATCTTTGTGACCCATAAGGGTTATGAATTCTCTGTCGACCCTAAGTTAATCACTCTGGTCGAATCTGATCCTTTTCACGGTTATGAGTCTGAAACGGTTGTAGCCCATCTTACCAAACTGCACGATATAGCCACCCTATTCACTAGTGAGGAAAAGATCTGCCACTACTACATGCTCAAGCTGTTTCCTTTCTTGCTAAAGGATGATGCTAAGACCTGGTTCACTTCTCTTGCTCCTGGTTGTGTGTGTAGCCCCCAGGATATGGTCTACTACTTCTCTGAAAAAATATTTCCCTGCCCATAAGAAGCAAGCTGCCTTGCAGGAAATATACAACTTTGCTCAAGCTGAAGAAGAGAGTCTCCCACAAGCTTGGGGAGGCTTATCCAGCTACTGAATGCTTTGCCTGATCACTCACTAGAGAAGAACGAAATACTTGATATCTTCTATCATGGACTTACCGATGCTTCCAAAGACCACCTAGATAGTTGTGCCGCTAGTGTTTTTGGGAACGAACCGTAGAACAAGCTGAGATTCTATTGAATAACATCTTGTGCAATGAGAATGCTTGGATTATTCCCGAACCACCTCCTAAGCCAACTCCGAAGAAAAGAGGTATTCTATTCCTCAGTCTCGAAGATATGCAAGAAGCCAAGAAATCTATGCGAGAGAAAGGCATTAAATCTGAAGATGTCAAAAATCTACCACCTATCGAAGAGATCCATGGTCTCGATAACCCGATACAGGTAGTAGAAGTAAATTCTCTGCGTAGGTTTGATGAGAGTGATATTCCTTTTCATCAACCTGCTAGCTTATGCCTGGATGATTTTGATAACTTCGTTGCCAAACAACAGAGTTTCAATGATTATGTTAGCAGACAATTGGAACAGAATGCTCGTATGCTTAGTCATTTAAGTGCTTGTGTGGACAGAAACGTCAATGATTTTAAACTTCTGAGTAAACATGCTTCTATGGTTACTACTCAGGTAGAACAAGTACTTAAAGCTCAGAATGACTTGCTCAAAGAGTTGAATGACAACTCCGTTAGAGTCGTTACTAGAGGTGGTAGAATGACCCAGGAATCTTTGTATCCTGAGGGTCATCCGAAGAGAATTGAACAAGATTCTCAAGGAGTTAGCACTGATGCACCTAGTCATCCTAGGAAGAAGAAGAAAGATGATAGGAACCTGCACGCTAGCAACCCTGTTGCTGCTACACCTGAGAGTCCAAACGATGTCTCTGTCTCTGATGCTGAAACACAATCTGGTGATGAACATGAGCCTAATGATAATATCAATATTGATGTTCATGATGATGCTCAACCTAGCAATGATAAGGATGTGGAGATTGAACCTAGTGTTGATCTTGATAACCCACAGCCTAAGAATAGAAGATATGATAAGAATGACTTCACTGCTAGGAAGCATGGTAAAGAAAGGGAGCCATGGGTTCAGAAACCTATGCCCTTTCCTCCCAAACCATCCAAGAAAAAGGATGATGAAGATTTTGAGCGCTTCGTTGAAATGATCAGACCTGTCTTTCTGCAAATGCGTTTGACAGATATGCTCAAAATGTCTCCGTATGCTAAGTATATGAAAGATATTGTGACTAATAAGAGGAGGATACCTGAGGTTGAGATTTCCACCATGCTTGCTAATTATACCTTCAAGGGTGGAACTCCTAAGAAACTAGGTGATCCCGGTGTGCCCACTATACCTTGCTCCATTAAAGACAACTACGTTAGAACTCCGTTATGTGACCTTGGAGCCGGTGTTAGTGTTATGCCTCTCTCTCTTTATCATAGACTTGAACTGGATAAATTGACACCCACTGAAATCTCTCTGCAAAAGGCCGACAAATCAACTGCTTTCCTTATCGGCATTTGCGAGGATGTGCCTATTGTGGTTGTGAACGTCACCATCTTAACAGACTTTGTTATCTTGGATATTCCCGAGGACGATGCCATGGTTTTCATCCTCGGAAGCCCCTTTTTAAACACCGCAGGGGCTGTTATAGATTGCAAGAAAGGCAATGTCACTTTTGATGTCAACGGTAATGAGCATATGGTGCACTTTCCGAAGAAACAATATCGAGTACATTGCATCAATGCTATCGAAAAAACTTCATCGATTCTTATTGGGAGCTTTGAATGCCCTATTCCTCGTGTCAAGATGAAGTATGATTTGCTTGTTGGGGAAATACACATCCCCATTGAGGTGACCTAGTGACTATTCGAAAATTCTCCGTCTTCTTTTGCGATTCAGAAAAGTTTTGTCGAGGGGATTTGATCAACCCCATTGACGGATTTCTTTCGATGACCATGAGATGGATGAATCAAGGAGTCACAAACCTCTGTTCCAAGCTTTCACTTTAGGTTGCTTAGAATAAAAGTGATAGATTTAGTTTAGTTTTCCCTGTTTTCTGTTTTAGCGTCCGGTAGAAAAGTACCCCGAAAATAAAAGTTCTCCGAACGTCCTGAAAATCAAGTATAACTTTTTCTGGAATTTTTGAAAAATTCTGAGACAAAGAGCTTGTCTGGGGGCTGCACCAGTGGGCCACAACCCCTTGTGGCGCGGGCACTCCCTAGCCGTGCCACCCAGGCTTGTGGGGCCCACAGGCAGCCCCTCCACTCATTCTTTCTCTCATCTGGTTCTCCTACCTCCAGAAAAAATCTTTTCGCAGCTCAAACCCGTGTTCTTGCTCCTCTTGCTGGGATTTTCGATCTCTTTGCTCAAATCACCATTCTCCGAACCGTTTTGGGGAAATTACTCCTTGGTAATTGACTCCTCCATTGGTCCAATTAGTTTTTTCTCTAGTGCCTTATTCTCCGCGTATTTTTGTTGCCTTGGTGACCATGTTCTTGAGCTTTGCATGCTAATTTTAGCTGGTCCCAAGTAGTTCTGATGCGTAATATGGCCTCTAGGCACTTGTGGGAGTAGTTGCTATGAGTTTGGTTGAGCCTTATTCAATTTTCCTTAGAGTAAGTAAAAATTTCAAAAAATTTCAGAGATAGAAAAGGGAATAGATGAGGAGGTTCTTAAGAGGCTCGTCAAGCCGTGACCCCAAGGATGAGGGGAGTGAGAAGAAGCCCAAGTATCTGGTCCCTCGAGTCGCAGAAGTTCGAGCGTGCGAGTGGCCAAGCGACGTGTTCTTACGCACCGCTAGAATTTATGAGGACTTTTATCACTTGGTGGAGAACGCAGGCCTTACCGCCTTCGTTGAAGATAAGTGTCGGCAATACCTCCTCCTCACTAAGATCTTTGTACAAAGCTTTAACTTCTATCCGAGAAAGAATCCTCCTATGGTTGAGTTTAAACTTTATGATATCCCCCAGCGCATGTCACTTGAGTATTTTTGCAACGTTTACAAATTGCCTTTTGTTGGGGATATTCATGAACCTCGTCCACGGGACTTGGAGGCTTTCATGGATACAATTGTTGTAGGAGAGGAGAGAGGAGTGTCTTGCGCTAGAGCTGCTAGCATTCATTTTCCCGTGTTTCGGTACTTCTCACTATTCGTGGGAAAATGTTTGATTCGCCGTGGGAAAGCTGGGTCACTTAGTTCGCCAGATCTTGCGGTCTTGCACGAAGCTCTTTATAACGATAAAACTTATAGCTTGGGAGCTATAGTAGCTCAACGGTTGAACACGAACCGTTCTAAGGGCATTGTCTATGGAGGTATCTATGCTACTCGTCTTGCTAGACACTTTGAGATACCTATTAGACTGGAGGAGGAAGAAGAGATTCTTCTTCCCGAGAGATATCTAGATTACGATAGCATGGTACGCCATGACTTTCTTGATAGAGATATAAATAGAAGGATGATTTTTAACCTGGTATTTATTCAGGGTACTCGTGAGACTATTACTTTGCCTGCTCCTTCTTTGTTCAATCTTCATGCAGGCAGGTACATTATTATGCCGTCGGACATCTACACATATTGGGGCCTAGCCCAACCACAGGTGCCCGTGCCCGAGCCGCCAGTCGAGTACCAGACGCTAGTTTATCAATGGGAGCCAGAGAAGCTCACATAGCAGTGGCATCCTCAGTCCACTCCGGAGTACCCCGGAGCTGGTTATTTCCCTCCTTGGGGGTAGACCAACTTAGGCCAAAAGCCTAAGCTTGGGGGAGTACGTGTTCTCACCGACTTTACATTTTTTGCTTATGCTTTCACTTTGTTCGTCGGTGTTCACACTTTGCCACTGTATCATGCATGCTAGTTTATTTTCCTTTTCTTGTTTTCTTTTCGTGTGTCTATCTAGTTTGAGAAAAAACCCAAAAAGATTTTGTTTTTCTTCTTTTGCTTGTCCGGAGCTTTCCCTTGTAGATAGTTTTCTTTTTGTTTGGGTCAAGGTAGAAGACCATGGTTACAATGTTTAGTGGCTCTTGCATGCATACCTGTTTAGCTTTCAAAGAGCCATATTACTTTGCCTTCTCCTTTGTGTTTGCCTGCAGATTCCAGCATAGTCCAATGCACGAGCACTCTTGTTATTGTTCACATCATTCGGTCGTGCAAGTGAAAGGCAATAATGACGATATATGATGAAGTGACTGAGCCTGGAAAAGCTTGTATGAACTCGATCTATTTTGTTCTTGTAAATATGACTAGCTCATCATGCCTGGTTCAGCTTTGTTGTGAGAGAAACATGTTTGCAATGACAACTTAGAGATCATAGTTGCTTATGCCATGCTTACTTAGCTAGGAGCTTATAATGGTTTGTCTTGGTTGCCAACATGAATGTTGAGATGACTATGATGTAGTATGATAGGATGGTATCCTCCTTTGAATGATTCAAGTGGCTTGACTTGGCGCATGTTCACGCATGTAGTTGAAACAAAATCAACATAGCCTCTATGATGTTCATGTTCATGGTGATTTATGTCCTATTCATGCTTGCACTCAATGTTAGTTAATCTCAATGCATTTTGATGACTGTTGTCGCTGTGTAGTTGGTCGCTTCCCAGTCTTTTGCTAGCCTTCACTTGTACTAAGCGGGAATAATGCTTGTGCATCCACTTCCATAAACCCAAAGTTGTTCCATATGTGTCCACTATAGCTACCTATGTGCGGTATCTACCTGCCGTTCCAAGTAAATTTGCATGTGCCACTCTCTAAATCTTCAAGAAATAATCTGTTTTGCATGACCGAACCGCTCATGTGGTGACAGGGGGCTATTGGTATCTTCCATGCTAGGCGTGTTATCCTCGATATGTGTTTATTCACTATCATTCACAACAAAGGGGCCGGTAATTGGAATTCCCAGTTCCATGCTCAAATCGAAAAGATAATTGCAAACAAAACTCCCCCAGGATTGATGTTGGTATGGACGGTACCCGAGGACTCGGCTAGCCGTGGAGTTTGATTGATTGGTGGTGGGGGAGTCAAAACTTTACTTTTCTGTTTGCGAACCGCCTATAGCATGTGTAGCGTGGAAGATGTTGAGAACTCTTAGTCATTGCGTTGACAATGAAAGCATGCCACCCAAAATTATTATCTCTGTTTTCAAAGCTTGAGCTCTGGCACCTCTGCAAATCAATGCTTCCCTCTGCGAAGGGCCTATATATTTATGTTCATGTTGAGTCATCCTCCTCTTACAAAAGCATCAATTAGAGAGCACCTCTGTCATTTTTATGCTTTGCTTTTAACTGTGTTGAGTATGACCGTGACTGGGTCTTCATTGCCTTGAATTACAAAGTTTAGTCAGCCCTTGGTCTTTGAAGGTGCTCTGCATTTATGTTTTGCGGTCTCAGAAAGAGCTAACAAGATACCATCTATTCGTACTGCTTCATGTTGTTTTGATTGAAGTGTTGACGTTTGAGACTTATTATTATTTGCTCGCTAGTTGATTATGTCGTTGATATGAGTCTACCGTCAGACCTAGATGTCATTTGATTATGTGGTTTGTTTGTGATCTTGCTGAAATTCTGGTTATGAGTTAGACATAGTTGCAACAACAAGATCAAACGGAGTTCATCAAAGTTTTTCTTTTGTCTCTTTCAGTTTCTCAACTGAATTTCTTGAGGACAAGCAATGCTTTAAGCTTGGGGGAGTTGATACATCTTCGTCGTATCTACTTTTCCGAACTCTTTCGCCCTTGTTTTGGACTCTAATTTGCATGATTTGAATGGACCTAACCCGGACTGACGCTGTTTTCAGCAGAATTGCCATGGTGTTGTTTTTGTGCAGAAATAAGAGTTCTCGGAATGTCCTAAAAATTTACGGAGAATTTTTTTGGAATAAAAGAAAAATACCCGCGCAAAGATCCATCGGAGGGGGTGTGCCAGTGGGCCACAAGCCCCTGGGCCGCGGCCACCCCCTAGTCCGCGCCGTGAGGGCTTGTGGGGCCCACGTGGCACCACCACCCCCAAACTCAGCTCTATATCTTTCGTCTCGCCCGAAAAAAAATCAGAGAGAAGGTTTCATCGCGTTTTACGATACGGAGGCGCCGCCACCCCCTGTTCTTCATCTGGAGGGCAGATCTGGAGTCCGTTCGGGGCTTCGAAGAGGGGAAATCGTCGCCATCGTCATCATCAACCTTCCTCCATCGACAATTCCATGATGCTCTTCATCGTTCGTGAGTAATCTCATCGTAGGGTTGCTGGATGGTGATGAGTTGGATGAGATCTATCATGTAATCGAGTTAGTTTTGACGGGGATTGATCCCTAGTATCCACTATGTTCTAGATTGATGTTGCTACAACTTGGCTATGCTTAATGCTTGTCACTAGGGCCCGAGTGCCATGATTTCAGATCTGAACCTATTATGTTGTCGCCAATATATGTGTGTTTTTGATCCTATCTTGCAAGTTGTAGTCTCCTACTATGTGTTATGACCCGACAACCCCGGACTGACAATAGCCGAAACACCCCCAGAGATGACCATAGTATGAGGAGTTCATGTATTCACCGCGTGCTAATGCGTTGGTCCAGTTCTTTATTAAAAGGAGAACCTTAATATCCCGTAGTTTCCATTAGGACCTCGCTGCCACGGGAGGGATAGACAATATAGATGTTATGCAAGTTTTTTCCCTAAGCATGTATGACTACATATGGAATACATGCCTACATTAGATTGACGAACGGGAGCTAGTTACATATCTCTCCGTGTTATAGCTGTTACATGATGAATCACATCCGCAATACTCATCCATCACCGATCCACTGCCTACGAGTCTTTTACTACTGGCCCTTGCTACGTTACTTTGTCTAGGCGTGTCCCTTGCTACAAAAAGTATTGGGCCACTTTGCTACTACTGTATCTAGTGCTGTTACTCTGCTGCTACTGCGACTGTTGTTCCTTGCTACTTCGTTGTTACTTGTTGCAAGATCCTTTTCCGACACTGTTGTCGGGGCAGAATAGTTACTCGCCCATGTGCAACTTACTGGCGCCATTGATACAACAATTAGGAATAGTCTGCCGTCAACAGATCGTTTCTGGCACCGTTGCTATCATACTACTTTGCTACTGATACTTTGCTTGCAGACACTAACCTGTCAGGTGTGGTTGAATCTGACAAACTCAGCTCCTAATACTTGAGAATATTCTTTCGCCTCCCCTTTGGCGAACCAAAAAATTTGGGTTGAATACTCTACCCTCGAAAACTGTTGCGATCCCCTACACTTGTGGGTTATCAAGAAGGAATTGCAGCCACGAAAACTGCAGACCGAGGATTATCAACATGAGGTTCACAGGCATTGTCTTCAATCTGAGGAACATGTTCTTCAGCGGCACTTTTCTTAGTTTGAGGAATATGCTTTGCAGATTCATCAAGTTCTGGAGCAGCAATTTCCTCATTTGAGATTTGATTAGCAGTGTCTTCAGCTGATGTGGCTGATTCAGTTTCCGGGATAGACTTCACCGGAGTGCTCTTTTCTTCAGACCCTTTCTGAATTTTAGTTGCTGCAGGGGACTCATGCACTTGAGGAATTGGAGTGGCCAATGGTGAGTTGGGATGAGTGTTCTCCCATAATTCATCATGTATCACCGGTTTTGTACTGCCAATGTCCACGTCTTCATCCTTTTCTTCATCATCCACATTAGTGTTCTGTTGTGGTGGAGGAGTTGAAGCTTGAGGACTTGAAGGATTTGGATCAGCTTCAATTTCCTCATCAATTGGTGTGGAAGCAGTAGAGCGACTGTCTTCCATTTCTTCATCCCTTTCTTGGATGACATGCTCAGCACCAAATGGCACCATCATATAGGCAGGTGCAACATTGATAGGGGTGGCATCAATTGGAGTAGTTGAGGAAGTTTTCAAAGTCCTCAAGGGTTTTGCTTCTGTGGACTCTAAGCTTGTTGTGGCTTTTCTCTTGTTGGCTGCTTCCTTTTCAGCAACCTTGGTTTTCTTCACTTTTGTTGTAGAAGGAAGCTTTACTTTCTTCACTTGTGAAGATTATGGAGCAGGAGGGGCATTTTCATCACACACGGTTGATGCAGTCGTCCTGGCTTGGACAGTTTCTTCAGTCACAACAATTTCTTCAGCTGCCCTGGCAGGCTTGTCAGTTGGAGGAAGTTCATCACCAGAGTCGTCAGTTAGCTCAAGTATGTACTGTGCCTGAAGAGTTTTAGGTTGCGTCTTGTCTGCAATGCTCTGGTTATGTTTCGTGATAACTTTGTTGGCAACATTGATGAATCTGACCTTTGCGCCCTTCGAGTCAGCATTTAAGCTTTTGTATTCTTCACTGAGGTTTTTGATCTCAATTTGAGCTTTGAGGATCTGGTCAGGGGACATAGCCAGAATTTTATTCTTCAGAAAGTTCTCTTTATGAGCCTGAGCCTTTTTGGCTTGCTTAGCTTTTTGTACCTTCCACTTTTCTTCATTGATAAAGGTTGTCCGGGTGGAAGCTTCAAGTCATCAATTGGCATTTGAGGATTATCATACCAGATGTGTATGAAGTCCAATATCACCTTTGGATCCATCATGAGGGGAATGGTGGTACCTTTGGCTTGTGCGACCCTTTCTTGTTTGTTTCTTATGATTGCTTCAAGTGTTTCATCATCAGTTTCATCTTCATCCGCTCATGCAGAGGGAACATTTAGGACTTTCCCAGGGCTGGGCCGTTTTCCTCACCGAGGAGTCATTTTCTTCTTCATATTTGCATAGGAAGAAGTGTGTACAGATCCTGAAGCACAAGGCCGCGAGGGATGTTGCGTGGTCGTCAGCTTCAATGGCAGTGAAGACTCTGTGGCAGTAGTTGAGGACTTTGCTGCCACCGTAGTTGTTGTTTGAGGATTTTTCACTGAAGGTTGAGCAGTTGAGGACTTTGGCTTGACAGCAGATTTCTTCGAAAGGCTTCATTTTGGAGCAATCTCAGTGCCATGGGCCTCAGTAGCACAGGAGGAGGCAGCATGAGCTACAATAGCAGAATCCTCATTGAATTTCTTCACAGCCTAGTGTGCAATTTTCTGCAATTTGGCATTGTGCTTGGCATATTCTTCAGGAAAGTCATGAATGGTTGCAAGGCTTGTTGGATCAGCAACTCGTTGATTGCCCAGACGAGCCCTTTTCCATGGAGGCTTCAAGGCGAATTTCTTCATGTATTTGGGAGTCACATACGTATACTCCCTTGATTCTTTCGCCCATCTCCTCTCAATTTTCTGCAAGAGCGTCTTACGCTTCCCCTTTGTTTCCTTTCCATAAGCAGCTTCTTTAGGTGTGTAATATTCATCATAAATGACATGAGGAATCTCAAAAGCAGTGTTGAGTTATGACTTCTTTCCACCCTTCTGTTTCTTGTCATCAACCATTTTATTCACTTGAGGAATATGAACTTTTGAGGACTCTCAAGAGGTATGCAAATTTTCTTCAAGAAACGCCGCAAATGAGTTAAGTTGATGAGAACCTAGGTATTCATCAACTCACATTTTGTACGTGTGAACATAGTATAGGTGCCAAGAATTTGGAGAGGTCATATGCGTTCTCAGAAGATTTTCAAAAATGAATCAAGTTGAGGAAATTGACCTATACTATTTTGAGGAATTTCGTTAAGTGTCCTTGACTTGGGTTCGAGAGTTGTGCAGATCCAAAAAGTTGTGCAGATCCAAAAATTTACAAAATTGAGGAATCTCTTGAGAATTGAGTGACTTAGTGAAATTTTTCAAGTGTTCTAAGGCATGGAAGTGTTCATATGATGAATTTGCTGAGGAATAACAATTTTCACAAATTTAATGGAAAAGTAAGGATAAACAGGGGCACTAAAATTAGATTTTAATTACTCTGGACGAAGAACATGAAGAACACGCGAACTGCAGAAGGTGAAAATGGAAGCTCGTCGGTCTAGATCTTCAGCGCCCTAACTCGATGGCTGAAGACAACTATGGTGACAGTGGAGGAAGAAGACCTGCAACTGGCGTGAGTACGATGTCGATGAGGTCGAGGCAACGAAGCTTTTCCTCACCGACGGCGATGATTTCCAGCGGCGGCACTAGATGTGGCTACGAGTGTTAAGAAGTGGGAGGGAGAGGAAGAAATGACCCGGGGAGTAAGAGTGGGGGTATTTATAGCCCAGGTGAGAAACCGTCCGGTCTGAAAGTTTCGGATCAGAAGACCCCTAGCCCTTCCTCTCCGCTTGAGACATGGCACCCACATATTAAGCGGTGGAGTTAGTGGAGGACGTGCTTATCCAATCGTGGGTAGTGGGTGCGGTTTGAGCGGCAACTTGTATAAAATATTTGAATTAAATTTTTGAGGACTTTGTTCGCAAATTCTTCAACTGACAAGGATGCGGTGAAGACTTTTAACGAGTTTCAAATGGAACACATATGAAGAATTTTAGAACAGACTAGGTTGAACTTAGCATAGAGGGGGATAGTGTCCGATCACATTCACTTAGAAGAAAACATCGCATGAAGACTTAGCAATAAGTGAATGATGTTGAGGAATTTCAAAGCTCATAACTTAGTATATAGTCAATGAAGAACATAACCAAAATATTTGAAGAATTTGAACTTTTGAGGAGTTTGGAATCTTTAGGATTTTGAAAAATTTAAGACTTAGAAGATTTGAAGAATTTGCAAAAATCTCAACTTTGAAGAATTTCAAATTGGGTGGTGGCGTGACCCACTTTATAAGAATGATGCGTTCACACACCGCGTACAATTGTAGTAGGGTCCTGAGAATCAAATTCTTCATTAATTTCTTCACACTTAGAGTGTTATTCTTCATTGATTGAAGAAAAACGTTACTTTGTGTGTTGCACATCTACGTCATCATTTTTGCATAAATTTTAGGATGTGTGCCCTTTTCACAGTACATTCGAAGATTCTAAGATATTTATCTCACCATGCAACTTGCAAAATATATTTTCATCCAAGGGCTTAGTGAAGATATCCGCTAGCTGGCCTTTAGTCTTCACGTGGTTCATGACGATGTTGCCCTTGAGTACGTGATCACGAAGAAAATGATGACGAATCTGTATGTGCTTGGTCTTCGATTGTTGTACTAGGTTGTATGCAATCTTGATTGCACTCTGATTGTCACAGTAGAGTAGCACATTCTTCATGTTAATGTCGTAGTCCTTGAGGGTTTGCTTCATCCACAACACTTGAGCACAACAAGAACTAGCAACAATGTACTCAGCTTAAGAAGTGTAAAGTAACACGCAGTTCTGCTTCTTTGAGGACCAACAGATAAGGATCGTCCAAGGAAATGGCAAGTGCCATATGTTGACTTGCGATCCACTCGGTCACCAACATAACGAGAATCAGAATATCCAACGAGGCAAAGATTTGAGCCCTTGGGGTACCATAATCCAAGCGTTGGTGTGTGACATAGATATCAAAGAATATGTTTCACAACCTTATGGTGTGATCCCTTCGGTTTTGCTTGGAAACAGGCACACATGTACACACTAAGCATAATGTCTGGCTTAGATGCACATAGGTACAATAAAGATACAATCATAGAGCGATATATGTGTTGATCGAAATCTATAATATTTTCGTCAGTACAGAAATGGCCATTGGTAGGCATGGGAATTTTGACGCATTTGCATTCATTCATGCCGAATTTCTTCAAGACATCCTTGAGGTATTTGTCTTGAGAAATGAAGATATCGTTGTGTTGTTGACGAATTTTAAGCCCTAGGAAGAATTTCAGCTCCCCCATCATGGACATTTAATATTCTTCACGCATCATGTAGGCGAATTCGTCACTGTAATGTTTGTCAGTACAACCAAAGATGATATCGTCCACATATATCTGGCATACAAACAGTTCATTATCATAAGATTTTGTGAAAAGAGTGGGATCGAGTGAACCGGGTTTGAAGCCTTTCTTCACTAGGAATTCCTTCAATGTATCATACGATGCCTGAGGGGCTTGCATGAGGCCATAGAGTGATTTGTTGATACTAAAGACTTTGTGAGGATGCTTCGGGTCTTCAAAACCTGGGGGCTGAGCAACATATAGTTCTTCCTCAAGCTTACCATTGAGTAATGCAATTTTCACATCCATTTGATGTAGTGTAATATTGTGATGATTAGCATAAACAAGCAATATACGACTAGCTTCAAGTCTAGCAAAAAATGCTGAAGTTTCATCAATGTCAATTCCGTCAACCTATGTGTAGCTCGGGGCTACAAGTCGTGCCTTGTTCCTCACTACCTGACCCTCCTCCTCATGCTTGTTTCGGTAGATCCACTTGGTACTGATGACATTGCGCTTGCAAGGATCAGGCCGTTTGACGAGTTCCCAAACGTTGTTCAGCTTGAATTGATGAAGTTCATCTTGCATAGCTTGAATCCACTCAGGTTGCATGAAGGCTTCATCAACTTTTGAGGGTTCTGTGATAAACACAAAGGAAGAATGCCACAAAAGCAAATAAAATGAGAAGCTTTCGAGCGAGTGAGGGGACCTAGCGCATTGATGTCATCGAGGATTTTGTCAATTTCCACTGCATTTGCAATCCTCGGATGCGGGGGTTGAAGACTTTCCTTAGTTTGAGGAATTTGATCTCGAGAAATTTCCTCAGGTGCACTAGCTTGAATTTCTTCATTATTTGGGACGACTTCTTCAACATGAGATCGTTTCTGAGTAGGAATGATATGTTTATTTGCCTTGAGCTTAATAGCTTCCTAAGGAGTCAATTTATCTGGCACAGGAGGCAAGTCCTCTATTTGCGAGCCATTAGTTTCATCGAACCACACATCTACAGTTTCAACAACCTTGTTGTGGTAGTTGTTGAAGACTCTGCACGTGTGCGAGTCCTTTCCTTAACTGAGCATAAAACTCCCATGTGCTTTCGGTGCAAACTTTGAACTATGGTGAGGATCTCTAATCCAGCATCTTGCACTGAAGACATTGAAATAACTTGCATTGGGTTTCTTGTCAGTGAGGAGTTCATATGAAGTCTTCTTGAGGAATTTTTTAAGATATACCTTGTTGATGATGTGGCAGGCAGTATTAATTGCCTCAGGCCAGAAGCGACGAGGAGTCTGATATTCTTCAAGCATAGTCCATGCCATCTCAACCAGAGTCCAGTTCTTGCGCTCGATGACGCCATTCTGTTGAGGAGGTTAAGGAGCAGACAATTTGTGAGTAATACCAAGTTCATCAAGATACTCGTCAAGGCATGTATTCTTGAATTCTGTCCCATTGTCACTCCTAATGTGTTTGATCTTGACGCCGAAGTTCATCCACGCCCTTGAGGAAAATCGTTTGAAGACTTTCTGCACTTGAGTTTTGTAAAGAATAATATGCACCCAAGTATAATGGGAATAGTCATCTACGATGACAAAGCCATATAGAGATGTTGCATTGGTTAGAGTAGCATAATGAGTAGGTCAAAGAGATCCATGTGAAGCAATTCAAAAGGACGAGTAGTAGCCATGATAGTTTTCGAGGGGTGCTTGGATCTGGTCATCTTCCTAGACTCACAAGCCCAGCAGAGATGATCCTTGAGGAATTTGACTGTTTTGATGCCAATTACATGCTTCTTCTTCGCCAGTGTGTGCAAATTGTCATGCACGCACGACCAAGTCACCGATGCCATAGACAACCCTCTGAGGCTTTTGCAAGAAGACACATGGATGGCTTAGGACGTGTAGAGAAAAGAACAATGTACTAGTCTCCTCTCCTAAAGCCTTCGAAGACTTTGGATTTGTCAGATTCCATGATGACTACACATCTATATTTTCCAAAGATGACAATCATATCAAGATCACGAAGCATTGAGACTGGCATGGGGTTAAACCCAAGGGATTCGATAAGCATGACTTCGTCCATGTGTCAGTCCTCAGAAATAGCCACCTTACCAAGTCACAATACCTTGCTTTTACCTTTGTTAGGGTAGGTGATATTCTTTAGTGGTGATGGAGTCAGTGGGATATTCATCAATAGGCTTTTGTCACTAGTCATGTGATTTGTACACCGTCAAGAACCCACTCTATGGTTTTGGGTTTGTCATCCTACAGATGAATTAGTGTTGCTTACTACCCCATATGCTTCAGAGTGAAGAATATGATATCAAATTCATCAGACTTGAATTTCATCACATAAAGTATATTTTATACATAATAAGGACGAGTGAAATGATAGGTCATTTCATTAGGATTAGCTTGCGTCCTATCAAGCAATTTCCTCACGTCACCAGCAAATTCTTCACATGATGACTTTCATCTGGTGACCTGAACTGCAGAAGTGATTAGTTTGATTTATTCACCACCAACATCTGAAGGGGTGGTAAAGAGTTAATCATCCAACGAGCACCATATGAGAATTGAGGCATTGAAGCTAATACACTTCGTTTCACTGGAGGGGGTTAGACTACTCAAATGAATAGGTAGAGGAATTCTTTGAGGACTTATGAACATAGTAATTTGAGGAATAATGCACATATTCACGTCTCTTGCAGTTTCCCTCCATATCAGAAGCATTAGTGGGAGTACGAGCATAGTTTTGACCATATGAGGAGTTTGATCCTCGTGAAGACTTTGGTCCACTTGAGGAATTTGATTTGGGGTTCCTGTTCCTCACACATGGTGTCATGAGGACATTCACCTCAAGATTTTCCAAGCTGCTTTGGGGAACCCAGATTTTCGTCAAGGGTGGTCCATTCCTGCACTTAGTTCCAACATATCTATCAAATACTTCACCAACCTGATTTTTGAACAGTTTATAGTTTGAGTCATGTGACTCATGAGACGAATATGACATTTCACATGGAGATCCTGTTAGAGTAGATGGATCAACAGGAGGTCCTTTTGCAGCAACCCATGACGTTTTGGGATACTACTCAGGTTTCCAGTATGACCCATCAACGTTCAACTTCCTCTCAAAGGAATGCCTTTTTTCCTATGGTTTTTATTCAGAATCTTGTTTTTGATCACATTGCAATGGGTTTGATGCCCTTTAAGACTTTTGTATATGCATGTCACATACTATTCCTTCAACCCTGAATTTTTGTTAGTGACATTTGTGGTTTCCTCAGGTGAGCAATTTGCTACCACAGATACAGTTGAAGAATTTGTAGCAATAGAAGCATTTGAGTTTTCAGGTGAAGAATTAGCAGGTTCACGTTCGATGCATTTCAAACATGATGGAATGAATTCTTCCTAAGAGGTACTCATCTGTTGAGCAAGCGAAGAATCATTTTCAATTCGAAGATCATCATGAGAAATTCTTAGTTTCTCAAGATCTTTCTTTATTTGAAGAAATTCATAAGAAATCTTCTCATGATCAGCCAAGAGTGTGCCATAACGTTATTGAAGACTATCAAACCTAGACTGAAGACTTTGAACATCATAAGTGAGGGTTTGAGTCCGATTCATTTCCTCACTCAATAGGTCATCGCTTTTTTCTAGTACTTTTTGAAGCTTTTCAATAGTCCTTTGTTTCTTAGTGGCAATATTAGAAAGTTTATAGTAATCAGGTTTTTTATATTCATCAGGGTCACAGTCACTAGAGACAGAAGAAGAAGTGTGGCATGGTACCTTTGAGCATTTTGTCATGAAGCAATAGGTGGGAGCAAAGTCGTCGTCGCAGTCATCAGTGTTGTTCACGTTATCATTTTCTTCGAGGTCGAAGATGGACTTGCTGACGAATATAGTAGCAAGGGCTAGGCTTGACACACGATACTCTGACTCCACTTCTGAGCCTTCCTCTTCATCACATTCTTCAGATTCTTCCTAAGAATCCATTTCTTTGCCAATAAGTGTGTGACCCTTTCTGAAGCTGGTCTTCTTGTGCAATGAGGACTTTGAAGATTTCTTCTTTTTCTTCGAGTTGTCACAACTGTCATCCTTGTACTTCTTCTTCTTTGATTCATTTACCCAACAAGAACATGCAGCAATATAGTGACCAGATTTCTTGCATTTATGGCAGGTTCTTTTCTTGTAGTCCTCAGATGAAGATTATGATTTCCTCATATTTCTCCTTGAATACTTTCCAAAACTGGTCTCACCTTGAGAACTTCTGGAATTTCCTCACGAGCATAGCAAGTTCCTGACCAAGTTCTTCACGATGACCAAGACTGCAACCAGGGTCTTGTTCTTCAGATGAGGAAACAACCTTTGCCTTCAGCGCACGAGGTCTTGTATAGGTTGGTCCATAAAGGTCTCTCTTCTCAGCTTGTTGGAATTCGTGAGTATTGAGTCTCTCAAGTATATCAGCATGATCAAATAGCTTGTAGTCTCTTCATTCTTGAATCATCAGTATTAGTGTATCGAATGAACAATCAAGAGATCATAGCAGTTTGTTCACCACTTCGTGGTCAGCGATGTCTCTGGCTCCAAGGGTCTGAAGCTCATTGGAGATGTCAGTGAGGCGATCGATGGTTTCTTGGCGTCTTTCATTATCAAGTCTCTTGAAATGGTTGAAGAGATTGTGAAGAACATCAACACGAGAGTCACGTTGTGTGGATACTCCTTAATTGACATTGGATAGCCTTATCCAGATAAGCTTTGTAGAGCCCAAAGCACTGACTCTGCCATACCGACCTTTGCTTAGGTGGCCACAGATGATTTTCTTCGCTTGAGAGTCGAGTTGCTTGAATATCTTCACATCAGTGATACTGATAGTTGTAGTGACACAGGGAACACTATTTTCCACAACATACCAGAGATCGTTGTCAATTGCTTCAAGGTGCATGCCCATCTTGTTCTTCCAGTAGGGGAAATCCTTTCCTTCAAAGGTAGGACAACCCGCAGTAACCTTAATCATACCCGCGGTCGACATAACTAAAACTCCAAGTGGTTAAACCAAAATCACACAGAACAAGGGAGTACCTTGCTCTGATACCAATTTAAAGTGCGTTATATCGACTAGAGGGGGTGAATAGGCGATTTTTACAAATTCGTCATTGAGGAAATTCCTAGTGAGGAAAGTCATCAGTCACGAATTGAGTGCGGCGGAATAAGTACTCAAATAAATGTGCAAAAACAAATATAGCTTAGTCGTCAGAGTGAAATGAAACGTTCAGGTTGCACTGGTCACGTGATCAGGATAAGCAGGTGACGAATAACTTAAGTGAAGAATTTGAGGTGAGGAATTAGAGAAAGTCTTCAGTCAAATTCTTCAAATAGTAAAGATCAAAGTCGTCAACATACAATTAAGGAAATGAAAGGGTTGAGGAATTATAACTCAATGCTCGATGAAGACAGTAATTTGATGACCCAGTTCCAACTACTATGACAGTCGTACGTCTGGTTTGGAGTGGCTTGGTATTTAAACCAAAGGACACACAGTCCTAGAACACACAGTCCTTACCGTATTCTCCTTGAGCTAAGGACACACAGTCCTCGCCCAACACTCATGGTAAGTCTTAAGGGCAGACTTCCAAACCCTCACAAACTTGGTCACCCGACGACCCAAAATTCACTACTGGATTCTCTAGACCATGACGCCTAACCATCTGGAGGATGCGCAATCCTCGAAGGTAACAAGCGTCGGTTCCACAAAGGAATAGACTCTTCAGTGATGCTCAATTACTTTGGGGTTTTGGGGTTTTGGTTTGGATGTTTGGGAATTTTCCTCACTGATGACTTTCTCTCAAAGTCTTCGAAGATTGGGTTGGTCTCGAATGACAAGTGTCAGTTTCTCTTGCGGAGCAACCAACCAATTAGTGGTTACGTGGGGTGGCTATTTATAGTTGATACGTCTCAAATGTATCGACTTTTCCAAACACTTTTGCTATTGTTTTGACCTCATTCTTGCATGATTTGAACGAAACTAACCCGGACTGACACTGCTTTTAGCAGAGCTGCCTTTATGGTTTTCTTGTGTGCAGGAAAATGGATTTTTAGGCGTCCCAGAAAATTCCAATAAAAATAGAGAAAATAGACGCACCAGGAGGAACCCTTGACCAGAAGATGGGCCAGAGGAGGGCCACCAGGCCTCCAGGCAACCTGGTGGCGCAGCTTGGCCCCTGGCCGCGCAGGGAGGCCGCCTGGGTGGGGGACACCTCCTTTGGTTCCCTACCTTGGCTCCTATTTTTACCCGTGATGGATAAATTCTAGAATAGAAGTCGTTTCACCAATTGTCAACGCGGAGCCGCCGCCACCCTCTGTTCTTCTCCGGGAGAGGTAATCTGGAGGCTGCCTTGGCCTTCGGAGAGGGGAAATCGTCACCATCGTCATCACCATCGCCACTCCATCACCCTTCCATGGCTTCCCCTTTCATGTGTGAGTAATTCCCTGCTGCAGGCGAAGGGGATGGTAGGGATTGGATGAGTTAGATCATGTAATAGTTTGTCACATTCTTGGGGGCATGTTGCTTATCATCTACTATGGTGTTTATCATCTTTGCTACTACTTGTTGCTCTTAATGCTTGTCACTTTGGGCCCGAGTGCCATCATTTCAAATCTGAATGCCCTATGTTTTCATGAATATATTTCTGTTCTTGATCATATCTATGAGTAGTATGCACCTATTATAGTAGACTATAGTTTGAGGATTCCATGTATCCATTGATTGTTAATGCTTTGTTCCGGTGCTCTTTTACACGAGCACCTTAATCTCCATAAGTTCCTTTTGGCCCCATTGGTAGCGGGATGGTAGGACAAAAGATGTTGTGCAAGTTCTTATTGCAAGCACGCACGACTACCTTGGGATACATGCCTAATGTTTGATATTTGCCTAGATGATCATTCCTTTTTTGTGTGCCTTGCCCCAAGTTAAATACATGATATCTCTCATCCATGACCAACCATCCATCTCCGTAGCCTATAGTGTTTTAATCCTGCTAGTTAGAAGTTGCTTTACTTTTGTTGTTTTACTTTTGTTGCTTTGCCACCATTATTTTCGTTGCCACCATCACTTCCATAGCCCCGTTGCTACTAATATTTCGTTGCCAAGAAAGTATCTTTCAGGTGCGGTTGAATTCACAACTCAACTGTTAAAGCTTATAAATATTCTTTGTCTCCCCTTGTGTCGAATCAATAAATTGGGTTATCTTACCCGCGAAGACTGTTGCGGTCCCCTATACTTATGGGTTATCAAGACTATTTTCTGGCGCCGTTGCCAGGGAACATAGCTTTATTTTCTAGTCTACTTGGAGTTATTTTGTTTGCTGTAATTTATGTGCTATGGGTAAGAAAGGAGACCCTGAGATTCTGATTTTACCATCCACTACAAGAAAAGGTACTGTTCTTAGCACTAGTGCTACGTTTGATTCACCATCCATTATGAGTAAGTTTGCTTCACCACCACCACATGCTGCCTCTACCGAGTCCGTCACTATGTTTGATACTTTCGATGATGCTTCTACTACTCTTTATGAGACTGGTTTACTTGGTTATTTTATTGAGTCTCAGATTGCAAAGGCTGCGAAGCAGTTTGGAATTGAAATTCCTGTTGCACGCTACCCCATTGGTAGATCCTTTCATTACCCAGACTTCAGTGGTCTCAAGGAAAGAATTGTTGCTGATGATTATATTGAACTTGATTATGATTTATGCAGGAAGCTTACAGAGTGTGTTGATTCTGACCCTGCTGCTGTTAAGAAGCTGCTTGAAAAGCATTCTATGAAGAACAAATTTACTCCTGATCCTAAATTTGCTTCATATCCTATTTGCATTGAGGATGCTGATTTTGATTTATCTGTAGATCTTTCACTTATATCCATAGTTGAAGCTGACCCCTTTTATGGCAGAGAAAATGACGACGCTATTGGGCACGTTACCAAACTCACTGAGTTGGGTGGCTCATTCACTACAGAGGAAAAGAAGAGAAATTATTATGTTACTAAGCTACTTCCTTTCTCTTTGAAGGGAGATGCTAAAGCATGGTATGATGCATTACCATGTGGTTCCATTAAGAGTCCTCAAGATTTAGCTCAATCTTTTGTTGCTAAATATTTTCCTGCTCATAAGCAACATCCTCCTTTACAAAGAATATATAACTTTAAACAGTTGCAGGATGAGCACCTCCCTAAAGCTTGGGGGAGGTATTGCACTTTACTCAAGGCTAGACCGGGACATGGAGTACCTAAGAATGAATTGCTTGTTATATTTTATGCTAGTCTAACCGATGAATCTAGAACCTATCTGGATAGTTGTGCTAGTTGTGTTTTCAGGGAAAGAACACCGGACGATGCTGAAGAACAAATGGGCAAGATAGCTAAGAATCAGGATGATTGGTCCGTTCCTGAACCACCTCCACCACCAAAGAAGAGGGGTATGCTTTTTTTGAGCCCCAAGTTATGCAAGAAGCCAAGAAGTTTATTAAAGAGAGAGGTATTAAAGTTGAAGATGTGAAGAATCTACCTCCTGTTGAGAAATTATGTGAGCCCACCACTCACCCACCTATGGTAGAGGTACACTCTCTTTTTAGAATTCAATGCAAGTGACATCCCTCATGGTAAGCCCCTTGATCAATGTTTAGATGAGCTTGAAAATTTCATTGTCAAGCAAAGTCACTTTAATGATAGGATTCAAAGCCAATTGCATGATAATTCCCTTGCTATCAAAATTTTACTTGATGTTTTAAGTAGAACTCTTAATGATGTTAAAGGTCTAGTTAAGCATATTCATATGGTTCAAACTCAGCTTGAAAAAATTTCTAATGTGCAAAAAGATTTGCTTGCTAACAATGCCAAACAAGTTGATACACATGCATATGGTATAAAGACCCGAGGTGGTACACACACCCAGGACCCTCTCTATTCGGAGGGGCATCCAAAGAGGATCGAGCAAGATTCTCAATTGCAGGAACAAAGAGTTGTCAGCTTCCCGAAGAAGAAGAAGAAGAAGAAGAAGAAGAAACAGAAGGAAGCTCACAACTCCAATGATCCCATAATTGATGAAGAACCTATTGTTGATCCTAATAGTATATCTATTTCCAATGCTGAAACTGAAGATGGTGCTGAACCTGATAAAGATAATGAGAAGAATGATCCTCCTGAAGTACAAGAAGAACAAGCACCCGACAAGCGCAAGAGATATACTAGAGAAGACTTTGTTGCAAGAAGACATGGGAAGGAAATAGAACCATGGGTACAAAAATCAATGCCCTTCCAAGGTAAGTCTTTCAAAACCAAAGAAGAAGAGCATTACAATAAATTTTGTGAATGGATGAAACCTCTTTTTTTCAAATTCCTTTGACTGATGCTATTAAGTTGCCTCCGTACTCGAGGTATATGAAAGATATTGTTACTAATAAAAGAAAAGTTCCTAATGAGGCAATATCTACTATGCTTGCTAATTACTCTTTCAGTGGTAAGATTCCTGAGAAGCTTGGTGATCCAGGTATACCCACCATTCCTTGATCCATAAAAAATAATTATGTCAGAACTCCTTTATGTGATCTTGGTGCAGGAGTGAGTGTTATGCATTTCTCTCTTTACAAAAGGCTTTGTCTAGATAAGCTAATCCCTACATATATCTCTCTCCAAATGGCTGATAAGTCAACATCCGTTCATGTTGGTATTTGTGAGGATGTTCCTGTTGAAGTTGCTAATTGCTTGATCCTTACTAACTTTGTTGTGCTTGACATGCCCGGGGATGGGAGCATGTCTATTATTCTTGGTAGACCTTTTCTTAACACCGCAGGTGCTATTATTGATCGTTATAAAGGAAATGTAACTTTCAATGTTAATGAGAAGGAGCACACGGTATATTTTTTGAAGAAGATTGATAAAAGGCATGTCCTTAATTCTATTGAGAATATTGAGACTGTGAAGGTTGGAAAGTGGGATTGTCCTCTACATGTGCACCACAAATACAAAACCATTATGGTGGGGACAATATACATTAAAATAAAGGTACCATGATTCCTTTATAAGAAGTGATACTTTTTGATCGATATAACACCTGCTTGGTAGTAAGACTTCACCAACCTTGCTAACAAACATGCTTTAGATGAGTAAAAAGAGAAGCTTGTCATGCTTTCATTTCCTTTATCTTTCACCTTCCTTGTTGTACCAAAGTTTTATGTTTTTGAAGCTTCATACATGTAACCATTGCTTTGAGCTTTCCGGAAGTTTTGCAGCTTTCGGTACTTTGAAATATTTTCAAAAGAGAAGTTGTCAAAAAAATTCTGGAAAAATTATAATAAAATTTTCCATCAAAAAATAGACATAGAGGCACCTAGGGCCAACCAGGGGGGCCACCCCTGGTCTAGGCGACCAGGTGGCGTGGCCTAGCTCCTAGCCGCACCCACACGATGGTTGGGCCCACCTGGTCCCCTTTCCAGGTACTTCTTCTTCCCTTCTCTCTCTCTCTCACTCCAATAATCCCAATTTTTCTCCTGGAGCTCGAGTTCTTGCTGTTCTTGGTGGCAAATTTTGATCTCTCTCTACAACCCATCATTTGCATTGTGAATTTGAGCATTTTCTCCTTCATATGTGACTCCTCCACTCCTCCAATTAGAATTTTTATTTGTAGTCTTATTTGTGAGTATTTAGGAGTTCTTGGTGCTGTTCATATGAGCTTGCATGCATGTTTAGAAATTTATTTGTGAAGTTTTGGTGCAAATTTATGCATCGGGAAAGTGAGTAGAATAGTTTGCTGCAACTCATTTTGCGTAAACCTTCATTTTTGTGATGTACTAAAAATTTCAGAAATGAGTTTGTTTGGAAAAGCAAAAGGATGGCTTGGGAAGAAGAGACCCGAGACTACCGATAGACTAACTAGAGCTGCAGCTTCACCTTCTATTGTGAGGACAAGTTACAATGACAATATTGTGCCACCGGAGTTGCTCCACAAGACGGACACGGCAGGTGTCATGACATACCCGTGTTCAGAATTCCTTACGGCGGCAGGTATTAAGGATGAGTTTGATAACCTCTGTGCAGCTGCAGGTTTGACACGTCTCGTAACACGATGTGTGACACAATACCCAAAACTCACCTATTATTTTGTCAACTCGTTTAGATATAATGATAAAACTTCCATGATTGAATTCAGATTATATGAGGATGCCTTTACCATGTCTTTGGCAGAATTTTGTGACGTTATAGGTGTGCGGAATGTCGAGAAGACGACCAAAATGAAAGTTCAACCCTACGATCTGAAGTCCCTATTCGCCTCCCTTTGCAGCAAGGATCCGCAAGACATTCACGGGGGGAAGATTTCCAGCATCTCGTTTCCCCACATCAGGTATTTCGCATACTATATTGCTCGAGGGGTGTTAGCTTGTGACAACACGAGCAATATTTTGGCTCCGGATCTTGCTATATTGGCAGCCGCCCTCCTAGGAGATATTATGTATAATATTGGTGCATTGGTTGCTCGTCGCCTCGTTATTAACAGCGGTAAAGGGCCTCACTTTGGTGGCATTTATGTGACGCTTATCCTCGAGCATCTCGAACACACTGTACGAGCGGATGATGCACCTTTTCCATTCATAAGCTTTGATCTTACCGCTATGAAGAGGCATGAGTTTGTTACTAGGACTTCTGAGTTTGGTAACCTTGTTTATATTATGAGATTTGGCGAGTTGACTACTCGCGAGAGCCGTCTACCTGCACCACTTTTGTTTGATTATACTAGCAGGAACGGATGGTCCTTCACCGCGATTGAGTTGGACGAGTTCGTGATCCAGCAGCAATTCCACAACCCCATGGAGGGGGTTGTTCCCGAGGAAGAGGAGCTTTCTTCTTGGGAGGACAGTCGGGCATCAGTCTACACGCCCGAGGCCCTGTACGGTTCTTGGAGCTACCAGTACCACCCCGGAGCCGGAGGGAGGTACTCGATCCCGTAGTAGCCAAGCCCAACTTAGGCCAAAATCCTGATCTTCGGGGAGTACATACCGTTCTCCCCTTTCATTGTATCATCCATGGTTTCCTTTTAAACTTTTTGGAATTTTTGCTTGTTCTTCTTTGTTCTTTCTTTGCAAAAACAACAAAAATATTTGTCTCTTACTTTGCTTTCGTTTAACCTTTGGAAAACCCAAAAATATTTCCTTTCTCTCTTTAGTTTGCTTTGTTTGCAGAGTTCAGCTCACGTCCATGGTTGCAATTGCACTTGATTATATCTTTCTACGTTCGATTATGCAAGTGACGATGCAATAATGACGAAGATTGACGGAAGGGATGCAACAAAGAAAGCCGGTATGAACTCTCTTCGTTTCTACTTTTGTACATATGCCCGTGCTCATGATCTAGAGACCAGCTTGTAGCGACATAGTGCTATGTTTACAATACTTTCCCAGTAGTTCATGCTTTCTTTATGACTAGTCTCAAATAGCTGGAGTGCATACTGTGTTATTGAAATGATTTGCATGCATTTCATTGTTCATGGTTTCGCATATTGAAGTGGTATTTCCCTTCAGAGAGTTTTTTGATTGATTTGGCACATGCTTACACATGTTTATGACTAGAAGCTTATCAAGCTTTGATGATCCTTTTATTTCAGAATAGTTATATCACTTTCATGCCCGATTCAATGTTGCTTCATCGCTCTGCATGATTATGGCCGTTATTTCTCTCTAGTTGGTCGCTCCCCGTCTTTTGCTAGCCTTCGCCTGCACTAAGCGGACTGACTGCTTGTCCATCCAAAATCCTTGAAACCAGTTGCGCCATATGAGTCCACCATACCTACCTATATGCCGTATTTATGTGCCGTCCTAAGTAAATTTGTATGTGCCATACTCTAATTCTTCAATTAAATATTTTGTTTTGTATGCCCGAATCGCTCATGTAGTGACTAGGGGCTAACAATATCTGCCATGCTAGGTGGGTTATTCTCAAGATATGTGTTGATTCACTATCATTCATGAGAAAGTGGCTTCTAATCGGGAAGCCCAGTTCCATGCACAAAAGTCAAATCAAATTTAATAAAACAAAACTCCCCAGGATTGTTGTTTGTATGGACGGTACCCGTGGATTCGGCCCGTCGTGGAGTGTGATCCATTGGTGGAGCGGGAGTAAAAACTTTACTTTTCTGTTTGGGAACCACCTATAATGTATTTAGCATGGAAGATATTGAGATCTGTTAGTTGTTATGTTGTCAATGAAAGCATACCACCCAAAATTTTGATTCATTCCCGTTTTAAAAGCTCAAGCTCTGGCACCTCTACAAATCAATGCTTCCCTCTGCGAAGGGCCTATCTATTTTACTTTACTATTGAGTCATCCTCTTCTTACAAAAAAGCACCAACTTTTGAGAGCATAATTGTTATTCTGAGTGTAATGTGCATTCTCCCAAAGTACCACATTGTCTTCTGGATGATTTTGATATTACTCATTCTGAAATATTTATTTCCAGTCTCCTTTAAGAATCCGAAGGAGCGTCTGCATTTATGTTTTGCTTCACTCATGGGGACTAGCGAGATACCACTCTAGTATGTCCAAGTCATGTGCATTGTGATCTCGTCATGATTTTCAGTTGCATAATATTCATTCTTTGTTTCCTCAAACTCTTCACACGTTTGAAGGATTGCTTCGTTCATTGTATTTGTAGCATTGCTTCAATACTTGTTGGACTTGTTCGTAGAACATGCTTATATACATCTAATGAAGCAAAAGAGTTTGTCAAAGTTTTCTTTGTCGCATCGAGTTCGTTGAACTGAATTGCTTGAGGACAGGCAATATGCTAAGCTTGGGGGAGTTGATATGTCTCAAACGTATCGACTTTACCAAACACTTTTGCTATTGTTTTGACCTCATTATTGCATGATTTGCACGAAACTAACTTGGACTAGACGATGTTTTTAGCAGAGCTGCATTTATGGTTTTCTTGTATGCAGGAAAATGGATTTTTAGGCGTCCCGAAAATTCCAATAAAAAATAGAGAAAATAAACGCACCGGGAGGAACCCTTGACCAGAACATGGGCCAGAGGGGGGGCCACCAGGCCTCCATGCGACCTGGTGGCACGGCTTGCCCCTTGGCCGCACAAGGAGGCCGCGTGGGTAGGGCCCACCTCCTATGGTGCCCTACCTTGGCTCCTATTTTTACACGTGACGGAGATATTCCCGAACAAAAGTCGTTTCGCCAATTCTCGACGCGGAGCCGCCGCCACCCTCGATTCTTCTCCGGGAGAGCTAATCTGGAGGCTGCCTTGGCCTCCGGAGAGGGGAAATCGTCGCCATCATCATCACCATCGCCACTACATCACCCTTCCATGGCTTCCCCTTTCATGTGTGAGTAATTCCCTGCTGTAGGCGAAGGCGATGGTAGGGATTGGATGAGTTAGATCATGTAATAGTTCGTCAGATTCTTGGGGGCATGTTGCTTATCATCTACTATGGTGTTTATTATCTTTGCTACTACTTGTTGCTCTTAATGTTTGACACTTTGGGCCCGAGTGCTATGATTTTGGATCTGAATACCCTATTATTTCATGAATATATTTGTGTTCTTGATCATATCTATGAGTAGTATGCACCTATTATAGTCCGGAACGGGTGATCCCGATGGTGACACCTTGGGACACCAAAGGGGATAGACTATAGTTTGAGGATTCCATGTATCCATTGATTGTTAGTGCTTTGTTCTGGTGCTCTTTGACAGGAGCACCTTAATCTCCGTAAGTTCCTTTTGGCCCCGTTGGTAGCGGGATGGTAGGACAAAATATGGTGTGCCAGTTCTTATTGCAAGAACGCACGACTACCTTGGGATACATGCCTAATGTTTTATATTTGCCTAGATGATCACTACTTTTCTGTGTGCCTTGCCCCATGTTAAATACATGATATCTTTCATCCATGACCAACCATCCATCTACCTAGTCTAAAGTGTTTTAATCCTGCTAGTTACAAGTTGCTTTACTTTTTTTGTTTTACTTTCGTTGCTTTGCCACCATTATTTCCATTGCCACCATCATTTCCATATCACCCTTGCTACTAATATTTTGTTGCCAGGCAAATATCTTTCAGGTGCGATTGAATTGACAACTCAACTGTTAAAATTTATAAATATTATTTGGCTCCCATTGTGTCGAATCAATAAATTGGGTTATCTTACCCACGAAGACTCTTGCGATCCCCTACACTTGTGGGTTATCAATAGCTGGGGAGCAATCCCAACATGAATTGACATTAATGCCCCAATGATATGTTTGTTAGGTGGATAAGGTTGGGGAGAGCTTGCGCGCAGCACAACAACGGTCAAAACCTTTCAATTGTGAAAGTCCTCATGTAACTCATGTTCCTCACATGTAGGTGTTTCGCACTGGCGAAGACCTAACTCCTCAGTAAGAGTGAATTCCTCACAAACAAGAAGATCTTCATGTCTCTGACAAAAGAATTTGACTAAGCTGTTGAAGATTTCCAAAGGCTTCATCCGAAGGATTTAAATGTGTAGGCTTTGATATGAGCATCACTTGGAAACTTTTCTTTAGTTTTACCTCAACCCCCTTTAACATTACGGTTGTCCTCTGCCAAAAAATACAATAATGAAACTATGAAAACGGAAGTATTCACGCTTCAGAGTCTTCACATCGGGTTCTTCACAAACACACCAAATCCTCACTTTCAAAGTCTTCAGAGGAAATAGAACAGTCTTCAATCAAGGTCATACATTTTTAGGGGTCGATATTCTTTGAATAACTCAATTTCCTCGACGACTTATAGAGCCTGTGTACACTTATAGACATATGAGTCTCTTAACCTATAAGTCTTCAATACACCAAAAACATTGAGGGGCACTAGATGCACTTACAACCATGTTATCTAGGAAACCACCCAATAGTCTAGTACTGTTTTGTGTTTCCAGTGTGATGATTATGTCCCTCATTATTGAAAGCATTCTGTGATGTTATATAATAGCAGGTATTCCAAATTTGGGTTCTTGAATCCAAGGATCATTCTACTCACTCATTTTGATAGTGTTTGCTCGTTCCTTTAGGATGGTTAGTAACTTTGTATTATCCTTCAAGATTTGTGGTATATCATTCTTCCAATACCATGGACCTTCCCAGGCAGGAGTTTTCATGAACTAATGATCACAACAAGAGTGCTCGTGATGAGCTCTCCATTCCATAGTTGTGACTCAGCCAATTTTTCCTTTCTTCCTGGGTTATTTGCAAGAACCATGTTCAACTCGTTCGACATGCTACTCTAAGCATCTACGACTCAGGAAAATTATGTGCTCTTGAGTTGACCCTCTTTAGTTGTATTCTGACCTTCAAATTTCAGTGGATAGTCATGTTGGAAATATGCCCTAGAGGAAATAATAAAATATTTATTATTCTATTCATGTTTCGACATAATCGTTCAATATCCATGCTATAATTGTATTGAATGGAAACATATGCATGTGTGGATATATAGACAAAATAATGTCCCTAGTGAGCCTCTAGTTGACTAGCCTGTTGGTCGAGAATGGTTAAGGTTTCCTAGCCATAGACAAGTGTTGTCACTTGATGACGGGATCACATCATTAGGAGAATGATGTGGTGGACAAGACCCAAACTATAAACGTAGCATGTGATCGTGTCATTTTGTTGCTATTGTTTTGTGCATGTCAAGTATACATTCCTATGACCATGAGATCATGTAACTCACTAACACCAGAGGAATGCCTTGTGTGTATCAAACATCGCAACGTTACTAGGTGACTATAAAGGTGCTCTACATGGATCGAGACTGGGATTTGTCACTCCGTGTGACGCATAGGTATCTCGGGGCCCACTCGGTAATACAACATCACAAACAAGCCTTGCAAGAAATGTGACTAAAGAGTTAGCCACGAGATCTTGTATTACGGAACAAGTAAAGATACTTGTCGGTAACTAGATTGAAATGGTGATGGCGATACCGACGATCGAATCTCGGGCAAGTAACATACCGAAGGACAAAGGGAATAATATACGGGATTGTGTGAATCCTTGACATAGAGGTTCAACCGATAAGATCTTCGTAGAATATGTAGGATCCAATATGGACGTCGAGGTCCCGCTATTGGATATTGGCCGGAGAGTGTCTCGGTCATGTCTACATAGTTCGAACCCGCAGGGTCTGCACACTTAAGGTTCGGTGACGTTTCTGTTATAGTTGAATTATTGATGTTGATGAGATCCCGCACGTCACAAGTGTTTCCATAATGGGGTTCGGAAACGAAGATTGATATATAGGATTGTTGCATTTGGCTTCCGGAAAGAGTTCGGGCATTAACGGTAAAGTACCGGGAGTGGCGAATAGGTTCCGGGGTTTTACAAGGAGGGGTCATCCACCCGGGAGAGGACCTAATAGGTCATGGGAGGCGCTCCAGCCCTTAGTGGGCTGGAGAGGCCAGCCCATTAAGCCTATTTCGACCAAAGTACAAATAAAGGAAAAAATAAAAAAAGGACGGAGGTGGACAAGAAGGAAAGGACTCCTCCACCAAACTGAATTGGAGGAGGAGACCTTCCTCCTTGGCTTGACCGAGCCCTCCTACTTGGAGTAGGAGGCAAGGCAGCCTCCCTCTTGTTCCTCCTATATATAGTGGAGGTTTGAGAGGGTTTGTGCACCTTAGCCTTTGTGCAAACCTCTCTCCCTCCACTACTTCTTGACACATCGTAGCTAGATTGGTACGGCACGGCGAAGCCCTACCGGAGTAGCTCCACCATCATAATTGCCACGCCGTCGTGCTGCCGTAGAATTCAGCTACCTCTTCGTCTTTATTGCTGGATCAAGAAGGCGGAGATCGTCGTCGATCTGTACGTGTGTTAAACGTGGAGGCGGCGTCCGTTCGGTGCTAGATCGGGACGGATTGTGGGACGACGGCGATTTGGATCGCGAAGACGTTCCACTACATCAACCGCGTTTCATAACGCGTCTCGCTTAGTGATCTACAAGGGTATGTAGATCCGATCTCCCTCTCGTAGATGATCATCACCATGATAGGTGTTCGTGTGCATAGGAATTTTTTTGTTTCCCATGCAACGTTCCCGAACAGTGGCATCATGAGTAGATGATATCTCGAGTAGAACACAAAAGAGTTTGTGGGTGTTGATGTTCAATTTGATGCCCTCCTTAGTATTTTCTTGATTCTGCAGTATTGTTGGATTGAAGCGGCCCGGACCAACCTTACTCATAAACTTATGAGAGACCGGTTTGATCAAGTGACATGTAACTTGTTGCATAAATATGACTGGCGGGTGTCTGTTTCTTAAACTTTAGTTGAATTGGATTTGACCGAGGTGGTCCTTGGAGAAGGTTAAATAGAAATTTGCATATCAGTTTTGTGGCTTTGCATAAGTAAGATGCGATCATACTAGATACCAATAGCAGCCACGTAAAACATGCAACAACAAATTAGAGGGCATCTAACTTGTTTTAGCAGGGTATGCATGTGATGTGATGTCGACAAATACATCATATGATATATATTATGTATGAGATGATCATGTTGTAATAGTTAAATATCGACTTGCATGACGATGCTACGGCAACCGGCAAGAGCCGTAGGTTGTCTTTAAACTAACATATGTGCTTGCAGATGCGTTTACTATATCGCTAGGTGGTAGATTTAGGAGTAATAGCATAGATAGCATGACAACCTCGATGGCGGCACGATGATGGAGATCATGGTGCGACACCGATGACGATGGAGATCATGCCGGTGCTTTGGTGATGGAGCTCAAGAAGCACAAGATCATGGCCATATCATGTCACTTATGATTTGCATGTGATGTTAATCCTATTATGCACCTTATTTTGCTTAGAACGACGGTAGCATTATAAGGTGATCCCTCACTAAAATTTCAAGATAAAATTGTGTTCTCCCCGACTGTGCACCGTTGCGACGGTTCGTCGTTTCGAGAGACCACGTGATGATCGAGTGTGATAGACTCAACGTTCACACACAACGGGTGCAAAACAGTTGCACACGTGGTACACTCGGGTTAAACTTGACGATCCTAGCATGTACACACATGGCCTCGGAACACAAGAGACCGAAAGGTCGAGCATGAATCATATAGTTGATCTGATCAACATGGAAATGTTCACCACTGAAACTATACTCAACTCACATGATGATCGGACTTGAGTTAGTGAATTTGGATCATGCGACACTCGAATGACTAGAGGGATGTCTATTTGTGTGGGAGTTTATTAGTAATATGATTAGCTAAACTCAATTGTCTTGAACATAGTTTAAGTAATCTTTGCAAAATTTGATGTTGTAGATCAATGGCTTGCGCAGTAGCAACCCTGAATTTTTATACATTCCTAGAGAAAGCTAAGTTAAAAGATGATGGAAGAAACTTTGTTGACTGGGCTCGAAATCTGAGGCTTATCCTCACAGCTGGCCAAAATCAATATGGGCTTGATGCTGCGCTAGGAAATGCACCACCCGCTACGGCAGACCAAGATGTTTTGAATGCTTGGCAAGCACGTAAGGATGACTACTCACTAGTGTTGGAAATATGCCCTAGAGGCAATGATAAATAGTTATTATTATATTTTCTTGTAAAAGATAATCATTTATTATCCATGCTATAATAGTATTGAATGAAAACATAGATACATGTGTGGATACATGGACAAAACAATGTCCCTAGCAAGCCTCTAGTTGGCTAGCCAGTTGATCAAGGATAGTCAAGGTTTTCTAACTATGTGCAAGTGTTGTTGCTTGATAACTCGATCACATCATTAGGAGAATCATGTGATGGACTAGACCCAAACAATGAACGTAGCATATTGATCATGTCGTTTTATTGCTATTGTTTTCTGCGTGTCAAGTATTTATTCTTATGACCATGAGATCATATAACTCACTGGCACCGGAGGAATACCTTGTGTGCATCAAACATCACAACGTAACTGGGTGACTATAAAGGTGTTCTACAGGTATCTCCGAAGGTGTCCGTTGGGTTAGTATGAGTCAAGACTGTTATTTGTCACTCCGTGTGACTGAGAGGTATCTCGGGGCCCACTTGGTAATACAACATCACACACAAGCCTTGCAAGCAATGTGACCAAGTGTAAGTCATGGGATCTTGTATTACGGAACGAGTAAAGAGACTTGTCGGTAACGAGATTGAAATAGGTATGCGGATACCGACGATCGAATCTCGGGCAAGTAACATACCGAAGGACAAAGGGAATGACATCCGAGATTATATGAATCCTTGACACTGAGGTTCAACCGATAAGATCTGTGGAGAATATGTAGGATCCAATATGGGCATCCAGGTCCCGCAATTGGATATTGACCGAGGAGTGCCTCGGGTCAGGTCTACATAGTTCTCGAACCCACAAGGTCTGCACACTTAAGGTTCGATGATGTTTTAGTATAGTTGAGGTTATCAAATGTTGTTAGGAGTCCCGGATGAGATCACGGACGTCACGAGGGTTCCCGGAATGGTCCGGAAACGAAGATTGATATATAGGATGGTTTCATTTGGTCACCGGACAGTTTCGGGCAATTCCGACAGTGTGCCGGGAGTTACGAATGGGTTCTCGGAGTTCACCGGGAGGGGCCCACCCACCCGGGAGTGAGCCCAAGGCCCTAGGATGGCGCCACAAGTTCTTAGTGCACTGTTGGAGTCAGCCCAAGAGGGCTATGGTGCCACATAAGAAAAATACCAAAAGAAAAGAAAAAGGAAAAGGAAAGAGGGAGGTGGGAAGGAAGAGGAGGACTCCTCCTTCCCAAACCGAATTGGTGGAGGAGTCCTCCTCCTCCCTGGCAGTCGGCGCACCCTTGAGGCATTGTGCCTCAAGGCTAGCCCCTCCCCTCCCTCCTATATATAGTGGTGGTTTAGGGCTTTTTGAGACACAACTTTTCCACGTGCAACTCTAGCCTAAACCACACAGTTTCACCTCTAGATCGGATTTCTGCGGAGCTCGGGCGGAGCCCTGCAGGAGTAGATCATCACCACCACCGGAGCGCCGTCACGCTTCTGGAGAACTCATCTACTTCTCCGTCTTTCTTGCTGGATCAAGAAGGCCGAGATCATCGTCGAGCGGTACGTGTGCTGAACGCGGAGGTGCCGTCCGTTCGGCGCTAGATCGAAACGGATCGTGGGACGGATCGCGGGACAATTCGTGGGACGGTTCGAGGGATGTGAAGACGTTCCACTACATCAACTGCGTTTCTTAACGCTTCCTGTTGTGTGATCTACAAGGGTACGTAGATCCAAATCTCCACTCATAGATGGGCATCACCATGATAGGTCTTCGTGTGCATAGGAAATTTTTTGTTTCCCATGCAACATTCCCTAACAGTGGCATCATGAGCTAGGTTCATGCGTAGATGTTATATCGAGTAGAACACAAAAGGTTTTGTGGACGGTGATGTTCGATTTGTTGCCCTCCTTAGTCTTTTCTCGATTCAGCGGTATTGTTGGACTGAAGCGGCCCGGACCGACATAACTCGTACGCTTACAAGAGACTGGTTCCATCGATTGACATGCAACCTCGTTGCATAAAGATGACTGGCGAGTGCCTGTTTCTTCAACTTTAGTTGAATTGGTTTTGACCGAGGCGGTCCTTGGAGAGGTTAAATAGCAATTTGCACATCTCCGTTGTGGTTTTTGCGTAAGTAAGATGCGATCGTACTAGATACCCATAGCAGCCACGTAAAACATGCAACAACAAATTAGAGGACGTCTAACTTGTTTTTTTCAGGGAATGCTTGTGATATGATATGGCCAATGACGTGATGTGATATATTGGATGTATGAGATGATCATGTTGTAATAGTTAATATCGACTTGCACGTCGATGCTACGGCAACCGGCAGGAGCCATAGTGTTGTCTTTAAACTAACGTTTGTGTTTGCAGATGCGTTTACTATGTTGCTAGGTCGTAGCTTTAGTAGTAATAGCATAGATAGCATGACAACCTCGATGGTGACACGTTGATGGAGATCATGATGATGGATATCATGGTGTGGCGCCGGTGATAAGAAGATCGTGCCGGTGCTTTGGTGATGGAGATCAAGAAGCACAAGATGATGGCCATATCATGTCACTTATGAATTGCATGTGATGTTAATCCTTTTATGCACCTTATTTTTCTTAGAACGACGGTAGCATTATAACGTGATCTCTCACTAAAATTTCAAGAAGAAATTGTGTTATCCCCGACTGTGCACCGTTGTGACAGTTCATCCTTTCGAGACACCACGTGATGATCGGGTGTGATAGACTCAACGTTCACATACAACGGGAGCAAAACAGCTGCACACGCGGAACACTCGGGTTAAGCTTGACAAGCCTAGCATGTGCAGACATGGCCTCGAAACACATGAGAGCAAAAGGTCGAGCATGAATCGTATAGTTGATATGATTAGCATAGAGATGCTTACCACTGAAACTATTCTCAACTCACGTGATGATCGGACTTGAGTTAGTGAATTTGGATCATGTACCACTCAAATGACTAGAGGGATGTACTTTTTGAGTGGGAGTTTAGCAAGTAATTTGATTAGTTAAACTCTAATTATCTTGAACATAGTCTAAGTCCACTTTGAAATATTAGTGTTGTAGATCAATGGCTCACGCGGCAGTCACGCTGAATTTTAATACGTTCCTAGAGAAAGCTAAGTTAAAAGATGATGGAAGAAACTTTGTAGACTGGGCTCGTAATCTTAAGTTGCTCCTGCAAGTTGGGAAGAAGGATAATGTCCTTAATGCTGCGCTAGGAGATGAACCACCCGCTACGGCTGATCAAGATGTTAAGAACACTTGGTTAACACGTAAGGAGGACTACTCAGTAGTTCAATGTGCAGTCTTGTATGGCTTAGAGTCGGGACTTCAACGTCGCTTTCAGCGTCATGGAGCATATGAGATGTTCCAGGAGTTGAAGTTTATCTTTCAGAAGAAAGCCCGGATCGAGAGGTATGAGACCTCCGATAAATACTATGCTTGCAAGATGCAGAAGAATTCGTTTGTCAGTGAACATGTGCTCAAAATGTGTGGGTACTCAAACCGTCTAGCTGAGGTGGGGATTGAACTCCCGCAAGAGGCTATCACTGACAGAATTCTTCAATCACTGCCACCAAGCTACAAGAGCTTTTTGTTGAACTATAACATGCAAGGGATGAACAAGTCACCCGGCGAGTTATTCGCGATGCTGAAAGTCGCAGAGTCAGAACTCCGCAAAGAGCATCAAGTGTTGATGGTCGATAAGACCACTAGTTTCAAGAGAAACAGAAAGGCAAGAAGGGTAACTCCAAGAAGAGCGGCAAGTCTGTTGCCAATCCGACAAAGAAACCCAAGGCTGGGCCTAAGCCTGAAACAGAGTGTTATTATTGCAAGGGACTGGGTCACTGGAAGCGCAACTGCCCCAAGTATTTGGCTGATAAGAAGGCGGCCAAGGAAAAATCAGGTATATTCGATATACATGTTATTGATGTGTACTTAAATAGTTCTAGTAGTAGTGATTGGGTATTCGATACCGGTTCTGTTCCTCATATTTGCAACTCGAAACAGGAACTGCGGAATAAATGAAGGCTGGTGAAGGATGAAGTGATGATGCGCGTGGGAAATGGTTCCAAGGTTGATGCAATCGCCGTTGGCACAGTTTCACTTCAGTTACCATCATGATTAGTTATGAACTTAGATAATTGTTATTTAGTGCATGCGTTAAGCATGAACATTATATCTGGATCTTGTTTATTACGAGACGGTTCCGCGTTTAAGTCACAGAATAATGGTTGTTCTATTTCTGTGAGTAATATATTTTATGGTCATGCACCCAATGTGAGAGGATTGTTCATATTGAATCTTGATAGCGATAATACACATATACATAACATTGAGACCAAAAGAGTTAGAGTTAACAATGATAGTGCCATGTTTTTGTGGCACTGCCGCTTAGGTCATATTGGTGTAAAGCGCATCAAGAAATTCCATTCTGATGGACTTTTGGAGTCACTTGACTTTGAATCACTTGACACGTGCAAACCATGCCTCATGGGAAAAATGACTAAGACTCCGTTCTCCGGAACAATGGAATGTGCAAGTGACTTGTTGGAAATCATACATACCGATGTGTGCGGTCTGATGAGTGTGGAGGCACGCGGCGGATATCATTATTTTCTCACCTTCACTCACGATTTGAGTAGATATGGTTATGTCTACTTCATGAAGCACAAGTCTGGAACGTTTGATAAGTTCAAGTAGTTTCAGAGTGAAGTTGAAAATCATCATAACAAGAAGATCAAGTTCCTACGGTCTGATCGTGGGGGTGAATATCTCAGTTTCGAGTTTGGTGCTCACTTAAAACAATGTGGAATTGTTTCACAATTGACACCGCCTGGAACACCACAGCGTAATGGTGTGTCCATACGTCGTAATCGTACTTTGTTAGAAATGGTGCGATCTATGATATCTCTTACCGATTTGTCGTTACCCTTTTGGGGTTATGCATTAGAGACAGCTGCATTCACTTTCAATAGGGCACCATCAAAATCCATTGAGACGAAACCATACGAATTGTGGTATGGCAAAAGACCAAAGTTGTCGTTTCTTAAAGTTTGGGGATGTGATGCTTATGTCAAAAAGCTTCAGCCTGAAAAGCTGGGACCCAAAGCGAAAAAGTGGGTCTTCATAGGTTACCCAAAAGAGATAGTTGGGTATACCTTCTATCTCAAATCCAAGGGCAAAGTGTTTGTTGCTAAAAACGGAGCTTTTCTTGAGAAGGAGTTTCTCTCGAAAGAATTGAGTGGGAGGAAGATAGAACTTGATGAGGTTGTCGGACCTCTAATCCCTCTAGAAGGTGGCGTAGGGCAAGGGGAAACCCCTGTCGTTGTGATGTCGGCTGAGGAGGAAGTTGATGATGATGATCATGAAACTTCGGATCAAGTTCCTATCGGACCTCGCAGGTTGACAAGATCACGTACTGCTCATGAGTGGTACGGTAATCATGTCTTATCAATTATATTGTTAGACAACAAAGAACCTGTGAATTATGAAGAAGCAATGGTGGGCCCGGGTTCCAACTAATGGCTGGAGGCCATGAAGTCCGAGATAGGATCCATGTACGAAAACAAAGTGTGGACTTTGGAAGTACTACCTGAAGGCTGCAAGGCTATTCAGAACAAATGGATCTTTAAGCAGAAGACGGACGCGGACGGTAATGTGACCGTTTATAAAGCTCGACTTGTGGCAAAGGGTTTTTTACAAGTTCAAGGAGTTGACTATGATGAGACGTTCTCACCGGTAGCGATGCTTAAGTCCGTCCGAATCATGTTAGCAATAGCTGCATTTCTCGATTATGAAATCTGGCAGATGGATGTCAAAACGGCATTCCTTAACGGTTTTCTGAAGGAAGAGTTGGATATGATGCAACCCGAAGGTTTTGTCAGTCCAAAGAATTCTAACAAAGTGTGCAAGCTGCAGCGATCCATTTATGGACTCGTGCAAGCATCTCGGAGTTGGAATAAGCGCTTTGATGAGGTGATCAAAGCATTTGGGTTTATACAAGTGGTTGGAGAATCTTGTATTTACAAGAAAGTGAGTGGGAGCTCTGTGGCGTTTCTAATATTATATGTGGATGACATATTGTTGATTGGAAATAACGTGGAGTTTTTGGAGAGCATAAAGGATTACTTGAATAAAAGTTTCTCCATGAAGGACCTAGGAGAAGCTACTAACATTCTAGGCATTAAGATCTATAGGGATAGATCGAGATGCTTGATAGGACTTTCACAAAGCACATACCTTGATAAAGTTTTGAAGAAGTTCCAAATGGATCAGTCCAAGAAAGGGTTCTTGCCAGTATTACAACGTATAAAATTGAGTAAGACTTAGTGCCGAGCAACTGCGGAAGATAGAGAACAGACGAGTTCCGTCCCCTATGCTTCAACCATAGGATCTATCATGTATGCAATGTTGCGCACTAGACCAGACGTCCGCTTGGCCATAAGTATGGCAGGCAGGTTTCAGAGTAATCCAGGAGTGGATCACTGGACGGCGGTCAAGAATATTCTGAAGTACCTGAAAAGGACTAAGGAAATGTTTCTCGTTTACAGAGGTGACTAAGAGCTCGTCGTAAAGGGTTACGTCGACGCAAGCTTTGACACCAATCCGGATGACTCTAAGTCGCAAACCGGATACATATTTATTCTTAATGGGGGTGCGGTAAGCTGGTGCAGTTCCAAGAAAAGCGTCGTAGCAGATTCTACATGTGAAGCGAAGTACATGGCTACCTTGGAGGCAGCGAAAGAGGGTGTCTGGATGAAGCAGTTCATGACAGATCTTGGAGTTGTGCCAAGCGCACTAAATCCAATAACTTTGTTCTGTGACAACACTAGTGCCATTCCTCTAGCAAAGGAACCAAGGTTTCACAAGAAGACCAGACACATCAAACGATGCTTCAACCTCATCCGCGACTATGTCGAAGGAGAGGAAGTGAATATTTGCAAAGTGCACACGGATGTGAATGAAGTTGACCCGCTGACTAAACCTCTTCCACGGGCAAAACATGATCAACACCAGGACTGTATAGGTGTTAGATTTATTACAATGTAAATCACATGGCGATGTGAGGACTAGATTATTGACTCTAGTGCAAGTGGGAGACTATTGGAAATATGCCCTAGAGGCAATGCTAAATAGTTATTATTATATTTCCTGTTTAAAGATAATCGTTTATAATCCATGCTATAATTGTATTGAATGAAAACATAGATACATGTTGTACATACATGGACCAAACAATGTCCCTAGCAAGCCTCTAGTTGGCTAGCCAGTTGATCAAGGATAGTCAAGGTTTACTGACTATGTGCAAGTGTTGTTGCTTGATAATTGGATCACATCATTAGGAGAATCATGTGATGGACTAGACCCAAACTATGAACATAGCATATTGATCGTGTCGTTTTATTGCTATTGTTTTCTGCGTGTCAAGTATTTATTCCTATGACCATGAGATCATATAACTCACTGGCACCGGAGGAATACCTTGTGTGCATCAAATGTCACTACGTAACTGGGTGACTATAAAGGTGTTCTAAAGGTATCTCTGAAGGTGTCCATTGGGTTGGTATGGATCAAGACTAGGATTTGTCACTCCTTGTGACGAAGAGGTATCTCGGGGCCCACTCGGTAATACAACATCACAGACAAGCCTTGCAAGCAATGTGACTAAGTGTAAGTCACGGGATCTTGTATTACGGAACGAGTAAAGACACTTGCCGGTAACGAGATTGAAATTAAGTATGCGGATACCGACAATTGAATCTCGGGCAAGTAACATACCGAAGGACAAAGTGAATGACATACTGGATTATAAGAATCCTTGACACTGAGGTTCAACCGATAAGATCTTCGGAGAATATGTAGGAACCAATATGGGCATCCAGGTCCCGCTATTGGATATTGACCGAGGAGTGCCTCGGGTCATGTCTACATAGTTCTCGATCCCGCAGGGTCTGCACACTTAAGGTTGGATGATCTTTTAGTATAGTAGAGGTTACCGAATGTTGTTCGGATTCTCGGATGATATCACAGACATCACGAGGGTTTCCGGAATGGTCCATAAACGAAGATTGATATATAGGATGGTTTGATTTGGTCACCGGAAAGTTTCGGGCAATTCCGGCAGTGTACCGGGAGTGACGAATGGGTTCCGGGAGTTCACCGGGAGTGGCCCACCCACCCGGGAGTGAGCCCAAGGCCCTTGGGTGGCGCCACAAGTATTTGTGGGCTGGTGGAGTCAGCCCAAGAGGGCTATGGCGCCACATAAGAAAAATACCATAAGAAAAGAAAAAGGAAAGGGAAAGAGGGAGGTGGGAAGGAAGAGGAGTACTCCTCCTTCCCAAACCGAATTGGAGGAGGAGTCCTCCTCCTCCCTGGCGGCCGGCGCACCCTTGAGGCCTTGTGCCTCAAGGCTAGCCCCTCCCCTCCCTCCTATATATAGTGGTGGTTTAGGGCTTTTTGAGACACAACTTTGCCACGTGCAACTCTAGCCTAAACCACACAGTTTCACCTCTAGATCGGATTTCTGCGGAGCTCGGGCGGAGCCCTGCAGGAGTAGATCATCACTACCACCGGAGCACCATCACGCTGCCGGAGAAATCATCTACTTCTCCGTCTTGCTTGCTGGATCAAGAAGGCCGAGATCATAGTCAAGCTATATGTGTGCTGAACATGGAGGTGTCGTCCGTTCGGCGCTAGATCGGAACGGGTCGTAGGATGGATCGCGGGACGGTTCGTGGGATGGTTCAAGGGACGTGAAGACGTTCCACTACATCAACTGCATTTCTTAACGCTTCCTGCTGTGCGATCTACAAGGGTACGTAGATCCAAATCTCCACTCGTAGATGGGCATCACTGCTACTTCAACAAAAGACCTTCCAATGGCTCCAGAAATAGGTGAGTCGACGGCACCAGGAATCCTTCTGCTACGGCTACGCCTTAAGGGACTTCCTAGGCAAATATGCAGAGGATTTCCCCCGTGGCCTTGGAGCCTTGCGTTGGTGTTCCCTCAAAGCGGAAAGGGTGATGTAGCGTAGCGGTGGTAAGTATTTCCGTCAGTTTGAGAATCAAGTTATCGATCCAGTGAAGGAGTATCACAAGAGCCTGCACAAACACAAAAAGCTTGCTCCCAACGCTATGAAGGGGTTGTCAATCCCTTATAGATTGTTTGCCAAGTGAGAACTGAAAGCAACAAAGTAACAAAGCAAAGTAAAAGCGGAGGTGTAAACGATAGATGTGAATAGACCCGGGGGCCGTAGTGTTTACTAGTGGCTTCTCTCATGAAAGCAAGCAGACGGTGGGTGAGCAAATTACTGTCGAGCAATTGGTAGAACTGCGCAAAGTCGTGATGTCATCTATGGCAATGATTATATCTATAGGCATCACGTCCAAAACAAGTAGACCGATACTTTATGCATCTACTACTATTACTCCACACATCGACCGCTATCCAGCATGCATCTAGTGTATTAAGTCCAAAAGAACAGAGTAACGCCTTAAGCAAGATGACATGATGTAGATGGACAATCTCATATCAACGATAGAGCCCACCTTGTTACCCTTGATGGCAACCACTCAATGTGTGCCTTGCTGCCCGTACTGTCACTGGGAAAGGTGACCACATGGTAAGAACCCAAAACCAAGCACTTCTCTCATTGCAAGAATCATAGATCTAGTTGGCCAAACAAAACCCAAGACTCGGAGAGACTTACAAGGATATCTAATCATGCATATAAGAAATCAGCAAAGACTCAAATATATATCATAGTTAATCTGATCACAAATCCACAATTCATCGGATCTCGACAAACACACCGCCAAAGAAGATTACATCGGATAGATCTCCATGAAGATCATGGAGAATTTTGTATTGAAGATCCAAGAGAGAGAAGAAGCCATCTAGCTACTAACTACGGACCCGTAGGTCATAAGTGAACTACTCACGAGTCATTGGAGGGGCGATGATGATGATGAAGAAGCCCTCCAACTCCAAAGTCCCCTCCGGCAGGGCACCGGGAAGGGTCTCCAGATGAGATCTCGCGGAAACGGAAGCTTGCGGTGGCGGAAAAGTATTTTCGTGGCTCCCCTAATTGTTTTCTAATTTTTAGGGAATATATAGGCGCAAGATCTAGGTCAGGGGGGCGCTAGGGAGGCCACAAGCCTCCCCACTGCCGCCCCCCTGGTGGTGGAGTGGGGGCTTGTGAGCTCCCTGTAGCCCTCCTGGATTGGCCCACAGGCCCCCTGATCTTCTTCCATTCGGGAAAAAATCATTTCGGGGATTTTATTCCGTTTGGACTCCGTTCCAAAATCAGATCTGAAAAGAACCAAAAACACAGAAAAAACTGGAACTGGCACTTGGCACTGAATTAATAAGTTAGTCCCAAGAAAGATATAAAAGGTACATAAAACATCCAAAGATGACAAGATAACAGCATGAAACCATCAAAAATTATAGATCCTTTTGATACGTATCAAGCATCCCCAAGCTTAACTCATGCTCGTCCTCGAGTAGGGAAGTGATAAAGAATGAATTTTTGATGCTTTCACGCTACCTAGCATAGATGTCCTTTGTAACTCCTCTTATGTGACGTGAATGTTCATATCCATTAGATTCAAAACAATAGTTTGCTATTGACGTGGAAACAATAATAATTCAAGCAAACTAGCAAGGTAATCATGAACTTTCAAAATAACAAGGACAAAAGGAAGTTATCCCTACAAAAGCATATAGTCTGGCTATGCTCTATCATCATTGCACAACGAATTTAAATCATCCACAACCCCGGTATTGGCCAAGTAATTGTTTCACACCTTTACTTTCTCAAACCTTTTCAACCCTCACGCAATACATGAGCGTGAGCCATGGTTTTAGCACTATAAGCGGTGTGGAGTGTGGTGGAGGTTGCAAGACAAAAAGGAGAAGATAGTCACATTAACTAGGCATATCAATGAGCTGTGGAGATGCTCATCAATAGATATCAATGTGAATGAGTACGGATTGCCATACAAATGATGCACTAGAGCTAAGAGTAAGTGAAAGCTCTTAAAGAAAACTAGTGGGTGTGCATCCAACTTGCTTGCTCACGAAGACCTAAGGCAATTTTGAGGAAGCCTATCATTGAATATACAAGCCAAGTTATATAATGAAAATTTCCCACTAGCTATATGGTGGTGACAAAACGAGAGACTCTCAATCATGAAGATCATGGTGCTTAATATGCACAAGTGTGGAAAGGTGGTAGCATTGTCCCTTCTCTCTTTTTCTCTTTTTTTTGGTGGGCTCTTTGGCCTCTTTTTTTTGGTGGGCTTCTTTGGCCTCTTTTATTTCCTAACATGGGGCAATGCTCCATTAATGATGATCATCACACTTTCAACTCAAAACTTAGAGCAATGATGACTCTATATGGAATGCCTTCGGTAGTGTACCATGACAATGATCTAGCATGGCATAGACATTGATGGAAACATCATGCTAGCTATCTTACGATCGTGAAATGGCAATGTAGACGTGGTGTCACATGTCATGGTCGTAGTTGCATGGCAATATATCTCGGAATGACTTTGGAAAATCCATAGTAGGTAGGTATGGTGGCTGTTTTGAGGGAGGCTAATGGTGGGTTTTGTGCACCGGCGAAAGTTACACGACACTAAGAAGATAGTGATGGTGGAAGGTGAAAGTGCATCTAAACCATGGACTCAACATTAGTCATGAAGAACTCATATACTTGTTGCAAAAGTTTTATTAGTAATCAAAACAAAGCATTCAACGCATACTCCTAGGGGAAGGGTTGGTAGGTATAAACCATCGCGCGACCCCGACCACCACGCAAAGGATGACAATCAATAGACTAATCATGCTCAGATTTCATCACATAGCGGTTCACCATACGTGCATGCTAAGGGAATCACTAATTTCAACAGAAGTATTTGTGGATCCACAACACCTTACTATCATAACTTCAATATTACCAAAACCACAACTCAAAACTAATTGAGATGAATCAAACTTCTCTAACTATTCAATGCACATGAAGGTGGAAGTTTTCGTATCCCTTTAGATAACTACCCCTTTTGAGACTACTTTCAAAGCATAGATCAACTACCAAGCCACGAACCTCTGTGCTCTAAAAGATATAAGTGAAGCACATAGAACAAAAGTATCTAGCTCAAAAGATATAAGTGAAGCACATGTGAGCTGAATTGTCTACCAAAAGATATAAGTGAAGCTCGACAAAATCACGGTGAGTGCATATCTCTCTCTCTCTAGGTGTGCAACAAGGATGATTGTGATACAACAAAAATAAAAGACTCCTGCGATACAAGACGCTCCAAGCAAAAACACATAACATGTGGTGAATAAAAATAGAGCCCCAAGTAACGTTACCGATGGATTGAAGACGAGAGAGGGGATGCTTTCCCGGGGCATCCCCAAGCTTAGGCTTTTACGGCATCCTTTAATCTCTTGGGGTGCCTTGGGCATCCCCAAGCTTGAGCTCTTGCCACTCTTTATCACTTTGTCCATAGGAACTTCACCCAAAACTTGAAAACTTCACAACACGAAACTTTAAACAGAAACTCATGATAACATTAGTATGAGAAAGCAAACCACCACTTCCTTAGGTACTGTAGCAAACTTAAATTCTACTTATGCTGATGTTGGGTTACTGTATTTTCAATCTTCCATGGCTAATACCCCCCGATACTATCCATAGTTTCATCAAAATAAGCAACCAACACAACAAAAACAGAATCTGTTAACAGAAGACCAGTCTGTAGCAATCTGTATATTTCGTATACTTCTGGTACTTCACAAATTCTGAAAAATTGCGAAAGTCTTAAGAATTTGCGTAGAAATCAGCAGAAAAAAGAATCAACTCAAAATCTCTTACAGAAAAAATGAAAATTCTTTTCGTGAGCAGAAAGTTTCAGTCTTTTCCAGCATGACCAAACGATCATCCCAAAGACTAATCATAACGGTTTTTCTTGGCACAAACGCAAAAAGAAACACAAAAAACACAATCATAACAGAATTATGAAAGTGTGGAAAACACAAAACAGAAATAAAAAGGATAGATTCGTTGGGTTGCCTCCCAACAAGCGCTATTCTTTAACGCCCGTAGCTAGGCATTCAATGATGTTCTCACAAAAGACAAGAATTGAAGCACAATGAGAGCATCCTAAAGCATGTGAAAATCACATCTAAGTCTAACATACTTCCTATGCATAGGCATTTTATAGGAAAACAAATTGTCAAGACAACCAATAGCTACCATATGCAAGGAAGAAGAAACAGACAATAGCAATCTCAACATAACGAGAGGTAATTTGGTAACATGAAAGTTTCTACCACAATATTTTCTTCTCTCATAGCAATTACATGTGGGATCATATTCAAATTCAACAATATAGCTATCCCATAGGATATTCTTTTCATGATCCACATGCATGCAAAGTTGACGCTCTTCAAAAATAGTGGGATTATCATCAACTAAAGTCATGACTTCTCCAAACCCACTTTCAGTATTATTGCAAATATCATATTCATCATGAGGTTTGAACAAATTTTCAAGATCATAAGAAAGATCATTACCCCAATCATGGTTATTGCAACAAGTAGTGGACATAGCAAAACTAGCATCCCCAAGCTTAGGGTTTTGCATATCTTTAGCATGATTGACACTAATAGAATTTATAGTGAAACCATTGCAATCATGCTTTTCATTCAAGGAGCCCTCGTGAATCACTTCATAAGTTTCTTCATCATGATTTTCAGATTCACGCATCTCAAGCAAAACTCCATAAAGATAGTCAAGTGCTCTCAACTCACTAGCAATTCGTTCCACATAAGTGGGTCTGTTAAAGAGATTAGCTAGTGGATGAGGATCCATATCACTAGATTTTCAGCAAGTGAAGATGCAAGCATATTGAAGGCACATGGCACACAAGCGAACAAAAAGTAAGCGAGAGAAAGGGCGAACGAAAAAGGCCAATGAAAAAGGCAAAAGGCAAAAGAAAACGGCAAAGGAGAAAGGCAAATGAAAACGGCAAATGTGAAATGGGGGAGAGGAAAACGAGAGGTAACTGGCAAAAAAGTAAATGCAAGAGATGAGTTTGTGAGACCTACTTGGATAGATCTCTCCTCCCCAGCAATGGCGCCAGAAATACTTATACTACTGCAACAAAAGACCTTCCAATGGCGCCAGAAATAGGTGTGTCGACGGCACCAGGAATCCTTCTGCTACGGCTACGCCTTAAGGGACTTCCTAGGCAAATATGCAAAGGATTCCCCCCGTGGCCTTGGAGCCTTGCGTTGGTGTTCCCTCGAAGCGGAAAGGGTGATGTAGCGTAGCGGTGGTAAGTATTTCCCTCAGTTTGAGAACCAAGGTATCGACCCAGTGAAGGAGTATCACAAGAGCCTGCACAAACACAAAAAGCTTGCTCCCAACGCTATGAAGGGGTTGGCAATCCCTTATAGATTGTTTGCCAAGTGAGAACTGAAAGCAACAAAGTAACAAAACAAAGTAAAAGCGGAGGTGTAAACGATAGATGTGAATAGACCCGGGGGTCGTAGTGTTTACTAGTGGCTTCTCTCATGAAAGCAAGCAGACGGTGGGTGAACAAATTACCGTCGAGCAATTGATAGAACCGCGCAAAGTCATGATGTCATCTATGGCAATGATTATATCTATAGGCATCACGTCCGAAACAAGTAGACCGATAATTTCTGCATCTACTACTATTACTCCACACGTCGACCGCTATCCAGCATGCATCTAATGTATTAAGTCCAAAAGAACAGAGTAACGCCTTAAGCAAGATGACATGATGTAGATGGACAATCTCATATCAACGACAGAGCCCACCTTGTTACCCTTGATGGCAACCACTCAATGTCTGCCTTGCTGCCCCTACTGTCACTGGGAAAGGTCACCACATGGTAAGAACCCAAAACGAAGCACTTCACCCATTGCAAGAATCATAGATCTAGTTGGTCAAACAAAACCCAAGACTCGGAGAGACTTACAAGGATATCAAATCATGCATATAAGAAATCAGCAAAGACTCAAATATATATCATAGATAATCTGATCACAAATCCACAATTCATTGGATCTCGACAAACACACCGCCAAAGAAGATTACATCGGATAGATCTCCATGAAGATCATGGAGAACTTTGTATTGAAGATCCAAGAGAGAGAAGAAGCCATCTAGCTACTAACTACGGACCCGTAGGTCTGAAGTGAACTACTCACGAGTCATTGGAGGGGCGATGATGATGATGAAGAAGCCCTCCAACTCCAAAGTCCCCTCCGGCAGGGCACCGGGAAGGGTCTCCAGATGAGATCTCGCGGAAACGGAAGCTTGCGGCGGCGGAAAAGTATTTTCGTGGCTCCCCTGATTTTTTTCTGATTTTTAGGGAATATATATGCGCAAGATCTAGGTCAGGGGGCATCGGGGAGGCCACAAGCGTGCCCACCGCCGCCCCCCTGGTGGCGGAGTGGGGGCTTGAGGGCTCCCTGTAGCCCTCCTGGCTTGGCCCACAGGCCCCCTGATCTTCTTCCGTTCGGGAAAAAATCATTTCGGAGATTTTATTCCGTTTGGACTCCATTCCAAAATCAGATCTGAAAAGAGCAAAAAACACAAAAAAAAATAGAAACTGACACTTGGCACTGAATTAATAAGTTAGTCACAAAAAAGATATAAAAGGAACATAAAACATCCAAAGATGACAAGATAACAGCATGAAACCATCAAAAATTATAGATACGTTTGAGACATATCAATCACCATGATAGGTCTTCGTGTGCGTAGGAAATTTTTTGATTCCCATGCAACGTTCCCCAACAACTAGTTCAATGTGCAGTTTTGTATGGCTTAGAACCGGGACTTTAAAGACGTTTTGAACATCATGGAGTGTATGAGATGTTCCAGGATTTGAAGTTTATCTTTGAGAAGAATGCCCGGATCAAGAGGTATGAGACCTTCGATAAGTTCTATGCTTGCAAAATGGAGGAGAATTCGTGTGTCAGTGAACACGTGCTCAGAATGTCTGGGTACTCAAACCGTCTAGCTGAGCTGGGGATTGAACTCCCGCAAGATGCTATCACTAACAAAATTCTCTAGTCACTTCCACCTAGCTATAAGAGCTTTGTGTTGAACTATAACATGCAAGGGGCGAATAAGTCACCCGGCGAGTTATTTGCGATGCTGAAAGTCGTTGAGTCGGAAATCCAGAAAGAACATCAAGTGTTAATGGTCAATAAGACCACTAGTTTCAATAAAAACGGCAAAGGCAAGAAGGGTAACTCCAAGAAGAGTGGCAAAGTTGTTGCCCCTTCGACGAAGAAACCCAAGGCTGGACCTAAGCTGGAAAATGAGTGCTATTATTGCAAGGGGACTGGTCATTGGAAACCCAACTGCCCCAAGTATCTCGCTGATACGAAGGCGGCCAACGCCAAACAAGGTATATATGATATACATGTTATTGATGTGTACCTCACCAACTCTTTTAGTAGTGCGTGGGTATTTGTTACTAGTTTTGTTGCTCATATTTGCAACTCGAAACAAGAACCGCGGAATAAACGAAGGTTGGCGAAGGATGAAGTGACGATGCGCGTGGGAAATGGTTCCAAGGTTGATGCGATTGCCGTCGGCACAGTCTCACTTCAGTTACCATCGGGATTAGTGATGAACTTAAATAATTGTTATTTAGTGCCACTACAACAAAACAGGTCACTAAGCACGCTCAATTTCATACGTAGGGACGTGTTGTTTCATCTCTAGCCAACTATGGAGCCGTTTTAGTAAAGTGTCCTTGGAGCGTATCCCCACGGACCGTCTCAATCATGTAGACACGCTTGCCAAGCGTGTCTTACATGGCATGAGACGCTTTCTAGGGACGCTGAAAATCGTGTCTACATGTAGAGACGTTATATTAGGCATGCTCGTATTACGTCTCTACACATAGACATGTTTCATTCGTCTCTTATAATCGTCTCTAAATATGCATAAGCCTTTTTGTGCAAATGGAATATTTTACTTCAAAAATTACTCAATTTATTTCAAATTTGTTTCACCATTTCAAATTCATACCATCTCTACCATTAACCATCATTCGCCTCTTATACTCTTCTCTACATATATACTTAAACTTTTGTATACAAATGTAATATTTTACTTCAAATGGTAATTGATTTATTTTGAATCTATTTCATCATTTCAAATTCAGTTATTGTATAATGTCATGGCTGCGCATGCATAGCAACAGCAGTAATGACATCCAATGCATTAATTAGCAGAAACAATGTCTCCACATAAAGTACGTGGAGTTTACAACTGAATAATACCAAACATTCATATGAAACATACGCTTGTGCAAATAAATAAGAAAATATCCTGTAGAGAACAACTATGTTTCTCTACGAATCTAAAATCTATACATAATGCATAATATTGTTCATTTAAAGATAGATTTATCAACTGCTCGCAACTCCTCTAATGCACTCCCTTTTCATATCAACAACCGGTCAACTGGTCAACTACTCCTAGCTCCTTTAATGCACTCCCTTTTCATGTCATCATCACCCTGAAAATTAGATGAACAATGTTTACGTGAACATATGCTTATAGAAAAGTGGAAGATAATAGATTTCTTGATGAAATTATAAAAAACTATCATACCAATGCTTGGTGGTTGTGCTGGAGTGGTTGGCTTAACTACTTTTACCTAAAAACCAGAAATATTCTTGACAAATAACTTATCACACATGTGCAGAGTTGATCATACACAATGCTTGAATGGAAACATACTTACATGTGAGCGAGGCCAAGCAATAACAGAACCAAAAGCATCCTTTACTGTTTGGAATTTTTCATATGGTCTAACTAGTCTCTCATTTTCTAGATATGTATAGCCACGAACAAGAACTGCAACGTATTGCACTCCAACCATGTCTCCTCCAACCACATATGTTTTCTCTTTACTCACTAAAGTTCCTTTGGCCACCGGCTTGTATTTGTTTCTCGAGTTCATTGAATACAACACAACTTCAGTTTTATCCTATTTTTCAAGAAATGAAACAGATATTATTGATGAACCTGAGAAGATTTCATTTTATGCAAATAAGAACAATTTCATAAATAATTAGACCAACTATCTATTATAAAATCATTGTCATCCAGATATCAAGCCTATATGTACCTGCTTAGTGACTTGGTGATGACCACATGGCTTGGTTGCCTTGCTATTTTCAGCACTAGCATTCTGCAATTAAATAGGAACACATGTGAAAGGAGACACACGATCAGCTATAATCAAGAATTATTTTTAATACTTATTGAATCTGACTTATGATCTGCTAGTTGTGTCGCAACAGTATTGGAAACGACCTTGTCAAAATGTAATTGTTGTTTAATAATAATGTCATTTACCACTTACATACAAAATTGGGCAGCCTGTTGTAGAATCAATGCCATTTACATATGTAGCATATGTTCACCTGCTTAGTGACTTGGTGAGGTCGTACACTTGGTTCATGACCACCTTTCTGCACTCCAAGATTATGTTCAACGTGGGCATTCTGCAATTTAATAGGAAAAGGTGTCATCATCATCATTGATGAAAATCTGGGTAAGTCCTTGCACACTAGATTCAGATTAGTAAGAGCATCTCTAGTGGATGGTGTATATGGAGGTGGATGGTAAATTTACACGATGCAAACTGAAAAATGCTTCCCAGTGGAACGTGTATACGGGCGTGCAAGTTTTACACGTCCATCCACGAGGCTACTCCTCGTGGAAATAAACACTCTTCGGCCACGCTCGTGGAAACGGAAACGAGCTGCTCCCGCCATCCTCCTGCCCTGCTCCCGCCATCCTCCCGCCTCCATCCAGAGGCCATCGAAGCTCGCCGGCGACCACTCCCCTCTGGTAAGCTCTCTTCCTCCCTTCTATTTTCCATTCCCGTCGGTAGAGAGGAGGCGCGGGACGTCGGGCGGCCGCCACACCGTTGACCAGATCTGGCGACGGCGGCGCGCGTCATGGAGAGGGGAGAGAGGGGCTGGGCCGCTGCTGAAGTGCGGCGGCGGCGACGACGCAAGCCATGGAGAGGGGAGGGCGGAGAGAGGGGCTGGGGCCGCTGCTGTAGTGCGGCGGCGGCTGCGGCGCGCGCTAGGGAGATGGGAGGGCGGGGAGAGAGGGGCTGGGGCCGCTACGTGAAGGGAGAGGGGCTGGGGTGGGGCGGCGGCGGCTTGGAGGCTCGGCTCTGCAGGGAGAGAGGGGCTGGGGTGGGGCGGCGGCGGAGAGAGAGCTCGCTAGGGAGAGAGAACTCGCTGGGGAGAGAGTCTTCTATTAAGAAGGGAGTCTGCTCATTCAGTAACGGCGAGTACGTAAAAGCAGGATTAGCTGAACTTGAGCATTGGTGCTATAGAGCTACTGACGAGGTAAATATAGCTATTTCTGTCACACATCTTAAAATGCTGTTAAATAAGGGGCGGTAGAGCTATGGTAGCATCTGTTTTTCTTAATGGGCTTTAGTCCTGCATATTGTTCTAGACCATATAGTTGTGCCTAAATCCTGTTATATTATTTACAGTGATCAATGGCAAAATGAAGTACAAATAAGATAATTTTGTCATGTTCATTATGCCAAGAAGTTTCTCAGTTGATTAATAGTTGTAACAAAGTTGCCTCAAATATTGATTTCTCATCTAGTATTTTTTTTCGAGATTATCTCATCTAGTGTTTTCGTACTTGGAGTATGCAGGTTCTGCCTGGGATGAGCTTAAACATATTAGACAAGCTATTGGTTTCCTGGTATGACTTTTCATGTGCTCTTAGAACATGACTTCCACAAATATTTGTTCGGTAGAATAAGTATCTAGGCTATTGCTGATAAGATATGAGAAAATGATTGCACATGGCTCTGGAGTTTGGACTGGAACACCCCTTTAATTTTCTCTCACACACACCAAAGTGTGTGTAATTTTGTGTTAGAAGAATGGATACCATTTTAGTTATTATTTTTCCTTTAAAGGTTTTCCTACCGAGAAAAGACAACAAGCCAGAATTTCAACTTTGAGGGCATACTGTATAAGGGTTCAACCAATCCTGAAACTACTAGCGGGAGATAATTGATAATTAAATGAGTACAAGTTAGTTGACACACCTTAGCGATCACTTGTTCATGTGGTAAATGCGCATTACTACAAACCTGTTTTGATTTGGTCTGCTGCAGCTCCTGTTAAAGCAATAGTTTTAAGACATTAGCATGGACATGCATTAAATAGGTATTGGAAAATCCCATTACATTACCTGCATGGTAGTTCCTGGCTCTTGCACATCATCATTTGATTGTTGAAGGACATTATAAGATTCACATTGTATATTGTTACCTCTTTCAGATAAAGTGACCTGCAATAAAATTATTGTAATAGCACATCAGTGTTCATTAATTTCATCTTTGCACAAATATAACTGGGTTTCATAAGCTAACATGATAACTTTCCGTTGTAGAATCCAGTTCATTTCTCAAGCTCTCTCCAGGAAACTTTTTTGCAAGGAAGGCAGCTATCATAGCCATCTGACCTTTGACGTCCCCTACATCACCTTTGACGTCCTTTACATCATGTTTGACGTCCTTTACATCATCTTTGACATCCTCTACATTATCTTTAACCGTGCGTACTTCAAACTGGAGATTTTCTTGATCCGATTTCCCAACAAAAGTTATTCCCTGGGAAACATTGACACCGCTCCAATACTTTTCGTCATAGTAACCTCGAAGTTTTGCCTTTTTATCAAGTGCACCATTAAAGGCTTCACTGTAATCGTCAGTGGAAAGACTACCATTCTGATCCATTTCCCTTTTTTTAACTCCTCATTAGCTGCATCCTATTGAATACGACTAGTTACTAATTTTTTATTATACTATGGAATAGATTGTATGTTGTAGACTGTACCATTATTGTCTTGACATTGTCGCTTGTGTAATTGCCATCTTTTTTCTTATGAGCTTCATCCCATAGGTCAATCTTGTGGATCGGTGCTTTCCTTTTGATTTCCTATCCAATAAAGTACGTTAGGTGCACTATTTATTTTTAAAGATAATTGATCTGTCATCTAATAAGAACTATAAAAAGGATAGTTGTCACCATCTCTTTTTGAAGTCTGGCATGGCTTTTTCTCCCGGTTGTGTGTGGATTCTTTTGTTGCTTCGCACACTCTCTGTTTTTCTCACATAACTTCTGCAAACAAATTAGATGCATGCACGTAATGTTAGCAAACTAATTTTGGAGTCCAGTTTGAGCATGAGAGGATGAGATAATCACCATGTGTGAATCTTGACACCACATTCCAACTAGAGTCTCCCATTGATGCTCATTAACACCTATTGGAACATTACTGGTAATTTCTGGGAGAGACCTTTCTTTGTGTTTGAAATATTTGTTCTTCAAGCGAGATTTGTAGGCTCTCCATCTTTTGCAAACTGTCATTAGGACCCAATCTCGTGTAAGCTGCTTTGTCTCAGATGGATAGACAAAGTTCTCCTTCAAAAGATTAAATTTAATTATTTACATGTGAAATGACAATAAATATGTCGGTGATGATACGTCAAAAAATATATTTAAGTGATGATGTTGCTTAAAAATTACCTCCACATCCGTAATAATGTTGTTCTTTCTTGGAACAAATAATTCATTGTCCCATCTTGGAGTGTTCAGCGGTGCAAGTGTGGAGTTCTCCGCAAGGTCACTCAGATAGCTGCTAAGAATTGAAGTAGACCTTTCATTCAGAATACCTTTTTCATTAGTCTCCACAATTATCTTTCCTCCAGCTACCTGGGATAAATTCTCCCTTTGCTTTGTTGGCTACATTGACATTTTTGCCTAACACAAACACTCTGCCTTGCAACATTTTCAAAGCTGAGCTACCACTCATAGTTGTCGGTGCCAGTTCTGTCTCTTTAGTGCCATCAAATTCCTGCCTCCTTCGGTTTTGAAATACGTGACCCTGAGGTAACCAGCGACGGTGACCCATATAACAAAGTTTCTTACTCTTATTTAGGCGAAATGATCTTGTAGAAGGACCACATGACGGACACCCATATTTACCACTTGTGCTCCAACCGTACAGGTAACCTAATGCCGGAAAATCATTTAAAGTCCATAACAATGCAGCCTTGAGAGGAAATATCTCCTGTGAGGAAGCGCCAAATGTGTCTACACCATCCCATAACTGTAAGAGCTCATCAATCAATGGCTGCAAATATATATCAATGCAAATCCAGGAATGATCATTGATAAAATTAGAGATGTTTCTTACATGCAAATCCAAGGCGGTAGGTTGTACGGGATAAGCATCACTGGCCAAGTACTATGTTTTGAACTCATATTCCGAAAAGGGTTAACTCCATCACTCGCAATGCCAAGGCGTGGATTACGAGGATCAGCAACAAATTCAGGGTATCTAGCAACAAGATCTTTCCAACACTCGGCATCGGCTGGATGTCGTACCTTTCCATCTTTGGTACGACCTTCATCGTGCCAACGCATGTCATCAGATGTTTTTGTTGTTGCAAAGAGCCTTTGAATCCTCGGTATCAAAGGAAAGTAGCGCAACACCTTGGCCGGTTTCTTCTTTTTCTTAGATACAGGTTCAGCTTGGGAGTCTTTCTTGTCATATGAAACCCACCGCGAGCTTCCACACACATGGCAGGACTCTTGATCAGCTCGTTCACCTCGCAAAAGCATGCAGTCATTGCGGCATGCATGAATTTTCTCGTAGTCAAGACCTAAGCCACGGATGATTTTTTGTACCTCATAATACTTCTTTGGTAGTTCTGCCTCTGGAAGTGCATCAGACAAAACACCAAGCAGCGTTGTAAAAGATTCTTGTGACCAACCATGTAAGCATTTCATGTGATATAAGGTGACGAGAAATGACAACTTAGAAAATGCATTACATCCAGGGTATAACTGTGTGTTTGCATCCTGCAAGAAGCTCGCGTATGTATCAGGTTTCTTCCTTGTTTCAGCATCTACATTCTCATCCTCAACTATATTAGGTTCCTTACTCTCCAATTCAAGACCATCTAATTCACCATCAGATGTGCTTGATAAAGGTTCACAACTATTAGCCATAGCAAAGACAACACTTAATAGTCCTGGCATGTCATCCACCTTCCATGGCTGCCTTCTCCAACAAAATTCCTTGGGATGCCAGGCATAGAAAGATTGCCGCTGTTATCTGATACATGAGCAAATGCAAATGATGGTTCACTGTAATCATCTCCATGGCAAACCCACTTAGTGTAACCTTGAAGAATACCATCACATCTCAAGTGAGTCTTCACTCCATCATAACTCTGCATAGCTTTATTTCGGCAGTTTACACAAGGACAAAGAATTCTATCACCAGCCGGAACATCACGGAATGCAAAAGACAGAAACTTCTCGACACCATCTTTCTAAGCAGCACTGGCTCTTGGTTGACTCATCCAACCTCGATCCATCACCTTCGATATGCCCAAGTACCGAAACAAACAAAATGTCAATTTATAAATTTACATGTGTTATTTAAGAGATCAAAGATGGTTCCAATATTCTTGCAAGAAAAGCATGGATAAATTTTTCAAGATTAGGGAGACGGAAGGAGAAAGGAACAGGGGAAATGTTCCTTCAGTTCATCGTCAATTCTGTTTACTAGGAGGACTTCTTTTCTTGCCACGGATCTAGACACCACTATCCAGCCATATTAAGGTGCTTTTATTCCTTGTGTTGATCATTTTTAAGCATTGTGTCTGCTGATGCTTCCATAATATCTAATCTTAAAAAAGTTGTGTCTGAATGAATCTTCTGTACAGACAAGACCATAGCCCAATGAAAATTATCATAGCTTCTAGTACATTCACTTCCTAGTCACTGAAAATTATATAGCGAATTGAGTATACCTAATTAGAATTTAAAACCATAGCCCAATGCCCTATGTCAGACAAGACACAAAATAAAAGTTTAATATACTAGCTACAATTGCATACATACAATTGTTGCAACTTGTAGAAATCTTTAGAAACAGCAAAAAGATATATATGGCAGAATCTGGATTGACTCATGAAGTTAATATAGACGAAGGATAGTATTGTCCAGAGAGAGCTAGACAGAGATGAAATTGCGGTGTGGTGGCTGGTCGTGTGATCGTGAGGTGTGGACGTGGGTGCTGCAGCCAGTGGTAGGCATCGTCAGCTCGTCATCGATTGATGGCTGCTGCTCCGCCAGGCATACCCGTCTACAGGGCCGACGACACGTCGATCGATCAGCTGATCAATCAGCGTGTTTACCGGTGTGGGCGTGCGTGATTGGGGTTGCTGGCATAACCTGACTTGGTCTGTAGGCCTGCCAGCCGGCGATAGGTTGAACGCAAAAGACGATCGTGATGCACTATTCTCAGGCTACTACTGAAAATATTACCCTGATGCGTGTACCGCCTTATATTGTGCGTGACTACCCTTATGCCCAGAGCCTTTTATGTGATAGTTACTACTGAAAATATTACCATGATGCATGTACCCAGGCGATAAAGCTTTGCGGAGGCCGGTCTGCAGGCACCTTGGAATCAACCCCGTAAAACCAGCATCGTTATCTGTGTGGCCAAGAGTACTGCATTTTCTAGCACCCCATTAAAGGTTGTATATCACTGTATTCCATGGTAGGCCCCAAGTTGGATGACAGGTACCAAACCTAGGCAAAACAGCATCTATACCTCCAATCTAGGCAATTCGCTGTGGGCCGGCCATCACTTTTTCCTGCAGGTTGCTGGCGAGACGATTGATGAAGGAAGAGTCTGGTCAGGGAGGTGGAAATTACTTGTCTATGGTTACTAGCACTCTAATTACAGATCTTGTAGACAATAGTTCGTTCATAGATAGTTTTGAGTTAGAACCATTTTTTTTGGAGATTAGCAATGTGTATGTTCTCATATACTCCCTCGGTCCCAAAATAAAGATAAGGAATACGCTGACTGCATAGGTCAGAAAATAAGTACGTTCTCATATACTCCCTCCGTCCCAAAATAAGTGACATAACTTTATACTAATTTGTACTAAAGTTATATAAAGTTAAGTCATTTATTTTAGGATGGAGGGAGTACTACTTTTCTTTGGTTGAATCCTTGGCCTAGTACAAAATTTTATTGCATGTTTTTGGACAGTTTTTCAATATCACAAAGCATTCTTACCAAAGGAAAGTAGAAAAAAACAATAATGAAATAAACACACTAACACATTAGTTATACGTTTACCGTTATGAACATACAAGAAGTACTTTGTATACGGTTACCCAATAACAGAGGCGAAGCAAAAAAATCTAAAGGTGTAAAACAGATGGGCACATTAATCCTATCACCAACATTGTGCCAAAATCTGTAACAACCATTTTAGGAAAGAACCTTCTTTTTCTAGGTTTACCTAGTGACAGAATGGAGTATTTTCAAATTATGCCGGCGTGCCCCTCGCGAGGCACGCGAAGGAGGGGGGGCACTATAACAAAATCAATATGTTTTGATAGAATGTTGTTGCTCCATTTTTAAAAATCAGTAGTAACGGCCAGTCCAGAATATGTAGGTAAAAATATGAATTGCCTCTATCTATAGGTAACAATATGAATTGTCTCAATCCGGTCACATTCACGTGCAGACCAGAAGAATGATGCTAAACATTTGTACTATGTCCTTCCGGTCAAATTTTATTGCTGCGTCTTAAATTTTTCATATTCAGGGGTCGGTCCACAATGCATAGGTAAAAAAAAAGTCTCTGTCCGGTCACATACACGGGCCGGCAAGGACGCTCATAGATTTTTCTTGCACCATTGTGAAAAATGCACATTCCCGATCATGCCTAAACTACGAAAAAAAACAAGTAAATTATTTCTGTCAGATAACCTGGATTGCGATTGTTGCGGATTTACCATTGACGACTTGCCTTGAGCTTGAACTTAACTGGGTACGGGGGTACAACAAACAAAGGGGAAAACCTGTTTTTTCTTGAGACAAAAGAGGGAAAAACGTAATCGCCACACTCGTACCCAGGGCCTTATATTGTGCGTGACTACCCTTATGCCCAGGGCCTTTTATGTGATAGTTACTGCTGAAAATAATTTGGACCCTCATGCCTGTGCCACAGGGTCAGCCCACTGAGCTCTGCCCCTGATCATATTCTGAAAGCATCAAGATTTGAACTGAACTGAATCTATCCGATGTACTGGTTAAAGCTTCTTCAGTCCCAGTTCAGTGCTTTTGTGTGTTCTATTTGGTTCAGTTCAAACGAATATGATAAGACATCATTGAACAAGAAAGAGTAAACATATGTGATCATCTCCACTACCAGATTGAAATTTAAGACTAATTTAACGCCCTAACATGTCAGCAAAAATACTAACCAGTGTGTGCTGCATAATACGATTAGTGTAAGATTCAGACATAAACATCGACCATAGCTCGGCTGTCTTGATTTTCAAACTTTTATGGTGGTTATTGAAATTAAACAAGGGAATCGATTGATTACCACTGATAGGGCTATGTGTTGGCGGAGAAGCAAGCGGCGACGTTGCTGAAATTACTGAAGCGGACACATGTACAACGTTGCCAACGGTGGCGCCCCTGACACCTTCTTCTTGCCCAGATCCAACAGGGTACGAGAGGCCTTCAACTCATATGATCCTTCTGCAATGGAGTGGGCAAGGTGGCGGCATGGGGAAATCCCGTTGCGGTGAAGATTTGCAAGAGGATGCAAGAGGTGATGCAAGAGGTGCTAGCACGGCGGCGGCCTAGCGGACGGATATGGCAGTCCGCCGCGCTGGAGATTGGCGGGGCACACTAGGCAGCGCTGGGGTGCGGGAGGAGCTAGCCCAACGGCGCCATGGATGGGCAGTGGGAGGTCGTGGCGGCGGGATTGAAGGACGCACAAACAGATTCTATTGCGTTTGTGGGCAGAGATGGGCCATGTAATTTTCATTTTTCTGCCTCTTTTCTATTTATTTTTTATTGTTAAACTCATGTATGTAACCTCAAACGTCTTAAAAATCGTCTCTATTTATTTGCACATGTAAAAATTAGAAATGTGATATACCTAAAAAAAATAAGATTTGTGACGCTCTATATATCGTCTCAAGAAGTGTGTCTACATAGTAGATGATTCCCAGTATAGGGACGAATATAAAAGCGTCTTAGAAAATACGTGTCTACTGACATGTTTTGTTGTAGTGTGCCTGCGTTGAGCAAGAACATTATATCTCGGTCTTGTTTATTGCGATACAGTTACTCATTTAATTCAGAGAATAATGGTTGTTCTATTTATATGACTAATATCTTGTATGGTCATGCACCCAATGTGAGGGGTTTGTTCATATTGAATCTCTATTGTGATGACACTCATATCCATAACATTGAGACCAAAAGATGTAGAGTGAACGATGATAGTGATAACCCACAAGTATAGGGGATCGCAACAGTTTTCGAGGGTAGAGTATTCAACCCAAATTTGTTGATTCGACACAAGGGAAAACCAAAGAATATTCTCGAGTATTAGCAGTTGAGTTGTCAATTTAACCACACTTGAAAGACTTAGTATCTGCAGCAAAGTATCAGTAGCAAAGTAGTGTGATAGCAACAGTAGCAACGGTAACAGTAGCAGCAGTGACAGCAGTAGTGACAGAGTAACAGTAGCAGCAGTGACAGCAGTAGTGACAGAGTAACAGTAGCAGCAGTGACAGCAGTAGCAGCAAAGGAACGTAGAAAGGACCAGTAGGAAAAACTCGTAGGCATTGGATCGGTGATGGATAATTATGTCGTATGATATTCATCATGCAACAGTTATAACATGGAGAGATTTGTAACTAGCTCCAGTTCGTCAATGTAATGTAGGCATGTATTCCGTATGTAGTCATACATGCTTAGGGAAAAGAACTTGCATATCTATTGTGCATCCCTCCCGTGGCAGTGGGGTCCTAATGGAAACTACGGGATATTAAGGTTCTCCTTTTAATAGAGAACCGGAACAAAGCATTAGCACTTAGTGAATACATGAACTCCTCATACTATGGTCATCTCTGGGAGTGGTTCCGGCTATTGTCACTCCGGGGTTGCCGGGTCATAACACATAGTAGGTGACTACAACTTGCAAGATAGGATCAAGAACACACATATATTGACGAGAACATGATAGGTTCACATCTGAAATCATGGCACTCGGGCCCTAGTGACAAGCATTAAGCATGGCAAAGTAGTAGCAACATCAAACTCAGAACATAGTGGATACTAGGGATCAATCCCCATCAAAACTAACTCGATTACATGATAGATCTCATCCAACCCATCACTATCCAGCATGCCTACGATGAGATTACTCACGAACGGTGAAGAGCATCATGGAATTGGCGATGAAGGAAGGTTGGTGATGATGATGGCGACGATCTCCCTCTCCGGAGCCCAGAACGGACTCTAGATCTGCCCTCCAGAAGAAGATCGGGTGGTGGCGACGCCTCCGTATCGTAAAACGCGATGAACTATCCTCCTTGATTTTTTTTCGAACGAAAGGGGCTAAATAGAGCTGGAGTTGGAGGCGGTGGAGCTCCGAGGGCCCCACAAGCCTGCTAGGTGAGGCCAGGGGGGCACGCCTGGTGGGCTTGTGGGCTCCTCGCTCCACTCCTCTGGTTGATTCTTGCGCCAGTATTTTGTATATATTCCACAAAAAATCCTTGTAAATTTCCAGGTCATTCCAAGAACTTCTATTTCTGCGCAAAAGCAACACCTTGACAATTCTGCTGAAAACAGCGTTAGTCCGGGTTAGTTCCATTCACTTCATGCAAATTAGAGTCCACAACAAGGGCAAAAGAGTTTGGAAAAGTAGATACGATGGAGACGTATCAACTCCCCCAAGCTTAAAGCCTTGCTTGTCCTCAAGCAATTTAGTTGACAAACTGAAAGAGACAAAAGAAAAACTTTTATGAACTCTGTTTGATCTTGTCGTTGCAATTATGTCTAACTCATATTCAGATTTTCAGCAAGATCATAAGCAAACCACATAAGCAATGACATTTAGGTCTCAAGAGGAACTCATATCAATGGCGAAATCAACTAGCGAGCAATAATAATGAGTTTCGAACGTCAACACTTCAAAGAAAACAATCATGAAGCAATATGAACAGATGGTATCTCGCTAGCTCTTTTTGAGACCGCAAAACATAAATGCAGAGAACCTTCAAAGACCAAGGGCTGACTGAACATTGTAATTCATGGCAAAGAAGGTCCAGTCACAGTCATACTCAATATCAATTAAAAGCAAAGCATAGAAATGACAGAGGTGCTCTCTAATTGGTCTTTTTGAAAGAAGAGGATGGCTCAACAGGAACATAAATAGATAGGCCCTTCGCAGAGGGAAGCATTGATTTGCAGAGGTGCCAGAGCTCAAGCTTTGAAGACAGAGATAAATAATTTTGGGTGGCATGCTTTCATTGTCAGTGTAATGACCAAGAGTTTTCATCATCTTCCATGCTACACATACTATAGGCGGTTCCCAAACAGAGAGGTAAAGTTTTGACTCCCCCACCACCAATCAATCACACTCCACGACTAGCCGAATACTCGGGTGCCGTCCATACCAACAACAATTCAGGGGGAGTTTTGTTTGCAAATATATTTTTGATTTGAGCATGGAACTGGGCATTCCAATTACCGGCCCCTTTCTCGTGAATGATAGTGAATAAACACATATCGAGGATAACACACCTAGCATGGAAGATACTGACCGCCCCTTGTCACCACATGAGCGGTTTGAGCATGCAAAACAGATTATTACTTGGAGGTTTAGAGAGTGGCACATGCAAATTTACTTGGAACGACGGGTAGATACCGCATATAGGTAGGTATGGTGGACTCATATGTAACAACTTTGGGTTTATGGAAGTGGATACACAAGCAGTATTCCCGCTTAGTACAAGTGAAGGCTAGCAAAAGACTGGGAAGCGACCAACTAGAGAGCGACAACAGTCATCAATATGCATTGAAATTAACCAACATTGAGTGCAAGCATGAGTAGGACATAAATCACCATGAACATGAATATCATAGAGGCTATGTTGATTGTGTTTCAACTACATGTGTGAACATGCGCCAAGTCAAGCCACTTGAATCATTCAAAGGAGAATACCATCCTATCATACTACATCATAATCATCTCGAAATTCATGTTGGCATCCAAGACAAACCATTATAAGCTCCTAGCTAATTAAGCATGGCATCAGAAACTATGATCTCTAAGTTGTCATTGCAAACATGTTTCTTTCACAACAAAGCTGAATCAGGAACGATGAGCTAGTCATATTTACAAAAACAAAATAGATCGAGTTCATACCAGCTTTTCCAGGCTCACTCACTTCATCATATATCGTCATTATTGCCTTTCACTTGCACGACCGAATGATGTGAACAATAATAAGAGTGTTCGTGTATTGGACTAAGCTGGGATTTGCAAGTAAACACAAAGGAGAAGACAAAGTAACATGGCTCTTTTATAGATAAACAGATATGCATGCGAGAGCCACTAAACATTGTAACTATGGTCTTCTACCTTGACCCAAAGAAAAAGAAAACTATTTACACAGGAAAGCTCCCAACAAGCAAAAGAAGAACGAGAAGTCTTTTTGGGTTTTCTCAAACTAGACAAACACAAGATAAGAAAGCGAGAAAAAGAAATAAACTAGCATGGATGATACAGTGGCAAGGTGTGAACACTGACTAACAAAGTAAAAGTGTGAACATGAATATAAAGTCGGTGAGAAACACGTACTCCCCCAAGCTTAGGCTTTTGGGCTAATTTGGTCTTCTCCCAAGGAGGGAAGAAACCGTCTCTGGGGTACTCCGGAGTGTACTGAGGGTGCCACTGCTGGGTGAGCTCTTAGATTCATCCATCTGAATGGGGATGTGCATATCCCCAACAAGCAAATCATACTTCATCTTAACAGTAGATATAGGGCATTCAAAGCTCCCAATAAGAATCGATGAAGTTTTTTCGATAGCATTGAAGCAATGTATTCAATATTGTTTCTTCAGAAAGTTCACCGTATCCTCATTACCATTGACGTGGAAAGTGACATTGCCTTTGTTGCAATCAATAACAGCCCATGCAGTGTTTAAAAGGGTCTTCCAAGGATGACCGCCATGGCATCATCCTCGGGAATATCCAAAATAACAAAGTTCGTTAAGATAGTAACATTAGCAACCACAACAGGCACATCCTCGCAAATGCCGATAGGGAAAGCAGTTAATTTGTCAGCCATTTGCAAGGAGATTTCAGTGGGTGTCAACTTATCCAATTCAAGTCTACGATAAAGAGAGAGAGGCATAACACTAACACCGGCTCCAAGGTCGCATAAAGCAGTTCTAACGTAGTTGCCTTTAATGGAGCAAGGTATAGTGGGCACTCCGGGATCACCTAGTTTCTTAGGAGTTCCACCCTTGAAGGTGTAATTAGCGAGCATGGTGGAAATCTCAACCTCAGGTATCCTCCTCTTATTAGTCACAGTATCACTCATGTACTTAGCATACGGAGACCTTTTGAGCATATCTGTTAAACGCATTTGCAGAAAGATAGGTCTAATCATTTCAACAAATCTCTCAAAATGCTCATCATCCTTTTTCTTGGATGGTTTGGGAGGAAAGGACATGGGTTTCTGAACCCATGGTTCCCTTTCTTTACCATGCTTCCTAGCAATGAAGTCCTTCTTATCCTATCTCCTATTCTTAGGTTGTGGGTTATCAAGATCAACTGGTTCAACCTCCACGTCCTTATCATTGCTAGGTTGAGCATCATCATGAGCTTCACTATCGATATTATCATTAGGCTCATGTTCATCACCAGATTGTGTTTCGGCATCACAAACAGAGACATCGTTTGGATTCTCGGGTGTAACAGCAACAGGGTTGCTAGCCTGCAGGTTCCTATCATCTTTCTTTTTCTTTCTTGGATGACTAGGTGCCTCGGTGCTAACTCCTTGAGAATCTTGTTGAATTCTCTTAGGATGACCCTCAGGATACAAAGGTTCCTGGGTCATTCTACCGCCTCTAGTGACAACTCTGATAGAATTATCATTCGACTCATTCAGCAAGTCATTTTGAGCCTTAAGCACTTGTTCTACTTGAGAGGTGACCATAGAGGCATGTTTACTCAAGATCTTAAGATCATTGACGTTTGTGTCCACACAAGCACTTAAATGACTAAGCATATGAGCATTTTGTTCCAATTGTCTGCTAACATAATCATTGAAACTTTGTTGTTTGGCAACAAAGTTATCAAATTCATCCAGGCATAAGCTAGCAGCTTTATCAAAAGGAATATCACTCTCATTGAATCTACGAAGAGAATTTACCTCTACTACTGGTGTCGGGTTATCAAGACCATGGATCTCTTCGATAGGTGGTAGATTTTTGACATCTTCAGATTTAATGCCTTTCTATTTCATAGATTTCTTACTTCTTGCATATCTTCAGGACTGCGGAATAGAATACCTCTTTTCTTCGGAGTTGGCTTCAGAGGTGGTTCGGGAATAGTCCAAGCATTCTCATTGCACAAGATATTATTCAATAGGATCTCAGCTTGTTCCACGGTTCGTTCCCTGAAAACACAACCGGCACAGCTATCTAGGTGGTCCTTAGAAGCATCTATTAGTCCATTATAGAAGATATCAAGTATTTCATTCTTCTCAAGAGGGTGATCAGGCAAAGCATTCAGTAGTTGGATGAACCTCCCCCAAGATTGTGGGAGACTCTCTTCTTCAACTTGCGCAAAGTTATATATTTCCTGCAAGGCAACTTGCTTCTTATGGGCAGGAAAATAATTCTCAGAGAAGTAGTAGATCATATCCTGGGGACTACGCACACAACCAGGAGCAAGAGGAGTGAACCAAGTCTTAGCATCATCCTTTAGCGAGAAAGGAAACAGCTTAAGGATGTAGTAGTGGCGGATCTTTTCCTCACTCGTGAATAGCGTGGCTATATCGTGCAGCTCAGTAAGATGTGCTACAACCGTTTCAGACTCATAACCATGAAAAGGATCAGATTCGACCAGAGTGATTAACTCAGGGTCGACAGAGAATTCATAATCCTTATCGGTCACAAAGATAGGCGAAGTAGCAAACTTCGGGTCGTATTTCATCCTAGCATTCAAAGATTTTTCTTTCGACTTGCGCAGTAATTTATCAAGATCATAGATATCCTTACAAGCAAGAAAGTCCTCAGCTATCTCTCCATCCATAACATAACCCTCAGGCATATCAGGCAATTCATATCTAGGAGAGCTAGTTCTAACAGGAGAAATAGCAGGTTCTACTTCAATAATCTCAGCAGTTTCAGAAGTATCATCACATTCAGCAGCAACTCTAGCAATTTGTGCATCTAGGAACGCACCTAGCAGCAAAGCAGTATCAAGCAAAGCATCATCACAAACATCATGGATAGCAGAAGTAGCATCATCAAGCACAGGCGACATATGGCAGTTCCTTACCTGTCCTCATAGTTGAGGGCAAGACTTTAGTTTTTGGATCTCTCGGATTCCTCATAATGATCAGCAGACGTAAATCCCAAGTGACTCCGAGAATAGAGCTATGCCTCTCGGGCCCTAGTGACAAGCATTAAGCATGGCAAAGTAGTAGCAACATCAATCTCAGAACATAGTGGATACTAGGGATCAATCCCCATCAAAACTAACTCAATTACATGATAGATCTCATCAAACCCACCACCGTCCAGCAAGCCTACGATGAGATTACTCACGAACGGTGAAGAGCATCATGGAATTGGCGATGAAGGAAGGTTGGTGATGACGATGGCGACGATCTCCCCTCTCCGGAGCCGAGACTGGACTCCAGATCTGCCCTCCAGAGGAAGAACAGGTCGTGGTGGCACCTCTGTATCGTAAAACACGATGAGCTCTCCTCCTTGATTTTTTTCGGAACGAAAGGGACTAAATAGAGCTGGAGTTGGAGGCGGCGGAGCTCTGAAGGCCCCACAAGCCTGCTAGGCACGGTCAGGGGGGCCCACGCCTGGTGGGCTTGTGGGCTCCTCGCTCCACTCGCGTGATTGATTCTTGTGCCAGTATTTTTATATATTCCACAAAAAATCCTCGTAAATTTCCAGGTCATTCCGAGAACTTTTATTTCTGCACAAAAACAACACCATCTCAATTTTGCTGAAAACAGCGTTAGTCCAGGTTAGTTCCATTCAAATCATGCAAATTAGAGTCCAATACAAGGGCAAAAGAGTTTGGAAAAGTAGATACGACGGAGACATATCAGATAGCGCCACTTTCTTGTGGCATTGCCGCTTAGGTCATATTGGTGTTAAGTGCATGAAGAAACTCCATGCCGATGGACGTTTGGAGTCACTTGATGTTGAATCACTTGACAAATTCGAACCATGTCTTATGGGCAAGATGACTAAGACTCCGTTCTCTAGAACAATGGAGCGTGCAAGTGACTTGTTGGAGATCATACATACTGATGTGTGCAGACCAATGAGCGTAGAGGCGCGCGACGGATATCATTATTTTCTCACCTTCACTGAAGATTTTAGTAGGTATGGCTATATCTACTTGATGAACCACAAGTCTGAAACGTTTGAAAAGTTCAAACAATTTCAGAGTGAAGTTGAAAATCATTGTGGCAAGAAGATCAAGTTCCTACGACCGGATCGAGGAGGTGAATATTTTAGTTACGAGTTTGGTGCTCACTTAGGACAATGTGGAATTGTTTCATAGTTGACACCACATGGAACACCACAGCGTAATGGTGTGTCCGAACATTGTGATCGTACTTTATTGGATATGGTGCATTCTATGATGTCTCTTACCGATTTGCCATTATCATTTTGGGCTATGCATTGGAGACAGCTGCATTCACTTTAAATGGGGAACCATCAAAATCATTTGAGACGACACCATATGAGTTGTGGTATGGCAAGAAGCCAAAGTTGTCATTTCTTAAAGTTTGGGGATGTGATGCTTATGTCAAAAAGCTTCAACCTGGAAAGGTGGCACCCAAAGCGGAAAAGTGCGTCTTCATAGGTTACCCAAAAGAGACTGTTGGGTATACCTTCTATCTCATATCCAAGGGCAAAGTGTTTTGTCTAAGAACGGAGCATTTCTTGAGAAAGAGTTTATCTTGAAAGAATTGAGTGGGAGGAACATAGAACTTGATGAGGTTGTAGAACCTCTGCTTCACCAAGATGGTGGCGCGGGGCAGAAAGAAATTTCTGTCGAGGCAACACCAGTTGAAGAGGAATGTAGTGATAATGATCATGAAGCTTCAGATCAAGTTACCGTCGGACCTCGCAGGTCGACAAGAGCACGTACTGCTCTAGAGTGGTACGGGAATCCTGTTTTGTCAATCATGTTGGTGGACAACAATGAGCCTGCGAGTTATGGAGAAGCAATGGTGGGCCCAGATTCCAATAGATGGTTAGAAGCCATGAAATCCGAGATAGGGTCTATGTATGAAAACAAAGTATGGACTTTGGAAGTATTACCTGAAGGCCGCAAGGCTATTAAGAACAAACGGATCTTTAAGAAGAAGACGAACGCACACGGCAATGCGACCGTTTATAAAGCTCGACTTGTGGCAAAGGGTTTTTCAAAAGTTCAAGGAGTTGACTACAAGGAGACATTCTCACCCGTAGCGATGCTTAAGTCTGTCTGAATCATGTTAGCAATAGCTGCATTTTTTTATTATGAAATCTGGTAGATGGATGTCAAAACAGCATTCCTTAACAGGTTTCTTAAAGAAGAGTTGTATATAATGCAACCCGAAGGTTTTGTCGATCTAGAGAATGTTGTCAAAGTGTGAAGCTCCAGCGATCCATTTATGGACTCGTGCAAGCATCTCGGAGTTGGAATCAATGCTTTGATGAGGTGATCAAGGCGTTTGGGTTTATACAAGTTTTTGGAGAAGCTTGTATTTACAAGAAAGTGAGTGGGAGTTCTATAGCGTTTCTAATATTATATGTGGATGACATATTGCTGATTGGAAACAATGTAGAGTTTTTGGAAAGCGTAAAGGATTACTTGAATAAAAGTTTTTCAATGAAGGACCTAGGAGAAGCTTCTTACATATTGGGCATAAAGATATGTAGAGAGAGGCCAAGGCGCCTAATAGCTCTTTCACAAAGCACATACCTTGATAAAGTTTTGAAGAAGTTCAAAATGGAACAATCCAAGAAGGGGTTCTTGCGTGTGTTACAAGGTATAAAGTTGAGTAAGTCCCAATGTCCAGTAACTGCAGAAGATAGAGAAAAGATGAGTGTCGTCCCCTATGCTTCAGCCATAGGGTTTATCATGTATGCAATGGTGTGCACAAGACCGGATGTCAGCCTGGCCATAAGTATGGCAGGCAGGTTTCAAAATGATCTAGGAGTGGAACACTAGGCGGCGGTGAAGAATATTCTGAAGTACCTCAAAAGGACTAATGAAATGTTTCTTGTTTATGGAGGTGATGAATAGCTCGTCGTAAAGGGTTACGTCCATGCAAGCTTTGACACTGATCCGGATGACTCTAAGTCTCAAACCGCATACATATTTATTCTTAACGGGGGTGCAGTAAGCTGGTGCATTTCCAAGCAAAGCGTCCTAGCTGACTCTACATGCGAAGCGGAGTAGATAGCTGCCTCAGAGGCGGCTAAGGAGGGTGTATGGATGAAGCAGTTCATGTCAGATCTTGGAGTAGTGCCAAGTGCACTGGATCCAATCAATCCGTTCTATAACAACACTCGTGCCATTGCTCTAGCCAAGGAACCAAGGTTTCACAACAGGACCAGACACATAAAAGCGACGCTTCAACGCCATCCGTGATTACATCAAGGAGGAGGACATAAATATTTGCAAAGTGCACATGGATCTGGATGTTGCAGATCCGCTGACTAAACTTCTTCCATGAGCAATGCATGATCACCACCAGAACTGTATGGGTGTTAGATTCATTACATTGCAAATCACATAGAGATGTGAGGCAAGATTATTGACACTAGTGCAAGTGGGAGACTGTTGGAAATATGCCCTAGAGGAAATAATAAAATAGTTATTATTATATTTCTTGTTTCGAGATAATCGTTTATTATCCATGCTATAATTGTATTGAGTGCAAACATAAATGCATGTGTGGATATATAGACAAAACAATGTCCCTAGTGAGCCTCTAGTTGACTAGCATGTTGGTCGAGGATGGTTAAGTTTTCCTCGCCATAGACAAGTGTTGTCACTTGATGACGAGATCACATCATTAGGAGAATGATGCGATGGACAAGACCCAAACTATAAACATAGCATGTGATCTTCTCATTTTGTTGCTATTGTGTTCTGCATGTCAAGTATACATTTCTAAGACCTTGAGATCATGTAACTCACTGACACCAGAGGAATGCCTTGTGTGTATCAAACGTCGCAACGTTACTGGGTGACTATAAAGGTGCTCTACAGGTATCTCCGAAGGTGTCCGTTGAGTTAACATGGATCGAGACTGGGATTTGTCACTCCGTGTGACGGAGAGGTATCTCGGGGACCACTCGGTAATACAACATCACAAACAAGCCTTGCAAACAATGTGACTAAAGAGTTAGCCACGGGATATTGCATTAGAGAACGAGTAAACAGACTTGCCGGTAATGAGATTGAAATGTGTATGGCGATACCGGATATTGAATCTCGGGCAAGTAACATACCGACGGACAAAGGGAATAATATACGTGATTGTGTGAATCCTTGACATAGAGGTTCAAGCGATAAGATCTTCGTAGAATATGTAGGATCCAATATGGACGTCCAAGTCCCGCTATTGGATATTTGCCGGAGAGTGTCTTGGTCATGTCTACATATTTCTCGAACGAGCACGGTTTGCACACTTAAGGTTCGGTGACGTTTTCGGTATAATTGAATTATTGATCTTGGTTACCGAATGTTATTCAGAGTCCCAGATGAGATCTCGGACATCGTGAGTGTCTTCGGAATGGTCCGGAAAGGAAGATTGATATACAGGATTATTGCATTTGGCTTCCGGAAAGATTTCACGCATTATCGGTAAAGTACCGGGAGTGACGAATGGGTTCCTGTGTTTTACCGGGAGGGGCCACTGATACGTCCCAAACGTATCTATAATTAGTGCTTGTTCCATGATATTTTGGGTGACATTTTTATATGTTTTTCTACACTTTTATATCTTTTTACACATATTTGGACTAACCTACTAAGTCAGTGCACCCAGTGCCAGTTTATGTCTACTGATGTGTTTATTGCACGGACTTTTACCCAAATTTCCAGAACCCCAAAAATCACGAGAAAAATATATAAAAATTAGCGTGACGGAAGCTTTGAGAGACATCAAGGTGGACCACAGGGGGCCAGGCCCTGCCCAGGTGGCCACCCTGCGTGGCCTCCCTCCTGGCCGCGCCACCAGGCCATGTGGGTGGGTCCCATGCCCTCTCGTTCCCTCCTTCGGCCTATATTTACCTCTCCGATAGGAAACCCTTCAAATAGATCCAGAATTGCGAATTTCTCCATCGTTCCGTTGCCGCAGCGCTTCCGAGATCGGGAGCGTCAGAAGATCTCTTCCCGGCACCCTCCCGGAGGGAGAATTGACCTACAGGAGCTTCTCCACCACCATGGACGCTTCCAGGACGTGTCGTGAGTAGTCCTCCTTGGACCATGAGTCCATGACCATTAGCTATGTGATGTCTTCTCTCCAATCTTGTGCTTCAATGGTTAGCCCTTGTGAGCTGCCCTACATGATCAGGCATCTATGTAACTTTCCTTCTATTGCTATGCTTGGTTTGCTGGGATCCGATGGATTATGAGATTATGTTCAGATTGTGATGAGTTATATATTTGGTTCTCTTTTTACATTATGTTCTTACGTAATTCATGCATGTTCTCCGTTGCTTTTTATTGCTTTGGCCAAGTAGTAGATTTTAACTCCAAGAGGGAGCATTATGCATGATTGTGGGTTCATGCCCCCTGATGTCTAGCTTGGGTGACAACAACATGAGACTAGGGGATGTGATGTTGCCACCAGGGAGAAAACAACGGTGCTTGTGACCACGGTTGCAAGGATTGTTTACCTTACGCAAAGTTCGTTAATGCAGTTGTACGTTGCTTTGAGTTTACACTTTGGGTGGGGCTCGCAGCTTAATACCAGCGAGATGTTCTGGATAGATATCTCAAGGTGGATGACTAGTAAGTAGATGCTGATGAATAAACAGTCTACTTGTCTTGGCATAGTGCCCATTACTTTTGAGCCTCTAACTTTCTTGTACCATGATTAGCATTGCGATGCGTTTATATTTCTGTCAATTGCCCAGCTGTAATTTGTTTACCCAACATAGTTGTTTATCGTCTTTTGGGAGAGAGACATCACTAGTGAACATCATGTGACTCAGGTCCATATTACCACCATTGTTTACACCTCCACCACTTACCGTTTTTATTCACTTTTCCGTTGCAACCACTATCACTATTCCCGCTTGTGTTTTGACCCTTTGCAAACTAGAAGACCGGAGAGATTGACAACCTCTGTGTACTCGTTGGGAGCAAATTTATTTGTTGTGTGTGTAGGTCCACGTCTTCTACTAGCGCCAGAGCAACGGACACCTACTTGTTGATCCATGGATCCCCCTGGATCGATAAACCTTACAGTCCCCGTGTAAGGGAAATCTTCTGCTGACTACATCTCCACCTTCCACTTGGGGTAACTAACGAGGGGTGAGAAGTATATCCATCAACTCGTCATCAAGCAAATTTCTGGCGCCGTTGCGAGGGACTCCTGTCTTCAAGATAGGGGAGTTGCACACTATCTTTTACCTTAGCTTTTATTCTTGTTAGTTTGCTTTCTAGGTTTTGCTTTAGAGTCTTATACCACAAACCACAAAAAAATAGTTGCTTTGTTCTTGCTTGTTACTGCTGCTATGGGTTCCACTGAAAACACCAAGTTGTGTGACTTCACTAGTCACAACAACAATGACTTTATCTGCACTCCTATTGTTGCTCCTGCCACTGAGGCTACCTCCTATGAGATTAAACCTGCTTTACTGAACCTTTTTATGAAAGATCAATTCTCCGGTGCTGGAGATGAAGCTGCTTCACACTTGAATAATTTTGTTGAGCTTTGTGATATGCAAAAATATAAAGAAGTAGATGGTGATATTGTTAAACTTAAGCTTTTTTTCCTTTCTCCTTGAGAGGAGGAGCTAAAGTGTGGCTTCAATCTTTGTCTAGGAATAGCATAGATTCTTGGGATAAGTGCAAAGATGTTTTTATTGGGAAGTATTACCCACATGCTAAGATTATCGAGTTAAGAAGTAACATTATGAATTTTAGACGGATGGATAACGAACACGTTGCCCAAGCTTGGGAACATATGAATTATCTTGTTAAGAATTGCCCTACACATGGTTTGACTACTTGGATGGTTATCCAAACTTTCTATGCAGGATTGAACTTTACCTCGCGAAATCTGTTGGACTCGGCCGTGGGAGGAATCTTTATGTCAACTACACTTGGTGCTGCCACGAAACTATTGGATGAGATGATGACAAATTATTCTCAATGGCACACCGAGAGAGCTCCAGCTGGTAGGAAGGTAAACTCTGTTGAGGAGATCTCCTCCCTTAATGATAAAGTTCACATGATCATGTCTTTACTTACTAAGCAAGCTCCTATTGATCCTCATGATGTTCCTTTAAATTCTGTGGTTGCTCAAGAAAGAAAGCAAGTTGATGTCAATTTTATCTCTAGGAACAACTTTAATAATAATGCCTATAGGAGTGATTTTGGTAGCAATCCTAGACCATTCCCATCCAACAACTATGGGAACAGCAACACTTATAGTTACACTCCTAATGATAAAAGAATGCCTAGTTATGAAAAACTTTTAGAGATAGAGAAGGCTACAAAGAATTATATGCACACCCAATATGAAACAAACAAGGCCTTCTCTAGACAATTAGATGAGCATTCTTCTATTTTGTAAAACATTGGAAGACAACTTGAGAGCCTGAATAGTGAGATTTCCAATCTCCAAACTAGACTCACCACCACGGAGACCCAAGTTTCCAATATGTCTCACACACAGGACACTTTGATAAATCAAATGGCGGCCAAACCCGAAGTGGTTGTATCTCAAGAAGAGGAAGATAGGATTAAGAGCCTTCCTACACACACTACCCTTGCTACTATACAAGTTGTTGAGGATCTCAAAACTATTAGCACCCATCACATCCCTAGTCCCAATGGACCTATTAATGGTGATGCTAATACCTCAACTTTAGGACAAGAAGGTCCTTTGAACTTAGAGACTACCAACAGAATGAGCTTAGATGACATCACAACCACTTTAATTAATGGTAGTAATCTTGATTTTGATAATTGTAGTCTTTCCGAAGTTATCACCTTTTTGCAAAGAATCGCTAAAGACCCCCACACTAGTACACTCAATATTGCCTTCACCGAGCATATTACCAATGCTCTTATCAAAGCTAGGGAGGAGAAGCTCAAGCTAAAGACTTATATTCCTAGAAAACTAGAAGATGGTTGGGATCCTATGGTCAAGATTAAATTGAATAATATCTCATGCTTTGCTTTATGTGACGTTGGAGCTAGTGCCTCCGTTATGCCCGAAAGAATGTATGATATGCTTGATTTGAAACCTTTTGATCAATGTTCTTTTGGTGTTCGTCTTGTTGATTCTTCCATAAAGAAACCTTTAGGGAGAATTGATGATGTTCTTTTGGGGGGATAACCCGGGGTGGGCTCACTGAGCCTGCTCCTTCATTTCCTGCCCAAAGGGTATGAACAAGTACAGTTTCCCAAGGCCCAAGTCTTCTGGCCGGCTAGGCAGCCCCTGCCGGCTGGAGGACGAGGCGGCCAACTCTCTGGCCGGCCAGGTAGCCCCTGCCGGCTAGAGGCGAGACGGCTGCCTCTTGCTGACCATCTTGGCCCAGCCAGATGGCTAGGAACGAGGCGACCGTGTCCAAGCAGGCTAGCTAGCCGGGGATCTCAAGTCACATCAAATCATAGGTCATGACGAGACCCTACGATTAAAGGTAGCTACGCATCAGCAAAGGTACGGGATCGGAGTGCCCAGCAGGTACGAGCGTCGGCGGCCACGCCGCTGACCTACCCCGGCTCTGATCCATCACCTATCATAGTGTCGGACCGTCAAACTCCCACTCCATTACTGCACTCAGCGTGGGGAACAGTGGAGGCGGTCGTACTATCTGCCCATGACGAATCTCGCTGGACGACGCTTGACGTACAACGCGTGCTCGACTTCAACCTTATGCGAGAGCTTCATTGGCCAGCCGGCGGGTCCCACTGCCAAACAAGACCATGCAGCCGGCGGGCCCCTCAAGCTACAAGACAAGACCCTCGTGGGCCCCCTTGCCAGCCGGCGAGGCTACCAGCCGGGTCCCACTCTTGTACCCTTTATCCATATTGTATGTCGGTGGGTTCATCTATAAAACCCCCCGGTCACCCTCCTTGCAGAGGGTCGGTCGGACAACACTTCACACCCACCAACCACATAGAGAGAGGCAGAGACGAGCCGGCTGATCCCCTCTTCCTCTTCCTCAACACAGCTCTAGGAGCACCCTTGTAAGCCATCCGTATACATCATACACTCCGGCAGGACTAGGGGTCTTATCTCTACGGAGAGCCGTGAACCTGGGTACATCGTGCGTTCCATGCTTGTACCAACCTTGTCCCCAGCGCCCTCCATTGTCCCTTCGGTTCTCACCGACTTTAGCCTACCTATGGCATATGTTGTGAGTATTCACCGACATTTGGCTCCCATCGTGGGGCTGATCGCTGCATCGGCTGGCTTTACACGCTGGGCGGGGCCCCGCACCTACACCACCGGATGCATCGCGTCCGGATCGATCTGCATGCCCGTGGAGCCCGCTTTCGATGAGGCAACACCGATGATGATCGACGTCCCCGTCCGCCATGCGGATTCGGACGAAGATTCCGATGACGAGGCACCTCCTAGCATCGTCGTCGCTGCTATGGATAACCTCAGCGTTCTCTTTAACGACCTACATCTCAACGATGGCCCTCGCTACTTCGGCGAGGACTTCGACGTTGAGGCGCTATGCGGCAGCTTCAGCAAGCTCTCTATCGCTGAGATGCCTGCACATGACGTGTACCCCAGCAACGTGCTCATCTTCGACGGCCCTCCGCTGTCGGTGGGGTTCTTCACCCCGTACCATGTCGCGTCGTCTCCAATATCATGGAGGTGATGGTTATCGGCGCTGGCACCAGCACGGCTCATGGCAAGGCGTCAGCAGACGCTGGTGAGCCTCCTGCTGTCACCGATGATACCCTTCAGGACGCTCTTGCCGGCCTGAAGACACCCATCGCTGCTTCCGCAAACCCTAACGACGCCCGAGCCTCACTGGAGGAGGCTTGCAAGCATATCTTGGAGGAGGACATTGCCGTCGCCTTGGCCAAGCGTCAGATGGAGGCCACGCAGCGCGAGTATAACTCCGCATACGGCCTCACTCCGATTTCCGAGGCCCCTAGCCGGCTTGGATCGGTCCGCGGCCGCGGCCGGTTCATTGCTGAGATACTAGGCGGCAACCAGCCCATCCACGAGACTCCAGCGGCCAACTTGCGAGCAGTGTAGGCGGCCATGGGAGAAATGTCAAGCCTGGAGGGCGAGGTGCGCGCCTTCAAGGAGAAGCGGGTAAAGGATCTCCTTGACGCCGCCAACGAACAGCAGACGCGGCTTGACCCCGGTCAGGCCCAGTCAGAGTCTCTAGGACCCAACCCCGGAGCGCGCCGCAACACTAGCGGTCACGACCACGCGGAGGGATCTTCCTCGCATCGCACCTCCGGCCGGAGGGGCGAGGGAAGTCAAGACCGGCGCTCCCAGCGCCAGAGCGAGCACACTTCGAGCAGGCATCGTGGAGGCAACGAGAGCGATTCGGCATGTGAGGTTCCTCGCCCGGGGAGGACCCATGTCTCCGGTTCGCGAGGTGCCTCTCCACTCACTGCTCGGATCGGCGCTCGCGTTCCCAGGGTGACCAAGACACCCACAGGCGTCTCATCACCCTGGCCCAGTCCGCCCTCCTGGAAGAGGACGGTCCCATCGGTCCGGCCTGCTTCGGCCCCCGGATCCGAGGGGAGCCATTCCCCCGAGGCTTCACCTTGACTCGGGACACCCCCAAGTACAATGGCACTGCCAAGCCAGAGGACTGGCTGATCAACTACACCACATCCGTCGGCATTGCCAGCGGAAACAAGCGCGTAGAAGTCCGTTACATGCCACTCATGTTGGTCGGCTCGGCTCGGACTTGGCTTAACAGCCTTCCCTCCGGCAGTGTCAACTCCTGGGGGGACTTCGAGGAGGCGTTCGTCCGCAACTTCACTGGCACCTACAAGCACCCTGGCCGGCCTCGCGAGCTGGCCATGTGCGTCCAGAGGCCCGACGAACCCCTTCGCGACTATGTCACTCGGTGGACAGAGCTTCGCAACTCCTGTGAGGGGGTGCATGAGGTACAGGCCATCCAGTACTTCATGGACGGTTGCCGAGACGGCATCCTCCTCAAGCACAAGCTCATGTGCTCTGAGCCCACCTCTCTGGCGGTGCTCATGGCCAAGGCGGACACGTACGCCACGGCCGACTAGGCGATGCGCGTCAAGGTGACCGCCTCAGACAAGGCTGACCCCATGCCGGCTACTCCCAAGCCGGTTGGAGACGGTCGAGGCGGCCAGAACAACAACAAGCGCAAGTCGGATCAGATGGATTCGCGCTCTAACAAGTTGGTAGCCAGCGTGGAGGGCGAGACGTCGGCTCCTCAAGCCGGCCCCCAGCGGAAGCGTCTGATATGTCTCCAACGTATCTATAATTTTTGATTGTTTCATGCTATTATCTTGTCAAACTTTGGATGTTTTGTATGCCTTTTATATCTTTTTTTGGACTAACTTATTAACTCAGTGCCAAGTGCCAGTTCCTGTTTTTCCATGTTTTTGACCTTTTTCAGAGGAAGATTTGAAACGGAGTCCAAATAGAATAAAATCCCCGAAAAGATTTTTTCCAAAACAAAAGAAGATCGGGAGACTTGAGAACCAAGGCAGGGGGTCCCCAGGGACCCCACAAGCCCTCTAGCCCAAGCCGGGCCTCCCAGGCTTGTGGGCCCCCTGGACCTCCACTGCCCTAGGTTTTGCGCCTATATATTCCCTAAAATCCCAGAAAAAATCAGGAGATCATCGGAAGTACTTTTCCGCCGCCGCAAGCTTCTGTCTCCGCAAGATTCCATCTGCGGCACGTTCTGGTGCTCTACCGGAGGGGGATTCGGATACGGAGGGCTTCTTCATCAACACCATGACCTCTCCGATGATGCGTGAGCAGTTCACCATAGACCTACGGGTCCATAGCTAGTAGCTAGATGGCTTCTTCTCTCTCTTGGATCTTCAATACAAAGTTCTCCATGATCTTCATGGAGATCTATCCGATGTAATCTTATTTTGTGGTGTGTTTGTCGAGATCCGATGAATTGTGGATTTATGATCAGATTATCTATGAATCCTATTTGAGTTTCTTCTGATTTCTCTTATGCATGATTTCATATCCTTCTTTGAGTTGTGGGTTTTGTTTGGCCAACTAGATCTATGATTCTTGCAATGGGATAAGTGCTTGGTTTTCGGTTCATACCGTGCGGTGACCTCACCCAGTGACAGAAAGGGTAGCGAGGCACGCATCATGTTGTTGCCATCAAGGGTAAAAAGATGGGGTTTCCATCATTGGTTTGAGATTATCCCTCTACATCATGTCATCTTGCATAAGGCGTTACTCTGTTCGTCATGAAACCAATACGCTAGATGCATGCTGGATAGCGGTCGATGTGTGGAGTAATAGTAGTAGATGCAGAAAGTATCAGTCTACTTGTCTCGGACGTGATGCCTATATGTATGATCATTGCATTAGATATCGTCATGACTTTGCGTGGTTCTATCAATTGCTCGACAGTAATTTGTTTACCCACCGTGATATTTGCTATTTTGATAGAAGCCTCTAATGAACACTATGGCCCGCGGGTCTACTCCACACCATATTTTCAGCCTTACACTTTTTCTTCGTTTTACTTTCCGCCTTCAGATCTCACATTGCAATCAATCTTGAAGGGATTGGCAACCCCTTTATAGCGTTGGGTGCAAGCTCTTTGTGTTTGTGCAGGTACTCTTGACTTGACGAGATTCTCCTACTGGATTGATACCTTGGTTCTGAACTGAGGGAAATACTTACGGCTCCTGTGTTGCATCACCCTTTCCTCTTCACGGGAAAAACCAACGCAAGCAAGTCTCCGTCAACGTGTCAATTTCTGGCGTTGTTGTTTGAGAAGTAGCAGAAGGATTTCTGGCACCGTTGCCAGGGAGGATCAAGTCAAGAACCTATCCAAGTAAGTGTCGCAAACTCATCTCTTGCATTTACTTTGTTTGCCAGTTGCCTCTTGTTTTCCTCTCCCCCACTTCATCAATTTGCCTCTTTCGCTTGCCTTTTTCGTTCGCCCTTTTTCTCGCTTGCTCTTTGTTCGCTTGTGTTCTGCTTGCTTGCTGAAGTCACCATGACTGAAAACACCAAACTTTGTGACTTCTCAAATACTAATAATAATGATTTTATTAGTACTCCGATTGCTCCCGCCACTAGTACGGAGTCTTACGAAATCAATGCTGCTTTGCTAAATCTTGTTATGAAAGAGCAATTTTCCGGCCTTCCTAGTGAAGATGTCGCATCCCATATCGATACCTTCATTGAGATTTGCGATATGCAAAATAAGAAAGATGTGGATAATGATGTGATTAAATTGAAGCTTTTTTCCTTTCTCGTTGCGAGATCGCGGAAAAACTTGGTTTTCGTCTTTGCCCAAAAATAGTATCGATTCTTTGGATAAGTGCAAATATGCTTATATATCCAAGTATTTTCCACCAGCCAAGATTATCTCTCTCCATAATGATATCATGAATTTTAATCAACTTGATCATGAACATGTTGCACAATCTTCGGAGAGAATGAAATTGATGATTAGAAATTCTCCTGCTCAAGGCTTGAGTCTTTGGATGATTATACAAATCTTCTACGCTGGCTTGAATTTCGCTTCTAGAAATATCTTGGACTCTACCTCAGGTGGAACATTCATGGAAATCACTTTAGGAGAAGCCACAAAACTCCTAGACAATATCATGACGAACTACTCTCAGTGATACAGTGAAAGGTCACCTACTAGTAAGAAAGTACACGCTATAGAAGAAATTAACTCGTTGAGTGCTAAGATGGATGAGTTAATGAATTTGGTTGCTAGTAGAAGTGCTCCTTTAGATCCTAATGATATGCCCTTGTCTTCTTTGATTGAGAGTAGCAACGCTAGCTTGGACGTTAATTTTGTTGGTAGGAATAATTTTGGCAACAACAATGCTTTTAGGGGAAACTATGTTCCTAGGCCTTTTCCTAGTAACTCCTCTAATAACTTTGGCAACTCCTACAACAACACTCGTGGAAATTACAATAGGTTACCCTCTGATCTAGAGAGTAATATCAAAGAGTTTATCAACTCGCAAAAGATTTTCAATGCGTCCATAGAGGAAAAACTACTCAAAATTGATGACTTGGCTAAGAGCGTTGATAGAATGTCTAGTGATATTGATGCTTTGAAAGTTAGATGTGCTCCTCCCAAGATCAATATGGATGAAACTTTAAAAGATATGCGTGTTTCCATGATTGAGAGCAAAGAAAGAACCGCCCAAATTCGTGCTAGACATGAATGGCTTAAAAAGGTGTGTTCTCGTGATAAGAATCACGAAGATCTTAAAGTGCTTGGTGTGACTCCCATTGAGTCTTTGTTTTCTTGTGTCAAACCTAATTATGATGGGGCTGGATATGAATCCACTTTGGTTGAAAAACGCCCCAATGATTCCGAGTCCATCTATCTTGATGCTAAAAGCATTAAAAGTGGAGTAGAAGATATTAAAACTTTGAGTAGTAATGAAATTACTACCTTGGATTTCAAGGAATTCAATTAGTATAGTTGCTCCTTGATTTAATGCATTTCCTTGATGCAATACAAGCTAAATTCTCCACACGCTTATAGCCAAAACAAGGCCTTTACCGATCATATCGTCGAAGCTATGATAAAATCTCTTGAAGAGAAACTTGAATTGGAAGTATCTATCCCTAGAAAGCTTCATGATGAGTGGGGACCTACTATCAAAATCAAAATCAAAAACTATGAATGCAATGCTTTGTGTGATTTGGGTGCTAGTGTTTCTGCGATTCCAAAGTCTTTATGTGATGTTCTGGGTTTTAATGAGCTTGAAGAGTGTTCTCTTAATTTGCATCTTGCGGATTCTACAGTCAAGAAACCCATGGGAAGGATCAATGATGTTCTTATTATTGCAAATAGGAACTATGTACCCATGGATTTCATTGTGCTTGACATTGATTGCAATCCTACTTGCCCTATTATTCTTGGTAGACCTTTCCTAAGGACTATCAGTGCTATCATCGATATGAAGGAAGGGAATATTAGATTTCAGTTTCCTTTAAAGAATAGCATGGAACACTTTCCTAGAAAGAAAATAATATTGCCTTATGAATCCATGATGAGGGCCACTTATGGTTTGAACACCAAAGACGACGATACGTGATTCTATCGCCTTATGCCTAGCTAAGGGCGTTAAACAATAGCGCTTGTTGGGAGGCAACCCAATGAATTTATCTTTTTCTTTTTGTTTCGCTACGTCCACACCATGATAATTATGTTGTGATTGTGTTTTTTGTGTTTCTTTTTGTGTTTGAGCCAAGCAAAACCTTTATGATTAGTGTTTGTGAGGGTTGTTTGATCCTGCTGGAAAAAGACAGAAACTTTTCGCTCACGAGATGATTTTCCATTTTTATTCAGAAAGAGCTTTTGAGTTGATTCTTTTTTCTTCTAGTTGATATGCCTTTTGCCCAGGCAGTCGTAAGTTTTCAGAATTGTTTTGGGACCAGAAGTATATGAAGTATACAGATTGCTATAGACTGGTTTGTTTTTGACAGATTCTGTTTTTTGTTGAGTTGGTTGCTTGTTTTGATGAAACTATGGATAGTATCGGGTGGTACTAGCCATGGAAAAGTGAGAATACAGTAGCCCAACACCAATATAAATAGAATTCAAGTTTGCTACAGTACCTAAAGAGGTGGTAGTTTGTTTTCTTGTGCTAATGTTATCACGAGTTTCTGTTTAAGTTTTGTGTTGTGAAGTTTTTAGGTTTTGGGTGATGTTCTCATGGACAAATAGATAAGGAGTGGAAAGAGCTCAAGCTTGGGGATGCCCAAGGCATCCCAAGCCAAATTCAAGGACACCAAAAAGCCTAAGCTTTGGGATGCCCCAGGAAGGCATCCCCTCTTTCGTCTTCAATCCATCGGTAACATTACTTGGAGCTATATTTTTATTCACCACATGATATGTGTTTTGCTTGGAGCGTCTTGTATCTTAGGAGTTTTTTATTTTTTTTGTGTCACAACCATCCTTGCTGCACACCTTTAGAGAGAGACATGCACTCATCGTGATTTTGCTAGAATGCTCATCGTGCTTCACTTATATCTTTTGAGCTAGATAATTTTGCTATATGTTCTTCACTTAGATCTTTTAGAGCATGGCGGTGCGTGACTTGTTAGTTGGCTTATGCTATGAAAGTAGTTCCAAAGGTGATAGGTACCCAAAGAGGATACAAAAACCTCCATCTTCATGTGCATTGAGTAGAAAGAGAAGTCTTGATTCCTCTCAATTAGTTTTGAGACGTGGATTTGGTAATATTAAGAGCTATGTTAGTAGGGTGTTGTGAATCTAGAAATACTTGTGTTGATGTTAGTGATTCCCGTAGCATGCACGTATGGTGAACCGCTATGTTAGGAAGTCGGAGCATAATTGATCTATTGATTGTCATCCTTTGTATTGAGGTCGGGATCGCGTGATGGTTAACACCTACCAACCCTTCCCCTAGGAGTATGCGTTTAGCACTTTGTTTTGATTACTAATAAAAACTTTCACAACAAGTACGTGAGTTCTTCATGACTAATGTGAGTCCATGGTATAGATGCACTTTCACCTTCCACCATTTCTATCCTCTGTAGTACCGCGCAATTCTCGCCGGTGCACAAACCCACCATATGCCTTCCTCAAAACAACCACCATACCTACCTACTATGGCATTTTCATAGCCATTCCGAGATTAATTGCCTTGCAACTCCCACCGTTTTGTCTCATGACTTGTGTCGTCACTCTCATATTGCCATTGCATGATCGTAAGATAGCTAGCATGATGTTTCAATGTCATACGCCAAGCTAGATCGTTGCACATCCATGTACACTGCCGGAGGCATTTCCTATAGTCATCATCATTTTGAGCTTTGAGCTGTGAGTAAATAAAAGTGTGATGATCATCATTATTAGAGCATTGTCCCATGTGAGGTAATAAAAAAAAGAGGCCAAAGAGCCCAAAATTAAAAAAAAAGAGGCTAAGAGCCCAAATTAAAAAAAAGAAGAGAGAAAAAGAGAGAAGGAACAATGCTACTATCTTTTTCCACACTTGTGCTTCATAATAGCACCATGTTCTTCATGATTGAGAGCTTCTTGCTTTATCACTACCATATGCTAGTGGGAATCTTCATTATATAACTTGGCTTGTATATTCCAATGATGGGCTTCCTTAAATTGCCCTAGGTCTTCGTGAGCATGCAAGTTGGATGCACACCCACTAGTTCTCCTTTTGAGCTTTCACATATTTATAGCTCTTGTGCATCCCTTGTATGGCAATCCCTACTCATTCATATTGATATCTATTAATGGGCATCTCCATAGCCCTTTGATACGCCGAGTCAATGTGACCATCTCCTCCTTTTTTGTCTCACAACCACCACCACACTCTATTCCACCTATAGTGCTATATCCATGGCTCACGCTCATGTATTGCGTGATAGTTATAAAAAGTTTGAGAAAGTAACAGTACGAAAACAAATTACTAGGCCAATACCAGGGTTGTGCATGATTTACATTAGTTGTGTGAGGATGATGGAGCATATCCAGACTATATGATTTTGTAGGGATAACTTTCTTTGGCCTTCTTATTTTGAAAGTTCATGATTACCTTGCTAGTTTGCTTGAAGTATTATTGTTTTCATGTCAATATCAAACTATTGTTTTGAATCTTACGGATCTGAACATTCATGTCACCTGAAATAAGTTGCAAAGGACAACTATGCTAGGTAGCATTCCACATCATTAATTTAGTCTTTATCACTTCCCTACTCGAGGACGAGCAGGAGTTAAGCTTGGCGATGCTTGATACGTCTCCAACGTATCTATAATTTTTGATTGTTTCATGTTATTATCTTGTCAAACTTTGCATGTTTTGTATGCCTTTTATATCTTTTTTTGGGACTAACTTATTAACTCACTGCCAAGTGCCAGTTCCTGTTTTTTTGTGTTTTTGACCTTTTTCAGAGGAAGATTTGAAACGGAGTCCAAACGGAATAAAATCCCCGAAAATATTTTTTACGAAACTGAAGAAGATCGGGAGACTTGAGAACCAAGGCAGGGGGTCCCCAGGGACCCCACCAGCCCTCTAGCCCCGGCCAAGGGGGAGGCCGGGCCTCCCAGGCTTGTGGCCCCCCTGGACCTCCTCTGCCCTAGGTTTTGCGCCTATATATTCCCTAAAATCCCAGAAAAAATCAGGAGATCATCGAAAGTACTTTTCCGCGGCCGCAAGCTTCTGTCTCCGCAAGATCCCATCTAGGGCACGTTCTGGTGCCCTACCGGAGGGGGGATTCGGATAAGGAGGGCTTCTTCATCAACACCATGACCTCTCCGATGATGCGTGAGTAGTTCTCCATAGACCTACGGGTCCATAGCTAGTAGCTAGATGGCTTCTTCTCTCTCTTGGATCTTCAATACAAAGTTCTCCATGATCTTCATGGAGATCTATCCGATGTAATCTTCTTTTGCGGTGTGTTTGTCGAGATCCGATGAATTGTGGATTTATGATCAGATTATCTATGAATCTTATTTGAGTTTCTTCTGATCTCTCTTATGCATGATTTCATATCCTTGTAATTCTCTTCGAGTTGTGGGGTTTGTTTGGCCAACTGGATCTATGATTCTTGCAATGGGAGAAGTGCTTGGTTTTGGGTTCATACCGTGTGGTGACCTCACCCAGTGACAGAAGGGGTAGCGAGGAATGCATCGTGTTGTTGCCATCAAGGGTAAAAAGATGGGGTTTCCATCATTGGTTTGAGATTATCCCTCTACATCATGTCATCTTGCTTAAGGCGTTACTCTGTTCGTCATGAAATCAATACACTAGATGCATGCTGGATAGCGGTCGATGTGTGGAGTAATAGTAGTAGATGCAAAAAGTATCAGTCTACTTGTCTCGGACGTGATGCCTATATGTATGATCATTGCCTTAGATATCGTCATGACTTTGCGCGGTTCTATCAATTGCTCGACAGTAATTTGTTTACCCACCGTGATATTTGCTATTTTGAGAGAAGCCTCTGGTGAACACTATGGCCCCCGGGTCTACTCCACACCATATTTTCAGCCTTACACTTTTTCTTCATTTTACTTTCCGCCTTCATATCTCACTTTGCAATCAATCTTGAAGGGATTGAAAACCCCTTTTGCATTGGGTGCAAGCTCTTTGTGTTTGTGTAGGTACTTTGGACTTGACGAGATTCTCCTACTGGATTGATACCTTGGTTCTCAACTGAGGGAAATACTTACTGCTCCTGTGCTGCATCACCCTTTCCTCTTCAAGGGAAAAACCAACGCAAGCAAGTCTTCGTCAACGTGTCAATTTCTGGCGCTGTTGTTTGAGAAGTAGCATCGTCCCAACAGGGGCAACGCAAACTGGCTGCCCAAGCAGACCTTCGAGCAACTGCTTGACGCCCCCTACAAGATACATTCTGGGGCACAGTCGTTTACCCACACCCTACGACAGTGCAGCTTCGCATGCCGGCTGTCGCAAGGGGATGGCATGTCGGCTACCCCAGGTGCGCAGGCTGCTCCTCGTGCACCGGCTCCTGGTCCTTCTCCGGCTCCACCGCCGCCACCTCGCGACGACGGCCGCCTCCACGACAACTACCCCCATCAAGACGGAGCATTTGTCGTCTTCACCAGTGAAGGCGACGACAAGCATAGCATGCGCCAGAGACGACGCGAGGTGAATGCCACGGTTCCCCCGATTCCCCAGTACATGCATCGGTCTGACAGGTCAATCACATGGAGCCGGATAGACCATCCTGCGGTGATGCCCAACCCGGCCTCATACGTGCTCGTCCTCGGCCCCACCTTTGCCTCCAAGAGGCTCACCTGCCGGTTCTCCCGGTGCTGGTCGACGGCGGCAGCAGCATCAACATCCTCTACCTCGACACTCTCCTCAAGCTCGGGCTCAAGGAGACAGACGTCCTACCGACCAGCACTTTCTTCCATGTCATCGTGCCTGGGCAGTCCTGCTCGCCTATCGGCAAAATCCAGCTGGACGTCCTCTTCACCGACAAGGCTCACTTTCGCCGAGAGTCCATATGGTTCGAGGTAGTGGACCTCAGCAGCCCGTATCACGCGCTGGTGGGCAGACCGACTCTTGCCAAGTTCATGGCTATTCCGCACTACACCTACCTGAAGATGAAGATGTCGGGTCCAAAGGGCATCATCACCATTGTTGGCGACTACAAGAAGTCGCTCGAGTGCGCCCAAGATAGCAGCCGCCTCGCCGACGCCCTAGTGATCGCTGAGGAGAAGCGGTAGATCGACCGGCTCGTGGCCCAGGCTACCGAGCAGCCGTCGATTCCTTCTCCTCTGTCCCAGTCAGCCGGCGAGGGCTACTTGAAGGCGGCCAAAGAGACCAAGAAGGTGCCACTCGACCCTGCCAATCCCAAGAAATGTGTCACCATCGGGGCTGGCCTCAGCCCCAAATAGGAAGGCGAGCCCGTCGACTTCCTCCGTGAGAATCGGGACATCTTCGCATGGTCCCCCAAGGACATGCCCGGTCTTCCGAGGAAGTACGTAGAGCACAAACTTCACGTGCGACCGGATGCAAAGCCGGTAAAACAACCTTTGCGTCGCTTCGCCGAGGGGAAGCGGCACACAATTGGAGAAGAGATTACCCGACTCCTTGCAGCCGGCTTCATCATGGAGGTTTTCCACCCGGACTCGTTAGCTAATCCAGTCCTGGTGCTGAAAAAGAACAACACCTGGCGAATGTCTATCGACTACACTAGCCTGAATAAGGCATGTCCGAAAGACCCTTTCGCGTTGCCTAGGATAGATCAAGTGATCGACTCCACTGCAGGCTGCGAGCTGCTGTCGTTTCTGGATGCTTATTCAGGCTACCATCAAATCAAGTTGGATCCAACTGATCACCTGAAGACCTCCTTCATCACGCCCTTCGGGACCTACTGCTACACCACCATGACGTCCGGTCTGATGAACACTGGTGCGACGTTCCAACGCTGCATGCAGCAGTGCCTACTACCATAGATCGGCAGAAACATCCACGTCTATGTGGATGACATCGTCGTCAAGACGAAGCAGCACTTCAGCCTCCTCGACGATCTGTGGGAGACGTTCGCCAACCTGCGCGAGTACAAGATCCGGCTCAACCCGGAGAAATGCGTCTTTGGGATTCCAGGCGGCAAACTCTTGGGGTTCTTCGTATCCGCTCGTGGCATCGAGGTGAACCCCGAGAAGATCAGCACCATCGAGCGGATGGTGCGGCTGGCTCGGATCCTAGACGTCCAGAAGTTCGTCGGCTGCCTAGCGTCCCTTAGCCGGTTCGTCAGCTGGCTCGGCGAGAAGGCCCTTCCACTCTACCAGCTCATGAAGAAGACGACGAAATTCGAGTGGACTGACGAGGCGGACAAAGCCTTTTGCGACCTCAAGCGGGTCATCTCTAGCCTGCCAATCTTGGCAGCGCCGGCTGAAAGCGAACCCATACTCATATACATTGCAGCGACCACTTGATACGTCTCAAACGTATCTATAATTTTTGATGGTTTCATGATGTTATCTTGTCATCTTTGGATGTTTAATGTACCTTTTATATCTTTTTTGGGACTAACTTATTAATTCAGTGCCAAGTGCCAGTTCCTGTTTTTCTGTGTTTTGGCTCTTTTCAGATCTTATTTTGGAACGGAGTCCAAACGGAATAAAATCCCCGCAATAATTTTTTTCCTGAACGAAAGAAGATCAGGGGGCTTGAGGTCCACAAGCCCTATAACCGCCATCAGGGGGGCGACGGCTAGCAGGCTTGTGGCCTCCCTGGCGCCCCCCTGACCTAGCTCCTTCACCTATATATTCCCTAAAATACAGAAAAAAAATTAGGCAATCCACGAAAACACTTTTCCGCCGCCGCAAGCTTTCGTTTCGGCGAGATCTCATCTGGAGACCCTTCCCGGTGCCCTGCCGGAGGGGACTTTGGAGTTGGAGGGCTTCTACATCAACATGATCACCCCTCCAATGACTCATGAGTAGTTCACTTCAAACCTACGGGTCCGTAGTTAGTAGCTAGATGGCTTCTTCTCTCTCTTGGATCTTCAATACAAAGTTCTCCATGATCTTCATGGAGATCTATCCGATGTAATCCTCTTTGGCGGTGTGTTTGTCGAGATCCGATGAATTGTGGATTTGTGATCAGATTATCTATGATATATATTTGAGTCTTTGCTGATTTCTTTTATGCATGATTTGATATCCTTATAAGTCTCTCCGAGTCTTGGGTTTTGTTTGGCCAACTAGATCTATGATTCTTGCAATGGGAGAAGTGCTTCGTTTTGGGTTCATACCGTGTGGTGACCTTTCCCAGTGAAAGTAGGGGCAGCAAGGCACACATCGTGTAGTTGCCATCAAGGGTAACAAGGTGGGCTTTGTCGTAGATATGAGATTGTCCATCTACATCATGTCATCTTGCTTAAGGCGTTACCCTGTTCTTTTGGACTTAATACACTAGATGCATGCTGGATAGTGGTCCACGTGTGGAGTAATAGTAGTAGATGCAGAAAGTATCGGTCTACTTGTTTTGTACGTGATGCCTATAGATATAATCATTGCCATAGATGACGTCACGACTTTGCGCAGTTCTATCAGTTGCTCGACAGTAATTTGTTCACCCACCGTCTACTTGCTTTCATGAGAGAAGCCACTAGTGAACACTATGGCCCCCGGGTCTATTCACACCTATCGTTTCCACTTTCGCTTTTACTTTGTTTTGTTACTTTGTTGCTTTTAGTTCTCACTTGGCAAACAATCTATAAGGGATTGACAACCCCTTCATAGCGTTGGGAGAAAGCTTTTTGTGTTTGTGCAGGTACTTGTGATACTCCTTCACTGGATCGATACCTTGGTTCTCAAAACTGAGGGGAATACTTACCACCGCTGCGCTACATCACCCTTTCCGCTTCGAGGGAACACCAATGCAAGGCTCCAACGCCACGGGGAAATCCTTTGCATATTTTCCTAGGAAGTTCCTAAAGGCGTAGCCATAGCAGAAGGATTCCTGGTGTCGTTGCTGAGGAGAATCAAGACAAAAATAGTCTCCCATCAACACGTGTCTCTGGCGATGTTCGAAGGTATTTTGTTGCAGTAGCAGAAGTATTTCTGGCGCCGTTTCCGGGGAAGGAAAGATCTATCCAAGTAGGTCTCACAAACTCATCTCTCGCATTTACTTTTTTGCGAGTTGCCTCTTGTTTTCCTCTCCCCCACTTCACATTTGCCGTTTTCATTTGCCTTTCTCCTTTGTCGTTTTCATTTACCTTTTGTCATTTTCCTTCGTTGGTTTTCTTGCTTGCTTGTGTGCATGTTTGTTTGTTGAAGTCATCATGGCTGAAAACACCAAACTTTGCGACTTCTCGAGTACCAATAATAATGATTTTATTACTACTCCGATTGCTCCCGCCACTAGTGCGGAATCGTATGAAATCAACGCAGCTTTGTTGAATCTTGTTATGAAAGAGAAATTCTCTGGCCTTCCTAGTGAAGATGTCGCATCCAATCTCAATACCTTCATTGAGCTTTGCGATATGCAAAAGAAAAGAGATGTGGATAATGACGTGATTAAGTTGAAGCTTTTTCCTTTCTCGTTGCGAGATCGTGCAAAAACTTGGTTTTCTTCTTTGCCTAAAAATAGTATCGATTCTTGGGATAAGTGCAGAGATGCTTATATATCCAAGTATTTTCCGCCGGCTAAGATTATCTCCTTACGTTACGATATCATGAATTTCAAGAAACTTGATCATGAACACATTGCACCATCTTGGGAGAGGATGAAGCTTATGATTAGAAATTGTCCCGCTCATGGCTTGAGTTTGTGGATGATTATACAAATCTTTTACGCTGGCTTGAATTGCGCTTCTCGCAATATATTGGACTCCGCCTCAAGTGGAACGTTCATGGAAATCACGTTAGGAGACGCTACAAAACTCCTAGACATTATCATGACCAACTACTCTCAGTGGCACACTGAAAGGTCGCCTGCTAGCAAAAAGGTACACGCTATAGAAGAAATTAACTCGCTTAGTGCAAAGATGGACAAGTTGATGAATTTGGTTGCTAGTAGAAACGCTCCTTTAGATCCTAATGACATGCCACTATCTTCCTTGATTGAGAGTAGCAATGCTAGTTTGGACGTTAACTTTGTTGGTAGGAACAATTTTGGCAACAACAATGCTTTTAGAAGAAACTATGTTCCTAGGCCTTTTCCTAGTAACTCCCCTAACAATTATGGCAATTCCTACAACAACACTGATGGAAATCACAACAAATTACCCTTTGATTTAGATATTAATATCAAAGGGTTCATCAACTCTCAAAATATTTTCAATGCGTCCATAGAGGAAAAACTACTCAAAATAGACGATTTGGCTAAGAGCGTTGATAGGATGTCTTGTGATATTGATGCTTTGAAAGTTAGATGCGCTCCTCCCAAGATCAACTTGGATGAAACTTTGAAAGCTATGTGTGTCTCCATGAATGAGAGCAAAGAAAGAACCGCCCAAATTCGCGCTAGGCATGAATGGTTTAAAAGGGTGTGTTCTAGTGATGCAAATCACGAAGATCTTCAAGTGCTTGGTGTGACTCCTCTTGAATCTTTGTTTTCGCGTGTCAAACCTATTGATGAAGGGGCTGGATATGAATCCACTTTGGTTGAAAAACGCCCCAATGATTCGGAGTCTACCTATGTTGATGATAAAGGTGTGGAGAGTGGAGTAGAAGAAATCAAAATATTGGGTAGTAATGAAACTCCCACTTTGGATTTCAAGGAATTCAATTATGATAATTGCTCCTTGTTTGAATGCATTTCTTTGATGCAATCCATTGCAAACTCTCCACATGCTTATAGCCAAAGCAAAGCCTTTACCGCGCATATCGTAGATGCTATGATGAAATCTCTTAAAGAGAAGCTCGAATTAGAAGTCTATATACCTAGAAAACTTCATGATGAGTGGGTACCTACTATCAAAATCAAGATCAAAAACTATGAGTGCAATGCTTTGTGTGATTTGGGTGCTAGTGTTTCCGCGATTCCAAAGTCTTTATGTGATATTCTTGGTTTTCATGAGATTGAAGAGTGTTCTCTTAGTTTGCATCTTGCGGATTCTACTGTCAAGAAACCCATGGGAAGGATCGATGATGTTCTTATTATTGCAAATAAGAACTATGTACCCGTGGATTTTATTGTACTTGACATAGATTGCAATCCTTCATGTCCCATTATTCTTGGTAGACCTTTCCTAAGGACTATTGGTGCTATCATCGATATGAAGGAAGGGAATATTAGATTTCAATTTCCTTTAAAGAAGGGCATGGAGCACTTTCCTAGAAAGAAAATAAGATTGCCTTATGAATCTATGATGAGGGCTACTTATGGTTTGAGCACCAAAGATGACCATACGTTATTCCATCACCTTTTGCCTAGCTAAGGGCGTTAAACAATAGCGCTTGTTGGGAGGCAACCCAACGAATCTATACTTTTTCTTTCTGTTTTGTGTTTTCCACACTTTCATAATTCTGATATGATTGTGCTTTTTGTGTTTCTTTTTGCGTTTGTGCCAAGCAAAACCGTTATGATTAGTCTTGGGGATGATCGTTTGGTCATGCTGGAAAAGACAGAAACTTTCTGCTCACGAAAAGAATTTCAATTTTTTTCTGTGAGAGCTTTTGAGTTGATTCTTTTTGCTGCTGATTTCTATGCAAATTGTTCAGACTATAGTAAATGTTCAGAATTGTTTAAGTACCAGAAGTATACGAAGTATACAGATTGCTACAGACTGGTATGTTGTTAACAGATTCTGTTTTTGTTGAGTTGGTTGCTTATTTTGATGAAACTATGGATAGTATCGGGGGGTATTAGCCATGGCAGATTGAAAATACAGTAACCCAACATAAACATAAGTAGAACTTAAGTTTGCTACAGTACCTAAGGAAGTGGTGGTTTGCTTTCTTATACTAATGTTATCACGAGTTTATGTTTAAGTTTCGTGTTGTGAAGTTTTCATGTTTTGGGTGAAGTTCTTATGGACAAAGAGAAAAAGAGTGGCAAGAGCTCAATATTGGGGATTCCCAAGGCACCCCAAGAGATTCAAGGATGTCGTAAAAGCCTAAGCTTGGGGATGCCCCGGGAAGGCATCCCCTCTTTCGTCTTCAAATCCATCGGTAACGTTACTTGGGGCTATATTTTTATTCACCACCTGTTATGTGTTTTGCTTGGAGCGTCTTGTATCATAGGAGTCTTTTATTTTTGTTGTGTCACAATCATCCTTGCTGCACACCTAGAGAGAGAGACATGCACTCACCGTGATTTTGTCGAGCTTCACTTATATCCTTTGGTAGAAAATTCAGCTCACATGTGCTTCACTTATATATTTTGAGCTAGTTGATTTTGCTCTATGTGCTTCACTTATATCTTTTAGAGCACAGCGGTGCGTGGCTTGGTAGTTGATCTATGCTTTAAAAGTGATCTCAAAAGGGGTAGTTATCCAAAGGGATACGAAAACTTCCACCTTCATGTGCATTGAATAGTTAGAGAAGTTTGATTCATGTCAACTAGTTTTGAGTTGTGGTTGTGGTAATATTGAAGTTATGCTAGTAAGGTGTTGTGGATCTAGAAATACTTGTGTTGAAGTTAGTGATTCCCGTAGCATGCACGTATGGTGAACCGCTATGTGATGAAATATGAGCATGATTAGTCTATTGATTGTCATCCTTTGCGTGGCGGTCGGGATCGCGCGATGGTTTATACCTACCAACCCTTCCCCTAGGAGTATGTGTTGAATGCTTTATTCCGATTACTAATAAAACTTTTGCAACAAGTATATGAGTTCTTCATAACTAATGTTGAGTCCATGGTTTAGATGCACTTTCACCTTCCACCATCACTATCTTCTTAGTGTTGTGCAACTTTCGCTAGTGCAGAAAATCCACCATTAGCCTCCCTCAAAACAGCCACCATACCAACCTACTATAGCTTTTTCAAAGTCATTCCGAGATATATTGCCATGCAACTACCACCATGACATGTGCCACCACTTCTACATTGCCATTGCATGATTGTAAGATAGCTAGCATGATGTTCCCATTAATGTCTATGCCATGCTAGATCATTGTCACGGTACACTACCGAAGGCATTCCATATAGAGTCATCGTTGCTCTATGTTTTGAGTTGAAAGTGTGATGATCATCATTGATGGAGCATTGTCCCATGTGAGGAAATAAAAGAGGCCAAAGATGCCCACCAAAATAAAAAATATATAAAATATATAAAAAAGAGGCCAAGGAGCCCACCAAAAAAAATAATGAGAGAAAAAGATAGAAGGGACAATGCTACTATCCTTCCACACTTGTGCTTATTAAGCGCCATGATCTTCATGATTGAGTCTCTCTCGTTTTGTCACCACCATATAGCTAGTGGGAAATTTTCATTACATAACTTGGCTTGTATATTCCAATGATAGGCTTCCTCAAAATTGCCTTAGGTCTTCGTGAGCAAGCAAGTTGGATGCAGACCCACTAGTTCTCCTTAAGAGCTTTCACATACTCTTAGCTCTAGTGCATCATTTGTATGCCAATCCCTACTCATTCACATTGATATCTATTGATGAGCATCTCCAAAGCTCATTGATATGCCTAGTTAATGTGACCATCTTCTCCTTGTTTGTCTTGCAACCTCCACCACACTCTACACCACTTATAGTGCTAAAACCATGGCTCACGCTCATGTATTGCGTGAGAGTTGAAAAGGTTTGAGAAAGTAAAGGTGTGAAAACAATTACTTGGCCAATACCGGGGGGTTGAGGGCCAAGCCATGAGAGCTACAGGGGGTCCACAAGCCATGCAGCCGCCACCAGGGGGCGGCAACTAGCAGGCTTGTGGCCTCCTTGGCGCCCCCCTGACCTAGCTCCTTCGCCTATATATTCCCTAAAATACAGAAAAAAAATTAGGCAATCCACGAAAACACTTTTCCGCCGCCGCAAGCTTTCGTTTCCGCGAGATCTCATCTGGAGACCCTTCCCGGTGCCCTGCCGGAGGGGACTTTGGAGTTGGAGGGCTTCTACATCAACATGATCGCCCCTCCAATGACTCATGAGTAGTTCACTTCAAACCTACGGGTCCGTAGTTAGTAGCTAGATGGCTTCTTCTCTCTCTTGGATCTTCAGTACAAAGTTCTCCATGATCTTCATGGAGATCTATCCGATGTAATCCTCTTTGGCGGTGTGTTTGTCGAGATCCGATGAATTGTGGATTTGTGATCAGATTATCTATGATATATATTTGAGTCTTTGCTGATTTATTTTATGCATGATTTGATATCCTTATAAGTCTCTCCGAGTCTTGGGTTTTGTTTGGCCAACTAGATCTATGATTCTTGCAATGGGAGAAGTGCTTCGTTTTGGGTTCATACCGTGTGGTTACCTTTCCCAGTGAAAGTAGGGGCAGCAAGGCACACATCGTGTAGTTGCCATCAAGGGTAACAATGTGGGCTTTGTCGTAGATATGAGATTGTCCATCTACATCATGTCATCTTGCTTAAGGCGTTACTCTGTTCTTTTCGACTTAATACACTAGATGCATGCTGGATAGCGGTCGACGTGTGGAGTAATAGTAGTAGATGCAGAAAGTATCGGTCTACTTGTTTTGGATGTGATGCCTATAGATATAATCATTGCCATAGATGACGTCATAACTTTGCGCGGTTCTATCAATTGCTCAACAGTAATTTGTTCACCCACCGTCTACTTGCTTTCATGAGAGAAGCCACTAGTGAACACTACGGCCCCCGGGTCTATTCACACCTATCGTTTCCACTTTCGCTTTTACTTTGATTTGTTACTTTGTTGCTTTCAGTTCTCACTTGGCAAACAATCTATAAGGGATTGACAACCCCTTCATAGCGTTGGGAGCAAGCTTTTTGTGTTTGTGCAGGTACTTGTGATACTCCTTCATTGGATCGATACCTTGGTTCTCAAAACTGAGGGAAATACTTACCACCGCTGCGCTACATCACCCTTTCCGCTTCGAGGGAACACCAACGCAAGGCTTCAAGGCCACGGGGGAATCCTTTGCATATTTGCCTAGGAAGTTCCTAAAGGCGTAGCCATAGCAGAAGGATTCCTGGTGCCATTGCTGAGGAGAATCAAAACAAGAATAGTCTCCCGTCAGCACGTGTTTCTGGCGCCGTTGGAAGGTCTTTTGTTGCAGTAGCAACACTCGCGTGGTTAGTGTAGTGTTGGTAGTTCAAGGCAAGGAGGAGGGCAACGTACTGTTAGTGCAGCGCCCTGTCTACTACCTCAGTGAGGTCTTGTCCGCCTCCAAGCAGAACTATCCCCACTACCAAAAAATGTGTTATGGTGTTTAGCTTGCTACCAAGAAGTTAAAGCAATACTTCCAAGAGCATGATATCAATGTGGTGAGAACTGCTCCACTTTCAGAAATCATGGGCAACCGTGATGCACTAGGCAGGATCGCCAAGTGGTCCATCGCCATGGCGGACCACGATATCCGCTACGAACCTCGCACCGCCATCAAATCTCAGGTGGTGGCCGACTTCTTAGTCGATGGGTTGAAACCCAGTTCGAGCCGCCACCCCCAGACTCTACGCATTGGCGGATTCACTTCGACGGCTCAAAGATGCAGACTGGTCTGGGAGCCGGCATCGTCTTGATGTCTCTGAAAGGATACCAGCTCAAGTATGCTCTCCAGATCCACTACGCTGCCTCCAACAACGTTGCCGAGTACGAAGCACTGGCTCACAGCCTCCGGCTCGCCAAGGAGATTGGCATATGGCGGCTCATATGCTTCGGTGACTTAGACTTGGTGGTGGAGCAAGTTTTTGGCGAATGGGACGCCAGGGACGCCAACATGGCAAGCTATCGCTTCGTCATCCAGCAGCCCAGCGGCCCCTTTGAGGGCTGCGAGTTCAACCATGTTCCGAGAGCAGACAACAAGGTGGCTGATACACTCGGCAAAATTGGCTCCATGAGACAGGCTATCCCAGCCGGCGTCTCCCTCGAGGAACTCCGCAAGCTGTCTATCACGCCATCTCCAGAGTCAGCATCGATCTTCGTGTCGGCTGATTCTACGGTGCAAGCGTCGTCGGCCCCACCAGCTACGCCAGCTACAGCTCCTGTGCCGGCTACGCTGGCTACGCTCACTCCAATAGCTGCACCGGCTGAATCTTTGGTGCAAGCGCCGTCGACTCCACCAGCTACGCCGGCTATAGCTCCTGTGTCGGCTACACTGGCCATGCCGACTCCAATAGCGGCACCGGCTACAACAACAACTCCGGCTCCACCCTGCCTCGAATCCTATCGTCTCGACAGCCAGTGGGTGGACGTCATGGAGGTAGACGGCGAGCCAGCTGCCACGATAGCACCAGAGACACCTCGTCTCGAGCCCACGGCTGCTGCTTCATCAAGCGCGGGGGCTGCAGAAGCCCCTAACAGTCAGGTCGAGGCAGAGCAAGCCCTTGTGTCGGCTCCATCATGGGTTCAACCCATCCTGGCCTTCCTCCTTCGCGGCGAGCTTCCTCGAGACGAGGCAGAGGCGAGGCAGATCCAGCGCAGATCTGCAGCCTACGCCATCATCAATCGCGAGCTGGTGCGGCGTAGCGTGACTGGCATTTTCCAGCGTTGCGTCGAATCAGAAAAGGGACATGAGATCTTCAGAGACATTCACCAGGGGGACTGCGAGCATCATGCCGCCTCTAGAACCCTGGTGGCCAAGGCGTTCCGCCATGGATTCTACTCGCTCACGGCCCTCGAGGAGGCCGTGGATCTAGTCGATAAATGCGAAGGCTGCCAATTCTTCAACACAAAGAGCCACATGCCGCCTTCAGCCCTCAAAACCATCCCCCTATCATGTTCATTCGTCGTCTGGGGCTGGACATGGTAGGTCCCTTCAAGACGGCTCGTGGTGGCATGACCCACCTCTTGGTAGCCGTCGACAAATTCACCAAGTGGATCGAGGCCAGACCTATCAAAAAGCTTGATGGCCCCACGGCTGTCAAGTTCATCACGGACATCTCTGTTCGATATGGCGTCCCCCACAGCATCATCACCGACAACGGCACGAACTTCGCCAAAGGAGCTCTGGCGCTCTACAACTCCAAGGTAGGCATCCGGCTCGATTTGGCGTCAGTGGCGCATCCCCAGTCAAATGGCCAACCGGAGAGGGCCAACGGCCTGATCCTGGCCGGCATCAAGCCAAGACTGGTTGCACCACTTGTCAGGTCGGCCGGGTGCTGGATTGAAGAACTGTCGGTTGTACTATGGAGCCTCCGCACCACGCCCAACCGGTCGACCGGCTTCACTCCGTTCATCCTTGTATACGGGTCCGAGGTTATTATTCCTACGGATGTCGAGTTCGACTCACCTCGGGTCACCCTATACATGGAAACGGAGACGAATGAGGCAAGAGAAGATGGTGTGGATCTCCTCCAAGAAGCAAGGGACTTGGCCTTGAGCCGAACGGCCATCTATCAACAGAAGCTGAGATACTACCAAAGCAAGAAGATCAAGCCTCTCTCTTTTAGAGAGGGAGACTTGGTCCTCAGAAGAATCCAGCACACGGCCGGCCATCACAAGCTCTCATCTCCATGGGAGGGACCCTTCATCATCAGTAGGGCATTGCACAACAACGCATACTACTTGATTGATGCCCAAAAGCCAAGGAAACGCAGGAGGGACGACTCCGGCCAGGAGACGGAACGTCCGTGGAACGCGGCGTTGCTTCGCCCGTTCTACTGCTAGAAGGCAAGTATCAAACACGGAAAGCGCATGCACATATGTATCTTTCTCCCTCTTCAGGGATTCCCAATGAATGCAATGAAAAGAGCATGCCTCATGCTTCTTTTTAAGTTCATATCTAGTGTGCTCACTCTGCAATGCCCCTTGCTGGCTATAATAAGCTCGGGGGCTCGCTAGCCGCCCGGACGCCTTCCTTACATTGTAGAAGAACACATAGTGTACGCTGGACCGATCCCTGGTCACCTCATAACAGCTGCAGACCATCTCCCAGCCGTCCGGCTAGCGAGGCAACGCCAGTTAAGGCCGGATGCATGCAAAGTTTGACTACAAAAAGGTTGTCGGCTCGGGTTGGCTTGATCTATTTGACGATCTCATTCAAGCCGGCCTCTGCTGGTTTATGTCTGAATCTTTAAGTCTTGATGGCTTCGAAAAATCTAAGTCTTGTATTCTAAGGCCAGAAACCTCGACCCAGTCACAGACCGGCTCCCGGCTGTCGGGCTGGCGGGGTGGAAACTTGGGAATACAGGGATTGGAGAAAAAAGAAGTCAACCAGGAATCAAAAGATAAAGATATAAAACAACTCGCATGGCAATATGAATATAATGTTGAATACATACATTAAAAATGCATTGGCCCACGGCCGAGGTTCATGACACCCCCAAGTGGGTGGAACTGTTGTACTCACAAAATAATTTCAGACAACAAAAATAGGACACTGGCTACGGGGTTGCGGCCTCATCGGTCGCCCCAGCTGCTGCTCCTGAAGTGGTGGCTTCACCATCGCCGGCTGCTCCCGAGGCGGTTGCATCGTCTCCTCCGCGAGAGCTCCCGGCTCCGTCCGCACCGGAGTCGGCGTACGCCGCACCGCTGGAGACGGCAGCATTATCCACCTCGTGGGTCGTCTCGTCGGAGCGGCCATCGGCGTCATAGGGCTGAAGGCCATGTAGATCTTCAGGGATCACATTGCCGCCTTCACCCCGCTCCAAGTTGAACTCGTCCCAAGCGGCGTACGCGGCGATGTCGCTGGCCCTCACGTGCAGCACCTCCTCCACAGCCTGCAGCTCCGCCTCCGAGCCGTCGCACTGAGCGACGAGCTTGCCCAAGTCCAGGTTTCGGTACCAGGACTTGGCCAAGCGCAGGGCCATGTAGGCTCCAGCATGCGCAGTCGAAGCGTGCCAGGCGTCAAGGCGATCCTCGCCAGCCACAAGCCAGCGGGCGAGCCGGCTCATCGACGTCGGCTCCACGCCATCCGGCCACACGGCCGCCACCATCGATGAGCCTGCGACCTAGAGCTGAGCCACAGACTCGCCCAGATCGCGCACGTAGGCCCTGAGGCCCACTCCGATCTCCTCCACGCTCCAGCCGGAGGTAGCATCTACCTGCTGCCTAGCCGTGCGGCGCTCCTCATGGCTCACCTCGATGGCCGTGTCAGCTGTGCCCCGTGTCTCAGGGAAGAGGCCTGAGACAGGGAAAGGGGTGCAAAAACGAGTAAGAAGAAGAGACGACCAAGAAAGTTCAAGACAAAACAAAAGGAAGACTCACGATGGAAGGCGCCATCGGTCTCATGAGCGCTCTCCAGGACCTCGAGCTCCCGCACCTTGCTCGGTTGAGTAAGGCGGGCAACTTCCTCCTGAAGGGTCACCGCAGAGTCCACGGCCTTGGCCAGCCGCGTCTGCTTCTGGACAAGGGCCTCCTCCTTCTCCGTCAAGGCGGCGTCCTTGAGCTTCATCTCCCCGAGATGAACCAACGCGAGGCGTTCCACGTCGGCAGAACGGGAGGCGTCCTTTTCCTGCAGAGAGGCACGCAGCTGCTCGAGCTCGACCCGGCTAGCCGCCTCAAGCTCCTTCTTCTCCGTCTGGAGAAGAGCCAGTTGCTCCTAGAGCTGGCCGCCTGCGTCACGCAGGGCGTCCCGCTCCGCGATGACTTCGCCCAGCCGGGCTTGGAGCTCGGCAACCTGGCCATCGGCCGCCTGGCTCTGAGCCCGCAGCTCGTTATAAGCCTGCACCTGGGCATTATAAAGATCCTACAAAACAAAGAAGAAGCAGAAGTGAAATTCGGCCTGGTTAAGTCATGACCAGCCCGATTCTCGGGGGCTACACCCAATGGGTGCGCTAGCGCTCCCCCACTAAAGAAGCAAAGCAAGAAGAGAAGCTCAAAGAGATTCAGCCCGGCCGATGCTCGGCCGGCCCGATTCTCGAGGGCTACACCCAGTGGGCGCTGTCGCGCCCCCACTGATGCAAGAAGAAGAAAAGGAAAAAATTCAAGAACAAGATGAGGCACTTACCCTGGTGCGTTCCTCCAGGCGCTCCAAATCGCTGCCCACCACACGGGCCGCCTGGTCCACCTTGAACCAGCTGTTGGCAAACAGCAACACCAACTCCGGGACACCGTGGAGCGTCGTGCCTACGGGAAATCTCGTGCGTGCCAGGTTGACTGCTCGCCAAGACTTCATCAGCTAGCTCCCGACCCGGGCACCAGCTCCCGGCGTGGCCGGACCTTGGTGGGGGACGACGATGGCGCCGACTCCAGCTGATGCGGCTGCAAGCCGAAGAAATGAAGCCACTCGGAGAAGAAGGAGCTCGCCGGGAGCCCGAAGCCCCTGTAGAAATGCTCGTCGAAAACGACGATCTCCCCCGCGGCGGGTATTGGGGCGGTCTCAGCGCCAGGGATCTGCACCAGCACCTGGGAGGCTGGGGGCAACAGCCGGTGATGGCGGAACACCTCGATACGACCTTCGCAGATCTCGGTGCCAAGCGACGCTCCCTGTGACGAGGTCTTCTTCGAGGTGGAACCGCCGGCCATGGCTACGGGCGGCTAGAGCTCGAAAGGGCTGGTGGCTCGACGACGACAGAGATGAAGAAGACGAAGAGGACGGGCTCTTTCTCTCTGGGCTCAGGGAGGAAGAGGGTATCGATGCGGGGAGAGAAGGGGGGCGAATGGCCTCCTCGGAACCCCCGCATCCCATTTAAACCCCACGAAGCGTCGTGGGGAGGGGATCCGGTGCACGCGGGACCCCACCAGCCCCGTGTATTACGGGCGGTAGCGCTTCCCTAAGCCCAACCGTCGCGGAGTAAATCCGCAGAGGATCTCCACACTAGTACACTCAATATTGCCTTCACCGAGCATATTACCAATGCTATTATCAAAGCTAGGGAGGAGAAGCTCAAGCTAGAGAATTATATTCCTAGAAAACTAGAAGATGGTTGGGATCCTATGGTCAAGATTAAACTGAATAATATCTCTTGCTTTGCTTTATGTGACGTTGGAGCTAGTGCCTCCGTTATGCCCAAAAGAATGTATGATATGCTTGATTGGAAACCTTTTGATCAATGTTCTTTTGGTGTTCGTCGTGTTGATTCTTCCATAAAGAAACCTTTAGAGGAGAATTGATGATGTTTGTCGGGGGAATAACCCCGGTGTAGGCTCATCGAGCCTGCTCCTTCATTTCCTGCCCAAAGGGTATGAACAAGTACAGTTTCCCAAGGCCCAAGTCTTCTGGCCGGCTAGGCAGCCCCTGCCGGCTGGAGGACGAGGCGGCCAACTCTCTGGCCGGCCACGCAGCCCCTGCCGGCTAGAGGCGAGACGGCTGCCTCTTCCTGACCATCTTGGCCAAGCCAGCCGGCTAGGAACGAGGCGGCCGTGCCCAAGCCGGCTAGCCAAGCAGGCTAGCCGGCCGGGGATCTCAAGTCACATCAGATCGTAGGTCATGACAAGACCCTACGATTAAAGATAGCTACGCATCAGCAAAGGTACGATATCGGAGTGCCTGGCAGGTACGAGCGTCGGCTGCCACGCCGCTGACCTACCCCGGCTCTGATCCATCACCTAGCATAGTGTCGGACCGTCAAACTCCCACTCCATTACTGCACTCAGCGTGGGGAACAGTGGAGGCGGTCGTACTATCTGCCCATGAAGAATCTCGCTGGACGACGCTCGACGTACAGGGTGTGCCCGGCGTCAACCTTACGCGAGAGCTTCATTGGCCAGCCGGCGGGTCCCACCGCCAGACGAGACCATGATGTCGGCGGCCCCCTCAAGCGACAAGACAAGACCCTCGTGGGCCCTGTGGCCAGCCGGCAAGGCTGCCAGCCGGGTCCCACTCTTGTACCCTTTATCCATATTGTATGCCGGTGGGTTCATCTATAAAACCACCCGGCCACCCTCCATGCAGAGGGTCGGTCGAACAACACTTCCCACCCACCAACCACATAGAGAGAGGCAGAGACGAGCCGGCTGCTCCCCTCTTCCTCTTCCTCAACACAGTTCCAGGAGCAACCTTGTAATCCATCCATATACATCATACACTCCGGCTGGACTAGGGGTCTTATCTGTATGGAGAGCCGTGAACCTGGGTACATCGTGTGTTCCATGCTTGTACCAACCTCGTCCCCAGCGCCCTCTGTTGTCCCTTCGGTTCTCACCGACTTTAGCCTACCTATGGCATATGTTGTGAGTATTCACCGACATGTTCTTATTGTTTTCAATGATAATTATGTGCTCGTTGATTTTCTTATTATGGACATTGAGTGTGATCCCTCATGTCCAATTATTTTGGGACGTCCTTTTCTCCGCACCGTTGGTGCTATCATTGACATGATTAGATTCCAGTTTCCCCTTAAAATGGGAATGGAACACTTCCCTCGAAATAAGATTAAGTTACCTTATGAGTCCGTTATTCGGGCAAGTTATTCTTGTGGAGTTGATAATACTTGATCTTTTTTGCATCATGCCTAGCTCAAAGGCATAAAAGAAAGCGCTTTGTCGGCGTTGCTAGGTCGACACCTATGGGAATCAACGTGAAAACCTTTGTGATCGTAGGGAGGGGTAGATGATGTCAAGAGCAAAGCTAACGATCAACGCCCAGCAAGCCTTTTTACCCAGGTTTGGGCCGCTTACGCGTAAAGCCCTACGTCCTGCTTGTCTGATCGTATTAAGTGTTTCGTTGTTCGTTACAGTGACTGATAATAACCATCTTCTGGACAATGTCCAACGAGTCTAACCCGTTGTGAATGAGCTAAGGGCCTCCTTTTATAGGCAAAGGGTTCACCTACAGTGCTCCGTGGTAGGTTCACGAGAAGTTATAGTGAACCTAGAGCGGTGCTTATCCATCTACCGCTGTCAGGTGCATTAAATGCACGTCTTGTCTTTGTCTGCAACGTGCTGGTGAGGACATGTGTCCAAGTGTTTCGTCAACTGGACGCCGCGCTGGCGCATGCGGAATGTGCGGGAACTTGGGGGGTGGCGACACTGTGGCAAGGGCGGTTGCCCTCCAATGCCTAGCCCATCATCCCTACAAGGAAACTTTTCGGGGGCTTCAGATGTCGTCCTGGCAAAGGGGGTTTCCCGAGGCCTCGTGCCTGGTGAGTCCATCATGCCCACTAAACGGGCATGGCCTTGGTTATCCTCCCGGCAAGGCAGGCTCGCCGGGGCCTTGGTAATCTTGGGGGCGCATCTCGTCTGGACTCTGCCACACCCTACCGTCAGGGGCCATTCGCGCCCATGCACAAGTCTGGGGCACTAGGGACCCCGGTCTTTAGTGCACCGACAGGAGCCCCCGGGCCTGGGTCACAGACGCGCGCAGAGAGTTTTTGGGCCAGGCCCAAAGAGGTGCACGGGCCTTCGTGGCTGGATCTGGTGGCGGTTGCCTTTCCCCATGTCGCGCATCGGATGCGCGAAGTGGGAGGTCGTGCGTGGAGTAGCCTCTCTGCCTCCTGAAACACCTCTGCCACGCGCGTAGCATGCGCAGTCATGGGTGGACAGGTGGCAGATGAGGCCTTGAAAGGCGCAGTAGTGGATGGACCCGCCCGTGCATGCATTGGCGCATCAGTGCGGTTCTCTGTTCGCCTGTGAGCTTGGGCGATTGGGCGCAAGGGGTGGTGGCTTCTGGAGCAAGGGAGGCTAGCCCCCAGGCCCCATCCTATAAATTGGGAGGGTTTGCGAGGGGTTTTGCTCACCCATCTCCTTCTGAATCCACCAACTTCTTGATCTTGGACTTCAGAATCTTCTCCTGTTTGTAGGTGGCGCTTTACCCTAGCCATGGTTAGGGGATGAGGTCAGCCACCCTTGGCTGCTAGGGCGGCGAGGGGATCCCGTTTGAATCATGACATGGCTTATGGGGGTGCCGCGGTGGAAGACGGCCCGAACGCCCGTTGTGGAGGAAGGGCGAGGGGCCGAGGTAGCCCCTGAGGTCGAGGTCGGGGGAGGCGCATCGCTACTCCAACGCCTCCGCCTTCCCCAGGACTTGCTCCTGTGGCGGCCCACGTTGGAAGGAACCCGATGGAGTTCCTTGTCCAGCTGTGAGGACCCATTCGGTCCTTCCTCTGGCTCCCTGGTGTCTTTGCCGAGGCAATGGAAGGAGAGGGGGCGCCGACACTGTGGCTCCGCATGCACGGCTGCGGCAATGCTGCCGTGCCGGTGGCTATGGAGCGCACTAGGACTCAGACCCTGTTCCTCGGCCGCGGGTGGAAAAGCTTCGCTCGCGCCCACAGCCTCTGGGATAGGCATGTTCTCCGCTTCAAGAAGGTGGCGGAGAACACACTCTCCGTCAAGATATATGGGAGCTCGGGTGCTTGTCTTGGCTGCTGCAAAGAGAGCTCGAGCGGGACTGAAAGCCCTTCCTCGCGTGGGAGTACAAGGAAGGGACGGACTATGACGATAGAGGAAGTGGGTCAGGCCCCCTGCAGATACTGTCTGTTTAAGGGGCCTTTCCTCGGGCTGTTCGCCGGTCGTACCATCGCCGTCAGTCTGCCGCTCGCTCTCTCCCGCGCTGGACTGACCGGAGCTGCCTCATCTTCCTGTCAGCGCCCGGGCTTCTGTTCCTCCATCTCTTCGGGCTCCGTTCTCCTCTGCGCAATGTTGGTCCCGGAGGAACCAGCCTGGATCGCACGGAGGGCCGCTCCATGTCTTCCTAAACTCCAGCCTGGCGAGCATAGTGCCTCGCCAAGGAAATAAGTTCTAGGTTCGAGTACATAATATCATCCATGTGACATGTTTGAGAATACCCAAACGAATGAATGAAAAAACTTTTTTCCCTTTTTCCGATTCTGTTCTTTGTATGATTCGTTTTTTGCATAATCTGGGAGCTTGCCGGCAACTACCGGCAAGACTCCTTGCCATGTTCAGTGCAACCATGGAAATCACCAAGCGCAGCTTCAGACAAAATCGGGTGCTACGTAGCCGCTTGCTCTGTTGATCAGGTTTGCAACTGTTTGAAGGCGCTCTATGGCCATTCAGGTCGTTTGAACGAGTTCGAAACAAAGACAAGGTGCACCAAACTTTGGGAAGGTCCTAGTACGCGCAAACTTCACACACAAAGATTGGAAGCTTTCGAAGGGAAAAAGCAAATGATCTATTTACTCCAGATATGAATCTTAAGCTTAAAAACTTATCTGCTAATGTCGTGGTTGCATGGTGTTTGAGTATTTTACCAGGGCGTCGGAGCCCTCGGCAAGCAGGGAATCACCGCTCTCGGTGGCCTTTTCCTCCAACAAAGTCTTCTTGCCGACGGTCCTTGACTATCATTTCGAGGAAAAGTCGATCGGAGTGTAACCCCTTCGCTTTTCTCTTGCTAGGTTGTGCTTGCGGAGCCCCCGAGCATGTCTTTGGGCAACCATGCGACGCTCTCAGGGACGCAACACTCGCACTGGAGCGTGCGTCGGGGCTTCAGGACCGTGTGGCGCATCCTCAACGACTATGCATCGCTCCGCGGAGGTGCGTCTTCCGGAGTATGCGTCGGGGCCTCTGTGAAGCACCCAGGCACGCCCTCTACAGCTGCGCGTTGGCCCCCGAGCGACGCATCGGCCTGTCGATGCCGATCTTGGAGGCTCTGCCTCCCTTCCCCACGCGCACGTGTAGCAACGCGCTCGCGTAGGCCTTGGGAAGCCGTAGCAGCAGAGGGCGCCCGCCGCGGTACCCCGTTACCGAGAGAACGCGGCATAGCGCCCAAACTTCGATGGAGCAGGTGCCGAGCTTGCTCTGATTCATGCGTATCTGTGCCGCCCCCTATCTGGCACCGAAGATGTCGGCGTTGCTAGGTCGACACCTATGGGAATCAACGTGAAAACCCTTGTGATCGTAGGGTGGGGGTAGATGACGTCAAGAGCAGAGCTAACGATCAACACCCAGCAAGCCTTTTTACCCAGGTTTGGGCCGCTTATGCGTAAAACCCTACGTCCTGCTTGCCTGATCGTATTAAGCGTTTCGTTGTTCATTACAGTGACTGATAATAACCGTCTTCTAGCCAATGTCCAACGAGTCTAACCCGTTGTGAATGAGCTAAGGGCCTCCTTTTTTAGGCAAAGGGGTCACCTACAGTGCTCGGTGGTAGGTTCACGAGAAGTTACAGTGAACCTAGAGCGGTGCTTATCCATCTACCGCTGTTAGGTGCATTAAATGCACGTCTTGTCTTTGTCTACAACATGTGTCCAGGTGTTTCGACACCTAGATGCCTCGCTGGCGCATGCGGAATGTGCTGGAACTTGGGGGCGGTGGCACTGTGGCAAGGGCGGTTGCCCTCCAGTGCCTAGCCCGTCATCCTGGCAAGGGAGCTTGCCGGGGCCTTGGGTCTTTGTCCCGGCAAGGAAGCTTTCCGGGGGCTTCGCTTGTCGTCCCGACAAAGGGGGTTTGCTGAGGCCTCATGCCTGGTGAGTCCATCACACCCACTAAACGGGCGTGGCCTTGGTTATCCTCCCGGCAAGGCAGGTTCGTCGGGGCCTTGGTTATCCTCCCGGCAAGTAAGGCTCGCTGGTGCCTTGGTAATCTTGGGGGCGCATCTCATCTGGACTCTACCACACCCTGTCGTCAGGGGCCCTTTGCGCCCGTGCACAAGTCTCGGGCACTAGGGACCCCAGTCTTTAGTGCACCGACATACTTGTTGGGATGCAACCCAATTTGTTTTTACTTTCAGTTTTAGTGGTCTTGATGCTCGTTACTACTGTAGCAACATCATGGTATATTTATTTTCAAGCTTTGTGCCAAGTTTTAGCCTCCGATTAGAAGAAAGTTCAAAAGTTGTGACATGGTGTCGAGAAAAAGATTATGTCTCCTTGACGGAACAATTCACCAAAAATAACCACTTCATATTTTTGATCTGATTTTTTTGACACTATGCTCTATATAATTGTCTTTCTCGCGTCTGTTCTAAGTTTTTTAATTTGAGTTGCAGAAGTGCCCCGAAACAATTATTTACTACCTGTTGTTCTGTTTTTCCAAGACTCTCCCATGTTTTGCGTTTTCATCATTTTACAAATCTTAAGCTTGCTTTTTCATTGCAAAAACCGTTTGGCAATCTTGAGAAACAATAGACAATGAATAATTTTATTATGGGCACTAACCACTCTAATCAGCTTATGATGAGTTTCGTATGAAGGGAGTTTTCAAGTATGTGATGGAAGATGATGAAAGAATATCCAGGAGTGTCAAGCGCTCAAGCTTGGGGATGCCCCCATGCACCCCCCAAGAAATATTCAAGGAGACTCAAGCGTCTAAGCTTGGGGATGCCTCCGTGCATCCCCTTCTCCATCAACAATCATCAGTTCGTCCATCTCCATGGTATATTTTTATCACTTCATATGTTTTGTGCTACGCTTAGAGTGTCCCACTCTTTACTTTTTAGTTTGTTTCAGTTATTCTTGCTGTTCATAACAATTTGGAATGTAGCTTCCTTGTTTGGGAGAGAAACACGCGCCACTCCATCCTAGAACACAACATAGGTTTCCATGCTTATGTTTTTTGTGTGTTTTTATCTTTTCATAGCTGTTGTCATGCTTAGCTCTTAGTTCTCATGCTTTATCTTTTTAAGAGCTTTTATTTAGGTTGCTTTTGGAACTATCTTGAGTTATCATGCTTATCTTGTTTAGATAGTTGGCTTGTTGCACTGAGTTGTGTGTTTTGCATGAGTAGGTAATTGCGGTTGCTATTTAAGTATAGTAGTAACTTGCAATAGTTTTGAGGTATTGATTTGAGTAATGTTTGGACTATTGGTGCCAAGAGCTTAAGCCTATTAGTGATAAGTGTCATATTTTGGGAAATCCGTGTGTTTTTCAAAACTAAAAAATTAGTTGAGAACTCTAGCTACTAGATGGATCGCTAAACTCTGGAGGGTTTGGAATATATAGAGTACCCTCACGTTATCATGGGTCAAGGATGCGCAAGGACATCCAATCCCCCAGACACTCCTCCTCGGGGTACTTGTCTCTTTGTGAATCCCGTGACTAGATAGAGAGTTACCGATAATAAGTGCATGAGTTCTTTGGACTAATGCGAGTATCCGATTGTTGGCACTTCCACCATCCATATTTTGCTAGCCTCTTCGGTACCGTGCATTGCCCTTTCTCACCTTGAGAGTGGTGCAAACTTCGCAGGTGCATCCAAAGCCTTGGCATGATACGCTCTGTCCTCATAAGCCTCGTTATAAGTTTCCTCAAAACAGCCACCATACCTACCTATTAAGGCATTTCCAAAGCCTTTCTGAGATACATTGTCACGCAACACCCACCATCTCATGACTTGATCTTCATGTCATACATGCTTTTGCTTGATCGAGGAGCCGCATGCTAGTTGGTCCTAGCTCTTATTATTGCTACATGACGCGCTAGTTTCATTGCATATCCCGTACACTAGCAGAGGCAAACATTGTCATACATCATGATAGTTTACATTTGTCTTTATGTTGAGTACTTCTTATAAAGTGTGAAGATCTTCTTTTTATTTCTTGTAAAACATAGAGTGTTGCCCTTAAGTGAGGAAAAGATCCCAAAGAGGACAAATTAAAAGATCCCAAAGAGGACACATGAAAAGATCCCAAAGAGGACAAATGAGAGATAAATAGAAAGAGCCAAAGAGGCCACAAAAAAAGAAATAAAAAGAGAGAAGGGGGCAACACTACTATTCCTTTTGAAAGATCCACACTCGTACTCCATTGTTATATTTGTACTCCATCAATATTATCATTCATGCATAACTATGTGGGGACCCTTACACTATAAAACTTAGCTTGTTTATTCCAATGATGAGCCTCCTCAAATGAGCTCTAGGTCTTCATGAGCAAGCAAGTTGGATGCACCCCCACTAGTTCCATTGGAGAGCTTACCTTAGATCATATGTGCATCCGTTTCATGGCAATCCCTACTCCTCACATCATATCTATCATTTGGCTTTCTCTAGCCTATGGTTTTCCTCATTGATGTGAGCCTTTCACACCCTTTTTGTTTTCCTTCCCCACCATTATTCTATTTGCCATCCTAAGTGCCAACATATCTTGCTTGCACTCATCCATTGCATGAGTGCTCAAAGTTGAAAGGGAGAGGATCATTTTGACTTGTGCATGGCTAGTGGTCTGGGGATGAGTCAAAATAAGATTCCGAAGGAGACCAAGTGTGAAGTTTAGTAGATTGAGCTCTCAATTAAAAATATATTTTTATGCTCTAAACCCATCTCCCACTTCTTGCACGCAAACACCATTTGGAGACATTTAAGTCACGGACAGCGAGATCTCTTGCACCTTTATGTTCTAACTTTGATAATTTCAATACTAAATATAGACTCTTGCTTGTTATTGTCTTGACTTGAATTGCAAATCTTACTTGCTTTTATTTGAAGTTCTTATATGTGTGTTAGCATGTCACCACAAAAATTATTTGTGTTATCATTTACCTCCTCGAGGACAAGGAGGAATTAAGCTTGGGGATGTTAATACGTCCCAAACGTATCTATAATTTATGTTTGTTCAATGATCTTTTGGGTGACATGGTTATATGTTTTTCTACACTTTTATATCTTTTTACACATATTTGGACTATACTACTAACTCAGTGCACCCAGTGCCACTTCCTCTGTGCTGATGTCTTTTTTGCAGGGACTTTTACCAAAAATTTCAGAGCCCCAAAAATCCCGAGAAAAATATATCAAAATTTGCATGACGGAAGCTTCGAGAGGCATAAAGGTGGGCCAGAGGGGGGCAGGCCCTGCCCAGGCGGCCACCCTGCACGGCCTCCCTCCTGGTCGTGCCACTAGGCCGCCTGGGTGGCTCCCACGCCCTATGGTGCCCTCCTTCGGCCTATATTTACCTCTCTGATAGGAAACCCTTCCAACAGATCCAGAATCGTGAATTTCTCCATCATTCCGCCGCCGCAGCGCTTCCGAGATCGGGAGCGTTAGAAGACCTCTTCCCGGCACCCTGCCAGAGGCAGGATTGACCTCCGGGAGCTTCTCCACCACCATGGACGATTCCCCGACATGTCGTGAATAGTCCTCCTTGGACCGTTAGTCCATGACCAGTAGCTATGTGATGTCCTCTCCAATCTTGTGCTTCAATGATTAGCCCTTGTGAGCTGCCCTACATGATCAAGGCATCTATGTAATTTTCCTGCTATTGCTACGCTTGGTTTGCTGGGATCCGATGGATTATGAGATTATGTTCAGATTGTGATGAGTTATATATTTGGTTCTCCTTTTATATTATGTTCTTAGGTAATTCATGCATGTTCTTTGTTGCTTTTTATTGCTTTGGGTAAGTAGTAGATTGTAACTCCAAGAGGGAGCGTTATGCATGATTGTGGGTTCATGCCCCCTGATGTCTAGCTTGAGTGACAGAAACATGAGACTAGGGGATGTGATGTTGCCACAAGGGAGAAAACAATGGTGCTTGTGAACACGGTTGCAAGGATTTTATACCTTACGCAAAGTTCGTTAATGTAGTTCTCCGTTGCTTTGAGTTTACACTTTGGGTGGGGCTCGCAACTTAATACCAGCGAGATGTTCTGGATAGATATCTCAAGGTGGATGATTAGTAAGTAGATGTTGATGAATAAACGGTCAACTTGTCTTGGCGTACCGCCTATTACTTTTGAGCATCTAACTTTCTTGTAGCATGATTAGCATTGCAGTGCGTTTATAATTCTGTCAATTGCCTAGTTGTAATTTGTTTACCCAGCATAGTTGTTTATCGTCTTTTGGGAGAGAGACATCACTAGTGAACATCATTGTTTACACCTCCACCATATTACCACCATTGTTTACACCTCCACCATTTACCGTTTTTATTTACTTTTCCGTTGCAATCACTATCACTATTCCCGCTTGTGTTTTGATCTTTTGCAAACTACAAGGCCGGATAGATTGACAACCTCTCTGTACTCATTGGGAGCAAAGTTATTTGTTGTGTGTGTAGGTCCACGTCTTCTGCTAGCGCCAGAGCAGCGGACACCTACTTGTTGATCCTCGGAGTCCTCTTGGTTCGATAAACCTTACAGTCCCCGTGTAAGGGAAATCTGTTGCTGACTACATCTCCACCTTCCACTTGGGGTAACCAACGAGGGGCGAGAAGTATATCCATCAACTCATCATCAGCCATCCACCCGGGAGAGGACCTAATAGGCCCATGGGTGGCGCACCAGCCCTTAGTGGGCTGGTGAGGTCAGCCCAATAAGCCTATTTAGGCCAAAGCAAAAATAAAGGAAACGAAAATAAAAAAGGAAGGAGGTGCACAATAACGAAAGCACTCCTCCACCAAACCAAATTGGAGAAGGAGACCTTCCTCCTTGGCTCGTCCGAGCCGTCCTACTTGGATTAGGAGGCAAGGCAGCCTCCCTCTTGTTCCTCCTATGTATAGTGGAGGTTTGAGAGGATTTTTGCACCTCAAGCCTTTGGTCAAACCTCTCTCCCTCCAGTACTTCGTGACACATCGTAGCTAGATCAGTACGGCACGACGAAGCCCTGTCGGAGTAGCTCCACCATCATCACCGCCACACCGTCGTGCTGCCGGAGAATTCAGCTACCTCTTCATCTCTCTTGCTGGATCAAGAAGGCGTAGATCATCATCGAGCTGTACATGTGCTGAATGCGGAGCTGCTATCCGTTCGGTTCTTGATCGGGACGGATCGTGGGACGGCGGTGATTTGGATCGCGAAGACGTTTCACTACATCAACTGTGTTCCTTAACGCTTCCCGCTTAGAGATCTACAACGGTATGTAGATGTGATCTCCCTCTCGTAGATGATCATCACCATGTTAGGTCTTCGTGTGCGTAGGAAATTTTTTGTTTCCCATGCAACGTTCCCCAACAAGTCAAGGGTAGTTGATCATCCATGTTCATCAATGCTTTTTATTCTTGTGGTCCGTCAAGCCATTCTATTCAGAATGACTAGGAGAAGAAAACTCTAGTGCCTCATGCATTTCTCGGATTAGGTCAAAGCAGTTGTACTTTGTAGATCAAAATGCCAATCCAGCTTTTGTTCTGTTCTACCTTGGAGTATTACCCTCTTATGTCAAGAATGTTGTGAGAATTGCACCCCTCTTACGAACTCCTAGTGCAGTGATACTCCTCGACATCATTATTCATTCTTCGGCCTCCGTGTTGGTTGTAACCGAAATACCGACAAGTGAACCATGTTGTGTGAAACCAATGCTCCTAGTAGCTCTGTTGCTTTGTAGTTAATGGACAATAAATTCATTCTTAGTGTGTTGGTTATTAAATCACCATTCTAAAGGTCGATCCTGCTACCTAGTCCATCTTTCATGGTGCACTCTTCGATCAATGAGTTAGGATTGTGTCAATCCTTCGATATTTTTGATCATATCATCTTGCCCTGAAAAGCAAGATTGCTCTCGACCTTTATAACATATCGGTGGTTCATAATTTTCTGAATATCTTCTCAGAAGTATTACCAGGTTGTTTCTTGACCGTTATGTTGAGTTCGTGATCAAGTTCGTTTCTTATAATCCATTCTTCTCCAAGAATCTGTGTTGGATACCCGTAAGCTAGTTGTTTAAGCTAAGCAACAATTTGGAGAGTTGGAAGATAAAAGCTTCTCCTGACTTGGGTCATTCCAAAGGGATATCTTAGTGTATGTGTATGAGTGCTGAATAAAGATGATATTCTCATCGGATGATGCGTGTGATCAATTGTTGCATATATTATCGTGTCCAATTTTTGATTTGAGTATGGGCTATCATCAAATCAAACTTAGAAACAAATATTTTCGTAATGGTGTCTTACTCGTGGAATTCCTTCAGCATGCATCATTATATTATTTGATCTGTCCAATGTTATCATCTTGCTCACATGAGATGTGGAATTTCATCTATATGGATATTTTCATGAACTATTCTTGAGCCCATTAGCAACACCTTTGTCTTCTCCCTAACATGTGTTGGATATTAAGCTAGTGTTGGAAACTTTGTAGACATTGTCTTCGTGTCTGTACATGTCGTACGTGATGGTGTAAGAAGTGAATTCCTCTAAATTCATGTGCATTTGATGCAAGTTTTCACGATGAATTCGAGAAAAGATTTTTTTTGTTCCTCCGGAATCATCCCAAGTCAACCATGCACGTGTGAAGTATTATATGGTTTGATAGGGTCACTACCTCCATTCCATATGAATTTCCTAGCACACCAAGCCACTGATTGACTTGATCAAGGTAAAGAGGTTCTTTCGTAAGAGCTAATCCGGACTTATGTAAGGACTTCGTTATCCTCCCGTGATGCTTCCCCAACCGAACTCGGTAGTGTTTTGTTGTAAGATTTTTCATGTGGTCATCATTGTCTTGGACAGTGTGTTCACGTGGGTCTTGCAATCGAGCTCATCTTTTGGAGTTGACTTCCGCAGTTCATTTCCTGAGAATCCCGCAATGCCATCTCATTGATTTTTGTTGCAAATCTTCCTTATCAGACATGCTGAGTGTGGAATATTCTGACATCAACCCAGATCTGAATCTCTGACACCAACCAAATCAGAATGTGTTTTCCGTTGCAGGTTTGTACTATAACCCTAGTTTCCTTTTCAAACTGAGTATGATATTCGTTCGAATTCCTTCAAACGATAGTTTTGAATTGCCTTAATCTTGTATGAAGAGTTTCGACGATCTCTAGATCAAAAGTAGTTCTTTTTTCCACTTAAGGGAATAACTCTATGAGTCACTTTCCAAGGCCCCGTTATGGTATGAAGGGCAACTTAACTCCTCGCTAGTTTGACACCTCGTCACCATCTGTTATAAGCGTGTAATTGTTGTCTACCAAATTGAACCTTCATCTTGTGCTTCTGTCCGATTCTCTGATATGTGTTTTGTGTCTCTGCTCAAGATATGTTTCTACGTCTCATTCTATGATTTGATCATGAGTTGTTCAACCTTTGTGAAGATCGATTTTCGTAGAACTTTCTATTTCATTTGTCAAGGTGCTTTGTTGAAGACCTCAAAGGCAAAGATGTCAAGATCAACATGATGCAATAGATCAACATTTTCAAGAAGGGCAATTGGATCATGAAGATTGTGATACTTTAGTGTCCCCTCTTCCTCTTACCCTACGCCTGAATCTCGGGACGAGATTCTTGTTTAGTGGGGGGTGAGTTGTCACAACCCTACTTTAGCTTTGATTGTCATTGCATACTCATGCATGCATTTAAATTCAATTGATTTGAATTGAGGGTTTAGCAAGCCTCATAGAATCATTTTTTCAAAATTGACCAAGATAAAAATTCTTCAAATATCTCCAAGAAAATGTACGTGTTGTTCTGTGAAAATATTGGAAAGAGGAAAGCCCAAACCAATATTTTTGGAATCACATAAGCATTTATTTTAGGCTTTGAATGAAAATAAATAAATATTTGAGTTGGATTTAATTATGCTACAATAAAATTAGAATCCCAATAATTCCGAAAATTTGTGAGTGGCTATGAATATATGTTATAAAGCCACATAAAAATTACCAGGAGCTACAAAAATGATTTGGTTATAAATCAAATTAAAACGGAGTTTAAATAAATAGAAAATAAAAAAAGAGGGAAGAACCTTATCTGGCGCTCACCTTGCCGAGCCCAGCCCACGAGGGGCATGCCTGTCTTCTACCTCTTGCGAGAAGGTAGAGGAGAAGTAGGGGACGGTGCTCGTCGTGCGCGGCCACACCTCCTGCATGTATGGCCCTCCCCAGGCCAGGGTGATGAGGGGATTGACCTCCCCGCTGCCGCCCCGATGTGGAGGACCCCTCCTTTTCCTTGCCCCCATCCTGCATCGCCTTCTCCTCGCCATGGACGAAGCAACCAAGAGCTCGGCATCTCTGCAGCCGCAACCACCGCACCTCTCTTGCCGTCTAGTGCTGTCCAGAAGCCCCACCGTGCTCCTCCCATATCCTCGTCGAAAGAATCAAGGCCAGAGCCCCCTACCGCGCCATCGCCGTTGTCTTCTCCACCTCCGTCCACCAGATGGCGTCGTAAATTCATCGTCGCAGGAGCCTTCCTCGAGCCGTCTGAGCATCCCTACACCCCCTACATGAGCCCTCGCTTCTTTCCCCTCTCGTGGTTCTCCCGGATGCGGCCCCTAGCTAGCTGCCCCGTCGGAGCCGAGAGCTCCTCGACGCTGGCCATGTCGCCGCCGTTGCTTGAGCCTGCGCCAATCCCACTTGAGCACGTGGTTGTGCTCCTGGACGCCTAAGGAAGCCATGGGGCCCTTTTGCTCGCTCGCTTGTGCCCTACAACCCCACGCCTGATGAAGCCCGAGCTGCCGCCGTCACTCACCTCGTCGCTGGCTTTGATTCCGGCGACATTTGGTCCAACTCCACCACCACTAGATGTGGCGCATCGCGAGCTCCTCGTAGAGCCTAGCCGCGCGTCCAACCTTTGACGGAGCAGCGTTTCTGGCGAACTTCCGTCGTCGGATAGGTCACCGCGGGTGGAGCTCCGACGAGAATGACATGGCAACGTCATTAGTGACTAACGACGCCACTAACTAACCCCCCCCCTCACACACACAATGATAGTGGACCCCAACGCCTGTTAATTAGCAATTAGGATTGATTTAAACCATGTTAACTAGCTGTGACACTAACGTGTGGACCCCTCATGTCAGTTTGACTTTGACCAGGTGAGTTGACCTCCTGATCACACTCTGATGTCATGCTGACCTTATAAACTCTTTTGTAATTCAAATAGATCAGAAAATGATTTATGACTTTCAGAATATATTCAAAACTTCTAAAAATCATAGAAATTCAACTATAACTCCAATCAAAATAATTTACATGTGAAAAATTATCAGTAAAATGCAAGGAATCTGTTTATGGAATTTTCATGCATGTTAGAACAACTTATGTCCTCTGTTTTGGACAAATCAAATAAATTTCATTTAAATAATTACATATGAAGTTTGAGTTTGAACCTTGGTTCAAACCAACTTCATTTATAGTTGTTGCTAGATGCATTAGCTCAATCAACATCATATTGCCATGTCATGATCATGCATCATAGTGTTGCATTTATGTGAAGTAAATGTTATTCTCTTTCTGTTTGACGGTGTTGTTCCCGCTCAGTAGACGATGGTGCCGACGTTGCGACCATTGACACTAATGAAGACCCATGATTATCTTCAAAATTGTCAAGCAAGAAACCCCCGTTGAGCATTCCGATACAATCCCACTCTCTCGCTCCTGCTCTCTTTTAAATGCATTAGGACAACAACGGTTCAAATGTTACTTGTTCTCGATAGTTGAACCCATTCCTTTGCATGACCTGTCCTTGTCACGGTAAATAGTTGAAACCACTTAGCATGAGTAGCAATTGCTTGAGCCTTGTTGTGCTTACACATCCATGCTTGCCTACTATGCCTGATATGCTTAGAGTCGTGTCGGGTGTGATCCATCTGGGTGATGAATTGGAATGGTTGAGAACGTGTCCTCCTGTGCGAGAGCTAAGTATGTGAATCCGATTTCGTAAAGGTAGCGATGAGAGGCCATGTAGGAGTACATGGTGGGTTGTCTCATTGGAACCGTCCTTAAAAACTGAGTTCTGTGTATGTTATTCAAGACAAGATACTATCATACATTGGGATCCTAAATTGACTCTCTCGGCTTATTAATCGCCTTGATCTCTCTCCAGGAGTTGCAACTAGTTTCAGGTGTTTGTAGGATGTGCTGGCAACCGTGCATAGCGCTGACCGGAGAGGTAGGCTATGGCACGGTATATGCACCAGTGGCCGGGTGTACCAAGCGTAGCACCATCCATCGAGGTGGGCTTGGGAACCTTGTACACATCGTTTGGGGTCGTAAAGAAAACTTTGGCCGGACTTCCTTGCAGGTTCAGTCTCAAATAGGCGATAAACCTGGACTAGGGTCTTGTGTGGTTAACGATCGTGCCCGACGCTCACGCGAGTGCTTCCACTTGAAGGTTGCCGAGATGCATGACATGCATATGGTGATAAGTTGTGAGAGGAGCATGTGTGAATAAGTATACCCGTGCAGGGTGAATTAATCTATTTGAATAACCGCGTCCTCGGATGTGAACTACTTGGATACTTATGTGGTACATAGACAACTTGAAATGGACACTCTAAAATACGCAAGATAAGTGTGAGTGCTATGGATGGCCTGCTCATAGGGATACGAGAGTGGACCCATAGCGGTGTATTGATATGGTGAGTATGTGGAGTCGTGTGCACTATCCCACCTCAATTAAAATACTCATAGTCGTAATACATGTTAGCCAAGAGTCAAAACTATCTTCCTACAATTAAACTCCACAATCCATTCGTTGATACTGATGCATGTGTAGATAGTTATGACGTAAGCCTTGCTGAGTACCTTTGTACTCACAATTACTTAATTTATGTTTTTGTAGAGGATACATTAGTCTCACTATTGGTTCTACACGATGTGTTCAATGTTGACCGGAATAGCTTGGGAATCCCAGACAGAGGTTGGCTCCTTTGGTAGGGTCGTTGTATATTTCCAAGCTTCTCGAGGCACTTATAGTAGATGTTTGTACTCAGACATGTTGTACTTCCGCTTAGTGCTTGTATGACTTGAGTGTTGGGTCATGTGACCCCTGTTTGTAATATCACACTATGTTGACTCGCATGAGTCCTTAATAAATGCTTGACTCGTAGAGTTGTGTTGTGATGCCATGTTGTATCTATACATATCATGCATATTGTGTGTATGCTTTGAAATGCATTGTATGTGTGGGATTCGACACCTAGTTTTATGCCCTTAGTAGCCTTGTTTACGGGGAAATGCCTCTTTGTGCCCACTGAGCCTTAATAGCTTGCTACTGGTCCGGACGCATTGATTGACCGGCATGTATCCTTCTTTGCTGTTGTGATTGTCCCAACGGGGAAATGTCACGCGGTGTAAATGTGCACTAGCAAACACATGAGTCCCTTACTGTTTACGTCAACAATATCCAAAACATAAGTAGGAAAACTATTGCACCAACACAACGGATAGCACAGAAATAGAAACCCCACATGTAAATAAGAGTTGTTGGTAGCAAAAATACATAGTTCAAACATAAAATTTATTTTTAAGTGCACAATTTATTGGTTTTCATTGTGGGTCCACATATGCTCCGCAAGATCACGAAATAACTGCATGTGCACCAGATAATCTCAAAGATTCTGATGCATCTACGAAAATATGATAAGTGCATCTCCATCTTGTTGTTTCAGGATGTGGATGATGTCAGCTGTGCTTCCCCGGCAGTGGCGCCAGAAAAGTGTTGATCCTGCAATCTCTAGTGTTAGCTAGACGAATGCTTATGACAACGAACCTTCTCCTGCAACGGCACCAGAAGAATGCTGCTAGCACTCCCCGGTAATGAAACTGGAAGAATGTTGTTGATGGCCCACCAGTGCGTGGGTTCGCAACAGTTTTCGAGGGTAGAGTATTCGACCCAAATTTGTTGATCGCCTTTAGGAGGTGAGAGAATACTCTGGAATATTAGCAGCTGAATTTGTCAGATTCAACCACACCTGAAAGATTAGTATCTGCAAGCACAGTAGTAACATCAAAGTAGTATGATAACGACAATGTCACAAACGATCTCTTGACGGCAGACTATTCCTAACGATTGTATCAATCGCACCTCCGTTGCCGGGTTGACGGAAGTTGTCAGTTCCCGTCAACGACCAGCGAACCAACAGTGTAACACGTAGCAGCAGTGTAACGAGCAATAGCAGTGACAAGGAATAGCAGTAGTGGCAGCAGTAGCAAGTAGTAACAGTAGCAAGCGACAACAGTAGCAACAGTAGTAGCAGCAGAGCCGGACAAGTAATAGCAGTAGCAACAGTAGCAGCAGCAGCAGAGCAAAACAAGTAACAGCAGTAGCAACAGTAGCAGCAGCAGCAGAGCAAAACAAGTAACAGCAGTAGCAACAGTAGTAGGACAAACTCGTAGGCAATGGGTCGGTGATTTGTTTGGATGATATTCATCATGCAACAGCTATAACACGGAGGGATAAGTGTCTAGCTCCCGTTCGTCAATGTGATGTAGGCATGCATTCGGTGTGTCGTCATACGTGCTTAGGGGAAAGAACTTGCATGACATCTATTGTCCATCCCTCCCGTGGCAGCGGGGTCCAAAAGGAAAGTACGGGATATTAAGGTTCTCCTTTTAATAAAGAACCGGACCAACGCATTAGCACTTGGTGAACACATGAACTCCTCAAACGATGGTCATCACCGGGAGTGGTTCCGGTTATTGTCACTCCGGGGTTGCCGGATCATAACACATAGTAGGTAACTACAACTAGCAAGATCGGATCTAAAACACACATATATTGGTGACAACATAATAATTTCAGATCTGAAATCATGGCACTCGGGCCCTAGTGACAAGCATTAAGCATGGCAAAGTAGTAGCAACATCAATCTCAGAACATAGTGGATACTAGGGATCAATCCCCATCAAAACTAACTCGATTACATGATAGATCTCATCCTACTCATCACCGCCCAGCGAGCCTACGAATAGATTACTCATTAACGACGAAGAGCTTCATGGAATTGGAGAGGGAAGAAGGTTGATGATGACGATGGCAATGATTTCCCCTCTCAGGAGCCCAAGACGGACTCCAGATCTGCCCTCCAGATGAAGAACAGGTGGTGGCGACGCCTCCGTATCGAAAACGCGACGAAAACTTCTCTTTTTATTTTTTCTGGGAGGAAAGGCAACTTATAGAGCTGGAGTTGGAGGCGGCAGGTGCCTGTGGGCCCCACAAGCCTGCCCACTGCCACTAGGGGGGTGGTGGCGGAGCAGGGGCTTGGGGCCCACTGGCCCACCCCCCTAAGGTGGAACTTGGCGCAGATATTTTTGATATTTTCCAAAACTGCTCCCCGTAAATTATCGGGACGTTTGGAGAACTTTGATTTCTGCACAAATATAACACCAAGGCAATTCTGCTGAAAACAGCGTCAGTCCAGGTTAGGTCCATTCAAATCATGCAAATTAGAGTCCAAAACAAGGGCAAAAACGTTTGGAAAAGTAGATACGATGGAGACATATCAACTCCCCCAAGCTTAAAACCTTGCTTGTCCTCAAGCAACTCAGTTGACAAACTGAGAGAGAAAGAAAAACTTTGACAAACTCTGTTTGATCTTGTTGTTGCAACTATGTCTAACTCATAACCAGAATTTCAACAAGATCACAATTTAACCACATAAGCAAATGACACAAAGGTCTCACGGTAAACTAATATCAATGGCATAATCAGCTAACGAGCACATAATAATGAGTTTCAAATACCAACACTTCAATCAAAACAAGCATGAAGCAATATGAATAGGTGGTATCTCGCTAGCTCTTTCTGAGACCGCAAAACATAAATGCAGAGCACTTTCAAAGATCAAGGGCTGACTAAACATTGTAATTCATAGCAACGAAGATCCAGTCATAGTCATACTCAATATCAATCAAAAGCAAAGCATAAAAATGACAGAGGTGCTCTCTAATGGGTTCTTAAATAAGAAGAGGGTGACTCAACAGGAAAATAAATAGACAGGCCCTTCGCAGAGGGAAGCATTGATTTGCAGAGGTGCTAGAGCTCAAGCTTTGAAAACAGAGATAATAATTTTGGGTGGCATCCTTTCATTGTCAACGCAATGACCAAGAGTTCTCAATATCTTCCAAGCTACCCATGCTATAGGCGGTTCCCAAACAGAAAAGTAAAGTTTTAACTCCCCCACCACCAATCAATCACACTCCACGGCTAGCCGAATCCTCGGGTACCGTCCATACTAACATCAATCCGGGGGGAGTCTTGTTTTACAGTTATGTTTTCGATTTAAGCGTGGAAATGGGCATCCCCAATACCGGCCCCTTTCTCGTGAATAACTGTGAATAAACACATGTCGAGGATAATACTCCTAGCATGGAAGATACCAATAGCCCTCTGTCACCACATGAGCAGTTCGGGCAAGCAAAACAGATTATTTCTTGAAGGTTTAGAGAATGGCACATGCAAATTTACTTGGAATGGCAAGTAGATACCGCAAATAGGTAGGTATGGTGGACTCTCATGGAAAAACTTTTGGGTTTATGGAAGTGGATGCACAAGCAGTATTCCCGCTTAGTACAAGTGAAGGCTAGCAAAAGACGGGGAATCGACCAACTAGAGAGCGACAACAGTCACCAAGATGCAATGAGTTTGACTAACATGGAATGCAAGCATGAACAGGATATAAATCACCATGAACACGAACATAATAGAGGCTATGTTGATTTTGTTTCGACTACATGCATGAACATGCACCAAGTCAAGCCACTTGAAACATTCAAAGGAGAATACCATCCTATCATACTACATCATAGTCATCTCCAAATTTATGTTGGCAATCAAGACAAACCATTATAAGCTCTCAGCTGAATAAGCATGTCATCAGAAACTATGATCTCTAAGTTGTCATTGCAAACTTGGTTCTCTCGCAACAAAGCTAAATCTGGGTTGACAAGCTAGTCATATTTACAAAAACAAAATAGATAGAGTTGATACCAGCTTTTCAGTCTCAGTCACTTCATCATATATCATCATTGTTGCCTTTCATTTGCACGATCGAATGATGTGAACAATAATAAGCGCATTGGACTAAGCTGAATCTGCAGGCAAACACAAAGGAGAAGACAAAATAATATGTCTCTTTGAAAGCTAAACAGATAAGCATGCAAGAACCACTAAGCATTGTAACCAATATCTTCTACCTTGACACAAAGAAAAAGAAAGCTATTTACACGGGAAAGCTCCCAACAAACAAAAGAAGAAAGAAAAATCTTTTTGGGTTTTCTCAAAAGGACACAAAACAAGAAAACAAGAAAACGAAAAGAAACTAGCATGGATAATACAGTGGCAAAGTGTAAACACCGGCTAACAAAGTGAAAGCACAAGCATGAATGTAAAGTCGGTGAGAACACGTACTCCCCCAAGCTTAGGCTTTTGGCCTAGCTTGGTCTACTCCCATGGATGATCCTGGCGAAACCCAAAGTCATAATGGGTGTTATACGGGTGTGCTGCAGCCACTGCCTGAACAGCTGCCTCACGAAGTCGAGCAGCTGTCGCCTCCCTCTCATACTCCTCAGCCTCTCCTATGGTTATGTAGTATCTTCGTTTAACCTGAAAGTCAAAGAAAGCAGGAGCAGGAAGGGTAATATGGAAAACACGCTGCCGGTTAAATATCAAGCGGTATAGGAGGGACCCATGATCTCTCTCAAGGAACTGGTAGCGTGTTAGAGCGACACGATCAAGGTAGGCTGTACGGAGAGGAGGGTCTTGTGGACGGATGGATACCCCAAGAAAATTTGCTAAGCGTGTAGCATAAACTCCACAAAGAAATCCCCCTCACTGGCATTTTATTCAGCCTCCTTGCTATAATAGCTCCCATATTGGAGCTCCTGTCACCTGTTACTGCGCTCTTAAGGATACTAAGGTCGGAAGCGCATAGGTGACAATGTGCACCCTTGCCGTTAATGCACCTACCTATGAAGAGGGCAAGGTAGTGCAAGGCAGAGAAATGGATGCTTCCTATGGTGGCTTGCGTGATATCTCTGGTTTCTCCAACAGTTATACTGGAGACAAAGTCTCTTACCGAAGACTTAGGAGGATCATTAACACTACCCCCATCGGGTATCTTGCAAATCCTATTGAAATCCCCCAGATCCATGGTATAGGATTTATCGTATAGATCAAACAGTATGGATGATTCACGACCAGCTAAAAATTTAAATATACGCACGAAAGAGGCAGTGAGCATAGCATACTGTTCACATTTATCTGAGAGGAATTCTTCTAACCTGGCATTGCGGACAAGTGCATCAAACTCATCCTTGAAGCCTGCTTCGATCATGAACTCATCGGAAGGCCATTCACATGGTTGCACCGGCGCGTCCCTTAGTTGAAAAGGTTCGGGATCCCGAAAAGAGAGACGGGGACCCTTCTTACTTGAGGAACCACCATGAAACTTCCTCCTGAACATAATTTCCTTTTGCTGAAATTTTTGAAGTTCAAGAGAAAAGTGAATAAAGACCCACCACACCTTGTAGCAACTACTCCTACTAGTGCCTAGAGACAACATCACGCGCTAAAACTACTTGGGACCAGCTAAAATCAACTTTTCTAGCTCAAGAACAGGGTCACCAAGGTAGCAAGAATACGCGAAGGATAAAGCACTAGAGCAAAAACTAATTGGACCAATGGAGGAGTCACTTACCAAGGAGTAATTTCCCCAAAACGGTTCGGAGAATGGTGCTTTGAGCAAGGAGATCGAAAATCACAGCCAAATGAGCAAGAACACGGGTTTGAGCTGCGAAACAATTTTTTCCGGAGGTGGAAGAAGAGGCTAGGAGCTGGAATGAGTGGAGGGGGTGCCTGTGTGCCCCACAAGCTTGCACCTCGCCACCAGGGGGTAGGTGGCGGTGGGGGGGCTTGTGGCCCACTGGTCAGGGCCCCAGGCCAGCTCTCAGGCCCAGAAATTTTCAAAAATTCCAGAAAATATCATACTAAATTTTCAGGACCATCGGAGAACTTTTATTTTCAAGGTATTTTTCTCCGGGACGCTAAAACAGAAAACAGGAAAAAACTAAACTAACTCTATCATTTTTCTTCTAAGCAACAGAAAAGGAAAACTCAAAACAGAGGTATGTGACTCTTTGATTCATCCGTCTCATGGTCATCGAAAGAAATCCGTCAATGGGGTTGATCAAGTCCTTATGACAAAACTTTCTCGAATCGCAAGAGAGAACGGAGAATTTTCGAATAGCCACTAAGTCACCTCAATGGGGATATGAATCTCCCCAACAAGCAAATCATACTTCATCTTGACACGAGGAATAGGGCATTCAAAGCTCCCAATGAGAATCGATGAAGTCTTTTCGATAGCATTGATGCAATGTACTGGATATCGTTTCTTTGGAAAGTGCAATGTGTGCTCATTACCGTTGACATGGAAAGTGACATTGCCTTTGTTGCAATCTATAACAGCCCCTGCAGTGTTTAAAAAGGGTCTTCCGAGGATGATACCATGGCATCGTCCTCGGGAATATCCAAGATAACAAAGTCTGTAAAGATACTGGTATTAGCAACCACAACACGCACATCCTCGCAAATGCCGATAGGGAAAGCAGTTGATTTGTCGGCCATTTGCAGAGAAATTTCAGTGGGTGTCAACTAATCCAATTCAAGTCTACGATAAAGAGAGAGCGGCATAACACTAACGTCGGCTCCAAGGTCACATAAGGCAGTTCTTACGCAGTTTCCTTTAATGGAGCAAGGTATAGTGGGCACTCCGGGATCACCAAGTTTCTTAGGAGTTCCACCCTTAAAAGTGTAATTGGCAAGCATGGTGGAGATCTCAAAATCTGGTATCTTCCGTTTATTAGTCACGATATCTTTCATGTACTTGGCATATGGAGACATCTTGAGCATATCAGTTAACCGCATCTGCAGAAAGACGGGTCTTATCATCTCAACGAAGCGCTCAAAATCCTCATCATCCTTTTTCTTGGATGGCTTAGGAGGAAAGGGCATAGGTCTCTGAACCCATGGCTCTCTTTCTTTACCATGCTTCCTAGCAGTGAAGTTATTCTTGTCGTACTTCTTAGGTTGTGGATTATCAGGATTAACCGTAGGTTCAATCTCCACATCCTCGTCATGGCTAGGTTGAGCATTATTATGAACATCACTGTCCATATTGTCACCAGGTTCGTGTTCATCACCAGATTGTGTCTCTGCATCAAACGCGGAAATATCATTAGCTTCTTCAGGTGTGACAGTATTTGGTGAACTGGCGTGTAGGCTTCTATCATCCTTCTTCTTCTCCTTAGGATGACTAGGTGTATCAGCATTGATTCCTTGAGAATATTGATCAATTCTCTTAGGATGACCTTCACGATACAAAGGTTCCTGAGTCATTTTGCCTCCTCTAGTAATGACTCTGACAGAGTTGTCATTTAATTCATTGAGCAGGTCATTCTGAGCTTTAAGTACTTGTTCTACCTGAGTAGTAATCATAGAGGCATGTTTACTCAAAAGCTTCAGATCATTGACATTTCTGTCTACACAAGCACTTAAATGGCTAAGCATACGAGTACTTTGTTCCAAATGTCTGCTAACATAATCATTGAAACTCTGTTGTTTGGCAACAAAGTTGTCAAATTCATCAAAACATAGGCTAGCAGGTTTATCAAAAGGAATATCACTCTCATCAAACCTACGCAGAGAATTCACTTCTACTACCTGTATCGGGTTATCGAGACCATGGATCTCTTCGATAGGTGGTAGATTTTTGACATCTTCAGATCTAATGCCTTTCTCTTGCATAGATTTCTTGGCTTCTTGCATATCTTCAGGACTGAGGAATAGAATACCTCTTTTATTAGGAGTTGGCTTAGGAGGTGGTTCGGGAATAGTCCAAGCATTATCGTTGATCAAGAGGTGATTCAGTAGGGTCTCAGCTTGTTCTACAGTTCGTTCCCTAAAAACACAACCGACACAACTATCTAGGTGGTCTCTAGAGGCATCGGTAAGTCCGTTATAGAGGATATCAAGTATCTCGTTCTTCTTAAGAGGGTGATCAGGCAAAGCATTCTGTAGCTGGACGAGCCTCCCCCAAGCTTGTGGAAGACTCTCTTCTTGGAGTTGAGCACAGTTGTATATTTCTTGCAAGGCAGCTTGCTTCTTATGGGCAGGGAAATATTTCTCACAGAAGTAATAGACCATCTCCTCGGGACTACGCACACATCCAGGAGAAAGAGAGGTGAACCAGACTTTAGTGTCATCCTTTAGAGAGAAAGGAAACAACTTAAGGATATAGTAGTGGCCGATCTTGTCCTCATTAGTGAAAAGGTTGGCTATTTTGGATAGTTTGGCAAGATGGGCTATGACCGTCTGAGACTCACAACCGTGAAAAGGATCTGATTTGACTAGAGATATTATCTCAGGGTCGACAGAGAATTCATAATCCTTATCGGTGACAAAGATAGGTGAAGTGGCAAACTTCGGGTCATTTTTCATCCTAGCTTCCCGAGATTTTTCCTTCCACTTGAGAAGTAATTTCTCAGCGTCATAGGCATCCTTACACGCAAGAAAATCCTCAGCTATCTCTCCCTCCATAACATAACCCTCATGTATATCAGGCAATTCATATCTAGGAGAGCTAGATCTAGAAGGAGCAAAAGCAGGTTCTATCTCAATAGTATCGGCAGTTTCAGAAGCATCACGAGCATTGGCAGTAACTCTAGCAATATGAGCATCAAGGAACACTCCTAGTGGTACATCAGGCAAAGGAGTATCTCTAGCAGTGTCAAGCATAGCATCATCAGGCAAAATAGCATCTCTAGCATCATCAGGCAAAGCAGTATCAAACATAGCATCTCTAGCAGTAGCATCATAAGCATCATCAAGCACAGTATCAAGCATAGTATCATCGGGCAAAGTATCAAGCATAGCATCTCTAGGAGTAGGTGATGTCGCAAACTTACTCATAACTGAAGGTGAATCAAGTGCAGAGCTAGATGGCAATTCCTTACCTCCCCTCGTAGTTGAGGGCAAGACTTTGGTCTTCGGATCCTTCAGATTCTTCATAGTGATCAGCAGATATAAATCCCAAGTGACTCAGAGAATATAGCAATACCTCCCCGGCAACGGTGCCAGAAAAACGCTGATGTCAGCTGTGCTTCCCAGGCAACGGCGCCAGAAAAATGCTGATGTCAGCTGTGCATCCCCGGCAGTGGCGCTAGAAAAGTACTAATCCTGCAATCTCTAGTGTTAGCTAGACGAATGCTTATGACAATGAACCTTCTCCTGCAACGGCACCACAAGAATGCTGCTAGCACTCCCCGGCAATGAAACTGGAAGAATGTTGTTGATGGCCCACCAGCGCGTGGGTTCGGAGCAGTTTTCGAGGGTAGAGTATTCGACCCAAATTTGTTGATCGCCTTTAGGAGGTGAGAGAATACTCTCGAGTATTAGCAACTGAATTTGTCAGATTCAACCACACCTGAAAGATTAGTATCTGCAAGCACAATAGTAACAACAAAGTAGTATGATAACAACAGTGTCAGAAACGATCTGTTGACGACAGACTATTCCTAACGATTGTATCAATGGCGCCTCCGTTGCCGGGTTGGCAGAAGTTGTCAGTTCCCGTCAACGACTAGCGAACCAACAGTGTAACACGTAGCAGCAGTGTAACGAGCAATAGCAGTGACAAGGCACAACAGTAGTGGCAGCAGTAGCAAGTAGCAACAGTAGCAAGCGACAGCAGTAGCAACAATAGTAGCAGCAGAGAAGACAAGTAACAGCAGTAGCAACAGTAGCAGCAGCAACAGAGCAAAACAAGTAGCAACAGTAGCAGCAGCAGCAGAGCAAAACAAGTAACAGCAGTAGCAACAGTAGTAGGACAAACTCGTAGGCAATGGGTCGGTGATTTGTTTGGATGATATTCATCATGCAACAACTATAACACAGAGAGATAAGTGGCTAGCTCCCGTTCGTCAATCTGATGTAGGCATGCATTCCGTGTGTCGTCATACGTGCTTAGGGAAAAGAACTTGCATGACATCTATTGTCCATCCCTCCCGTGGCAGCGGGGTCCAAAAGGAAACTACGGGATATTAAGGTTCTCCTTTTAATAAAGAACCGGATCAATGCATTAGCACTTGGTGAACACATGAACTCCTCAAACGATGGTCATCACTGGGAGTGGTTCCGGTTATTGTCACTCCGGGGTTGCCGGATCATAACACATAGTAGGTAACTACAACTAGCAAGATCGGATCTAAAACACACATATATTGGTGACAACATAATAATTTCAGATCTGAAATCATGGCACTCGGGCCCTAGTGACAAGCATTAAGCATGGCAAAGTAGTAGCAACATCAATCTCAGAACATAGTGGATACTAGGGATCAATCCCCATCAAAACTAACTCGATTACATGATAGATCTCATCCTACTCATCACCGCCCAGTGAGCCTACGAATAGATTACTCACGAACGACGAAGAGCTTCATGAAATTGGAGAGGGAAGAAGGTTGATGATGACGATGGCGACGATTTCCCCTCTCCGGAGCCCAAGACGGACTCCAGATCTGCCCTCCAGATGAAGAACAGGTGGTGGCAGCGCCTCCGTATCGAAAACGCGATGAAAACTTCTCTTTTTATTTTTTCTGGGACGAAAGGCAACTTATAGAGCTGGAGTTGGGGGCGGCAGGTGCCTGTGGGCCCCCACAAGCCTGCGCACCGCCACCAGGGGGGTGGTGGCGGAGCACGGGCTTGTGACCCACTGGCCCACCCCCTGAGGTGGAACCTTGCGCAGATATTTTTTATATTTTCCAAAACTGCTCCCCTTAAATTTTCAGGACGTTTGGAGAACTTTGATTTCTGCACAAAAATAACACCAAGGCAATTCTGCTGAAAACATCGTCAGTCCAGGTTAGTTTCATTCAAATCATGCAAATTAGAGTCCAAAACAAGGGCAAAAGAGTTTGGAAAAGTAGATACGATGGAGACGTATGAGTGGACTATCCTGCACTCTTGTCAAAACCATGGGTTCGGGCTGCCCCTTAAGCCACGTCCTCGACAATCATATCGTGCAAAATGAAAACATGTCATGAGCCGTCACAAAGTCTCTGATTCTCACACCATTATAACTCCACGAATAATTCCTCAATGAGCTTGGAGCATGCTGAATGACATCTCCACATCCTTCCTAGCTAGCCGCTTATTACATTATTGCAACGTGGCTTTGTTTGTTGTCGTGGGGATCATATACGGTCTTAACAAACGTCGCCCACTCAGGATAAATATCATCAACGAGGTATTACCTCATGTTGTAGTCACAGTCGTTGACAGTAAAGTTGCACGAAAGCGATTACCCATTATATGTGAACATGAGAGATTCCTGAAGCACATTAATGCATTTATGAGAACCAGTTATTTCAAAAAAAGCATGTCGAATTCGCAAATCATGTGATGCGGTTTGCTTTCAATACGATGGTGACCATGACCTTGGTACACGTGGCGAAAACTTTTAAAACAGTTTTTCCATTAGTAATGCATGCAATCAATTGAACTGAGCATACATAGAAAACCTCTTGCATCTTGAATTACGAACAACTTTTATGTATCAAGCATGTTTAGTTTTTTCAGATACTCTACTCGAGACAACTCCACCATAGTGTGGACAAACCTTATAGTGATCTCTAAGCATGTGCTCTTTTCTATCCGACTATCTAACCAACAACCTCGATGATGATATCGAATGCAAACATTTTCATAGCAGTCATACATTTTCGCTTAACAGAGAACGACATTTGTGTGCAATAATCTCTGGTGAGTTTGAACTAGGGATGTGTGCCTCGACCCCCTTCACCACATACAAAAGTAAGGTTTTACGTATATGAAAATATCGACAAAACCATTCATCAGGGAATACTGGCGCATCAAAGCACTGTAGATGGTCTTGCCGTGACGTATCTTATCAGGAATCTGGGTGGATCATATCATATAGAGCATATAACAAACTTAAGATCGAATGGCCCATCCAGCTTAGCAGCTAGACGCATCGTGGCAAGGTTGCTGTCGGAAGGTCGGATGCGTGCGCGAGAGCTTCTTCGTTCGGGGCACGCGTGCGTGGCTGGCCCGTGGCGTGCCGCCTGAGGTGATTCGGACGTCTGACGCGCGCTCGTCCAGCCAGCCCGGCTCGCTTTTCCGTCGTGAGGTCGATTTCGATCATCTCTTTTCAAACAAGGTCGCGATCGCCAACAAGTATACAGCATCCATCCATCCCTATTGCCGTCGCGGCGGCATAGTAGCGGCCAACTTGGACCCAACCGCTGCTCTGTGGTCGCTTTCCCACATGCGAATGGATCAACGATCCATTGGCTGTTTCTAGGTGAGCCGACCACAGATTCCAGTCTCAATTCCATCAAGTAGGACTGTGATAGCACGCGGATGGGAAAAAAGGGGGGAGCACGAACCTTGCGAGACATGCGCGGCGTGTCCAGTTTCCAGCCGGGATGGGAAGCAGTGACGAGCCTCGGCGGAAAATGGTGGTCCCTGTCCAGTCCAGGATGATCCACTCGGAAGTCGGAAGATGCAAAGGATAGATTTTTGAGACGCGCTCCATTTCGCGGCATTCTTTTTCTGTAAATAAAAATCAATATAAAAGGGCATGTGTCCGTTGCATCACGGTGCTTCCTGTCTCCACATGGCTCCACGAGATAACGAAGGGGCTCTGCCTCGCAATGATTGACGACAAGAGCAAATGAAAAAAAGATACTGCGATACGGATGTTAGTACACGCGCCAATGATACATAGCATATACAGACTTAACGTAAACACGGCATAGCTCTCCCAAGACGTACGTAAACAAGCTCAAAAAAAAAAAAAAGACGTACGTAAACGCGGCGGAATCCGTTAGTAACTACTCCGTCCGTATCTAAATATAAGTTTTTAAGATATTTCAGTAGGTGTCTACATGCAGAGCAAAATGAATGAATCTATACTCTAAAGTATGTCTATATACATCCATATGTAGTCCATTAGTAAAACCTTTAAAAAGATTTATATTTAAGAACAAAGGGAGTATATGAACTAATTAACAAGGGTGTAGAGAATATATGTTGATCGAATGCATATGCACGTATATATATAGCATAAGGCTTAGTTGTTGTAGGAATGATTCTCACAATAGTATCACGGGTACGAACTAAGGGGTGAAGTCTAGCTAGACGCAGTGGATGCATTCGGATTTACGAGTTCAAGCGTCATTCGGAAGTGGTAATAGCCCTACGTCTCGATCACTAAGGCTGATGTTTTTTTTATGGGGGTGTAAGGATTACAAGTGTTGAACCCTTGAGCTAGTGACGGGGGTGGCTTATATAGTGGTTGCCACGACCGGCCGAGCTTCGTTACAAGGCAATAAATGACAGTAAAGAGGGAAGTTACAAGAAACGACAGCCTTAACTCCTGGCATTACTGGTAATGTGGGTCTTCACTACACTTCATGTGGTGGATTAAGTCCTTAGCCGTTGCCGCCTCTTCGGTCTCTTCACCTTGCTGTGGGCCGAGTGACGAGATGCGTCCAACTCACGCAAGGCTGTCCGAGTGGCTTTGAGCAGGCCGAGTGATGGTCATCGAACCGAGTGAAGTCGAGGCTTCAACGGTAACTTGTATGACACTGATGTCCATAAGGGGTCTTAGTTGGGCCTAAGGAAGTAGGTCCGTAGGCCTACCCCTAAGATACAACCCCATCAGTAGCCCTCGAATCGGTTGAGATTTTGCAGAGCGAGTGAATGACTTCCTTCGACGTCTTCAGAGTCTTGGAAACTCTAGAGCTGCAGCGCGGAGCTGGGTCATTCGGACTTTCGGCAAACCTCCACAGATTCAAGAGTGATGAGTTATGAGTGTCCTGCCATACGGATACGGCTGCACTTGGTGGTGAAAGACTATCTTTCGGTAAGATAGGTTTTGTGAATTGGACATACGAGAGTTCGGAACTCCGCGAGCTCAATCGGCGAGTGGGGATGGACCCCTGCCTGTGTCGAGGGTTGGACGATCAGGTCGTCCTCATTGATTTCCGGAGTGATCGGGGTCCCGTAGGGGGACGGGTGAAAAGATCATTCGACTCACCTTGTCACACGCCACGGATACAGGATCCATTCGGGTTATGAGGTGGGTGGATTTTTTGCGATTTTTGAATTAAGGGTGGTGGGCGCGGGCGACAGTTTCGGCGGAGACGCGCGTAGTGGAAGTAGTGGAGCGGCGCCCCGATTTCCGCGCGTAGAACATTGCCGCCGCGCTAAAGTGCGCGTGATTCCCGGGATACTGTAGATCCCCTTTGTATTGGCGATGTGCTCGATGGGGATTTCCTACCATTGGGTATTTAAGGCCCAAAACTCGGGAAAGAGGGAAGGAGCCGCAACCTGAGATCAGGTTCCTCCCGTCCCTGCTCCAGCCTCATGCCACCCAAGATCGTCTATCTCCGTCAATTTCCAACTCCCACTTCTCCGCCGCCGACCATGGCGAAGGGGTGACGCCGAAGGCCAAGTGACCCAAGAGGGGGTCGCGTGGATCCTTCTCAAGCGCTAAAGTTCTTCCGAGGGGGTGGATCCAGGGCAACTAGATGCCATCCCGCGTCATGGAGGCACAATTGCACGAGTCGGAGGGTGAGGGCTTCATAACCCAGGAGAGCTGGCGACTGCCTGAGGACGGCGAGATCGAGCCGGTGCCCCAGAACGACGAGCAGGTGCTCTTGGTCACCCACATCGAGCGAGGTTTCTCTCTTCCTCCGCACCCTTTCTTCCGAGCATTCCTCGCTTTCTTCGGGGCATAGCTTCATCATTTGCCTCCCAATGCCGTTTCGTATTTGGCCGCGTTTGTGTCCTTCTACGGGAACTTCCTCGGATGTCATTTGCATTGGGGTTTGTTCAAGCGCTTATTCACGTGTCGAGTGATGACCGTGAAAAAGACTCCTTCCTCGGGGGAAAGACCAATGTAGTTTAGCTTTGCGATGGTTTAGGCATCTAGCTAAGGGGCAAAAGTATCTTCCTTGAGATGAACTTCCCGGACTCGGTGAAGAACTGGTAGGACTCTTGGTTTTACTGTCGAGATGTTTCAGTCGGTGAGGGTCAGTTGAGCCTTCCTCCTTTCACGGTTGATAAGGTTCACTCGACCCCTACTTTTACCTTGTCCATGGGGGAGAAGACCGACGCAAAGAACTTGATGGTAGCGGTGGTGTCTCTGATCCGAAAGGGGGTGAATGGGATGGACCTCTTGGAGGTTTTCTTCCAGCGCAAGATTCGGCCCCTTCAGGCTAGAGCTCACCTGATGTGGCAGCATGAGGGACCGGAACGATCGGACCCGAGTGCATCCTGAGGAGCTTGATGAAGAGGTGACGGAGAACAAGATCACGATCATCACTCCAATGAGGGACAACCCCAGAGGCTCCATGCAGGTGCAACCCTTTCTGGTGGATAACAAGCCGAGTGAGGTGAGTCATTGAAGACCCGCATCGAGTGAACTTCTTTGCTATTTTAACTTTGACTTATGGCCTTGGTTCTTTCATTCGGCAGGATTTCACCCAGCTAGTCAGCACCATACCAGCGGTTAGTCGCTCACCGATTGACGTGGAAAGCAACACGGAGAACCAAGACACCGAGCTCCGAAGGGCTCGCAGAACGATTAGGAAGAAGCTCATGATGATGTGGAGACTGAAGAGAGCGAGGAGGAGCGCGGGGATGAGGCGGAATCTTCTCCGTCTGACGAAGTCCAGGTCGAGAAACAGGTCGAGACCCGATCCAAGGCGTGTCAGGACCCTGGGGTCCATACAGGCGCTCCAAAGACTCCGTCAGCAGCGAAGCCGAGTACCTCAGCCATGTAGACCCGCGCCTCCAAACGGGATCGGAGCGAGACTGAGGCCTTGCCTGAGCAGGCCACCAAGCAACCCAAGATCTCAAGCGCCAAGTCTCGTAAGGGTGTCCTGCCACTCCTCAAGGTCGACGTGCCCGTGGCTTTAACATAAGTATCTTTGTCGAGTGAATTTTCTTGATTTAAACCATGTCTTCTGAGTGATGATTGGGTTTTGTTGTTTCTGTTGCATGCCTCACTCTTCGAACGCTTCACTGGATCCCAAGACTACTGACCAGGGTAGAGCTGACGTTGACGTTGCTTTGTCAAAAGGTAATCCTTGAGTTTTTCCAACAACCCATTCAAAATTCAGGCTTGAGATATTCGAGTGGTCTTTGGATGTGTGCAAGGCCGCAAGATGTGATCGAACTTGACATTGATATCCCTTCTGCAGTTGGAGAAGTGTTGAGGCAGGCTCCGACTCCAGCCAAAGACAAGGATCATGTTGTGCAAGAGGCCGCTTCAGCCGGGGTGTCACTCGGACACTATCCGCTGACCACCTCATCGTCTCACCTCAAGCACCGCATCCTCTTCCAGCTCCATCCTACCCTGGAGGGTCGAGAGGAGACGTGCAAGGAGGCCTTGGCTCAGTTAGACGTGATGGATGGGCGACTGAAGGAGGCGTATGACACGAGTGAAGTTGTGGCGAAGAACATTCGGGTAAGTTCTTCACGCATGTATTTTTTGAATTTGGTTCTTGGTATGAGTCTCGAATGGGCATGCCCAAAGGCACACCCGCTCGGTGATAGTGGGAGCACACTGAGTGCACCCACTGGGTGTAGTCCTCGAGGCTACCGTCGACTGTGTCAGTCGACGGTAGTCAATTTTTGTTTCGAGTGTCCGGCAGAATCCAGGAGGGTACGGAGCCCTTGCCCTTATTTTATCCTTCAAGTGGGGGCGCGCTAAGCGCACCCATTCGGTCTAATCCTCGAGGCTATTGTCGATTGAAGCAATCTGCAATAGTCTCAGTTTCTTTGTTTTTTGTTAGTCCAGTGGGGAGCGGATCCCTTGTCCTTTGTTAGTCCAGTGGGGGCGCGCTGAGCGCACCCACTGGGTGTAGTCCCCGAGGCTACCGTCGACTGAGTAAGTCGGTGGTAGTCTTAGAGTTGCGACATACCTGTATGGCTTTCTTGTATTTATTGATTGCAGACTTCCTGCAGGCCTGTTGGCCGCGATGAGGTCATGGAAAAGGAATTGCACAAGCTTCGACTCAGCCTTGAGGCACAGAAGGCAAAGAGCGCACGACTGGAGCCGGAGAAGAAGACGACTGAAGGTATGTCTTTATTATCCGAGTGATACTCCATTACATTGTCTCTCCTTATCCGACTGAAGGTGTCTTGCCAAATCGCCTTTCTGAAATGCTCATTAATTCCATTTCTTTAGTGACCATGAAGGAGGCCCTCGAGAAGAGGGATGATGAACTTGCATCTTCTTGGAAGGAGATCAAGCAGAAAACCCTGGCGGCTGAGGCCAACCTCAAATCGGTTGGGGATCTGGAGCAGGAGAATCGTCTTTTGAAAGCCAGTGTAGAGAAGACCACGACGGAGCTTGCAGAGCTAAAGACACATTACACCGAGTGGGAGGCCAACCTTGAGAAGGCCACTGCACAGAAGGCTGAGCTGGAAAAGTTCGTTGAGGACTTCAATGTAGAGCTTTGTGAGAAGCTCAAAGGTATGTTGAATGTACGAATACTTTCCGTGATCATTCTGAGACTTCTGACAGACGTGTCACATTCCCCATTTCTGTCGAGTGTAGCCTTTGTTGACGTCGAAGAGGACACATCGTGAATAGAGAAGGAGCTCGATCCCAAGAGGGGTCTTTTGAAAGACAGTGCTTCCTTGTCTCTCCTCCGGCTGGAGGGTTGTGTTGATTATGTAGTGGCTTGCTTCAAGATGCTCCAGTGGGCCATTGGAGAGATGGACCAGGAGGAGGTGTAGGAAGATACTCCCGTGAAGGACGTGCAAGCCATTGTGAACCGAGTGAAGGCCATCTCCACCGAGCTTAAGTACTAGAAGAATTTATCAGCAAGGACGGAGCCGACATTGCCCTCTCGCTTGTCTTCATCCATTGCAAGGGTGTGGATGAAGAGAAGCTGAAGAATCTTCAGGTCGTCAATCGCACGAGCATCAAATTAAAAGATTTCATGGGTATGTTCATGGCGGCGGCCACATGGATTGCAGAGGGGATTGACCTTGACACCTTTGTCGAAGTAGTGGAGTCTTCGGCCTCCAAGTGAAGCTCGGAGGGAAAAACACTTAAACTTTAATTTGCCTCGATATGTCGAGTGGATGGATGTAGATGGATGTAACCTCAAACTTTGAGCGGGCCCTGATCCCTCTCTTTTGTGTACCATTAGATGAACTTGATCTTGTTTATATGGAGTTGGTTTTGGATCTTATCTGCTTGGGCGTCTTTGTTTGAGGTGGTTTTATACTCGATTGAAAGTCTACTTTCATCTGAGACCCCGCGTCTGGAAGTTGTCCTCACTCGGGATTGATTTTGACTTAGCCGAAAATCGTTTCGCAGCTAAGCCCCCGAGTGTGGAGGTTTTCCTCTCTCAGGATCGAGTCTCCCTATGCGAAAATGGAATCGTAGTTTGGGATGATCGTCCTGTTCATCTTGGCGTCCGAATGAAAGTCTTGGTTTCATTCGGGGCCGCTTTAACTTAGGCGAAAACTGGTTTGCAACTAAGCCCCCGAATGTGAAAGTTTCCATGATCATTCGGGGAAGGGTCTACTTAGATGAAATGGGTTCACTACTAAGAAGTATTTGTTTTTCTCATCTTGGCGCCCGAATGAAGGTCTTGCCTTCACCCGGGACCCCCTTGACTTGGGGGAAAACTGGTTCGCAGCTAAGCCACCGAGTGTGGATGTTTCCACTACCATTAGGGGAAGGTTCCACCTTAGGAAAAACGTGTTCGCTACCGAGATGATAGTCCTTGTGGACTCGTTGATGGTCCTTTCCGTCAAGGTGCCCGAATGACTATTGTGATCCCATACAAAAATGTTTTACTTAGGCGAAAGCTGGTCCGCGGCTAAGACCTCAAGCATGGAAGTTGTCCCTACTTAGGGCAGGATTTTAAGTTATTAAGGAATGATTGTCATGTTCATCTTCGCGTCCGAATGAAAGTCTTGCTTCCATTCGGAACCACTCTAACCGAGGCGAAAGCTGGTTCACAGCTAAGCCCTCGAGTGTGGAGGTCTCCACGGTCACTCGGGGAAGGGTCTACCTTAGGCGAAACGAGTAAGCTACCAAGAAATTTTTATTCGGCTTATCTTGGCGCCCAAATGAAGGTCTTGCCAACATTCAGAACCACTTTAACTTAGGCAAAAACTGGTTCGCAGCTAAGCCTCGAGTGTGGATGTTTCCACGATCACTCGGGGAAGGGTTTACCTTAGGCGAAACGGGTTCGCTACCGAGATGGTAGTCCTTTCAGACTCGTTGATGGTCCTGTCCATCATGGCATCCGAATGACGATCGTGTCCTCATTTGGAACTATTTTAACTTAGGCAAAAACTGGTTTGCGGCTAAGCCCCCGAGTGAGGAGGTCGTCCGCACTCGAGGCAGGTTTTACCTTAAGCAAAGGCGGGTTCGTGGTTAAGGATTTTGTACCCACTGGGGGTCTGTTTCACCGGAGTGAAGTGTTCTAAGATAGTTGAAAAAGTAAGCACTTTATTCCTCTATTCATTCGGATTCATTTCTGGAATGATGAAAGCTCTATGTGTCGAACTTAAGGAGCAGGTCCGCGTTCCAAGCTCTGTGTTCCTCTGTGTCGTTGTCGATGTTGTACAGTCTGTAAGCCCCACCGTGCAGAACTTTAGAGATGGCGTATGCCCTTGCCACGGAGGTGCCAGTTTGTGGGGTTTTTGTTGGTCTAGTCACAGGACCAGATCCCCCTCTTGAAACGCTCGGCCCCTGAATTGTCTATCATGGTAGCGTCGAAGGTCTTGCTGGTACGTTGTGAATCAAATGAGGGCTAGTTCCCTCTCTTCCTCCAGAAGATCAAGGTTATCTTGGCACGCTGCTTCAGCTTCGGCTTCACTGTACTGCTCCACTCGGGGGGAGTTGTGACGCAGGTCACTCGGCAGGACGGCTTCTGAGCCGTACACCAAGAAGAAGGGAGTTTGCCCGGTTGAACGATCCGGAGTCCTTCACATACCCCCACAAGACGGATGGTAACTCCTCGACCCAAGCACCAGCGGCGTATTTGATATCTCTCATCAGTCGGGGCTTCAGGCCTTGGAGTATCATGCCATTCTCCGTTCCACCTGTCCATTCGACTGCGGGTGTGCCACATCGGCATAGTTAACCCGAGTGCCCTGGGAGTAGCAGAACTCGCGGAACTCATCCGAGTCGAAGTTGGACCCGTTGTCGATGATGATCTCGTGGGGAACTACGAATCTAAAGATAATTTCCCGAATGAAGCTGGCGGCAGTCGCCGAGTCCAAACTTTTGATGGGTTTGGCTTCGACCCACTTGGTGAACTTATCCACCGTGACTAGCAGGTGGGCGTATCCACTTGACCCGGTGCATAGAGGGCCGGCCATGTCAGGCTCCACACGGCGAATGGCCAAGTGAGTGGGATTGTCTTCAGCACGGACGCAGGCTTGTGCGATTGGTTCTTGTAGAACTGGCATCCGACGCACATGTCCACCATGTCCTTTGCCGCTTGATTGGCGCGGGCCCAATAAAAACCGGCTCGGAAGGCCTTTGCCACCAAGGTCCGAGAGGACGCATGGTGTGTGCAGGTTCCCGAGTGGATCTCGTGTAGGATTTGAAGCCCTTCCTCCAGAGAGATGCACTTCTCGCTGACTCCTGCGACACTCTTCTTGTATAGTTTGTCTCTGAGTACTTTGAAAGCTTTAGACCGCCGAACTATGTGGCAGTCTTCCTCCTCGTCCTCGGGAAGCTCTTGACGGAGCAAGTAAGCTAAATAAGGTTGTGTCCATTCGAGAGTGATGACCAGCATCTCGTGGATGAGGTCGACCATGTCCGGGACATCAATCTCAGTCGGATCGGACGAACCAATTGCTTGTGGGGGCTCCTCGGTGAAAGGATTCTCCTTGACTGAGGGGGAGTGCTACCTCTTGAGATTGCGTTGGTTTTCCCTTGAAGAGGAAAGGGTGATGCAGCGAAGTAGCTAAGTATTTCCCTTAGTTTGTTGAGAACCAAGGTATCAATCCAGTAGGAGGAACAAGCAAGGCCCCAATAGTAGTACCTACACAAACAATCAAACACTTGCACCCAACACTATAAAGGGGTTGTCAATCCCTTCAGAGTTATTTGCAAGGATGAGATCAATTAGAGATAGATATAAAGGATTGCGGGAACAAAAGTAAATAAATTGCAGCAAAGTATTTTTGATTTATAGATCTGAAAGTATAATATGGAAAATAGACTCGGGGCCATCGGTTTCACTAGAGGCTTCTCTCATAAAGGAAAATAATACGGTGGGTGAACAAATTATTGTCGAGCAATTGATAGAAAAGCGAATAATTATGAAGATATCCAATGCAATGATTATGCATATAGGCATCACATCCATGTCAAGTAGACCAAAACGATTCTGCATCTACTATTATTACTCCACACATCGACCGACTCCTGCGTGCATCTAGAGTATTAAGTTCATGAAAAACAGAGTAACGCATTAAGTAAGATGACATGATGTAGAGGGATAAACTCAAGCAATATGGTGAAAACCCCATATTTTTATCCTCAATGTCAACAATATAATACATGCCTCACTACCCCTACTATGTCACTGGGTGAGGACACCGCAACATTGAACACAAAACTAAGCACTTCTCCCATTGCAAGAATTACCAATCTAGTTGGCCAGACCAAACCAATAATTCAAAGAGACTTGCAAAGATATGAAATCTTGCATATAAGTATTCAGAAGAGACTCAAATAATATTCATAGATAATCTGAACATAAACTCACAATTCATCAGATCTCGACAAACACACCGCAAAAGAGTATTACATCGGATAGATCTCCATGAAGATCATGAAGAACATGGTATTAAAGATCAAAGAGAGAGAAGAAGCCATCTAGCTACTAGCTATGGACCCGTAGGTCTGTGGTGAACTACTCACACATCATCGGAGGGGCAATGGGGTTTATGTAGATGCCCTCCATGATCAATTCCCTCTCTGGCAGATTGTCGTAAAAGGCTCCTAGATTGGATCTCACGGGAATAGAGGCTCCCGACGGCGTAAAAGTATTCTGTGGCTCTCTTTGGCGATGCGGGAATATTTGGGAATTTATAGGCCAAAGAATAGGGTTAGTAAACCTACACGGGACCCACAAGCCAGGGTGGCGCGACCACCCCCCTAGGGCACGCCCTGCACGCTTGTGGCCTCTCGGCAGATGCCCTGCCCCCTACTCCAAGTCTGTTGCATTTCTTATGGTCCAAGAAAAATCAATCCGGAGATTTTATTCCGTTTGGTCTCCGTTTAATATTCCTTATCTGCAATACTCAGAAACATGGAACAACAGAAACTCGCACTAGGCTCTAGATTAATAGGTTAGTCTCAAAAATAGTATAAAACAACATATAAATGCATATAAAACATCCAAAACAGATAATATAATAGCATGGCACAATAAAAAATTATAGATACATTGGAGACGTATCAGGGAGCGTAGGTGCTCGAGGAACACGCCCTTTGGAACAATCCTCCGAGTGGACCCGATCTTCGCCAAGTCGTCAGCTGCTTGGTTCTTGGCTCGGGGCTCATGGTGTAGTTCCAATCCTTCAAAGTTCTTCCCTAGCTTCCTGATCACGCTGCGATAGGTTGTCATCGTTGGGATTCGAATGTCCCATTCCTTCATGACTTGGTTCATAATGAGATCTGAGTCGAAATAAACCATCAATCGACGAATACCGAGTGAGATGGCCATGTGGAGCCCATACAGGAGGGCCTCGTACTCGGCCTCATTGTTGGCCGAATAGAAGTGAATTTGGAGCACATACTCAATCGGTCTTCCCTAGGGGAAACGAGAAGCCCCGAGCCATGGAGCATGTTGGATCCATCGAAGAACATAGTCCAATGCTCGGGGACGACTGGAGTAGGCTTCTCTTGCTCTACCCACTCGGCAAGGAAATCTGCGAGGGCCTGAAACTTGATCGCTTTCTTGGCTTCGGACTTGATCTCCAGCGACAGGAGCTCAATCGCCCATTTGGCCACTCGGCCAGTCGCGTCCCGATTCTGAATAATTTTCGTGAAGGAAGCGTCGGTGATGAAAGTGACCGAGTGGTCTTGGAAATAGTGGACAACCTTCTTCACAGTCGGGTAGATCCCATAGACTAGCTTCTGATAGTTCGGATACCTTTGTTTTGAAGGGGTCAACACATCGAAAATGTAGTAGATTGATCTTTGTACCATGTAAGCTTTGCCAGATTCTTCCCGCTCCACGATGAGTACGGTGTTAACCACTTGCCTAGTGGAAGCGATGTACATGAGCAAGGGTTCCTGGCTGCTCGGAGCGTCCAACACCGGATGGGTGGAAAGCACGGCCTTGAGTTGGTTGAATACAACTTGCGCTTCATCGGCCCACTCGAACCTGTTGAATTTCTTCAGCAGTCGGTAGAGAGGAAGGGCCTTCTCATCGAGTCTCGATATGAATCGACTAAGGGACGCGAGGCAGCCCGTAAGCCTTTGCACATCGTGGATGCGTTCCGGCTGTCTCATATGGACGATGGCTCCGATTTTGTCGGGCTTAGCATTGATCCCTCGCTCGGAAACAAGGAAACCGAGTAGCTTACTGCTACCTCTTGAGCTTGCGTTGGTTTTTTCCTTGAAGAGGAAAGGGTGATGCAGCACAACAGCAGTAAGTATTTCCCTCAGTTTAAGAACCAAGGTATCAATCCAGTAGGAGTATCAAGGCAAGTCTCCAAATTACCTGCGCAAAAACAAACAAACTTGCACCCAACGGTATAAAGGGGTTGTCAATCCCTTCACAATTAAATGCAAGGTGAGATCTGAAGGTGGAAAGTGCAACAAAGTAAAAGTGTAGAGCTGAAAATATGATGTGAAGTAGACCCGGGGTCCATAGTGTTCACTAGAGGCTTCTCTCATGATAGCAAATATTACGATGGGTGAACGAATTACTGTCGAGCAATTGATAGAACCGCCCAAAGTCATGATGATATCTAAGGCAATGATCATACATATAGGCATCACGTCTGACACAACTATACTGATACGTTCTGCATCTACTACTATTACTCCACACATCGACCGCTATCCAGCATGCATCTAGTGTATTGAGTTCATAACAAACAGAGTAACGCCTTAAGCAAGATGACATGATGTAGAGGGATAAATTCATGCAATAGATATAAACCCCATCTTTTTACCCTTGATGGAAACAACACGATGTGTGCCTCGCTACCCCTTCTATCACTGGGTGAGGACACCGCATGGTATGAACCCAAAACCAAGCACTTCTCCCATTGCAAGAATTATAGATCAAGTTGGCTAGACAAAACCCACAACTCGAAGAGAATTACAAGGATACGAAATCATGCATATAAGAAATCAGAAGAAACTCAAATAATATTCATAGATAATCTGATCATAAATCCACAATTCATCGGATCTCGACAAACACACCGCAAAAGAAGATTACATCGGATAGATCTCCATGAAGATCATGGAGAACTTTGTATTGAAGATGCAAGAGAGAGAAGAAGTCATCTAGCTACTAGCTATGGACCCGAAGGTCTGTGGTGAACTACTCACGCATCATTGGAGAGGCAATGGTGTTGATGAAGAATCCCTCCGTGTACGAATCCCCCTCCGGTAGGGCACTAGAACAGTCCCCAGATGGGATCTTGCGGAGACAGAAGCTTGCGGTGGCGGAAAAGTATTTTCGTGGCTCTCTCCCGTGGTTTCAGATTTTTAGGGAATTTATAGGCGGAAGAGGTAGGGCAAAGGACACACGGGGGTCCACAAGCCTACTAGGCGCGGCCCCCCAGGCCCTTTGCCTTGGTTCTCAAGTTCCCTGCATATCTTCTATTCCGGAAAAAAACATTCCGAAGATTTTATTTCGTTTGGACTCCGTTTAATATTCTTCTCTGGAAAGCGTCAAAAACACGGAAAAACAGGAACTGGCACTTGGCACTGAGTTAATAGGTTAGTCCCAAAAAAGATATAAAATAGCATAATCATGCATACAAAACATCCAAAGTTGACAAGATAATAGCATGGAACCATCAAAAATTATAGATACGTTGGAGACGTATCAAGCATCCCCAAGCTTAACTCCTGCTCGTCCTCGAGTAGGGAAGTGATAAAGACTGAATTTTTGATGTGGAATGCTACCTAACATATTTGTCCTGTGCAACTTGTTTCATGTGACATGAATGTTCAGATCCGTAAGATTCAAAACAATAGTTTCCTATTGACATGAAAACAATAATACTTCAAGCAAACTAGCAAGGTAATCATGAACTTTCGAAATAACAAGACCAAATAAAGTTATCCCTACAAAATCATATAGTCTGGCTATGCTCCATCATCCCCACACAACGAATTTAAATCATGCACAACCCCGGTATTGGCCAAGTAATTGTTTTCGCACTCTTACTTTCTCAAACCTTTTTCAACTCTCATGCAATATATGAGCGTGACCCATGGATATAGCACTATAGGTGAAATAGAGTGTGGTGGAGGTTGTGAGGCAAAAGGAGGAGATGGTCACATCGACTCGGCGTATCAAAGGGCTATGGAGATGCCCACCAATAGATATCAGTGTGAATGAGTAGGGATTACCATGCAACGGATGCACTAGAGCTATAAGTGTGTGAAAGCTCAAAAGGAGAACTAGTGGGTGTGCATCCAACTTGCTTGCCCACGAAGACCTAGGGCAATTTTGAGGAAGCCCATCATTGGAATATACAAGCCAAGTTATATAATGAAGATTACCATTAGTAAATGGAAGTGTAAAAACAAGAGACTCTCTATCATGTAGAACATGGTGCTATTGTGAAGCACAAGTGTGGAAAAGGATAGTAGCATTGTCCCTTCTCTCTTTTTCTCTCATTTTTTATTTGGGATCTTTGGCCTCTCTTTTTTTCATTTTTTTTGGTGGGCATCTTTGGCTTTTTTTATTTTCTCACATGGGATAATGCTCTCATAATGATGATCATCACACTTTTATTTACTCACAACTCAATACTTAGAGCAATGATGACTCTATAGGAAATGCCTCCGGCAGTGTACCGGGATGTGCAACAATCTAACTTAGCGTATGACGTTGAAAAATCTCGCTAGCTATCTTACGACCAGATAATGGCAATATGAAAGTGATGGCACAAGTCATGAGACGGAAAGGTGGGAGTTGCATGGCAATATATCTCGGAATGGATATGAAAAGGCCATAACAGGTAGGTATGGTGGCTGTTTTGAGGAAGGTATATGGTGGTTTTGTGCACCGGCGAAAGTTGCACGGCACTAGAGAGGCTAGCAATGGTGGAAAGTGAAAGTGCATCTATACCATGGACTCACATTAGTCATGAAGAACTCATACACTTATTGCGAAAGTTTTATTAGTAATCGAAACAAAGTGCTAAACGCATACTCCTAGGGGAAGGGTTGGTAGGTGTTAACCATCGCGCGATCCCGACCGCAACACGAAGGATGACAATCAATAAATCAATTATGCTCCGACTTCCTAACATAGCGGTTCACCATACGTGCAAGCTACGGGAATCACTAACTTCAACACAGGTATTTCTATATTCATGACACCCTACTAATCATAACTCTAATATTACCAAATCCATGTCTCAAAACTAATTGAGAGAAATAAAACTTCTCTTTACTAATCAATGTACAAGAATATGAAAGTTTTTATTATATCCTCTTTGGATGCCTATCATCTTAGGACTACTTTCATAGCAGAAGCCAATTACCAAGTTACTCAGAGAGAGCACTCCCAAAAAGATATAACTGAAGATCGAGAGTTCTTATTTCTCTGAAATTTGACACCGCCGTGCTCTAAAAAGATCTAAGTGAAGCACTAGAGCAAAGTTATCTAGCTCAAAAGATATAAGTGAAGCACATGCGAGCTAAATTGCCTAACTCAAAAGATATAAGTGAAGCTCAATGAGCATTCTAGCAAATTCACGATGAGTGCATGTATCTCTCAAAAAGGTGTGAAGCAAGGATGATTGTGACACAACAAAAAGAAAATACTCCTATAATACACGACGCTCCAAGCAAAACACATACCATCTGGTTAATAAAAATATAGCTCCAAGTAATGTTACCAATGGATTGAAGACGAAAGAGGGGATGCCTTCCCGGGGCATCCCCAAGCTTCGGCTTTTTGGTGTCCTTGAATTGGCTTGGGATGCCTTGGTCATCTCCAAGCTTGAGCTCTTTCCACTCTTTATCCCATTGTCCATGAGAACATCACCCAAAACTTGAAAACTTCACAACACAAAACTTAAACAGAAACTCGTGATATCATTAGTATAAGAAAACAAACTACCAACTCTTTAGGTACTGTTGTAATCTTGATTTCTATTTAGATTGGTGTTATATTACTGTATTCTCACTTTTCAATGGCTGGTACCCCCCGATACTATCCATAGTTTCATCAAAATAAGCAATCAACACAACAAAAACAGAATCTGTCAAAAACAGACCAGTCTGTAGCAATCTGTATACTTCGTATACTTCTGGCATCTCAAATATTCTAAACAATTAGGAAAATTAGGGAAATTGGCATATCAACCAACATAAAAAAGAATCAACTCAAAAGCTCTTTCTGGATAGGAATGAAAAATAATTTTGTGAGCGCAAAGTTTCTGTCTTTTTCAGCAAGATCAAACAACCATCACCAAAACTAATCATAAAGGTTTTACTTGATACAAACACAATAAACACAATCATAACAGAATTATGATGGGACACAAGAAAACAGAAAGCAAAAAGCAAAGATAAATTCATTGGGTTGCCTCCCAACAAGCGCTATTGTTTAACGCCCTTAGCTAGGCATTGATAATTCAATGATGCTCACACAAAAGACAAGAATTGAAGCACAACGAGAGCATCATAAAGCATGTGAAAATCACATATAAGTCTAACATACTTCCTATGGATAGGCATTTTATAGGAAAACAGATTGTCAAGACAACCAATAGTTACCAAATGCAAGGAAGAAGAAAGAGATAATAGCAATCTCAACATAACGAGAGGTGATTTAGTGGTATGAAATTTTCTACCACAATATTTTCCTCTCTCAAAATAATTACATGTTGGATCATAATCAAATTCAACAATATAGCTATCACATAGGATATTCTTTTCATGATCCACATGCATGCAAAGTTGACGCTCTTCAAAAATAGTGGGATTATCATCAACTAAAGTCATGACTTCTCCAATCCCACTTTCAATATTATTGCAAATATCATAATCATCATGAGGCTTAAACAAATTTTCAAGATCATAAGAAAAATCATTACCCCAATCATGATCATTGCAACAAGTAGTGGTCATAGCAAAACTAGCATCCCCAAGCTTAGGGTTTTGCATATTTTTAGCATGATTGACATTAATAGAATTCATAGTGAAACAACTGCAATCATGCTTTTCATTCAAGGAGCCCTCGTGAATCACTTCATAAATTACTTCATCACGATTTTCAGATTCACGCATCTCAAGCAAAACTCCATAGAGAAAGTCAAGTGCACTCAACTCACAAGCAATTGGATCAACATAATTGGATCTCTTAAAGAGATTAGCAAGTGGATGAGGATCCATATCAATAGATTTTCAGCAAGCGAAGATGCAAGCATATTGAAGGCACATAGCACACAGGCAAAGGAAAGGCAAACGAAAAAGGCAAATATTTTTGTAATTTTTTGTTTTTCAGAAGTGGGGGAAGGAAAACGAGAGGCAAAAGGCAAATGCAAGAGATGAGTTTGCGTCAGTTACTTGGATAAGCTTCACTTAGAATAATCCCCGGTGCCAGAAATTGACACATTGAAGGAAGACTGTTCTTGACTTCATACTCCCCGGCAACGGCGCCAGAAATTGGCACGTTGATGGGAGACTATTCTTGACTTGATCCTCCTCCCCGACAATGGCGCCAGAAATTGGCACGTTGACGGAAGACTATTCTTGACTTGATCCTCCTCCCTGGCAACGACGCGAGAAATTCTTCTTGCTACCTCTTGAGCTTGCATTGGTTTTTCCCTTGAAGAGGAAAGGGTGATGCAGCACAGCAGTAGTAAGTATTTCCCTCAGTTTGAGAACCAAGGTATCAATCCAGTAGGAGTATCAAGGCAAGTCTCCAAATTACTTGCGCAAAAACAAACAAACTTGCACCCAACGCTATAACGGGGTTTTCAATCCCTTCACAATTAAATGCAAGGTGAGATCTAAAGGTGGAAAGTGCAACAAAGTAAAAGTGTAAAGCTGAAAATATGATGTGAAGTAGACCCGGGGGCCATAGTGTTCACTAGAGGCTTCTCTCATGATAGCAAATATTACGGTGGGTGAACGAATTACTGTCGAGCAATTGATAGAACCGCGCAAAGTCATGATGATATCTAAGGCAATTATCATACATATAGGCATCATGTCCGAGACAAGTAGACCGATACTTTCTGCATCTACTACTATTACTCCACACATCGACCGCTATCCAGCATGCATCTAGTGTATTGAGTTCATAACAAACAGAGTAATGCCTTAAGCAAGATGACATGATGTAGAGGGATAAATTCATGCAATAGATATAAACCCCATCTTTTACCCTTGATGGCAACAACACGATGTGTGCCTCGCTACCCCTTCTATCACTGGGTGAGGACACCGCACAGTATGAACCCAAAACCAAGCACTTCTCCCGTTGCAACAATTATAGATCAAGTTGGCCAGACAAAACCCACAACTCGAAGAGAATTACAAGGATACGAAATCATGATATAAGAGATCAGAAGAAACTCAAATAATATTCATAGATAATATGATCATAAATCCACAATTCATCGGATCTCGACAAACACACTACAAAAGAAGATTACATTAGATAGATCTCCATGAAGATCATGGAGAACTTTGTATTGAAGATCCAAGAGAGAGAAGAAGCCATCTAGCTACTAGCTATGGACCCGAAGGTCTATGATGAACTACTCACGCATCATCGGAGAGGCAATGGTATTGATGAAGAAGCTCTCCGTGTCCGAATCCCCCTCCGGCAGGGCACCAGAACGGTCCCCAGATGGGATCTTGCGGAGACAGAAGCTTGCGGCGGCGGAAAAGTATTTTCGTGGCTCTCTCCCGTGGTTTCAGATTTTTAGGGAATTTATAGGCGGAAGAGATAGGGCAAAGGAGCCAGGGGGGCACAAGCCTGCTAGGCGCCCCCCCAGGTCGCGGCTAGGGGCTTGTGGCCTCCCCCGGGAGCCTTTGCCTTGGTTCTCAAGTTCCCTCATATCTTCTGTTCCGGAAAAAATCATTCCGAAGATTTTATTCCGTTTGGACTCCGTTTAATATTCTTCTCTAAAAAGGGTCAAAAACACGGAAAAACAGGAACTGGCACTTGGCACTTAGTTAATAGGTTACTCCCAAAAAAGATATAAAATAGCATAATCATGCATACAAAAGATCCAAAGTTGACAAGATAATAGCATGGAACCATCAAAAATTATAGATACGTTAGAGACGTATCACTTATCAAATGATACACCGAAGGTGCACTTGGTCGGGTTGAGCTTGATCCCGAAGCACTGAAGGTTTGCGAAGGTTTCGGCGAGGTCGGCCAGGAGGTCGGAACCATTCCTAAACTTGACCACGATGTCGTCCCTGTACGCTTCTGCATTCCGACTGATTTGTTTCTGCAAACATTTTTGAATCATACACTCGAATATAGCTCCAACGTTTTTGAGACCATATGGCATCGTGATGTAACAAAAACACCCGAATGGGGAGATGAAAGGCCGTCTTTATTTCATCCGGTCCATACATTCGGATCTGGTGGTACCTGGAGTACGCATCCAGGAATGACATGCGTTCACATCCGGCAGTAGAATCTATGATTTTATCTAAGCGAGGTAAGGGGAAGTGATACTTCAGGCAGGCCCGATTGAGGTGCTTGATTTTCAATACACAATCAGAGTGTATTGTTCTTCTTTGGCACCAGGACCACGTTCGCCAACCACTCGTACTGGTAGACCTCGCGGATGAACTCGCCAGCTAGGAGCCGAGCGATCTCCTCTCCGATTGCCTTACACTTTCCACGGAGGAGCGACGCACGTGATCCTTGACGGGCTTGATCTTCGGATCCACTCGGAGGCGATTCTGAGCCAGCTCCCTGGGGATCCCCGGCATGTCAGACGGCTTCCATGCAAAGATGTCCCAGTTCTCATAGAGGAACTGGATGAGCTTGGCTTCCTATTTGTCTCTAAGTGAGGTGGAGATGTTGGTCGCAGCAGCACTCGGATCGATAGGGTCGATCTAAACCTACTTCGTCTCGCCGGCCGACTGAAAAGGGATTCAGTGGGTGGCCGCTTCGACTTGAGCAGATCTGCGGTGTCCACTGCTTTCCGGTACCCATCCAGCTCGGCTGCAAGGACCTGCTCGTTGGCATCCTAGAGCCTTGCTGGAGGCACCCTTCGGCAACTTTCCAATTGTCAGTCACCATGGTCACACCCTTCGGACCTGGCATCTTAAGTTCAAGATACACGTAACATGGGCGTGCCATGAAATGTGTGTAGGCCGGCCTACCCAGGATGGCATGACAGGCGCCGCGAAAGTCGACCACCTCGAAGGTCAACCTCTCCTTGCGAAAAAAATTCTAGTTGCCGAATACAGCGCTCAAAGTGATCTGACCGAGTGACTCGGCTTTGTTCCCGGGGATGACCCCGTGGAACTGCATGTTCCTCTTGCTTAGCCAGGACAACAGGGTGTCCATGGCCTTGAGAGTGTCCACGTAGATGATGTTGAGGCTGCTGCCTCCGTCCATGAGGACTTTCCGCAGTCGGAACCTGTTGAGTGCGGGGTCGACCACCAGCGCGTGCTTCCCAAGGGTGGCTATGCTGGCCGGGTGGTCCGACTGGTCGAAGATGATAGGCTTTTTTGCCCGGTCGATGTACTTTGTGACAGCCGGAGCTGCCATGTTCATGTCCCAATTGATAACTTTCAATCAGCTCTTGCTCTTGAGGTCGGCGAAGATCATGAGGGTTGCCTGAATGTGAGGGTACCCGAAGGCATCCACAGGGTCATCCTCATCCTCCTTCTCTCCGGAGGTCTCTCCCCCCATCTCCACCCAGAGCAATAGGCATTCGCGGGCCATGTTCTTGGCGGGGATAGTTTCCCCCTCCTCGTCTTTGCGAGAATGGATCGGACACGGCTGGTCTAGCAGATTGTTGTTTGACTCAATTTTCTTCTTGCTAGATCAATCCTTCTTCTTCTTGGTTTTTCTTGGGCCCTATCCTGGGATAGCAACTACTTCGACTTTACACCATAGGCCGCCTTTTCGCTTTTGATTCTTTCTAGCATTACCCGACTGCGGGGCTTCGGTGGCTCGGCCCTTGCCACTGCGGAGGCGGCCTTCTTCCTCGACATTCGCGTACCAATTGGCGATCTCCATGGCCCTACCGAGAGACAGGTCTCCCGATCAGCCGAACTTGAGGATGAGCTCTCGATACTGAGTGCCCACTTTGAAAGCGCACACGGCCTGGTGCTCGGTGACGTTCTCAACGGTGTTGTCGAGAGTAGTCCACCACTGAATGTACTCTCGGAGAGTCCTGTTGGTCTTCTGGGCGCAGTGTTGCAGCTCCGTCAGTCCGCCTGGGCGTTTGTACGTGCCCACGAATGTCTTGACGAACACTCAGACGAGGTCGTCCCAGCTATGGATGCTGCTGGGGGGCAGCTGGTTGAGCCACGCCCTCGTGGACCCCTCCAACATGAGGGCATGTGCTTAATCGCAACATAGTCATCGCCGCCGCCCCTGATCTGGACAGCCACTCGGTAGTCTTCCAGTCAGGTCTTTGGCTTTGACTCGCCATTGAATTTGCCGATCCCCATGGTCAACCGATAGTTGGAGGGGATTTCGGCCTCTCGGATGTGTCAGACAAAGCACTCGAGGCCGGATACTCCCCTGACCCGCTCTCGATCGATCACGTGTTGCGTGATGATGGACCGAGCGTTGAACTCGGGGGGCCGGTAGTCGCCACCCTTGTGACCCCGACGTTGATTGGGGCTTGGCCTGCGATTGTGAGGATGGCGACCAATTGAGCCACTCCCCTAAGGGGGTGATCTGCTCCGGTCTCGATGACCTTGCCTCCAGTCTCCCTGCGGGCCTCTTGGAAGAGGAGGAGACCTATGATGTCGCTTGTGCACGTGCGGGCTATGAGCCTACTGCACGGTGTCCGCATGGACGGACTTGCTATGAATATGATGCCGCGAATGCGACACCACAGAATGCTACTATAAGACTGTCTTTAGCAGAGCCTGGATCTACCGAATGCCTTCCCCGACCGCACTATCACTAGGCTGAATGGAATCAGCGATCCGATTGGCGGCGGCCAGGTTCAGCAAAGGAGTCTGCATCACCTCGATATGCCGCGGACGGCCGTTCGGAAACAACTGCATGCGGCTGCGACTGGAGCACGACTGGTCTCTCACAGGCCGACCGTTGAGTGAGCGCTCGAGCCGCTCGAGGCGCTCGCGCTCAGCCAGGTTGGCCAGTCACGCGTTCTCCAGCGCGATCTCCTTCGAGGTGTTCCTGGTGATGGGAGTGTGAAGGACTTGGTCTCTCCTATGCCGAAGTTCTTCGCGTTGCTGCTCAGTGAGTGGCTGCGGAATGTGGTGGTTGCCATCGCGATGGTGACACTCCCTGCCTTCACGCTCGAGAGAGTTTTCCGCGGCGTGATCGTGGTTGCCTCCCATGTTGGTGTCGGCCATCAGGATCTCGGCCGCACCCGTGCTGCTGTCGCAGTCGGACTCGCCGAATGACCCCTTGCTCGATGAAGGGAAGAGGCTAATGGTGGTCTCATCACAGTTAAGCATGGCCAATTGTCAGGAGATGGCATGGTTGTCCATATCGTGCTTGATCCATCGCTACATCTGCGAGCGCCCAGAGTGCTTGCGAAGGACGACAGCGACTCGTGGCGATGCCGAATGATGCGACACCTATGGTTGCCGAATCAGGACTCCGTGCGCTACTAAGCTCAAATGTGACGCACCTCGCGCGGGGAGGGCATCGGGGTCCAATGGCGCATCCTGCAGCCATGCTGAATTGTCGATGATGAAGCTGAGGGAACCGAAGAGGATCTCTCTGCTGAGTGTCATCATGCTGATGAAAGTGTGAAAAATCTCCAACTGCGTTGGATTTTCTAGAAGCGCAGCCCTACAGCGGGCGGAAACTATTGTGGAAAGATCCTGACAATAGTACTAGGGGTACGAACTAAGGGGCGAAGTCTAGCTAGGCGTAGTGGATGCACTCGGATTTACGAGTTCAGACCCCACTCGGAAGTGGTAATAGCCCTACATCTCGAGCCCTACGGCTAATGTTTTCGTATGAGGGGTGTAAAGGTTTACAAGTGCTGAACCCTTGAGCTGGTGCGCGGGGGTGGCTTATATAGTAGCTGCCACGACCAGGCGAGCTCCATTACAAGGCAATAAATGACAATAAAGAGGGAAGTTACAAGAAACGACAGCCTTAACCCCTGATGTTAGTGGTAACGTGAGTCTTCACTGCACTTCATGTGGTCGATTAAGTCCTTGGCCGTTGCCGCCTCTTCGGTCTCTTCACCTTGCTATGGGCCGAGTGACGAGATGCGTCCGACTGACGCCAGGCTGTCCGAGTGGCTCTGAGCAGGCCGAGTGATGGTCGTCGAACCAAGTGAGGTCGAGGCTTCAACAGTAACTTGTAGGAAACATATGTCCGTTAGGGGTCCTAAGGAAGCAGGTCCGTAGGCCTACCCCTAAGGTACAACCCCATCAGTAGTAACATCTTCGACTATAGATGAAAGAATTAGGGCTTGTTGTACAAGAAATACACATGCATAACATACAACTCAACACCTCCCGCAGTTGAAGCATCGCTAGTGTCGAGGTAAAGACTGGACCGGAACTCCTCAAAAAACACAGTAGACAATCCATTGGTCATGATGTCGGTAAATTGTTGTGAGGTGGGTATGTGAAGTACATGTATACGCCCAAGAGCCACCTGTTCCCGAACGAAATGAATATCAAGCTCAATGTGTTTGGTGCGTTGATGATGAACCGGTTAGAAGAGAGATATACGACGGAGACGCTGTCACAGTAGAAATAGTGGCTTTGTCAATCGGTGACGAAAGCTCATGGAGAAGCTGGCGAAGCCACGAACACTCAGCAACCACATTAGCCACCATGCGATACTCGGCCTCAGCGCTGGAGTGTGAGATGATGGACTGCCGCTTAGACGACCAAGAAATGAGTGACGGGCCAAGATAGACACAGTATCCCGAGGTGGAATGCCTGTATCAGGGCAGCCGACCCAGTCAACATGAGAGTAGGCAGTGATATCCATAATGATTGAAGCCTGAAGTGACAGTCCAAGATCCATAATGCCGCGAATATAACGAAGCATCCGCTTCACCGAATTCCGGTGAGCATAACGCGGAGCATGCATATGGAGACACACCCGCTGAACAACATAGTGAAGCTCCAGTCTGGTAAGGGTAAGGTACTGAAGAGCACCAACTATAGACCGGTAGAGCGGAGCGTCCGGGGCTCGAACACCATCAGTTGCAGAGAGCTTAGCCTTCATGTCGATAGGAGTGACCGCGGGTTTGCAGTTAAGCATCCCAACACGATCAAGAAGCTCATGAGCATACTTCCGCTGATGAAGGAAGAAACCATCTGCACGGTAGACGACCTCGATCTCGAGGAAATAGTGCAGAGGACCCAAGTCCTTAATGAAAAACTCAGCATGAAGACGATATGTAACCTATCAAAGATGAGTTGTAGAGCAGGCTGTCAAGATGATGTCGTCGACATATAGCAGCAGGTAGGCGGATCTCATCTCCCTAGCGGTAGACAAACAACAAAGCATCAGAGCGAGTGGAGTGGAAGCCGAGCTGATGGAGGAATGTTGAAAAGCACTAGTACCAGGCGTGAGGAGCCTTCTTGAGCCCATATAATGAGCGAGATAGTACACAAACATGCTCCAGGTAATTGTCGTCGATGAACCCCATGGGCTACTCGCAATACACATGTTCCTGAAGATGACCATGGAGGAAGGCGCTGGAGACATCCATCTAGTGCAGTGGCCAGCCGCGTGACACCGCAAGCTGGAGGACGGTACGAAACGTCCCAGGATTGACAACCGGGGCAAATGTATCCGTCAAGTTGACGCCAGCATGCTGACGGAAACCATGAACCATCCCACGCGCTTTGTAGTGGTCGAGTGTACCATCTAGACGCAACTTGTGCTTGAAGACCCACTTCCAGGTGATGATGTTGGCATGGCGAGGACGTGGGCAAGCTGTCAAGTTGCGTCGCAAAGCGTCGAACTCCTCCTGTATGGTGGCGAACCAAAGAGGGTCGTGAAGAGCCACATGAGTAGAGGTCGACAACGGCGATAACGGGGCGGTGGAGGCCGCACATGCATACTCAACCGCGGAATACATGAGACTCGGGCGGTGAACACCCGTGCATGCCCGAGTGATGGGACCGGTCGGCTGCAAACGAGGCACAGTCGCGTCAAAAGAAACCTCTAGACCAGAGGCCTACGGGGCCAAAACAGCAGGCGGGGCCGACACAACAGTTGGTGGAGCCAACGGGCCCGACAGAGGGGCGACGCTGAAGGGGCCGATGTGTGTGGCGGTGGGGCCAACGTAGAGGCCGACATGGACGAAGGGGACGGCGAAGAGGCCGACATGGCCGGTGGGGCCGGCAGAGGCGGCAGTGATGGAGGCGTGGCCATGGGGACCGAGGATGCACCATCCCTAGGTACAGACCCATGGCGGGGGGGAGATGGTGAAAAACGGACCACACATCAGCACGGAGGCTGCCACGTGTTCCTATTGAAAAGGAAATCATAGCTCGTCGAAGTAAACATTCTGGGTGGTGATGACACAGTGAGAGGCCAGGTCATAAGAGTGATAGTCCTTAGTGTTAGCCAGGTAACCGAGGAAGACACAAGGAAGGGATCGAGGGGAAAGTTTATGAGGAGTAGTGGTGGTGATGCTAGGGTAGCAGAGACAACCGAAAATCCTAATACCGTCGTAAGAACGAGGAGAACCCAAATGGAGTTGGTGGGGAGTGTAGTGCCAACGGGTATGACAAGGACGAAGGTTGACGACGAGAGTGGCGGCTGAGAGGGCATCACGCCAGAACTTTGCTGGCATGTAGGCATGGAAAAGGAGGGTGCGAACACAGTCGTTGATATTGCGGAGGATGTGTTCCTGTAGGATCAAAAGTATGTCTAGAGGGGGGGTGATTAGACTACTTGTCAAGATAAAAACTTAGCCTTTTCCAAATTTTTAGTGTGGGCCGGTTTTAGCAACTATGACTAGTCAAGTACACCCTACACATGCACATCTAAGAGTATAGCAGCGGAAAGTAAGACATGCAAGTGCAAAGTAAGGAATGGTATGGAGATCAAACGCATGAGGTTGACACGGCGATTTTTGGCATGGTTCTTATAGGTGGCGCTATTTTACGTCCATTTTAGTGGAAACTTCAACGCACGAAGGGTAACAGTTGCGGGAGTCCATGGAGGGCTCCACCCACAAGGGGTCCATGAAGAAGCAACCTTGTCTATTCCAGCACAGCTTCCGTCCACACATGACTAGCCTCACTTATGGTAGATCTTCACGAAGTAGGCGATCTCCTTGCCCTTACAACATCTTGGTTAAACTCCACAACACAAAGTAGGTGGCTCCCAGGAGACACCTAACCAGTCTAGGAGGCACCACCCTCCAAAAGGTAATACATGTGGTAGAATAGTGAACTCCCTACTCTTGTGCTTCTAAAGGTAGTCTCCTCAACACTCAATCACTCTCTCTCAGATTTGGCAGGGGTAGGAGAGACTGATCTTGTGGAAAGCAACTTGGCGAGGCTAGAAATAAAGTTTCAAATGGTTGGAATGGAATCTCTTGGTCTCAACACATGAGTAGGTGGATCTCTCTCAGAAAAATGAATTTGGCAATGAAGTGTGTGTTCTGAGCGCTTCCTCTACGAATGAGATGTAGGTGGATGGGTATATAAAGGCAACACAGAAAATCCAACCGTTACACCATGATTGACCAACTCGATGACACCAAAGTTACAAACTCGATGGTACCGACTTGCTCAAAAGGCAACAACTTTGAATCTGAGTGGAACTGATATACACAACTCAGTGGCATCGAAAAGGTGACAACAGTTAAATGACACAGCTGGTGACACCGATACTCAAACTCAGAAATTATGATTTTGTGTACAAAGGCAACAGAAAGTTGGTCACATGAACTCGATAGCACCGATGCAGTTTCGGTTGCACCGAAGTGGTAGGGTTTGGCTAGGAATTGTCTAAGTCTCAAATCGATAGGGTCGAGTGGAAATTGTTGGTGGCACCGATTTTGTATATTTGGCTTGGGACAGATATATTTTGTGGAAGAGTGGCTCATTATTCTTGGTGGCTAACTCTAAGCACTTGAGCAACCAATTCATCATAGCACCTCATCCGTTTTCGTAGTATTGGCTTTCCTATGGACTCAAATGTGATTTCTCACAAAGTGTAAACTGAAGAGTCTTTTTGCTTGAAGCTTTAGTCAATCTCATTCCTTCCTTCATCAAGGGGCATCTCCACTCAATCCTATAGCCAAAGCATCTTTTGAACTTTTTTGAAATATACTTGGAAAAACTCACTAGTCCAATGATTGATATGTTGTGATTAATTACCAAAACCACCTTAGGGAGCAATTGTGCTTTCAATCTCCCCCTTTTTGGTAATTGATGACAACATATAGATCAAAGCTTCGACAAAAGATATAATCAATGATTAGCATCGACCCTTTGAGAGCTATGTGAAAAACAAGAGCTCCCCCTAAATTTGTGCATTATTTTAAATTTGTGTTTGAATGCAAATGAACAATCGATTAGGAATATGGGTTACTCTTCCATGTCACATAGAACTTGGCGTTGCGCATACAAGATAAGAATGAATAGCAATGCACAGAACACGAAAAACAAGTGAATGATCATGATGTAGATAGCTCAGAGATAATAATGTAGTAGCATCAAACAGTCAAAGCGTATGATCAAACACACATCTAAGTAGACAATGTCATCCAAAAGACCAAATAAAGTTTTGAAAACCAAACGATAGAAAATAAAGTCAAAAGCTCTACCCCTCTCGAAGCCCTGTGATCTATACACTTCTCCCCCTTTGGCAACAAGTACCAAAAAGTTCAAAGGTCTAATCTAAGCGTCTCTCTCGGCATGATCTCCTCTGGTAGCAGAGGTTGGAGTAGACAAGAGAGCATTGACGAAGGCTTCGATTGATGTCGCTGGAGCAGGACCTGGAGGTGTAGACACTCGAGGTGGTGGAGCAGGAGCTGAAGCTTGAGCTGATGAAGACGGTCTATCTTCAGGTACTGGCATGGCTGCTCACGTGCATTGAGTCAACTTCATGTTGAAGTTGTTTGACTCTAGTGGTCAACTCCATAACCTTCACAACCAGTTCATGGCACTTTGTTTCCACAATCCTCACTAGTCTCTTCTGGTTCAACATGATCTCAGAAATATTCTTCTCCATCCCTTGGATGGTGCTGAACAAGAACGACATCTGTTCCTCTGTGGTTTTGAGCTGTGGTGGTGGAGCTGGAGCATTCATAGCGATCTTTGCAGCAGCTCCTTCTGCAGCCTCTCTAGCTTTAGATGAATCTGGATGAGTGTCATCCATCACAACTTCATTATCCTCGAACTCTGGCTGTAGTGGCAAATGAGGACGATCAAGCTGATATGCATGCTTGCCAATCTTAGCATTGATGAGCATCTGAATGTATGGTGCATATTCGCAAGATCTCTTGTGATCTGCAGAAGTTCTCCTCATAGTTTCAGCAACCAAATCCTTGACTTTGAAGCGAGTGTGGGTGTCTAAATGAATCAGCATATTGATGGAATAGCCTCTAATCATTTTTTCATCATGTGATTTGGGCATCAAGGTATGCCTCAAGATAGTGTTGGTAGTGGTTATTCCAGCTTGCAAGAAATAGACAGACCCAAGCTTATGAGATGACAGGAAGTCATTTGGCACTGTTTTGTACATATTAGCCATGGAGTTGTGATTCTCCTTTGGTTCTAAATACACATCCAAGTCCTCTACTCGTGACTTTGGAGCACCAATGATATTAGCCCATTCTTCAATTGTGGCTTCATATCTATGGCCACGAGTCATCCAAACAGTTGTGCCATCTTAATAGAAATGAATTGGTGAATAGAATTGCATAATCATTTCATCATTCTATGCCCTCATCTTTGTGGCAACAAAGTCTTCAATGTCATCAAGATTGAAGTTCTCTCTCACATAGGAAAAACTCCATTGGCTTTGATGTAATTCCAGTCAACATATCTCATGTCACTAACTGTTGGGCATTTTTCATATAGAACCGTCTCATAAAAGTCTTGTTGTTCTTTTGTATGAAACCTTGGATCAAGTGCACTTCTTCTCCTCACAGCATAAGGATCAATAGCTCTCCACTTCCTTAGCCCGGCATCTCTTCTCTTCTTCATGTCTTCAGCTATTGGATGAGCCTCATTGTGAAGTGGCAAATGAGGCCTTAGCTTCGTGAGAACTGGTGCATTCTCAACATCTTTCTCTACAACAAAGGCTTTGGAAGCAGTGCCTTTCTCTTTAGCAGCTGCAGGTATGTCCTTTGTAGTCCTCTTAGGAGTTACATGCTTCTTTGGAGCTGAAGGCTTTGGAACACCAGGCTTCATAGCAGCTGCCATAAGCTTCTTTTTCTTGTTTGCACGAGGGGCCTTAGCTGGAGGAGTTTCAGCTTGGTCTTCATACATGGAAGTTTGTCTACCAATGACATGAATAGTCCTTTTCCTGACTCTCACACCACCTTCTTAGGAGGATTCTCAAGGGTAAGAGTCCCTTGCCTTGCGGACTCTGGAGCTCTCATGACAGAAGGTTTAGAGTACTCCTTCTTGACAGTTTTGTTGGCAGCGGGCTTCTCTTTCTACTTTAGAGAGCAAACTCAACAGGAACAAAGTTTGAGCCCTCTTCATCAGAATTCAGTTTCCTTCTTGTCCTTGTAGCAGCCTTGGGCAAGCTATGCGAACTGGGGATGCCTAGTCAGAAGGGGACCTCTCACGACTAGTGCCTGAATCCATCTCAACATTATCTTGAGTGAAGTTGTTATGGCTATCATGAGATCCTAACATTTTGCATACCAAGCACACAGGCAGACTAGCAAATCAGCAAACAACCAACCGTGTGAAATAGATAAAGAGGAGCAGAAGGGTTGAGCATCACAAAACACATATTTTTTCAAAATTTGAATTCAAAAACTTTGGGTATGATCGACTGCAGAATGAATATCGGTAGCACCTGGTTGGGTTTTCGGAGTCATCGAGGCTGACCACTTGCTAAATAGAAACTTGGGCAGTCTTTTTGGTGTAATCGAAAAGAGCTACTCGGTCTCACCGAAGCGGTTTCTCAGAAACCCTAAAACATAAATCGGTGGAACCAATTTTTCCAACTCGGTATCACCGAGATGCATGCTGCGGGAAATCAAATCCAAAATTCCTTCATTCCCTAATCTATGGAATTTTCTTGTGGAATAGGAAGATTGCAAACTGTGTATTGTGGATGGGCAAAAACCTAATGTGCGAGAATCAGATTAAGGAGTGCAAGAGGGTTCGAATTCATACCCTAATCGGTGATGAACCCGCTAGACAACGACGGTGGCAAGGATTCGGTCGGCGGCGACAAATCCCAAAGGCGGAGGCGCTCGGGGATGTAAAGGCGATGACTAGGGGTCCTTGTGACAACAACTTAGGGTTGGGGACAAACATTTGAGGATTGATTTCAAAAAGTCGGATCCGCGAGGATATATACCCGTCATTGTCGGTGTCACCGATACTAAGATTTTGGTGCCACCGAGTTTCACTATTGTTACTTGACACGGAAACTCGATGAAACCGAGATAGTGGTTTCGGTGGTACTGAGATTGAAAACCCAGATCAACTTTCGGAATTCGGTGGAACCGATATTGTTGGGTTGGTTACACCGAGATACACAAAGAGGTTTTGGAGTGCAGACTTTGTTGATACGGAACTCCGAGTGCTCCTTCACACAGAGGGATCGAGAAGCGCTTGTTCAACTTTTGTGATGAAGCATGAATAGAACTTGAGACGAGAAAGCATAGATAGCTAGAGAAGGGTCCTAGGCATTCTTATCTATCCAATTGGCAAAAGACAAATCAAAACCCAAATAGCAACAATTGGATATCCCCAAATGAGAAAAGATATGCAGACCAACATGCTCACACAATAAGATGTCAAACATAATCATGATGAACATGCACAAACATCCTAGCATCTATCAAGCACTTTGGCGATGACGTGATCATCTATATATGAGCACATTAACTTAGGATTCAAGTAAGAATACTTGATCATAGGTCATACTCATCGTTTAAGCACAAGTGGGGTTACCACTTTTACATAAAGCATTAATTTGTTCACATCTTTAGGAGATGTTTATACTCAATATTTAGAGTGAAGCTCCCCCTTGATATGACATCCCCCTGAGAGGGACAAACTAACCTTGGGTTTTGTCGTAGAAGACTTCAAAGTAGGTGAAGTAGTGTTGGATGCTCAATGTTGATCAATATCATCTTGAGTTGGGAGAAATCTTTGTTGTTTCTTACTCTTCACACCTACATGGGTTAGTCCCAAAGCAAAAGGAACAAACACAAAGATATCTATGGACATGGAGTGAAATACATGGGATTTGATGTCCAAATATGCTTTAATTACCTTGTCCCTTGCTCACCATTGAGGGAATGTGTTACTCCTTGAACCATTTCCTATGGTTGAGGTTGATTGCATATAGTTCTTGCCAAAATGAATGGGAGTGAATTTCATTGGCAGAGTCACCCCTCAAGAACTTTCTAGTTCTTCCTCTTGGGGACCCATATCACTTTGACGGGGATCCTTGGAGTTGTGGCAGCACTAGATGAGGTAGTACTAGAAGTTTCCATGGGAATCCACTCAACCTTGGCTTGGGGCTCTTCTTCAAATGAGTCAATGTCCTCTTGAAGCTATATCTTGCCCTTGTGGTCTTGATGTAGAAGGTCGTCTTGTGAGTTTGTTCCCTTGAAAGGAGTAGGATCGTACTTCTCCTCTTGAGGAACAAACTTGGGAATGGGATACAAACCTTCTTCCCAAACATCTTCGTTGAGATTGAAGTAGCCAACACCTTGCTTCTTCCCATGTCCTCCTTGCTTGCGCACAATTTCCTCAAATTGCTTACTTCTCGCAAGACTCTTGAAGACACCTCTCTCTATAATTCCCTTTTAAGAAATTGTTTTATTGCTCAAGTGTAACTTGGCTAAGAGAATCATTAGTGGAATCAAGATAGCTACTAGAAACAATATCATTTGATTTAGCTTTAGCATTGTTGTTACTAGAAGAAGAAACTTTCTTGCCTTTGTTACTATTGTTCTTAGGTTTAACTTCTGGAACAAAAGTAGACAAGAGTAATTGTTTGGCTAGATAAGAGGAACTCTTCTTTCAAAGATCATCATTGATTGCTTTTAGGAACTCATGCTCTTTCTCTAAATTTAGCTTCTCGAAGTGTATCTTCTCATGAGTTCTTGCAAGCTCTCTATGATCTTCTAGAGTAGTTTCATGAGCTAACTTAAGAATGCTTAATTCTTTAGTTAGTCATTCAATTTCTCTCTTAGCATCATCATCCGATTTCTCTTGAATAGAATGAAAATTATCATGTTCATTTTCAGCATTATCACTAGTAAAATCAAGAAGCAAGTCATCTTCTCCTAACAAGTCATTCTCATCACTATCAAAGTCAAAATATTCGGGGTGTGATAACTGGGGCCTTTTTCCATGAAGCAGTTTCCAATCCCTTCATTTGTTGAATAAAATATGTCATAGGAGTTTGAGGAAACAAGTGCAATGTCGGCAACACCTTCATCTTGACTATAGTGAGAGTTGGAGTGATATCTTCTCTCGGATTGGTTGTCATACTTGGAGCCAAAAACCCATTCACCAACATGAGCTTGATGTCTTCTTCTAGAGCTGCTCTTGGTGTATTTGTCCTTCTTCTCCTATTCCTTGCCTCTCCGGGGGTGTCTTCGTTCATAATGATCTTCTCTACTCCTCTCTCTACGAGGTGACTCATCTCTTGAGCTTCGTCTTCGAGGTGTCTCTTCTCTTCGTTCGTAGGGAGCTGAGCACTCAGTGGAGTAGTGTCCGGGCTTCCCACAATTGTATCACTTTCGGTCACGACTGGACAAACGCTTCTCATAATGTCTTGAGCTTGAGCTTCTCTCTTTGCTTCTACTATTGTAGAACTTGTTGCATTTTCTGACCATGAGGCTTATCTCTTAATTGGTAATAAGGTTGTCACTTGAAGAAGTGGGAGCATTGATTGAAGCTTTATAAGCACCGCTTGACTTGTTGTGCAACTCATCTTTGTCTTTGAGAGACATTTCGTAAGCAACAATCCTTCCAGTGACTTGAGTAGGGTTGAGATCTTTGTAGTTGGACATCATTTGGATTAATGTGCACACGATGTCGTATCTTCCATCCAAAGCTCTAAGTATCTTATTGATGATGAATTTGTCGGTCATCTCTGCGCTTCCTAAGCCAGCAATCACATTTGTGATGAGATCTAGCCTAGATTACATTTCAGCGACTCCTTCACCATCCTTCATCTTGAACTTGTCAAGCTGACTTTGAAGCACATCCAACTTAGATTCTCTAACAGAATCGGTACCTTCGTGCATATCAATCAAAGTATCCCGAATTTTCTTTGTATTCTCAAGGCGACTGATTTTGTTGAATTCTTCGGAGCATAGGCAGTTGAATATGATGTCACAAGCTTGTGCACTAAATTGCAACATCTTCAAGTCTTCCACTTTCGCATCACGATTCGGTTCTCACCCTTCTACGAATAAATCACCTCGCACACCAACACGAACAATGCCCCCATGCGGTAGGATTATAACCAAGAAGATGCATTTTCATTTTATGCTTCCAACTAGCAAAATTAGTGCCATCGAAATATGGACCTCTACAGTGATAATCTCCCTCACTAGACACCATACTCGCATAGGTTGTGAAACCAATGCAATGGAGACCAAAGCTCTGATACCACTTATAGGATCACACGTATGTCTAGAGGGGGGGTGATTAGACTACTTGACAAGATAAAAACTTAGCCTTTTCCCAATTTTTAGTGTGGGACAATTTTAGCAACTATGAGTAGTCAAGTACACCCTACACAAGCACATCGAAAAGTATAGCAATGGAAAGTAGAGCATGCAAGTGAAAAGTAAGGAAGGGTAGGGAGATCAAACACATGAGGTTGACACAGCTATTTTTGGCATGGTTCCAATAGGTGGCTCTATCAAAAGTCCATGTTAGTGGAGACTTCAACACATGGAGGGTAACGGCTACGAGAGACCATGGATGGCTCCACCCATAAGGAGTCCACGAAGAAGCGGCCTTGTCTATTCCACCACGGCTTCCGTTCACACAGAACTAGACTCACTCAGGTAGATCTTCATGAAGTAGGCGATCTCCTTGCCCTTACAAATATCTTGGTTCAACTCCATAACACGAAGTAGGAGGCTCCCAAGTGACACCTAACCAATCTAGGAGGCACCACCCTCCAAAAGGTAATAAATGTGGTAGAACAATGAACTACTTGCTCTTGTGCTCCTAAAGATAGTCTCCTCAACACTCAATCACTCTCACTCAGATTTGGCAGGGGTAGGAGAGATTGATCTTTATTAAAGCAACTTGGAGAGGCTAGAAATCAAGTTTCAAATGGTTGGAATGGAATCTCTTGATCTCAACACATGAGTAGGTGACTCTCTCTCAAAAAAATGAATCTGGCAATGAAGTGTGTTTTCTGAGTGCTTCCTCTGCGATTGAGAGGGAGGTGGAGGGGTATATATACGCAGCACAAAAAATCCAACCGTTACACCATGATTGACCAACTCGGTGACACCAAAGTTACAAACTCGGTGGTACTAACTTGCTCAAAAGGCAGCAACTTTGAATCTCGGTGGAACCGATATACACAACTCGGTGGCACCAAAAAGGTGACTAACGGTCAGATGACACAACTCGATGAAACCGATACTCAAATTCGGAAATTCTGATTTTGTTTACCAAGGCAATAGAAAGTTGGTCACATGAACTCGGAAGCATCGATGCAGTTTTGGTTGCACCGAAGTGGAAGGGTTTAGCTAGGATCTGTCTAAGTCTGAAATCAGTAGGGTCGAGTGGAAATTGTTTGTGGCACCAATTTTGCTTATGTGGCTTGGGACAAATACATTTTGTGGGAGAATGGGTGAGTATTTTTGGTGGCTAACTCTAAGCACTTGAGCAACCAATTCATCATAACACCTCATCCCCTTTTAATAGTATTGGCTTTCCTATGGACTCAAATGTGATTTCTCACGAAGTGTAAAATGGAGAGTCTTCTTGCTTGGAGCTTTTGTGAATCTTATTCCTTCCTTCATCAAGGGGCGTCTCCACTCAATCCTATAGCCAAAGCATCTTTTGAAATTTTCTGAAATATACTTGGAAAAACTCATTAGTCCAATGATGCATATGTTGTGATTAATTACCAAAACCACCTTAGGGAGCAATTGTGCTTTCACCTCGGACCGACCGTTCTGATGTGAGGTGTAAGCACAGGTTAGGAGAAAGACGGTGCCATGTGTGGAAAGAAGTTTGCGAATAGTGATGTTATCGAATTCTTTCCCGTTGTCAGTTTGGAGAGCAAGAATAGGGCGACCAAATTGTGTTCCAACATAAGAGTAAAAGGCAGCAAGAGTGGGGACAACATCATATTTCTTACGTAGTGGAAAGGTCCACACAAAGTGAGAAAAATCACCCAAAATGACAAGATAGTATAGAAACAGTATTACTAGAAACACAAGAGGTCCAAACATCACTATGAATCAACGCAAAAGGAAACGACGCAACTCTGGATGAAGAACTAAAGGGAATGCAAACATGTTTGCATGGACGACGTGCTTGACAAGTGTGAGCATTCATTTTATTACATGTAGAAGAAAAATATTTCATTATTTGACGTAGTGAGGTGGAGCTGGGATGACCAAGGCGAGCATGCCAGAGATCGACACCGCCGGAGAGAGCAAGAGATCCAGCACATAATGACGATCGTGACTGGACGAGGTACATTACGTGGACTGTCACAGCGATAAAGAACCATCTGGGTAGGGGCATCCTTAACAGGAAAACCAACTTCGTCAAATTCCATAGCGACAGAATTACCACGAGAAAGTTTACGAACATAGACTAAGTTCTTAATAAGTTCAGAAGATACAAGAACATCATGAAGAGTTAGGAGTCGACAGGTGGAAGGAGAATTGGCGGAGCCAACATTAGTGATGGGAAGACCGACACCATTACCGACGTTGATACAAGAGGAGGTACGAATAAGACACACGAAGGAGAGGTTACCCAGATAAGCTACCATGTGTGATGAGGCACCGGTGTCCATGAACCAGTACCCATCGTCGGATTAGGAACCAGGCTGGGGTGGGGACTAAAGCGCACAAGCATCATCGGGATATGGACTACCGGCGCATGCAGAGGGGCGGGTTAGACAGTATAGGCCATCATCCCACCATTGTGGGTCGACCCTCCATAGCCTAACAGGGTAGTGGGGTAGGAGAGTGGCAGCGGTGCTCCCGTTCCCGGCTGTGGGCCGGAGAAGAAGGCCTGATGGACCGATGGCCCTAGCCCGTGGAGGTTGGGAGCAGGTGCATGTGGAATAGGCATGTGATACTCGTGATCTACGTTGGGTTTTTTGTGAAGAGGAACGGGTTATCGCAACACAAAGTGGGTAAGTATTTCCATCAGTTATGAAACCAAGGTTTATCGAACCAACCGGAATATCAACCACAACCGTCTTTAGAGGCTGCACACAAAAGAACAAACAACTTGCACCCAAGACGGACAAGAGGGTTGTCAGCTCCGGCGTCGGGGAGAGGCGGGACAGCGACAGCGCGGAGAGGGAAAGCAGAAAACTGTAAATGAAGGATCGTGTGATGAGTATACATAGAAATATACCTTTTGTCCCGGTTGGTGGCTCCAACCGGGACTAAAGGCATGCGCTTCCTGCCGTTTTCCGTGGCCAAAAGTGATATTTAGTCCCGGTTGTATCCACCAATCGGGATTAAAGGTCGATTTTCGGCGGCCCAAATTCCGCACGGGAAGGGACCTTTAGTCCTCGTTGGTGCCTCCAGCCGGGAGTAAAGGTCAATTTTCTCTTTTTTATTGTTTTTTTTCTAAACACGACACTTTCTGTTTATTAAAATTGAAATAACTATTAGACTATTTATATTTTTGAATGAATATTTTTGGTTTAGGTCAAGAAATCTAAAAAAAATTCTATCAGTGCTAGTAATTTTCAAATTTACATAGTTTAAATTTGATTTATTTTTTTAAATTTGTGTGAATCACTAGTGTGTGAATAACTTTACTTTAAAAATAGATTTTTTAGTCATTCTTTTTTCTGATGTTTAATATTAGTGTGTTTTATCATTATATTAAATTTAGTAATTTTTAGGTTATTAAAAAATGAAATGCCTTTGTAAGTGATCAGTATTCGTCCGAAACCCTCATACTTCGGAAGAGATAGTTCACTTTGTACACGAAGTGCATCCTGTTTTTGCCGTAACCCTCCCAACTTTTTAGCACATACCATGTGGGTGAAATGGTGATACCATGCCAAGTTTCAGCCTTTTCCATAGTTCATTTCTAGCCATTTTCAATTTAAGGGTTATTTAGCTCAAATAAATCATTTAATGCATGAAAATAAGCAAATGAGGTGAGAAAGGGTTGAAAAATTATGAGGTGGCTTTGAATGATGCATACACAAAAAGTCTGGAGTTGAAATAAGATTAAAAAAATGAGATGTCTTTGTAAGAAATGAGTATTCGTTCGGAACCCTCATACTTCGGAAGAGATAGTACAGCTTGTACACGAAATGCATCTTGTTTTTACCCTAACCCTCCCAACTTTTAAGCACATGCCATGTGGGTGAAATGATGATACAATGCCCATCCAAGCCACATCCTCAAATTTCAATAGTTTCTAACTTCAGTTGCTATTTTTCATGCATTTAATGATTTTTTAGGTAAATGACCCTGAAATTAAAAAGCATTACAAATGAACTTTAAAAAGGTTGAAACTTGGCATGGTATCATAATTTCACACATATAGCATGTGCTAAAATTTTGAGAGGATTACGAAAAAACCTGAATGCACTTCGTGCACAAACCTGACCATCTACTATAGAGTATGAGGGTTTCGGACGAATACTCATATGTTACACGGCCATTTCATTTTTGTTAACTTGTCTCAACTCCAGACTTTTTGTGCATTCAATATGCACAATTCCAAGCCACATCCTCAAATTTCAACAGTTTCTAACTTCAGTTGCTATTTTTCATGCATTTAATGATTTTTTTAGGTAAATGACCCTGAAATTAAAAAGTACTACAAATGAACTCTAAAAAGGTTGAAACTTGGCATGGTATCATACATCACAATGCTCCAGAAATCTTGCTCACATCATATTTAAACAGGGACATAAATAAAAATACTTGTCCAAGATAGAGATCACCAAGCAGTACATAATATATAATAGCTAGAAATAGGAGTGTTCGCACTACTCGTCTGAATCAGAATATCCCCAAATTGGTGGTGGTGGTGGTGCTTGATGTACGAAGTGACGCTGGCCATAGTTCATGATTCGAATCTTACGGTACAACTCGTATGCACCATATGCATCTTTTGCTGCGTACTCAATGTTGATACCGTCAAGTGAGGTCGTCTCCCACTCTTTGTGCTGATCCGAGGGGAATTTGGTCTTCATATCAGCGCACTCCTCGTCGATCATGGCGACTGCCATATGAGCCATCGAAGTCCTTGTATGTTCAAGCCTGAATATGTCTTGGATATCAATGTGGCAGTCAGCTGGTATTTCAATACCTAAGTTGTGCCTCATCTTGAGCTTGTCATCCCTAATATCAACGCTAGCAAAACATATGCCGCTACGAAAGAAGTCCATGAATACTGGACATTGCTTGTCACTACTGCAATAGAACAAATTAAAATAGAACAAATGTTACATACTCATGCAAAACAAGTATATTTCGGCAGAAGTATAATAATTAAGAATTATAAGAAGTATATTTTAGCACAAGTATAATATGCAACTATAAAGGAAAATTCATTCACTACAACAAAAGAGGAATCAAAAGAAGCCCTAGATGTTGTTATCCTATGCAATTTTCATATACGAATCAAAAGAATAAATATATGCAACAAGGAAAATTCTTTCACTACAACTTAAGAGCAATTGATATTTTCCATGTGATTCAAATGGAACATATTTATATCCTATGCAATTTTCATATCCTATGAATTGATCAAGAAACCCTAAATTAACTATGACATATATGTTCTCCCATGGTTTAGCCAATATGCAACAAGGAAAATTGTTTCACTACAACTAAAGAGAAATTGATATTTAGGATTCAAATGGAACATATTGCTATCCTACGCAATTTTCATAACCTTTGATAAAAAAAAAGCCTCCAAATTTACCTCGCCCATTGGAAGACCATGACATTTCTGTTGAAACAAAGTTGGATGACGGCAACAGCTTCTTGATTGGCATTGTACTCGAGATCAAGCCCCATGAACTTGTCTTTCTCCTACGCCACTTCAAGTCGTTCCTTGAAATAGGAAAGAAAAAGCGGCACCATGGTGCTGTCGTTCGTATACACAACATTGAGTTTGGTCGTGCCATGTGCGAGCACCTTCCCGTAGCGAGTGATTGGATCATCCATGGTGGAAGATATGGGGAAGAAGAGAGGAGAGATTAGAGGAGACGAACAGAATGGTCGCGGTTACTGTAGCCCTCGCGGTGTGTACCACTTATCCTATTTTTTATCGCGCGAAATGACATGGGATGCGAACGGTTTGGACCTTAAATCCCGGTTTGAGACACTAACCGGGACTAAAGGGGCTCGCACGAGGCGAACGGTTGCCACCACCCCTTTAGTCTCGGTTCGTGTCTTAACCTCGGACTAAAGGCCCTTAAATAATCGGGACAAAAGTCGTTTGGCCTCCAGCCGCTCGAACTGGGACTAATGGTCACATTAGTCCCGGTTCAACACCAAACATGGACTAAAGGGTCAAGCGAAAGACCTGTTTATACTAGTGCTAAAAGGAGATTCCTAAGAGAAACATCGATAGACCATAAATTGGATTTCATGGATTTACTGGAGACGGGTACAGATAATTACACCTTGCAATTTCTCAATACCATTTCAGGTGGGGTTGATTTTGATAGAAACTGTTTACCTCCAAGGGGTAGATCTGGTGGGATCTTACTTGGAGTGAAGTGTGAATTACTAGACGTGTTGAACATGGTATACGGAGAATGTGCCATCAAATTTTGTGTAAGGTCGCAAGTTGATGGTTTCAGATCGGCTTTGGTGGGCGTATATGGGGCAGCTCAGCATGAGCTTTAATTTATTTCCTCGCGGATTTGGTAAAAATTTGTGGGGATGAAAGGCTTTCCATCCTGGTTCGGGGAGACTTCAGTATTAATAGAAGACAAGAAGAAAATAATAATGAAAACTTCGATGGAAGATGGTTATTAATGTTTAATATGATCATTGAAAGTCTCGATTTGAGAAAGATTGACCTCACCGGTGGATAATTCACATGGGCTATTTTTTTGCCAATTCCAACTTATGAGAAATTGGACCGGGTTCTCACTAGTGTTGGATGGGAATAGAAATATCGATTGGTAATGGTTCACGCTTTACAGAGGGACATTTCTAACCACACCCCACTATTGGTCGATTCAGGGGAAGCGACCCATGTGGGAAACAAAAATATATTCTATTTCGAATTAGGATGGTTTGAGAGGGAAGGCTTCATGGATCTCATTGCTACAGAGGGGTTAGTTGGGTTCTCTAGTGCTGACAGATGGCAAAACTAAAATAGACACTTGCGCTAGTTCTTGAGAGGATGGGCGAAGAATCAAACTGGTATTTCTGAAGTTGAAAAGGAGAGACTAATTCAAATCACTAATGATCTTGATTTGAGAGTTGAGTCTACACTTCTTAATATGTCTGAATGGAGTATTAAGAATGAGGCTGAGAAAAAGTTACAAGCTATTATGAGAGAGGAGGAGATGAAATGGGCACTTAGAGAGAAGGTATCTAAGATCATCCAAGGGGATGATAATACCCAATTTTTCCACATGATAGCCAATGGGAAGCATAGAAAGAGGAAAATAATTCAACTCGAACAAGATGAGGGTACAATTGTAGGGCATGAAAACCTTAAATTGTACATCTCTAATTATTATAAGAAGCTTTTCGGAGTAACCGGAGAAAGTTTTGTGTCTCTAGACGAGAGCGCAATCAGAGATATACCTCACCTCAACTCAGATGAGAATGAGGTGTTGTTTGCTCCTTTCACTCACAAAGAGGTGTTTGACGCAATAACACAAATGAAACAAAATAAGCCCCCAGGATCGAATGGCTACCCGGCGGAATTTTATAAGAGATGCTGCCATATCATTAAGGAAGATCTTATGTCGATATTCCATGACTCGTTCGAAGGTCACCTTCAGCTATTTCATCTAAATTTTGGATCAATAAAGTTGATTCCAAAGAAGGTGGAGACTATTTGCATTGAGCAATTCGGGCCGATTTGTCTTCTCAATGTAAGCTTTAAGATTTCCACAAAAGTTGGGACGAATAGGTTGACATGGATAGCTCATTCGGTAGTTCAACCAACCCAAATTGCTTTCATGCCAGGACGACATATCCCAGAAGGGGTTGTTGTCCTATATGGAACTCTCCACGAAATCCATACAAAGAAACTAGATGGTGTTATCTTTAAAGTGGATTTTGAGAAAGCGTATGATAAGGTTAAATGGCCCTTTCTCCAACAATCCCTACATGTGAAGGGGTTCAACGAGTCCTGGACTCAGGTGGACTCATTCATACAGAAAGGCGGTGTTGGGATAAAAGTAAATGATGACATGAGTCATTATTTTTAGACACATGAGGGGTTACGGAAGGAAGAATCCATGTCTCCCGTGTTGTTTAATATAGTGGCGGATGTGTTAACAGTCCTTATCGGTCGGGCTAAAGAAAATGGCCAAGTGGGAGGACTTGCCCCTCACCTTCTGGAAGGGGGCGCCTCCATTCTACAATACACAGACGATAAAATCATTTTCATGGAACACGATCTCGCAAAAGCTATGAATATAAAGCTTGTGTTATGCCTTTTTTGAGCAATTGTCTGGGCTTAAAATAAATTTCAATACAAGCAATCGTTTCTCCTTCGGGAGAGTGAAATAGGAACAAGATGATTACAAGCAATTGTTCAGATGTGAAATGGGATCCTTACTGTTTAGTTATCTAGGGATCCTACACCATAGGCGATTGACGAACAAGGAATGATAATGTATAGAAGATAGATTTGAAAAAAGACTAAGCTGTTGGAAGGGCAAGCTCATGTGTTATGGAGGTCAGATGGTTTTGATAAATCCGGTTTTGACGAGCTTGCCGATGTTCCTACTATCCTTCTTTGAAGTGTCAGTAAGGGTACCAAAAAGACTAGACTTCTATAGATCCCGTTTCTTTTTCCAGTCTGATGAGGCTAAGAAGAATTACAGATTGGCTAGATGGGATATTATTTGCACACCAAAGGACCAAAGTAGGTTAGGGATTGAGAATTTAGAAGTAAAAAATATATGCTTTCTTAGCAAATGGATGTACAGGTTATCTATTGAGACCGAGGGTATGTGGATATAATTTTTTTTAAAGTACTTACACTCTAAGACTTTGGCCCATGTTACCACTAAACCTATGGACTGGCCTTTTTGAAAGGTGTTAATGAGGACAAAGGTGACCTTTTTCCAACGAGCGAAATTTGTAGGTAATGGTACCACTACTAGATTCTAGGAGAATACATGACTAGGGAAGACGTTGTTGGCTTTGTAATATCCTTCCTTATATAATATTGTGCAATGTAAGGAAGAGTATGTAGCCATAGTATTTAATATTCATTTTAGGAGATTCCTAGTGGGGAATGTTGGAACGCTTTGTTGCACCTCGTCCACAGGTTGATAGATGTTCAACTATCGGACCAAGGTGATACAATTAACTGGAAGTTGGCTACGAATGGATCTTTTTCAGTGAAATCTATGTATTTGGACTGATTTGACTCCGGGCCATTGTCAAGACCATTGCATATATGGAAGATTAAAGTTCCTCTTCAAATTAAAATTTTCATGTGGTTTGTACACAAAGTTGTAATAGTGACCAATGATAACTTGGTCAAAAGATGTTGGGTTGGTAATTTCATATGTTGTTATTGTGATAAAAATGAAACGATTAAATACCACTTTCTCGATTGTCCGTTAGCAAGATTACTATGGCGGACAATACATATAACTTCTAATGTTAATCTCCCAACGAGCATAAACACATTATTTGGGACGTGGATAAATAAAGTTGACATTCATAGCAAAACATATTCACATAGGGATGCACTATTTTACGCTATATGGAACACCAGAAATGACCTGATTTTAATGCGATAAACTTTTTTTTTGCAAGTTATCTACAAAGCTACAATTTGAATCTATATGTGATCGTTATTTAGTCATGTGAACTCCATGAAGCTTTTAAATATTGGATACAACCGTTAGGAGACGACAACACGAGCTATCTTCAGCCGATTTCGATGACGAGTTAATAATAAGCTAGATGTATATGCATCATATCATGTATTTTTATCACCGAATGTGGCACCTTTGTTTTATATTTTTTGATTTGCATTCAGTTTACAAGCTGCTTGTGGATCTAAGACATTGTCACGTTATTTATTAATAATATGCCTGCATATGTAACAATTGATCATACAACACACGTCTCCCTCCCTCCCTCTCAACCCTAGCCGCCCCCTCCCCCTCCCTTCCTCGCCGCCGCTTGAGGCAGCCGTCGGGCAAGCCCGGGGCACCAAGGATGGTGGCGACGGGGCCTAGGTTGCCCTGCCTCTGCGTGAGGAGCCCCAGATCTGGAACGGCGGCTCCATTGGCGAGGCACGACAAGCTAGCAATCGTGCGGGCGGTGGATCTGGCGTCTCGGCCGCACGGGCGGCGGGATCCGGTGGTCGTTGGCGTCCGTCGGCGGCTTTTGCGGTGGCCGGTGCACGCAATCTGGCGCCTCCCCTCCTCCCTTGTTCGGCGTGCGAGCCAGCCTGGTCGGGTCGCGCTTCCTTGGGTCGCCGGTTTTGTACAGGAGGCGATGTTGGTGGCGGGGATCTAGTTCAGGTGAATTCCCTGGTCGGCCATGGCCGGCCGCGTCGATGGCGACGCCCGAGGGCGTCGTTCCCCTCCTTGGAGGCGTCGGTATGCACTGATCCCCTCACTTCCCCTTCCCCTAGGTCTCCCGGGCGAAAGCCTTAAGTTTGTTGGACGGCGGCGGCGCTCACAGCGTCGTTCCCTTTTTGAAGGCGCCGCTTTGGGAACCTTGGGCTGGTTGGCGGTTGTGGGTGGCGGGCGACAGCGGTGGTGCGGCCCTATCCTAGCATGGATCTTCGTCCGTTGCTTGGAGATGGACTGCGTAGATGAAGGTCGTCGTTTGGCGTCATGGTGGCGTCGATGGCGGAGGCACCTGCCAAGGCTGGTACCTCAACCTGATGTGAAGATGGACTAGTGGAAGATGGCGACGACGATATATGTGAGTGCGTCGGACCGGATTGTGCCCCGGACCCGGTATGTGGCTCGGTCAGGGTCTCCAGCTTTAAATGTTAGGCTTAGGTGAGAGGTCTGGGTATTTGATCCAGCTTGCACCCCTTCATCATATGGATATGAGTAGCGGTAGATGTTGTCAAGATGACGGATTCAGGTATGTGGTTCGATCAGGGTCTCCAGCTTTAGATGTTAGGCTTAGATGAAAGGTCTGGTTATTTGGTACAGCTTGGACCCCTTCATCATATGGATAAGAGTAGCAGTAGATGTTGTCAAGATAACGGATTCATGCATATTATTGTATGCTTTGTAAGATATTCGTAAAATGGCCGCATGCATCTTATAGATGCAGAGGTTGAAGGTCATCCTCCTTTTTAAAGGAAAAAAAGTAACGATTGATGCAGAGTGCCGCGGCTTTCCTTTTTTTTTTAGAAAAAAGAAAGCGTCCGTCGCTGTAGCGCTATATCGTGGAAGGAAGGAGTTCGATAAGAAACGGTGCGTGTGGTTCGGCCGGCCCATACATCGTGGAGACGACCACAAATCATTTGCCTCTGCTCCTGGCGCACAAATGATCCTGCGCCGTCCGATCCCATCGCGACGGTCTCAAAGCACCTCGGGGGACACCACCCCCACGGCACAGCACCCGCTGCTGCACGGGCCACACCCCCAATAAATATTGCCCAGCACAGCGCAGCACACAGCTCACGCCTGACGCCGGGGCCGGGCCGTAGCCATCGCCCAAGCATTTTTCTCTCCACCACCACCACCACGCCAACGGAACGAGCACCACTGCGAGACGCCGAGTCCAAGCGCCAATGGCCACGCGCACCACCCACGGCGCCGCCGGGGACGACGACGTGGCGGAGGCGGCGGGGACCACGGGCCCCACGCTCCGCCACCGCCACGCGGGCAAGGGCGCGGAGGAGGCCGGCAATGGCGGAGCCAGCCCCGAGGACGCCTCGGTGGAGCAGGTGTTCGCGGACAAGGCGGTGCCGTCGTGGAGGGAGCAGCTCACGCTGCGGGCCTTGGTCGTCAGCGCGCTGCTCGCCGTCATGTTCAGCGTCATCGTCATGAAGCTCAACCTCACCACGGGGATCATCCCCTCGCTCAACGTCTCCGCGGGACTGCTCGGCTTCTTCTTCGTTCGCCTTTGGACCTCCGCCTTCGAGCGGATGGGCCTCATCGGCCAGCCCTTCACCAGGCAGGAGAACACCGTCATCCAGACCTGCGTCGTCTCCGCCTACGGCATCGCCTTCAGCGGTAACCTCCCCAACCTTCGAGTTCGAGCTCCTCAGTTACAGTTACAATTCAAGCGTGCTAGGAACATTGTTTTTGCGTTTGAGCGTCGGCTTTCCTTGGACGCCTCAATTTATGTGTCATCCATTCGTCTAGTTGACCAGTAGACGAATCCATTTCGTTCGTGCCATGGTAGATAAGGAGGAGCACGATACAGATCTGGGCTCCTGGAGGTAGAGGTGGGCATAACGTTTTGCAATAGTGGGTTGGTGGCTTGGGACGAATCCATTGTTTCTTTTGCCCCGAAGAAAAAAATACGAGCCAATCGCATTCAAATCCTCCAAAGTAGGCTTATGATGAGAGCAAGGATAGGGAAAGGACAGCATAAGAAACTTCTTGGATTCGGACTTGTGGTTTAATAGGTGTGTTAGGTGGACTGCAGTGTGCCTTTCGTTTTCCCAATCTTCCGAAATAGCTGTTGGAGACGATGGTCCTTGCGTGCACCTGATTGAACTGTGTTATCTATGACGAAATTAGGGACCATTTTTGGTTGGTTCATTAGGTGAATGAGTGAACCAACTAGGTGTAATGGTCAACAAACATCTTTTGAACTTTGGGCGCTGGTGATAAGGATGGAGAAGCAAATTACAGCTAGTGTTATGGACAAGCTGAAAATGGAGGAGCGTGCTTGGTTTGACTTCTCACCTTAAAATAGATAGATGCACGGCTCATTGTTTTCTAGTATTTGTCTATGATAGACGTGACTCATGCATGTGAAGCATCGAGTCCGCATGAACATAAACTACTAGCATGGCCCGTGGGTTTATTTCGGAACCATGTTACATGTACGTTCAAGCTTATATGGGAATACTTTCATGTGATAGTCACTTGTTTCACAGACTTGAGAGTGCCCGCAACAGTGCATATGCGTCGCTGATTTTAAAATTCACAGCAAATGACCGTTGTTCCTAAGTTGATCTATGTGTGAATTCTTATCAGCAGCTTTACATATGTTTCTGTTTCTCTTGCAACTGTACCAGATAGGAATTTCCAGGATGGTGAGCGGTGATTTACTGATTATCTATGTTTCAAATTGGTCATGTGATGATTCCCAAAAATATATGATCATAGGATGAGGAAATCATTCGATGCATGAAACCAACTGCTTGATTAATTTATGTACTTGTGGAAAGCACATTAGCACATAACCCTGTTTACCTTTGCTGATCGATCTGCCTGCCCTGTGAAACTGTACTCGCTAGTATGTCATTATGCACGAACAAATAAATTTGGCTAATTCCCATCCTTATTATTTGTTACGATTGGTCAGGTGGGTTTGGCAGTTATCTGTTCGGAATGAGTGACACAATAGCTAAGCAAGCAACAGAGGCTAATGATGCTTGGAACATCAAGGAACCTCACCTCGGATGGATGATAGGCTTTCTTTTCCTCGTCAGCTTTATTGGGATTTTTGCACTTGTGCCCATGAGAAAAGTAAGACCTTCAACATGTTTCTCCCTTATTTCTTACTAAATAACTGTATACAAGCAAACTTTGTTCTCATCAGCTGAGTTGCTCTTCCAGATCATGATTGTCGACTACAAACTGACCTATCCAAGTGGCACAGCAACTGCTTATCTCATCAATGGTTTTCACACACCTGAGGGTGCCAAGCTTGCAAAGTATGTTGATACAGTTCTGTTCTCTACTGCTTACACAAGTGTCAAAAAACTTTGCTAACAGCAGTGACCATCTTATCTCAGGAAGCAAGTGAAGATATTGGGCAGGTACTTTATGGTTAGCTTTTTCTGGGGCTTTTTCCAATGGTTCTTCAGTGGTGGCGATGACTGCGGTTTCAAGAACTTCCCAACATTAGGCCTTGAAGCTTACAAGAATAGGTCAGTAATGGCATTATCTTGGTTCTGCTGACAGCATTGATAATGATTTGCCCAATATCTGGAAATAACTTAACTAGTATATCTACAGAAAAGTCTACATCTTGCTACACTATGTTTTTCTTCTATAGTCATGGCGGAAATTATTTATATTTATTTACCGGTTGCAAGATAATATCTAGTGTCTTAGCATTTGCTTACTGTAGTTCCAAGGCAGTCTCCTATACTGAACCTAACTTATGTCTTCCAGGTTCTACTTTGATTTCTCTCCTACATATATTGGGGTTGGCATGATCTGCCCACACATCGTGAATGTGTCTGTTATTCTAGGAGGTATCATCTCGTGGGGTATCATGTGGCCTCTCATTGGCAAGAAAAAAGGGAGTTGGTACCCTGCTTCTCTCCCAGAATCTAGTCTTCATGGGCTGCAGGCTTACAGGGTAAGCACTCTGATCTTGCCATTCTATTCACTTTTGTCTAAGCTAAAATCCAACAATGTTGTCTGAAAAAACCAACTGTGTTGCGACCAAGATTTTGATTGCTGGTTGCTTCACTATCACAGGTTTTTATATCCATTGCTTTGATTCTTGGGGATGGATTATATAACTTCGTCAAGGTGCTTATCCGCACAATTGCCGGCTTCATATCAATGGTTCAGAAAAATTCGAAAGCCATGCTTCCTGTTTCAGACAATGGCAGTCCCACCGCTGAAGCTATGTCCTTCGATGATGAGCGTCGCACTGAACTATTCCTGAAAGATCAAATCCCCATGGCGGTTGCATATGGAGGCTATGCCGTGGTTGCTTCTATATCTATCGGAACTCTTCCTCAGATCTTCCCGCAGCTCAAGTGGTACTACATTTTAGTTGCCTATGTGGTAGCACCTGTCCTGGCCTTCTGCAATGCCTACGGAAGTGGGCTTACTGATTGGTCGCTTGCCTCCACCTATGGCAAGCTTGCTATCTTCGTCTTCGGTGCATGGGCTGGCCTTGCCAATGGCGGTGTGCTTGTAGGACTTGCTGCATGTGGTGTGATGATGAGCATCGTGTCAACTGCCTCTGACCTGATGCAAGACTTCAAGACTGGTTACTTGACTTTGGCATCACCAAAGTCCATGTTTATCAGCCAGGTGATAGGCACATCAATGGGTTGTGTCATTTCCCCCTGTGTCTTCTGGCTGTTCTACAAGGCTTTCAGCGACATCGGTACAAGCGGCACCGAATACCCAGCACCGTATGCCATTGTGTACCGAAACATGGCGATATTGGGTGTGGATGGCTTCAACACGCTTCCAGCGAACTGCATGACTCTCTGCTACATCTTCTTCGCTGCAGCTATTGCCATCAACCTGATAAGAGACTTGACACCGCACAAGTTTTCGAGGTTCATCCCGCTCCCTATGGCAATGGCTATACCTTTCTACATAGGATCGTACTTCGCAATCGACATGTTCCTGGGCAGCTTCATACTCTTTGTGTGGGAGAAGGTGAACAAGGCAAAAGCAGATGCCTTCGGACCTGCTGTTGCTTCAGGGTTGATCTGCGGAGATGGGATTTGGACCCTGCCTCAGTCAATTCTTGCCCTTGCCAAGGTGAACCCCCCCATTTGCATGAAGTTCTTGACAAGAGGAGACAATGTCAAAGTGGACAAATTCCTTGGTGGCTAGTCATGGTCAGTCGTGGTCTTCTATGGAGGACAAGGGACAACCGCAAGCCACGGCCACGCATCAGCATCAGAATGTAATTACAGCCACTTCCCAGGACACTTGTTTTGTAGGCCAGAAGTTAGGTCCATGCAAGCGAGAATTATCCGTATGAATCCAATTTCTGAAACGATTGTAGCTGTTCCTTTACAATGTAAAAAAAGGAAGAGGAAAAGACTCAAGAGGCAGAACAACAGATTAGGTGTAGCAGAATTTCACATTTTTGTCTGTCTTGTGTAACTATGGCATGTTGTTCTGCCCGGTAGGCTGCAAGTTGTGTACTTGTGAGTTGTGTGACATGTTCCTACAGAAAGCGGGTGCTTCCATTACTGAGGTTACAATGCAACTGTTTGTCACGCCTGTAGACGCAGACACAGCGGACTGAAGAAATGCAGGTTCAGGTTCAGAACCCTGAATTCGCAACGACCAAGTTCCATGTGTCGGAGAGTGTGTGTGTCCATGTGTTGGTCATGGCCCACCATCAGGAGAGTGCGTGTGTAACCCGCCAGCCGGGGCTTACTTGTACGTATGTGCGTGGCTGATGAACACAGCAAATGAGAAAAGTGTGAACTCCTTTTTTCCTCTTGCAAGCCTATCTTACCTGCTCTGCTCCTCTCGTCCTCCCCCTTTTCATCTGTGATCTCTCCCCCCTTTCTAGATCAGGTCGTGACTATACGAAAAAGAAAATCCCCACCATCATTGGGGCCTCATATCCTCTCAATCGATCGGTAACATCCACCAGGACAGATGCGAGCCACTACGGTGAGCTCGCCCAAAATCCTACTCGGGTTTGATTTGGTTTGGAGCGAGACCACAACGCCCCCTTCCAAGCCTTCGGCGCGCACCTGCCGCGTCCTAGACACGATGTCGGAAACTACGAACAAACTGTAAGGCCTGCTCGAGACCGTCCTCCATCGCCTTAACGCGAATCAGAAGACTGCCGACGAGCGCCACTAAGCGCAGATCGCCTACAACGACCAGGTCTCCAACGAGCTCAAGCTACTGTCTAAGCAGATGGATCTCACTTAGGCTGATGTGGACGAAGCCCGCAAGTCCCCCAACGATCGATCCCGCCCCCGTGACCAACCCCGACGCCACATCCCCATCGGGTGTCACGACAATCGTTGGCTCCTCCGCACACGCACCACCACCACCTCCTCCCCCCCCACCGCTACCTCTCTACACGGATGGCGCGACAGAGTTACCCTTCGTGTGGCTCGTCCACCACGGCCCACCGTTGTTTCCCGTACGGTCACCATCGCCAATAGACTCGCATCGCAACTGTTAGAGCATATTTCTCCATATGTGGTTGGTAATTGATGACAATCCCTGTGGACTAATGGTTGCCTTGAGTTATATTCGAAGGATTTGTCCATAGGCACTTCTTGAAGTCCATGTGTTAGTTTTAAGGAGTTTATATGATGACTAAGGTGATACTCAAAGTTTTATCTAAAAATTGGTTATAAAGACACAAGGCTGATCAAGACTAAGTCAAAAAGTGAATCAAGTTGATCAACACACTAAGCGTACAAGATGTACCGAGAGAGATCAAGTGATCCCGTGGTATGGTAAGAATTGTCCAGTACGCTTTGTGTACTAAGCCATGGTCTTCGTGAGAGTTTTATGTGGGGTAAGGTGTGTTTCCATGGGCTTGCGTCAAGAGGAAGATCTCATTCAATCCATGGAAGATTGCGGTGCAAGTTTAAGTGGAGCATCACGATGAGATCATGCTAGAAGCTTGATGTCCATTGTGGTGACAATGGACATGTGAAGATGCGTTGAAGAGTGGCTCACCCATAGTGGAGTATGGGGGAGCAATCTGCTAGTTTTCATCGAGCCGGTGCAATCAAGAAAGGTGGTTCATGTTGAGGAGGACAACATCATCATCATTTAGCTCAAGTGGACAATGCGCAAGGCAAAGGTTTGTCCTTGATAGGTTTTCTATTTTATTGGTCTCAGTGCTATAGGATAGATTGTCGTACTATCAAGGGGGGCTCTCAAGTGAGTAGCTTGATCGTATCGATCGTTGATAGCTCAAACCATTGCATTCTTGGCATCATCATCTTTCTTGGTTCTTGGTTGGCTTTTCTCTATGTGGGTTCTTGAGCTTATGGCCATCTTCATGACAAGGTCGAGTTCATCAAAAGGGAGTTCAGGTGCATCTTCTTTGATGTTTTTTATGTTGGAGTTTTTGTCGGTTCTTCATTCACGGAAGTTTCACGTTGCTGTTTGGATAGTACTTGTCGTGTGCTATCCAACAAGCTTGAGTTTGCTCAATTCGGAGTCCGTATGCGGAAGTTATGGCAGTTTTAGTGCGAGGGTGGTTTTTCTGTGTTAAGCGGAAGTACCGCTAGGAGTAAGGCGGTACTACCGCTCGGGCGGTAGTGCTGCCCTCCTCTTTTGGCCCCACTTCCACTTATTTGAGCTCTTTGGTGTCCTTGGCCGCCCTTGCCCTTTTTCAGTGGAAGTATCGCTAGGAGCGGAGCGGTAGTACCGCTCGGGCGGTACTGCCGCCCTCCGCTTTCGGCCCGAGCTCTGCTTATTTGAGCGCTTTGGTATTGGTTCTGCATCCCGAGCGGTAGTACCGCTCCGGCAACACTACCGCCTCGACATTTCTGCTATTTGCATGATTTTCCTTGAAAGTTTTGTTCTAGCGAAAGTACCACTCGTGTGAGCGGTACTACCGCTTATGCACGGGCTGAGTGCATAATGGTTGGATTTGGAGGGACCTATTTAAGGGGGTCTTCTTCCCCAATGGTTTCTAACTCTTGAGCTCATGTTCTTCCCTCATTGTTGACCTTCTTCGAGTTTGCTAACTCTCAATCCGTCCAATGATTCTTGCTAGTTCTTGAGGGAAAAGAAAGAGGAGATCTAGATCCACATTTTCACCAATCACTTTCTCCTCTTTATGAGGGGAAACCTTGGATCCAGATCTTGGAGTTCTTCGTGTTCTTCTTCGTTCTTCCTCTCATTTTCTTTCATAGCATTAGTTGTTGCGGTGGGATTTGAGAGAGAATGACTTGCGCACTCCGTGTGCCCTTGCCATTGCATTTGGTGCATAGGTTTGAGTTATCCACGGTGATACGTGGAAGTGAAGTTTGAGAAGCTTATTACTCTTGGGTGTTTGGGCATCTTAGAGCTTGTGCCTCATGGGTGCTTTGGCGCCCTAGACGGTTGGTGGTGCCTTAGAGCTCAATCATTATGGTGTAAAGCTTCGGACAAGCGTCGGGGTCTCCAATTAAGTTGTGGAGATTGCCCCGAGCATTTGAGGTCACCTTGGAGCCACGATCCATTTGGTGTTGTTGGGATCCTCCAATTAAGTTGTGGAGATTGCCCCAACCTTGTTTGTACGGGTTCGGTGGCCGCCCTCAAGGGTCCCTTAGTGGAATCAGGGCATATTGCATTATGCGAGGGCGTGAGGAGATTAAAGTAGCCTTAGTGGCTTTTTGGGGAGCATTGTGCCTCCACACCGCTTCAAACGGAGATTAGCATCCGCAAGGGTGTGAACTTCGGGATACATCGTCTTCTCCATGTACCTCGGTTACCTCTTACCCAAGCCCTTTACTTATGTACTTTACTTTGTGATAGCCATATTGTTTCTTGTTATATGTCTTGATATCACTTAGTTGTCTATCTTTCTTAGCATAAATTGTTGGTGCACATAGGTGAGCCTAGTTATTTTAGGTTTTGTGCTTGACTAATTAAACATTAGTTTTATACCGCATTTGTTCAAGCCTAAATCGTAATTATTTTTAAAGCCCCTACTCACAAACCCCATCTAGTCGACATCCACGTACTTTCACCACCGGCGACCACTTCATCAAGCCACCGAAGCATGACTTTACATGGTTCAAGGGTGATGCCCCGCGCATCTGGTTGGACTGTTGCACCACCTATTTCAAGTTGTACCAGGTGTCGCCGCACACAGTGGCGGAGCTAAAGGGTGGACAGGGTGAGCCGCGGCCCACCCTGAAATTTTTCCAATAACCTTATACCATAGCAAAAGAAAAAAATTAAAAAAATTATGAACAATTCTACTATTGGCCCACGCTTGCATGTTGGGCTGGATCCGCTAGTGGCCGCACAGCTGGGTCGCCACCATGGCGTTGTACATGGACGACCTCTCCGTGATGAGGTTGCACGCGTACTATCAGACACACCCAGGTGTCACTTGGAACACCTTCACAACAGCGGTTGAGGAAGAATTTGGCCCTCAAGAGTTTGACGTGCAGATGCACCAATTTGTTTAGTTAGAGCATCTCTAACAACAGCCTAAAACGTACTCCGTGCGCTAAAAGATTCGTTTTTTGGGTGCCTGACAGCTCAAACAGAGGCTATAAAATTTTGCACGCGCTGAAAAACACTATCCCGCGCACTATATTTGGTGCGCCGGCTTGCGCGCGCAGCAAACTCTGGGTTGCTGCAGGTGGGACCGCTGGATTGGGCGCCGCACTAGCGCGCATCTGTTGGAGATGCTCCGGTCCCCGCGCTTTAAAAGTGCTACAGCGGCGCGCTAAATTTTTTATTCGGCACGATATTTTTGTGCTGCTGTTGGAGATGCTCTTATGGCAGACGGGCAGTGTGCAGGAATACAGACAATAGTTTCAAGCGGCAATATACCACTTGTTGGCTCTTATCCAACACTGAGTCCCAAGTTCTTCATATCCCAGTTTCTCATTGGTCTCAAGGATGAACTCAGACTGGGAGTGCGCCTCCACGCGCCAACAAGCATCACTCGCGCCGCGGTGTTCACGGTAAACACGAGGAAGAACTCGAGAAGGAGCGCGGTCCGCACCACTGCATCGCTCCTATGGGGCGACCACCTATACCCGGGCATATCCGGCCCGGCCCGACTGGCCCGGCCAGGCCCGGTCCCAAAATCAAGGTCCTAGGCCCTATGGGCTTGCCCGTTGGCCGGGCTTGGGCCTGAGTTTTGAGCCCACCAGCAGGGCTGGCCCGGGCTTGGGCTTGACATATTGGGATTTTAAGGAAGAAGCACGACCCACAACCCCAGGCCCGACGGGCTTTTCAACAAATGGCTAATGACGAGTTGATGTATATACTTCTCGCCCCTCGTTGGATACCCCAAGTGGAAGGTGGAGATGTAGTCAGCAGCAAGTTTCCCTCACACATAGACTGTAAGGTTTATCTTACCAGGAGGACTCCTAGGCTCAACAAGTAGGTGTCTTTCACCCTGGCGCTAGCAGAAGACGTGGACCTGCACACACAACAAATAACTTTGCTCCCAATTGAGTACAAAGAGGTTGTCAATCTCTCCGGCCTTATAGTTTGCAAAGGATCAAAACACAAGCGGGAAGGTAATAGTGATTACAACGGAAAAGTAAAGGAAAGCGGTAAATGATGGAGGTGTAAACAGTGATGGTGATATGGACCGGAGTCACATGATGTTCACTAGTGATGTATCTCTCCCAAAAGATGATAAACAACTATGCTAGGGTAAACAAATCACAGTTGGGCAATTGACAGAATTATGATCGCACCGAAATGCTAATTATGCTCCTTGATAGTATGAGGTTCAATAGTAATGGGCAGTACGCCAAGACAAGTAGACCGTTTATTCATTAGCATCTACTTACTAATCATCCACCTTGAGATATCTATCCAGAACATATCTCCGGTATTAAGTTGCGAGCCCCACCCAAAGTGTAATCTCAAAGCAACGGACAACTGCATTAACGAACTATGCGTAAGGTAAACAATCCTTGCAACTGTGGTCACAAGCACCGTTGTTTTCTCCCTGGTGGTAACAAGCACATCCCCTAGTCTCATGTTTCTGTCACTCAAGCTAGACATGGAAGGTCCCGAACCCACAATCATGCGTAACGCTCCCTCTTGGAGTTACATGCAAGAATCACTAAGGAACATAATATAAAAGGATAATCAAATATATAACTTATAACAATCTGAACATAATCTCATAATCCACTGGATCCCAACAAACCAAGCATAGCAAAAGCAAGAGCATTACATAGATGCCTTGATCATGTAGGGCAGGTCACAAGGACTAACCATTGAAGCACCAAGATTGGAGAGAAGACATCACATGGCTACTGGTCATGGACTCATGGTCCAAGGAGGACTACTCACGGCACGTTCGGGAAGCGTCGATGGCGGTGGAGAAGCTCCCGGAGGTCAATCCTCCCTCCGGCAGGGTGCCGAGAAGAGGTCTCCTGACGCTCCCGATCTTGGAAGCGCTGTGGCGGCGGAACGATGGAGAAATTCGCGATTCCAGAAAGTCTGCGAGGGTTTCCTCACGGATCTCTAAAATAGGCCAAAGGAGGGCACCAGAGGAGGTGGGACCCACCCAAGCGACCTCCTGGCGCGGCCTAGGGCCTGCCGCGCCAGCAGGCCGCCTCGGAGGCCCCTGGCCCCCTCTGGCCCTCCTTCGGTGATCCCTAAGCTTCTGTTTCGCTGATTTTTTTATATTTTTTTGGATTTTTTGGGGCTTCAGAAAATTGGGTAAAAGCCCGTGCAAAATAGACATCAGCAAACATAAACTAGCACTGGGTGCACTGAGTTAGTAGGTTAGTCCAAATATGTGTAAAATGATATAAAAGTGTAGCATAACATATAACAATGTCACCCAAAAGATCATGGAACAAGCAGAAATTATAGATACGTTTTGGACGTATCAATGGGTCGGGCTTGGGCTTCAAAGTAGGCCCGATGGCAGGGCCTCGACCAGGCTTGGGCCTTAGTTTTCTACCGTGGGCTTTTTAGGGCCCGACCCAAGACCGGCCCGGCCCGGCCCATGGCCAGATATATGACCACCACCGACAACACCTCCCGCGGCCACCATCCAAGCACGTGGGGTGGCACCTCCACGTCCAGCAGCCGACGAGTACGACCGCGAGCGATAGCTTCGAGAATTTCGACGGACCAATGAACTATGTCTTCGCTACGGGGACAAGTACACCAGGGAGCACCGGTGCAAACACACCGGCCAAATTCTGATGATCAAGGTTGGCGACTTTGGCGAAATTCTGTCCAACGATACAGTTCATGCATTGCAGTTGATGGATGCACCAGGGGCACAAGAACCCAAATGATGTTCGTTGTCACTCCACGCCATCACACCATCCACGATTCGCCTCCGTGGGAGATCAAATCATGTTGTACTTGGTCGACTCTGGGAGCACACACAGTTTCATCAGCGAGACCTCCGCCGCTCACTTGGAAGCGAAAACTGAAGCTGTGTCGCCCGTTTCATTGTGCGTTGCCAATAGTGAATGATAGTGGTAGAAACTAGGGTTCTACCGGCCCTCTGCCTTAGATTATAAGGGTATGAGGGAGGTTGGTGGAGACGAAGGCGTCACGGCCGCCGCGACGGCGCCGTCTCAGCGCAGGGAGGAGGCGGCGGTGAGTAGTGGAGGCGGTGGTAGTGTAAGGGTTCTGGCTCCTCTCGGAGTCGGGCAATAGAATTGTCTTATTGCTTAATTCCAAAAGGTGTCTTACAACTGTTTATATAAGATCTAAGGTAATATAAATAAGGAAAGTTGGGCTAAGTCCCTAAATTAACTAAGATAACTTGGGCTAGGCCCTTAACTAAACGGGCCCATTGGACCTCCTCCGGCTATAAGTCACGCCGGTCATAACATCTCTCCCCGCGTGCGCAAACAGCTCGTCCTCGAGCTGGAAGTCTGGAAAATGTTGGCGGAACTCGTCAAGTTGCTCCCAAGTGGCATCCTCCTCCGTAAGACCTTGCCACTGGATCAACAAGCGCCACACTTCGCGACGTGGCTGGACCTACAACACCTTTGCCGGTCCTGGAAGGAGTCGTCCGTCGGAGGTAGGAGGTAGCACCGGTGTTGCTGCCAGCGGTTCTCCATAGAAGGGCTTCAGCAACCCCACATGGAACACATAATGGATGCGAGCCCCGGCCGGAAGCTGTAGGCGGTAGGCCACCTTGCCTATGCGCTCCACCACAAAAAATGTCCCTGCATAGCGAGGGCCCAGCTTGCGCTTAGCGCGCGGGTCCAGGGACTGTGTGGAGCGGTGAAGGAGGCGTAGCCACACCCAGTCGCCCACCGCAAACTTTGCGTCACGGTAATGATCATCGTAGTAGCGCTTTGACACCTGCTGAGCCTAGAGAAGGCGTTGGCGCACCTATGCAAGCATCTCGTCCCGGCTGCGAAGCAGGTCGCGTGCCGAGCCGTCTCAGGGTCAATCGGCAGGATAGGCGGGGCGGTCGGCCGTAGACCACCTCGAACGATGTGGCGTGCAGGGCGGAGTTATAAGAGGTGTTGTAGCAGTACTCCGCCCATGCCAGCCAATCCACCCATGCACGGGGACGGTCACCTGTAACACAACGCAAATACATGGCGATCACCCTAATCACCACCTTAGACTGGCCGTCCGTCTGAGGGTGGAAGGTCGTACTCAGGAGGAGCTTCACGCCCGCCAGGCGGAAGAGATCACGCCATACATGGCTCGTGAACACAGGGTCCCAGTCGCTGACGATCGAAGCTGGAAACCCGTGGAGATGGACAATTCCGTCGAAGAAGGCACGAGCCACGGAGGCGGTCGTGTAGGGATGATTGAGCGCGATGAAGTGGGAGTACTTGGAGAAGCGGTTGACCACCGTGAGGATAACGGACTTGCTGCCCACCTTTGGGAGGCCCTTGATGAAGTCCAGGGAGATATCGACCCAGACTTGAGAGGGCACCTCCAAGGGCCGCAGCAGCCCAGCCGGACGCAGTATCTCTATCTTGTTACGCTGGCACATAACACAAGACCGCACCCAGTCCCGGACCAAGGCCCGATCACCGGGGATGTAGAAATCAGCACAAAGATGGTGGAGGGTCTTCTGCACACCCTCGTGGCCGGCCGAGTGGGCCAGCAGCAGGACCTGGTGACGGAGATCGTCGTGATCCGGCACAAAGAGGCGACGCCCATGTAGGAGCAACACATCTGCCAAGCGGCACGGCTCGGCCATGTAATGCCCCAGATGTAACCCTTGCCATATTTTGGAATCTTTCCTATTATGGAACCATGTTTTCAATGCTATAAGAGTTATCATTTCATGTGGCTTTGTTTTGTGCCTCCATCTTGCATCATGGCATTCACTTGCATGCATTGCATTCCATTGTGATGTTGTTTTGGCTTGATCCATTATGAGTGCTAGTGTGTTGTGTTGATGTGATGATGTTTTCCAAACATTGGTGTTTTCAAACAAGGCTTCAAAACCCCTTCTACATTATACCTTCTCCATTATTATTTGAGCTCATGTTTTAACTTGTTTAAAACCTGTTTTAAAAATGTTGATCTTTTAGTGTGTTATCTTGTGATTGAGGGGCATTGACTTCGGGTTTTAAAACTTAAGTTAAATGGGGTGTTATTTACAAAAACAGCATATTAAATTCTGTTTTGAATTTAAGTTAGTTGCTCCAAAAATCAGTTTTATATTTTATTTAATTTGGGCATAATTCCCTCATGCCCCGGGTGATCTTCTTTTTATTTTTAACACCGTGTTTTACTCTGGATATTTTTGCCTTGTTTGGTTTATTGGAAAATAGAAAAAACCCTTTTATCTGTTCTTCTCTGGTTATCAGGCGCACGTGGGCTGGCTCCCTCCTTCCCCATGGCCCGTCTTCTTCTTTCCTTGCGCGCGGCCCATGAGACGACCGTCTTCCTCCTCGCCGTCGTCACCCCATGTACGACCGAACCTCCACCATCGATCCTTCCCCCCTTCAATCTTCCGGCTCCAAGCGCGCCTCCCAAGGCCATTTAAGCAGCCAGGCGTCCTCCTTGCAACCCTAGGGTTCCATTTTCCCCTCCTCTCTCTCCCTGGTGTCGTCAGGGGCGATCCCAAGCAACTCCAACTCCATGGCCGGAACCTGGTGAGCTCGACGCCGGCAGATCGGCGCCATCTCTGCTTCCCTGACAGGACCAGGAGCACGCGATGGACACGGGAGGTCCATTCCCGAGGAGATCGCACGACGGGAGCTGCTACGTCGACGTCCTCGACGACCTCCTCTTCTTCCACTCCGGCGTCGTCTTCCTGCACCACCTCGTCGTCGGCACCTTCTTCCTCCACGGCAAGCCCCTCTCCTCGGCACCCTAGGTGACGCGCGTGTTCCCTCTCTTCCCCTCTTTGTTAGTCGCGTCCGAGCCGTGAGCTCGAGGCCTGCCGGAGTTGCACCGGCAGGTTGATGCAACTACGACCGCTGCTTGTTGTTGCTTGTGCATGGGCATAGCTCCTCTGCTTCGTGGCTGAGGCGTCCCTCTCGCAGTCGTAGAGTAGCCGTAGTAGACCCCCGCAGACGTATCGTACGTGTGTAGGATGACCCGCTCCGGTGAGCCTCGTCGCCGGCGCCTCTCTGCAAAAGCAGAGCAAGGCCCCGCCTTTTTCATGTTTTCCCTGTCGTGGATCCCCGTTAGGACAATAGCACTGCGCCAGCTCAGCTGGTTTGAACCCATGCGTGCAGATCGACGCGACGCGGGTTCGATCCCCCGCAGGTGGTAGTGCTCGTCAGAGAGAGTCAATCTACCCCCTTCCCCTTCTCTGTCGAGAGTGAAGTGCTAGCCCAGTGGTTTGGTGTCTGTCGTGGCACCACGGAGGTCGTGGGTTCGAATCGAGGGGCCTCCCCATTTTATTTTATTTCCCCCTTGTTCATTCCCCCCCTTTTCCTTGTCTTGTGCAGCAAGTAATGCTTTGTCCTTTTTTAGCAAAACTAGAGTATGGTTGTTTCTTTTATGCCTAGTATGTGGGTGTGAGCACATGAGTGTGTTTGTGTATGTGTGAGAGAGTTTTCTTATGCACATGAGTGTGTGTATGTATGTGGATGTGTGTATGTGCACATGAAGGTGTGCACACATGTGAGTGTGGGTGTGTGCATGTGGGTGCACACATGCACATGTGCAAGAGGGCCTAGCCCCTCATGTTGCACCTATTTATGTGTGTGTGTGTGTGAGTGTATGTCCTTGAGTGTGTATGAGCACATGTATGTGAATGTGTGTGCTCATGCATGTGTGTGTGTGTGTATAAGTGTGCACATGCACTTGTGCATGAGGGCTAACCGCTCATGCTTGCCACATTGGAGTGATGTGGTTGTGTGTGGGGCTTGTGTGTGTGCATGTGTAGGTGTAGATGTTGCTACTTGTACTATATTTACATGTGATATTCTTCCTATATGTCATATTGGATTCTAGGGTTGTTTTTCGAGCTAGATTTGTGCCTAGATGTTACATGCAAGTACCCATGTATTATATATGATTTTGGGGTAGAATCATCCCAGGAATCCATTGGTGCAATCAGATTTCACTTTAGAGCAACTTCATAAAACTGTCATTTTCCGTCATGATGCCATGTTTAGTGCTTTGTATTATGTGGTGCCTTGAACCTATGAGGATGAATCCTTGATGTAGTAGTAGTGGGTGAACCCCTCTACAGCATGGGGTCTTTGTTTTGTTCATAGGAATTTGTATGCACCTATTGTGCCTTGTCAAAGTTGACACTTGGTTGAAACTGACAGATTTGTGAAAATCTGTGATTTTTACTAAGTCTGGGAATCTGATGTTATTTTGCTCCCTTGTTGTTTTGGTTGCATTAGCTCCTGTGTTGGGAATCAGCCCATGCAACAAACTAAAGTTTGTTAGATTTTGTGTTTGTCTAGATCCCTGTTAAATGTCATGCTTATACACTTCCTGTAGATATCATTTTGGAGGCTGCCAAAATGCTTCAGAGCATAAGCAGCTGGTGAAAATCTGTGATTTTCACTAAGTCCCAGAATTTGTAATATTTTGTCCAAGTTTGTGTCCATAGATCTGCTCATGGGTGACTCCCTTGTATTAACTTCTTGTTCAGGGTTGTAGGGCTTTTGAATGGCTTTTGCCTCATATCTTGTTTGGCTCATTTGGATGGCTATAGCTACTTTAAATATTGTAGACAAACTGCTATGATGCTGTTAAAAACAGATTGCATGTTTTTGTTGATTTGAAGCTTGTGTGGGCATTGTTGATGGCGTGGTGTGTTTCCATGCACCACCCCACTTATATTTGGTTGTTTGATCATGTGGCAACCTAGTAACACCAGGGGAGTGCCATTGGAGTGTGTTTGTGGCTGATTTGAACTGTAGGTCTTCATATCTTGTTTCGTAGTTTCGGTTGATCCGTAGCTCCGTTCTCTATGTTCTTTATATGTTTTTGCATCGTTTTCTCTTGATGCACATGATCATGCCATCATCATGCATGTCAATATAACTTAAAATGAGGTTCTGTCCAAAATTCAATTAACTCAATTAATGCATATGAAAGTGACTAGAATAGTGATGCATGCTTCCTTCTTCACACATGCATCATATTGCTTGTTGCATCATGTTGTGTTGGTGTTCATTGGTTGTTATCTTATCTTGGGTAGCATCGGGATCGGAGAGCGAGTACGTGGATTCTGGAGAGTACGTGCAGGAAGATCAAGAGCAGTTCCAAGCTGAAGACATCACAAGCAAGATGACCGTGACCTTGATACCGTATCTAGCTTTGTTATGCTTAGAATCACGTTTCCTTCAATACATGCTCGCTGCCTACCACTTGAAATATATGCCACCTGTCATTGCCATGGAACCCAAACACCTTCCTCTCCTAGCAAATGTTGTTTGGCTAAGTAGGCTTGCTCAACTTCTAATGAATAGCTTTGCTAGTTGCAGGTGCCAGTTGTCTCATGTAATAACATGAGTATTTTGACATCACTATGTTTAAACTGCTATTTAATTAATGCACCTATACACTTGGTAAATGACGGAAGGCCTAGCCTTTTGCCGGGTGATTTGTTCCGTTGTTGTCGCCTTAGTTTCGGTTACCGGTGTTTGATTCCATAACTGATCGCTCCTAACATGGTCGGGGTTGTTATGGGGACCCCCTTGATAAATCGTGTAGTGTTAAGGCTCGTCTGGCAGGACCCAACATTGGTTTTAATCTGCTAATCACCTAATAATAATTTGCATAGGGAATAGCTACCCCGAGGACTTAATCAACAACCGGGGCTAGTGCTCCTCATGAGTGTTGGTCCACCCTGTCAACCACCGGTGGCTACCAGGGGCAACTCTGTGATTGGCCTACTGGAAGTTTGGACAATCCGTCGTGTCCTGAGAACGAGATACGCGGCTCCTATCAGGTTCGTCGACACGACGGGAGGTCTTGCCAGATTTGTCTTACCTTAGCGATATATCTTGCGTATAGGAATCCCGGTAAAACTTTGGGCCTCCTCAAAGTTGAGGTTTTCCTCTAAGAAATCCGACGAGATCACGAGTTTTGTGATAGAGGATTACTTTGCGGCCCGTGGCAGTTTGTGATGAACTAGTTGGAGCACCCCTGCAGGGTTTAATCTTTCAAAAAGCCGCGCCCGCGATTATGTGGCAAACATGGATAATTTGTTAACATCCGGTTCTAGACAACTTAAAGTAACTCTAATAAAACTGCCAACTGTGTGCGTAACCGTGACTGTCTCCTTCGAAGACCACTCTTCAATCGGGAACACGGTGGGGTTATGTTTGACGTAAGTAGGTGTTCAAGATCACTTAGTGATCATTTAGTCTTCGATCGCTCGCGTAGACCACCATATCAATTACTCTGATCATCGTAAGTTAGCCACCATATATGCTTAGGTTGCTGCAAACCCATACACTAAACCTTCCTCACCTAATAACTTGACTAGATTCGATACCAAGGTCATTCGATTGCTCAGTCCCCGTGGTTCACAGATTACTACAAACCCCAACAGGTACAGGTACGCCCGACGCAGGAGATCCTGATGACAACCAACTGAAGTGGGAGTTCGATGAGGACTCTGGACGACAGTACGTGAACTATCCGGAGGACTAAGGCCGTGGTTGTGATCGTGGGCCAACATGCGGGATGTCATAGTTTTACTTGTTTCATGTTGTCCGTAGCGGGACTAAACTATGCTCTGAATAATTGTGTGATTGTAAGCTTTATGTTATACTATTGTCAGATGGCAAGTGTATGCCCCACTTGTCATTCTTCAGTTATGTAATGTTATGATTATCTCGCTTGCGAAACGTTTAGATGCGCCCCTTTCCCTTTTGAGGCATCGCCCCCAAAATAGGAAAGGGTCGTATCATAGTCATTACATGCCAGGTCGCCGGCTGTGAGGCGCTGCCGAAGAAGCTGAGCGTCCGGTGCGTCGGAGGTGGCCCGGCGGATGTCGTCAAGGAAGGCGAAGGAGGGCCCCGAGCGGATGCAGACAGCTGCCCCGTTGGAGTCGCCGGTGTCCGAGTCATGGTCGGCGTCGCGGCGGGACAGGGCGTCGGCCACGGTGTTAAGGCGACCCAGACGATACTCCACAGTGAAGTCGAAGCCAAAAAGCTTGTTGATCCACTGGTGCTGGGGAATGGTAGACAACCTTTGGTCCAATAAGAATTTGAGGCTGTAGTGATCCGTGCGAATCTAGAACGACCTCCCCCAAAGATACGGTCGCCAGTGGCGTACGGCCTGCACCAAGCTAATGAGCTCCCTCTCATAGGCCGCGAGCTTATGATGGTGCGCGGCATAAGGCCTGCTGAAGAACGCCAGCGGTCTGTCGCCCTGATGAAGGACGGCATCGAAGCCCACACCAGAGGCGTCGCAGTCCACCATGAATGGCTGGTCGAAATCGGGCATCTGAAGGACGGGACCCGTCGTGAGGGCATGCTTGAGGGCCTCGAACGCCTCTGTGGCCTCCGCATCCCAGGCGAAGGTGTTGCGTCGCAACAAGCGCGTGAGCAGGGACGCATGAGGCCGAACTCCTGGATAAATTTCCGGTAGTACCCCGCGAGGCCCAGGAAGCCGCGGAGAGCCCGTGGCGAGTGCGGTGTCAGCCAGGTAGCAACCGCCGCCACCTTGTCGGCGTCCATATACACACCCTCGACCGAGATGACATGGCCGAGGTAGGCGACTGAAGGTGTGTCGAACGAGCACTTTGAGCGCTTAAGACGAAGATGATGCGCTCGAAGCTCGTTGAAGACAATGGCGACGTGTTGAAGGTGCTCTCCCCAAGAAGCGTTGTAGATAAGAATGTCATCAAAGAAGACAAGCACAAACCGACGCAAGTAGGGGTGGAGTACGTCGTTCATCAAGGCCTGAAAGGTTGCCGGAGCGTTGGAGAGGCCAAAAGGCATCACCAAGAACTCAAAGTGGTCGTGATGAGTCTAAAATGTTGTCTTCGCGATATCGTCCGGATGCATCCGCACCTAGTGCTAGCCGGAACGGAGGTCGGGCTTGGTGAAGAAGCACGCCCCATGTAGCTCGTCCAAAAGCTCGTCAATGACTGGGATAGGAAATTTGTCCTTGAGCGTCAGGGCGTTCAGGGCACGGTAGTCGATGCGGAAGCGCCACGTGTCGTCCGACTTGCGGACGAGGAGGACCGACGGCGAAAACAGCGATGTGGAGATCTGGATAATGCCCAAAGCGAGCATGAGTGCGCACTGCAGCTCCAGCTCGTCCTTCTGCAACTGGGGGTAATGGTAGGGGCGCACCGCAACCGGCGTTGTGCCCGGCAGGAGATGAATGCAGTGGTCATACACCCGGGCTGGCGGAAGGCCCTCAGGCTCGTCGAAGAGATCGCGGTACTGTTGCAAGATATGAGCCAACAGGGGGTGCTCAGGCCCTCTGCGAGTCGCTGCCAGCTGAAGCTGCGGCGTCGCTGGGAAAGCGCCACCCACGCCCGCCCACCGGATGTGATGACCCACGTGCCAGAAAGTCATTGTCATGGTGTCAAATTCCCACAGAATGGGGCCGAGGGTCCGAAAGAAGTCGACGCCGAGGAAGAAGTCGAAGCAGCCCAGATCAATGTCGGCGCACGTGATGGTGAAGTGCTCGTCGCCGATGGTGACAGACACATCCCGGGCGGTCCCATGGCACCGGAGGTGGTCACCGTTAGCCACGGTGACCCGGAGTTGCTCCTCGCTCGTCGGCTAGAGCGCTAAGCGGCGCATCGTTGACTCAGGAAGGAAGTTATGTGTGGAGCCTGTATCCAGGACGGCAACCAGGCACTCGCCGTTAATCATCACCGGCAAGAGCATAGTCCGCTCATCTCGGATGCCCGCGAGCGCGTGGAGGGATACCAAGAGAGCCTTCGCCGAAGCGAGCGTCGGGGCGGCGTCAACCGCAACTGGGTCGGGCAAGTGGCCGGGCCCGTTAGTGGCGGTGTCCTCCTCGACGTAGTCGGCCGCCTCCAAGTAGAGGAGGCGTTGGCATACACGGCCTGGTACGTATGGCTCGTCGCAGCTATAGCAAAGCCCCTAGCGACGATGCTTGAGTTGCTCGGCTGGGGTGAGTTGGCGGAAGTTTCGTGGCACGGCCGGAGCGGGGGCCGCAATCTGGCCCGGGGGGCGGCCGCCCTGGTGATGGTGCTGTCTGGGCCGGTGGCCTAGTTGCCGGGCGTCGCGAGCCGGAGCCGCGTGTGGAAGAGCCTGCGTGTGACGCTCTAAGGCTCGGGCGTAATACATGGCCGTCTGGAGGTCCTGCTGTCCGCGGAGCTCGACGTCCACGCGGATGTGATCCGGAAGTCTGCCCACAAAGAGCTCGGCCTGCTGACGAGCCAACACGCCAGGGCCTGGAAGCGGTCGGCAAAGTCATGCACCATGGAGGTGAAGGGAAGGTGGTCGAGCTCCTCCAGCCGGCTCCCTTGGATCGGGGGCCCGAAGCGCAGGAGGCAGAGCTCGTGGAAACACTCCCAGGGGGGCATCCCGACCTCGTCCTCTTCCGGAACGTAATACCACGTTTGTGCGGTGCCTCGGAGGTGATACGAAGCGAGCCACATGCGTTTTGACTCCAGTGTCCGTTGGCCCCGAAAAAACTGGTCACATTGGTTGAGCCAGTTCAGGGGGTCCTCACCACCACCCTAATGATCGTGCGCAACTTGGAGTGGCAAGTGTCCGGCCATACCTTCTAGATTGATCTCCGTGTGTTTCCCCTCAACGCTTATGACGGCGTGCTCGACATCAACTGGTTGTCAGCACACAACCCTATGAACTGACATTGGCAACTGAAGACGATTTCATTCGACATAGAAGGCAAGCAAGTTCAGCTTCAAGGGGTTCGTTCCAACGATCTCCCGCTGATCTTGCAACTTGACGCATATGAATTACCCCGTATGGAAGTGGCCAACGACATTTGGACTGCAGCGTTGGTTACAATGGAGACACTGGACAAGCCGAGCATTGTACGTGAACCTATGCCTCCCAAGATTCAGAAACTCCTATGTCCATATGAGGACGATTTTGCTAAACCTAAAACTCTAGCCCCATGCAGTCAGTATGACCACACCATCAACATGGAGCCGGGAACAACCCCATCAACACCAGGCCATACCGCTACTCGCCGACGCAGAAGGATGAAATCGAAAAGCATGTTCAGGAGATGCTGCAATTCGGCGTCATTGCGCCCGACCTGAGCCCGTGTGTGGTGCCGGTACTGCTGGTCAAGAAGAAGGATAGGAGTTGACGCTTCTGCTTTGATTTTCTTCGGTTGAACACAACCACGATGAAAAACGAGTTTCCACTACCGGTCATCGATGAATTGCTCGACAAACTAGGCAGCACAACCTAGTTTTTCAAGATCGGTGTGCGCGTCGGCTACCACCAAATCCGCACGCGCGAAGAGGACAAGGAGAAGACAACGTTCAAGATGCAGCACAGACTATCATTTTCGTGTCATGCCGTTCGGCCTGTGGAACGCGCCGGCAACATTCCAGTGCCTCATGAACTAGGTGTTTGGCGCTATGTTCATAAGTTCATCATCATTTTCCTTGATGATTGTTGAGTAAATAGGCAATTTTTCGAGTAGATTAATCCACGAGATAATAACTAGCATGGCATTGACTAGACTAATGACATACTGATCATGAACTAATCTAGCACATACTACACATATAATTGATACATCTATGCATGCCAGTAGTATTGCTAGGATTGAAACGAACATGAGTGGGATAAACGAGCTATACCCTCCAGTAGGCCAGTTGGCCATAGCAGCGGCGTTGGCAGCGGACGCAGCGGTAGCATCCTCTGCCCTCTTCTTCTCAACTTCAAGGGCGAGATGATCGGCCTCGGATGGTTCAACCATGCGATGACAAAGACAAAGCAGACGGACGGAGGCGAGCAGTCTCGTGGTCACTCCCCAAAAACCTAATCGCCCCTCTCCCGTACAGGAACCGGAGAGGCGGGGTTTCGGAGGCCTGCTCTCCGGTCGACCGTGTACGCGGTGAACGGGACGGAGTCGCCGGTGGCAGCAGCAAAAGAATGAGCGCGTGAGACAGATGTGATCTGGTTCTCGTGACGGCTAGGGATGGCGTTAGCCGTGCTTATATTGTCCGAGTCGGTAACATCACACATCTCAGATCGTGGCACATACATCACGTATTCTCCGTTTCTGACCGGGATAAATAACCGCGTAGGTATGAGCTCAGCTTGGCTCATTCCCGCAACCCGCGGCGTGGCGCGGCGCCGCGCGGCGAGGCGGGCGGCGGAGGAGGAGTGTGCGAGGGCATCTTCTCTTCTCACTCTCCAATAGCATGTAGAAGAGAGACCCTTATAAAGGCGTCCAACTTCTTCTCCACTAGCGAGGTGGGACTAAACTTCCCACCACCACCTTGTCATGCCATCACCTACATGGGCCCTTGGAGATTTCTGAAATTCTCTTATGGGCCTAAGGCCCACTACTAATTTCAACAATCCCCCACCAGATCTCAAGGGCACATCGTGTTCCCTCGTTTCAATCACTATTTTAATATACCAGCGTTTCAGTGAAGACCTGTTAAGGTTAAGCTTCACCTAGAACAAGTAGCTACACCCCTTTACAACTGAACAATGGACTATGCCTTGAATTGTCAGTTTGGTGTAAAGAAGCTTCACCACAAGTCTTACTAGTACTAGGCTACCGAGAGCTGCCCCTCGGGTGGAGCATATAAGTCACACTCCTGGCCTATTCATGAGTTTACTAGAGATCACCCCAATATCATAGACTGTGACCAGTAGTCAGGCTCATATACGTGTGTTCCTCCAAAGATCGCTCTGTAGGACAGCATCTTGCTTGCACATAAGCTTTAGAACACATTAAGACAGTAGTCATCCTACCATACAGTATCCGAGAGCATTGCATCTCCAACGGAGTGGGTTAGTAAAGTTACTCTCCTCGGTTCACCATTGGCTTGTTTTCCCAGGTCTTACTTCACGGGATCTCTGATCATATAGGTTGGGTTACTACCATGGCAACTCATGTGGGTCTCATACCCATCTCCCTCGATGCACTATCTATCACAACACGTGATAGCCCTTTAGTAAAGGGATCTGCCAGATTCTTAGCCATTTGGATGTAAGCCAACACTATCACTCCGGAGTTTCTCAAACGTCTCACAGACTTCAATCTCAGTCTTATATGTTTGTTGGACTTCATATTGTCCTTTGAAATCTTCACTTTGACAATAATTGTCTAACTATCGCAGATCATAAGGATAGCCGGAACCGACTTCTCAACCACATGTAAGTCCATCAAAAGATCTCGAAGAAATTCTACTTCGACACCAGATGTGTCTAATGCTGTTAATTCTGCTTCCATTGTCGATCTCGTTAAGATTGTTTGCTTGCAAGACTTCCAGGAAACAGCACCACCTCCAAGAGTAAATATATACCCAGTAGTGGCCTTCATCTCATCAGCATCAGAGATCCAATTCGCATCACTATACCCTTCAAGTACCGATGGGTATCCCATATAGTGAAGTCTGTGGTTGACAGTACCTTTTAGGTAGCGCATAATTCTTTCAACAGCACGCCAATGAAAATCGCCCGGGTTTGCAACAAACTGCTAAGTTTGCTCACAGCAAACGCGATGTCAGGCCCCGTTGCGCTAGCTAGGTACATAAGCGAACCGATAATTTGAGACAATCTCAATTGATCTATAGTTGTGCCTTTAAACTTTCGAATAAGCACACTAGGATCATATGGTGTTTCAGAAATTTTGCAGTCCGAATATCCAAAGCGACTCAAAATCTTCTCAACATAGTGGGATTGCAGAAGTGTAATCCCACCCTCATCATCTCTCAAGAGCTTGATGTTGAAGATAACATCAGCCACCCCAAGGTCCTTCATCTCAAAGTTTTGAGACAGAAAAGACTTAACCTCCTCAGTCACTTTGAGGTTGGTTCCAAATATCAGTATGTCATCAACATACAAGCACAATATAACTCCTTCGCCCCCACCATGGAGATAGTATACACATTTGTCAGCTTCATTAACAACGAAGCCAACAGATGTCAGAGTTGTATTAAACTTCTCATGCCATTGCTTAGGTGCTTGTCTCAGACCATATAAAGATTTCAGCAACTTACACACCTTTCCTTCCTGACCTTCTATCACAAAGCCATCTGGCTGTTGCATCTAGATGTCCTCATTTAGCTCTCCATTCAGGAAAGCCGTCTTAACGTCCATTTGATGAACGAGAAGACCATGCGAGGCCGCCAATGAGAGTAGTACTCGAATGGTGGTCAGTCTAGCCACAGGTGAATAAGTATCAAAGAAATCTTCTTCTTCTTTCTGGGCATAGCCCTTGGCCACAAGCCTAGCCTTGTACTTCTCAACCGTACCATCGGGCCTAAGCTTCTTTTTGAACACCCACTTGCATCCCAATGGTTTGCAACCATAGGGACGATCAGTAATTTCCCATGTTGTTAGAGCATATATCTCCATATGTGGTTTTGGTAATTGATGACAATTCCTATGGACTAATGGTTGCCTTAAGTTATATTTATAGGATTTGTCCATAGGCACTTCTTGAAGTCCATCTGTTGGGTTCAAGGAGTTTATATGATGACCAAGGTGGTATTCAAGGTATTATCCAAAGAATGGTCATAGAGACACAAGGTTGATCAAGATCTCAGACAAAGAGTAAATCAAGATGATCAACACACAAAGCGTACAAGATATACCGAGAGGGATCAAGTGATCCCATGGTATGGTAAGCATTGTCCATTACATGTTTGTGTACTAACCCATGGTCTTCGTGAGAGTTCTATGTGGGGGTTAGGTGTGTTTCCATGGGCTTGCGTCAAAGAGAAGATCTCATACAACCCATGAAGTATGACGTCAAGTTGTGATCGTCATCAAGATTGCGATGTGCAAGTTCAAGTGGATCAACATGAAGATATCATGCTTGAAGCTTGCCGTCCATTGTGGTGGCAATGGGCTTGTGAAGATATGCTGAAGAGTGGCTCACCCATAGTTAGTATGGGGGAGCAATCAACTAGTCTTCATCAAGCCAACGCAATCAAGAAAGGTGGTCCATATTGAGGAAGCCAAGATCATAATCTTCTAGCTCAAGAGGACGAGGTGCAAGGTATAGGTTTGCCCTTGATAGGTTTTCTGTTTAGGATAGATTGTTGTACTATCAAGGGGGGCTCTCAAGTGAGTAGCTTGATCGTATCGTTCGTTGAGAGCTCAAACCATTTGCATCCTTGCATCATACTTATTGGTTCTTGTTTGGTGCTTCTCTTTGTGAGTTTTAGAGCTTATGGTCATCTTCGTGACAAGCTCGAGTTCATCGAAAACGGAGTCCATATGCATCTACTATGATGTTTTCGATGTTGGAGTTTTTGCCGGTTATTCATTCATAGAGGACTCACATCTCTATATCATTGGCATTTTCATATCTGCATGGTCGCTGTTTGGATAGCTCTTGTCGTCCTGAATCCAACAAGCTTGGGTTTGCTCGATTCGGAGCTCGTATGCGAAAGTTATGGCTGTTTCAGTGGCGAGCGGTAGTACCGCTTGACCTAGCGGTAGTACCGCTAGAGTTGGCGGTAGTACCGCTGGCCCTAGCGGTAGTACCGCTGGCTGGCGGTAGTACCGCTCCAGGAGCTTAGTACCGCTTGCCTAGCGGTTGTTCGTGGACGGACCTTTTTGCGAAGACTTTCTTGGCGGTGGTAGTGCCTTTGCACTACCAGGGGCCTAGCGGTAGTACCGTTGGAGTGCCAGCGGTAGTACCGCTGTAGTCAGCGGTAGTACCGCTGGAGCTCGGGCAGAGAGTGGGGGTAATGGTCTGATTCCTTCCCCCACTATATAAAGGGGGTCTTCTTCCCCCTTGGTCTTATCTATTCGTTCAGCTCTTGTTCTACCTCCATTGTTGACATTCTTAGAGCTTGCTTACTCTCAATCCCTCCAATGATTCTTGCTTGTTCTTGAGGGAAAAGAGAGAGGAGATCTAGATCCACATCTCCACCAATCACTTTCTCCTCTATGTGAGGGGAACCCCTTGGATCTTGATCTTGGAGTTCTTTGTGAGCTCCTTGTTCTTCCTCTCATATTTCTCCATAGCTTTCGTTGTTGTGGAGGAATTTGAGTGTGAGGGACTTGACCACTTCGTGTGTTCTTGCCATTGCATTAGTTGCATCGGTTTGAGTTCTCCACGGTGATACGTGGAAGTGAAGTTTGAGAAGCTTATTACCTTTGGTACTTAGTACCCTAGATAGTGTTCTTCGCGGATGCTTTGGCGTCCTAGAAGCTTGGTGGTGTCTCGGAGCTCAATCATTGTGGTGTGAAGCTCCGGGCAAGCTTCGGGGTCTCCAATTAGGTTGTGGAGATTGCCCCGAGCAATTTGTACGGGTACCGGTAACCGCCCCCAAGGGTTGCCACGTGTACGGGTTCGGTGATCGCCCCCAAGGTTTGCCATTTGTACGGGTTCGGTGACTGCCCTCAAGGGTCCCTTAGTGGAATCACGGCATCTTGCACTGGGCGAGGGTGTGAGGAGATTACGGTGGCCTTAGTGGAATCTTGGGGAGCATTGTGCCTCCACACCGCTCTAACGGAGATTAGCATCCGCAAGGGTGTGATCTTCGGGATACATCATCGTCTCCCTGTGCCTCGGTTATCTCTTACCCGAACCCTTTACTTATGCACTTTACTTTGTGATAGACATATTGTTTATTGTAATATATCTTGCTATCACTTAGTTGTTTATCTTTCTTAGCATAAGTTGTTGGTGCACATAGGTGAACCTAGTTGTTTGTAGGTTTTGTGCTTAACATATTAAACGTTAGTTTTATTCCGCATTTGTTCAAACCTAAACCTTAATTATTTTAAAGCGCCTATTCACCCCCCCCCCTCTAGGCGACATCCACGTCCTTTCACATGTCCCATTAGCCATGATGGAATCCATCTCGCTACGGACCACAACTTTCCAGTAATCAACATCTGGAGAAGCATACGCTTCTGAAATAGAAGTGGGATTATCATCCACGAGGTATACGAAAAAATCATCACCAAAGGTCTTTGCAGTCCTTTGTCTCTTGCCCCTACCAAGGGTTTCCTCGTCATCCTCCTCAGGATTACCATCATGTGATTGTTCATAATATTCCATCGGAATGGTGTGGGGACCCCGACCCTAAGCCATAGGAATCTAGCCTGTAACACATCACATCTCTTTGCGGTCTCACGCACGGTTATCCCCACGGCTGCAGCCTTACCTTAGTTGGGACCGTTTGCGCCTTTTGACTCGCGTATGCAATTGTGTCGCTAGCATTCCGATGTCAAAGAACCCGGGTCGACATGTCTAGTCATAAACTCAAGTGGCGGTTCCGTACAGAGACAGGCATACATGACCCAGCAAAGCAGGTGTCGGTCATCAGCGAGTGTAGACGAGTCATAGAAAGCTACAAGGACTCCATTACACCGCGTGACATTTCCCCAAAGGGACAGACACGGCATCTAAGAAGGACACATGTCGGTCAACCAATGTGTCCGGAGCAGTAGCGAACTACCATGGCTCGGTGGAAACACAAAGGGGCATTTCCCCGTAAGGAGTGCTACTAAGGCGTACGACTAGGTGTTCAAACCCCATACATATCAAGTACAACACACGTATGCATGTTATACCGATATGCATAGATACATCGATGGCATCACAACATAACCATAAACATACAAACTTTATTTAGAAGGCTCGGAAGAGCCTCACACATAATATTACACAGATAGGGGCCTCACGAACCATCATCACAAGTCATTCAAACAAGTCTTACAAGCCAACGGAAGATTAAAACTGTCTGAGTACAGACAAATGGAAAGGTAAAAGGCACATGGCCTGACTATCTACAGACCCAACCTAGGGCCAGATCGTAGTTGGGACACCAGCTCCTCGTCGTCGTCAACGTCTAGATAGAAACCACCATTAGGGTCATTAACGACCTCTGCAACAATTTATTAGGCAAACGTGAGTACAAAAGTACTCAACAAGACTTTAGAATAATCTATCTACTCATGCAATGTATCAACAAGGAGTTGTGGGGTTTCATGCAGAAAGCCAGCATTTGACTCTTGGCTAGACAAAACTACATTTTTAAATAGTTTTGAGAACTTTGTTTTCTCGCACACGAGTCCACTAACTCCATAACAATACACCATCATGGAATCATTCCGTCTCCCTACGGAAATGCCATCCACGACACTCACACTTATCTTGACATTTTTATTAGTAGCCATTATAGTTGTCTATGAACAACATATGTTTCCAAGTAGTCCATATCCGCGGACGCGACTATTCGAATAGATCATAACCCTGCAGGGGTGTACTTTTTCACACACGCTCTCGCCACTTATCGCTACGTGCACGTCATGCACCTCGGCAACCTTCAAGCGGAAGCCCAGCAAGGGAGTCGGCCACGGCCGTTAACCACGCTAATACCTAGTCCAGGTTTATCGCCTATCTGAGGGTAACCCGCATGGAAGTCCGGCCGAGGTTTCCGCCACGACCCCAAACAATGTGCACAGGGTTCCCAAGCCCACCATCCGGGTGCCACTTGGTACACCGTGCCACTGCCTACCGCATGATAGCCCATCTCTGAGGTCAACAATATGCACGGCCTCCAGCATGACTATAAACACCAGAAACTACTTGCAACTCCTGGACCAAGTACTAGGCGATTAATAAGTCGAGCCGGGTCATATTTCAGGGCCCAGCATGTGGTAGTATCTTGTCTTGGATTACATACACGGAACTCAATTCCTAAGGAGGGTTCCAATGAAATAACCCGCCATGTACTCCTACATAGCCTTTCATTGGTACCTTTACCAAAACAGGTTCAAGACACAACCTTTATTAACAGAACACTTTCTCACGATCCTGTTCATCGCCCAGATGATAGACCATACATAACTCTAAGCATAGCATGCATAGCAGGATAAGACACATCATGCCTCAAGCATCTACCAGGTATGCTAGGTTGCAATGTTTAGCTAATTATTGTGACAAAGAGAGGTCATGCAAAGGAATGGGTTCAACTAACATGGTAAAAGCATTGAAAACATTTTTACCTAATGCAATAAGTAAGAGCGGGAGCGAGAAGATGGGATTTATCGGGATGATCAAAATGGTTGCTTGCCTTGTTGCTCAGCAGAGGGGTGACATCCGTCACTCGGATAATGAGTCGTATCCGGAGGGGCGGGGCCTACTGAATAACAACATACAATTAATAACAATCATATGCAACAATCATGATGCATGAACATGACATGAAATGAAGGGTGATATGTTTCAGTGTGGTTGGTGAAACCTTAGTTTGCATCCGGTTTGAAATCCAAATTCAATTATTATTTGAAATGGCCTATTCATCTTAATCATTTAATTGATTTGACCTGATGTTGTTTCATAACTTTTTTTTCATGCATGAAAGTAGCACCATTGTGTTCATTAAATTTTTCTGATCAATTTGCATATATTATTTGTCTGATTTGGAGTTATATTCAACTTTCTATGAATTTCCAAAGTCTTGCAAATATTCTGGAATTATATTAAAACCAGAATTAGATTTATTGCATCAGCATGACATTAGCAGGTCAGCTCGCCGTTGAAAGTCAAACCTGACCACTCGGACCCACTCGTCGGTGACTCTGGCCAGTTTTTAGATTAAGATTAAACTTACATAGCTATTAACAGAACTGGACCCACATGTCGGTGGCTCCTTAGGGATTTAATTAATTATTTATTTTCATTAACTTAAACTTAACTACTCAGGGGCTGACCCCACCTGTCATAGGCTGAGGGGGTTGAACCCACAGGCGACGAGGTCGATCTCGTCGGCGGTGAGCCTCCGGCAACACCAGAGACGGCGGAGGGCGTCGGAAACGCGTCTCCGATGTCCATTCGAGCGACAGAAGGCAGTGGGAGAACGGCCACTCGATGGCGCGCACGATGGAGCAAACCCCGGAGGCTGGGGTGGCCGGAATCGATGCCGGCGACGAGCTTGGCGGCAGCCGAGGCTCGGCCATCATCGAGGTCATCGAAAACGGGGGCAAAACACATGGGGTTGGGCTCCTAAAGCACCTATGCGACAAGTTGAAGCTTTTGCAGGCCTCGGATGGACCAACCGGTCACCGTAGGGTCACCCGTGACGAGCTACAGCGGCGGTCCTCGTCGGGCTTCGGTGAAACTGGGCCTAGAGCTCAGGAAAGAGAGGGGAAAATGGGGGGAAACACTCCGGAGCTCACTGCGGTGACGAAGGGATGTTGAGGCTGCTCGGGGAGGCATTGGATCCGATGAATCGACGATGGCTTGCCGGCGGCCGAAGGTTGAAGACGACGATGACGAGGGCGATGCAGGGCTTGGGGGCTCTTCTCCTTTGGCAGGGACGACCAGCTCGTCGAGGCGGAGCGAACGGCACACTCAGAGGCGAGGGAGGACGACCGGAGCGATGGCTAGCTCGAGCTCGAGCTCGCAACATTGGCGGCCGAGAGGGGAAGAGACACAGGGGGCGAGTGAGGAGGGGGAGAGGATGGGAATGAGCTCGGGGAGGGTTATCCCTTCCTCGCCAGCGCGAAGCAGCGGCCAGGCAGGCACGCAGGTGCGTGGCCGCGCCGGAGGGAGCGGTGGCCACCTCCTGCTGCCGACTGGCAGAAGGTAGACGACAGGGGAGAAGCTGGGCTTGGGCCAGGTAAGCGTTTGATAACTCCTTTTCCATTTTTTTCTCATTTCTGTTTCCGTTAAAACATTTCTGATATGTTTTTTTTGGCTACAAACTTTTCCTAAAATAGTTTGAAACATGCTGAAGTGTTATTTGGAATATTTGCAAACATATATAAAAGTTTCAGGATTTTTGGAAACTTTGGAATATTTGAAATCAATTATATAGTTGATTTCAGTGACTTTTAAATTTAAAATAAAATGCCAAAAGAATTTTGAAAATATATTTCACCCCTGATATTTTGTTTTCAACATATATCAGAAATGATGAACTTTTCTAATAGCCATTTTGGAATCTTTAATTTGCCACCAAATTTGAATTGCTTTTGAATATAGAGTTGCTAGGGTTGCTTTTGTTTTCTTTGCTTTGATTTCATTTTATTTAATTGGATGCAAAGAAGAAGACATGAGCACAAACTTGCTATAGTCTATTAGGGATTTAGGGATGTGACAAATGGCAGGCTCAGGAGTTTCCTCATATTCCTGTCTAAAAGTGCTTTGCATATCTCTCATGGGAAAAATATCCTCAAAGAATGTAGCATCCCTCGACTCCATAATTGTACCGACCTTCACATCAGGTACCTCAGATTTCACTACTAGAAATCTATAGCCTATGCTATTCTTAGCGTACCCCAAATTAACACAGTCCACAGTCTTTGGTCCAAGCTTACGCTTCTTGGGGATGCGCACATTGACTTTTGCCAAGCAACCTTCTCTTCGACCACTCCTCATAGGGAGTGACCTCATTATCTTTTGTAGGAACCTTATTCAGGACATGACACGCGATCAATATAGCCTCGCCCCACCATGCCTTGGATAAACCTGATGTATCTAACATGGCGTTAACCAAATCAGTTAGAGTACGGTTTTCCGCTCGGCAACCCCATTTGACTGGGGTGAATAGGGAGGCGTCCTCTCATGAATAATGTCGTGTTCCTCACAAAAAGAATCAAATTCGTTTGAGAAGTACTCTCCACCACGATCAGACCGGACTCATTTAATTTTCTTCTCAAGTTGATTCTCAACTTCTGCCTTATAGATTTTAAAGTAGTGTAGAGCCTCATCTTTAGTATTTAACGTATACACATAGCAATATCTAGTAGAATCATCTATCAATGTCATGAAATATTTCTTTCCACCTTTAGTCAACATACCATTCATCTCACAAAGATCGGAATGTATGAGTTCTAATCGTGCCAAGTGTATCTCCTGTGCAGCCTTGTGAGGCTTGCGAGGTTTCTTTGCTTGCACACACGAATGGCACTTAGAACCTTTGGCTAAAGTGAAAGTCGGGATTAAATTCAGTTTTGCTAGCCGCGACATAACACCGAAACTTATGTGACAAAGACGTGAATGCCAAACTTCAGATTCATTAACACTCGAATGAATATTGTTCATGACTTTATTACAAAAATCTGCAAGAGAAAGGCGGAACAGACCTCCACATTCATAACCTTTACCAACAAAAAGTCCATATTTCGTAAGAACTACTTTATTAGACTCGAATACCAACTTAAACCCTTCTCTACATAGAAGGGAGCCACTAACGAGGTTCTTCTTGATGGCGGGAACATGCTACACGTTCTTCAGCTGCACGATCCTTCCCGAAGTAAACTTCAGATCTACCGTGCCAACACCAAGAACAGAAGCACTCGTGTCATTCCCCATCAATACGGACCCGCGGCATGTGGCCTGATAAGAAGAGAACAATGAGATGTCAGCACACACATGAATATTTTCACCCGTGTCCACCCACCAATCGGTGGACTGAAAAACTGAAAATACAGTAAGTAAATTACCGTACCCAGATGCACCACTTTCATTGTGGCCCACAATCATATTGGCAGACTTAGAGTCCCGCGTTGGCTTCTTGTACTTGTTTGGGCACTTGTTCGCCCAATGTTCATCTGAACCACAAATAAAGCAGCCCTCTCCCTTCTTATTCTTCTTGAAGGTCTTCTTTCCCTTCTTCTTGAAGTCGGTATTCTGTGATAGAATTCTTTTCCTTGGGCTTGTGGGAATTGAAGTTCCTCTGATGTACCATATTGGCAACAAAAGAGCTTTCGGCCGCTTTTCTATTGGACTCCTTTGCTCTCGAATTCTGCTCAACACTCAGATGGCCGATGATGTCCTCTACTGAGAACTCACGCCTCTGATGTTTCAGAGTAGTGGCAAAATTCCTCCAGGAATTAGGAAGCTTAGCAATTATACAGCCCGCGACAAACTTGCCCGGCAAATTGCACTTAAGAACCTCAAGTTCTTTAGCTATGCATATTATCTCATGAGCCTGTTCCAATACAGAACGGTTGTCCACCATTTTGTAATCGTGGAACTGCTCCATAACATACATCTCACTCCCAGCATCAGTGGCCCGAATTTAGATTTGAGCGCCTCCCGCAGCTCTTTGGCGGCATGCATATGTAAATATGCATCAACCAGCTTATCTTCGATCACGCTTATAACTGCACCAAGGAATAGGACGGTGGCCTCCGCGAACATCTTCTACTGTTCAGCAGAGATCGTTCCCGTGGGAATGACACCGGCTATCCAGAACACGTTCATAGTCGTGAGCCATAAGGCGGTTTTCGTTTGCCAACGCTTGAAATAACTACCGGTAAACTTATCCGGTTTCAGTGCAGCAGCAAAACCATTACTCGGAAAATTCCTACACAAATTAGGTTTTTGGATTGTTGAGTAAATAGGCAATTTTCCGAGTAGATTAATCCACGAGATAATAACTAGCATGACATTGACTAGACTAATGGCATACTCATCATGAACTAATCTAGCACATACTACGCATATAATTGATACATCTATGCATGCCAGTAGTTTTGCTAGGATTGAAACGAACAGGAGTGTGATAAACGAGCTATACCCTCCAGTAGGCCAGTTGACCGTAGTAGCGGCGTTGGCAGCGGACGCAGCGGTAGCATCCTCTGCCCTCTTCTTCTCAGCTTCAACGGCGAGACGATCGGCCTTGGATGGTTCAGCCATGACGATGACGAAGACGAAGCAGACGGGCGGAGGCGAGCAGTCGTGTGATCGTTCCCCAAAAACCTAATCGCCCCTCTCCCGTACAAGAACCGGAGAGGCGGGGTTTCGGAGGCCTGCTTTCCTGGCGATCGTGTACGCGGTGAACAGGACGGAGTCGCCGGCGACAGCAGCAAAAGAACGAGCACGTGAGGCAGATGTGATCTGATCCGACGTCTCAGATCATGCCGCATACGCTACGTATTCTCTGTTTCTGACCGGCCAAAATAAGCGCGTAGGTATGAGCTCAGCTCTCATTCCCGCGACCCGCGGCGGGCAGCGGAGGAGGAGTGCGCATGGGCATCTTCTCTTCTCACTCTTCAATAGCATGTAGAAGAGAGACCATTATAAAGGGGTCCAACTTCTTCTCCACTAGCGAGGTGGGACTAAACTTTCCACCACCACCTTGTAATTCCACCACCTACATGGACCCTTGGAGATTTATGAAATATGGGCCTAAGGCCCACTACTAATTTCAACAATGATATCTTGGTATTAAATGTGGACTTACAGGAACATGAAGAACACTTGTGCGACGTCCTCCACCTCCTCCGGGAACAACAACTCTTCGCCAAGGCCTCCAAGTGCTCGTTCGCGTAGACGCAAATTGAGTACATGGGACACGTCATCTTCAAGGAGGGTGTGGCCATGGATGCGAGCAAGACCAGCGCCATGGAGCTCTATGGTTTCCTTGGCCTCGTGGGCCACTACCACAAATTTGTGCCACACTATGGCATCATTGCGAAGCCCCTGACATGTCTGCTCACGAAGAAAGGCTTCCATTGGGACGGCGAGGCGCATGCGGCATTCGAGATGCTCAAGCATGCCATGGTGAGCACGCCCGTGCTCGTGCTCCCAGACTTCGAATGCCCGTTTGCCATCAAGACGGACGCGTGCGGCACTGGCATGGGAGTCATGCTGGTCTAGGACAGCCACCCCGTCGCCTACCTGAGCAAGGCGCTCAGTGTGCGAAACCAGAAGCTCTAGGCCTACAAGAAGGAGTTCCTCGTCGTGATGATGGCGATCGACATGTGGCACCCATACCTTGAGAACACATCATTTGAAATCGTCACTCGCCACAAAAGCATGTGCTCCCTTGGACACAGCAACTCGCCATGGACATCCAGTGCAAGGCTGTGTCCAAGATGGTGGGGTTACAGTTCACGTTCCTCTACAAGAAGGGAGCCAACAACGGCGCCGACGACGTGCTCTCCAAGGTGTGGCACCTTCTCTTTCTAGATGCCCTATCTGCCTGCCAGAAGCAGTGGCTTCAAGAGGTCGTGAATTCGTACGAAACGGATGTGGACGCACATGAACTCCTCGCCAAGTTGGCCATGTGCGACACTGATGAACGAGGCCGCACTCTGCAACAAGGGGTCATCCGGCAGCGAGGCCGGCTCCGGATCGGCACGAATACCACCCTCGAAACGGAGCTCATCGCCGCGCTGCAACACAGCGCCTTCAGGGCCCCTCCGGCGCCACCGCAACCTATCACCGGATGCGCAAGATCTTCGCCTATCCAGGCCTCAAGCGTGCCGTCGAGGACTTCGTCAGATAGTGTCCAATCTGTCAGCACGCGAAGCATTAACAGACGCATCCTGCGAGCAAGCCGCAACCGCTGCCAATTCCGCAGGAGCCGTGGCATGACCTCACCATGGATTTCGTCGAAGGGCTTCCCAAGTCCGACGGCTATGACGCGATCATGGTCATCGTCGACTGGCTCACCAAGTACGCCCATTTATTTCCTCCGCAACAGATTTATTTACCCAAAACCACCACACTTGGGGTTAGGCTAACAGGCTAGTAACAGATTTGAGTCGGGTCATAAAAAACCATAAAAAATGAATCTAATACACAACGCGGAGCACTGATTGTCAGATAACCTCACGAAAACTGTCAAACTCACCGGTTGGGCCCACCTGTAAGGCTTACATGGCGATGACTAAACGCTATGACCAACCGATGTGGCAAATAAGGTGCGGGCCTCACCTATCAATGACTAGACAGTCATCATCTTCCCATATCTCTTTTAGCCAGCTGCACCCTATGATGGTGACGCTCCTCAGTTTGCGCCCCGTCGCCTTCATCATGGCGATTCGACAGAGGGCCGAGCAGGAGTGCAAGCCGAGGATGCGAAGACGGCTATTTTTTTTTAATATTGCATTTTATTTATTCTTTTTGAAAAATATTGCACAAAATTCAGAATTTTCAAAAATAATATGGCCTCGGCTTCGGCGTGGCCGATTGGAACCTATCGGCCTAGCCAAGACCAATAAGTCCTAATCGGCGTTGGCCTCTCGAGATGTTGCAACAAGGCTGCATGGACAGCTGCTGCAGACTACAGGCCAACTGCATGGAAACTATAAATCAAACGCTGGAAACATGAGAGACAAACGACAAGATGCAGCAGGCTGCATGCATGCGCGTCAACCTCCTTTGATGGCTACCACAAACATGGAGCTCGGGCTAGCAGTTGCTTGGTGATACATACTCGTGGGCTGGTGCCACCTGACCCGAGTCTTTTCTCTACTTCCGATCCACGGACCTGCCTAGGGGGCTAGAGCTCAGCAAGACGACATTGTCTTCTTTAACGAAAACCACAAACACAACAAGACACGTTATATTGTACGCACACATCACTGATTTTGTAAGGTAGCTAGAGAGCTAGAGTAGATAAAGCATGGAAATTGCAAGAAGAGAGAGAGAGAGAGAGGGAGAGAGACAAGAGAGAAGATAGAGAGAGAGGGGACTAGAGAAAGTTGTCGTAGTAGAGGGGTAGCGATCTATTCTTCGTTTTTTTCAAATTGGCCAAGTTTATCAACCATAGACTTGTATTGGTGCCTTGGCTCGTGGCACCAACCAAATGAAGAAAGGGAAAGAGAAGGCATGGCAAGAGCAAGTTTCGTCTGATAGTGCGACGCTGCCACGATCATGATCATGCACGTCTAACTACTTTTGCTACCTAAACAAGACACACAGATTCAACATAACTACACTCTGACTGCCTCTCCGCCAACGCACCTCCTGGTGACCGTACCGCCCGCCGGCATCGCCGCTACCTCATTGCCTTCCTTGGTCATCGCCGCCCTTCTGCCCGACGTCGAGCCTGTTCGCCCCCCGTCGCCGTCGTCAGAAACAAGGTGAAACGTCGTCGCCATAGCCGATTCGTCGGATTGCTTCGAATCTTCTTCTTTTTCCGTCAGCATTTCCCGCCAATTTTGGCGGGAAAGTATGGAGGGATAAATTGGCGGGAAAGTATGGGGGGTAAATTGGCGGAAAACGGGGCGGGGAAATGGAGCCTCGAAAATAGCTAACATGCATAAAAAATCCCATGCACCTATTGGCCTAGCCAACACCAATTAGTCCTTATTGGCCTAAGCCAAGGCTGATAGGGACTTATTGGCCTACCCAAGGCCGACAGGAGCTTATTGGCTTCGCCAAGGCCGATAAGCTCTCGAAAGCCAGGCTGAGAGGCCTATCGGCCTAACCAAGGCCGATTGGGACTTATTGGTCTTGGCTAGGCCGATAGGTTCCAATCGACCACGCCTAAGGCGAGGCCGTATTATTTTTGAAAATTATGAATTTTGTGCAATATTTTTCGAAAAGAATAAAAAAATGCAATATTTAAAAATATGGCACGAAGACGAGGGCACGGGGCCAACATCCAAGCCAAGCCCGTGTCGTCGATGGGGACAGAGTGGAGGCAGACAACCTCGAGGGCGGAGCACGGCCGTGCGGCCTTCCTGTGGAAGCCGGAGACCCCAATGCCGCGGAGCGAGAGGCGTGCGAGGCAGGAGCCGGCCACCGTCGGGAAGGGGAAGCGGAGGGTGGTGGCCTTCGGGGCGGTATCAGGCGAGGGCGGATTCTCCGATAGCTCGACGAAGAGGTCCTCGACGTCGCATCACGCGGCGGCATCGAGATAGCGGCCATGGCGGGGTTGTCGGCGAGGAGCGAGTAGCAGTCGAACCGCCCGCACCGCTCCTGGGATTGGCGTTGCTCGAGGCAATCGAGCAGTTTCTTGGACGACGGAGAGGAGCAGGGGCGGAGGTGGTGATGAAGGAAGGGGCGGAGTTCCCGTTGTCCTGCCAGCGGCGCTTCCAAAGGTCGCGCCACGCGCGGGAGAGCGCCCCCGTGCGGACTGCCGACGGCAACGGGAGCAAGGATGTGCAGTTGCAGCGCCTCCGGTAGCGCCAATATGCGGTCAGCTGCCGCCGCCGCACCGAAATGGATGGATGGATCTTCTGCCGGCAGCTGCGGCCTCTTTGGGGTAGCGATGCCGTTGGATTCCAGCGATATTGACGCCGACGACGGGGCGCAAACTGAGAAGCGTCACCATCGCAGGTTGCAGCTGGCTGAAAGAGACATGGGAAGAAGATGATTGTCTAGTCATTGACAGGTGGGGCCTGCACATTATTTCCCATAGCAGTTGGTCAAAGTGTTTAGTCGTCGCCACGTCAGCCTTACAGGTGGGCCCAACCAGTCAGTTTGACTGTTTTAACGAGGTTATCTGACAATCAGTGCTTTGTGTTACGCATTAGGCTCATTTTTGGTGGTCTTTTGTGACCTGGCTCAAATCTGATACTAACCTGTTACCCTAGCCCCAAGTGTGGTAGTTTGGGATAAATAACTCTATGCGACACCCCTTCAACGCGGTTGAGGTCGCACACACCTTCCGGGAGAACACCATCAAGCTCCACGGCGTGCCACACTCCATCGTCCCCGATCACGACAAGGTCTTCACCATTGCCATGTGGCGGGAAATTCTCACCGCCGCTGGCAACAAGCTGCTCTACTCCACGATGTATCACCCCAAGACCGACGGTCAAATGGAGTGCATCAACAAATGCTTAGAGATGTATATCCGGTGCGTCGTGCATGATACTCCCAAGCAATGGCACCAATCGCTTTCCGCGGCGGAGTTCTCGTACAACTCCACCCACCATGTGTCACTCAATTGCTCTCCGTTCATGGCGATGTACGGTCGTGAGCCCAATCTTAGGGGTCTTCCTGCCTTCAGCGACGCCCTGCCCGCAGATGCGCCCGCGGGTAATTTAGACTGGGCGGCGCACACCGAGTTGTTATGCACTTAACTGGCACGCGCGGAGGCGCGATACAAGAAACAAGTAGATCGCCACCGAGCATAGCATGCCTTCGAGGTCAGCGAACAAGTCCTCCTCAAGATACATCCATACGCGCAATCCTTCGTCGCCAACCACCCGTGCCGTAAATTGGCGTACAAGTTCTTTGGACCTTTTCCCATTAGGTTTTGTTCGATTTGAGTGGAACCAAACCTCTAGAGGATTAGACCCACCCAGGGATTTGGTGTTCCCCACCTCGTCACCCAATCCCCTAACCAACAAACCCTGCTAATCCCTGTACATCATAGTCTGTTTGGTTAGTCCCGGGAAACCTTCCATTGATGGCCTTACACTGCAGCACCAAATCAACCATACCGGGGGATGATCCGGAGTAGGCCACCGTGGCTGTCGAGCTCACGCCAGGATGGAAGAACAGGGTCGTAGATCGCCTACTGATTTAGGGAGAGGTTGGGGGAGGGGAAGGTAGATGGATGGTGCGTCAGCCGGTCTTCAGTCGCCTAGTTCTTCCGCGCCGGTGCCGCCCCCGCAGCTTTCGCCCTCCTTTCTTTTTTCTTCTCAGCGAGAAGACGAGACGAGAGGTTTTCTTTCACGTGTGGGAAGGCATGGGCCAAAACCCGGCAAAATCCCTGCGATTTGGGATGGATTTGGATGGAATGTAATCCCGATCGGGTTTAACCGAATACGCATGTAAGCTACACATGGATCCAACTCCGACGAGGGTAAAAATCACGGGTTCGGGTCAAAACCCCTCCTAGGCGTACCGTCTTCAGCTATCGTGGGACGGCCGCATCCACCCGGTATTCCACGTCTCCAAACTCAAGCCATTCGTGCCAGATTACACGTCTGTCTTCTCCGAGCTGCCCCAGATTCCGGACCTCACCGCCGCCGAGCGGGTCCCGGTGGCCATTCTGGATCGCCGCATGATGAAGAAAGGCGTCGCCCCTGTCGTACAAATACAAGTGCAATGGGACTCCATGCGGCCGCAGGCTGCCACCTGGAAAGACTACTACGTCCTCAAGCAGCGCTACCCCGATCCGTGCCTTTGGGAAGACAAAGACGAAGCTGCCCAAGAGGGGGCAAATGTCACGCTTATAGACCCAGCTACAACAGACTGAAGAAATGCAAGTTTAGGTTCAGATTCAGAACCCTGAACTTGCAACGACCAAGTCCCATGTGTTGTCCCGTGTGTTGGGCATGGCACACCAGTCAGGAGAGGTGTGTGTGTCCCGTGTGTTGGGCATGGCCCATCAGTCAGGAGAGGTGTGTGTGTCCCGTGTGTTGGGCATGGCCCACCGTCCAGAGAGTGCGTGAGTAACCCGCCAACCGGGGCTTACTTGTACGTGTGTGGCTGATGAACGCAACAAATGAGAAAAGTGTGAACTCCTTTCCCCTCTCGCAAGCCTATCTTCTCACCTGCTCTGCTCCTCTCATCCTCTCCCTTGTTCATCTCTCATCTCTACTCCCCTCCTTCTAGATCGGATCATGACACTGTTCGATCTGATCGTAAAAGCATCTCCAACAGATAAGAAAAGGTGCCGTACCATATCCCGTCAACGCAGGATGCCCCATCCCGACCAAGCTCCTCCTGCCGTTGGATCCGCTTCCCTGCCTCCCCTAATCGTATTTTTGGCAGCAATTTTACATCATCTGTTACGGCATAAAATTTTCTGGTGCCAAAAACCTTCTCTCCTTGACATTGCGTCCTTTTGATGTGCACAGAGCGTTTGCAATCAGATGCATGATATACGTTTTTTTTTAGCGCAAACATCGACTGAATCAAGAAACAATACGTAGGGCAGAGTGCATAGCATATAACCATAAACAAGTCACTTACTAATTGATGGTCACACAGGCATGGACGGTCACGCAGGCTTACTAATTGACGGGCAAACACAAACAAAGCACCTAGAGATCTAACCTACTCATGTCCATTACACATAAGGCGCAAGTACTTAGATATGCAACTTAACCTAGCTGTTAAGTTGCTCTCATTGCGACTGTCTAGAGGACCAGCAAAGCCACTCTGCAAAAACAAATCTTGCAAGAGTGCTTGTATTATTTGCATAACGCTTGCACGCATGGACACAGCCATATCAACCATTCAGAGTAGACTTGTAATGGTTGTCATCGATAGTTGGATAGAGGTTCCCGACATCAAGAAGATGGGTAACGGTTGACCTGTGAAAAGAAATAGGATTATGAGAAAGTAAAATATGTTGAAATTTGGAGGTGGGCCTTAGGCCCACTAGAGAATTTCAGAAAATCTACAAGGTCCCATGTAGGTGGTGGCATGGCAAGGTGGTGGGAGTTTAGTCCCACCCCGCTAGTGGAGGAGAGTTTGGACCCCTTTATAAGGGTCTCTCTTCCACATGCTATTGGAGAGTGAGAAGAGAAGGTGCCCTCGCGCACTCCTCCTCCGCCGCCCGCCGCGTCGCGGGTTGCGGGTTGCGGGAATGAGCCGAGCCGAGCTCATACCTACGCGCTTATTTTTGCCGGTCAGGGACGGAGAATACGTAACGGACAAGGAAACGATCCGAGACGTCGGATCGTGATCGTTACCAACTCGGACTCTCCACCCAGCCGCCTTTATAAGCACGCGATCGCCTACCCTAGCCGTCACGAAATCAGATCACATCTGCCTCACGGGTTCGTTCCTTGAACTGCTGCCGCCGCCGGCGACTCCGTCCCGTTTACCGCGTACACGGTCGACGGGAGAGCAGGCCTCCGAAACCTCGCCTCTCCGGTTCCTGTACGGGAGAGGGGCGATTAGGTTTTTGGGAAGCGATCACGCGACTGCTCGCCTCCGTCCGTCTGCTTCGTCTACGTCCGCATCGCCCTCGTCATCGCCATGTCTTCACCAAGCGAAGCTGATCGTCTCCGCGAGAAAGCCGAGAAGAAGACGGCAGAGGATACTGCCTCCGCCGCCGCTGCTGCTGCTACGGCCAACTGGCCGATTGGAGGGTATGACTCGTTTATCCTCTTGTTCGTATTTATTCTAGCAGTACTACTTGTTTGCATAGATGTATCCACTATATGCGTAGTATGTGCTAGGTTAGCTCAAGATCAGTATGTCATTAGTCTAGTCAATGCCATGCTAGTTATTATTTTGTGGATTAATCTACTCGGAAAATTGCCTATTTACTCAACAATCCAAAAACCTAATGTCTGTAGGAATTTTTCGAGTAATGGTTTTGCTGCTGCACTGAAACCGGATAAGTTTACCGGTACTTTTTTCAAGCGTTGGCAAACGAGAACCACCTTATGGCTCACGGCTATGAACGTGTTCTGGGTAGCCGGTGTCACTCCTACGGAAACTATCACTCCTGAACAGGAGAAGATGTTTAAGGAGGCCACCGTCCTATTCCTTGGAGCAGTCATTAGCGTGATCGGAGATAAGCTGGTTGATGCATATTTACATATGCATGTTGCCAAGGACTTGTGGGAGGCGCTCGAATCTAAATTCGGGGCCACCGATGCTGGGAGTGAGATGTATGTTATGGAGCAGTTCCACGATTACAAGATGGTTGACAACCGTTCTGTATTGGAACAAGCTCATGAGATAATATGCATAGCTAAGGAACTTGAGGTTCTTAAGTGCAATTTGCCGGGCAAGTTTGTCGCGGGCTGTATAATTGCTAAGCTCCCTAATTCCTGGAGAAACTTTGCTACTACTCTGAAACATCAGAGGCGTGAGTTCTCAGTAGAGGACATCATCGGCCATCTGAGTGTTGAGCAGAACTCGAGAGCAAAGGACTCCAATGGAAAAGCGGTGGAAAGCTCTTCTGCTGCCAATATGGTACATCAGAGGAACTTCAATTCTCACAAGCCCAAGGGAAAGAACTCTGTCCAACAGAATACCGACTTCAAGAAGAAGGGGAAGAAGCCCTTCAAGAAGAATAAGAAGGGAGATGGCTGCTATACTTGTGGTTCAGAGGAACATTGGGCGAACAAATGCCCAAACAAGTACAAGAAGCCGGCGCAGGACTCCAAGTCTGCAAACATGATTATGGGCAACAATGAAAGTGGTGCATCTGGGTACGGTAATTTACTTACTGTATTTACAGTTTGTCAGTCCACCGATTGGTGGGTGGACACGGGTGCAAATATTCATGTGTGTGCTGACTTGTCATTGTTCTCTTCTTATCAGGCCACCGGTCGCGGGTCCGTATTGATGGGGAATGGCGCGAGTGCTTTTGTTCTTGGTGTTGGCACGGTTGATCTGAAGTTTACTTCGAGAAGGATCGTGCAGCTGAAGAACGTGCAGCATGTCCCCGCCATCAAGAAGAATCTCGTTAGTGGCTCCCTTCTGTGTAGAGAAGGGTTTAAGTTGGTGTTCGAGTCTAATAAAGTAGTAGTTACGAAATATGGACCTTTCGTTGGAAAAGGTTATGAATGCGGAGGTCTGTTCCGCCTTTCTCTAGCAGATTTTTGTAAGAAAGTCGTGAACAATATTCATTCGAGTGTTAATGAATCTGAAGTTTGGCATTCACGTCTTTGTCACATAAGTTTCGGTGTTATGTCGCGGCTAGCAAAACTGAATTTAATCCCAACTTTCACTTTAGCCAAAGGTTCTAAGTGCCACTCGTGTGTGCAAGCAAAGCAACCTCGCAAGCCTCACAAGGCTGCAGAGGAGAGACACTTGGCACCATTAGAACTCATACATTCTGATCTTTGTGAGATGAATGGTGTGTTGACTAAAGGTGGAAAGAAATACTTCATGACATTGATAGATGATTCCACTAGATTTTGCTATGTGTATCTGTTAAGTACTAAAGATGAGGCTCTACACTACTTTAAAATCTATAAGGCAGAAGCTGAGAATCAACTTGAAAAGAAAATTAAACGAGTCTGGTCTGATCGTGGTGGAGAGTACTTCTCAAACGAATTTGATTCATTTTGTGCGGAACACGGCATTATTCATGAGAGGACGCCTCCCTATTCACCCCAGTCAAACGGGGTTGCCGAGCGGAAAAACCGTACTCTGACTGATTTGGTTAACGCCATGTTAGATACATCGGGTTTATCCAAGGCATGGTGGGGGGAGGCTATATTGACCGCGTGTCATGTCCTGAATAAAGTTCCTACAAAAGATAATGAGGTCACTCCCTACGAGGAGTGGTCGAAGAGAAGGACGACACTCTCGTACTTACGTACTTGGGGCTGCTTGGCGAAAGTCAATGTACCGATCCCCAAGAAGCGCAAGCTTGGACCAAAGACTGTGGATTGCGTTAATTTGGGATACGCTAAGAATAGCGTAGGCTATAGATTTCTACTAGTGAAATCTGAGGTACCTGACGTGAAGGTCGGTACAATAATGGAGTCGAGGGATGCTACATTCTTTGAGGATATATTTCCCATGAGAGATATGCAAAGCACTTCTAGACAGGAATCTGAGATAACTCCTGAGCCTGCCATTCCTATGGAATATTATGAACAAACACATGATGAAAATCCTGAGGAGGATGACGAGGAAGCCCGTGGTAGGGGCAAGAGACAAAGGACTGCAAAGACCTTTGGTGATGATTTCTTCGTATACCTCGTGGATGATAATCCCACTTCTATTTCAGAAGCGTATGCTTCTCCAGATACTGATTACTGGAAAGCTGCTGTCCGTAGCGAGATGGACTCCATCATGGCTAACGGGACATGGGAAATCACTGATCGTCCCTATGGTTGCAAACCATTGGGATGCAAGTGGGTGTTCAAAAAGAAGCTTAGGCCCGACGGTACAATTGAAAAGTACAAGGCTAGGCTTGTGGCCAAGGGCTATGCCCAAAAAGAAGAGGAAGATTTCTTCGATACTTATTCACCTGTGGCTAGACTGACCATCATTAGAGTACTACTCTCATTGGCGGCCTCTCATGGTCTTCTCGTTCATCAAATGGACGTTAGGACGGCTTTCCTGAATGGAGAGCTAAATGAGGAAATCTATATGCAACAGCCAGATGGCTTTGTGATAGAAGGTCAGGAAGGAAAGGTGTGTAAGTTGCTGAAATCTTTATATGGTCTGAGACAAGCACCTAAGCAATGGCATGAGAAGTTTAATACAACTCTGACATCTGTTGGCTTCGTTGTTAATGAAGCTGACAAATGTGTATACTATCGCCATGGTGGGGGCGAAGGAGTTATATTGTGCTTGTATGTTGATGACATACTGATATTTGGAACCAACCTCAAAGTAATTGAGGAGGTTAAGTCTTTTCTGTCTCAAAACTTTGAGATGAAGGACCTTGGGGTGGCTGATGTTATCTTGAACATCAAGCTGTTGAGAGATGATGAGGGTGGGATTACACTTCTGCAATCCCACTATGTTGACAAGATTTTGAGTCGCTTTGGATATTCAGACTGCAAGATTTGTCAAACACCATATGATCCTAGTGTGCTTATTCGAAAGTTTAAAGGCACAGCTATAGATCAATTGAGATTCTCTCAAATTATCGGTTCACTTATGTACCTAGCTAGCGCAACGAGGCCTGACATCGCGTTTGCTGTGAGCAAACTTAGCCGGTTTGTTGCAAACCCGGGCGATGTTCATTGGCGTGCTGTTGAAAGAATTATGCGCTACTTGAAAGGTACTGTCAACCACGGGCTTCACTATACGGGATTCCCATCAGTACTTGAAGGGTATAGTGATGCGAATTGGATCTCTGATGCTGATGAGATGAAGGCCACTACTGGGTATATGTTTACTCTTGGGGGTGGTGCTGTTTCCTGGAAGTCTTGCAAGCAAACGATCTTAACAAGATCGACAATGGAAGCAGAATTAACAGCATTAGACACATCTGGTGTCGAAGCAGAATTTCTTCGAGATCTTTTGATGGACTTACCTGTGGTTGAGAAGCCGGTTCCGGCTATCCTTATGAACTGCGATAATCAGACGGTTATTGTTAAAGTGAAGAGTTCAAAGGACAATATGAAGTCCAACAAACATATAAGAATGAGATTGAAGTCTGTCAGACGTTTGAGAAACTCCGGAGTGATAGCGTTGGATTATATCCAAACAGCTAAGAATCTGGCAGATCCCTTTACTAAAGGGCTATCACGTGTTGTGATAGATAGTGCATCGAGGGAGATGGGTATGAGACCCACATGAGTTGCCATGGTAGTAACCTAACCTATATGATCGGAGATCCCGTGAAGTAGGACCTGGGAAAACAAGCCAGTGGTGAACTGAGAAGAGTAACTTTACTAACCCACTCCGTTGGAGATGCAATACTCTCGGATACTGTATGGTAGGATGACTACTGTCTTAATGTGTTCTAAAGCTTATATGTAAGCAAGATGTTGTCCTACAGAGCGATCTTTGGAGGAACACACCTATATGAGCTTGACTGCTGGTCACAGTCTATGAGATTTGGGTGATCTCTAGTAAACTCATGAATAGGCCAGGAGTGTGACTAATATGCTCCACCCGAGGGGTCACCTTCGGCAGCCTAGTACTAGTAAGACTTGTGGTGAAACTCCTTTACGCCAAACTGACAATTCAAGGCATAGTCCATTGTTCAGTTGTGAAGGGGTGTAGCTACTTGTTCTAGGTGAAGCTCAACCTTAACAGGTCTTCACTGAAATGCTGGTATATTAAAACAGTGATTGGAACGAGGGAACACGATGTGCCCTTGAGATCTGGTGGGGGATTGTTGAAATTTGGAGGTGGGCCTTAGGCCCACTAGAGAATTTCAGAAAATCTACAAGGGCCCATGTAGGTGGTGGCATGGCAAGGTGGTGGGAGTTTAGTCCCACCCCGCTAGTGGAGGAGAGTTTGGACCCCTTTATAAGGGTCTCTCTTCCACATGCTATTGGAGAGTGAGAAGAGAAGGTGCCCTCGCGCACTCCTCCTCCGCCGCCCGCCTCGCCACGCCACGCCTCGTCACGACGCGTCGCGGGTTGCGGGAATGAGCCGAGCCGAGCTCATATCTACGCGCTTATTTTTGCCGGTTAGGAACGGAGAATACGTAACGGACAAGGAAACGATCCGAGACGTCGGATCGTGATCGTTACCAACTCGGACTCTCCACCCAGCCGCCTTTATAAGCACGCGATCGCCTACCCTAGCCGTCACGAAATCAGATCACATCTGCCTCACGCGTTCGTTCCTTGAACTGCTGCTGCCGCCGGCGACTCCGTCCCGTTTACCGCGTACACGGTCGACGGGAGAGCAGGCCTCCGAAACCTCGCCTCTCCGGTTCCTGTACGGGAGAGGGGCGATTAGGTTTTTGGGGAGCGATCACGCGACTGCTCGCCTCCGTCCGTCTGCTTCGTCTACGTCCGCGTCGCCCTCGTCATCGCCATGTCTTCACCAAGCGAAGCTGATCGTCTCCGCGAGAAAGCCGAGAAGAAGACGGCAGAGGATACTGCCTCCGCCGCCGCTGCTGCTACGGCCAACTGGCCGATTGGAGGGTATGACTCGTTTATCCTCTTGTTCGTATTTATTCTAGCAGTACTACTTGTTTGCATAGATGTATCCACTATATGCGTAGTATGTGCTAGGTTAGCTCAAGATCAGTATGTCATTAGTCTAGTCAATGCCATGCTAGTTATTATTTTGTAGATTAATCTACTCGGAAAATTGCCTATTTACTCAACAAAATATATTTCAGAGGGGAACCGGGTGAGGTAAAGGGTGATACCTGGCAAGTGCATCTGATATTTTAAGACGACTTGCAACCTGTTGGATACTAACTCCATGCTCCAGGTTTCTGCAGGAACACAATGCAGCCATCATTCTCCATTCTATAAATGAGAGAATATCTAACAATGTTAAGGCATAATATACAGTAGAAAAGCTTATATTTCCCATTAGCAAGACTATGGAGGCCTGGAGGGGGAGGGGGAGGGGGGGCACCGGCGGTACCAATTATATGAAAAAGAACACACAAGCGCTAAGCATAACATGGCACTGCAGCATAGTAACTTACACAAGCATTGGGTCATGAAAAACATTCATGACCATATCAGATAACTCGTTCCCACCAGCATTCCCAGATGCAGATAGTGTTGGGGCCTGATAAGGAGGAGCAAAAACGTTCGACAGAAATTCGGTGTATTCTGGTAAAATGATGATATACTTCCTCAAACTACCTGATTATTAAGGGGTGGACCTTGGTTCCATGTTGATGCACTGGCAGTTACTTGGGTCTGCGTCGCAGATTTCTACCAACAATAAAAGATCCAAAGAAATGAGAGCATCTTCAGAAATCATAGATATTGTTCAGTTTGTACAAAATAAAATCCTAGAAAGAAAGGCTTGAATCAATACCTTAGCCTTGGCGAGATCCAAATGCACATAAATGCAGTACAGAAAGTGATGTGTTATATCATTGTAGTTGGTTACAAGCCTGAGAAGAATTCATATAAAGTAAGATTAAAATGTAGCTGACCAATGTCAAATGGGTATAGAAAATATTGTCATAGGTTAGACACCATTCCACCAGAGAAAATTTTAAATACTGCTTTTACACGCATCATACAGCAAAACACTTTCAGCCTTATATATCAAGGCTTTGGATGAGAAACAATCGACACTACAATAATATTAACAGCACCATATATCAATATGTTGGTCAAAAGTTCAGTAATCACATACATGTGCATGTGTACTACTCCCTCCGTTCCTAAATATAAGTCTTTATAGAGATTTCACTAGTAAACTACATACGGATGTATATAGACATACTTTAGACTATAGATTCACTTATTTTGCTCCGTATGTAGACCTCTAGTGAAATCTCTTAAAAGACTTATATTTAGGAACGGAGGGAGTACAATATTTAGTCATTTATGATTCTTAACAGAGGGAGTGTCCCTAACACAAGCCATTTAACTTGTTCTACTATTCTGCACATGGAAGAGCTGCAGAAATACAAAACACCTTTATAGTGACATGATACAATAGAGAGAGCAAATATTTATACAGCAAAATTCATTAAAATACTAAGGCTCAGTTTGCGGCAGCTGAACTGCAACACTGAACTTCATACAGTTTTGCTAATAGTAAGGTGACCCACAAAATATTATTTATAAGCTGATCAAATTGCACATCGTGAGATCTAGGGTTGCACAGAAGTTCTTGTGAAACTTCATGTGTAGAAATGTGCAACTGGCATTGCATATGACTTCTAAAACATGCAACTATCTAATTTCCATTGGACAAAGGAGCAATGGTTGTGGTTGTCGACTTAGAAATATGAATTTCTCATTCCAACTTAGAAATATGAGTTTCTCAGTCAACTTAGAAAGAAGCATTCACTATTTAATATCCATAAAGGCAGGAAAGGGTGGTTACCTAACAATAAAAGAGGTAAAAACTGTTGGACAAACAACATTTTTACAATTCATCACAATGCCAACCACAGCCTGACTAGCAAAATAAACTATTGAAAGCTCACATCCTAATATCATACAAGGAGGATAAAAGTGCTCACCGCACGGAATAAGCAACAATGTGACGCTTCCCTTGGAAGCTTTTCAGACCACCATTGACAATAACATAGTCACCATCCCTTGTAAACAAAAAAAAGACAAAGATGTAAAGTTTATTGCACAGGAAACCAATTTCCCATCATATGACAACTAGTTTTAATCCTTACTTGACTAAACCCATTTCTGTAGTGTCTGATGTCTCATTTGCCCTGGAAAAATAAAATAAAGGACAGCATATATGAGTGAACCTCCAAAATTTGGTTGACTGTAGACAAACCAAAGCAACATAACATCTCACCAGCGGTTCACTTCTATCCTGCCTGTACCATCATCAAGAACGAATTGTACATCTGTGACCCGCTCTATCTTATTCATCATGCGTCCTACAAGCCTAACCTGCAATCCAGGGCAATAAAAACTATTAGATAAACAACGCGCTGAACTCTGTTGATCTCGATAGGAAGCAAAGTGTTGAAAGAAAAATAATTTCAAACCATACTACACAAACAGCCAAAGGCTAGTTGCCATTGGGCCCTCTAAACTCTAAACTGCGTCCATTTCACAAAACCACAACCCTTGCACTTGTACTGCAGCCAGCCCAACTGGATTAAATGGCTGAATCGGGAGTGTTTTACTAGCTTGGGCCAATGTGTATGGTTAACCGGGATGCCCAGTGGCTCACTAGCCATGTGGACTAGCCAGCCATGTGAATGGTTAGAAAGTACTCCCTCCGTTTACTATTATACGATGTTCTAACTTCAATCACCCTATTAAGACTCGCTTTTGCTATGGCTCAGGTGGGTTCCATTCCCTTAACCAAGCCACTGCCTATGACTATGAGTCGCCGGCTCATTCTTTTCTAGATCAGATGTATGTAGATACGTTTTAGTGTGTCTGTTTACTCATTTCAGTCCGTATGTAGTCCATACTGAAATATCCGAAACATCTTATAACAGTGAGCAGAGGGAGCATGTGACAAGGGGGAGGTAAGGCTGCATGAGTAACTGGCATCCCTTCCATCAAACGGACATCAACCCGTGACTGTGCTAACGCTAGCGCTGCAGAATCATGGCATGCAAAGGAGTCCCATTGGTTTAGGCCATTTATTTTTTTGAAACGCGGTCCCTTAGGTACCGACCTCATTAAAAAAGGTCGAAGAGAGTTGCCCGGTTAATAATCGAAAAATCGGGCTAAAACCGTCACAATGCGCCCGCCACAACAAGGCACACAAGGCGATCTGGCAACCTACACAAGAACACACACACGCCGCCAAGGGGAAGAGCTCCGTCGAGGTTGTACTCCGGTGTCATCGTCATCACGCCTCCGCGAGGGCAACTCCGACTTCACCATCGACGACCACCGATGTAGCCTCCACCGCAGACGAGCGTAGAGGCCTGCGTCGGACAACGCCAAACAGTCCACCACACGCGCCAGCGACCAGGCAGCTTCGACTCAGCCGACGAGCATTGTAGGATAAAAAGCATTGGGCCTGCGCCGAACCAGCGCCAGAACTGACCACCCGTCTTCACGTCATCGTCGCCGCAAGGTTCCTCCTCAAACAGCTCCGACTTCAGAAGACAAGAGAGGCACGGCGACCCCTCAAACACGCCGGATGAGACCGACTACCAGAGCCCAACAGCAAATCCTACTCCGCTTGAAGGGGCCATCGTTGCCACACAAGAAGCCGCGCAGATCAACCACATTGCCAGACAAGCCCCATCCGACCGCAATGTCGCGAGCGTCTAGCCCCTGGAGAGTGCAAACGAGATCCAAAGCTCTTCAAGACGACGCCCCCAAGGAGGAAGCGACGATGCCGACGCCGTCGTCCGACCCAACCAGGGCTAAGGTTTTCACCCAAAGAACTGGATCCGAGGGTGTGTAGGAAGAGAACTCCTCAACGGTGCCTCCAAGAAGGTGAGACGACATCCACAGACGCCGACACCGTCGGCCGGCAAACTCTTGCCCGGCAAGCTTTCACCCGGAGCACCTCCCAACACCACAACCCCACGCACGGCACCTCCGCTAGCACGCACGCCTCCCACCAAGCCATCACATCATGGCCACGCAGGAGCCGCCATCATGACCTGCGCCGCCTGCCCGCTAAGATAGCCACCATGGCCACGCAGGAGTCCAACCTTATCCTCCCCCCACCCCCACCCCCCCCCCCCCGCGTCGCCCCTCCTCTAGGGGCTCAGGGGAACCCCCCAGCGCGCCGCCGGGTTCAGGCCCTCCCTTCCGCCAGCCTAGCCACCGCCCGAGGACGCCGGCGGCGAAGGCCGCGCACGCTCCAAGTGAAGGTGGCGGCCGGACGCTTTCTCCTCGCGTCCTTTCCTTCGCCCGAGGAGGGGCGACGCGCCGTGCTGGATCTAGAGGCCGTGCTCGGGGTCAGGCGGCGGCGGCTGGCCCGTCGGCGATGGAGGGGTGGTGGCTGGTCCGTCTGCGCAGAGGTGGTGGTGGCTGGCCCATCAATGCAGAGGTGGTGGCCGAGGCTTCGTCTGCGGGGCGTCTTGGGGCGGCACGGCAGTGCTCCCAAGCACCGGACGGCGTGGATCTGTGTAGGCCATTTATGCCCCAGTATAGATTGTGGGTGTGGACAGGAGAGCAACAGAAATTACATAACTTGAGCAAATGCAATATGGTCGCTAACCAAGGCATTGTTTCTTTCCCTACTGCATAGCTGAACCAATACACCTGGCCAGTGTTATATGTTCAAATTTTAAATCCAATTGCCTTGGTAATAATAATTTCAGAACGGACATGCTTCAGTCCGGAGGAAGGTTCTTCTTTTTTTCCAAGGAAGGTGTCAGCCGGACTAAAATCCGCTCTACCAACTACGATGTGATGTGAAACCTTTCACAGCAAGCATACAAAACAACTCGAACCAATGCTCGAAAGAAACGGTTTTTTTCCCAAAAGGAGAAACGATTCTTTACAATGTCATTAAGCACCTGGTGAACAGGTGTTCAGAGAAAAAGAAAAAGCACCGGGCGAAGAGGCAGGGTCCGTACCGTGGACACCTCGGTTCCATTGACAGCGAAACTGGACTTGTCGTCGTTGGTCTGGGTGGCGTCCATAATCTGCTTGACGGTGAGCGGGAGCAGCGTCTGCGCGCCGCGACTCTGAGCGCACGGCGAGCCCAAGGAGGGAAAGGGAAATCAGATTTGGGGGCCGAAAAGAAAACATGGGGAGACTGGGCGGGATTCCTAGGAAGACGTACCTTGCTGATGCCGCCGCTACCGTCCGGGGTGTTGGTGGTCTGGGAGGGCATGAAGCCGCCGCCGCTGAAGAGGGTGTTGGCGTTGGCGGCGCCGCCGCCGTTTCCGTCGTAGTGGTCGCCTCCGTTGTACATGGTGAGGCCCTGTGGATGAAAACCCTAGCCTTGCCGCGGAAGGAGGGGAGGGGAGGTGGGGAGGGGCGAGGGCGGGAGAAGGGGGGAGGGGCGGTCCTTTTGTTTTGTGGGAAGGGAAGGGAAGGGGGCTTCTCCGGTACGACACCTTGGTCTCCGCGGCGCGCGGCCCATTGGATCGGCAGGCGCACGTCGCCGGGTGGCGGTGCGGCGCAGCGTCCCGCGCCGCGCATCTGATTGGTTTGGATGCGTGCGCAGAAGCGGTGCGGCTCGCGGGTTTGAGCAATATTGTGATCTATACCTCATCTTATATTTAAAATGTATAATAGTTCATTGTAAAAATATAATAGTACTTTTTATTATATGGTTCACCTTTCATACTCACAAAAGCCTTAGAGCACGTGCTAGAGCTGGCTCCTAACTAAGAGCCCGCTTACCTTCTCTCTCCTCTTCTCTTTCCTCTAACTAAACAAAAATATATTAATTTATTTCTTATAGCCAGCTGACTCAGCTCTATTGTACTTGCTCTAACAAACCTCGCATTCCGCCGGGCTGCAAACGCGTTGTTGTGAGCCGACACAGGGCTTGCACAGATGCAGACCCGTATAATGGATCCGTAAAAAAGCATGTTCATGGAATATTTTTTTTACGGGTTGGCTTCTGCGGGTTCTGATATGGCGCAACTCCTTCCGATCCGTAAAATTAGATTTGCAACTTAAATTGATCTAGAACAATGCTTTTTTTGCTAGAATCTAGCACAACATTATCTTTACCTAATAATAAAGAGGCTATCGCTTCCGTCAGAAAACCCACCGCGGTGATTTTAAAAAAAGTCCTAGGTGTTTTCTAAAATTAACCAGCAATCCAATTGATAAGTGAAGCTGAATCGGTATGTGCGGGAGAAAAAAAATACCAGACCACCCACGACCTTACCTCCCATCTCGAGCGCCAGCGCGCCGCCACCCCCTGCCACGGCGTCGTGCGCCGCCGGCCCCAACTCCTCCAATGCTCACCTCCGTCCCCGCGCGCCACCGCCCCAGATCCGGGCCTCCCCGCGTGATGGCCGAGGCTCCTGCGGGCGAGCCGCTGGGCGGAGGAGGCGGAGAGCCGGCACCGCGCAGAGGAGGAGGCGGAGAGCCGGCACCGCGCAGAGGAGGAGGCGGAGAGCCGGCACCGCGCAGAGGAGGAGGCGAAGGCGGCGGCCGCCGCCAACGGGGACGGGGACGGGGACGTGGGCAACAACATCTACACCTCTGAGGACGAGGGCACCGAGAACTACGGCCGCGACGGCTACCATGTCGTCCGCCCCGGGGACAACTTCAAGCAGGGCCCCTACGTCATGCAGTCCAAGCTCGGTTGGGGCCACTTCTCCACCGCCTGGCTCGCCTGGGACACCGCCCACTCCGTACGTGCTCACCACCCCCTCGCCTCGCCGTGAAACCCCCTGTTAAAATCACCCGCTGCCTCTAGGATTCGCGACGAGGATATGTAGGAAAAAAATATTGATCTGGATGAAGTTGTCTGCCTGCCCACCAACTGTTCGCTCTTTTGTCACAGAGCTCATATGGAGAACAGCTAAATCAATTTCTCATTATTACTGTTTTATCCCTCAATCCTATCGCACTGCACGAGATATTCTGATGTTTTACGCCTTGACCACTTCAAGCACACAAGCCCCAATGGGAGCCATGTCTGCATGGTGTTTGAGTTTCTTAGTGATAACTTGCTCACCCTAATAAAGTACACGGACTATCGTGGCATTCCGCTTCCAATGGTTAAGGAGATATGCCGGCATGTGCTCATTGGCCTTGACTACCTCCACCGCGAGCTTTCCATTATCCACACTGACCTGAAGCCCAAAAACATATTCCTCGTGTCCACTATTGACCCCTCAAACGATCCCCGGAAGTCAGGTGTGCCACTGGTGCCGCCTGCTGCAAGGGCCATCGAGCCACCTCCAAGGGCTCCTGCTCGACCATCAACGAGTAGTGGAGTCACCAGGAACCAACAGAAGAAGATTTGGAAGAAAGTCAAACATGTAGTTGCTTCAACTTCAAAAGGCAATGGGCAGTGGCATTCGCCGACATAGACGAATCAGATGATAAGGGAGATCTGAGGACAGCAAATGAGGGCAGTCCTAGCTAGGATGGGGACATGAAGAGAGGAGGAGGGCATAGGCGGGGCAACAAAGGGACTAGGAATAGGATGGCGATGGAAGCTGAACTAGGCTGCAAGCTGGTTGACTTCGGAAATGCATGTTGGACGTACAAGGAGTTCACAAGTGATATCCAAACAAGGCAATACAAATGTCCTGAGGTCCTTCTAGGCTCTAAGTATTCTACATCTGTCGACCTGTGGTCCTTTGCATGCATACGCTTTGAACTTGCCTCAGGAGATGTGCTCTATGATCCGCATAGTGGAGATAACTTTGACAGGGATGAGGTATTTTTGTTCATTTCCTCACTTTGGTTTCGACTAAGAACATACTTTCAACATTGTGGATATGTACCCGGTTTATCACCTGGTAAATGATGTCCCCCATTTTAACTCAAGAAATGTTCTCATCACAATCAACAACTGACTCTTTGATACCTACATTTCATTCAAGCAGGAGATAACTGCGAAGGGTGGGCCTCACTTCTAGCTCGATGATATTGTTTTTCAAAGTTTTATTTCTTGCATTAGCGTGACTCAGTGACATGTGTATGGTCATGGTCGAATTCACCGCCTTGAGACTCACCATGTTCAGGTGAACACGGTAGCCACCATTGGCGAGGATCGAAAAGAGGATAATAATAAGTGATAACACGGTTTTCGTGTTCAAATAGAAAAATGTGGACCTAGGAAATGGGTCTTGAGCTACACTTATATATTGGTTAGGGGTGAGCAATGTTTTTTTCTCCCGTTGAATAAAATTTGCAAGTCTTAGTGTCACCTCATGATACTATTCATGCATTCTAATTCATCCATTTAACTTCATCATTTGTTCGATTCATTTAATTACATCGTCACCTGTAGCAATGCACAGGCACATTTACTAGTAGATACAAAAGATATCACCAAATCTTGGCTAGAATAGCAAAACCAAAGAAAACAAGAACCACAAGTATGCATTTCAGAAGATTTCGAACTTCCATAACTGCTCCCATTAGTTGAAGCAATATCTTCTCCATGCACTCATTGTTGATCTACGGATTCTTGATCTTGCTTTCTTCATTCTTCATCTTTGGTTCCAAATAAGTAGACGTTGCTTCCCCTCTAGTTGCACATGCAGCCGCATCATTGCCTTCGATTGTACTAAGGAGTGCACTAACATCTATTAAGTTTCTTTCTATCAACAAATCAATGTATTGGCCTTCCCAAAACCAAAATGAGAATCCATCGTCCTACACAAAAGAATGAGCAAGCTCGAAGTGAGCTACCGCAATTGAACTAAAGAATGAGCTATGTAACGAGCTACCGCAAGTGCACGTACCCCCTCATTTTTGCATTTGTAGAACACCCATCCAGGGTGCGTCGGCGGGCCCGAAGTGAGCCGCGACACTTGGCGTCGGTAGTCGTCGCACTCTATGAGCGGCATCGATAGGCCACAAAGACGTTACGCGAGTGCCGAGCCCAGTGGACGGTCGGACGAGTCCAAGCCCGCAAACCTTCGGCGGCGGCGGGCGGACGAACCCATGCCTGCATGCGGCGATGCGACCTTGCCTGGGCTGCGGGAGAGGCTCCCCGACCACTCCATCGCCTTGGGCAGCAACCGGCGGCCGGAAAAAGATAAATCCGGCGGCCCGCGATGAAGTGTCGTAGATCTGCAAATCCGGCGGCCCGCCGACGCACAGGGGAGGGAGGGGAGGCCTCGTGCGTGTGGCGGCCTTCGGCGTGCTCCTGTCGGCTGTCGTCGCTGGAATCTTGGGCGGCGGCCGGCGGCGGCGCGAGGGGGGAGAGGAGAGGTGGTTGGTGGGAGAAAGCACGGGATGAAATGTCGCCCCACCAACCGCTTCCGCTTATATGCACGGCACCGCAGCCGCGAGGGGGAAACCCGCGGTTTCCCGGGTTGGGGTCGGGATTTTGCCGCGCCCCCTAAAAAATTTTGCGGGACGGGGCGGGATGCGGTGTTTGATCGGGCTGGTTTTTCCGCCCCGACCCGCAATTTGGCGGTTATTTTACGGGCCGGGGCGGGATGCGGGGTCTTAGGCCAACTCCAACTCTCCGACTTTATCCTTTCCGTCTGCGTCCGTTTGAAGTAAAACGGACACGCAAGATGGTCCAACGCGCGGGCGCAAACGGATGTCTGTCTGTTTTGTGTCCGCTTTTGACTCATTTTCGGTCCAAACTTGGTCTGATTTTAAGGTGAAACGGACAGCACGTAGACGCAGCGCGGATAGGCGGGACACTCACGTGTCCTCCCATGGCCCGCATGTCGGTGGCATAAAGCAGCACGGCCTTCCCGCCCTCATGCCCCATTTCATTTCATTTCCCCCCAAAACCCTCCCACGCCCGCCCACCGGTTGGGTAACGTAGCAAAAATTCAAAATTTTCCTATGCCATATTCAGATCTTCCTATGGAGAGACCAGCAACGAGAGAGGGGTGAGAGCATCTTCATACCTTTTAAGATCGCTAAGCGGAAGCGTTACTAGAACGTGGTTGATGGAGTCGTACTCGCTGTGATTCAGATCGCGGTGTGATTCCGATCTAGTGCCGAATCACGGCACCTCCGCGTTCAACACACGTGAAGCCCGGTGACGTCTCCCGCACCTTGATCCAGCAAGGAGGAGGGAGAGGTTGGGGAAGAGCTCCGGCAGCACAACGGCGTGGTGGCGATGGAGCGACGAGGTCTCCCGGCAGGGCTTCGCCAAGCACCGTGGGAGAGGAGGAAGAAGAGAAGCAGGGCTGCACCGAGAGAGAGAGAAACTGTCGTGTCTCCAATGGCCAAAACCCCCACTATATATAGGGGAAAGGGAAGGGTGGCGCCCCCCTTAGGGTTACCACCACTAAGGGGTGTGGCAACCCTAGATGGGAGGCCAGGGCGGCGGCCAGGAGGGGAGGAGGGGGTGGCGCACCCCCTGGTGGGCCTAAGGCCCACCTGACTTAGGGTTCCCCCCCCTTCCCTCTCTTGGCGCCTTGGGCTGGGTGTGTGGGACGCACCAGCCCACCCAGGGGCTGGTTCCCTCTCACACTTGGCCCATGTAGCCTTCCGGGGCTGGTGGCCCCTCCCGGTGGTCCCCGCACATTGCCGGTGGTGCCCGAAACATTTCCGGCATCCAAACCCATCCATCCTATATATCAATCTTTACCTCCAGACCATTCTGGAGCTCCTCGTGACGTCCGGGGTCTCGTCTGGGACTCCGAACAACCTTCAGTAACCTCGTATAACAATTCCCTATAACCCTAGCGTCATCGAACCTTAAGTGTGTAGACCCTACGGTTCGGGAGGCATGCACACATGACCGAGACACCTCTCCGGCCAATAACCATCAGCGGGGTCTCGATGCCCATGGTCGCTCCCACATGTTCCACGTGATCTCATCGGATGGACCACGATGTCAAGGATTCAATCAATCCTGTATACAATTCCCTTTGTCTGTCAGTATAGAACTTGCCCGAGATTCGATCGTCGGTATACCTATACCTTGTTCAATCTCGTTACCGGTAAGTCTCATTACTCGTTTCGTAGCACGTCATCCCGTGAATAACTCCTTAGTCACATTGAGCTCATTATGATGATGTTCTACCGAGTGGGCCCAGAGATACCTCTCCGTCACACGAAGTGACAAATCCCGATCTCGATTCGTACCAACCCAACAGTTACTTTCGGAGATACCCGTAGTGCACCTTTATAGTCACCCAGTTACGTTGTGACGTTTGATACACCCAAAGCACTCCTACGGTGTCCGGGAGTTGCACAATCTCACAATCGAAGGAAAAGACACTTGACATTAGAAAAGCTTTAGCATACGAACAACACGATCTAGTGCTATGCTTGGGATTGGGTCTTGTCCATCACATCATTCCCCTAATGATGTGATCCCATTATCAATGACATCCAATGTCCATGATCAGGAAACCATGAACATCTATTGATCAACGAGCTAGCCAATTAGAGGCTTGCTAGGGACACATTGTGATCTATTTATTCACACATGTATTACTGTTTCCTGTTAATACAATTATAGCATGAACAATAGACGACTATCATGAACAAGGAAATATGATAATAACCATTTTATTATTGCCTCTAGGGCATATTTTCAACAGTCTCCCACTTGCACTAGAGTCAATAATCTAGTTACATTGTGATGAATCGAACACCCATAGCATTGTGGTGTTGACCATGTTTTGCTCGTGGAAGAGGTTTAGTCAACGGGTCTGCAATATTCAGATCCATGTGTACTTTACAAATGTCTATGACTCCTCTTTGGACCTGGTCCTGGATGGAGTTGTAGCGGCGTTGGATGTGCTTGGTCTTCCGGTGAAACCTGGGCTCCTTGGCTCTGGCAATGGCTCCAATGTTATCATAGAAGAGTGTCATAGGACCTGACGCGCTTGGAACCACTCCAAGGTTGGTGATGAACTCCTTCATCGAGATCCCTTCATGAGCTGCTTCCGAAGCAGCTATGTACTCCGCTTCACATGTAGATGTTGCCATGACATCTTGCTTGCTGCTGCACCAGCTCACTGCCCCACCATTCAAAACATACACGTATCCGGTTTGTGACTTAGAGTCATCCAAATCCGTGTCGAAGCTAGCATCAGCGTAACCCTTTACGACGAGCTCTTCGTCACCTCCATAAACGAGAAACATCTCCTTAGTCCTTTTCAGGTACTTAAGGATATTCTTGACCGTTGTCCAGTGTTCCATATTGGTATCACTTTGGTACCTCCCTACCAAACTTATGGCAAGGTTTATATCAGGTCTGGTACACAACATGGCATACATTAGAGAGCCCACGACTGAAGCGTAGGGGACAATACTCATCTTCTCTCTATTTGCTGCCGTGGTTGGTGACTGAGTCTTACTCAATCTCTTACCTTGCAAAACTGGCAAGAACCCCTTCTTCGAGTTTTCCATATTGAACTTCTTCAATATCTTGTCAAGGTATGTACTTTGTGAAAGACCTATGAGGCGTCTCGATCTATCTCTATAGATCTTGATGCCTGATATGTATGCAGCTTCTCCAAGGTCCTTCATTGAAAAACTATTGTTCAAGTAGGCCTTTATGCTCTCCAATAACTCTATATTTTTTCCCATCAATAATATGTCAGCCATGTATAGTATGAGAAAAGCTACAGAGCTCACACTCACTTTCTTGTACAGATAGACTTCTCCATACACCTGTATGAACCCAAACTCTTTAATCACCTCATTAAAGCAAATGTTCCAACTCCGAGATGATTGCACCAGCCCATAGATGGAGCGTTGGAGCTTGCATACCTTGTTAGCACTCTTAGGATCGACAAAACCTTCTGGTTGCATCATATACAACTCTTCCTTAAGATACCCGTTAAGGAACGTTGTTTTGACGTCCATTTGCCAAATTTCATAATCATAAAAAGCGGCAATTGCTAACATGATTCAGACTAACTTTAGCTTCGCTACGGGAGATAAAGTCTCATCGTAGTCAACTCCTTGAATTTGTCGAAAACCCTTTGCGACAAGTCGAGCTTTATAAATGGTCACATTACCGTTTGCGTCAGTCTTCTTCTTGAAGATCCACTTATTTTCTATGGCTCGCCGATCATCAAGCAAGTCCACCAAAGTCCATACTTTGTTCTCATACATGGATCCTATCTCGGATTTCATGGCCTCAAGCCATTTGTTGGAATCCGGGCCCGCCATTGCTTCTTCATAGTTCGAAGGTTCACCATTGTCTAACAACATGATTTCCATCACAGGATTGTGATACGTCTCCAACGTATCTACTTTTCCAAACTCTTTTGCCCTTGTTTTGGACTATAATTTGCATGATTTGAATGGAACTAACCTGGACTGACGCTGTTTTCAGCAGAATTGCCTTGGTGTTATTTTTGTGCAGAAATCAAAGTTCTCCAAACGTCCTGAAAATTTATGGGGAGCAGTTTTGGAAAATATAAAAAATATCTGCGCCAAGTTCCACCTCACGGGGTGGGCCAGTGGGCCACAAGCCCCTGCTCCGCCACCCCCTGGAGGTGGTGGGCAGGCTTGTGGGGCCCACAGACACCTGCCGCCCCCAACTCCAGCTCTATAAGTTGTCTTTCGTCCCAGAAAAAATAAAAAGAGAAGTTTTCGTCGCGTTTTCGATACGGAGGCGCCGCCACCACCTGTTCTTCATCTGGAGGGCAGATCTGGAGTCCGTCTTGGGCTCCAGAGAGGGGAAATCGTCGCCATCGTCATCATCAACCTTCTTCCCTCTCCAATTCCATGAAGCTCTTCGTCGTTCGTGAGTAATCTATTCGTAGGCTCGCTGGGCGGTGATGAGTAGTTTGAGATCTATCATGTAATCGATTTAGTTTTGATGGGGATTGATCCCTAGTATCCACTATGTTGTGAGATTTGATGTTGCTACTACTTTGCCATGCTTAATGCTTGTCACTAGGGTCCAAGTGCCATGATTTCAGATCTGAAATTATTATGTTGTCACCAATATATGTGTGTTTTAGATCCGATCTTGCAAGTTGTAGTTACCTACTATGTGTTATGATCCGGCAACCCCGGAGTGACAATAACCGGAACCACTCCCGGTGATGACCATAGTTTGAGAAGTTCATGTGTTCACCAAGTGCTAATGCGTTGGTACGGTTCTTTATTAAAAGGAGAACCTTAATATCCTGTAGTTTCCTTTTGGACCCCGTTGCCATGGGAGGGATGGACAATAGATGTCATGCAAGTTCTTTTCCTAAGCACGTATGACGACACATGGAATGCATGCCTACATCACATTGACGAACGGGAGCTAGTCACACATCTCTCTGTGTTATAGCTATTGCATGATGAATATTATCCAAAAAAATCACCGACCCATTGCCTACGAGTTTGTCCTACTGTTTCTACTGCTGTTACTTGTCTTGCTCTGCTGCTGCTACTACTACTGTTGCTACTGCTGTTACTTGTTTTGCTCTGCTGCTACTGTTGCTACTACTGTCGCTTGCTACTGTTGCTACTTGCTACTGCTGTCACTACTGTTGTTCCTGGCCACTGCTATTGCTTGTTACGCTGCCGTTACTCGCTACTTTGCTGTTACTACTGTGCTTGCAGATACTAATCTTTCACGTGCGGTTGAATCTGACAAATTCAGCTGCTAATACTTGAGAGTATACTCTCACCTCCCAACTGGCAAACCAACAAATTGGGTCGAATACTCTACCCTCGAAAACTGCTGCGAACCCACGCGCTGGTGGGCCATCAACAACATTCTTCCAGTTTCATTGCCGGGGAGTGCTAGCAACATTCTTCTGGTGCCGTTGCAGGAGAAGGTTTGTTGTCATAAGCATTCGTCTAGCTAACACTAGAGATTGCAGGATCAACCCTTTTCTGGAGCCATTGCCAGGGAAGCACAACTGACGTCAGCATTTTTCTGGCGCCGTTGCCGGGGAGGTATTGCTATATTCTCTGAGTCACTTGGGATTTATATCTGCTGATCACTATGAAGAATCTGAAGGATCCGAAGACCAAAGTCTTTCCCTCAACTACGAGGGGAGGTAAGGAATTGCCATCTAGCTCTGCACTTGATTCACCTTCAGTTATGAGTAAGTTTGCGACTTCACCTCCTGCTAGAAATCTTGATATGTCGAATGTGCTTGATGATGCTTGTGATACTATGCCTGATGATGCTATGCTTGATACTACTGCTAGAGATGCTATGCTTGATACTACTGCTAGAGATACTATGCTTGATACTACTGCTAGAGATGCTATGCTTGATACTGCTAGAGATGCTATGCTTGATACTATGCGTGATACTGCTTTGCCTGATGATGCTAGATATGCTATTTTGCCTGATGATGCTATGCTTGATACTGATAGAGATACTCCTTTGCCTGATGTTCCACTAGGAGTGTTCCTTTATGCTCATATTGCTAGAGTTACTGCCAATGCTCGTGATGCTTCTGAAATTGTCGATGCTATTGAGATAGAACCTGCTTTTGCTCCTGCTAGATCTAGCCCTCCTAGATATGAATTGCCTGATATACCTGAGGGTTATGTTATGGAGGGAGAGATAGCTGAGGATTTTCTTGCGTGTAAGGATGCCCATGACGCTGAGAAATTAATTCTCAAGTGGAAGGAAAAATCTTGGGAAGTTAGGATGAAAAAAGATCTAAAGTTTGCCACTTCGCCTATCTTTGTCACCGATAAGGATTATGAATTTTGTGTCGACCCTGAGATAATCTCTCTAGTCGAATCTGATCCTTTTCACGGTTATGAGTCTGAGACGGTCATAGCCCATCTTGCCAAACTATCCGAAATATCCAACCTTTTCACTAATGAGGAGAAGATCCGCCACTACTATATCCTTAAGATGTTTCTTCCTCCCTAAAGGATGATGCTAAAGCCTGGTTCACCTCTCTTGCTCCTGGATGTGTGCGTAGTCCCCAGGAGATGGTCTATTACTTCTGTGAGAAATATTTCCCTGCCCATAAGAAGCAAGATGCCTTGCAGGAAATATACAACTTTGCTCAACTCCAAGAAGAGAGTCTTCATCAAGCTTGGGGGAGGCTCGTCCAGCTACAGAATACTTTGCCTGATCACCCTCTCAAGAAGAACGAGATACTTGATATCCTCTATAATGGACTTACCGATGCCTCTAGAGACCACCTAGAAAGTTGTGCAAGTTGAGTTTTTAGGGAACGAACTGTAGAACAGGCTGAGACTCTACTGAATAACATCTTGATCAACGATAATGCTTGGACTATTCCCGAACCACCTCCTAAGCCAACTTCTAAGAAAAGAGGTATTTTATTCCTCAGTCCCGAAGATATGCAAGAAGCCAAGAAATCTATGCAAGAGAAAGGCATTAGATCCGAAGATGTCAAGAATCTACCACCTATCGAAGAGATCCACGGTCTCGATAACCCGATACAGGTAGTAGAAGTGAATTCTCTACATAGGTTTGACGAGAGTGATATTCCTTTTGATAAACCTGCTAGCCTATGCTTTGATGAATTTGACAACTTTGTTGCCAAACAACAGAGTTTCAATGATTATGTTAGCAGACATTTGGAACAAAGTGCTCGTATGCTTAGCCATTTAAGTGCTTGTGTAGACAGAAATGTCAATGCTCTAAAGCTTCTAAGTAAACATGCCTCTATGATTACTACTCAGGTAGAACAAGTACTTAAAGCTCAGAATGACCTGCTCAATGAATTAAATGACAACTCTGTTAGAGTCATTACTAGAGGAGGCAAAATGACTCAGGAACCTTTGTATCCTGAAGGTCATCCTAAGAGAATTGATCAAGATTCTCAAGGAATCAATGCTGATACACCCAGTCATCCTAAGGAGAAGAAGAAGGATGATAGAAACCTGCATGCCAGTTCACCAAATACTGTCACACCTGAAGAACCTAATGATATTTCTGCGTCTGATGGAGAAACACAATCAGGTGATGAACATGAACCTGGTGACAATGTGGACAGTGATGTTCATAATAATGCTCAACCTAGCCATGATGAGGATGTGGAGATTGAACCTATGGTTAATCCTGATAACCCACAACCTAAGAAGTACGACAAGAATGACTTTACTGCTAGGAAGCATGGTAAAGAAAGAGAGCCATGGGTTCAGAGACCTATGCCCTTTCCTCCTAAGCCATCCAAGAAAAAGGATGATGAGGATTTTGAGCGCTTCGTTAGGATGATAAGACCCGTCTTTCTGCAGATGCGGTTAACTGATATGCTCAAGATGTCTCCGTATGCCAAGTACATGAAAGATATCGTGACTAATAAACGGAAGATACCAGATCTTGATATCTCCACCATGCTTGCCAATTACACTTTCAAAGGTGGAACTCCTAAGAAACTTGGTGATCCCGGAGTGCCCACTATACCTTGCTCCATTAAAGGAAACTACGTAAGAACTGCCTTATGTGACCTTGGAGCCGGTGTTAGTGTTATGGCGTTCTCTCTTTATCGTAGACTTGAGTTGGATAAGTTGACACCCACTGAAATTTCTCTGCAAATGGCCGACAAATCAACTGCTTTTCCTATCGGCGTTTGCGAAGATGTGCATGTTGTGGTTGCTAACACCACTATCTTAACAGACTTTGTTATCTCGGATATTCCCGAGGACGATGCCATGGCTATCATCCTCGGAAGACCCTTCTTAAACACTGCAGGGGCTCTTATAGATTGCAACAAAGGCAATGTCACTTTCCACATCAACGGTAATGAGCACACAGTGCACTTTCCGAAGAAATGATATCCAGTACATTGCATCAATGCTATCGAAAAGACTTCATCGATTCTCATTGGGAGCTTTGAATGCCCTATTCCTTGTGTCAAGATGAAGTATGATTTGCTTGTTGGGGAGATTCATATCCCCATTGAGGTGACTTAGTGGCTATTCGAAAATTCTCCGTTCTCTCTTGCAATTCGAGAAGGTTTTGTTATAACGACTTGATCAATCCCATTGACGGATTTCTTTCGATGACCATGAAACGGATGAATCAGAGAGTCACATACCTCTGTTTTGAGTTTTCCTTTTCTGTTGCTTAGAAGAAAAATGATAGAATTAGTTTAGCTTTTCATGTTTTCTGTTCTAGCGCCCCGAAGAAAAATACCTCGAAAAAGAAATTCTCCGATAGTCCTGAAAATTTAGTATGTTTTTTTATGGAATTTTTGAAAATTTCTGGGCCTCAGAGCTAGTCAGGGGGCCTGACCAGTGGGCCACAAGCCCCCCCACCACCACCTACCCCCCTAGTGGCGGGGTGCAAGCTTGTGGAGCCCACAGGCATCCCCTCCACTCATGCCAGCTCCCAGCCTCTTCTTCCACCTCCAGAAACAATTGTTTCGCAGCTCAAACCCGTGTTGTTGCTCATTTGGCTGTGATTTTCGATCTCCTTGCTCAAAGCACCATTCTCCGAACTGTTTTGGGGAAATTGCTCCTTGGTAAGTGACTCCTCCATTGGTCCAATTAGTTTCCGCTCTAGTGCTTTATCCTTCGCGAATTCTTGCTACCTTGGTGACCCTGTTCTTGAGCTTTAAAGGTTGATTTTAGCTGGTCCCAAGTAGTTTTAGCGCGTGATACGGTCTCTAGGCACTAGTAGGAGTAGTTGCTACAAGGTTTGGTTGGTCCTCATCCACTTTTCTCTTGAACTTCAAGAATTTCAGCAAAAGGAAATTATGTTCAGGAGGAAGTTTCATGGTGGTTCCTCAAGTAAGAAGGGTCCTCGTCTCTCCTTTCGGGAGCCCGGACCTTTTCAACTAAGGGACGCACCGGTGCAACCATGTGAATGGCCTTCCGATGACTTCATGATCGAAGCAGGCTTCAAGGATGAGTTTGATGCACTTGTCCGCAATGCCGGGTTAGAAGAATTCCTCTCAGATAAATGTGAACAGTATGATATGCTCACTGCCTCTTTCGTGCGTAGATTTAAATTTTTAGCTGGGCATGAATCATCCATACTGTTTGATCTGTACGATAAATCCTATACCGTGGGTCTAGAGGATTTCAATAGGATTTGCAAGATACCCGATGGAGGTAGTGTTATTGATCCTCCTAAGTCTTCGGTCAGAGACTTTGTCTCCAGTATAACTGTTGGAGAAACCAGAGATATCACGCAAGCCACCATAGGAAGCATCCATTTCCGTGCCTTGCACTACCTTGCTCTCTTCATAGGTAGGTGCGTTAACGACAAGGGTGCACCTTGTCACCTATGCGCTTCCGACTTTAGTATCCTTAAGAGCGCAGTAACAGGTGACAGGAGCTTCAATATGGGAGCTATAATAGCAAGGAGGCTGAATAAAAATGCGAGTGAGGGGGATTTCTTTGGTGGAGTTTATGCTACACGCTTAGCAAATTTTCTTGGAGTATCCATCCGTCCAGAAGACCCTCCTCTCCGTAGAGCCTACCTTGATCGTGTCGCTCTAACACGCTACCAGTTACTTGAGAGAGATCATGGATCCCTCCTATACCGCTTGATATTTAACCGGCAACGTGTTTTCCATATTAACCTTCCTGCTCTTGCTTTCTTTGACTTTCAGGTAAAACGAAGATACTACATAACCATAGGAGAGGCAAAGGAGTATGAGAGGGAGGCGACTGCTGCTCGACTTCGTGAGGCAGCTATTCAGGCAGTGGCTGCAGCACTCCCGTATAACACCCATTATGACTTTGGGTTTCGCCAGGATCATCCATGGGAGTAGACCAAGCTAGGCCAAAAGCCTAAGCTTGGGGGAGTACGTGTTCTCACCGACTTTACATTCATGCTTATGCTTTCACTTTGTTAGACGGTGTTTACACTTTGCCACTGTATTATCCATGCTAGTTTCTTTTTGTTTTCTTGTTTTCTTGTTTTGTGTCCTTTTGAGAAAACCCAAAAAGGTTTTTCTTTCTTATTTTGCTTGCTGGGAGCTTTCCCGTGTAAATAGTTTTATTTTTCTTTGTGTCAAGGTAGAAGATATTGGTTACAATGTTTAGTAGTTCTTACATGCTTACCTGTTTAGCTTTCAAAGAGCCATATTATTTTGTCTTCTCCTTTGTGTTTGCCTGCAGATTCAGCTTAGTCCAATGCGCTTATTATCGTTTTCATCGTTCGATCGTGCAAATGAAAGGCAACAATGATGATATATGATGAAGTGACCGAGACTGTAAAGCTGGTATGAACTCTATCTATTTTGTTTTTGTAAATATGACTAGCTTCTCGACCCAGATTTAGCTTTGTTGTGAGAGAACCATGTTTGCAATGACAACTTAGAGATCATAGTTTCTGATGCCATGCTTATTTAGCTGAGAGCTTATAATGGTTTGTCTTGATTGCCAACATAGATTTTGATATGACTATGATGTAGTATGATAGGATGGTATTCTCCTTTGAATGTTTCAAGTTGCTTGACTTGGCGCATGTTCATGCATGTAGTTGAAACAAAATCAACATAGCCTCTATGATGTTCGTATTCATGGTGATTTATATCTTGTTCATGCTTGCATTGAATGTTAGTCAAACTCATTGCATCTTGATGACTGTTGTCGCTCTCTAGTTGGTCGCTTCCCAGTCTTTTGCTAGCCTTCACTTGTATTAAGCGGGAAAGCTTCTTGTGCATCCACTTCCATAAACCCAAAAGTTTTTCCATGAGAGTCCACCATACCTACCTATTTGCGGTATCTACCTGCCGTTCCAAGTAAATTTGCATGTGCCATTCTCTAAACCTTCAAGAAATAATTTGTTTTCCATGCTCGAACCACTCATGTGGTGACAGAGGGCCATTGGTATCTTCCATGCTAGGAGTGTTATCCTCGACATGTGTTTATTCACAGCCCTTCACGAGAAAGGGGCCGGTATTTGGGATGCCCAGTTCCATGCTTAAATCGAAAACATAACTGTAAAACAAGACTCCCCCGGATTGATGTTAGTATGGACAGTACCCGAGGATTCGGCTAGCCGTGGAGTGTCATTGATTGGTGGTGGGGGAGTTAAAACTTTACTTTTTTGTTTGGGAACCGCCTATATCATGAGTAGCATGGAAGATATTAAGAACTCTTGGTCATTGCGTTGACAATGAAAGCATGCCACCCAAAATTATTATCTCTGTTTTCAAAGCTTGAGGTCTGGCACCTGTGCAAATCAATGCTTCCCTTTGCGAAGGGCCTCTCTATTTATTTTCCTGTCGAGTCATCCTCCTCTTATATAAGCACCAATTAGAGAGCACCTCTGTCATTTTTATGCTTTGCTTTTGATTTATATTGAGTATGACTATGACTGGATCTTCGTTGCTATGAATTACAATGTTTAGTCACCCTTGATCTTTGAAAGTGCTCTGCATTTATGTTTTGCGGTCTCAGAAAGAGCTAGCGAGATACCACCTATTCATATTGCTTCATGCTTGCTTTGATTGAAGTGTTGGTATTTGAAACTCATTATTATTTGCTCGTTAGCTGATTATGCCATTGATATTAGTTTACCGTGAGACCTTTGTGTCATTTGCTTTGGTGGTTAACTTGTGATCTTGCTGAAATTCTGGTTATGAGTTAGACATAGTTGCAACAACAAGATCAAACAGAGTTTGTCAAAGTTTTTCTTTCTCTCTCAGTTTGTCAACTGAGTTGCTTGAGGACAAGCAAGGTTTTAAGCTTGGGGGAGTTGATACGTCTCCAACGTATCTACTTTTCCAAACTCTTTTGCCCTTGTTTTGGACTATGATTTGCATGATTTGAATGGAACTAACCTGGACTGACGTTGTTTTCAGCAGAATTGCCTTGGTGTTATTTTTGTGCAGAAATCAAAGTTCTCCAAACGTCCTGAAAATTTACGGGGAGAAGTTTTGGAAAATATCAAAAATATCTGCGCCAAGTTCCACCTCAGGGGGTGGGCTAGTGGGCCACAAGCCCCTGCTCCACCACCACCCCTGGTGGCGATGGGCAGGCTTGTGGGGCCCACAGGCACCTGCCGCCACCAACTCCAGCTCTATAAGTTGTCTTTCGCCCCAGAAAAAATAAAAAGAGAAGTTTTCGTCGCGTTTTCGATACGGAGGCGCCGCCACCACATGTTCTTCATCTGGAGGGCAGATCTGGAGTCCGTCTTGGGCTCCGGAGAGGGGAAATCGTCGCCATCGTCATCATCAACCTTCTTCCCTCTCCAATTCCATGAAGCTCTTCATTGTTCGTGAGTAATCTATTCGTAGGCTCGCTGGGCGGTGATGAGTAGTTTGAGATCTATCATGTAATCGAGTTAGTTTTGATGGGGATTGATCCCTAGTATCCACTATGTTCTGAGATTTGATGTTGCTACTACTTTGCCATGCTTAATGCTTGTCACTAGGGCCCGAGTGCCATGATTTCAGATCTGAAATTATTATGTTGTCACCAATATATGTGTGTTTTAGATCCGATCTTGCAAGTTGTAGTTACCTACTATGTGTTATGATCCGGCAACCCTGGAGTGACAGTAACCGGAACCACTCCCGATGATGACCATAGTTTGAGGGGTTCATGTGTTCACCAAGTGCTAATGCGTTGGTCCGGTTCTTTATTAAAAGGAGAACCTTAATATCCCGTAGTTTCCTTTTGGACCCCGCTGCCACGGGAGGGATAGACAATAGATGTCATGCAAGTTCTTTTCCCTAAGCACGTATGATGACACACGGAATGCATGCCTACATCACATTGACGAACGGGAGCTAGCCACATATCTCTCCGTGTTATAGCTGTTGCATGATGAATATCATCCAAACAAATCACTGACCCATTGCCTACGAGTTTGTCCTACTGTTGCTACTGCTGTTACTTGTCTTGCTCTGCTGCTGCTGCTACTACTGTTGCTACTACTATTACTTGTTTTGCTCTGCTCCTACTGTTGCTACTACTGTCGCTTGCTACCGTTGCTACTTGCTACTACTGTCACTACTGTTGTTCCTTGCCACTTCTATTGCTCGTTACACTGCCGTTACTCGCTACTTTGCTGTTACTACTGTGCTTGCAGATACTAATCTTTCATGTGCGGTTGAATCTGACAAATTCAGCTTCTAATACTTGAGAGTATACTCTCACCTCCCGACTGGCAAACCAACAAATTGGGTCGAATACTCTACCCTCGAAAACTGCTGCGAACCCACACGCTGGTGGGCCATCAACAACATTCTTCCAGTTTCATTGCCGGGGAGTGCTAGCAGCATTCTTCTGGTGCTGTTGCAGGAGAAGGTTCGTTGTCATAAGCATTCGTCTAGCTAACACTAGAGATTGCAGGATCAGCCCTTTTCTGGAGCCATTGCCAGGGAAGCACAGCTGACGTCAGGTTGTCGTACCACTCTGGTGCGGAACGTACCCTTGTGGACCTTCATGGTTCAGTAGCAACTTGATCTGAAGCTTCATGATCATTACCATTAACTTCTTCTTTAGTTGGTGTAGGCTCCTGTTGCAGCAACAAAAGTCCTTCCTTGGCTCTAGGAATTCTTCTTGTTACTTCTCTGGTTTGTGTCCGTTTTTCCCTTGAAGAGGAAAGGGTGATGTAGCACAGGAGCAGTAAGTATTTCCCTCAGTTTGAGAACCAAGGTATCGATCCAGAAGGAGGGCCTCGTCAAGTCCAGAGTACCTGCGCAAACACAAACAAGCTTGCACCCAACGCTTCAAAGGGGTTGTCAATCCCTTCAAGATTGTTTGCAAAGTGAGATCTGAAGGCGGAAAGTGCAACGAAGTAAAAAGTGTAAGGCTGGAAATATGGTGTGGAGTAGACCCCGAGGGACATAGTGTTCACTAGAGGCTTCTCTCATAATAGAAAATATCACGGTGGGTGAACAAATTACTGTCGAGCAATTGATAGAACCGCGCAGAGTCATGACGATATCTAAGGCAATGATCATACATATAGGCATCACGTCCGGGACAAGTAGTGTTGGAATTATGCCCTAGAGGCAATAATAAATATAGTTATTATTATAATTCCTGTATCAAGATAATCGTTTATTATCCATGCTATAATTGTATTGAATGAAGACTCATTTACATGTGTGGGTACATAGACAAAACACTGTCCCTAGCAAGCCTCTAGTTGGCTAGCCAGTTGATCAAAGATAGTCAGTGTCTTCTGATTATGAACAAGGTGTTGTTGCTTGATAACTGGATCACGTCATTAGGAGAATCACGTGATGGACTAGACCCAAACTAATAGACGTAGCATGTTGATCGTGTCATTTTGTTGCTACTGTTTTTCTGCATGTCAAGTATTTGTTCCTATGACCATGAGATCATATAACTCACTAACACCGGAGGAATACTTTGTGTGTATCAAACGTCGCAACGTAACTGGGTGACTATAAAGATGCTCTACAGGTATCTCCGAAGGTGTTCGTTGAGTTAGTATGGATCAAGACTGGGATTTGTCACTCCGTGTGACAGAGAGGTATCTCGGGGCCCACTCGGTAATACAACATCACACACAAGCCTTGCAAGCAATGTGACTTGTAAGTTGCGGGATCTTGTATTACGGAACGAGTAAAGAGACTTGTCGGTAAACGAGATTGAAATAGGTATGCGGATACTGACGATCGAATCTCGGGCAAGTAACATACCGAAGGACAAAGGGAATGACATACAGGATTATATGAATCCTTGGCACTGAGGTTCAAACGATAAGATCTTCGTAGAATATGTAGGATCCAATATGGGCATCCAGGTCCCGCTATTGGATATTGACCGAGGAGCCTCTCGGGTCATGTCTACATAGTTCTCGAACCCGCAGGGTGTGCACACTTAAGGTTCGACGTTGTTTTATGCGTATTTGAGTTATATGGTTGGTTACCGAATGTTGTTCGGAGTCCCGGATGAGATCACGGGCATCACGAGGGTTTCCGGAATGGTCTGGAAACGAAGATTGATATATAGGATGACCTCATTTGATTACCGGAAGGTTTTCGGAGTTACCTGGAATGTACCGGGAATGACGAATGGGTTCCGGGAGTTCACCGGGGGGGGGGGGGGCAACCCACCCCGGGGAAGCCCATAGGCCTTGGGGGTGGCACACCAGCCCTTAGTGGGCTGGTGGGACAGCCCAAGAAGGCCCTATGCGCCATAGGAAGAAAATCAAAGAGAAAAGAAAAAAAAAGCAGGAGGTGGGAAAGGAAAGAAGGACTCCACCCACCAAACCAAGTAGGACTCGGTTTGGGGGGGGGGGGAGACCTTCCCCCTTGGCTCGGCCAACCCCCTTGGGGCTCCTTGAGCCCCAAGGCAAGGCTCCCCCTCTCCCACCTATATATACGGAGGTTTTAGGGCTGATTTGAGACGACTTTTCCACGGCAGCCCGACCACATACCTCCACAGTTTTTCCTTTAGATCGCGTTTCTGCGGAGCTCGGGCGGAGCCCTGCTGAGACAAGATCATCACCAACCTCCGGAGCACTGTCATGCTGCCGGAGAACTCTTCTACCTCTCCGTCTCTCTTGCTGGATCAAGAAGGCCGAGATCATCGTCGAGCTGTACGTGTGCTGAATGCGGAGGTGCCGTCCGTTCGGCACTAGATCGTGGGACTGATCGCGGGACGGTTCGCGGGGCGGATCGAGGGACGTGAGGACGTTCCACTACATTGTTGAGGAACGTCGCATGGGAAACAAAAAATTTCCTACGCGCACGAAGACCTATCATGGTGATGTCCATCTACGAGAGGGGATGAGTGATCTACGTACCCTTGTAGACCGTACAACAGAAGCGTTAGTGAACGCGGTTGATGTAGTGGAATGTCCTCACGTCCCTCGATCCACCCCGCGAACAATCCCGCGATCAGTCCCACGATCTAGTACCGAACGGGCGACACCTCCGCGTACAGCACACGTACAGCTCGACGATGATCTCGGCCTTCTGGATCCAGCAAGAGAGACGAAGAGGTAGAAGAGTTCTCCGGCAGCGTGACGGCGCTCCGGGGGTTGGTGATGACCTTGTCTCAGCAGGGCTCCGCCCGAGCTCCACAAAAACGCGATCTAGAGGAAAAACCGTGGAGGTATGTGGTCGGGCTGCCGTGGAAAAGTCGTCTCAAATCAGCCCTAAAACCTCCGTATATATAGGTGGGAGAGGGGGGGGGGGCCTTGCCTTGAGTGTGCAGACCCTGCGGGTTCGAGAACTATGTAGATATGACCCGAGAGACTCCTCGGTCAATATCCAATAGCGGGACCTGGATGCCCATATTGGATCCTACATATTCTACAAAGAACTTATCGTTTGAACCTCAGTGCCAAGGATTCATATAATCCCGTATGTCATTCCCTTTGTCCTTCGGTATGTTACTTGCACGAGATTCGATCGTCAGTATCCACATACCTATTTCAATCTCGTTTACCGGCAAGTCTCTTTACTCGTTCCGTAATACAAGATCCCGCAACTTACACTAAGTCACATTGCTTGCAAGGCTTGTGTGTGATGTTGTATTACCGAGTGGGCCCCGAGATACCTCTCCGTCACATGGAGTGACAAATCCCAGTCTTGATCCATACTAACTCAACTAACACCTTCGGAGATACCTGTAGAGCATCTTTATAGTCACCCAGTTACGTTGCGACGTTTGATACACACAAAGTATTCCTCCGGTGTCAGTGAGTTATATGATCTCATGGTCATAGGAACAAATACTTGACACGCAGAAAACAGTAGCAACAAAATGACACGATCAACATGCTACGTCTATTAGTTTGGGTCTAGTCCATCACGTGATTCTCCTAATGACGTGATCCAGTTATCAAGCAACAACACCTTGTTCATAATCAGAAGACACTGACTATCTTTGATCAACTGGCTAGCCAACTAGAGGCTTGCTAGGGACAGTGTTTTGTCTATGTATCCACACATGTAAATGAGTCTTCATTCAATACAATTATAGCATGGATAATAAACGATTATCTTGATACAAGAATTATAACAATAACTATATTTATTATTGCCTCTAGGGCATAATTCCAACAGTCTCCCACTTGCACTAGAGTCAATAATCTAGCCCTCACATCATCATGCGAATTACATTGTAATAAATCTAACACCCATACAGTTCTGGTGTTTATCATGCTTTGGCCGTGGAAGAGGTTTAGTCAGCGGGTCTGCTACATTCAGATCTGTGTGCACTTTGCATATATTTACGTCCTCTCCTTCGACGTAGTCGCGGATGAGGTTGAAGCGTCGTTTGATGTGTCTGGACTTCTTGTGAAACCGTGGTTCCTTTGCTAAGGCAATGGCACCCGTGTTGTCACAGAACAAGGTTATTGGATTCAGTGCGCTTGGCACCACTCCAAGATCCGTCATGAACTGCTTCATCCAGACACCCTCCTTAGCCGCCTCCGAGGCAGCCATGTACTCCGCTTCACATGTAGAATCTGCTACGACGCTTTGCTTGGAACTACACCAGCTTACCGCACCCCCATTAAGAATAAATACATATACGGTTTGCGACTTAGAGTCGTCCGGATCTGTGTCAAAGCTTGTATCGACGTAACCTTTTACGGCGAGCTCTTCGTCACCTCCATACACGAGAAACATCTCCTTAGTCCTTTTCAGGTACTTCGGAATATTCTTGACCGCTGTCCAGTGATCCACTCCTTGATTACTCTGGAACCTACCTGCCATACTTATGGCCAGGCTAACATCCGGTCTAGTGCACAACATTGCATACATGATAGAACCTATGGTTGAAGCATAGGGGACGGAGCGCATATGCTCTCTATCCTCATCAGTTGCTGGGCACTGAGTCTTACTCAATCTCGTACCTTGTAAAACTGGCAAGAACCCCTTCTTGGACTGTTCCATTTTGAACCTCTTCAAAACTTTATCAAGGTATGTGCTTTGTGAAAGTCCTATCAGGCGTTTTGATCTATCCCTATAGATCTTAATGCCTAGAATGTAAGCAGCTTCTCCTAGGTCCTTCATAGAGAAACTTTTATTCAAGTAATCCTTTATGCTCTCCAAAAACTCCACGTTGTTTCCAATCAGCAATATGTCATCCACATATAATATTAGAAATGCCAGAGAGCTCCCACTCACTTTCTTGTAAATACAAGATTCTCCAACCACTTGTATAAACCCAAATGCTTTGATCACCTCAGCAAAGCGTTTGTTCCAACTCCGAGATGCTTGCACCAGTCCATAAATGGATCGCTGGAGCTTGCACACCTTGTTAGCATTCTTAGGATCGACAAAACCTTCGGGTTGCATCATATACAGTTCTTCCTTAAGGAAACCGTTAAGGAACGCCGTTTTGACATCCATCTGCCAGATTTCATAATTGAAAAATGCAGCTATTGCTAACATGATTCTGACGGACTTAAGCATCGCTACGGGTGAGAATGTCTCATCGTAGTCAACTCCTTGAACTTGTGAAAAACCCTTTGCCACAAGTCGAGCTTTATAAACGGTCACATTGCCGTCAGCGTCCGTCTTCCTCTTAAATATCCATTTGTTCTGAATAGCCTTGCGGCCCTCAGGCAGTACCTCCAAAGTCCACACTTTGTTCTCATACATGGATCCTATCTCGGACTTCATGGCTTCTAGCCATTTGTTGGAATCCGGGCCCACCATTGCTCCTTCATAATTTGCAGGTTTATTGTTGTCCAACAACATGATTGATAAGACGGGATTACCGTACCACTCTGGAGCAGCACGTGGTCTCGTTGACCTGCGTGGTTCGACAGAAACTTGAACCGGAGTTTCATGATCACCATCATTAACTTCCTCCTCAGCCGGCGTCGCAACGACAGAGATTTCCCCTTGCCCTGCGTCACCATCCAGAGGGATGAGAGGTTCGACAACCTCGTCAAGTTCTATCTTCCTCCCACTAAATTCTCTCGAGAGAAACTCCTTCTCGAGAAAAGCTCCGTTTTTAGCAACAAACACTTTGCCCTAGGATTTGAGATAGAAGGTGTACCCAACTGTCTCCTTTGGGTAACCTATGAAGACGCACTTTTCCGCTTTGGGTTCCAGCTTTTCAGGCTGAAGCTTTTTGACATAAGCATCACATCCCCAAACTTTAAGAAACGACAACTTTGGCCTTTTGCCATACCACAGTTCATATGGTGTCGTCTCAACGGATTTTGATGGTGCCCTATTTAAAGTGAATGCAACTGTTTCTAATGCATAACCCCAAAACGATAACGGCAAATCGGTAAGAGACATCATAGATCGCACCATCTCTAATAAAGTACGATTACGACGTTCGGACACACCATTACGCTGTGGTGTTCCAGGCGGTGTTAACTGTGAAACAATTCCACATTGTCTTAAGTGAGCACCAAACTCGAAACTCAGATATTCACCCCCATGATCAGACCGTAGGAACTTGATCTTCTTGTTACGATGATTTTCAACTTCACTCTGAAATTGCTTGAACTTTTCAAATGTTTCAGACTTGTGCTTCATCAAGTAGACATAACCATATCTACTCAAATCATCAGTGAAGGTGAGAAAATAACGATATCCGCCGCGTGCCTCCACGTTCATCGGACCACACACATCGGTATGTATGATTTCCAACAAGTCACTTGCACGCTCCATTGTTCCGGAGAACAGAGTCTTAGTCATCTTGCCCATGAGGCATGGTTCGCACGTGTCAAGTGAATCATAGTCAAGTGACTCCAAAAGTCCATCAGCATGGAGTTTCTTCATGCGTTTTACACCAATATGACCTAAGCGGCAGTGCCACAAAAATATGGCGCTATCATTGTTAACTCTAACTCTTTTGGTCTCAATGTTATGTATGTGTGTATCGCTATCAAGATTCAATATGAACAATCCTCTCACATTGGGTGCATGACCATAAAAGATGTTACTCATAGAAATAGAACAACCATTATTCTCTGACTTAAAAGAGTAACCGTCTCACAATAAACAAGATCCGTATATAATGTTCATGCTCAACGCGTTCACTAACGCTTCTGCTGTACGGTCTACAAGGGTACGTAGATCACACATCCCCTCTCGTAGATGGACATCACCATGATAGGTCTTCGTGCGCGTAGGAAAATTTTTGTTTCCCATGTGACGTTCCCCAACAAGTAGACCAATACTTTCTTCATCTACTACTATTACTCCACACATCGACCGCTATCCAGCATGCATCTAGTGTATTGAGTTCATGACGAACAGAGTAACTCCTTAAGCAAGATGACATGATGTAGAGGGATAATCTCAAACCAATGATGAAAACCCCATCTTTTTACCCTTGATGGCAACAACACGATGCGTGCCTCGCTACCCCTTCTATCACTGGGTGAGGTCACCGCAGGGTATGAACCCAAAACCAAGCACTTCTCCCATTGCAAGAATCATAGATCTAGTTGGCCAGACAAAACCCACAACTCGAAGAGAATTACAAGGATATGAAATCATGCATAAGAGAGATCAGAAAAACTCAAATAATATTCATAGATAATCTGATCATAAATCCACAATTCATCGGATCTCGACAAACACACCGGAAAAGAAGATTACATCAGATAGATCTCCATGAAGATCATGGAGAACTTTGTATTGAAGATCCAAGAGAGAGAAGAAGCCATGTAGTTACTAGCTATGGACTCGTAGGTCTATGGTGAAATACTCATGTATCATCGGAGAGGTCATGGTGTTGATGAAGAAGCCCTCCGTATTCGAATCCCCCCTCCGGCAGGGCACCAGGATGTGCCCTAGATGGGATCTTGCGGAGACAGAAGCTTGCGGCGATGGAAAAGTACTTTCGATGATGTCCTGATTTTTTTGGGATTTTTAGGAATTTATAGGCGCAACTCGTAGGTCAGGGGACGCTCAGGGGGCCCACAAGCCTGGGTGGCACGGCCTACCCCCTGGCCGCGGGGTGGGGGCTTGTGGGGCCCCTGTGGCTCTCCTGCCTTGGCTCCCAAGCTTCCCGATCTTCTTCCGTTCTAGAAAAAATCTTTTCGGGGATTTTCTTCCATTTGGACTCCGTTTCAAAATCTCCTCTGAATGGGGTCAAAAACATGGAAAAAACAGGAACTCGCACTTGGCACTGAGTTAATAAGTTAGTCCCAAAAAATATATAAAAGGCATGCAAAACATCCAAAGTTTGACAAGATAATAGCATGAAACCATCAAAAATTATAGATACGTTGGAGATGTATCAAGCATCCCCAAGCTTAACTCCTGCTCGTCCTCGAGTAGGGAAGTGATAAAGAATAAATTTTTGATGTAGAATGCTACCTAGCATAGTTGTCCTTTGCAACTTCTTTCATGTGGAATGAATGTTTAGATACGTAAGATTCAAAACAATAGTTTGCTATTGACATGAAAACAATAATACTTCAAGCAAACTAGCAAAGTAATCATGAACTTTCAAAATAACAAGGCCAAAGAAAGTTATCCCTACAAAATCATATAGTCTGGCTATGCTCCATCATCCTCACACAACTAATGTAAATCATGCACAACCCTGGTATTGGCCAAGTAATTGTTTTCACACTCTTACTTTCTCAAACTTTTTATAACTATCACGCAATACATGAGCGCGAGCCATGGATATAGCATTATAGGTGGAATAGAGTGTGATGGTGGTTGTGAGACAAAAAGGAGGAGATGGTCACATTGACTCGGCGTATCAAAAGGCTATGGAGATTCCCATTAATAGATGTCAATGTGAATGAGTAGGGATTGCCATACAAAGGATGCACTAGAGCTATAAGTATGTGAAAGCTCAAAAGGAAAACTAGTGGGTGTGCATCCAACTTGCTTGCTCACGAAGACCTACGGCAATTTTGAGGCAGCCCATCATTGGAATATACAAGCAAAGTTATATAATGAAGATTCCCACTACCATATGGTAGTGACAAAGCAAGAAGCTCTCAATCATGAAGAACATGGTGCTATCATGAAGCACAAGTGTGGAAAAAGATAGTAGCATTGTCCCTTCTCTCTTTTTCTCTCTTTTTTCATTTGGGCTCTTAGGCCTCTTTTTTTCTTTTCTTTTCTTTTCTTTTTTTATTTCCTCACATGGGACAATGCTCTAATAATGATGATCATCACACTTTTATTTACCCACAGCTCAAAGATCACAATGATGATGACTCCATAGGAAATGCCTCCGGCAGTGTACCGGGATGTGCAACGATCTAGCATGGCATATGACGTTGAAACATCTCGCTAGCTATCTTACGATCATGCAATGGAAATATGAGAGTGACGGCACAAGTCATGAGACGGAACGGTGGGAGTTGGATGGCAATATATCTCGGAATGGCTATGAAAATGCCATAGTAGGTAGATATGGTGGCGGTTTTGAGGAAGGAATTTGGTGGGTTTGTGCACCGGCGAGAATTGCGCGGCACTAGAGAGGCTAGCAATGGTGGAAGATGAAAGTGCATCTATACCATGGGCTCACATTAGTCATAAAGAACTCACATACTTGTTGCAAAAGTTTTTATTAGTAATCGAAACAAAGTGCTAAACGCATACTCCGAGGGGAAGGGTTGGTAGGTGTAAACCATCGCGCGATCCCGACCTCAACACAAAGGATGACAATCAATAGATCAATTATGCTCCGACTTCCTAACATAGCGGTTCACCATACGTGCATGCTACGGGAATCACTAACTTCAACACAAGTATTTCTAGATTCACAACACCCTACTAACATAACTCTTAATATTACCAAATCCATGTCTCAAAACTATTTGAGAGGAATCAAAACTTCTCTTTCTACTCAATGCACATGAAGAAGGAGGTTTTTTGCATCCTCTTTGGGTATCTATCACTTTTGGGACTACTTTCATAGCATAAGCCAACTACCAAATCACGCACCGTCGTGCTCTAAAAGATATAAGTGAAGCACATAGAGCAAAAGTATCTAGCTCAAAAGATATAAGTGAAGCACTATGAGCATTCTAGCAAAAATCATGATGAATGCATGTCTCTCTCTCTCAAAAAGGTGTGTAGCAAGGATGATTGTGACACAACAAAAAGAAAAGACTCCTACGATACAAGACGCTCCAAGCAAAAACACATATCATGTGGTGAATAAAAATATAGCTCCAAGTAATGTTACCGATGGATTGAAGACGAAAGAGGGGATGCTTTCCCGGGGCATCTCCAAGCTTAGGCTTTTTGGTGTCCTTGAATTTGGCTTGGGATGCCTTGGTCATCCCCAAGCTTGAGCTCTTTCCACTCCTTATCTCTTTGTCCATGAGAACATCACCCAAAACTTGAAAAACTTCACAACACAAAACTTAAACAGAAACTCGTGATAACATTAGCACAAGAAAACAAACTACCACTTCTTTTGGTACTGTAGCAAACTTGAATTCTATCTATATTGATGATGGGCTACTTTATTCTCACTTTTCCATGGCTAGTGCCCCCCGATACTAACCATAGTTTCATCAAAACAAGCAACCAACTCAACAAAAACAGAATCTGTCGAAAACAGACCAGTCTGAAGAAATCTATATACTTCGTATACTTCTGGTACCTCAAAAAATCTGAAAAATTACGAAGGTCTTGGAAAAACGCATATCAATCAGCAGCAAAAAGAATAAACTCAGAACCTCTTTCTGAATAAAAATGAAAAATCATCTCGTGAGCTTAAAGTTTCTGTCTTTTTCCAGCAGGATCAAACAACCATTACCAAGGCTAGTCATAAAGGCTTTGCTTGGCTCAAACACAAAAAATACAATCACAACAGAATTATGAAAGTGTGGAAGCAACAAAACAGAAAGAAAAAGATAAATTCATTGGGTTGCTCCCAACAAGTGCTATTGTTTAACGCCCTTAGCTAGGCATAAAAGCGATATAATCACGTATCGTCGTCTTTGGTGTTCAAACCATAAGTGGCCCTCATCATGGATTCATAAGGCAATCTTATTTTCTTTCTAGGAAAGTGTTCCATGCCCTTCCTCAAAGTAAATTGAAATCTAATATTTCTTTCCTTCATATCGATGATAGCACCGATAGTCCTTAGGAAAGGTCTACCAAGAATAATAGGGCATGTAGGATTGCAATCAATGTCAAGCACAATGAAATCCACGGGTACATAGTTCCTATTTGCAATAATAAGAACATCATTGATCCTTCCCATGGGTTTCTTGACAGTAGAATCAGCAAGATGCAAATTAAGAGAACACTCTTCAATCTCATTAAAACCCAGAACATCACATAAAGACTTTGGAATTGCAGAAACACTAGCACCCAAATCACACAAAGCATTGCACTCATAGTTTTTGATTTTGATTTTGATGGTAGGTTCCCACTCATCATGAACCTTTCTAGGGATAGAGACTTCCAATTCAAGTTTCTCTTCAAGAGATTTTATCATAGCTTCGACGATATGATCGGTAAAGGCCTTGTTTTGGCTATAAGCGTGTGGAGAGTTCAACATGGATTGCATCAAGGAAATGCATTCAATCAAGGAGCAACTATCATAATTGAATTCCTTGAAATCGACGGTAGTAATTTCATTACTACTCAAAGTTTTAACATCTTCTACTCCACTTTTAATGCTTTAGCATCAAGATAGATGGACTCTGAATCATTGGGGTACTTTTCAACCAAAGTGGATTCATATCCAGAGCCATAATCATTAGGTTTTACACAAGAAAACAAAGATTCAATGGGAGTCACACCAAGAACTTTAAGATCTTCGTGATTTTCATCACGAGAACACGCCTTTTTAAGCCATTCATGTCTAGCACGAATTTGGGCGGTTCTTTCTTGGCTCTCAATCATGGAAACACGCATAGCTTTCAAAGATTCATCCATGTTGATTTTGGGAGGAGCACATCTAACTTTCAAAGCATCAACATTACAAGAAATTCTATCAACGCTCTTAGCCAAATCGTCAATTTTGAGTAGTTTTTCCTCTATGGACGCATTGAAAATCTTTTGAGAGTTGATGAACTCTTTGATATTACTCTCTAGATCAGAGGGTAATCTATTGTAATTTCCATGAGTATTATTGTAGGAGTTGCCAAAGTTATTAGAGGAGTTACTAGGAAAAGGCCTAGGAACATAGTTTCCTCTAAAAGCATTGTTGTTGCCAAAGTTATTCCTACCAACAAAATTAACGTCTAAGCTAGCGTTGCTACTCTCAATCAAAGAAGACAAGGGCATATCATTAGGATCCAAAGGAGCACTTATACTAGCAACCAAATTCATTAACTCGTCCATCTTAGCACTTAACGAGTTAATTTCTTCTATAGCGTGTACCTTCTTACTAGTAGGTGACCTTTCAGTGTGCCACTGAGAGTAGTTCATCATGATGTTGTCTAAGAGCTTTGTGGCTTCCCCTAACGTGATTTCCATGAATGTTCCACCTGAGGCGGAGTCCAAGATGTTTCTAGAAGCGAAATTCAAGCCAGTGTAAAAGATTTGAATAATCATCCAAAGACTCAAGCCATGAGCGGGACAATTTCTAATCATTAATTTCATTCTCTCCCAAGATTGTGCAACATGTTCATGATCAAGTTGCTTGAAATTCATGATATAATTATGGAGAGAGATGATCTTAGCCGGCGGAAAATACTTGGATATATAAGCATCTTTGCACTTATCCCAAGAATCGATACTATTTTTGGGCAAAGAATAAAACCAAGTTTTTGCGCGATCTCGCAACGAGAAAGGAAAAAAGCTTCAATTTAAATACGTCATTATCCACATCTTTTTTCTTTTGCATATCGCAAAGCTCAATGAAGGTATTGAGATGGGATGCGGCATCTTCACTAGGAAGGCCAGAGAATTGCTCTTTCATAACAAGATTCAGCAAAGCAGCATTGATTTCGTATGACTCCACACTAGTGGCGGGAGCAATCGGAGTACTAATAAAATCATTATTATTAGTATTCGAGAAGTCACAAAGTTTGGTTTTTTTGTTCATGGTGACTTCAGCAAGCAAGCAAGCACACAAGCAAACAAAGAGCAAGCGAGGAAAAAGGGCGAATGAAAAGGCAAACGAAAAAGGCAAATTGGTGAAGTGGGGAGAGGAAAACGAGAGCCAACTGGCAAACAAAGTAAATGCAAGAGATGAGTTTGTGACACCTACTTGGATGAGTTCTTGACTTGATATTCCTCCCCGGCAACGGCTCCAGAAATTCTTCTGCTGCAGCAACAAAAGTCCTTCCTTGGCGCTAGCAATTCTTCTTGTTACTTCTCTGGTTTGCGTCGGTTTTCCCTTGAAGAGGAAAGGGTGATGCAGCACAGGAGCAGTAAGTATTTCCCTCAGTTTGAGAACCAAGGTATCGATCCAGAAGGAGGGCCTCGTCAAGTCCAGAGTACGTGCGCAAACACAAACAAGCTTGCACCCAACGCTTCAAAGGGGTTGTCAATCCCTTCAAGATTGTTTGCAAAGTGAGATCTGAAGGCAGAAAGTGCAACGAAGTAAAAAGTGTAAGGCTGGAAATATGGTGTGGAGTAGACCCTGGGGGCCATAGTGTTCACTAGAGGCTTCTCTCATAATAGCAAATATCACGGTGGGTGAACAAATTACTGTCGAGCAATTGATAGAACCGCGCAAAGTCATGACGATATCTAAGGCAATGATCATACATATAGGCATCACGTCCGAGACAAGTAGACCGATACTTTCTGCACCTACTTCTATTACTCCACACATCGACCGCTACCCTGGATGCATCTAGTGTATTGAGTTCATGACGAACAGAGTAACGCCTTAAGCAAGATGACATGATGTAGAGGGATAAACTCAAACCAATGATGAAAACCCCATCTTTTTACCCTTGATGGCAACAACATGATGTGTGCCTCGCTAGCCCTTCTGTCACTGGGTGAGGTCACCACACGGTATGAACCCAAAACCAAGCACTTCTCCCATTGCAAGAATCATAGATCTAGTTGGCCAGACAAAACCCACAACTCGAACAGAATTAAAAGGATATGAAATAATGCATAAGAGAGATCAGAAGAAACTCAAATAAGATTCATAGATAATCTGATCATAAATCCACAATGCATCGTATCTCGACAAACACACCGCAAAAGAAGATTACATCGGATAGATCTCCATGAAGATCATGGAGAACTTTGTATTGAAGATCCAAGAGAGAGAAGAAGCCATCTAGTTACTAGCTATGGACCCGTAGGTCTATGGTGAACTACTCACGCATCATCGGAGAGGTCATGGTGTTGACGAAGAAGCCCTCCGTATCCGAATCCCCCTCCGGCAGGGCACCAGGACGTGCCCCAGATGGGATCTTGCGGAGACAGAAGCTTGCAGCGGCGGAAAAGTACTTTCGACGATCTCTGATTTTTTTTGGGATTTTTAGGAATTTATAGGCGCAACCCCTAGGTCAGGGGACGCTCAGGGGGCCCACAAGCCTGGGTGGCGCGGCCTACCCCCCTGGCCGCAGGGTGGGGGCTTGTGGGGCCCCTGGGGCTCCCCTGCCTTGGCTCCCAAGCTTCCTGATCTTCTTCCGTTCTAGAAAAAATCTTTTCGGGGATTTTCTTCAGTTTGGACTCCGTCTCAAAATCTCCTCTGAAAGGGGTCAAAAACATGGAAAAAACAGGAACTGGCACTTGGCACTGAGTTAATAAGTTAGTCCAAAAATATATATAAAAGGCATGTAAAACATCCAAAGTTTTACAAGATAATAGCATGAAACCATAAAAAAATATAGATACATTGGAGATGTATCAACGCCACAGGAACATTTTCCCGCGCTGCGCTACTCTCCGGTTCGAGAGGGGGTACAATTACCTCACCAAGGTCTACTTTCCTCCCACTTACTTCTTTCGAGATAAACTCTTTCTCTAGAAAGGATCCGTTCTTGGCGACAAAGATTTTACCTTCGGATCTAAGATAGAAGGTATACCCAATAGTTTCCTTAGGGTATCCTATGAATACGCATTTCTCCGCTTTGGGTTCGAGCTTCTCTGGTTGAAGTTTCTTCACATAAGCATCGTAGCCCCAAACTTTTAGAAACGACAACTTAGGTTTCTTGCCAAACCATAATTCATACGGTGTCGTCTCAACGGATTTAGACGGTGCCCTATTTAAAGTGAATGCTGCAGTTTCCAATGTGTATCCCCAAAATGATAGCGGTAAATCGGTAAGAGACATCATAGACCGTACCATATCTAATAAAGTTCGATTATGATGTTCAGACACTCTGTTGTGTTGCGGTGTGCCAGGCGGCGTCAGTTGTAAAACAATTCCACATTTCCTTATGTGTGTGCCAAACTCGTGACTCAAATATTCTCCTCCACGATCAGATCGTAGACACTTTATTTTCCTGTCACGTTGATTCTCAACCTCACTCTGAAATTCCTTGAACTTTTCAAACGTTTCAGATTTGTGCTTCATCAAGTAGATATACCCATACCTACTCAAATCATCGGTGAGAGTGAGAACATAACGATAGCCACCGCGAGCTTCAACGTTCATTGGACCACACACATCAGTATGTATTATTTCCAATAAGTCGGTTGCTCTCTCCATTATTCCTGAGAATGGAGCCTTAGTCATCTTGCCCATGAGGCACGACTCGCATGTGTCAAATGATTCAAAGCCAAGAGACTCCAACAGTCCATCAGTATGGAGTTTCTTCATGCGCTTAACACCGATATGACCAAGGCGGCAGTGCCACAAGTATGTGGGACTATCATTATCAACTTTACATCTTTTGGTTTTCACACTATGAATATGTGTAACATCGCGATTGAGATTCATCAAGAATAAACCATTCACCAGCGGAGCATGACCATAAAACATGTCACTCATATAAATAGAACAACCATTATTCTCTGACTTAAATGAGTAGCCGTCTCGCATTAAGCAAGACCCTGATACAATGTTCATGCTCAAAGCTGGAACTAGATAACAATTATTAAGATTTAAAACTAATCCTGAAGGTAGATGTAGAGGCAGCGTGCCGACGGCGATCACATCGACCTTGGAGCCATTTCCAACGCGCATCATCACCTCATCCTTGGCCAGCCTCCATTTATTCTGCTGTTCCTGCTTTGAGTTGCAAACGTCAGCAACAACACCGGTATGAAATACCCAGGAGCTACTACGAGCGCTGGTAAGGTACACATCAATAACATGTATATCATATATACCTTTAACGTTGCCGGCCTTCTTATCCGCTAAGTACTTGGGGCAGTTCCGCTTCCAGTGACCTTTTCCCTTGCAATAGAAGCACTCAGTCTGAGGTTTGGGTCCATTCTTTTTTTCTTCCTGGCATCTTCCTTACCGGGCACGGTAACGGCTTTCCGTCTTTCTTGAAGTTCTTCTTACCCTTGCCTTTCTTGAAACCGGTGGTCTTATTGACCATCAACACTTGATGCTCTTTCTTGACTTCTACTTCTGCAGATTTCAGCATCGAGTACAACTCGAGAATGGTCTTCTCCATCCCTTGCATGTTGTAGTTCAGCACAAAACCCTTGTAGCTTGGAGGGAGAGACTGTAGGATTCTGTCAATTACAGCGCCATCCGGAAGTTCGACTCCAAGTTGAGTCAGACGACCGTGCAACCCAGACATTCATAGAATATGCTCACTAACAGAAATGTTCTCCTCCATCTTGCATCTAAAGAACTTATCGGAGACTTCATATCTCTCGACCCGGGCATGAGCTTGAAAAACTAGCTTCAGCTCCTGGAACATCTCATATGCTCCGTGTTGCTCAAAACGTCTTTGGAGCCCCAGTTCTAAACTGTATAGCATGCCACACCTAACCACGAAGTAGTCATCACTCTGCACTTGCCAGACGTTCTGAACATCTTGGGCTGCCGGGGGAACAGGGGGGTCACCTAGCGGCGCATCAAGGACATAAGCCTTATTGGATGTGATAACCCACAAGTATAGGGGATCACAACAGTTTTTGAGGGTAGAGTATTCAGCCCAAATTTATTGATTCGACACGAAGGGAGCCAAAGAATACTCTCGAGTATTAGTAGTTGAGTTGTCAATTCAACCACACCTAAAAGACTTAGTATCTGCAGCAAAGTTTTAGTAGCAAAGTAGTATGATAGTAACGATAGCGGCGGTAACAGTAGTAGTAGTGATTTTTATAGCAAGTGTAATAGCAGTAGCGATAAAGTAATTTAGCAAGGACCAGTATAGGAAAAACTCGTAGGCATTGGATCGGTGATGGATAATTATGTCGGGTGACATTCATCATGTAACAGTTATAACATAGGGTGATATGTAACTAGCTCCAGTTCGTCAATGTAATGTAGGCATGTATTTCGTATTTGGTCATACGTGCTTATGGAAAAGAACTTGCATGACATCTATTGTCCATCCCTCCCGTGGCAGCGGGGTCCTACTGGAAACTAAGGGATATTAAGGTCTCCTTTTAATAGGGAACCGGAACAAAGCATTAGCACAAAGTGAATACATGAAGTCCTCATACTATGGTCATCTCCGGGAGTGGTTGCGGCTATTGTTACTCCGGGGTTGCCGGGTCATAACACATAATAGGTGTTGGAAATATGCCCTAGAGGCAATAATAATTAGTTATTATTATATTTCTTTGTTCATGATAATCGTTTATTATCCATGCTATAATTGTATTGATTGGAAACACAATACTTGTGTGGATACATAGACAAAACACTATCCCTAGTAAGCCTCTAGTTGACTAGCTCGTTGATCAAAGATGGTCAAGGTTTCCTGGCCATAGGCAAGTGTTGTTAGTTGATAACGAGATCACATCATTAGGAGAATCATGTGATGGACTAGACCCAAACTAATAGACGTAGCATGTTGATCGTGTCATTTTGTTGCTACTGTTTTCTGCGTGTCAAGTATTTGTTCCTATGACCATGAGACCATATAACTCACTGACACCGGAGGAATGCTTTGTGTGTATCAAACGTCGCAACATAACTGGGTGACTATAAAGATGCTCTACAGGTATCTCCGAAGGTGTTCGTTGAGTTAGTATGGATCGAGACTGGGATTTGTCACTCCATATGACGGAGAGGTATCTCGGGGCCCACTCGGTAATACAACATCACACACAAGCCTTGCAAGCAATGTGACTTAGTGTAAGTTGCGGGATCTTGTATTACGGAACGAGTAAAGAGACTTGCAAGTAAACGAGATTGAAATAGGTATGCGGATAGTGACGATCGAATCTCGGGCAAGTAACATACCGAAGGACAAAGGGAATGACATACGGGATTATATGAATCCTTGCCACTGAGGTTCAAACGATAAGATCTTCGTAGAATATGTGGGATCCAATATGGGCATCCAGGTCCCGCTATTGGATATTGACCAAGGAGTCACTCGGGTCATGTCTACATAGTTCTCGAACCCACAGGGTCTGCACACTTAAGGTTCGACGTTGTTTTATGCGTATTTGAGTTATATGGTTGGTTACCGAATGTTGTTCGGAGTCCCGGATGAGATCACAGACGTCACGAGGGTTTCCGGAATGGTCCGGAAACGAAGATTGATATATAGGAGGACCTCATTTGATTACCGGAAGGTTTTCGGAGTTACCGGGAATGTACCGGGAATGACGAATGGGTTCCGGATGTTCACCGGGGGGGGGGGGGGGGTGGGGGCAACCCACCCCGGGGAAGCCCATATGCCTTGGGGGTGGCGCACCAACCCTTGTTGGGCTGGTGGGACAGCCCAAGAGGGCCCTGTGCGCCAAGGATAGAAAATCAAAGAGAAAATAAAAAAAAAGGAGGTGGGAAAGGAGAGAAGGACTCCACTTTCCAATCCTAGTTGGACTAGGATTGGAGGAGGACTCCTCCTCCCTTGGTGGCGCAGCCCTTGGGGCTCCTTGAGCCTCAAGGTAAGCCTCCCCTCCCTCCTCCTATACATATGGAGCAATTAGGGATGATTTGAGACAACTTTTCAAAGGCAGCCCGACCACATAACTCCACGGTTTTACCTCTAGATCGCGTTTCTGCGGAGCTCGGGCGGAGCCCTGCCGAGATTAGATCATCACCAACCTCCGGAGCGCCGTCATGCTGCCGGAGAACTCATCTACCTCTCCGTCTGTCTTGCTGGATCAAGAAGGCCGAGATCATCGTCGAGTTGTACGTGTGCTGAACGCGGAGGTGCCGTCCGTTCGGCACTAGATCATGAGACGGATCGCGGGACGGTTCGTGGGACGGTTCGCGGGGCGGATCGAGGGACGTGAGGACATTCCACTACATCAACCGCGTTCACTAACGCTTCTGCTATGTGATCTACAAGGGTACGTAGATCGGAAATCCCCTCTCGTAGATGGACATCACCATGATAGGTCTTCGTGCACGTAGGAAATTTTTTGTTTCCCATGCGACGTTCCCCAACAGTGGCATCATGAGCTAGGTTCATGCATAGATGTAATCTCGAGTAGAACACAAAAGTTTTGTGGGCGGTGATGTGCGTTTTGCTGCCTTCCTTAGTCTTTTCTTGCTTCCGCGGTATTGTTGGATCGAAGCGGCTCGGACCAACATTACTCGTACGCTTACGAGAGACTGGTTTCATCGCTACGAGTAACTCCGTTGCTCAAAGATGACCGGCGAGTGTCGGTTTCTCCAACTTTAGTTGAATCGGATTTGACCGAGGAGGTCCTTGGATGAGGTTAAATAGCAATTCATGTATCTCCGTTGTGGTGTTTGTGTAAGTAAGATGCGATCCTACTAGATACCCATGGTCACCACGTAAAACATGCAACAACAATTAGAGGACGTCTAACTTGTTTTTGCAGGGTATGCTTGTGATGTGATATGGCCAACGATGTGATGTGATATATTGGATGTATGAGATGATCATGTTGTAATAGTTAATATCGACTTGCACGTCGATGGTACGGCAACCGGCAGGAGCCATAGGGTTGTCTTTAAACTAACATTTGTGCTTGCAGATGCGTTTACTATATTGCTAGGACGTAGCTTTAGTAGTAATAGCATGAGTAGCACGACAACCCCGATGGCGACACGTTGATGGAGATCATGATGATGGAGATCATGGTGTGACGCCGGTGACAAGAAGATCGTGCCGGTGCTTTGGTGATGGAGATCAAGAAGCACATGATGATGGCCATATCATGTCACTTATGAATTGCATGTGATGTTAATCCTTTATGCACCTTATCTTGCTTAGAACGACGGTAGCATTATGAGGTGATCTCTCACTAAAATTTCAAGAAGAAATTGTGTTCTCCCCGACTGTGCACCGTTGCGACAGTTCTTCGTTTCGAGACACCACGTGATGATCGGGTGTGATAGACTCAACGTTCACATACAACGGGTGCAAAACAGTTGCACACGCGAAACACTCGGGTTAAGCTTGATGAGCCTAGCATGTGCAGACATGGCCTCGGAACACATGAGACCGAAAGGTCGAGCATGAATCGTATAGTTGATATGATTAGCATAGAGATGCTTACCACTGAAACTATTCTCGACTCACGTGATGATCGGACTTGAGATAGTGGATTTGGGTCATGTACCACTCAAATGACTAGAGAGATGTACTTTTTGAGTGGGAGTTCTTAAGTAATATGATTAATTGAACTAATTGTCATGAACATAGTCTAATGGTCTTTGCGAATTACGATGTAGCTTGCGCTATAGCTCTACTGTTTTTATATGTTCCTAGAGAAAATTTAGTTGAAAGTTGATAGTAGCAAACTTTGCAGACTGAGTCTGTAAAACCGAGGATTGTCCTCGTTGCTGCGCAGAAGGCTTATGTCCTTAATGCACCACTCGGTGTGCTGCACCTCGAGCGTCGTCTATAGATGTTGTGAACATCCGACATACATGTTTCTGATGACTACACGATAGTTCAGTGCAAAATACTTAATGGCTTAGAAGCAAGGCGCCGAAGACGTTTTGAAACGTCACGGAACATAAATGATGTTCTAAAGAGATGAAATTGTGATTTCATGCTTGTGCCCTTGTTAAGAGGTACGAGACCTCCAACAAGATTCTTTGTCCACAAAGTAAAGGAGAAAAGCTCAATCGTTGAGCGTGTGCTCAGATTGTCTGAGTACGACAATCGCTTGAATCAAAGTGGGAGTTAATCTTCCAGATGAGATAGTGATAGTTCTCCAAAGTCACTGCCACCAAGCTGTGAGAGCTTCGTGATGAACTATAACATATCAAGGATAGATACAATGATCCTTGAGCGATTCGCGATGTTTGACACTGCGAAAGTAGAAATCAAGAAGGAGCATCAATAGTTGATGGTTAGTAAAACCACTTAGTTTCAAGAAAGGCAAGGGCTAGAAGGGATACTTCGTGAAACGGCAAAGCAGTTGCTGCACTAATGAAGAGACCCCAGATTAAACTCAAACCCAGGACTAAGTGCTTCTGTTATGAGGGGAACAATCACTGAGGCGGAGCAACTCTAGATACTTGGTACATAAGAAGGCTGGCAAAAGTCAAAAAAAGTATATTTTATATACATGATGTTGATGTGTACTTTACTAGTACTCCTAGTAGCACGAGGGTATTGGATACCGGTTCGGTTGCTAAGTGATTAGTGACACGAAATGAAAGCTACGGCATAAACGGAGACTAACTAAAGGCAAGGTGACGATACGTGTTGGAAGTGTTTCCAAGGTTGATATGATCAAACGTCGCACACCCCCTCTACCATCGGGATTGGTGTTAAACCTAATAATTGTTATTTGGTGCTTGTGTTAAGCATGAACATGATTGGATCGTGTTTATTGCAATACGATTATTCATTTAAAGAGAATAATGGTTACTCTATTTGCTTGAATAATCACCTTCAATGGTTTACTGAATCTCGATCGTAGTGTTACACATGTTCATGATATTGGTGCCAAAAAGATGCGAGGTAATGATGATAGTACCACTTACTTGTGGCACTGTCGCTTGAGTCATGTTGGTATAAATTGCATGAAAAGGCTCCATGCTGATGGATCTTTATACTCACTTGATTTTGAATCACTGGTGACATGCAAATCATACCACATGAGCAAGGCCTTATTTTCATTGAGATGAAACAAGATAGTAACTTGTTGGAAGTGGATACATTTTGATGTATGCAGTCCAATGGGTGCTGAGGCACGCAATGGATATCATTATGTTCTTACTTCAATGACTATTTGAGTAGATACAAGAGTATTTACTTAATGAATCACAAGTCTGAAATATTGATAAGTTCAATTATGTTTTAGAGTGAAGTTCGTCGTAACAAGAGAATAAACTGTCTACGATATGATCATAGAAATGAATATCTAAGTTACGAGTTTTGGTACGCAGTTAAGACAATGTGGAAATTGTTTCGCAGTTCATGCCACCTGGAACATCATAGTGTGATGATGTGTCTGAACGTCATAGCCACACACTATTTGGTATGGTGCATGCTATGATGTCTCTTATCGAATTACCACTATCGTTTATGGGTTATGCATTAGAGACAACCACATTCACTTAAAATAGGGCACCACGTATTTCCGTTGAGATGACACAGTATAGACTGAGGTTTAGAGAAATCTAAACTGTCGTTTCTTGAAAGTTTGGGGCTTCGACACTTATGTGAAAAAGTTTCAGTCTGATAAGCTCGAACCCAAAGCGGATAAATGCATCTTCATAGGATATCCAAAACAGTTGGGTACATCTCCTATCTCAGATCCGAGAGCAAAGTGTTTGTTTCTAGAAACGAATCCTTTCTCGAGGAAAGGTTTCTCTCGAAAGAATTGAGTGGGAGGGTGATAGAACTTGATGAGGTTACTGAACCATCACTTCGACTAGTGTGTAGCAGGGCACATGAAGTTGTTCCTGTGGCGCCTACACCAATTGAAGGGGAAGCTGATGATGGTGATCATTGAGCTTCAGATCAAGTTACTACAAACCTCGTAGGTTGACAAGGTCGCGTACTGCTGCAGAGTGGTACGGTAACCCTGTCTTGGAGGTCATGTTGTTGAGCAAGAGTGAACCTACGAGTTATGGAGAAATCAATGGTGGGCCCGGATTCCGACAAATGGCTGGAAGCCATGAAATCCGAGAGAGGATCCATGTATGAAAACAAAGTGTAGACTTTGGAAGAACTACTTGATGGTCATAGGACTGTTGAGTAAAGATGGATCTTTAAAAGGAAGACAGACGACGATGGTGATAAGTCACTATTGAGAAAAGCTCGACTTGTCGCAAAGATGTTTTCGACAAGATCAAACAATTGACTATGATGAGACTTTCTCACTCGTAGCGATGCTGAAAGTCTGTTAGAATTATGTTAGTAGTTGCTGCATTGTTTATGAAATATTGCACATAGGATGTCAAAACATTGTTTCCTTGACGGTTTCCTTGAGCAAACATTGTATGTGATACAACCAGGAGGTTTTGTCGATCCTAAAGATACTAGCAAGTATGCAAGCTCCAGCGATCCTTCAATGGACTGGTGCAAGCATCTCGGAGTTGGAATATACACTTTGATGAGATGATCAAAGATTTTTGGGTTTGTACAAGGTTTATGAGAAACTTGTATTTCCAAAGAAGTGAGTGGGAGCACTATAGAATTTCTGATAAGTATATGTGGTTGACATATTGTGGATCAGAAGTAATGTAGATTTTCTATAAAGCGTACAAGGTTGTTTGAAAGGAGTTTTCAAAGGAATACCTGGATTGCGCTACTTGAACGTTGAGCATCAAAGATCCATGGACATAGATCAAAAGCGCTTAATGGAAGTTTCAACAAGATGCATGCGTTGACAAGTTTTTGAAGGAGTTCAAAATAGATCAGCAAAGAAGGAGTTCTTGGTTGCGTTGTAAGGTGTGAATTTGAGTAAGACTCAAAACCCGACCCCGGCAGAATAAAGGGAATAGACGAAGGTCGTCTTCTATGCCTTGGCCGTAGACTCTAAAGTATGCCATGCTGAGTACCGCACCTGATGTGTGCCTTGCAGCAAGTCTGTTAAGAGGTACACAGAGTGATCCAGGATTGAATCACTGATCAGCGGTCAAAGTTATCCTTAGTAACTAAATAGACTAAGGAATTTTTCTCGATTATGGAGGTGGTTAAAGAGTTCGTCGTAAAGGGTTACGTCGGTGCAAGCTTTGATACTAATCCGAATAACTATGAGTAGTGAAACGGATTCATATAGTAGAGTAGATATTTGGAGCATTTCCGAATAGCACGTAGTAGCAGCATCTATAAGATGACATAAATATTTGTAAAGAACGCACGGATCTGAAAGTTTCAGAAGCGTTGACTAAAACCTCTCTCACGAGCAAGACGTGATCAGACCCCAGAACAATATGGGTGTTGGATTCGTTGAAATCACATGGTGATGTGAACTAGATTATTGACTCTAGTGCAAGTGGGAGACTGTTAGAAATATGCCCTAGAGGCAATAATAATTAGTTATTATTATATTTCTTTGTTCATGATAATCGTTTATTATCCATGCTATAATTGTATTGATTGGAAACACAATACTTGTGTGGATACATAGACAAAAGACTGTCCCTAGTAAGCCTCTAGTTGACTAGCTCGTTGATCAAAGATGGTCAAGGTTTCCTGGCCATAGGCAAGTGTTGTTAGTTGATAACAAGATCACATCATTAGGAGAATCATGTGATGGACTAGACCCAAACTAATAGACGTAGCATGTTGATCGTGTCATTTTGTTGCTACTGTTTTCTGCGTGTCAAGTATTTGTTCCTATGACCATGAGACCATATAACTCACTGACACCGGAGGAATGCTTTGTGTGTATCAAACGTCGCAACGTAACTGGGTGACTATAAAGATGCTCTACAGGTATCTCCGAAGGTGTTCGTTGAGTTAGTATGGATCGGGACTGGGATTTGTCACTCCGTATGACAGAGAGGTATCTCGGGGCCCACTCGGTAATACAACATCACACACAAGCCTTGCAAGCAATGTGACTTAGTGTAAGTTGCGGGATCTTGTATTACGGAACGAGTAAAGAGACTTGCCGGTAAACGAGATTGAAATAGGTATGCGGATACTGACGATCGAATCTCGGGCAAGTAACATACCGAAGGACAAAGGGAATGACATACGGGATTATATGAATCCTTGGCACTGAGGTTCAAACGATAAGATCTTCGTAGAATATGTGGGATCCAATATGGGCATCTAGGTCCCGCTATTGGATATTGACCGAGGAGTCACTCGGGTCATGTCTATATAGTTCTCGAACTCGTAGGGTCTGCACACTTAAGGTTCGACGTTGTTTTATGCGTATTTGAGTTATATGGTTGGTTACAGAATGTTGTTCGGAGTCCCGGATGAGATCACAGATGTCATGAGGGTTTCCGGAATGGTTCGGAAACGAAGATTGATATATAGGATGACCTCATTTGATTACCGGAAGGTTTTCGGAGTTACCGGGAATGTACCGGGAATGACGAATGGGATCCGGATGTTCACCGGGGGGGGGGGGGCAACCCACCCCAGGGAAGCCCATATGCCTCGGGGGTGGCGCACCAGCCCTTGTTGGGCTGGTGGGACAGCCCAAGAGGGCCCTGGGCGCCAAGGATAGAAAATCAAAGAGAAAAGAAAAAAAGAGGTGGGAAAGGAGATAAGGACTCCACTTTCCAATCCTAGTTGGACTAGGATTGGAGGAGGACTCCTCCTCCCTTGGTGGCGCAGCCCTTGGGGATCCTTGAGCCTCAGGGCAAGCCTCCCCTCCCTCCTCCTATATATATGGAGCAATTAGGGCTGATTTGAGACAACTTTTCAAAGGCAGCCCGACCACATAACTCCACGGTTTTACCTCTAGATCGCGTTTCTGCGGAGCTCGGGCGGAGCCCTGCCGAGATTAGATCATCACCAACCTCCGGAGCGCCGTCACGCTGCCGGAGAACTCATCTACCTCTCCGACTCTCTTGCTGGATCAAGAAGGCCAAGATCATCGTCGAGCTGTACGTGTGCTGAACGCGGAGGTGCCGTCCGTTCGACACTATATCGTGAGACGGATCGCGGGACGGTTCGCGGGGCGGATCGAGGGACGTGAGGACGTTCCGCTACATCAACCGCGTTCACTAACGCTTCTTATGTGCGATCTACAAGGGTACATAGATTGGAAATCCCCTCTCGTAGATGGACATCACCATGATAGGTCTTCGTGCACGTAGGAAATTTTTTGTTTCCCATGCGACGTTCCCCAACAGTAGGTGACTACAACTTGCAAGATAGGATCAAGAACACACATATATTGATAAAAACATAATAGGTTCAGATCTGAAATCATGGCACTCGGGCCCTAGGAACAAGCATTAAGCATAGCAAAGTAGTAGCAACATCAATCTTAGAACATAGTGGATACTAGGGATCAAACCCCATCAAAACTAACTCGATTACATGATAGATCTCATCCAACCCATCATTGTCCAGCAAGCCTACAATGAGATTACTCACGAACGATGGAGAGCATCATGGAATTGGCGATGGAGGATGGTTGATGATGACGACGGCGTCGATTTCCCCTCTCCGGAGCCCAGAATAGACTCCAGATCTGCCCTCCCGAGGAAGAACGGGTGGTGGCGGCGGCTCCGTATCGTGAAACGTGATGAACTCTTCTCTCCTAATTTTTCTTAGGCGAGAGAGACTATATAGAGGTGGAGTTGGAGGCTGCGGAGCCACGTGGGCCTCACAAGCCTGCCAGGCGTGCCCTAGGGGGGCGCCTCCTGGGCTCGTGGGCCCCTGGCTCCGTGTCTTCGGGTAATTATTGCGCCAGTATTTTTATATATTCCACAAAAAATCCTCGTAAGTTTCCAGGTCATTCCGAGAACTTTTATTTGTGCACAAAAACAACACCATGGCAATTCTGCTGAAAACAACGTTAGTCCGGGTTAGTTCCATTCAAATCATGCAAATTAGAGTCCAAAACAAGGGCAAAATAGTTTGGAAAAGTAGATACGATGGAGACGTATCAACTCCCCCAAGCTTAAAGCCTTGCTTGTCCTCAAGAAATCCAGTTGACAAACTGAAAGAGACAAATAAAAACTTTTACGAACTCTGTTTTGATCTTGTTGTTGTAATTATGTCTAACTCATAATCGGATTTTCAGCAAGGTCATAAGCTAACCACATAAGCAATAACATTTAGGTCTCATGGTGTACTCATACCAATGGCATAATCAACTAGCGAGCAATAATAATAAGTTTCAAACATCAACACTTGAATCAAAACAATCATGATACAATATAAACAAATGGTATCTCGCTAGCCCTTTTTGAGACTGCAAAACATAAATGCAGAGCACCTTCAAAGACCAAGGGCTGATTGAAAATTGTAGTTCATGGCAAAGAAGATGCAGTCATAGTCATACTCAATATCAATTAATAGCCAAGACTAAAATGACGGAGGTGCTCTCTAATTGGTGCCTTTTATTAGAAGAGGATGACTCAACAGTATTGTAAATAGATAGGCCCTTCGCAGAGGGAAGCATTGATTTGCATAGGTGCCAGAGCTCAAGCTTTTAGAGCAGAGATAAATAATTTTGGGTGGCATGCTTTCATTGTCAATGCGATGACCAAGAGTTTTCACCATCTTCCATGCTACACATATTATAGGCGGTTCCCAAACAGAAAAGTAAAGTTTCGACTCCCCCACCACCGATCAATCACACTCCACGACTAGCCGAATCCTCGGGTGCCGTCCATACCAACAACAATCCAGGGGGAGTTTTGTTTGGAATTATATTTTTGATTTGAGCATGGAACTCGGCATTCCGACTACCGTCCCCTTTCTCGTGAGTGATAGTGAATAAACACATATCGAGGATAACACGCCTAACATGGAAGATACTGACCGCCCCTTGTCACCACATGAGCGGCTCAGGCATACAAAACAGATTATTATTTGAAGATTTAGAGAGTGGTACATGCAAATTTACTTGGAATGGCAGGTAGATACCACATATAGGTAGGTATGGTGGACTCATATGGAACAACTTTGGGTTTATGGAAGTGGATGCACAAGCAGTATTCCCGCTTAGTACAAGTGAAAGCTAGCAAAAGACTGGGAGGCGACCAACTAGAGAGCGACAAGAGTCATCAATATGCATTGAAATTAACCAATGTTGAGTGCAAGCATGAGTAGGATATAAATCACCATAAACATGAATATCGTATAGGCTATGTTGATTTTGTTTCAACTACATGCGTGAACATGTGCCAAGTCAAGCCACTTGAATCATTCAAAGGAGGATACCATCCTATCATAGTACATCATAATCATCTTGAAATTCATGTTGGCATCCAAGACAAACCATTATAGGCTCCTAGCTAATTAAGCATGGCATCAGAAACTATGATCTCTAAGTTGTCATTGCAAACATGGTTCTCTCATAACAATGCTGAATTAGGAACATTAGCTAGTCATATTTACAAAAACAAAATAGGTCGAGTTCATACCAGCTTTTCCAGGCTCAGTCACTTCATCTTATATCGTCATTATTGCCTTTCACTTGCACGAACGAATGATGTGAATAATAATAAGAGTGTTCGTGCATTGGACTAAGCTGGAATCTGCAAGCAAACTCAGAGGAGAAGACAAAGTAATATGGCTCTTTGACAGATAAACAATAATGCATATGAGAACCACTAATTATTTTAATCATGGTCTTCTACCTCGACCCAAAGAAAAAGGAAACTATTTACACGAGAAAGCTCCCAACAAGCAAAAGAAGAATGGGAAATCTTTTGGGGTTTTCTTTTTAATTACCACTAAGCAAGCCGGAAAGTAAACTTACAACTATTTTTTTGTTTTTCTCATTTTTAAACAAACACACTAGACGAATGCAAGTAAAAGAAATAAACTAGCATGGATGATACAATGGAAAAGTGTGAACACCGACTATCAAAGTGAATGTGTGAGCAAGAATATAAAGTCGGCGAGAAACACGTACTCCCCCAAGCTTAGGATTTTGGCCTAAGTTGGTCTACTCCCACGGCTGCTCCGTGCGATATCCAAAATCATAATGGGGGTTGTACTGGAACGCGGCAGCTACCGCCTGAATAGCTGCCTCACGGAGGCGAGCAACCTTCACCTCCCTCTCATTCTCCTCTGCCTTTCCTATGGTTATGTAATATCTCCGTTTTCCCTGAAAGTCAAAGAAGGCAGGAGCAGGAAGGGTAATATGGTAAACACGTTGTCGGTTAAATATTAACCGGTATAGGAGGGATTCATTATCCCTCTCAAGGAACTGATAACGTATCATAGCAGCGCGATCTAGGAAAGCTGTATGGAGCGGGGGATCCCGTGTGCGGATGGGTATTTCAAGAAAATTTGCTATGCGAGTGGCATAGATCCCACCAAAGAAATCCCCTTCATTAGCATTATTATTTAGCCTCCTCGCAATTATAGCTCCCATGTTGAAACTTCTATCACCCGTTACTGCGCTCTTAAGAATACTAAGGTCAGGTGCGCAGAGGTGACTGTGCTCATGCTTGTCGTTAATGCATCTACCTATGAAGAGGGCAAAATAATGTAAGGCAGAAAAATGAATGCTCCCCATGGTGGCCTGCGTAATATCTCTAGTTTCTCCAACAGTTATACTAGAAATTAAATTTCTAACCGAAGACTTAGGAGGGTCATTGGGACTACCCCAATCAGGTATCTTGCATATTCTATTAAAATCCTCTAAATCCATAGTATACGATTTTTCGTAAAGATCAAACAGTATGGATGTGTTACGGCCAGCTGAAAATTTGAATCTACGAACAAAAGAGGCAGTGAGTGTAGTATACTGTTCACATTTATTGGAGATGAATTCTTTGAGCCCGGCGTTGCGAACAAATGTATCAAACTCGTCCCTGAAACCTGCATCAATCATGAATCGTCGGAAGGCCATTCACATGGTTGCACAGGTGCGTTCCTCAGCTGATAAAGATCGGGCTCCCGAATCGCGAGACGGGGACCCCTTTTGCTTGAGGAACCACCATGATAGTTTTTCCTGAACATCTTCCTTTTTCTGAAATTTTTAGTGGCTCAAAATAAAAGTGAACAAGGCTTAACAAAACTCATAGCAACTACTCCTACAAGTGCCTAGAGGCCATATCATGCATCAAAACTACTTGGGACCAACTAAAATTAACATGCAAAGCTCAAGAACAGGGTCACCAAGGCAGCAATAATATGCAATGAATAAAGCACTAGAGCAAAAACTAATTGGACCAATGGAGGAGTCACATACCAAGGAACAACTCCCCAAAATAGTTTGGTGAATGGGGCTTTGCACAAGGAGATCGAAAAATGCAGCAAAATGAGCAAGAACACGGGTTTGAGCTGTGGAATGATTTTTTCTAGAGGTAGACGAAGGAGAAGGGTGCTGGAGTAAGTGGAGGGGGGCCATGTGGGATCCACGAGCCTACCAGGCGCGCCTCCTGGGCTCGTGGCCCACTGGTGCATCCCGTTGACTAGTTATCTATCTAAGAATTTTTTTAATATTCTAGAAAAAGTCATACTTGAATTTCAGGGCATTTGGAGAACCTTTATTTTCAGGTCATTTTTCTATTGAACGGAAAAAAGCAGAAAAAGGAAAATAAAGCTATATTTATTATTTTTCTTCTAAACAGCAGAAAGTAAAAGTTGGGAACAGAAGGTTGTGACTTCTAGATTCATCCATCTCATGGTCATCAAAAGAAATTCATCAATGAGGTTGATCAAGTCTCCTTGACAAACTTTTTTCGAATCACATAAAACCGAAGAATTTTCGAATAATCACTAGGTTACCTCAACGGGGATGTGCATATCCCAAATAAGTATATCATATTTCATCTTGACAGTAGGAATAGGGCATTCAAAGCTTCCAATAATAATTGATGAAGATTTTTCAATAGCATTTATGCAATGAACTCGATATTGTTTCTTCGGAAAGTGCACCGTGTGCTCATTACCATTAACATGGAAAGTGACATTGCCTTTGTTGCAATCAATAACATCCCCTGCAGTGTTTAAAAAGGGTCTTCCAAGGATGACCGCCATGGCATCATCCTCGGGAATATCAAGAATAACAAAGTCTGTTAAGAGAGTAACGTTCGCAACCATAACAGGCACATCCTCGCAAATGCCGATAGGTAAAGCGGTTGATTTATCGGCCATTTGCAAAGACATTTCAGTAGGTGTCAACTTATCCAATTCAAGTATACGATATAAAGAGAGAGGCATAACACTAACATCGGCTCCAAGATCACATAAATCAGTTCTAACATAATTTCCTTTAATGGAGCAAGGTATAGTGGGCACTCCGGGATCACCTAGTTTCTTAGGAGTCCCACCCTTAAAAATGTAATTAGCAAGCATGGTGTAAATCTCAACATCACGTATCTTCCTTTTATTAGTCACAATATCTTTCATGTACTTAGCATAAGGAGACATTTTAAGCATATCAGTCAAACGCATTTGCAAAAAGACAGGTATAATCATTTCAACAAAGCGCTCAAAATCCTCATCATCCTTTTTCTTGGATGGTTTGGGAGGAAAGGTCATGGGTTTCTGAACCCATGGTTCTCTGTCTTTACCATGCTTCCTAGCAATAAAATCATTCCTATCAATATCACTTGTTCTTAGGTTGTGGGTTATCAAGATCAACATGAGGTTCAATCTCCACATCGTTATCATTACTAGGTTGAGCATCAACAGGAACACCATTATCAATATTATCACTAGGCTCATGTTCATCACCAGATTGTGCTTCAGCATCAGAAATAGAGACATCATTTGGATTCTCAGGTGTAACAGCAACACGTTTACTAGCATGCAAGTCCCTATCATCTTTCTTTTTCTTCCTATTACCAGGATGACTAGGTGCATCAGTATTAACTCCTTGAAAATCTTGTTCAATTCTCTAAGGATGGCCCTCGGGATACAAAGGTTCCCAAGTCATTCTACCACCTCTAGTGACAACTCTAACAGAATTGTCATTCAATTCATCAAGCAAGTAATTTTGAGCCTTAAGTACTTGTTCTACTTGAGTAGTGACCATAGAAGCATGTTTACCAATAAGCTTAAGATCATTAACATTTCTATCCACACAAGCACTTATATGATTAATCATACGAGCATTTTGTTGCAGTTGTCTGCTAACATAATCATTAAAACTTTGTTGTTTGGCAACAAAGTTATCAAATTCATCTAAGCATAAGCTAGCAAGTTTATCATAAGGAATATCACTCTCATAGAATCTACGAAGAGAATTTACCTCTACTACCTGTGTCGGGTTATCAAGACCATGTATTTCTTCAATAGGTGGTAGATTCTTAACAACTTCAGATTTAATACCTTTCTCTTGCATAGATTTCTTGGCTTCTTGCATATCTTCAGGACTGAGGAATAGAATACCTTTTTTCTTTGGAGTTGGCTTCGGAGGTGGTTCGGGAATAGTCCAAGCATTAGCATTGCTCAAGATATTATTCAATAGAATTTCAGCTTGTTCCACAGTTCGTTCCCTGAAAACACAACCAACACAAATATCTAGGTTATCCCTAGAAGCATCGGTTAGTCCATTATAAAAGATATCAAGTATTTCATTTTTCTCAAGAGGATGATCGGGCAAAGCATTAAGTAACTGGACAAGCCTCCCCCAATCTTGTGCGAGACTCTCTTCTTCAATTTGCACAAAGTTATATATATCCTGCAAGGCAGATTGTTTCTTATGGGCAGGAAAATATTTCTCAGAGAAGTAGTATATCATATCCTGGGAACTACGCACACAACCAGGAGCAAGAGAATTAAACCAAGTTTTAGCATCACCCTTTAGTGAGAAAGGAAACAACTTAAGGATATAGTAATGTCGATTTTTTTCCTCATTAGTGAATAGGGTGGCTATATCATTCAGTTTAGTAAGATGTGCTACAACAGTTTCAGATTCACAACCATGAAAAGGATCAGATTCAACCAAAGTGACTAACTCAGGATCGAGAGAGAATTCGTAATCCTTATCAGTAACAAAGATGGGTGAAGTAGCAAACTTAGGATCATATTTCATTCTAGCATTCAGAGATTTTTCTTTCCACTTGCGTAATAAATTCTCAAGATCATAGCTATCCTTACAAGCAAGAAAGTCTTCAGCTACCTCTCCCTCCATAACATAACCCTTAGGTATATCAGGCAATTCATATCTAGGAGAGCTAGGTCTAACAGGTGAAACAACAGGTTCCAATTCAATAATTTCATCAGTTTCAGAAGTATCATCACATTCAACAGTAACTCTAGCAATTTGTGCATCAAGAAATTCACCCAGTGGCATATCATTATCAAGCAAAGCATCATCATAAGCATCATCGATAGCAGATGTAGCATCATCAAGCACATGCGACATATCAGGATTACTAGTAGGTGGTGGTGTCGCAAATTTACTCATAACTGAAGGTGAATCAAGTGCAGAGCTAGGTGGAAGTTCCTTACTTGTCCTCGTAGTTGAGGGCAAGAATTTAATTTTGGATCTCTCGGATTCCTCATAGTGATCAACAGATATAAATCCCAAGTGACTCAGAGAATAGAGTTATGCTCCCCGGCAACGGCGCTAGAAAAGGTCTTGATAACCCACAAGTATAGGGGATCGCAACAGTTTTCGAGGGTAGAGTATTCAACCCAAATTTATTGATTCGACACAAGGGGAGCCAAAGAATACTCTCGAGTATTAGCAGTTGAGTTGTCAATTCAACCACACCTGAAAGACTTAGTATCTGCAGCAAAGTTTTAGTAGAAAAGTAGTATGATAGTAATGATAGCGGCGGTAATAGTAGCAGTAGTGATTTGTATAGCAAGTGTAAAAATAGTAGCGGTAAAGTAACTTAGCAAGGACCAGTATAGGAAAAACTCGTAGGCATTGGATCGGTGATGGATAATTATGTCGGATGACATTCATCATGTAACAGTTACAACATGGGGTGATATGTAACTAGCTCCAGTTCGTCAATGTAATGTAGGCATGTATTCCGTATTTAGTCATACGTGCTTATGGAAAAAAGAACTTGCATGACATCTATTGTCCATCCCTCCCGTGGTAGCGGGGTACTAATGGAAACTAAGGGATATTAAGGTCTACTTTTAATAGAGAACCGGAACAAAGCATTAGCACAAAGTGAATACATTAACTCCTCATACTATGGTCATCTCCGGGAGTGGTTCCGGCTATTGTCACTCCGGGGTTGCCGGGTCATAACACATAGTAGGTGACTACAACTTGCAAGATAGGATCAAGAACACACATATATTGATGAAAACATAATAGGTTCAGATCTGAAATCATGGCACTCGGGCCCTAGTGAGAAGCATTAAGCATAGCAAAGTAGTAGCAACATCAATCTTAGAATACAATGGATACTAGGGATCAAACCCCATCAAAACTAACTCGATTACATGATAGATATCATCCAACCCATCACCGTCCAGCAAGCCTACGATGAGATTACTCACGAACGATGGAGAGCATCATGGTATTGGCGATGGAGGATGGTTGATGATGACGACGTCGTCGATTTCCCCTCTCTGGAGCCCAGAACGGACTCTAGATCTGCCCTCCCGAGGAAGAACAGGTGGTGGCGGCGGATCCGTATCGTGAAACGTGATGAACTCTTCTCTCCTAATTTTTCCTGGGCGAGAGAGACTATATAGAGGTGGAGTTGGAGGCTGCGGAGCCACGTGGGCCTCACAAGCGTGCCAGGCGCGCCCTAGGGGGGCGCCTCCTGGGCTCGTGGGCCCCTCGCTCCGTGTCTTTGGGTAATTCTTGCGCCAGTATTTTTTATATATTCAATTCGTGGGCCCCTCGTAAGTTTCTAGGTCATTCCAAGAACTTTTATTTCTGCGCAAAAACAACACCATGGCAATTTTGCTGAAAACGGCATCTGTCCGGGTTAGTTCCATTTAATCATGCAAATTAGAGTCCAAAACAAGGGCAAAAGAGTTTGGAAAAGTAGATACGATGGAGACATATCAGGATGCAATGAGGATGAGCTTCAAGTTGCGGACCCAGTCCGCATAGTTGCTACCATCATCTTTCAGCTTGTTTTTCTCTAGGAACGCGTTGAAATTGAGGTTGAGAGGTGCGTTGGCCATTGGATCTACAATATTTGTAAGGGAAACTTTTAGACTAAGTTCATGATAATTAAGTTCATCAAATCAAATTAAGTATGAACTCCCACTTAAATCGACATCCCTCTAGTCATCTAAGTGATACATGATCCATGTCGACTAACCCGTGTCCGATCATCACGTGAGACGGACTAGTCATCGATGTTTAGCAACTTCATGCTGATCGTATTCAACCATACGACTCATGTTCGACCTTTCGGTCTCACCTATTCGAGGCCATTTCTGTACATGGTAAGCTCGTCGAGTCAACCTAGGTGTTTCGCGTGTGTAAATCTGGCTTACACCCGTTGTATGCGAACATTAGAATCTATCACACCCGATCATCACGTGGTGCTTCGAGACAACGATCCTTCACAATGGTGCACACTTAGGGGAATACGTTCTTGAAATTTTATGAGGGATCATCTTATTATGCTACCGTCTTTCTAAGCAATAAGATGAAAAACATGATAAACATCACATGCAATCATATAGTGACATGATATGGCCATTATCATATTTGCTCCTTCGATCTCCATCTTCGGGCATCGCATGATCATCATCGTCACCGGCGTGACACCATGATCTCCATCAACGTGTCTCCGTGAAGTCATCACGCCAACTACTACTACTACTACTACTACTACTACTACTACTACTACTACTACTACTACTACTACTACTACTACTACTACTACTACTACTACTACTACAGCTAACCGTTAGCAATGAAGTAAAAGTAGTAAACACATGTTGTTGCATCTCATACAATAATTTAAGACAACTCCAATGGCTCCTGCCGGTTGTCATACTCATCAACATGCAAGTCGTGAATCCTATTACAAGAACATGATCATCTCATACATCACACATGTAACATCACATCCTTTGGCCATATCACATCACATGTCAAACCCTGCAAAAACAAGTTAGACATCCTCTAATTGTTGTTGCAAGTTTTACGTGGCTGATTTGGGTTTCTAGCAAGAACGCCTTCTTACCTACGTGACAACCACAACGATGATATGCCAAAGCTATTTACCCTTCATAAGGACCCTTTTCATCAAATCCAATCCGACTAGAGTGGGAGAGACACACACCCGCTAGCCACCTTATGCACCTAGTGCATGTTAGCCGGTGGGACCTGTCTCAAGTAAGCGTACATGTAAGGTCGGTCCGGGATGCTTCATCCCACAATACCGCCAGAAAAGAATAAGACTAGTAGCGGCAAGAAATTGACAAAATCGGCGCCCGCAACTTTATTGTGTTCTACTCGTGCATAGAATCTACGCATAGAAAACCTGGCTCTCATTCCACAGTTGGGTAACGTAGCAAAAATTCAAAATTTTCCTACGCCATATTCAGATCTTCCTATGGAGAGACCAGCAACGAGAGAGGGATGAGAGCATCTTCATACCTTTGAAGATCGCTAAGCGGAAGCGTTACTAGAATGCGGTTGATGGAGTCGTACTCGCTGCGATTCAGATCGCGGTGTGATTCCGATCTAGTGCCGAACCACGACACCTCCATGTTCAACACACGTGCAGCCTGGTGACGTCTCCCGCACCTTGATCCAGCAAGGAGGAGGGAGAGGTTGGGGAAGAGCTCTGGCAGCACAACGGCGTGGTGGCGATGGAGCGACGAGGTCTCCCGGCAGGGCTTCGCCAAGCACCGTGGGAGAGGAGGAAGAAGAGAAGCAGGGCTGCGCCGAGAGAGAGAGAAATTGTCGTGTCTCCAATGGACAAAACCCCCACTATAGAAAGGGGAAAGGGGAGGGTGGCGCCCCCCTTAGGGTTCCCACCCCTAAGGGGTGCGGCAACCCTAGATGGGAGGCCAGGGCGGCGGCCATGAGGGGAGGATGGGGTGGCGCACCCCCTAGTGGGTCGAAGGCCCACCTGACTTAGGGTTTCCCCCCTTCCCTCTCTTGGCGCCTTGGGCTGGGTGTGGGGGGCGCACCAGCCCACCCAGGGGCTGGTTCCCTCTCACACTTGGCTCATGTAGCCTTCCGGGACTGGTGGCCCCTCCCGGTGGGCCTCCGGAACCCTTCCGGTGCTCCCGGCACGTTGCCAGTGTTGCCCGAAACATTTCCGGCGTCCAAACCCATCCATCCTATATATCAATCTTTACAGCCGGACCATTCCGGAGCTCCTCGTGACATCCGGGATCTCATCCGGGACTCCTGCTACCTATTGAGCCTACATTGGTTTTTCCCTTGAAGAGGAAAGGGTGATGCAGCAAAGTAGCAGTAAGTATTTCCCTCAGTTTGAGAACCAAGGTATCAATCTAGTAGGAGTATCAAGGCAAGTCTCCAAAGTACCCGCGCAAAAATAGCAAACTTGCACCCAACGCTACAAAGGGGTTGTCAATCCATTCACAATTGATTGCAAGGTGAGATCTGAAGACGGAAAGTGCAACAAAGTAAAAGTGTAGGGCTGAAAATATGATGTGAAGTAGACCCGGGGGCCATAGTGTTCGCTAGAGGCTTCTCTCAAAATAGAAAATATTACGGTGGGTGAACGAATTACTGTCGAGCAATTGATAGAACCATGCAAAGTCATGACGATATCTAAGGCAATGATCATACATATAGGCATCACGCCCGAGACAAGTAGACCGATACTTTCTGCATCTACTACTTACTCCACACATCGACCGCTATCCAGCATGCATCTAGTGTATTGAGTTCATGACAAACAGAGTAACGGCTTGTTATGGCAACACACAACAGCGCCAGAAATTGGCACGTTGACGGAGACTTGGCTTGCGCTGGTTTTTCCCTTGAAGAGGAAAGGGTGATGCAACACAGGAGGAGTAAGTATTTCCCTCAGTTTGAGAACCAAGGTATCAATCCAGTAGGAGAATCGCGTCAAGTCCAGAGTACCTGCACAAACACAAAAGAGCTTGCACCCAACGCTATAAAGGGGTTGTCAATCCCTTCAAGATTGATTGCAAAGTGAGATCCGAAGGCAGAAAGTGCAACGAAGTAAAAGTGTAAGGCTGAAAATATGATGTGAAGTAGACCCGAGGGCCATAGTGTTCACTAGAGGCTTCTCTCAAAATAGCAAATATTACGGTGGGTGAACAAATTACTGTCGAGCAATTGATAGAACCGTGCAAAGTCATGACGATATCTAAGGCAATGTTCATACATATATGCATCACGTCCGAGACAAGTAGACCGATACTTTCTGCATCTACTACTATTACTCCACACATCGACCGCTATCCAACAGGCATCTAGTGTATTGAGTTCATGACGAACAGAGTAATGCCTTAAGCAATATGACATGAGGTAGAGGGATAAACTCAAACGAATGATGAAAACCCCATCTTTTTACCCTTGATGGCAACAACATGATGCGTGCCTCGCTACCCCTTCTGTCACTCGGTGAGGTCACCGCACGGTATGAACCCAAAACCAAGCACTTCTCCCATTGCAAGAATCATAGATCTAGTTGGCCAAACAAAACCCACAACTCGAAGAGAATTACAAGGATATGAAATCATGCATATAAGAGATTAGAAGAAACTCAAATAAGATTCATGGATAATCTGATCATAAATCCACAATTCATCGGATCTCGACAAACACACCGCAAGAGAAGATTACATCGGATAGATCTCCATGAAGATCATGGAGAACTTTGTATTGAAGATCCAAGAGAGAGAAGAAGCCATCTAGCTACTAGCTATGGACCCGAAGGTCTATGGTGAACTACTCACGCATCATCGGAGAGGTCATGGTGTTGATGAAGAAGCCCTCCGTATCCGAATCCCCCCTCCGGTAGGGCACCAGAACGTGCCCCACATGGGATCTTGCGGAGACAGAAGCTTGCGGCGGTGGAAAAGTATTTTCGTGGCTCTCTTGATTTTTTCTGGGATTTTAGGGAATATATAGGTGAAGGAGCTAGGGCACAGGAGGCCCAGGGAGCCCACAAGCCTGGGAGGCGCGGCCCCCCTGGCCGTGCCATGAGGGCTTGTGGGGTCCCTCGTGACCCTCTGCCTTGGTTCTCAAGTCTCCCGATCGTCTTCTGTTTCAGAAAAAATCTTTTCGGAAGTTTTATTCCATTTGGGTTCCGTTTAAAATCCTCCTCTGAAAAGGGTCAAAAACACGGAAAAAACAGGAACTGGCACTTGGCACTGAGTTAATAGGTTAGTCCCAAAAAAGATATAAAAGGCATACAAAACATATAAAGTTTGACAAGATAATAGCATGAAACCATAAAAAGTTATAGATACGTTGGAGACGTATCACGCCTTAAGCAAGATGACATGATGTAGAGAGATAAATTCATGCAATAGATATAAACCTCATCTTTTTACCCTTGATTGCAACAACATGATGCGTGCCTCGCTACCCCTTCTGTCACTCGGTGAGGTCACCGCACGGTATGAACCCAAAACCAAGCACTTCTCCCATTGCAAGAATCATAGATCAAGTTGGTAAAACAAAACCCACAGCTCGAAGAGAATTACAAGGATATGAAATCATGCAAATAAGAGACCAGAAGAAACTAAAATAAGATTCATAGATAAATGTGATCATAAATCCACAATTCATCGGATCTTGACAAACACACCACAAAAGAAGATTACATCGGATAGATCTCCATGAAGATCATGGAGAACTTTGTATTGAAGATCCAAGAGAGAGAATAAGCCATCTAGATACTAGCTTTGGACCCGAAGGTCTATGGTGAACTACTCACGCATCATCGGAGAGGCAATGGTGTTGATGAAGAAGCCCTCCGTGTCTGAATCCCCCCTCCGACAGGGCACCAGAACGTGCCCCAGATGGGATCTTGCGGAGACAGAAGCTTGCGGCGGCGGAAAAGTATTTTCGTGGATCTATCCCGTGGTTTTGGATTTTTCGGGGATTTATAGGCGGAAGAAGTACGACAGACGAGCCACAGGGGGCCCATAAGCCTGCTAGGCGCCCCCTGGACGCGCCTAGGGGGCTTGTGGCCTCCCCTGGTGGCCTGTGCCTTGGTTCTCACACTCCCTGCGTATCTTCTGTTCCGGAAAAAAATCTTTTCGGAGGTTTTATTCCGTTTGGACTCCATTTAATATTCTCCTCTCAAAAGGGTCAAAAACACGGATATAAACAGGAACTGGCACTTGGCACTCAGTTAATAAGTTAGTCCCCAAAAAGATATAAAAGGCATACAAAACATCCAAAGTTTGACAAGATAATAGCATGGAACCATAAAAAATTATAGATACGTTGGAGACATATCAAGCATCCCCAAACTTAACTCCTGCTCGTCCTCGAGTAGGGAAGTGATAAAGACTGAATTTTTGATGTGGAATGCTACCTAGCATATTTGTCCTCTGTAACTTCTTTCATGTGACATGAATGTTCAGATCCGTAAGATTCAAAAAAATAGTTTGCTATTGACATGAAAACAATAATACTTCAAGCAAACTAGCAAGGTAATCATGAACTTTCGAAATAACAAGGCCAAAGAAAATTATCCCTACAAAATCATAAAGTATGGCTATGCTCCATCATCCGCACATAACTAATTTAAATCATGCACAGCCCCGGTATTGGCCAAGTAATTGTTTTCGCACTCTTACTTTCTCAAACCTTTTTCAACTCTCACGCAATATATGCGCGTGTGCCATGGATATAGCACTATAGGTGGAATAGAGTGTGGTGGAGGTTGTGAAACAAAAAGGAGGAGATGGTCACATCGACTCGGCGTATCAAAGGGCTATGGAGATGCCGATTAATAGATATCAATGTGAAAGAGTAGGGATTGCCATGCAATGGATTCACATAGAGCTATAAGTATGTGAAAGCTCAAAAGGAGAACTAGTGGGTGTGCATCCAACTTACTTGCTCACGAAGACCTAGGGCAATTTTGAGAAAGCCCATCATTGGAATATAAAAGCCAAGTTATATAATGAAGATTCCCACTAGCATATGGTGGTGACAAAACAAGAGACTCTCAATCATGAACAACATGGTGCTATTATGAAGCACACGTGTGGAAAAAGATAGTAGCATTGTCCCTTCTCTCTTTTTCTCTCTCTTTTTTTGTTTTGGCTCTTTGACCTCTTTCCATTTTTTGTGGGCATCTTTGGCCTTTTTTTTATTTCCTCACATGGGACAATGCTCTAATAATGATGATCATCACACTTTTAATTACTCACAGCTCAATGCTTAGAACAATGATGACTCTTATAGGAAATGCCTCCGGCAGTGTACCGGGATGTGCAGCGATCTAGCTTAGCGTATGACGTTGAAACATCTCGCTAGCTATCTTATGATCATGCAATGGCAATATGAAAGTGACGACACATGTCATGAGACGGAACAGTGGGAGTTGCATGTCAATATATCTTGGAATGGCTATGAAAATGCCATAATAGGTAGGTATGGTGGCTGTTTTGAGGAAGGTATATGGTGGGTTTGTGCACCGGCGAAAATTGCGCGGCACTAGAGAGGCTAGCAATGGTGGTAGGTGAAAGTGCATCTATACCATGGACTCACATTAGTCATGAAGAACTCATATACTTATTGCAAAATTTTTTATTAGTAATCGAAATAAAGTGCTAAACGCATACTCCTAAGGGAAGGGCTGGTAGGTGTTAACCATCACGCGATCCCGACCACAACACAAAGGATGACAATCAATAGATCAATTATGCTCCGACTTCCTAACATGGCGGTTCACCATACGTGCATGTTACGGGAATCACTAACTTCAACACAAGTATTTCTAGATTCACAACACCCTACTAACATAACTCTTAATATTACCAAATCCATGTATCAAAACTATTTGAGAGGAAATAAACTTCTCTTTCTAATCACTGCACATGAAGATGGAAGTTTTATTGTATCCTCTTTGGGTGCCTATCTACCAAGTTACTCAGAGAGATCACTCTCAAAAAGATATAAGTGAAGATCGAGAGTTCTTATTTCTCCAAAATATAACACCGTCGTGCTCTAAAAGATCTAAGTGAAGCACTCAGAGAAAAGTTATCTAGCTCGAAAGATATAAGTGTAGCACATGTGAGCTAAATTGCCTAACTCAAAAGATATAAGCGAAGCTCAAAGAGTATTCTAGCAAATTCACGATGAGTGCATGTCTCTCTCAAAAGGTGTGCAGCAAGGATGATTTTGACAAAAAAAGAAAAGACTCCTATGATACAAGACGCTCCAAGCAAAACACATATGATGTGGTGAATAAAAATATAGGTCCAAGTAATGTTACCGATGGATTGAAGACGAAAGAGGGGATGCCTTCCCGGGGCATCCCCAAGCTTAGGATTTTTGGTGTCCTTGAATTTGGCTTGGTATGCCTTGGGCATCCCCAAGCTTGAGCTCTTTACACTCTTTATCTCTTTGTCCATGAGAGCATCACCCAAAACTGGAAAACTTCACAACACAAAACTTAAACAGAAACTCGTGATATCATTAGCACAAGAAAACAAACTACCACCTCTTTAGGTACTGTAGAAAACTTGATTTCTATTTATATTGGTGTTAGATTACTGTATTCTCACTTTTCCATGGCTAATACCCCCTGATACTATCCATAGTTTCATCAAAATAAGCAACCAACACAACAAAAACATAATCTGTCAAAAACAGACCAGTCTGTAGCAATCTGTATACTTCGTATACTTCTGGTATCTCAAAAATTCTAAACAATTACGACAGCTTGGGAAATTGGCATATCAACCAGAAGCAAAAAGAATCAACTCAAAAGTTCTTTCTGGATAAACTAAAACATAATTTTGTGAGCGAAAAGTTTTTGTCTTTTTCCAGCAGGATCAAACTACCATCACCAAACTAGTCATAAAGGTTTTACTTGGCTCAAACACAAAAAGAAAAACAAAAGACACAATCATAACAGAATTATGATGGTGTGGACGTAACAAAACATAAAGCAAAAAAGCAAAGATAAATTCATTGGGTTGCCTCCCAACAAGTGCTATTGTTTAACGCCCTTAGCTAGGCATAAGGTGATAGAATCACGTATCGTCGTCTTTGGTGCTCAAACCATAAGTAGCCCTCATCATGGATTCATAAGGCAATCTTATTTTCTTTCTAGGAAAATGTTCCATGCCCTTCTTTAAAGGAAATTGAAATCTAATATTCCCTTCCTTCATATCGATGACAACACCAATAGTCCTTAGGAAAGGTCTACCAAGAATGATAGGACATGTAGGATTGCAATCAATATCAAGCACAATGAAATCCACGGGTACATAGTTCCTATTTGCAATAATAAGAACATCATTCATCCTTCCCATGGGTTTCTTAACAGTAGAATCCGCAAGATGCAAATTAAGAGAGCACTCATCAATCTCATTAAAGCCTAGAACATCGCATAAAGACTTTGGAATCGTGGAAACACTAGCACCCAAATCACACAAAGCATTGCATTCATAGTTTTTGATCTTGATTTTGATAGTAGGTTCTCACTCATCATGAAGTTTTCTAGGAATAGAAACTTCCAATTCAAGTTTCTCTTCAAGAGATTTTATCATAGCATCGATGATATGATTGGTAAAGTCCTTGTTTTGGCTATAAGCGTATGGAGAGTTTAGCATGGATTGGATCAAGGAAATACATTCAATCAAAGAGCAACTATGATAATTGAATTCCATGAAATCCAAAGTAGTAGTTTCATTACTACTCAAAGTTTTGATATCCTCTACTCCACTTTCAATGCTTTTAGCATCAAGATAGATAGACTCCGAATTCATATCCAGCCCCATCATCATTAGGTTTGACACTAGAAAACAAGGATTCAATGGGAGTCACACCAAGCACTTTAAGATCTTCGTGATTCTCATCACGAGAACACGCCTTTTTAAGCCATTCATGTCTAGCACGAATTTGGGCGGTTCTTTCTTTACTCTCATTCATGGAAACACGCATAGCTTTTGAAGTTTCATCCATATTGATCTTGGGAGGAGCACATCTTACTTTCAAAGCATCAATATCAATAGACATTCTATCAACGCTCCTAGCCAAATCATCAATTTTGAGTAGTTTTTCTTCTATGGACGCATTGAAAATCTTTTGCGAGTTGATAAACTCTTTAATATTACTCTCTAGATCAGAGGGTAATTTATTGTAATTTCCATGAGCATTGTTGTAGGAGTTTCCAAAGTTATTAGAGGGATTACTAGCAAAAGGCCTAGGAATATAGTTTCCTCTAAAAGCATTGTTGTTGCCAAAATTATTCCTACCAACAAAATTAACGTCCAAGCTCTCATTGATACTCTCAATCAAGGAAGACAAGGGCATATCATTTGGATCTAAAGGAGCACCTTTACTAGCAAACAATTTAATTAACTCGTCCATCTTAGCACTCAACGAGTTAATTTCTTCTATAGCGTGTACCTTTTTACTAGTAGGTGACCTTTCAGTGTGCCACTGAGAATAGTTTGTCATGATATTGTCTAGGAGTATTGTGGCTTCTCCTAATGTGATTTCCATGAAGGTTCCACCGGAGGCGGAGTCCAAGATATTTCTAGAAGCAAAATTCAAACCAGCGTAGAAGATTTGTATGATCATCCGAAGACTCAAGCCATGAGCTGGACAATTTCGTATCATCAATTTCATTCTCTACCAAGATTGTGCAACATGTTCATGATCAAGTTGCTTAAAATTCATGATATCATTACAGAGAGAGATAATCTTAGCCGGCGGAAAATACTTGGATATATAAGCATCTTTGCACTTGTTCCAAGAATCAATACTATTTTTGGGCGAAGATGAAAACCAAGTTTTTGCTCGATCTCGCAATAAGAACGGAAATAGCTTCAATTTAATCACATCATTATCTACATCTTTCTTCTTTTGCATATCGCAAAGCTCAATGAAGGTATTAAGATGGGATGCGGCATCTTCACTAGGAAGGCCGGAGAATTGCTATTTCATAACAAGATTCAACAAAGCAACATTGATTTCATATGATTCCGCACTAGTGGCGGGAGCAATCGGAGTACTAATAAAATCATTATTATTAGTATTCGATAAGTCACAAGTTTGGTGTTTTCAATCATGGTGACTTCAGCAAGCAGACAAGCACACAAGCGAACAGAAAGCAAGCGAAAGAAAATGGCGAACGAAAAAGACAAATATTTTTTGTAAATTTTTGTTTTTCAGAAGTGGGGGAGAGGAAAACGAGAGGCAAAAAGTGAATGCAAGAGATGAGTTTGTGACACTTACTTGGATAAGCTTCACATAGAATAATCCCCGGCGCCAGAAATTGAAACGTTGACGGGAGACTATTCTTGACTTGATACTCCCCGGCAACGGCGCCAGAAATTCTTCTTGCTACCTGATACGTCTCCGTCGTATCTACTTTTCCGAACTCTTTTGCCCTTGTTTTGGACTCTAATTTGCATGATTTGAATGGAACTAACCCGGACTAACGTTGTTTTCAGCAGAATTGCCATGGTGTTGTTTTTGCGCAGAAATAAAAGTTCTCGGAATGACTTGAAAATTTACGGAGAATTTCTCTGGAATTTATGAAAAATACTGGCGCAAGCATCAGTGGAGGAAGTGGAGCTGTGAGCCCACAAGCCCACGAGGCGCCCCACCGGCCACGCCTGGCAGTCTTGTGGGGCCCACGTTGCTCCACCGCCTCCAAATCCAGCTCTATTTAGTCCGTCTCACCCGGGAAAAAAATCAAGGAGAAGAGTTCATCGCGTTTTACGATACGGAGGCGCCGCCACCTCATGTTCTTCATCCGGAGGGCAGATCTGGAGTCCGTTCTGGGCTCCGGAGAGGGGAGATCGTCGCCATCGTCATCATCAACCTTCCTTCATCGCTAATTCCATGATGCTCTTCACCGTTCGTGAGTAATCTCATCGTAGGCTTGCTGGACGGTGATGGGTTGGATGAGATCTATCATGTAATCGAGTTAGTTTCGACGGGGATTGATCCCTAGTATCCACTATGTTCTGAGATTGATGTTGCTACTACTTTGCCATGCTTAATGCTTGTCACTAGGGCCCGAGTGCCATGATTTCAGATCTGAACCTATTAGGTTGACGCCAATATATGTGTGTTTTAGATCCTATCTTGCAAGTTGTAGTCACCTACTATGTGTTATGACCCGGCAACCCCGGAGTGACAATAGCCGGAACCACTCCTGGAGATGACGACAGTATGAGGAGTTCATGTATTCACTAAGTGTTAATGCGTTGGTCCGGTTCTTTCTTTAAAGGAGAACCTTAATATCCCGTAGTTTCCATTAGGACCCCGCTGCCATGGGAGGGATGGACAATAGATGTCATCCAAGTTCTTTTCCCTGAGCACGTATGACTACATACGGAATACATGCCTACATTAGATTGACGAACTGGAGCTAGTTACATATCTCTCCGTGTTATAACTGTTGCATGATGAATCACATCCGGCATAATCATCCATCACCGATCCAATGCCTACGAGTCTTTTACTACTGGTCCTTGCTATGTTACTTTGCCGCTACTGCTTTCACTGCTGCTACTGTTGTTAGTTTGCTGCTACTGGTTACTGTTGCTACTGCTGCTATCACCATACTTTGCTACTCATACTTTCCTGCAGATACTAAGTCTTTCACGCGTGGTTGAATTGACAACTCAACTGCTAATACTTGAGAATATTCTTTCGCTTCCCCTTGAGTAGAATCAATAAATTTGGGTTGAATACTCTACCCTCGAAAACTGTTGCGATCCCCTATACTTGTGTGTTATCAAGACTATTTTCTGGCACCGTTGCCGGGGAAGCACAACTATATTCTTTGAGTCACTTGGGATTTACGTCTGCTGGTCACTATGAGTAATCCAATTGATCAAAGAACTAAAGTCTTGCCCTCGACTACGAGGACAGGTAAGGAACTGCCATCTAGATCTACACTTGATTCACCTTCAGTTATGAGTAAGTTTGCGACACCACCTCCTGCTAGAAATCTTGATATGTCGCGTGTGCTTGATGATGCTACTTCTGCTGCCCATGATGCTTATGATGATGCTATGCTTGATACTGCCTTGCCTGATGATGCTATGCTTGATACTCCTTTGCCACTAGGTGCATTCCTTGATGCACAAATTGCTAGAGTTGCTGCTAGATGTGATGATACTTCTGAAACTGCTGATATTATTGAAGTAGAAACTGCTATTATGCCTGAATTGCCTAATATGCGTGAGCATTATGTTATGGAGGGAGAGATAGCTGAGGACTTTCTTGCGTGTAAGGATAGCTATGATGTTGAGAAATTACTGCGCAAGTGGAAAGAAAAATCTCTGAACGCTAGGATGAAATACGACCCGAAGTTTTCCACTTCGCCTATCTTTGTGACCGATAAGGATTATGAATTCTCTGTCGACCCTCAGTTAATCACTCTGGTCGAATATGATCATTTTCATGGTTATGAGTCTGAAACGGTTGTAGCCCATCTTACCAAACTGCACGATATAGCCACCCTATTCACTATTGAGGAAAAGATCCGCCACTACTATATCCTCAAGCTGTTTCCTTTCTCACTAAAGGATGATGCCAAGACCTGGTTCACATCTCTTGCTCCTGGTTGTGTGCATAGCCCCAGGATATGGTCTACTACTTCTCTGAAAAATATTTCCTTGCCCATAAGAAGCAAGCTGCCTTGCAAGAAATATACAACTTTGCGCAAGTTGAACAAGAGAGTCTCCCACAAGCTTGGGGGAGGCTTGTCCAGCTGATGAACGCTTTGCCTGATCACCCTCTTGAGAAGAATGAAATACTTGATATCTTCTATAATGGACTTACCGATGCTTCTAGAGACCACCTAGATAGTTGTGCTGGTTGTGTTTTTAGGGAACGAACCGTAGAACAAGCTGAGATCCTATTGAATAACATCTTGTGCAATGAGAATGCTTGGACTATTCCCGAACCACCTCCTAAGCCAACTCCAAAGAAAAGAGGTATTCTATTCCTCAGTCCCGAAGATATGCAAGAAGCTAAGAAATCTATGCGAGAGAAAGGCATTAAATCTGAAGATGTCAAAAATCTACCACCTATCGAAGAGATCCATGGTCTTGATAACCCGATACAGGTAGTAGAAGTAAATTCTCTGCATAGGTTTGATGAGAGTGATATTCCTTTTGACAAACCTGCAATCTTATGCCTGGATGAATTTGATAACTTTGTTGCCAAACAACAAAGTTTCAATGATTATGTTAGCAGAAAATTGGAATAGAACGCTCGTATGCTTAGTCATTTAAGTGCTTGTGTGGACAGAAATGTCAATGATCTTAAACATCTGAGTAAACATGCCTCTATGGTTACTACTTAGGTAGAACAAGTACTTAAGGCTCAAAATGACTTGCTCAATGAGTTGAATGACAATTGTGTCAGAGTCGTCACTAGAGGCGGTAGAATGACCCAGGAACCTTTGTATCCTCAGGGTCATCCGAAGAGAATTGAACAAGATTCTCAAGGAGTTAGCACTGATGCACCTAGTCATCCTAAAAATAAGAAGAAAGATGATAGGAACTTGCACGCTAGCAACCCTGTTGCTACTACACCTGAGAGTCCAAACGATGTCTCTGTCTCTGATGCTGAAACACAATCTGGTGATGAACATGAGCCTAATGATAATATCAATAGTGATGTTCATGATGATGCTCAACCTAGCAATGATAAGGATCTGGAGATTGAACATGTTGATCTTGATAACCCACAACCTAAGAATAGAAGATACGATAAGAACGACTTCACTGCTAGGAAGCATGGTAAAGAAAGGGAACCATGGGTTCAGAAACCCATGCCCTTTCCTCCCAAACCATCCAAGAGAAAGGATGATGAAGATTTTGAGCGATTCGTTGAAATTATTAGACCTGTCTTTCTGCAAATGCGTTTGACAGATATGCTCAAGATGTCTCCGTATGCTAAGTACATGAAAGATATTGTGACTAATAAGAGGAGGATACCTGAGGTTGAGATTTCCACCATGCTTGCAAACTATACCTTCAAGGGTGGAACTCCTAAGAAACTAGGTGATCCCGGTGTGCCCACTATACCTTGCTCCATTAAAGGCAACCACGTTAGAACTGCTTTATGGGATCTTGGAGCCGGTGTTAGTGTTATGCCTCTCTCTCTTTATCGGAGACTTGAACTGGATATGTTGACACGCACGGAAATCTTTGTGCAAATGGCCGACAAATCAACTGCCTTCCCTATCGGCATTTGCGAGGATGTGCCTGTTGTGCAAACGTCACTATCTTAACAGACTTTGTTATTCTGGATATTCCTGAGGACGATGCCATGGCAGTCATCCTCGGAAGACCCTTTTTAAACACTGCAGGGGCTGTTATGATTGTAACAAAGGCAATGTCACTTTCCATGTCAACGGTAATGAGCATAAAGTGCACTTTCTGAAGAAACAATATAGAGTAGATTGCGTCAATGCTATCGAAAAAACTTCATCTATTCTTATTGGGAGCTTTGAATGCCCTATTCCTCGTGTTAAGATGAAGTATGATTTGCTTGTTGGGGAGATACACATCCCCATTGAGGTAACGTAGTGACTATTCGAAAATTCTCCGTTCTCTTTTGCAATTCGAGAAAGTTTGTCAAGGAGACTTGATCAACCTCATTGACGGATTTCTTTCGATGACCATGAGATGGATGAATCGAGGAATCACAAACCTATGTTCCAAGGTTTCACCTTTGGTTGCTTATAAGAAAAATGATAGATTTAGTTTAGTTTTCCCTGTTTTCTGCTTTTAGCGTCCCGTGGAAAAGTACCCCGAAAATAAAAGTTCTCCGAACATCCGGAAAATCAAGTATGATTTTTCTGGAATTTTTGAAAAATACTGGGACGAAGAGCTAGTCTGGGGGCTGCACCAGTGGGCCACAAGCCCTGGAGGCGCGGGCACCCCCTGGCCGCGCCTACCTGGCTTATGGGGCCCACGTGCACCCCCTCCACTCACTCTAGCTCCCATATGCTTCTCCTACCTCCAGAAAAAATCGTTTTGCAGCTCAAACCCGTGTTCTTGCTGGGATTTTCGATCTCCTTGCTCAAAGCACCATTCTCCGAACTGTTTTGGGGAAATTACTCCTTGGTAAGTGACTCCTCCATTGGTCAAATTAGTTTTTGCTCTAGTGCCTTATACTTCGCGTATTTTTGCTACCTTGGTGACCCTGTTCTTGAGCTTTGCATGCTAATTTTAGCTGGTCCCAAGTAGTTTTGATGCGTAATATGGCCTCTAGGCACTTGTGTGAGTAGTTGCTATGAGTTTTGTTGAGCCTTGTTCTCTTTTCCTTTGGGTCACTGAAAATTTCAGAAAAGGAAGATGTTCAGGAGAAACTATCATGGTGGTTCCTCAAGCAAGAGAGGTCCCCGTCTTGCGATTCGGGAACCCGATCCTTACCAACCGAGGAACACACAGGTACAACCATGTGAATGGCCTTCTGATGAATTCATGATTGAGGCAGGTTTCAAAGACGAGTTTGATACACTTGTTCACAATGTCGGACTCAAAGAATTCATCTCCGATAAATGTGAACAGTATGTTGCTCTCACTGCCTCTTTTGTTCGTAGATTCAAATTTTTAGTTGGCCGTGATACATCTGTACTGTTTGATCTCTATGACAAATTGTATACCATGGATTTAGAGGATTTCAATAGAATTTGCAAGATACCTATTTGGGGTAGTCTCAATGATCCTCCTAAATCTCCGGTTAGAGATTTTTTCTCTGGTATAACTGTTGGAGAAACTAGAGATATTACACAGGCTACCATGGGGAGCATTCATTTTCCTGCCTTGCATTACTTTGCCCTCTTCATAGGCAGATGCATTAATGGAAAGATTGAGCATTGTCACCTCTGCGCACCCAACCTTAGTATTCTTAAGAGCGCAGTTACGGGTGATAGAAGTTTCAACATGGGAGCTATAATAGCAAGGAGGCTGAATAATAATGTTAGTGAAGGGGATTTCTTTGGTGGGATCTATGCCACACGCATAGCAAATTTTCTTGGAGTACCCATTCATGAAGGAGACCCCTCGCTCCATACAGCTTTCCTTGATCGCACCGCTTTGACACGCTATCAGTTCCTTGAGAGGGATGATGAATCCCTCCTATGCCATTTCACATTTAACCGGCAGCGTGTTTTCCATATTACCCTTCCTGCTCCTGCCTTCTTTGACTTTCAGGTAAAACGGAGATATTACATAACCTTAGGAGAGGCAGAAGAGTATGAGAGGGAGGCAAAGGCTGCTCGTCTCCGTGAGGCACCTATTCAGGCAGTGGCTGCAGCGCTCCCGTACAACCCTCATTATGATTTTGGGTATCACCCACACCATCCTTGGGAGTAGACCAACTTAGGCCAAAAGCCTAATCTTGGGGGAGTACGTGTTTCTCACCGACTTTACATTCTTGCTTATGCTTTCACTTTGTTCGTCGGTGTTCACACTTTGCCACTGTATCGTCCATGCTAGTTTATTTTCTTTTTCTCGTTTTCTTTTCATGTGTCTGTCTAGTTTGAGAAAACCCAAAAAGATTTTCTTTTTCTTCTTTTGCTTGTTGGGAGCTTTCCCATGTAAATAGTTTTGTTTTTCTTTGGGTCAAGGTAGAAGATAATGGTTACAATGTTTAGTGGCTCTCGCATGCATACCTGTTTAGCTGTCAAAGAGCCATATTACTTTGTCTTCTCCTTTGTGTTTGCCTGTAGATTCCAGCTTTAGTCCAATGCACGAGCACTCTTATTATTGTTCACATCGTTCGGTCGTGCAAGTGAAAGGCAATAATGACGATATATGATGAAGTGACTGAGCCTGGAAAAGCTGGTATGAACTCGATCTATTTTGTTTTTGTAAATATGACTAGCTCACTGTTCCTAGTTCAGCTTTGTTGTGAGAGAAACATGTTTGCAATGACAACTTAGAGATCATAGTTTCTGATGCCATGCTTAATTAGCTAGGAGCTTATAATGGTTTGCCATGGATGCCAACATGAATTTTGAGATGACTATGATGTAGTATGATAGGATGGTATCCTCCTTTGAATGATTCAAGTGGCTTGACTTGGCGCATGTTCACGCATGTAGTTGAAACAAAATCAACATAGCCTCTATGATATTCATGTTCATGGTGATTTATGTCCTACTCATGCTTGCAATCAATGTTGGTTAATCTCAATGCATTTTGATGACTGTTGTCGCTCTCTAGTTGGTCGCTTCCCAGTCTTTTGCTAGACTTCACTTGTACTAAGTGGGAATACTGCTTGTGCATCCACTTCCATAAACCCAAAGTTGTTCCATATGAGTCGACCATACCTACCTATGTGCGGTATCTACCTGCCGTTCCAAGTAAATTTGCATGTGCCACTCCCTAAATCTTCAAGAAATAATCTGTTTTGCATGCCCGAACCGCTCATGTGGTGACAGGGGGTATCAGTATCTTCCATGCTAAGCGTGTTATCCTCGATATGTGTTTATTCACTATCATTCATGAGAAAGGTGCCGGTAATCGGAATTACCAGTTCCATGCTCAAATCGAAAAGATAATTGCAAACAAAACTCCCCCTGGATTGATGTTGGTATGGACGGCACCCGAGTATTCGGCTAGTCGTGGAGTGTGATTGATTGGTGGTGGGGGAGTCAAAACTTTACTTTTCTGTTTGGGAACCGCCTATAGCATGTGTAGCGTGGAAGATGGTGATAACTCTTAGTCATTGCGTTGACAATGAAAGCATGCCACCAAAAATTATTATCTCTGTTTTCAAAGCTTGAGCTCTGGCACCTCTGCAAATCAATGCTTCCCTCTGTGAAGGGCGTGTCTATTTATGTTCCTGTTGAGTCATCCTCTTCTTATAAAAGCACCAATTAGAGATCACCTCTGTCATTTTTATGCTTTGCTTTTAACTGTGTTGAGTATGATTGTGACTGGATCTTCTTTGCCATGAATTACAATGTTTAGTCAGCCCTTGGTCTTTGAAGGTGCTCTGCATTTATGTTTTGCGGTCTCAGAAAGAGCTAGCGAGATACCATGTGTTCGTATTGCTTCATGATTGTTTTGATTGAAGTGTTGACGTTTGAGACTTATTATTATTTGCTTGCTAGTTGATTATGCCATTGATACGAGTTTACAGTGAGACCTAGATGTCATTTGCTTACTCCCTCCTTTCCGGTTTATATGGCTCAAATCTGAAATCTCATCAACCAAGGTGAATTGTGAGTGGATGACACTAGTTTAAACTAGCCAATGAAATATTTCTCACATATGCAATTTCCAAGGCAATAAATGTAGCATCCTTCCTTTCATTGGACTTGCATGGTGGATGTAGAAAACAATGCATGCATAGCCACTCATCTCCTTTCTCTAAACTCTATGAATTAAATATGGCGTGAGACTCAAAATGAGCCTAATATAATGGAAATCTGAAAATTTTGAGATGAGCCCTATAAACCGGAAAGGAGGGAGTATGTTGTTAGCTTGTGATCTTGCTGAAATTATGGATATGACTTAGACATAGTTGCAACAACAAGATCAAACAAAGTTCGTAAAAGTTTTTCTTTTGTCTCTTTCAGTTTGTCAACTGAATTTTTTGTGGACAAGCAAGGCTTTAAGCTTGGGGGAGCTGATACGTCTCCGTTGTATCTACTTTTCCGAACTCTTTTGCCCTTGTTTTGGACTCTAATTTGCATGATTTGAATGGAACTAACCCGGACTAACGTTGTTTTCAGCAGAATTGCCATGGTGTTGTTTTTGCGCAGAAATAAAATTTCTCGGAATGACCTGAAAATTTACGGACAATTTTTCTGGAATTTATGAAAAATACCGGCGCAAGAATCAGCGGAGGAAGTGGAGCTGTGAGCCCACAAGCTAACCAGGCAGGCTTGTGGGCCCACGTTGATCCACCGCCTCGAAATCCAACTCTATTTAGTCCGTCTCGCCTGGAAAAAATCAAGGAGAAGAGTTCATCACGTTTTACGATACACAGATGCTGCCACCTCCTGTTCTTCATCTGGAGGGCAGATCTTGAGTCCGTTCTGGGCTCCGGAGAGGGGAGATCGTCGCCATCGTCATCATCAACCTTCCTTCATCGCCAATTCCAAGATGGTCTTCACTGTTGGTGAGTAATCTCATCGTAGGCTTGCTGGATGGTGATGGGTTGGATGAGATCTATCATGTAATCGAGTTAATTTTGATGGGGATTGATCCCTAGTATCCACTATGTTCTAAGATTGATGTTGCTACTACTTTGCCATGCTTAATTCTTGTCACTAGGGCCCGAGTGCCATGATTTCAGATCTGAACCTATTATGTTGTCGCCAATATATGTGTGTTTTAGATCATATCTTGCAAGTTGTAGTCACCTACTATGTGTTATGACCAGGCAACCCCGGAGTGACAATAGCCGGAACCACTCCCGGAGATGGCCATAGTATGAGGAGTTCATGTATTCACTAAGTGTTAATGTGTTGGTCCGGTTCTTTTCTAAAAGGAGAACCTTAATATCCCGTAGTTTCCATTAGGACCCTGCTGCCACGGGAGGGATGGGCAATAGATGTCATGCAAGTTCTTTTCCCTAAGCACATATGACTACATACGGAATACATGCCTACATTAGATTGACGAACTGGAGCTAGTTACATATCTCTCCGTGTTATAACTGTTGCATGATGAATCACATCCGGCATAATCATCCATCACCAATCCAATGCCTACGAGTCTTTTACTACTGGTCCTTGCTACGTTACTTTGCCGCTACTGCTTTCACTGCTGCTACTGTTACTCTGTTGCTACTGCTGTTACTTTGCTGCTACTGGTTACTGTTGCTACTGCTGCTATCACCCTACTTTGCTACTGATACTTTCGTGCAGATACTAAGTCTTTCAGGTGTGGTTGACTTGACAACTCAACTGCTAATACTTGAGAATATTCTTTCGCTTCCCCTTGAGTCGAATCAATAAATTTGGGTTGAATACTCTACCCTCGAAAACTGTTGCGATCCCCTATACTTGTGGGTTATCACTACCTCTTGAGCTTGCATTAGTTTTTCCCTTGAAGAGGAAAGGGTGATGCAGGATAGTAGTAGTAAGTATTTCCCTCGGTTTGAGAACCAAGGTATCAATCCAGTAGGAGTATCAAGGCAAGTCTCCAAAGTACCTGCGCAAAAACAACAAACTTGCACCCAACGCTACAAAGGGGTTGTCAATCCATTCACAATTGATTGCAAGGTGAGATCTGAAGGCGGAAAGTGCAACAAAGTAAAAGTGTAGGGCTAAAAATATGATGTGAAGTAGACCCGGGGGCCATAGTGTTCACTAGAGGCTTCTCTCAAAATAGCAAATATTACGGTGGGTGAACGAATTACTGTCGAGCAATTGATAGAACCGCGCAAAGTCATGATGATATCTAAGGCAATGATCATACATATAGGCATCACGTCCGAGACAAGTAGACCGATACTTTCTGCATCTACTACTATTACTCCACACATCGACCGCTATCCAGCATGCATCTAGTGTATTGAGTTCATGACAAACAGAGTAACGCCTTAAGCAAGATGACATGATGTAGAGGGATAAATTCATGCAATAGATATAAACCCCATCTTTTACCCTTGATGGCAACAACACGATGCGTGCCTCGCTACCCCTTCTGTCACTCGGTGAGGTCACCGCACGGTATGAACCCAAAACCAAGCACTTCTCCCATCGCAAGAATCATAGATCAAGTTGGCCAAACAAAACCCACAACTCGAAGATAATTACAAGGATATGAAATCATGCATATCTCTCCCTAATAATAAAGCAAATACGGTTTCTGGTCGTCCGTCGTGGCTGTTTTGTGAAAAAGTTCCTCCGTTTTCGAGCATTCAACCCGCAGACCCTGATTAAGTGAGGGATATGTGGAAAAACGTTTCAGATTTGCAAGAAAGCCCCTGCATCTGTAACATTTTCAGTCGAAATCCTTTGTTTGATCTTATCCTCTTCCAGCCGCGTCGGAGCAGGAGAAGGTGAGTGGCGGCGCCCTTGTCGGCGGATTGGAGGAGATCCTCACCGGCGGGGGTCACCGGCGTCGAGGTGGGAAGGTGAGACCGCGGCCGCCGGCCCCTCACTCACGTACGCCCCCTCCTCTCTTGACCCGATCTCCTCTCTCTCTCCCCCTCTCTTGCTCCTTCCATTCGATCCGCGCTGAGACCCAGCGAGATTTGTTTTCCTCTGAATATAGGGCACCATCCGAGAAGACGCGCGAGGCGATGGGAGGGCGCGTTGTCGTCGGTGACGTGAGGCCGAGGGGGCGGCGTGCGGGTGCGAGGAGGGATGGCGTGCGGGCACATGAGGATGAGGAGGCCGGGTCGAGAGGGGTGGCGTACGGGCGCAGGAGGATGTCGGCCGTCGGCTTCCGGCGAGGAGGCGAGGGAGCCCGGGGAGGTCCTGGCGGTGGCGACCTAGCAGGCAACCAGGCAGCCGGCGACGGCGTAGGTATGTCCCTTCCCTCTTCCCACCTCATCTCTCGTCGCCCCGTCGCCTTCTTCTCCTTTCGATCGGCCGGCCTGAGCCGCGCCCCGCCATGGCGGTCGACGGCGGCCAGGACCGCCCCGCCTCAGGCCCCCAGCACGGCGGCAAGGACCAGCACACCCGTCGTAGCCCCCAGCACGACGGCCAGGACCACCCCGCCGCAGGCCCTGAGCACAATGGCCAGGACCGGCACGCCCGCCTCGGGCACTCCCTTCTTCAGCACCTCATGCCCTCCCTGCTGTTCCTCTTTCTGTGCAGACAAAACTGCTCCACCATGGATCCATGGCCATAGCCTAAATCTTCTTGTCAAACTATAAATCTCTAACGGTGGCTATAGCAGAGGTATGTAGCCCCTTGAAAGCCAAATCACTAAGAAGTCCGATGAAATGAACTTGCCCTTGTTCACGTCCCTGTTTCTCTGTCTGCCACCAAACTGCAAAGCTGTTCTTTTATTCAGTTCATAAGCAGACATCGTTTTTAGCAAAGTAAGATGTTCTTTTATTCAATTCATAAGCATGCATCATTTTTAGCAAAGTCTTAGTTTGTTGGTCTCCCAAAACCAGATGTGGTCTTGCATTCCAGTTCTCAAAAGGGTTCGTGATGGGGTTCCAAAGTTTACCTTAGGCTAGAATTGCAGCCTTGCAAGCAATCAATTTACTTATATAGTCTGGGCTATAAACTAAATTCATGGAAGATACTTAATTTGAAATGAGAATTATTTATCATATGAAACACTTATGAATTCAGAATTTTTAGAGGCTGCTACTCCATGATGGGGAATTGGGATTATGTTAAGCTGCATGAGAAGATTACTTATGATTCTGTGCACTCCTGCATTCTGAACAGTATGAAGTAAGAGCTTTAGCTTGATGGCTATTATTCGTTCCCTTATCCAAGGTTGAAATATGGCAACTTGATATGATCTTATTCAGGTTTGACACTTCAAATGATGGAGTGCTATACACAGCTTCTTCTGATGGGACTATCCGCAGCACAGACTTGGACACTGGAGTTGGCTCGCCCTTGTTAAATCTCAACCCAGAAGGTTGGAGTGTAAGTTATCCCCATTGCTATCTGATCAAGCTTATACAGATTGCTACGCTGAAATGGGTTTTGTGCATATTGCATTTCAATCTTATCTCACGCATCTTGTGCTGTGTTAGGCAAACATTTGTTTGCATTTTTCTGTTTTTCTTCTTTTTGCATCTACTTTGGGCTTGATTTAATCAACCCTGTTTGTTGCTTTTAACAGGGTCCAAGCACTTGGCACATGATATACGGAATGGACTTAAACACCGAGAAAGGTCTTCTTTTGGTGGCAGATAGTTTTGAGTTCCTTTACTTGTGAGTAAATGGGCAATCCTAGGAGCTGTTTGATACCTTCTCTGAGATTAATAGCTTACATGCAGTATATGCAGCTCCTTTTGAAACTGTTGACTTGGATGCTAATATGGTTTATTCATGCATTATGCTTGGCAACTCAATTCCAAATGGAGTTATTAGTGATGAGTTTCTATTTTCATTTGAGTTCAAGATATAGCTGTATAGTGTCATATGTGATTCAGGGATATCATTGTGCATTGTCATATATGACGTACCATAGACGCCTTTGTTGTATCAGAGTATCTTCCATGTTTGCTATATATCTGTTTACACCCTTAATTCTTGCAGATTGGATAGACGGTCGAAGGAAAGAATCGGGCAACCAATTATTTGCTATATATTCGCTTATTATTAGGGAGAGATGATATTTGAGAAAAATATGGGAGTACAACCAAGGAGAAGGATTGATGATGGAGATTTCATCCGCGATGAGCCAATAGTAGAGCAACAGATTGAGAAGAGACAACATGCCTTTTCATGCGCGACAACTCAGGGTTGAACTTACAAATGAACTGAGGGTTGGGAGAAAAGTAAATGAATTATTTCTTTTTTCTGTGGCAACGCACAGGCATTGTCCTAGTAAGAGATCAGAAGAAACTCAAATAAGATTCATAGATAATCTGATCATAAATCCACAATTCATCGGATCTCGACAAACACACCGCAAAAGAAGATTACATCGGATAGATCTCCATCAAGATCATGGAGAACTTTGTATTGAAGATCCAAGAGAGAGAAGAAGCCATCTAGCTACTAGCTATGGACCCGAAGGTCTATGGTGAAATACTCACGCATCATCGGAGAGGCAATGGTGTTGATGAAGAAGCCCTCCGTGTCCGAATCCCCCCTCCGGCAGGGCACCAAAAGGTGCCCCGGATGGGATCTTGCGGAGACAGAAGCTTGCGGCGTTGGAAAAGTATTTTCGTGGATCTCCCCCGTGGTTTTGGATTTTTCGGTGATTTATAGGTGGAAGAAGTAGGGCAGACGAGCCACAGGGGGCCCACAAGCCTGCTAGGCGCGGGCCCCCTGGCCGCGCCTAGGGGGCTTGTGGCCTCCCCTGGTGGCCTCTGCCTTGGTTCTCACGCTCCCTGCGTATCTTCTGTTCCAGAAAAAAATCTTTTCAGAGGTTTTATTCCGTTTGGACCCCGTTTAATATTCTCCTCTGAAAAGGGTCAAAAAACAGAAAAAACAGGAACTGGCACTTGGCAGTGAGTTAATAAGTTACTCCCAAAAAAGATATAAAAGGCATACAAAACATCCAAAGTTTGACAAGATAATAGCATGGAACCATAAAAAATTATAGATACGTTAGAGACGTATCAACTCCTAACAACCTTCGGTAACCTCGTATAACAATTTGCTATAACCCTAGCATCATGGAACCTTAAGTGTATAGACCCTACGGGTTCGGGAGGCATGCAGACATGACCGAGACACCTCTCCGACCAATAACCATCAGCGGGTTCTGGATACCTATACCTTGTTCAATCTTGTTACTCGTAAGTATCTTTACTCGTTCCATAGCACGTCATCCCGTGACTAACTCCTTAGTCTCACTGAGCTCATTATGATGATGTTCTACCGAGTGGGCCCAGAGATACCTCTCCGTCACATGGAGTGACAAATCCCGATCTCGATTCGTACCAACCCAATAGTTACTTTCGGAGATACCCGTAGTGCACCTTTATAGTCACCCAGTTACGTTGTGACGTTCGATACACCCAAAGCACTCCTACGGTGTCCGAGAGTTGCGCAATCTCACGGTCGAAGGAAAAGACACTTGACATTAGAAAAGCTTTAGCATAGGAATAACACGATCTAGTGCTATGCTTAGGATTGGGGCTTGTCCATCACATCATTCTCCTAGTGATGTGATCCCGTTATCAATGACATCCAGTGTCCATGATCAGGAAACCATGATCATCTATTGATCAATGAGCTAGCCAACTAGAGGCTTGCCAGGGACACATTGTGATCTATTTATTCACACATGTATTACTGTTTCCTGTTAATACAATTATAGCATGAACATTAGACGACTATCATCAACAAGGAAATATGATAATAATCATTTTATTATTGCCTCTAGGGCATATTTCCAACACCACCACCCTCCCGCGATGGACGATCCCCCGCCGAATTTCGATGACCCGGCCGTTGTCCCGGCCACCAAGGCGAAGAAGAAGAAGGCGCCCAGGGCACGAAGAAGCCGCGGTCGGAACTCACGCCGAAGGAGATCGCAAAGCTGGACACGGAATCGATCAAGAGACCGAACCGAAGGGCGGAGGCGAAAAGGAAGGACGCCGCGGCCGCGTATGCCATCGAGCTCGCTGCGGTGGAGGCAGCGGAATAGAAGGCCGATGCTCAAGAAAAGGAGGGCATCGTCAGCAAAGCGCACACCCTGCTCATGATGGGGTTGTGCCGTCCGACGAGCTTCGCGGCTGCGACCGTCGGCCCGATGAGCACATGCCCGTCGGTCGTCTCGCCTCCGCGCTGCCCCTCCCCGACGTCGTCGACCACACCATTGTCGCCCGGATTCCCTCCGCCAAGGTGCCAAGCCCAAACCCGTTTGTCGGGTCGCCGGAAGTCAGCGTGATCGCGCCGTCCACGCCGCTCCTCGTCTGTCATCGACCACAACTTCACGCCAGGGTCCTGCAGCGGCGTCCGTCCGTCCGTCGAGATGCAAAGAAAGCAAGCCCGGCCGCCGTCTACGGCCACCATGCCGTTGATAACCCACAAGTATAGGGGATCGCAACAGTTTTCGAGGGTAGAGTATTCAACCCAAATTTGTTTATTCGACACAAGGGGAAGCAAAAGAATATTCTCGAGTATTAGCACTTGAGTTTTCAATTCAACCACACCTGAAAGACTTAGTATCTGCAGCAAAGTTTCAGTAGCAAAGTAGATGTGATAGCAACAGTAGCAACGGTAACAGTAGCAGTGACAGCAGTAGCGGTAACAATAGCAGCAGTGCGAGCAGTAGCGACAAAGTAACGTAGCAAGAACCAGTAAGAAAAGACTTGTAGGCATAGGATCGGTGATGGATAATTATGTCGGATGACATTCATCATGTAACAATTATAACATGGAGAGATATGTAACTAGCTCCAGTTCGTCAATGTAATGTAGGCATGCATTCCGTATATAGTCATATGTGCTTATGAAAAGAACTTGCATGACATCTATTGTCCATCCCTCCCGTGGCAGCGCGGTCCTAATGGAAACTACGGGATATTAAGGTTCTCCTTTTAATAGAGAACCGGAACAAAGCATTAGCACTTAGTGAATACATGAACTCCTCATACTATGGTCATCTCCGGGAGTGGTTCCGGCTATTGTCACTCCAGGCTTGCCGGGTCATAACACATAGTAGGTGACTACAACTTGCAAGATAGGATCAAGAACACACATATATTCACAACAACATAATAGGTTCAGATCTGAAATCACGGCACTCGGGCCCTAGTGACAAGCATTAAGCATGGCAAAGTAGTAGCAAAATCAATCTCAGAACATAGTGGATACTAGGGATCAATCCCCATCAACACTAACTCGATTACATGATAGATCTCATCCAACCCATCACCGTCCAGCAAGCCTACAATGAGATTACTCACGAACGTGAAGAGCATCATGGAATTGGCGATGAAGGAAGGTTGGTGATGACGATGGCGACGATCTCCCCTCTCCGAAGCCCAGAACGGACTCCAGATCTGCGCTCCAGAGGAAGAACAGGTGGTGGCGGCACCTCCGTATCGTAAAACGCGATGAACTCTTCTCCTTGATTTTTTTCCAGGCGAAAGGGACTAAATAGAGCTGGAGTTGGAGGCGGCGGAGCCCCGAGGGCCCCACAAGTCTGCTAGGTGTTGCCAGGGGGCCCAAGCCTCCTGGGCTTGTGGGCTCCTCGCTCCACGTCTCCGGTTGATTCTTGCGCGAGTATTTTTTTATATATTCCACAAAAAAATCCTCATAAATTTCCAGGTCATTCTGAGAACTTATATTTTTGCGCAAAAACAACACCATGGCAATTCTGCTGAAAACAGCATTAGTCCGGGTTAGTTCCATTCAAATCATGCAAATTAGAGTCCACAATAAGGGCAAAAGAGTTTGGAAAAGTAGATACGATGGAGACGTATCAACTCCGCTAAGCTTAAAGCCTTGCTAGTCCTCAAGCAATTTAGTTGACAAACTGAAAGGGACAAAAGAAAAACTTTTATGAACTTTGTTTGATCTTGTTGTTGTAATTATGTCTAACTCATATTCAGTTTTTCAGCAAGATCATAAGCTAACCACATCAGCAATGACATTTAGGTCTCAAGAGGAGCTCATATCAACGGCATAATCAACTAGCAAGCAATAATAATAATTTTCAAACGTCAACACTTCAATCAAAACAACCATGAAGCAATATGAAGAGGTGGTATCTCGCTAGCTCTTTCTGAGACCGCAAAACATAAATGTAGAGCACCTTCAAAGACCAAGGGCTGACTGAACATTGCAATTCATGGCAATAAGATCCAGTCACAGTCATACTCAATAAAAATTAAAAGCAAAGCATAAAAATGGCGGAGGTGCTCTCTAACTGGTGCTTTTTGAAAGAAGAGGATGACTCAACAAAAACATAAATAGATATGCCCTTCGCAGAGGGAAGCATTGATTTGCAGAGATGCCAGAGCTCAAGCTTTGATAGAGATAAATAATTTTGGGTGGCATGCTTTCATTGTCAACGCAATGACCAAGAGTTTTCACAATCTTCCATGCTACACATGTTATAGGCGGTTCCCAAACAGAAAAGTAAAGCTTTTACTCCCCCACCACCGATCAATCACACTCCACGACTAGCCGAATCCTCGGGTGCCGTCCATACAAACAATAATCCAGGGGGAGTTTTATTTGCAATTATCCTTTCGATTTGAGCATGGAACTGGGCATTCCAATTACCGGCCCCTTTGTCGTGAATGATAGTGAATAAACACGTATCGAGGATAACATGCCTAGCATGGAAGATACTGACCACCCCTTGTCACCACATGAGCGGTTCGGGTATGCAAAACAGATTATTTCTTCAAGGTTTAGAGAGTGGCACATGCAAATTTACTTGGAACGACAGGTAGATACCGCATATAGGTAGGTATGGTGGACTCATATGGAACAACTTTGGGTTTATGGAAGTGGATGCACAAGCAGTATTCCCGCTTAGTACAAGTGAAGGCTAGCAAAAGACTCGGAAGCAACGAACTAGAGAGCGACAAAGTCATCAATATGCATTGAGATTAACCAACATTGAGTGCAAGCATGAGTAGGACATAAATCACCATAAACATGAATATCATTGAGGCTATGTTGATTTTGTTTCTACTACATGCGTAAACATGCGCCAAGTCAAGCCACCATCCTATCATACTACATCATAATCATCTTGAGATTCGTGTTGGCATCCAAGACAAACCATTATAATCTCCTAGCCAATTAAGCATGGCATCAGAAACTATGATCTCTAAGTTGTCATTGCAAACATGTTTCTCTCATAACAAAGCTGAATTAGGAACGATGAGCTAGTCGTACTTACAAAAACAAAATAGATTGAGTTCATACCAGCTTTTCCAGGCTCAGTCACTTCATCATATATCATCATTATTGCCTTTCACTTGCACGACCGAACGATGTGAACATGTGGGGACCCCGACTAGCAAGTCGAGTTCGCCGTGCCCAGTGACCCCAAGGATCAATGTTCACTGAACACAGATACTGAATGATAGAGTCTTACATCCAAGTACCAAATTATTACATCAACTGACCAGAAGGTCGGGTTTAAGAGCAAGGCCTAAAGCCAAATAAAAGGGATACATCGAGTAGCGGAAACTCGTAAGGGCTAAGCGGTGCCCATGCCATCAAGCCTACACCAACATGCATTCTGACTTGGAAGCGTCCTAGATCGCAGGTCCGTCTCCGACGGTGTACTCATCGCCAAACTCCGGTCCTTCCATGTATGGTCAATAATATAACCAGTGGCAAGCCAATGAGTACTTTGAATGTACTCGCAAACAGCCCATGACATAAAAGGTAATGAATGACATCTACATGCATATTTAGTGTAACTCATCTGGGTGGGATGATCATGTGTATGCATCAGGTTAAAGAATTACTTTTGAAGAACAGGTTACAGATATTGACATATCCGTAAAGGGTTGAACACACCGGGTTCACCCTAAATGCCAAGTCATCGGACTTGTCATAATCTCAAGGTATTAATGAGGGTTAAGCCATCCGGGTTTACCCTATATGTCAAGTCACCGAACTTGATCGTATTACTGTGATTAGCATGCTTATAGAAAACACCTTATTACACCACACACACACTTGGTTTATGCGGAAACTCAGGACGTAGTTTAAGCAGCACCACCCAACTGTCCTTGACCGTGGACACGGCTATTCGAATAGTTTACACTCTGCAGAGGTAGTACGCTGGACCCACGAGAAACGGAATACTTCCGTGTCATCCACGACTCGCGGTATATCACATATACCCGAGGTAAGTATCCGATCATCATCTTTCCCCTGATGATACTAGACAAAGAGATCCACTCGATTGGTACCCAGCCCACATGTTGTACGTCTTACGAGCACCGACTCTGGACTGTATCAACCATGCAGGGACCAACGGTGTGCCTGGAACTCATAATAATGGCATAGTCGTCCTACCTGGCACGACCCCATCACGAGAGTGACACCGATCACTCCCGCCACTAGTAATGTGGCTCTTTGCTAGCACCGACCAGAGTATTCAACAAAGCCCCGTCCCATAAAGGGGTATCGTGGTCGTACTGGGTAAGGTTGGGACGGTCGACACATCATAAATCTAATCCATTTCCGAAACCATACTCACACCAAAATCACCGGTGCATCACTTCACCAAAAGTGATCACCAACTCATCATCACCCTCGGGCATTAGTGGCACCCGACGGGGTTTTCATAAACTCTTTATTTAACTCATCATTATGCTCATGATAAAATGCTCTTATATAATTACTTGTCCACATGATATGCCTTAACATTACTTGTCACCATGATAATATCGTGACCTTCACGGTCAAGCTCAATGCAGTGATTATACTATACTAGTCAACATGAAAGTAGCAAGATCCTCGTAGATGGTAAGATCAAGCTCATCATGTTTGTGCTCCGAGGAGCTATGTGAAACTCACTACTATAATGCAAGGGCTTCGAAGAAGCCTTCGGTATCATCACATCGGTGATGAACCGGCATCGTGATTACATGCAACGGAAAATACTTGCTATTCTAGCATGCATCATTTTATTTACTTAAGTCATGGAAAAAGGGCATGCTTGCCTTGGTCAGCTAGGTATCCGGGGTCTTCGAGGTCTTCCGCTCCGGATCCTCCGTCACTCGGTAATTCTACCGTTGAGAAAGGAATAAATAAATACTAGCTTTTACTAAAACAGTCCACAAAGTGCTTTTAAAAATGTTGCAAGGCTTGAATAAATTCAGGTTATTATTTTGAAAAATGTTCCCTACTGTTTTATTAGCTAAACATATTTATTTAAAAGCAAACAGAAGCAAACAAGTGCTTTTAATATCATTTTATTATACCAAAATAGTTTCTGTTATTGATAAATGTCAACTATAACAGAATCAAATACTACTCATTTTTAGAAAAATACTGGTGGAAGAATTATATTTTTCTACTGGCTAAATCTTTTTATAAAAATCATTTAGTTTGCTGGAATAAAACAAAAGAAAAAGGCCAGGGAAACAAATCCAGCCGGCCCAGCCAGCAGGCCTGGCCACCAGGCGCGCGCGGGCCAGGTTCAAACCTGACCTGCGGGCCCCTAGGGTCAGCGTCAGCGGCTGCGCGTGCTGGCTGCCCTGGGACACCGACAGGTGGGCTCCACCTGTCGGGTCCTTCTCCTACCTCTGGCCAGAGAGGTGGAGATGGACGCCGGCGAGGCTGCCGTTGTCCTCAGGCCTAGCTAGGAACGGAAACGGGTTCCTCGTGCCTCCGCCTACCTGCTCGTGGTCGGGACGTCACCGGAGGTGGTCTGGGTTGCCGACGACGAGGTGCTCGTGGCGGAAGGGTTTCGGGTTCGTGTTGAACTAGGGGCTAGGGGTATGGATTTGCTCGGGAGAGTTAGGGGAAATGTTCCTGGTGTCGAGGGGAGTGTAATGGGGGGTCGGGCAGCGCAGGAGCCGACGTGTAGCCGGAGATCGACCGGAGCTCCGAGGCGGAGGGGCCTCGGTCGATCTCGAGCACCGGGGCTCGGCGAGCTCGATTGGGCGGCTAGGGAGTGCCTACTGGTGGTGCTGAAGCTGCTTGGAGGGTGCTGGAGTGCCGGGGGGGAGGGGTCTATTTATAGGCCAACGACGGTGACCCGACTCGGGCACGCCGGTGGCTCACCGGGGTACGCGTGCAAGCACAGTGAGGTGCTGGCCGCGAAACCACGGGTTTGGGACGTGGTTTAGGGCCTCCTGATGGAACGGCCGCAGAGGGAAAGGGAGTGGGGACGAACTGCAGTGACCGTGCATGCTCGGCCGCGTCGGGCGCGCACGGGCACGCGTCGCCTAAGCTCTTGCGCGAGGGGGAGAGGGTCCCTGGGGTAGCTTTGCACTGAGGGGCTGTCGGGGGAGTGTTTGGACACTACTGGGGAGGCTGGGACCGGCCGGAGCGTCGGTCCCCTTGTGGTGGCTCTCTGCAGCGCGCCCAGAACGCAGTTTTGGCATGCCACGGCATGCTGGCTCGCTCTGGGGCACTTGGGACGTGTCCACCATGTCCTGAGGGTTGCTGGGAGTGTGCCTAGCTGCTGTGGTTTAGTGGGAGCTCGAGCTGGTCAAGGGAGCAAGGAACACTAGTGTAGCCAGTGCTGACTTGCAGCTTAGAATGGATTCCTTGTCTCTTGTGCTTGGAATTGGGGAGGGGCTGGTTGACTGGGTGCTCAGGGTGTTCTGGTGCTCTAACCGACCAAGTTTGGAGCCTTGACATTGGGTAAAACAGTGGCTAGGAAGGTTTTTACCTTCCTGTCAGTAGGTGTTCGACAATGACTTGGGGTGCTTCCACCCCACCACTGTAGATGGAACTTAACAGGTTTGGTCTTGGGGTAAAAACATGGGGTTCTACCAAATATGAGCTCCATTGGACAAGTTTGGCTTTGCAAACTTGAAAAAGTCTCAAAGTGACCAATACTGTCCTTTACAAAGGAAGTGTGGTCAAACAGAGTCTCACAAATCCCATTCTTGGTGCGGAGTCATTATTTGGGGTGTTAAACACCTCTGCAAAGTTTCAGCTCCATTGGAGAAACTTTGCAATGTAGAGTTGTTCCAAGTCTACTCTGGACAGAGAGGGTTTTGGGCTCTCTAAGTGCACTTACCCACCTTGGATCAAGGTGAGATTTTAGGTGAGCACCTAATATGGTTTGGGAGGGCTCCTGTAATTTTATGGGAATTTATTGAGATACTTTCCTTTGGAAACATCTCAGAAAGCCAAAACAGACAGAAATGGTTTTCAGGGTTTTAATCAAATAATATTAATATAAAATAGGGTTGAAAATCTTATGTATGGAAAATATATGTCCTTCTAAGCTTCCATGAATTTTCTCAGAATTTTCTAAGGCAGGAAGGTAATTTTCCTTGTGGAAATGTCATTACTGGCCTTAGAAATAGACATAGATATAAAATAGAAAAATAATATTTTAAATCACCAAATAGTGTTTTTAATGAATGAAGATGACAATAGGATCAGATCACCAACTTTAGTTGGAAGTGACACTTGGCTTCATGAGCTAGTAGTGCATCCCAACATGATGAAGATGATCTTGATGCAATAGAAAAAGGGTTTTTGATGAGAGCAAAATAATAGGTTTTTTATGGGTTTGAGTCATCACACAAGCAAGCATATATTCAAACAAGGGTTGACATTGCACTCACAACATTATTTGAAAAAGTTTTAACAAGCTCTGATTTTTGCAACACAGAAAACTGGGAATGAAAAACAGGGTGTGACAGAACAATAATAAGAGTGTTCATGCATTGGACTAAGCTGGAATCTGCAAGCAAACACAAAGGAGAAGACAAAGTAATATGGCTCTTTGACTGATATACAGATATGCATGTGAGAGCCACTAAACATTGTAACCATGGTCTTCTACCTTGACCCAAAAAAAAAGAAAACTATTTACACGGGAAAGCTCCCAACAAGCAAAAGAAGAACGAGATTTTTTTTTGTTTTTTCTCAAACTAGAGAAACACACGAGAAGAAAGAGAGAAAAAGAAATAAACTAGCATGGGTGATACAGTGGCAAGGTGTGAACACCGACTAACAAAGTGAAAGTTTGAGCAAGAATATAAAGTCGGTGAGAAACACGTACTCCCCCAAGCTTAGGCTTTTGGCCTAAGTTGGTCTACTCCCAAGGTGGGAAGTAACCGTCTCCGGGGTACTCCGGAGTGTACTCAGGGTGCCACTACTCGGTAAGCTCCTCTGGCTCCCACTGATAAACTTGCGTCTCGTACTCGACTGGTAGCTCGGCCACGAGCGCCTGTGGTGGCGCTATGCCCCAATATCCGTAGATGTCCGAGGGCATAATAATGTACCTGCCTAGATGAAGATTGAACAAAGAAGGAGCAGGGAAAGTAATAGTCTCACGAGTACCCTGACTAAACACCAGGTTATAAATCACCCTCTTATTTATATCTTTATCAAGAAAGTCATGGCGAACCATGCTATCATAATCTAGATATCTCTCAGGAAGAAGAATCTCTTCTTCCTCGTGCAGTCTAATAGGTATCTCAAAATGTCTAGCAAGACGGGTAGCATAGATACCTCCATAAACAACGCCTTTAGAAGGGTTCGTGTTCAACCGTTGAGCCACTATAGCGCCCAAGCTATAAGTTTTATCATTATAAAGAGCTTCGTGCAAAACCGCAAGATCTAGGGAGCTAAGAACCCCAGCTTTCCCATGGCTGTTAGAGCATATATCTCCATATGTGGTTTTGGTAATTGATGACAATTCCTATGGACTAATGGTTGCCTTAAGTTATATTTATAGGATTTGTCCATAGGCACTTCTTGAAGTCCATCTGTTGGGTTCAAGGAGTTTATATGATGACCAAGGTGGTATTCAAGGTATTATCCAAAGAATGGTCATAGAGCCACAAGGTTGATCAAGATCGTCAGACAAAGAGTAAATCAAGATGATCAACACACAACGCGTACAAGATGTACCGAGAGGGATCAAGTGATCCCATGGTATGGTAAGCAGTGTCCAGTACGTATTTGTGTACTAACCCATGGTCTTTGTGAGAGTTCTATGTGGGGGTTAGGTGTGTTTCCATGGGTTTGCGTCTAGAGGAAGATCTCATACAACCCATGAAGGATGACGTCAAGTGGTGATCGTCATCAAGATTGCGGTGTCCAAGTTCAAGAGGATCAACACGAATATATCGTGCTTGAAGCTTGCCGTCCATTGTGGTGGCAATGGACTTGTGAAGATATGCTGAAGAGTTGCTCACCCATAGTAAGTATGGGGGAGCAATCAACTAGTCTTCATCAAGCCAACGCAATCAAGAAAGGTGGTCCATCTTGAGGAAGCCAAGATCATCATCATCTAGCTCAAGAGGACGAGGTGCAATGTATAGGTTTGCCCTTGATAGGTTTTGTGTTTAGGATAGATTGGTGTACTATCAAGGGGGCTCTCCAGTGAGTAGCTTGATCGTATCGTTCGTTGAGAGCTCAAACCATTTGCATCCTTGCATCATACTTCTTGGTTATTGTTTGGTGTTTCTCTTTGTGAGTTTTAGAGCTTATGGTCATCTTCTTGACAAGCTCGAGTTCATCGAAAACGGAGTCCATATGCACTACTATGATGTTTTCGATGTTGGAGTTTTTGCCGGTTCTTCATTTATAGAGGACTCACATCTCTATATCATTGGCATTTTCATATCTGCATGGTCGCTGTTTGGATAGCTCTTGTCGTCCTGAATCCAACAAGCTTGGGTTTGCTCGATTCGGAGCTCGTATGCGAAAGTTATGGATGTTTCAGTGGCGAGCGGTAGTACCGCTGGACCTAGCGGTAGTACCGCTAGAGTTGGCGGTAGTACCGCTGGCCCTAGCGGTAGTACCACTAGAGCTGGCGGTAGTACCGCTGTCCCGACGGTAGTACCGCCCCTGGCCAGCGGTAGTACCACTCCAAGTTTTTAGTACCGTCATCTTTGCGGTTGTATTGCGTCGTACATTTTTGTGAAGACTTTCTTGGCGGTGGTTGGCCCGGTAGTATCTTTGCGCTACCATGGGCTCAGCGGTAGTACCGCTGGAGGGTGAGCGGTAGTACTGCTGTAGCCAGCGGTAGTACCGCTGGGCTCGGGCTGTAAGTGGGGGTAATGGTCTGATTCCTTCCCCCACTATATAAAGGGGGTCTTCTTCCCCCTTGGTATTATCCATCCGTTGAGCTCTTGTTCTACCTCCATTGTTGACATTCTTAGAGCTTGGTTACTCTCAATCCCTCCAATGATTCTTGCTTGTTCTTGGGGGAAAAGAGAGAGGAGATCTAGATCCACATCTCCACCAATCAATTTCTCCTCTATGTGAGGGGAACCCCTTGGATCTAGATCTTGGAGTTCTTTGTGAGCTCCTTGTTCTTCCTCTCATATTTCTCCATAGCTTTCGTTGTTGTGGAGGGATTTTAGTGTGAGGGACTTGACCACTTCGTGTGTTCTTGCCATTGCATTGGTTGCATCGGTTTGAGTTCTCCACGATGATACGTGGAAGTGAAGTTTGAGAAGCTTATTACCTTTGGTACTTAGTACCCTAGATATTGTTCTTCGTGGATGCTTTGGCGTCCTAGAAGCTTGGTGGTGTCTCGGAGCTCAATCATTGTGGTGTGAAGCTCCGGGCAAGCGTCGGGGTCTCCAATTAGGTTGTGGAGATTTCCCCGAGCAATTTGTACGGGTACCGGTAACCGCCCCCAAGGGTTGCCACATGTACGGGTTCGGTGACCGCCCCCAAGGTTTGCCATTTGTACGGGTTCGGTGACCGCCCTCAAGGGTCCCTTAGTGGAATCACGGCATCTTGCATTGTGCAAGGGCGTGAGGAGATTACGGTGGCCTTAGTGGCATATTGGGGAGCATTGTGCCTCCACACCGCTCCAACGGAGATTAGCATCCGCAAGGGTGTGAAATTCGGGATACATCATCGTCTCCGCATACCTCGGTTATCTCTTACCCGAACCCTTTACTTATGCACTTTACTTTGTGATAGCCATATTGTCTCTTGTCATATATCTTGCTATCACTTAGTTGTTTATCTTACTTAGCATAAGTTGTTGGTGCTCATAGGTGAGCCTAGTTGTTTGAGGTTTTGTGCTTGACATATTAAACGTTAGTTTTATTCCGCCTTTGTTCAAGCCTAAACCTTAATTATTTTAAAGCGCCTATTCACCCCCCCTCTAGGCGACATCCACGTCCTTTCAACGGCCAATCAAACATTTTCCCACGAATAATGAGAAGTACCGAAGCACGGGAAAATGTATGCTAGCAACTCTAGTGCAAGATACTCCTCTCCCCTCTCCTACAACAATAATATCAATGAAAGCCTCTAAGTCCCGCGGACGAGGTTCATGAATATCCCCAACATAAGGTAATTTGCAGACATTGCAAAAATCCTAAAGTGACATGTGCTCGGGGATATCATATAACTTGAACTCAACCATATGAGGGTTCTTCCTTGGATAGAAATTAAAGCTTTGCACGAAAATATTAGTGAGGAGGAGGTATTGTGGACACTTATCTTCAATGAATGTGGTAAGGCCTGCGTTCTCCACCAAGTAATAAAAATCCTCATAAAGACCGGCGACACATAAGAACACATCGCTTGGCCACTCGCACGCTCGCACTTCTGCAACTCGGGGGGACCGGATACTTGGGTTTCTTCTTCTCATTTTCATCATCCTTGGGGTCACGGCTTGAAGAGCCTCTTAGGAACCTCCTCATCTTTTCCTTTTTCTTTCTCTGAAAATTTCTGGACTTTTCAGTGACTCAAAGGAAAAGTGAACAAGGCTCAACGAAACTCATAGAAACTACTCCTATAAGTGCCTAGAGGCCATATCATGCATCAAAACTACTTGGGACCAACTAAAATTAACTTCCAAAGCTCAAGAACAGAGTCACCAAGGCAGCAATAATACGCAACGAATAAAGCACTAGAACAAAAAATAATTAGACCAATGGGGGAGTCACATACCAAGGAACAATTTCCCCAAAACAGTTTGGTGAATGGGGCTTTGCACAAGGAGATCGAAAATCGCAGCAAGAAGAGCAAGAACACGGGTTTGAGCTGTAGAATGAATTTTTCTGGAGGTAGGAGAAGGAGATGGGGCCTGGAATAAGTGGAGGGGGGACACGTGGGCCCCATAAGCCTGGTAGGCGCGACCAGGGGGTGCCCGCGCCTCCTGGGCTTGTGGCCCACTGGTGCATCCCCCTGACTAGCTCTCCGTCTCAGAATTTTTGAAAAATTCCAGAAAAAATCATACTTGATTTTCACGGCATTCGGAGAACTTTTATTTTCGGGACACTTTTCTACGGGACGCAAGAAGCAGAAAACAGGAAAAACTAAAGCTAAATCTATCATTTTCCTTCTAAACAACCGAAAGTAAAAGATCGGAACAGAGGGTTGTGACTTCTAGATTCATCCATCTCATGATCATCAAAAGAAATCCGTCAATGAGGTTGATCAAGTCTCCTTGACAAACTTTTTTCGAATCGCGTAAAAACGGAGAATTTTCGAATAGTCACTAGATTACCTCAATGGGGATGTGCATATCCCCAACAAGCAAATCATACTTCATCTTAACAGTAGGTATAGGGCATTCAAAGCTCCCAATAAGAATCGATGAAGTTTTTTCAATAGCATTGATGCAATGTACTCGATATTGTTTCTTCAGAAAGTGCACCATATGCTCATTACCATTGACATGGAAAGTGACATTGCCTTTGTTGCAATCAATAACAGCCCCTACAGTATTTAAAAAGGGTCTTCCAAGGATGACCGCCATGGCATCATCCTTGGGAATATCCAGGATAACAAAGTCCGTTAAGATAGTAACATTGGCAACCACAACAGGCACATCCTCACAGATGCCGATAGGGAAAGTAGTTGATTTGTCGGCCATTTGCAAAGAGATTTTAGTGGGTGTGAACTCATCCAATTCAAGTCTACGATAAAGAGAGAGAGAGGCATAACACTAACACCGGCTCCAAGGTCGCATAAAGCAGTTCTAACGTAGTTGCCTTTAATGGAGTATGGTATAGTGGGCACTCCAGGATCACCTAGTTTCTTAGGAGTTCCACCCTTGAAGGTATAATTAGCGAGCATGGTGGAAATCTCAACCTCACTTATCCTCCTCTTATTAGTCACAATATCCTTCATGTACTTAGCATAAGGAGACATTTTGAGCATATCTGTCAAACGCATTTGCAGAAAGACAGGTCTAATCATTTCAACAAATCGCTCAAAATCCCCATCATCCTTTTTCTTGGATGGTTTGGGAGGAAAGGGCATGGGTTTCTGAACCCATGGTTCCCTTTCTTTACCATGCTTCCTAGCAGTGAAGTCGTTCTTATCGTATCTCCTATTCTTAGGTTGTGAATTATCAAGATCAACTGGTTCAATCTCCACATCCTTATCATTGCTAGGTTGAGCATCAACATGAACATCACTATCGATATTATCATTAGGCTCATGTTCATCACCAGATTGTGTTTCGGCATCAGAAACAAAGATATCATTTGGATTCTCGGGTGTAATAGCAACGGGGTTGCTAGCATGCAAGTTCCTATATCTTTCTTTTTTCTTTCTAGGATGACTAGGTGCCTCGGTGCTAACTCCTTGAGAATCTTGTTCAATTCTCTTAGGATGACCCTCAGGATACAAAGGTTCCTGGGTCATTCTACCACCTCTAGTGACGACTCTGAGAGAATTGTCATTCAACTCATTGAGCAAGTCATTTTGAGCCTTAAGTACTTGTTCTACTTGAGTACTAACCATAGAGGCATGTTTACTCAAAAGCTTAAGATCATTAACATTTCTATCCACACAAGCACTTAAATGACTAAGCATACGAGCATTTGCTACGATAGCAAAAGTCCTTCGTTGGCGCTAGGAATTCTTCTTGCTACTTCTCTTGTTCATGTCGTTTTTCCCTTCAAGAGGAAAGGGTGATGCAGCACAGGAGCAGTAAGTATTTCCCTCAGTTTGAGAACCAAGGTATCAATCCAAAAGGAGGGTCTCGTCAAGTCCAGAGTACCTGCACAAACACAAAAAAGCTTGCACCCAACGCTTCAAAAGGGTTGTCAATCCCTTCAAGATTGTTTGCAAAGTGAGATCTGAAGGCGGAAAGTGCAACGAAGTAAAAAGTGTAAGGCTGAAAATATGGTGTGGAGTAGACCCTGGGGGCCATAGTGTTCACTAGAGGCTTCTTTCAAAGTAGCAAATATCACGGTGGGTGAACAAATTACTGTCGAGCAATAGATAGAACCGCGCAAAGTCATGACGATATCTAAGGCAATGATCATACATATAGGCATCACGCCCGAGACAAGTAGACCGATACTTTGTGCATCTACTACTATTACTCCACACATCGACCGCTATCTAGCATGCATCTAGTGTATTGAGTTCATGACAAACAGAGTAACGCCTTAAGTAAGATGACATGATGTAGAGGGATAATCTCAAACCAATGATGCAAACCCCATCTTTTTACCCTTGATGGCAACAACACGATGCGTGCCTCGCTACCCCTTTTGTCAACGGGTGAGGTCACCGCACGGTATGAACCTAAAACCAAACACTTCTCCCATTGCAAGAATCATAGATCTAGTTGGCCAAACAAAACCCACAACTCGAAGAGAATTACAAGGATATGAAATCAAGCATAAGAGAGATCAGAAGAAACTCCAATAAGATTCATAGATAATATGATCATAAGTCCACAATTCATCGGATCTCGACAAACGCACCGCAAAAGAAGATTACATTAGATAGATCTCCATGAAGATCATGGAGAACTTTGTATTGAAGATCCAAGAGAGAGAAGAAGCCATCCAGTTACTAGCTATGGACCCGTAGGTCTATGGTGAACTAGTCACGCATCATCGGAGAGGTCATGGTGTTGATGAAGAAGCCCTCCATGTGTGAATCCCCCCTCCGACAGGGCACCAGAACGTGCCCCAGATTGGATCTTGTGGAGACAGAAGCTTGCCGCGGCGGAAAATTAATTTCGATGATCTCCTGATTTTTTGGGATTTTTAGGGAATATATAGGCGTAACCCCTAGGGCAGAGGGCGACCAGGGGGCCCACAAGCCTGTGGGCTGCGGCCTACCCCCTGGTCGCGGCGTGGGGGCTTGTGGGGCCCCTGAGGCCCCCTTGCCTTCGCTCTCAAGCTTCCCGATCTTCTTCCGTTACGAAAAAATCTTTTCGGGGATTTTCTTCCGTTTGGACTCTATTTCAAAATCTCCTCTGAAAGGGGTCAAAAACATGGAAAAACAGGAATTGGCACTTGGCACTGAGTTAATAAGTTAGTCCCAAAAAATATATAAAAGGCATGCAAAACATCCAAAGTTTGACAAGATAATAACATGAAACCATGAAAAATTATAGATACGTTGGAGACGTATCAAGCATCCCCAAGCTTAACTCCTGCTCGTCCTCGAGTAGGGAAGTGATAAAGAATGAATTTTTGATGTGGAATGCTACCTAGCATAGTTGTCCTTTGCAACTTCTTTCATGTGACATGAATGTTCAGATCCGTAAGATTCAAAACAATAGTTTGCTATTGACATGAAAACAGTAATACTTCAAGCAAACTAGCAAAGTAATCATGAACTTTCAAAATAACAAGGCCAATGAAAGTTATCCCTACAAAATCATATAGTCTAGCTATGCTCCATCATCCTCACACAACTAATGTAAATCATGCACAACCCCGGTATTGGCCAAGTAATTGTTTTCGCACTCTTACTTTGTCAAACTTTTTATAACTATCACGCAATACATGAGCATGAGCCATGGATATAGCACTATAGGTGGGATAGAGTGTGGTGGTGGTTGTGAGACAAAAAGGAGGAGATAGTCACATTGACTCGGCATATCAAAGGGTTATGGATATGCCCATTAATAGATATCAATTTGAATGAGTAGGGATTGCCATACAAGAGATGCACTAGAGCTATAAGTATGTGAAAGCTCAAAAGGAGAACTAGTGGGTGTGCATCCAATTTGCTTGCTCACGAAGACCTAGGGCAATGTTGAGGAAGCCCATCATTGGAATATACAAGCCAAGTTATATAATGAAAATTCCCACTAGAATATAGTAGTGACAAAGCAAGAAGCTCTGAATCATGAAGAACATGGTGCTATTATGAAGCACAAGTGTGGAAAAACATAGTAGCATTGTCCCTTCTCTCTTTTTCTTTTTTTTTTCATTTGGGCTCTTAGGCCTCTTTTTTTCTCTTTTTTTGGGGGCTCTTTGGCCTCTTTTTTTTATTTCCTCACATGGGAAAATGCTCTAATAATGATGAGCATCACACTTTTATTTACTCACAGCTCAAAACTCACAATGATGACTCCATAGGAAATGCCTCCGGCAGTGTACCGAGATGTGCAACGATCTAGCATGGTGTATGACGTTGAAACATCTCGCTAGCTATCTTACGATCATGCAATGGCAATATGAGAGTGACGGCACAAGTCATGAGACGGAACGGTGGGAGTTGCATGGCAATATATCTCGGAATGGCTATGAAAATGCCATAGTAGGTAGGTATGGTGGCTGTTTTGAGGAAGGAATATGGTGGGTTTGTGCACCAGCGAGAATTGCGCAGCACTAGAGAGGCTAGCAATGGTGGAAGGTGAAAGTGCATCTATACCATGGACTCACATTAGTCATGAAGAACTCTCATACTTGTTGCGGAAGTTTTTATTAGTAATCGAAACAAAGTGCTAAACGCATACTCCGAGGGGAAGGGTTGGTAGGTGTTAACCATCGCGCGATCCCGACCTCAACACAAAGGATGACAATCAATAGATCAATTATGCTCCGACTTCCTAACATAGCGGTTCACCATACGTGCATGCTACGGGAATCACTAACTTCAACACAAGTATTTCTAGATTCACGACACCCTACTAACATAACTCTTAATATTACCAAATCCATGTCTCAAAACTATTTGAGAGGAATCAAAACTTCTCTTTCTACTCAATGCACATGAAGAAGAAGGTTTTTGCATCCTATTTGGGTACCTATCACATTTGGGACTACTTTCATAGCATAAGCCAACTACCAAATCACGCACCACCGTGCTCTAAAAGATATAAGTGAAGCACATAGAGCAAAAGTATCTAGCTCAAAAGACATAAGTGAAGCACTATGAGCATTCTAACAAAATCACGATGAGTGCATGTCTCTCTCTCTCTCAAAAAGGTGTGCAGCAAGGATTATTGTGACACAACAAAAAGAAAAGACTCCTAAGATACAAGACGCTCCAAGAAAAACACAAGACCAGTAACAAAAGTCCTTCCTTGGCGCTAGGAATTCTTCTTGCTACTTCTCTTGGTCGCGTCGATTTTTCCCTTGAAGAGGAAAGGGTGATGCAACACAGGAGCAGTAAGTATTTCCCTAAGTTTGAGAACCAAGGTATCAATCCAGAAGGAGGGTCTCGTCAAGTCCAGAGTACATGCGCAAACACAAACAAGCTTGCACCCAACGCTTCAAAGGGGTTGTCAATCCCTTCAAGATTGTTTGCAAAGTGAGATCTGAAGGCGGAAAGTGCAACGAAGTAAAAAGTGTAAGGCTGAAAATATGGTGTGGAGTAGACCCTGGGGGCCATAGTGTTCACTAGAGGCTTCTCTCAAAATAGCAAATATCACGATGGGTGAACAAATTACTGTCGAGCAATTGATAGAACCGCGCAAAGTCATGACGATATCTAAGGCAATGATCATACATATAGGCATCACGCCCGAGACAAGTAGACCGATACTTTCTGCATTTACTACTATTACTCCACACATCGACCGCTATGCAACATGCATCTAGTGTATTGAGTTCATGACGAACAGAGTAACGCCTTAAGCAAGATGACATGATGTAGAGGGATAATCTCAAACCAATGATGAAAACCCCATCTTTTTACCCTTGATGGCAACAACATGATGCGTGCCTCGCTACCCCTTCTATCACTGGGTGAGGTCACCGCACGGTATGAACCCAAAACCAAGCACTTCTCCCATTGCAAGAATCACAGATCTAGTTGGCCAAACAAAACCCACAACTCGAAGAGAATTACAAGGATATGAAATCATGCATAGATCAGAAGAAACTCAAATAAGATTCATAGATAATCTGATCATAAATCCACAATTCATCACATCTCGACAAACACACTGCAAAAGAAGATTACATCGGATAGATCTCCATGAAGATCATGGAGAACTTTGTATTGAAGATCCAAGAGAGAGAAGAAGCCATCTAGTTACTAGCTATGGACCCGTAGGTCTATGGTGAACTACTCACGCATCATCGGAGAGGTCATGGTGTTGATGGAGAAGCCCTCCGTGTCTGAATCCCCCCTCCGGCAGGGCACCAGAACATGCCCCAGATGGGATCTTGCGGAGACAGAAGCTTGCGGCGGCGGAAAAGTAATTTCGATGATCTCCTAATTTTTTTGGGATTTTTAGGGAATATATGGGCGCAACCCCTAGGGTAGAGGGTGCCTAGGGGGCCCACAAGCCTGTGGGCTGCGACCTACCCCCTGGACGCGGGGTGGGGGCTTGTGGGGACCCTGAGGCCCCCTGCCTTGGCTCTCAAGCTTCCCGATCTTCTTTCGTTACGGAAAAAATCTTTTCGGGGATTTTCTTCCGTTTGGACTCTGTTTCAAAATCTGCTTTGAAAGGGGTCAAAAACATGGAAAAAACAGGAACTGGCACTTGGCACTGAGTTAATAAGTTAGTCCCAAAAAATATATAAAAGGCATACAAAACATCCAAAGTTTGACAAGATAATAGCATGAAACCATCAAAAATTATAGATACGTTGGAGACGTATCAACATTATGTTCCAATTGTCTGCTAACATAATCATTGAAACTTTGTTGTTTGGCAACGAAGTTATCAAATTCATCTAAGCATAAGCTAGCAGGTTTATCAAAAGGAATATCACTCTCATTGAATCTACGAAGAGAATTTACCTCTACTACCTGTGTCGGGTTATCAAGACCATGGATCTCATCGATAGGTGGTAGGTTTTTGATATCTTCAGATTTAATGCCTTTCTCTCGCATAGATTTCTTAGCTTCATGCATATCTTCGGGACTGAGGAATAGGATACCTCTTTTCTTCGGAGTTGGCTTCAGAGGTGCTTCAGGAATAGTCCAAGAATTCTCATTGCACAAGATATTATTCAATAGAATCTTGGCTTGTTCCACAGTTCGTTCCCTGAAAACACAACCGGCACAACTATCTAGGTGGTCCCTAGAAGCATCGGTTAGTCCATTATAGAAGATATCAATTATTTCATTCTTCTCAAGAGGGTGATCAGGCAAAGCATTCAGTAGCTGGACGAGCCTCCCCCAAGCTTGTGGGAGACTCTCTTCTTCAACTTGCACAAAGTTATATATATCCTGCAAGGCAGCTTGTTTCTTATGGGCAAGAAAATATTTCTCAAAGAAGTAGTAGATCATATCCTGGGGATTACGCACACAACCAGGAGCAAGAGAAGTGAACCAAGTCATAGCATCATCCTTTAGCGAGAAAAGAAACATCTTAAGGATATAGTAGTGGCGGATCTTTTCCTCACTCGTGAATAGGGTGGCTATATCGTGCAACTTAGTAAGATGTGCTACAACCGTTTCAGACTCATAACCATGAAAAGGATCAGATTCGACCAAATTGATTAACTCAGGGTCGACAGGGAATTCATAATGTTTATCGGTCACAAAGATAGGCGAAGTAGCAAACTTAGGGTCGTATTTCATCCTAGCGTTCAGAGATTTTTCTTTCCACTTGCGCAATAAGTTCTCAAGATCATATCTATCCTTACAAGCAAGAAAGTCCTCAGCTATCTCTCCCTCCATAACATAAACCTCGAGTATATCAGACAATTCATATCTAGGAGAGCTAGTTCTAACAGGTGAAATAGCAGGTTCTAGTTCAATAATCTCAGCAGTTTCAGAAGTATCATCACATTCAACAGCAACTCTAGCAATTTGTGCATCAAGGAATGCACCTAGTGGCAAAGAAGTATCAAGCAAAGCATCATCACAAGCATCACGGATAGCAGAAGTAGCATCATCAAGCATAGGCAACATATCAGAATTTCTAGCAAGAGGTGGTGTCGCAAACTTACTCATAACTGAAGGTGAATCAAGTGCAGAGCTAGATGGCAGTTCCTTACGTGTCCTTGTAGTTGAGGGCAAGACTTTAGTTTTTGGATCTCTCGGATTCCTCATAGTGATTAACAGACGTAAATCCCAAGTGACTTAGAGAATAGTGCTAGGCCTCTCCGGCAACAGCGCTAGAAAATAGTCTTGATAACCCACAAGTATAGGGGATCGCAACAGTTTTTGAGGGTAGAGTATTCAACCCAAATTTGTTGATTCGACACAAGGGGAAGCAAAAGAATATTCTCGAGTATTAGCTGTTGAGTTGTCAATTCAACCACACCTGAAAGACTTAGTATCTGCAGCAAAGTAGTGCGATAGCAACAGTAGCAATGGTAACAGTAGTAGTGACAGCAGTAGCGGTAATGATAGCAGTAGTGACAGCAGTAGCGACAAAGTAACATAGCAAGAACCAGTAGGAAAAGACTCATAGGCATTGGATCGATGATGGATAATTATGCTGGATGACATTCATCATGTAACAGTTATAACATGGAGAGATATGTAACTAGCTCCAGTTCGTCAATGTAATGTAGGCATGCATTCCGTATATAGTCATACGTGCTTATGAAAAAAACTTGCATGACTTCTATTGTCCATCCCGCCCGTGGCAGCGGGGTCCTAATGGAAACTACGAGATATTAAGGTTCTCCTTTAAAGAAAGAACCGGACCAATGCATTAACACTTAGTGAATACATGAACTCCTCATACTGTCGTCATCTCCAGGAGTGGTTCCGGCTATTGTCACTCTGGGGTTGCCGGGTCATAACACATAGTAGGTGACTACAACTTGCAAGATAGGATCAAGAACACACATATATTGACGAGAACATAATAGGTTCAGATATGAAATCATGGCACTCGGGCCCTAGTGACAAGCATTAAGCATGGCAAAGTAGTAGCAACATCAATCTCAGAACATAGTGGATACTAGGGATCAATCCCCATCAAAACTAACTCGATTACATGATAGATCTCATCCAACCCATCACCGTCCAACAAGCCTACGATGAGATTACTCACGAACGGTGAAGAGCATCATGGAATTGGAGATGAAGGAAGGTTGGTGATGACGATGGCGATGATCTCCCCTCTCCGGAGCCCAGAACGGACTCCAGATCTGCGCTCCAGAGGAAGAACAGGTGGTGGCGGCGCCTCCATATTGTAAAACTTGATGAACTCTTCTCCTTGATTCTTTTCCAGGCGAAAGGGACTAAATAGAGCTCGAGTTGGAGGCGGCGGAGCCCGGAGGGCCCCACAAGGCTCCTGGGCGCGGCCAGGGGGGGTCCGTGCCTCCTGGGTTTGTGGGCTCCTCGCTCCACGTCTCTGGTTGATTCTTGCGCCAGTATTTTTTATATATTCCACAAAAAATCCTCGTAAATTTCCAGGTCATTCCGAGAACTTTTATTTCTGCGCAAAAACAACAACATGGCAATTCTGCAGAAAACATCGTTAGTCCGGGTTAGTTCCATTCAAATCATGCAAATTAGAGTCCAAAACAAGGGCAAAAGAGTTTGGAAAAGTAGATACGATGGAGACGTATCAGCCGTCGCCCCGCGTCCTGTTCGGCGAAATGCCAACACCGACGCCAACGGTCGAGGACCCTTTCTACAGCCAGTTCATGGAGAATGTTATCTTCGAGCGCCGTGGTGAGTCTGAAAGGACGTGGATGCCACCTAGAGGGGGTGAATAGGCGCTTTAAAATAATTACGGTTTAGGCAATCTCCACAACTTAATTGGAGGCTCCCAACAACACCACAAAGCTTCACCACAATGGCATATGGCTTTGAGGTGACCACAAATGCTTGGGGCAATCTCCACAACTTAATTGGAGACCCTGATGCTTGCCCAGAGCTTTACACCACAATGATTGAGCTCCGAGGCACCACCAAGCTTCTAGGGGTACCAAGTACCCAAGGGTAATAAGCTTCTCAACTTCTCACTTCCTCGTATCACCATGGAGAACTCAAACTTATGCACCAAATGCAATGGCAAGGGCACACGGAGTGCCCAAGTCCTTCTATCCCAAATCCCACCAAAGCAACTAATGCTAGGGAGGAAAATGAGAGGAAGAACGAAGAAGAACACGAAGAACTCCAAGATCTAGACCCAAGGGGTTCCCCTCACTTAGAGGAGAAAGTGATTGGTGGAAATGTGGATCTAGATCTCCTCTCTCTTTTCCCTCAAGAACTAGCAAGAATCATTGGAGGGATTGAGAGTTAGCAAGCTCGAAGAAGGTCAACAATGGGGGAAAACATGAGCTGAAGAGACAAGATTCAATGCGAAAAAAGACCCCCTTTTATAGGTGGGGAAAAAAACCAACGTTATGCTTCACAACCCGCACAGAGCGGTACTACCTCTCGGTAGGTTCACCAGCCATGCTGAGGCAAAAAGGATGCGCAAATAAAGTCCAACGGAGCGGTACTACCGCTTGTGGGAGCGGTACTACCGCTCGGTAGGTTCACGAGCCATGCCGAGGCGAAAAGGATGCGCAAATAAAGTTCAACGGAGCGGTACTACCGCTCGTGGGAGCGGGATTACCGCTCGGCACAAGCGATACTACTGCTCGCCACAAAAACTGTCTTAACTTTCGCATACGGACCCCGAATTCAATGAAACCAAGTTTGTTGAAAGCTAAGGACATGGGCTAATACAATATTGATAGCAATATCAATAAGAAGTAAGTGAGAAAAGGCCCATAAGAAAATGGTGAGAACCCTTCCTCGAATAAGACCGGTAAGAACTCCCAACATCGAAAACATCATAGAAGATGCATATGGACTCCGTTTTCGATGAACTCGAGCTTGTCATGAAGATGACCATAAGCTCTAAACTAACAAAGATAAACACCAAACAAGAACCAATAAGTATGGTGCAAGGATGAAAATGGTTTGAGATTTCAATGAATGATACGATCAAGCTACTCACTTGAGATCCCCCGCCCCCCGACATTACGACAATGTATAATAAATAGAAAACCTACCAAGGGCAAACATATACCTTGCACCTAGTCCTTTTGAGCTAGATGATGATGATCTTGGCTTCCTCAATATGGCCACCTTTCTTGATTGCCTTGGTTTGATGGAGACTAGCTGATTGCTCCCCCATACTCACTATGGGTGAGCCACTCTTCAACACATCTTCACAAGTCCATTGCCACCACAATGGACGGCAAGCTTCAATCATGATATCTTCGTGATGATCCACTTGAACTTGCACACCGCAATCTTGATGACGATCACAGATGTCATCCTCCATGGGTTGAATGAGATCTTCCTCTTGACACAAGCCCATGGGAACACACCTAACCCCACATAGAAGTCTCACGAAGACCATGGGTTAGTACACCAACACGTAATGGACAATGCTTACCATACCATGGGATCACTTGATCCCTCTCGGCACATATTGTACGCTTTGTGTGTTCACCATCTTGATTTACTCTTTGTCTGGCGATCTTGATCAACTTTGTGTCTCTATGACCATTCTTTGGATAATACCTTGAATACCACCTTGGTCATCATATAAACTCCTTGAACCCAACAGATGGACTTCAAGAAGTGCCCATGAAAAAATCCTATAAATATAACTTAAGGCAACTATTAGTCCATAGGAATTGTCATCAATTACCAAAACCACATATGGAGAGATATGCTCTAACAATCTCCCCTATTTTGGTAATTGATGACAACCACTTCAAGAGAGTTTATATAAGGAAATAAGCATAACCAAACACACACATACAAAGCAATAATGCACGTGGAAGATGTAAATGCTTACGCAATAAAAGCAAAACCCTCTAAACATATCCAAGGTAAACTCTCTCAACTTCTCCCCATTGGCATCGATTGCCAAAATGGACGAAAAGTTTAGAAAGCCAATATAGTTGGTGGTCCTCCAAAAAGTGTGTACTTCTCAGCAAATGAGTGCAAAGAAATACAGAAATACAACGATAAGTAGTTGGAGGAAAACGAACTATACTGAGGACCCAAAGATTGCAAAAAGAAGGATCGTATGGCACAAAGACATACAAAATAGAAGCAAGCAATCAAAAGATACCATATGGAACAAACAATCACATGGTCCTTCGAACCACATGAATAAAAGATATTATGATAAAGGCAAAGGAGTGTTTTATCAAAACTAGAGAAGCTCCCCAAGATTTATCAAAATAGGATCGGTGCTCCCCCAAAATTAATAAAAACACACAACGAGTGCAAGAAGATAGATGAGACAATAAGCATTTCACTTGCACAAAACAAATGGTTGAGCAACATGTAAAAGAAGCAACTTAAGATAGGCTCAACCAAAATAATGCGTGTGAGTCATGGAAAAGCACTTGAGAAGACTAAGATACAGACGAGCATTACTCATCAATATATTCTTGATGAAATGAGAAACAAAGTGCAAGACATATCCTTCCCACACACACACACTACTAGAAAATGGGTTCACAAGCTTACTAAAAAACAAATTGAGAACCAACACTTGTGACAGCCCATGGTGAAGATAGGAAATAATAATCTTGTCAAGAGGAGGGATACGAATCGAAATGGCAAAACCCTCATCAAGACAAGCATGAGGAAAAATAATATTCACCACCAAACAGTGCATCAAGATGCAAGAATATAAGATACACACTCAAGACAAATCCTTTCACGCAGTCACCAAAAACTGAAAAAGGAAATGCAACGGTGGACGTGGAAGAAAAGATGATATCAATTAGAGATGTAACTTCTCTCATGTGTAAAAGATTCTAGGTAGAAGACAATCATGATGATATATAGCCACAAAGAAGGATGTACACATGAAATGGTTACAAGAAGGAACAAACAAGATATCCAAAAGGAAGTCATAAATATATCAATAAGGTCTTTGCTTGGCCTAATATTTTCTTATTGTACAATATGAACTTCCAACATACGAATATCAAAGACATCCCAACTAGCAATAAGACATCATCGTTTGGATGCTTTGAGGAAGGATACAAGTACCACAAGAACGAATCAAGAGATTCATGCCAAGATGCAACCTGGAGAGACAGAGACAGAACCATGAGAGGAGGGTATAACCCCTCGCGGTCCCGAGGGCACGGAAGTGCCGCACGTCATCACGGTAGTACCGCCTGGCCAGCGGTTGTAAAATTTTACTCCCGCTCGGTGGGCGGTAGTACCGTTCGTCCAGCGGCAGCAGAAAAATACTGCCATGTTGGATGCGGTAGTACCGTGTTGGTGCTGCTACTGCATGAGTGCAGCAGTAACACATCTCCAACGGTAGTATAGTGGCTACCCACGATAGTACCGCTCAGCCAAGAGAAGACATGTTCGGGCCTTGCAAGGAATGTATGCATGAAGTAGATACTTGTTATCGAGACATCATTGGATTGATGTAGTAGATGGCTGTTCGTTGATCATCCTAACTTGGATCCATTAAGCACACGGTGTCAACACCTTCCTTGTAGGTGAGCCGAGCATCCAATGCATCTCCAATTGTTCCTAGAACAATAAACCAACAAAATGGTGCCCAAACTCATGGGGACCAAAGAGTTGGAAAACCAACAATACATAGGACAAACTCCACATAAATTATGTGCATATAGATACGAAATTGAATTTCATGCACACTTTAGCCAATTTATGACAAGGTGGAGTTTCCCCTATATATCGGGTCAAGGAATGAAAGCATGCAAAAGAAGTTATATATAGTAAATATGCACGCTCAAGGCTTTCAAGAATCAACTAAACACAAAGTTGATAAGTCACTAGAAGACAAGGTATCAAGTGATAATAAGATCCCAAACGAAAAACTATCACTTAAAGGATATCAACTAAAAGATACCTCAAGGAATGAGATATCCTTTGACACATGCCAAATAAAAGGAAACATGATACCAATTGAAGGAAAACAAACACGAGGTATCTAGTTTTCAAAAGAGAGCTAGGTTCCAAACAAACCAAACCCTCGACAAATTTTCATGATGGCACAAATCATCATAAAGATCAATACTTGCCTCCCATCAACACACTTGATGGGGATCAAAATTTTTATGATGGACGAATAAAGAGAGTGTTCTAAAGAAAATAGGATAGCTCCCCCAAGGGATGTGCATTATATAGAATTTGCATTTAAATACAAAATGCACAAGATGGGATCATCACTTTCTCTATACCTATAAAAACACTACACATGTTAAAATACATCCACGAGAGGCAAGGAAGACAAATGAAACACAAAATCCAATGTAAAGACGATTAGCAATTTCTACCATGTGATGGGAATACCAATTGTTAAGGACAAGAAGTATTTTGGAAATAATACTCACTGGTAGATCTCACATACATCCAACATCATCTTTTACCCCTAAAACGCAAGGAAATGACACTTGTAGAGATAACATGCCACCTAGGAACAAGATAATTTACAATATCAACACCAAATGTTAATACCTCAAATGTACACATTTTCTAGGCTTGTAACATGCACATAGCATATTACTCCCCCATAATGTGATAACCCAACAATATTAACAAGTGGAAAATTAAAACCAACAAGAGATAATTAATGGACCATATAGAATTTGAATTTCTCATGAGTAAGGCATACCACATAGAAACTAGATAATCTTAAAGTATCAATACTAAGTGGTATTCCCCATGTATACACATATAGGATTGTGAGGTGTGCAAAGCACATCACTCCCCCACAATGGGATAATCCATTAATCTCTCACGCGAGCCAACAAAGATACAAACAAGATGCAAAAAGGCTCAATACAAGACTCACTTGTACATGATGTGCAAATCAACACACACATACTCGATTACTCAAGATAAGCAAGTTGGAAGCACAACATATACAAACACATGCAAGGTACAAAACCACAACATGCAAAGGGGCAAGTAACTAACAATGTAATCAGTTTAAGTACAAGTTACCGTAAGGAGGCACATTGGATATGAGATAGAAACTCGATAATCCAAATGACTTGGCTTGAGATAATATGAATGATGAAGACCCCTTAATTCTTCATTATGTATCCAAGTCTCCAGTGTCCTCCACAATCACATATTGATCAAGTTTGAGCTTGTTGGTCCCCAACCATGCTGGATACTAAGAGGTTAGTCACAATAGGCTTGGCAACCCAAATGGTACTTTTCTTGACACCGCTTTGAGTACCAACAAACTTGGCAAACACATTGCCAACCTTATCCTTCCCAAGAGAATATATATCATCAATAATGATTGGGTTGGATAAATTACCTCTAGTGCAAGAAGAAGCAAAGTGACCCTTCTCACGACATAAGTAGCAACATCTACCCTTTAATTTCTTCCCTATTGATTTCTCAACATGAAGAGTGTTGGCTTGGGTCTTCTTGGGAAGAGGCATTTCTTCAACTTGTAGTTGAGTATGTGATTGAACGTGTGGCCGCTTCCCTTGTTGCTTGTGACTTTGGGGCTTCTTATTTAGTGTGCAAGATCTAACATGGTGCCCTTCAATTTTGCACTTGAAGCAAAGAATCTTGGCCGAATTCTTGACTTGTTCTTGGCCCTTCTTCTTGAAGTTTTTGGACTTCTTCTTCTTGTTGGAGTTGAATCCAAGTCCATCTTTGTCATTCAGGGATTTTTGCCCTCACAAGACATTGTTGAGTGTGGACATCCCTTCATGACTCTTTTCCAAGTCTTTCTTCAAAGAAGTGACTTGGGCCTTGAGCTCTTCGATTTCCTCTACATGGTTAGTATCAACACAAGTACTAGAGGAAGTATAAGCTTCAATGTTAGAGCAACAAGGCAAGGAAAGTAATTCATCACAAGAGGTAGCAACATTATGAGTATAAGAATTACGAGGACTAGTACATGGAAATATAGCATTTCGACTACAAGTAGTGCCACTGTCCACATGAGGCTCACTTGATGTTACCTTGGTAGTAATATCCTCATGAGCTAATTTTTAGCACATTATGGGATGCTAGAAGATCATCATGAGAGCTTGTGAGCATTACATGACTTTCTTCGAATTTCCCATAATTGCTAGATAGCAACTCAAGTTGAGCCCTTAGCTCAACATTCTCCTTTAAAATGGATGCTTCACAAGAAGTAGAGTTAGTAGCACAAGCATCATCATTAGCAATAAGAGGTTAAGGCAACTTGGAAAGATCTTTAGTATATGAAGCTTCAAGTTCAGCATGAGACTCAGTGAGTTCGATGAGCGAAGTCTTAATAGCCCTTGAGCCATTTTTGAGGTGCTCATAGTCCTCACGGAGTTCAGCATGTGCAACTTCAAGCTTATTATTTTTAGTTCTAAATCATTAGCCACCTCGAGAGCTCTATCATGAGATTCCTTTAATCTAGATAATTCGAGAGCAAAGGTCTCCTCAAGAGATTCCTTGGTGGTGTTCATTTTCAAGAGCTTGAGATAGCTCCGCGATCTCATTAGCGTAATCACGCTCATGACCTTCCATTCTCTAAATGGTGGCCTCATGCAAATCAAGATGAGCTTCCAACTCCTCAACATATTTCTTGCCCTCAGTGGCAATAGACATGATTTCCATGAAGTTGGAACAAGCAAGTTTATTCTTATACAAAGATTTAAAAATCATTTCACCCTTAATTTTTAAGGATGCAATACAATCACTCTCTTCATATTTATCCTCATCCGCATTATCATCAACATCATCATCATGAGATTTATTGGGATTCAAAGTAGGAGATACCTTTGAAGCCTTAGCCATAAGGCAAACGTGAGAACCAATAGATGATGATGTGGGATCCCTTGAAGCATCATTTAAGGCCACATCTTGTTCCATGGAGTGATGGATTTCCTCTACATTGTTAGCACAACAACTCAAGGAAATAGATACATTTTTTATCATGGCAACAAGATATAGAAAGCATATCATCATGAGATTTAGTCAAGCAGTTTTTACATGATATGCACGGACTATCAACACAAGCATGTAAAAACATTTAGAGTGCTCAAAGTGTTAACACCCAAATATGAAGCATTGCAATAATATAGTGATGAAGGATCATCAACAATACGCCGACTATCATCATTGCAATGATCTCCACTACTCACCATATCATTACCTTGTGCCAATCCACATGTAGGTGAAGTAGATGAAGTTGAGAATACCACACGATCGGAGGTGGAGGGAGAACAATCATTCCCACAAATCTTGGATGTACCATATTTATCTTGAAGCTTTGTCCACAACTCATGAGCATCCCGGAATGGCATGAGTTGAAATATAACTACATTGCTCAAAGCATCAAAAAGCACATTAGAAGCTTGAGCATCGAGATAAGAGTCTTTCTCATCCTCTAAAGATATATTGAGAATCCTTTGGAGGATAAGAAAACCCATATCTACAATTCGCTCTAAATTTGGGTCCAAGACCCAAAAGTGATTAAGCATGCGAATTACCCAAACATCAAAATTTGTGCCATCGAAACTAAGAGTGTAAGTGAATCCTAAACCCCTAGTCGACATCCTTACTCTCTAGGTGGTTAAACCTAATAAAGAGAGACCTAACTCTGATACCAATTGAAAGGATGTGGATGTCGCCTGGAGGGGGGTGAATAGGCGCTTTAAAATAATTACGGTTTAGGCTTGAATAAATGCGGAATGAAACTAACGTTTAATTTTCAAGCACAAAACCTAAAACAACTAGGCTCAACTATGTGCACCAACAACTTATGCTAAGTAAGATAAACAACTGCGTGATAGCAAGATATATGACAAGAAACAATATGGCTATCACAAAGTAAAGTGCATAAGTAAAGGGTTCGGGTAAGAGATAACCGAGACACGTGGAGACGATGATGTATCCCGAAGTTCACACCCTTGCGGATGCAAATCTCCGTTGGAGCGGTGTGGACGCAAAATGCAAAGCTCCGTTGGAGCGGTGTGGAGGCACAATGCTCCGATGGCTAGCACAATGCAAGATGTCGTGATTCCACCAAGGGACCCTTGAGGGCGGTCACCGAACCCGTACAAACAAGGTTGGGGCAATCTCCACAACTTAATTGGAGGCTCCCAACAACACCACAAAGCTTCACCACAATGGCATATGGCTTTGAGGTGACCACAAATGCTCGGGGCAATCTCCACAACTTAATTGGAGACCCCGACGCTTGCCTAGAGCTTTACACCACAATGATTGAGCTCCGAGGCAGCACCAAGCTTCTAGGGGTACCAAGTACCCAAGGGTAATAAGCCTCTCAACTTCTCACTTCCTCGTATCACCGTGGAGAACTCAAACCTATGCACCAAATGCAATGGCAAGGGCATACGGAGTGCCCAAGTCCTTCTCTCCCAAATCCCACCAAAGCAACTAATGCTAGGGAGGAAAATGAGAGGAAGAACGAAGAAGAACACGAAGAACTCCAAGATCTAGACCCAAGGGGTTCCCCTCACTTAGAGGATAAAGTGATTGGTGGAAATGAGGATCCAGATCTCCTCCCTCTTTTCCCTCAAGAACTAGCAAGAATCATTGGAGGGATCGAGAGTTAGCAAGCTCGAAGAAGGTCAACAATGGGGGAAGAACATGAGATGAAGAGATAAGGTTCAATGGGGAAGAAGAACCCATTTTATAGGTGGTAAAAAACCAACCGTTATGCTTCACAACCCGCACAGAGCGGTACTACCGCTCGGTAGGTTCACGAGCCACGTTGAGGCAAAAAGGATGCGCAAATAAAGTCCGGCGGAGCGGTGCTACCGCTCGTGGGAGCGGTACTACCGCTCGGTAGGTTCACCAGCCATGTCGAGGAAAAAAGGATGCGCAAATAAAGTTCGAGGGAGCGTTACTACCGCTCGGCACAAGCGGTACTACTGCTCGCCACAGAAACTGCTTTAACTTTCGCATGCGGACTCCGAATTCAACGAAACCAAGTTCGTTGGAAAGCTAATGACATGGGCTAACACAATCTTGATATAAATATCAATAAGAATTAATTTAGAAAAGTACCATAAGAAAATGGTGAGAACCCTTCCTCGATTAAGACTGGTAAAAACTCCCAACATCGGAAACATCATAGAAGATGCATATGGACTCCGTTTTCGATGAACTCGAGCTTGTCATGAATATGACCAGAAGCTCTAAAACTAACAAAGAGAAACACCAAACCATAACCAAGAAGTATGATGCAAGGATGCAAATGGTTTGAGCTCTCAACGAACGATACGACCAAGCTACTCACTTGAGATCCCCTTGACAGTACGAAAATCTATCCTAAAATAGAAAACCTATCAAGGGTAAACCTATAACTTGCACCTAGTACTCTTGAGCTAGATGATGATGATCTTGGCTTCCTCAAGATGGACCACCTTTCTTGATTGCCTTGGTTGGATGGAGACTAGTTGCTTTCTCCCCCATACTCACTATGGGTGAGCCACTCTTCAGCACATCTTCACAAGTCCATTGCGACCACAATGGATGACAAGATTCAAGCATGATATCTTCGTGATGATCCACTTGAACTTGCACACCGCAATCTTGATGACAATCAACACTTGACGTCTTCCTCCATGGGTTGTATGAGATCTTCCTCTTGACGCAAGCCCATGGAAACTCACGTAACCCCACACAGAACTCTCACAAAGACCACGAGTTAGTACACAAACATGTAATGGACAATGTTTACCATACCATGGGATCACTTGATCCCTCTCGGTACATCTTGTACGCTTTGTGTGTTGACCATCTTGATTTACTCTTTGTTTGACGATCTTGATCAACCTTGTGTCTCTATGACCATTCTTTGGATAATACCTTGAATACCACCTTGGTCATCATATAAACTCCTTGAACCCAATAGATGGACTTCAAGAAGTGCCCATGGACAAATCCTATAAATATAACTTAAGGCAACCATTATTCCATAGGAATTGTCATCGATTACCAAAACCACATATGGAGAGATATTCTCTAACAGAGGCCTTTCAGATGGGTGGGCAGGGCAGGACCTTCGATCCGAATGAGACCCATAGTCAAGATGGTCGCGGCGAGTACATGGACGATGAAGACTTTGAGGCTGACCATGGTGACTCGTGGCATGAAGAAGATGACATATATTGCGAAGGTGAGGACAAGTTGATCATACACACAAGATGAGGAAGAAGAGCATTCATACGAGATCATACACACAAGATGAGGACAAGTTGATTTGGCAAAGTTGGAAGGAGATTGGCCAAGATCGTAGAGTCGGCGTGCAACAAAAGGAAATTGTTTTTTGGACAAGAGTTCACAAAACATTCCATGAAAGAAAGTTGTTTCCACCCTACCAATTTACGAGCGATCGTAACATAAAATCATTTCAAATGAGGTGGTTGTTCATCCAACAAGAATTGCAACAAATATTGTGCCGCACTTGAGAGCGTTGAAGCACGTCCCGTGAGTGGTCTTGGCATCGGGGATATGGTATGGCCTCTTCTCTTTCCTTTGCTACGGTCGTGCCTCGGCCTCCTCTATGATTAATTGTGTTTGCATGTCCAATTTTTATTGATCATGTAGGCATTTCAATCTTTGGAAGCATTCAAGGCCCGACACAACGACAAGCCATTCACTCTCACGCATTGTTGGCAAATCATCAACAATTGCCCTAAGTTCAAAGATCAATACCGTGACCTTCAAAGGAAGATAGGCAAGAAGGCGGCCATCTTGGCCGGAGGTGGAGATGGTGAGGCGTTGAAGAGACCGAGCGGCGAGACCAACTCCAAGGTGGACGACAAGCGTGATGCGGCATCGTATGCTTTGCATGAGACTTTGCATGGCATGATGTCTCAAAAGGAAGTGAGGGACGATAAGAAGTGACAAGGCAAGGAGGAGAAAATGAAGCAATGCATGGAGCTGCAAACAAAGAAGCTATGGAGGAGGCGGCCAAGAAGAGGAAGATCGACATGGAGGAGGTGACCACGCAGAGGCATCGACATCGAGGCTGCCAATGTCGCGGCCAGGGAGAGGCAGCTCGACATCGAGGCCGCCAATGCCGCAACCAAAGCAAAGGAGATCGCACTGGCGATCATGAGCGTGGACTTGAGCAAGATGAGCGAGAAGACAAGGAGCTAGTTCGAGGCCCGACGGAAAGAGAGGTTCGACGCCGATGGCCTGAACTAGGACGTCACATTGGTTGTGGTCGTTCTTTTTTTGGAGGCTGGCATGGTGAGCTGGCCGCTGACTGTGTTGCCAGCGAAAAACCTATTCTTTTGGAGGCCGGTTGTGTTGCCGGCGAGGACGTGTAGGCTGGCTGTGTTTCTGGCGTGATCTAGGGCCGCTTGCACGAACTATGGGTCGTGGCTATTCGAATGTTTATGTTACAAAATGAGGCGGACAGGCTGCGCCCGCACGTTGGGCGCATGGCCAGTGCATCCCAGAAATGGCCCAGACACGACCCCATCGCCCGCCCCAAATGGACAAAATTCGGGCAAAACGGATGTCCGGATGGGGTCGCGCGCAAGAGTTGGCCTTATCGTGACTCGTGCGCTCACGGAGGGTGCCACGGGGCAGCATGACGGCATGTGGCCTATCTGCGCACGCTCACAACACCTACACCCGCCTTCTACAAATTGAAGGTGTCTGCTACAGATCAATTGATTGATTTCCGTAGCAGGACATCTCTCGGATGACGTGTGAGCTATTTGTGCAGGGGCATAACACCTACACTAGACTTCGACAAATTGAAGGTAGTTGCTACCGATCAACCGATTGATTTTTCGGGAAATCGGTTGGGTCACCAGCCGTTTGATGCATTCTTTCACAGTCGTTGGATCACGTCAACGCAAACGGGCGCATTGCTGTAGGGATGTAGGACATCATGCTCGCAGCAGGAGTCGCGCCTCTCTCGTTGGCAGTGCAACGACACTTCACCGACCACGCTGACAATGGTGCACTATAGTGCCTACCCAGCTGCATCGTAGCTCAAGGGTGCCAGTGAAGCTTCAATGCAGCCATCGATGAAGCTCCAGTACAGCAGCACCCGTTGTAGTGCAGCTCTGGGCTCACCGGTGAAGCTCCAGTACAACAGCACCCATTGTAGTGCAGCTCTGGGCTCACCGGTGAAGCTCCATTGTAGCACCGGTGAAGCTTCATTGTAGCTACAGGCGCTTTACCGTAGCTCTTCATCGTCGATGATGCATCTTTGTAGCACCGAGCTCTCTAGATCGTCGGGCAAGCGCCACATTGCAGCACGGGGAGCTGCGAACGACCGCTCCATTGCATCACCACCGTGCGCATGTGGCTGCGACAACGGCGGGGTGCTCTGGGCGCCACCGGTGAAGCTTCCTTGCAACATCGAGCTTCGGGCCGCTGTGTGAGCACTGCATCATAGCATCGGGAGCCGACGACAATCACTCCTTATGCTGGACTCTTCTTTACTTGGGTGTCGTAGTAAAATCTTTCACCAAATAATGTAAGCCTAAGTCTAACTTTTTTTTTGCAAAGTTTGGGATGATTGTCTCAGACTTATATTCAATAGATAGGAAAAAACACATGGCTTGTATGTAGTGTTTATACATGAAGATGCAATTTTAATGTGACGTAAACATCTTTAAATCTCAACCGTCAATATCTAAAATTGACGGTCAGTATAACTTTGTCTATGTGGATGAACATAATGGCTTGTTTGCTTATTATTTTAAGTATATAATAGATAGACACATGATTTATAGGCTTATAGGCTAGAGAATGGAGGTAGCGGGGCCATCGGGGAGGGAATGAGGGATAAACCATCATGACGCATAGAACCCCCCTACCCGTCAAAAAAACACATTCCCGTACCCACTTCCACCTCTTTTGGTGCTGTCAAGTGCCAATGTTCGCCCTGGTCCCAAAACAATGGTCAGAGTTCCCACCACCGCTGCCGTCCCCTTGCTCTCGGCCGCCTGCCCCATTCCTCCTCCAAGCTCGACTCCCTCACCAATTTCTCCGCTCGTCACGGACGCACACTACATCGGCGCCCATCCTCCCAAGTCGGGGAGGGGTTCATCCTTGCTATTCCCCCGCGCGATCGTAGATGCAGACGCATCCCTCGTTTCTCCTCTTGACCGGAGATGAAGACACCACTGTTCTTCCGCGCAACCGGAGATGAAGACGCCGCCATTCTTCCGCGTGACCGGAGATGCAGACGCCGTCGTTGTTCGCCCGCATAGCCAGGGACTACGAAGTACTAATGGACCCGTCTTCCTCTACTGCAACAGGTCTTATTCTCTCCTCCGACATCTGTAATTCTTTATTTCTGTATCATTAATGTTTTGTTCGTTTCGATTTATTCCCAAAGGGAACCAATCAACACATGCATTGGGTGGATTCCTGCATGTCACCCCTATGCCTTTAGGGATCGAATCCCCCTTTATATCACTTCTGCTTCGGTACACACCCTAAACACAAGAATGGTCCAGATTAATCGATACTTCTTCATAATAAAGGGTAGGATAGTCATATTTACGTATACGTTGTATTTTTTCGTAGGCATACATCCTCCTCTACTGGGCATGCACCTTTAGGTAATATTAAGGCTGCAGTAACCAACTAGGCAACTAGATCTCACATGTTATAATTGTTTTTTATTTTACTAAACAACTTCAGGAATGCAATATTCTCTGTTTTGTTTCTTTTTCTCTTTATTTTTTCCTTTTTATTTTTTTATTTCCTTTTCCTTTCTAAATGCGTTAGCTTTTTAAACCTCACACCATTTGTTTTTTAAAATGATGATTTTTTCAAGTTGGTCAATTTTTAATCAAAATAGGTGATTTTTTTCACAAATTGATGAAGTTTTTTTTCTAAATTCGTGAACTATTCCTTAAATAGGTGAACTTTTCTTGAAAGCTAATTCACTTTTTATAAAGTTGATGATTTGTTATTTTAAAAATTGATGTTATTACTTAAATCGTAATTTTGGTATTCTAAACCCTAAAACCCTAAATTTTTGGGAAGTTGTTAACAATTTTGGAAAATGTGTTGAAACTTTTAAAAATTTCATACAGAATTTGAAATTCCAAAATTGTGCACAAGTTAAAATTAGGTCCGTTTCATGAGTCGGAATAACATCATCGCATTATAACATGTTTTTCGTGCTTACCGCCATCCGTGGGTTCACATGATATACATGCATATGTTCATTAAACGCAAGTTGCGTCACCTTCTACAATTGTATTTCTATGTTTTCTCATGGGAAATTATAAAAAATGCATAGAATGTCAGTAATTCAAAAAAAAAAATGACGTGCCGCTGGTGATGACCAGTAGGGCGTGTGAAACAAATTTGGGTCCGTTTGATGAGTCAGAGTAACATCATCGCATCATCGTATTAAGTGAACAAAAATATTGAAGAAGATAGTGAAAAAAGTTAGGTCCATTGCATTGTTTATTTATACAAAGAGTTTACGCCGTGTATTAATAAAATGTTTATCATACATTCTAAAAAAACACCGCATGTTAAGAAAATGTATAATTTATTTTTAAGTGTTCATGCAAAGTTAAAAATGTTCCGCGTAGCGTTTTTCACAAAAGTGTTCAATGTGTATTGAAATATTGTTCAGTGTATATGAAAAAAATGTTTAATGTGTATTTAAATATTTCTCTGCATATATTACAAAAATGTTCAATGTGTATTTAAATACTGTTTAATGTATATTACTGAAAGTTTGTTGTATATTAAGAAATATTCATCGTATATGAAAAATTAAGAATTTTTAAGAATTTTAAAACTGTGTACACTTTTTTCATTTTTTTCACTTTACAAAAGATGTTCATGTTCTATAAGGTTTTTTCAATTTCATATTTTGTTTAAGATTTTCAAAGATTATTCGCATTCTTCCTTGAAATGTGTTCACATTTTTTCAGCAAATGTCAAAGCTTGTTGGAAAAACTTGTCTTCCTATGTACTTAGTATATACAAAATATAGATTCAATTTGCCAACCAATAGTTGTTAGGTCGACTCATGAGGAAGTCTCCGAACTATCGGAAGGTGTGGAGTTTGAATCCCCTTAAAGACAGTTTATTTTTCATGACACTTAGTTCTTTGAATGGACCGGCCCGTTCAAACACAGCGTATGCGTGACCCATTATGTACATACCAAATTAAATAGAACTAGTGAAAGGTCTATATTGCCCTTTATACTATTTGTGAGGGGGGTGTACCGAAGCGGGGCTCCCAATATATAAATACTATCTAGTTATATACAGGGTTTCGCCCGCAAAAGAAAATAAATTATACAGGGTTTGACAGTGGTTAATTATTATATCATGATGGCAAACAACAAAACACATAGATTTGAAGCAAAAGTACTCATATTATAAAAAACATGAATCAGTCGTAAGGGCCAATACTTGTTGTTTGTACCTACAGTTCTGCGTCTTTATTTTCTTATGTGATTACTTCACCTCTGCTCATTGATTTCAGGCGGTTCTTTGAAATTATAAGTGGATATAGAATGAGGTATGTGTTATCATTCAATTTTTGTTCCTTCAATTGTTTCCTCTTACCTCTAATGAATTATTTAATATATAGCTCCTTTTGTTTCCTGACTGAACTACTTGTGGACCAGTATGCACCTACTTCACTGCATTGCTATTTGTATTAGGGAGATATTGTGCCTTTTGCATTATAACAAATGAATTCATGTCATGTGTATTTGGCTCAAATACCTCGGATTGTATGCGTGTTTTTTGGAAATGTGGCGTGTAATACATAAATGCTTAAACATGGATTGTTTCTGCACCCAACTCAAGTGACCTCTACTCAAGTTCGTTTTCTTTTTACAATTTTTGTTTAGTGGGTAACTACTACATTTTTGGTAACTTGAGTGCTCGCTTCTCACAACTAGATATTAGATGTCTCATTGTTCCCGCACTCCCGATAATTCCATCAATCAGGTATGCCTAATCTTTCTTTGAAATGACTACATGGTTTTCCCACGCTGAGCCATGTGCGAATCTCACGTGCAAGGTAATAAAATACATCTCCGCAAGTAATGGTTAACAAACAATACCCTTGATCTTACGTGATATTTTGGTTCTATATGTGTCACATGGCTTGGTTTGAGTACCCAGTATTACATAAGCACCGTCTTGGTTCTCGAAAATAGTTTAGATGTATCCTCGTATGCTTAAATTTGGCTAGAGTTGAAATGAAATCTCCTAGCTATAAGATAACATAGATGCATAGTGTTCTACACTAGATCAGATGGGCTGATGATCTACTTTTTTGTTTCTTCGTGCTCTCAGTATGGTTTCCTCTCGCCAAGTTTTATCGGAGAGAACATGTAGCCATGAGTTGATAACTCCAACTATCCCAAGTCTGATGCTTTTTCCATGTTGTTGCTTCTACAGGTTTTGAGAATTTTCTTCATGGAAGAGGAAATTTATATTTTGTGACTTTGTAGTTCTCAGGTAACAACAAACTTTTCTGTGATGTAGACTATTTAAGGATTTTCAAGTTGTTTGCATTGATATTTCTGCTAACACACCATAGGAAGCATGACTAATGAATCATCCCAAGCTTGAGTAGTACATGACAAATCTGATGGAAAGCTAATTAGCTCGGAGGCCTGTGGAAAATGGAGGTGTTCAATTTTGTAATGGTCGGTACTATTGGTTACCTACTTGTTATTAGTTGTTTGCTGAATTCATCTCATTGTTAATATAATGTAATGTTTGGATAATTTTTAGTAGTAAAGACAAGCTGATAGTTTCACAATGAACAGCCACATCCGATTGGTCAGAGGCGCTTGGTGTTTTGCTGGTCAAAGATGAAAAATAAATCAATACATGGATATAGGTTCTATAATCAGCAATGTTGTTTGATAAGTTCATGTTAAAGAAATTTTCCTATTCAGAGTATTAACTAGCCCACATCTGTACATAAACCCAAGTCATCTACTGTAAGTTACTCATCTCATATTGTTGTTGTAGATCACCAAGATAGATTGACGATGCATGGCTCAGATGTTGATTGCAAGGTTAAGCATGGAGCTACTACATGATAATTAGAATGCCATGAAAGCATCAATGTTTCAAACATTATGGTTGATGGCAAGGTCAAGAATTGGGCCTCTACTAGATATAATTTCACCTCATGTAATTTGTAGATCGTGTTTTTTGTAATGCAACATAGTTGATTTGATATATGATATCTATAATGTTTGGATCGTGTTTTTTGTAATGTAAGATAGTCGATTTAATATATGAGATATTTCAGTTTGTTATATTGTGGCTCCTATGCACTATGGGCATGACCTAATAATTATGGATGCCAATATATAAAATGTCATTAATTGTTCATGCTATATAGTGAAGCTTAAAGTCGTGGCAATGCTTCATTATGCTATATAGGGTCGCCACCAACGCATATGAAGTGTTATTGGGATCTAGATTTATATCTTGCTACCTAACAACGCTTTTACACGCCGTTTACCAACGCATGCATATACGTTTTGTAGATCCTTCCAACGCCACCAACGGCAACACATACTAATCCGTTGTTGTAGATGTTAGCAACACATATACGGACATAAGGCAACACAATGATGTGTTGCCGAAGGGGGGGGTTCTTGTAGTAGTGAAAAAATCATAAAAAAGTTTCAAGGCAATTGGACTTCGTTTGGTACTGTAAACCTGAAAAGTAAAAACACGCAAAAACGACAACTCGCACTGGGCACTGGACCAATAGGTTAGTGCTAAAAATAATATAAATTGTTAAATTATGACCCAAAAAGTATCCTAGGATGATAATATAACATCATGGAACAATCAAAAGATATAGATAAGTTGTATACGTATCAGTCAACATCACTGGCTTCACTCATGCGATGTCACAATTTAAGTGGCCCACTAACAACGCCACTGGATCAACCGTCGTTGATCTCTTCAAAGCCCCGCCGCTGATCTCCTGCGCCTTGTTGTCGTGCATTTGGGATCCTTCTATGCCATCGAGCTCCTTTTGTCATTTCTGAAGGAAACATTCTACGACAGTGGCTTGGGATCCTTAACTCCAAAGTCTGATCTCATCGACAAAGATAAGGGAACACACTACGACTGTTGCAAGGGGAACATCCCATCTGCAACATCACGGAGTGCACCGTGGGCACCAGAAATTCCAAGTGGAAGGAGCCCATCCATGACAAGTGAGGCAACATCCTTTGAGCAAATCATATTTTTTCTAGCTAGCACTCTCCTACCCATTGTTATAGTAACTTTTGCCGTGCGATAATCATGTAGTGTTTAATTGAGCATTTGTCTAGTTTTCAAGCAGTCGCATTACTTTTTTGTATCTGGTTGTTACGTTGGTTGCATCGAGTATTTGTCCAGTTTTCATTGGCTATAGTTGGTTGTTACAATGAGCATATATGCCTTGTTTCTTTCAGTTATTCACAATGTGATGTTCATTATGTGCAAGTATGAACTCTGCAGTTCAATTTCACCAAAACCACCTATTATGTATGGCGTTGTTAGCCAGTGCCCTTAACTCTTGCTTTAAACATTTATGCCCTGTTTCTCTGAATTTGGTTGTCAGGTTGGTTGCACTGATCATTTGTCTAGTTTTCAAGCTGATGCCTTGTTTTTCTGTATCTGGTTGTTAGGTTGATTACAATGAGCATTTGTCTAGTTCTCAAGCAGATGCCTTGCTTTTCTGTATTTAGTTGTTAGGTTGGTTGCATTGAGCATTTGTCTAGTTTCCAATGGCTTTATTTGGTTGTTATAGTGAGCATATATGCCTTGTTTATTTCAAGCAGATACCTTGTATATTTGTTTGATGTTAAGCCTCTTGTACTTATCATGACTTTCCATGTACTTACACATGAAAACAATGGGATCGGCTGACGTTTTCCATCAAGTGTTTTTTCATCCGCCCGCTTATACTCAATCTATTCTATAATGTCGTCCATATAGATTTTTTGAATAGTCAAACTTTGCTAAGTGTGAATTTTTTATAGAGAATAATATTTATATATATCAAACTAAAATATACACAATATGAAAGTAAATTTTTTGATGTATCTAAAGAAATGGAATTGCAATTCTAGATGTATATGTTTTCTCTACAAACTTAGTCAAAGTTAGTAAATGTTGACTTGTTTAAAATACTTATAGGCAACACATTGTGGGATCGATGGAGTATAATATTACACCATTCTGCAAGAGCATTTTTGCTTCTAATATTGGCCTGTTGTTTGTAGGTACATATGTCCTTGGTAAAGATCCATGCATGGACCCTTTTTGAGTGTGGGGCAACGAAATATTCATGACCATCATCAAGTCAATAAACTGATAAGAATTGTTAGGGAAAAGAGGCGAAAGATGCCAATTAGACTATTTGTTTATGCTCTATCCAACACAATAGTGAGATGTAGGATGGTAACTATGAACTCCGTAGCTTTCTATTAGTACTGCCGATAATGAGTTGTCACACAATAATGTGTGAATCTTTTTTTTTGCAGTGGTTCTGTCGTGGTATTTCCAAGACAGATGCCATGGGGTGGCTTAACTCGTGGTTTGGGGCCGATGGGTGCCGACGGCGTATGGGAACTGGTGTAGGCGCAACACGCATGACGCTGATTTACCCAGGTTCAGGGCCCTCCGATGAGGTAAAACCCCTAGTCCTTCATGTGTGACTATATGAGCATCATAGTACAAAGGTGCTCATTGAGTTGTTCGCGAGGAGGGAGACGGAGCTCTGGCTGCTGGTCTCGCTACCTCAATGGTGTTCTATGCGTGTGTCTCTCTCTATGTCGATCTCCACGTGAATGTGAGCGTGCCTCTCTCGGAACCTCCAGGTGAGTGCCAGTGTGCCTCTCTCGGAACCTCAAGGTGAGTGTCCCTCTCTCGGAACCTCCAGGTGAATCTGATCGTGCCTCTCTCGTAACCTCCTGGTCAGTGTCCCTCTCTATGGGCTGAGGTGAGGCTTTATAGTGTAGCCAGGAGGTATAGTGGTAAGGGTAGGACAGGAGGTGGGGGTCGGTTGCCAACCTCTCGGGCCGGCTGCGGGTCCCACCTGATGTTGAGTCTTGTCGCGGGGCCCGCCGGCCATGTGCATCGGCGGCCGGTGCGTCGAGTCGTCAGGGCGCACGCGAAAGGGGGAATGTGGCTACATGACCGTCTCACCCGATCAGTGTCGGTGGTGACGGGGGCCCTGTAGCCTCGTTGACCCTCCCATCATCAAGCCAGAGTCATGCCGAGTGTATTAGCGCATACTGCTCCCGTGATAACCTCTGATCATTTGTCTTGTCTTGTCTTCGTACGATGGTAAGACCGGATGGGACAGGAGCCAGCTGTCCGGTTGGCGGCAGGCCAGCCGGCGTGTCGGATCCCACCAGTCAGCCGGGCATGCATTGGATAAGTGGGCCAACTATCACCAACCGACTGGGCATGCGTTGGATAAGTGGGCCAACTATCGCCAGCCGGCCTCGCATGTCCGGGCCGAAGGGGCCGGTTATCGCCAGCCGACTGGACTTGTGTTGGACGAATGGGCTGGCTATCGCCAGACGGCATGGGGGGGGGCACGCGGCCCCCAAATGTCTTGGAGACGGCTAATCTCTGCTCTTGGTATACGCAAAGGTAGTATCCCCGTGAGTAGCCCCCAAAACCGTTGGGGTCCGGAGGCATCCGGGCGAGGGGGGCCAACGGTTTCCTCCCTGCACGTGAAGGAGTTGTCGAGGTAGGCCGACCGGCTAGGTCCCGCACACTGCAAGGTGATACGTCCATTTTGCATCATGCTTTCATGTTGATATTTATTGCTTTATGGGCTGTTTTATTACTTTGTGGTACCATATTTACGCGTTTTCTCTCTTATTTTGCAAGGTTTATTTGAAGAGGGAGAATTCAGGCATCACGAATTCTGGACTGGAAAAGGAGCAAATCTTAGTCCACTATTCTGCACACCTCCAAATGCCGTGTAAAGTTACGTGGAATTTTTTGGGATTATATAAAACATACTGGGCGAAAGAAGTACCAGAGGGGGGCTGCCACGACGCCACAAGCCCTGCCACCACCACCCCCTGGTGGCGGAGGGCAAGCTTGTGGGCTCCCTGACGGCCCACTAGCCCCCCTCTTTTGCTATATGAAGGGTTTCGTTCCAGAATTGTGTTTGCTTGGTTCCAGACAATGTTATATGATTAGAGATCCCTTAGCATGTGACGATTTCTTCCACCTCATAGCCAAAACTCCCGCACCAAGTAGAGATACTACTTGTGCATCCATAACCCTTCAACCCAGTTTTGCCATGAGAGTCCACCATACCTACCTATGGATTGAATAAGATCCTTCAAGTAAGTTGTCATCGGTGCAAGCAATAAAAATTGCTCTCTAATATGTATGATCTATTAGTTTGTGGAAAATAAGCTTTGTACGAACCTTTGATGAGGAAGACATAAAAGCGACAGACTGCATAATAAAGTTCTTTATCACAGGAGGCAATATAAAGTGACGTTCCTCCGCACTAAGAGGACACACATTCAAACCTCAAAAGCGCATGACAACCTCTGCTTCCCTCTGCGAAGGGCCTATCTTGTACCTTTACTTTTTGCCCTTGTAAGAGTCATGGTGATCTTCACCAATTCCCTATTTTTTCCTTTGTCTTGGCTACCTTCACATGCTTGGGAAAGATCTATATTCATATATCAACTTGGAGTTGAGTACTCATGCTTTATTATTGTTGACTTTACCCTTGAGGTAAATTGTTGGGAGGCAAAACTATAAGCCCCTATCTTCCTCTGTGTCCAGTTGAAACTTTGACACCATGAGTACCACGTGAGTTGTAACAATTGTGGAAAACAAAAGAGATGATTGAGTATGTGGATTTGCCTTACAAGCTCTTATTTGACTCTTTCTGATGTTGTGATAAATTGAAATTGCTTCAATGACTTTGGACTGTTGTTGGTTACTTCTTGGTAAGGTTTTTTCTTCATGCTTTGCTTTGTGAAGGAATTATTACTTTCCCATAAGAATCTTTTTGATGTATTGCTGTCCTATGTGTGATCACGATGCCCTCATATCCGTATTATGTTTTATCGACACCTTCGTCCCTAAACATGTGGACATGTTTATGGAACTTGGTTTTCGCTTGAGGACAAGCGAGGTCTAAGCTTGAGGGAGTTGATACGTCCATTTTGCATCATGCTTTCATGTTGATATTTATTACTTTATGGGATGTTTTATTACTTTGTGGTACCATATTTATGCCTTTTCTCTCTTATTTTGCAAGGTTTATTCGAAGAGGGAGAATTCAGGCAGCAGGAATTCTGGACTGGAAAAGGAGCAAATCTTAGTCCACTATTCTGCACATCTCCAAATGCCCTGAAAAGTTACGTGGAAGTTTTTGGGATTATATAAAAAATACTAGGCGAAAGAAGTAGGAGAGGGGGCTGCCAGGGCCCCACAAGCCCTGCCACTGTCACCCCCTGGTGGCGGAGGGCAAGCTTGTGGGCTCCCTGACGGCCCACTAGCCCCCCTCTATTGCTATATGAAGGGTTTTGTTCCAGAAAAAATCAATCGGGAGCTTTTTCGTGGTTTCGCCGCTGCCACGAGGCGGAACTTGAGCAGATCCAATCTAGAGCTCCGGCAGGACGATCCTGCCGGGGAAACTTCCCTCCCGGAGGGGGAAATCGCCGCCATCGTCATCACCAACACTCCTCTCATCGGAGGGGAGGCATCTTCATCAACATCTTCATCAACACCATCTCCTCTCCAATCCCTAGTTCATCTCTTGTAATCAATCTCCGTCTCACGACTCCGATTGGTACTTGTAAGGTTGCTAGTAGTGTTGATTACTCTTTGTAGTTGATGCTAGTTGGATTACTTGGTGGAAGAGTTTATGTTCATATCCTTGATGCTATTCATTACACCTCTGATCATGATTATGACTATGCTTTGTGAGTAGTTACTTTTGTTCCCGAGGACATGGGATAAGTCATGTTAATAATAGTCATGTGAATTTGATATCCGTTCGGTATTTTGATATGTTGTATGTTGTCTTTTCCTCTAGTGGTGTTATGTGAACGTCGACTACATAACACTTCACCATATTTGGGCCTAGAGGAAGGCATTGGGGAGTAGTAAGTAGATGATGGGTTGCTGGAGTGACAGAAGCTTAAACCCTAGTCTATGCGTTGCTTCGTGAGGGGCTGATTAGGATCCACTAGTTTAATGCTATGGTTAGACGCTGTCTTAATTCTTCTTTTGTAGTTGCGGATGCTTGCGAGAGAGGTTAATCATAAGTGGGATGCTTGTCCAAGTAAAGGCAGTACCCAAGCGCCGGTCCACCCACATATCAAACTATCAAAGTAACAAACGCGAATCATATGAACATGATGAAACTAGCATGATAGAAATTCCCGTGTGTCCTCGGGAGCGTTTTTCCTCCTGTAAGACTTTGTTCAGGGTTGTCCCTTGCTACAAAAGCGATTGGGACAATTGCTGCACCATTGCAACTACTTGTTACTTTTCGCTTGCTACGTTTCACCTCACTACACCATCACTTGTTACCGATACTTTCAGTGCTTGCAGTTATTACCTTGGTGAAAACCGTTTATCAGAGCCTTCTGCTCCTCGTTGGGTTCGACACTCTTACTTATCGAAAGGACTACGATTGGTCATCAAGACTCTTTTCTGGCGCCGTTGCCGGGGAGTGAAGCGCCTTTGGTAAGTGGAAATTGGTAAGGAAACATTTTTATACTGTGCTGAAATTTATTGTCACTTGTCACTATGGAAACTGTTCCTTTGAGGAGTTTGTTTAGGGTATCTTCACCACGAACGGAAGAACGAGGAGTTTTTCCTCAACCTGAGGTACCTACTGAAAATATCATTTATGAAATTCCTTCGGGTATGCTTGAGAAACTGCTGGCTAATCCTTTTACAGGAGATGGATCTTCACATCGAGACTTGCATCTAATCTATGTAGATGAAGTTTTTGGTTTATTCAGGCTTGCAGGTTTGCCCGAGGATGAGGTAAATAAGAAAGTCTTTCCTTTATCTTTGAAGGATAAGGCGTTGACATGGTATAGGCTATGTGATCATACTGGATCATGGGGCTACAATCGGTTGAAATTGGAATTTCATCAAAAGTTCTATCCTATGCATTTAGTACATCGTGATCGGAACTTTATTTATAACTTTTGGCCTCGTGACAGGGAAAGCATAGCTCAAGCTTGGGGGAGGCTTAAATCAATGCTATATTCATGCCCCAATCATGAGCTCTCGAGAGAAATCATCACTCAAAACTTTTATGATCGGCTTTCTCATGAAGATCGTACCATGCTTGACACTTCTTGTACCGGTTCTTTTATGAAGAAGGATATTGATCACAAGTAGAATTTATTGGAGAGAATCAAACACAACTCTGAAGATTGGGAGTTGGAGGAAGTTAAGGAGTCAGGTATGAATTTCCAGTTTGATTGCATTAAATCTTTTGTTGAGACAAACACTTTTAGAGATTTTAGCGCTAAGTATGGACTTGACTCTGAGATAGTAGCTTCTCTATGTGAATCTTTTGCTGCTCACGTTGATCTTCCCAAATAGAAGTGGTTTAAGTATCATCCTCCTGTAGAAAGCAACATAGCCAAAACCAATCTAGTTGAGGAGAAAGTCATTACTTTTAGCGATCCTGTTGTTCCTTGTGCTTACACTGAGAAACCACCATACCCTGCTAGGATAAAGGATTATTCTAAAGCTCCAACTGTGATACGTAGGGGTTACATTAGACCACTTGCACCCCCTGAGGAGATTAGAGTTGAACCTAGTGTTGCTATTATCAAAGATCTCTTAGCCGAAGACGTAGACGGGCATGTTATCAAATTCTGTGAGGACTCCGCTAGAATTGCTAAACCTCACGCGAAGGACAAATACGGACCCGTAGTTGGCCTGCCCGTTGTTTCTGTCAAGATAGGAGATCACTGCTACCATGGTTTATGTGATATGGGAGCTACTGTTAGTGCAATACCCCGTTCTCTATATGATGAAATAAAAGATGAGATTGCACCTGCTGAGGTAGAACCCATTGATGTCACTATTACGCTAGCTAATAGAGACACTATCCGCCCTCTGGGAATTGTGAGAGACGTAGAAGTCCTGTGTGGTAAAACGAAGTATCCTACTGATTTCCTCGTCCTTGGTACTGCACAAGATAGCTTTTGTCCCATCATATTTGGTAGACCCTTTCTCAACACTGTCAATGCTCACATTGATTGCATTAAGCAGACTGTCACAGTTAGTTTCGAGGGTGTGTCTCATGAATTTAACTTCTCTAAGTTTGGAAGACAACCCCATGAAAAAGAGTCGTCTGGTAGGGATGAAATCATTGTTCTTGCCTCTATTGTCGTACCTCCTACGGATCCTTTAGAGCAATATCTGCTTGAGCATGAAAATGATATGCATATGGAGGAGAGAGATGATATAGATAATGTTGTCTTAGAACAGTATCCTATTCTCAAGAATAATTTGCCTGTTGGACTGCTTGGGGATCCTCCCCCACCAAAGGGTGATCCTGTGTTCGAGCTTAAACAGGTGTCTGATACTCTTAAGTATGCCTATTTTGATGAGAAGGAGATATATCCTGTTATTATTACTGCCCTCCTTTCAGAGCACGAAGAGAATAAGTTACTAAGAAGTCTGAGGAAGCATGGTGCTGCTATTGGATATACTCTTGATGATCTTAAGGGTATTAGTCCTACTCTATGTCAGCACAAGATTAAAACTGATCCTGACTTTAAACCAGTTGCTGATCATCAAAGGAGATTAAATCCTAAGATGAAAGAGGTCGTTAGAAAAGAATATTAAAGCTTATGGAAGGAGGAATCATTTATCCTGTTGCTCATAGTGATTTGGTAAGTCCAGTACATTGCGTACCTAAGAAGGGAGGTATCACCGTCGTTCCTAATGATAGGATGAACTAATCCCACAAAGGATTATTACCGGCTATGGGATGGTGATAGACTTCCGGAAACTGAACAAGGCAACCAGGAAAGATCATTATCCTTTGCCGTTTATCGACCAAATGCTAGAAAGGCTATCAAAACACACACACTTCAGCTTTCTAGACGGTTATTCAGGTTTCTTGCAAATACCTGTTGCACAATCTGATCAGGAGAAAACCACTTTCACCTGCCCCTTCGGTACCTTTGCTTATAGACGTATGCCTTTTGTCTTATGCAATGCACCTGCCACCTTTCAAAGATGTATGATGGCTATATTCTCGGACTTTTGTGAAAAGATTGTCAAGGTTTTCATGGATGACTTCTCCGTTTACGGGTCTTCCTTTGATGATTGCCTCAGCAACCTTGATCGAGTCTTACAGAGATGCGAAGATACCAACCTCGTCTTGAATTGGGAGAAGTGCCACTTTATGGTTAATGAAGGTATTGTCTTAGGACACAAAATTTCTGAGAGAGGCATTGAAGTTGATAAGGCTAAGGTTGATGCAATTGAGAAAATGCCTTGCCCCACAGATATCAGAGGTATACGAAGTTTCCTAGGTCATGCTGGTTTCTATAGAAGGTTCATTAAAGACTTCTCTAAGATTTCTAGGCCTCTTACCAACCTCTTGCAGAAGGATGTTCCTTTTGTTTTTGATGAGGATTGTGAGGAAGCTTTCGAAATACTTAAGAAGGCTTTGATAACCGCACCTATTGTTCAACCACCTGACTGGAACTTGCCCTTTGAAATCATGGGCGATGCTAGTGATTATGCTGTTGGTGCTGTTCTAGGACACAGAGTTGACAAGAAGTTGAATGTTATTCACTATGCTAGTAAAACTCTAGACAGTGCCCAAAGAAACTATGCCACTACGGAGAAGGAATTTTTAGCAGTCGTGTTTGCATGTGAAAAGTTCAGATCTTATATAGTTGACTCCAAAGTCACTATTCACTCTGATCATGCTGCTATTAAGTACCTTATGGAAAAGAAGGACGCTAAGCCTAGGCTGATCAGATGGGTTCTCCTGCTACAGGAATTTGATTTGCACGTCGTTGACCGAAAGGGTGCTGATAACCCTGTAGCAGATAACTTGTCTAGGCTAGAGAATGTCCTTGATAACCCACTACCTATTGATGACAGCTTTCCTGATGAGCAATTACATGTCATCCGCACTTCACATAGTGCACCATGGTATGCTGATTACGCAAACTATATCGTAGCCAAATACATACCACCCAGTTTCACCTATCAGCAAAAGAAGAAATTCTTCTTTGATTTGAGACACTACTTTTGGGATGATCCTCACCTTTATAAGGAAGGGGTAGATGGTGTTATTAGACGTTGTGTGCCTGAACATGAACAGGTACAGATCTTGCAGAAGTGTCATTCCGAAGCCTACGGAGGACACCATGCTGGAGATAGAACTGCCCATAAGGTATTGCAATCAGGTTTCTATTGGCCCACTCTCTTCAAGGATGCCCGTAAGTTTGTCTTGTCTTGTGACGAATGCCAAAGAATAGGGAACATCACAAGCGTCAGGAAATGCCTATGAACTATTCACTTGTCATTGAACCATTTGATGTCCGGGGCTTTGATTATATGGGACCCTTCCCGAGTTCCAATGGGTACACTCATATCTTAGTTGCTGTGGATTACATCACTAAGTGGGTAGAAGCTATCCCCACTAAAAATGCTGATCACCACACCTCTATTAAGATGCTTAAAGAATTCATTTTCCCAAGATTTGGAGTCCCTAGATATTTGATGACTGATGGCGGTTCACACTTCATTCATGGTGTTTTCCGCAAGATGCTCGCTAAGTATGATGTCAACCATAGAGTTGCATCTCGTTATCATCCTCAGTCTAGTGGTCAAGTGGAGTTGAGTAATAGGGAGATCAAGTTGATCCTACAAAAGACCGTCAATAGATCTCGAAAGAACTAGTCTAGCAAACTTGACGATGCACTATGGGCTTATAGGACTGCTTATAAGAATCCCATGGGCATGTCACCGTATAAAATGGTTTAAGGTAAGGCCTGTCACTTACCTCTTGAGCTGGAACACAAAGCTTATTGGGCAATCAATGAGCTCAACTTTGATTTCAAACTTGCCGGTGAGAAGCGGTTGTTTGATATCAGCTCGTTAGATGAATGGAGGGCCCAGGCATATGAGAATGCCAAGTTGTTCAAGGAAAAGGTTAAGAGATGGAACGATAAACGAATACAGAAACAAGAGTTCAATGTAGGTGATTATGCCCTGTTATACAATTCTCGTTTGAGATTCTTTGCAGGCAAGCTTCTCTCTAAATGGGAAGGTCCCTATGTTATCGAGGAAGTATATCATTCCGGTGCCATCAAAATCAATAACACGGAAGGAAATTTTCCTAGAGCGGTAAATGGGCAAAGAATCAAGCATTACATCTGTGGTACTCCCATAAATGTTGAGACCAATATCATCAATGTCATAACTCCAGAGGAGTACATAAGGGATGTTTATCAGCCTGTTTCACACCCTGAAAACGAAGAGGTATCTGTTTCGGTAAGAAATTGGACTCCGACGCTTTCCCAATAGGAAATTTCCTCCGTTTTGGAATTTTTGGAAAATTAGAAAAATAAAAAGCAGTCCGGAGAGCACACGAGGCGGCCACAAGCCCTGCCACCGCCACCCCCTGGTGGCGGAGGGCAAGCTTGTGGGCACCTCGTGTGCCTCCCGGACTCCGTTTTCTTGCAGAGCACTCCTTCTGGTCCAGAAAAAAATAATATATATTCGCCCGAAGGTTTTGATCTCCGTATCACGCAGTTTTCCTCTGTTTTTGTTTCGAGCCTGTTTCTGCCACAGATCTAGATCAAGATGTCTTCTCAGGATTCAGAGGGGGAGAGCTATGTGGCTGACTACCTTGCTAACTCCAAGGTCTATGGGGACTTGGAACCATATGGCTGGACCACTGATGAGGAAGAGGACTATGAGCCCAAGGGGAAGGAACAAACGAGTTCCGATGAAGAGGAGGCTCCTCTACCTCAACCTGGACGTACTCATGTGGAGTTCAAGAAGTCAAGCCTCCCTGACCATAGGAAGAAGCCTAAGAACTTGTTTATCACTTCTCGTTTCTTGCAGGAGAGTAAGCAGGAGCTTTGCCATAGAGTGTTGAAACTTGAGGAGGAAAATGACGATCTAAGGGAGCAAAACTTTTTTGCTTAAGTGGAAATTAGACAAGCTCAAGACTGCTTCAACAACTCCACCACCTTCACCACCAAAGGAAGACAACTAAGCATTGGTATGGGCAATCCCCTTGGCTTCTGCCAAGCTTGGGGGAGTTGCCCTGGTATCGTATCACCTTTTTATCTTTTGCTTTTACCTTTGTTTTAGTTCTTTCCTTTTCAGTTTTTATTTCTTCTCTTAGAGGAATAAGTCTTTAGTGTTTAGTTTCAGTCTTTTGCTTTTGTCTCTCCCCCGATGTATTCGAGCTTACGAGCTATATAATAAAGTGTATCTTAGTCAAGGGCTTTGCTTTGTGCCATGATCAATAGTATGAAAAGAACGATAGCATGAAAGATCATAAGACGATCTTATGGAAAGTGATAACTTCACTTATGACACGTATGATGATTGAAACTTGTTGAGAATAAATCAACATAGACCTCACTCATTGTTGCAATTAATAAGAAGTAATAAGGAAAGAGAGGTTCACATATAAATATATCATCTTAGACACTTTTTACAATTGTGAGCACTCACCAAACTATTACATGCTTAGGAGCAGATGTTGGACAAGGAAGACAACATAATGAATTGTGTTTGCTTGGTTCCAGACAATGTTATATGATTAGAGATCCCTTAGCATGTGACGATTGCTTCCACCTCATAGCCAAAACTCCCGTACCAAGTAGAGATACTACTTGTGCATCCATAAACCTTCAACCCAGTTTTGCCATGAGAGTCCACCATACCTACCTATGGATTGAATAAGATCCTTCAAGTAAGTTGTCATCGGTGCAAGCAATAAAAATTGCTCTCTAATATGTATGATCTATTAGTTTGTGGAAAATAAGCTTTGTACGAACCTGTGATGAGGAAGACATAAAAGCGAGAGACTGCATAATAAAGGTCTTTATCATTGGAGGCAATATAAAGTGACGTTCCTCCGCACTAAGAGGACACACATTCAAACCTCAAAAGCGCATGACAACCTCTGCTTCCCTCTGCGAAGGGCCTATCTTGTACCTTTACTTTTTGCCCTTGTAAGAGTCATGGTGATCTTCACCAATTCCCTATTTTTGCCTTTGTCTTGGCTACCGTCACATGCTTGGGAAAGATCTGTATTCATATATCAACTTGGAGTTGAGTACTCATGCTTTATTATTGTTGACTTTACCCTTGAGGTAAATTGTTGGGAGGCAAAACTATAAGCCCCTATCTTCCTCTGTGTCCAGTTGAAACTTTGACACCATGAGTACCACGTGAGTTGTAACAATTGTGGAAAACAAAATAGATGATTGAGTATGTGGATTTGCCTTACAAGCTCTTATTTGACTCTTTCTGATGTTGTGATAAATTGAAATTGCTTCAATGACTTTGGACTGTTGTTGGTTACTTCTTGGTAAGGTTTTTGCTTCATGCTTTGCTTTGTGAAGGAATTGTTACTTTCCCATAAGAATCTTTATGATGTATTGGTGTCCTATGTGTGATCACGATGCCCTCATGTCTGTATTATGTTTTATCGACACCTTCGTCCCTAAACATGTGGACATGTTTATGGAACTTGGTTTTCGCTTGAGGACAAGCGAGGTCTAAGCTTGAGGGAGTTGATACGTCCATTTTGCATCATGCTTTCATGTTGATATTTATTGCTTTATGGGATGTTTTATTACTTTGTGGTACCATATTTATGCCTTTTATCTCTTATTTTGCAAGGTTTATTTGAAGAGGGAGAATTCAGGCAGCAGGAATTCTGGACTTGAAAGGGAGCAAATCTTAGTCCACTATTCTGCACATCTCCAAATGCCCTGAAAAGTTACGTGGATTTTTTTGGGATTATATAAAAAATACTGGGCGAAAGAAGTATGAGAGGGGGCGGCGAGGGCGCCACAAGCCCTGCCACTGTCACCCCCTGGTGGCGGAGGGCAAGCTTGTGGGCTCCCTGACGGCCCACTAGCACCCCTCTATTGCTATATGAAGGGTTTTGTTCCAGAAAAAATCAATCGGGAGCTTTTTCGTGGTTTCGCCGCTGCCACGAGGCGGAACTTGAGCAGATCCAATCTAGAGCTCCGGCAGGACGATCCTGCCGGGGAAACTTCCCTCCCGGAGGGGGAAATCGCCGCCATCGTCATCACCAACACTCCTCTCGTCGGAGGGGAGGCATCTTCATCAACATCTTCATCAGCACCATCTCCTCTCCAATCCCTAGTTCATCTCTTGTAATAAATCTCCGTCTCACGACTCCGATTGGTACTTGTAAGGTTGCTAGTAGTATTGATTACTATTTGTAGTTGATGCTAGTTGGATTACTTGGTGGAAGAGTTTGTGTTCAGATCCTTGATGCTATTCATTACACCTCTGATCATGATTATGATTATGCTTTGTGAGTAGTTACTTTTGTTCCTGAGGACATGGGATAAGTCATGTTAATAATAGTCATGTAAATTTGATATTCGTTCGGTATTTTGATATGTTGTATGTTGTCTTTTCCTCTAGTGGTGTTATGTGAACGTCGACTACATAACACTTCACCATATTTGGGCCTAGAGGAAGGCATTGGGGAGTAGTAAGTAGATGATGGGTTGGTGGAGTGATAGAAGCTTAAACCCCAGTCTATGCGTTGCTTCGTGAGGGACTGATTTGGATCCACTAGTTTAATGCTATGGTTAGACGTTGTCTTAATTCTTCTTTTGTAGTTGTGGATGCTTGCGAGAGAGGTTAATCATTAGTGGGATGCTTGTCCTAGTAAGGGCAGTACCCAAGCGCCGGTCCACCCACATATCAAACTATCAAAGTAACGAACGCGAGTCATATGAACATGATGAAACTAGATGATAGAAATTCCCGTGTGTCCTCGGGAGTGTTTTTCCTCCTATAAGACTTTGTTCAGGCTTGTCCCTTGCTACAAAAGGGATTGGGCGACTTGCTGCACCATTGCTACTACTTGTTACTTGTTACTTTTCGCTTGCTACGTTTCACCTCACTACACCATCACTTGTTACCGCTACTTTCAGTGCTTGCAGTTATTACCTTGGTGAAAACCGTTTATCACAGCCTTCTGCTCCTCGTTGGGTTCGACACTCTTACTTATCGAAAGGACTACGATTGATCCCCTATACTTGTGGGTCATCACAAGGCTCCTGGCCGACGGGAGTGGCAGCCGGCCTGGGTCGTAGTCGGCCGCGCCCAGCCGACCGCCGTGGCGCCTCGGGTTCCCCGCATCACCTCAGTTCTGGCACCGGCTGGGGTGCGCAACGTGCTGGCCAGCAGCTGGCGGTGGGCCCGCTACTTTTTATGCGATGGGACGGCGCTACATGCCCAGCCTGGCGCGCCTCGGCCCACACATGGATTTATTGCGACCGCTGGCCGTCGGTCGGAGTTCCCGGTGCATTTTAATGCACTAAGATTGTGGGTGAGTGGGGGTCTCGGACACAACTGATCCCATGCCCCCCATCTTCTACGGCGTTAAAAGGGGGAGGGGGGAGGCCGAGGCCGCCATTGCCTCGTGAGTGCCTCCCGCTCCTCTTGCGATGTGCTCTCCGTATTCTTCCTTCCTCCTCGCGCTCTCAGTGCCTCTCCATCTCCTTCCTTCCTCCTCGCGCCCGCAACGCTTCCCTGCGGTTGACCCGCTGGGGGTTCGTCTCTCTCGCCTCCTTTCGCTAGCTTGCCGCCGACAACCAGCAAGATGCCGAGGCTTCCCTCCGGCTCGTGGGAGGGATCCGTCGTCACCGAGGGGCACATCGAGTACCTCCGTCGGACACGGAAGCTCCCGTCCAAGGAGGCCGTTGAGGCTCGGGCGCCCGTAGGGGAGCGCGCATCCGAACCCCGTGACGGCGAGCACGTCGTCTTCGGCAGCCACTTTCTCGTCGGCTTCGGGCTGCCAGTGAGCTCCTTCCTCTGACACTTCCTCAACTTTTACAGCCTCCAAATGCATCATCTAGGGGTGAACTCTGTCTTGTACATCGCGGGCTTCGTCACGCTATGCGAGGCGTACTTGGGCATCCACCCATTTTTGTCCTTCTTCCGCCACCTTTTCTACTCCCGTGCCCAGATGCATGGCCAGATGGCCTATTCCTGTGGCGGCACGATGGTATACAGGCGGATCGGCCGGCCACTGCCAAAGATGAAGTGGAAGGAGTCCTTCAAAAAGTGGCACCGCACCTTCTTCTACGTCCGCAACGTCGGTGAGGGGTGGGACTGGGTCGGTCTCCCGCCCTTCTCTGACGAGCCGCCGACTAGAAAGAACTGGGACCTGGACCCGCACACCAAAGAGCTGGTGCTTATTGTCGGTCGGATGAAGGAGCTCGTGGCTTCGATGGGGCTGATGGCCCCGGACCTGGTGGCGGCCTTCATCTCCCGCCGAGTGCAGCCATTGCAAGGGAGGCCGCATCGGATGTGTGATATGAGCGGCCGCAAACCCGAGCTGGCTGTCGACAGTGGAGCCGCCGTTGCACAAGGTGTCCGCCCGCGTGAATGGCATCACCAACTTTCAGCTAGACGAGGAGGAGTGGAGCTTTGGCCTAAAGCCGTTCCACCGCGGCAACCGGGCACCGCCAGTAAGTCCTCGCCCGACTAGAACTGTTTCCCCTTTTTCTCTCACTTTATTCGTAGTACTTGACGTGCGGCCATGCGCTCCTCAGCTCTTCACTCGGAAGAACACCCCAGATGGCCCAAACCCGGTGCACTTTCTCCCGGACCAGGAGGAGTTTGACGACAAAGACTATGAGTCGGACGGGGGACACCCTGACGCCCCCGAAGGCTCGGGCGCGCTGGAGACGGAGGAGGATGAAGGGGACGAGGGCAACGAGGTCGACGAGCCAGTTAGCGCCCCAGCCGGCAAGGCGGAGTCGTCGTGCCATCCTCCCTAAGGGTCCATCACAGACTGGACGGACGATGACGACAAGCTGCAAGTGCTGGATGCATCGCCGACCATGATGGAGCGCGGATTTGTCGGTTGGAGGCCGGTTGGTTGTCACCTAGCTGGCCTATCGCCAGGAGGCAGAGGAATGCCGCCGTGAGAAGCGGCCAACCAACGTTGCCCCGGTCGCTAAGAAGAGTCGGTCGGCGGCCTTGCCGGTCGGCACCCCTCCGCCAACACGGAGGAGGCTCAGGCATGGGCCCCGCGAGATCCCCCTCGGCACCTGGTAAGGTTTCTCTCGAGGCTCGTGCCTGTCTTTTCTTTCTTGGTTTCCGCATGGCATTTGAGCTCGTGCCCATTTATTCTGTGTTGCAGTGACGCTATTCAGCTGCCCGAGGCGGAGACGTTGGCCCTCGAGGCCAAACAGGTTGCGTCGCTCGCCGCGGAGCATGCGGCGACGACGTGACTCGAGAGGGAGCGCTACACAAAGAGTAAGGTCGCGCTGGCTGAGGCAGCTAGTGCTGACGGCCCCGCGACTGAGGCGGCAAGTGACGCCGCGATGCCGCCGGCCTCCGGGGCTCCTGACGCGAGGCCCTCACCTACGCGCGTGGAGGCGCACCCGGCGCCACCCGCTAAGGCGATGGCGCCGCCCGATGGCGAGCCGTTGCTACCTCTTGAGCTTGCATTGGTTTTTCCCTTGAAGAGGAAAGGGTGATGCAGCACAGTAGCAATAAGTATTTCCCTCAGTTTGAGAACCAAGGTATCAATCCAGTAGGAGTATCAAGGCAAGTCTCCAAAGTACCTACGCAAAAACAGCAAACTTGCACCCAATGCTACAAAGGGGTTGTCAATCCCTTCACGATTGATTGCAAGGTGAGATCTGAAGGTGGAAAGTGGAACAAGGTAAAAGTGTAGAGCTGAAAATATGATGTGAAGTAGACCCGGGGGCCATAGTGTTCCCTAGAGGCTTCTCTCATGATAGCAAATATTACGATGGGTGAACGAATTACTGTCGAGCAATTGATAGAACCGCGCAAAGTCATGATGATATCTAAGGCAATGATCATACATATATGCATCACGTCCGAGACAAGTAGACCGATACTTTCTGCATCTACTACTATTACTCCACACATCGACCACTATCCAGCATGCATCTAGTGTATTGAGTTCATAACAAACAGAGTAACGCCTTAAGCAAGATGACATGATGTAGAGGGACAAATTCATGCAATAGATATAAACCCCATGTTTTTACCCTTGATGGCGACAAAATGATGCATGCCTCGCTACCCCTTCTATAACTGGGTGAGGTCACCGCACGGTATGAACCCAAAACCAAGCACTTCTCCCATTGCAAGAATTATAGATCAAGTTGGCCAAACAAAACCCACAACTCGAAGAGAATTACAAGGATATGAAATGATGCATATAAGAGATCAAAGGAAACTCAAATAAGATTCATAGATAATCTGATCATAAATCCACAATTCATCGGATCTCGACAAGCACACCGCAAAAGAAGATTACATCGGATAGATCTCCATGAAGATCATGGCGAACTTTATATTGAAGATCCAAAAGAGAGAAGAAGCCATCTAGCTACTAGCTATGGACCCGAAGGTCTGTGCTGAACTAATCACGCATCATCGGAGAGGCAACGGTGTTGATGAAGAAGCCCTCCATGTCCGAATCCCCCCTACGGCAGGGCACCAGAACGTGCCCCAGATGGGATCTTGCAGAGACAGAAGCTTGCGGCGGCGGAAAAGTATTTTCGTGGCTCTCTCTCGTGGTTTCAGATTTTTCGGGGATTTATAGGCGGGAGAAGTAGGGCAAAGGAGCCACGGGGGGGGCCACAAGCCTGCTAGACGCGCCCCCCCAGGCCGCGGCTAGGGGGCTTGTGGCCTCCCCCGGGAGCCTTTGCCTTGGTTCTCAAGCTCCGTGCGTATCTTCTGTTCCGGAAAAAATCTTTTCGGAGGTTTTATTCCGTTTGGACTTTGTTTGATATTCTCCTGTGAAAAAGGTCAAAAACACGGAAAAAACAGGAACTGGCACTTGGCACTGAGTTAATAAGTTAGTCCCAAAAAAGATATAAAATGCATACAAAACACCCAAAGTTGACAAGATAATAGCATGGAACCATCAAAAATTATAAATACGTTGGAGACGTATCAAGCATCCCCAAGCTTAACTCCTGCTTGGCCTCGAGTAGGGAAGTGATAAAGACTGAATTTTTGATGTGGAATGTGATACGTCTCAAACGTATCTATAATTTTTGATGGTTTCATGTTGTTATCTTGTCATCTTTGGATGTTTTATGTACCTTTTATATCTTTTTTGGGACTAATTTATTAATTTAGTGCCAACTGCCAGTTCCTGTTTTTTCTGTGTTTTTGGCTCTTTTCAGATCTGATTTTGGAACGAAGTCCAAACAGAATAAAATCCCCGAAATGATTTTTTTCCAAACGGAAGAAGATCAGGGGGCCTGTGGGCCAAGCCAGGAGGGCTATAGGGAGCCCACAAGCCCCCACTCCGCCACCAGGGGGAGGCGGCGGTGGGCAGGCTTGTGGCCTCCCTGGCGCCCCCTGACCTAGATCTTGCGCCTATATATTCCCTAAAAATCAGAAAAAATCAGGGGAGCCCCGAAAATACTTTTCCGCCGCCACAAGCTTCCGTTTCCGCGAGATCTCATCTGGAGACCCATTCCGGCGCCCTGCCGGAGGGGACTTTGGAGTTGGTGGGCTTCTTCATCATCATCATCGCCCCTCCAATGACTCGTGAGTAGTTCACCTCAGCCTACGGGTCCGTAGTTAGTAGCTAGATGGCTTCTTCTCTCTCTTGGATCTTCAATACAAAGTTCTCAATGATCTTCATGGATATCTATCCGATGTAGTCCTCTTTGGTGGTGTGTTTGTCGAGATCCGATGAATTGTGGATTTGTGATTAGATTATCTATGATATATATTTGAGTCTTTGCTGATTTCTAATATGCATGATTTGTTATCCATGTAAGTCTCTCCGAGTCTTGGGTTTTGTTTGGCCAACTAGATCTATGATTCTTGCAATGGGAGAAGTGCTTGGTTTTGGGTTCTTACCATGTGGTGACCTTTCCCAGTGATAGTAGGGGCAGCAAGGCACACATTGAGTAGTTGCCATCAAGGGTAACAAGGTGGGCTCTGTCGTTGATATGAGATTGTCCATCTACATCATGTCATCTTGCTTAAGGCGTTACTCTGTTCTTTTGGACTTAATACACTAGATGCATGCTGGATAGCGGTCGACGTGTGGAGTAATAATAGTAGATGCAGAAAGTATCGGTCTACTTGTTTTGGACATGATGCCTATAGATATAATCATTGCCATAGATGACGTCACGACTTTGCGCGGTTCTATCAATTGCTCGACAGTAATTTGTTCACCCACCGTCTATTTGCTTTCATGAGAGAAGCCACTAGTAAACACTACGGCCCCCGGGTCTATTCACATCTATCGTTTACACCTCCGCTTTTACTTTGCTTTGTTACTTTGTTGCTTTCAGTTCTCACTTTGCGAACAATCTATAAGGGATTGACAACCCCTTCATAGCGTTGGGAGCAGGTTCTTTGTGTTTGTGTAGGCACTTGTGATACTCCTTCACTGGATCGATACCTTGGTTCTCAAAACTGAGAGAAATACTTACCACCGCTGCGCTACATCACCCTTTCCGCTTCGAGGGAACACCAACGCAAGGCTCCAAGGCCACGGGGAAATCCCTTGCATATTTGCCTAGGAAGTCCCTAAAGGCGTAGCCGTAGCAGAAGGATTCCTGGTGCCGTTGCTGAGGAGAATCAAGACAAGAATAGTCTCCCGTCAGCACGTGTTTCTGGCACCGTTGGAACGTCTTTTGTTGTTGTAGGAGAAGTATTTCTGGCGCCGTTGCCGGGGAGGAGAGATCTATCCAAGTAGGTCTCACAAACTCATCTCCTGCATTTACTTTTTTGCCAGTTGCCTCTCGTTTTCCTCTCCCCCACTTCACATTTGCCGTTTTCATTTGCCTTTCTCCTTAGCCGTTTTCTTTTGCCTTTGTCGTTTTCCTTTGCCGGTTCTCTTGCTTGCTTGTGTGCTTGTTTGTTTGTTGAAGTCATCATGGCTGAAAACACCAAACTTTGCGACTTCTCGAGCACTAACAATAATGATTTTATTAGTACTACGATTGCTCCCGCCACTAGTGCGGAATCGTATGAAATCAATGCAGCTCTACTGTATCTTGTTATGAAAGAGCAATTCTCTGGCCTTCCTAGTGAAGATGCCGCATCCTATCTCAATACCTTCATTGAGCTTTGTGATATTCAAAAGAAAAGAGATGTGGATAATGACGTGATTAAGTTGAAACCTTTTCCTTTCTCGTTGCAAGATCGCGTAAAAACTTGGTTTTCTTCTTTGCCTAAAAATAGTATGGATTCTTGGGATAAGTGCAAAGATGCTTACATATCCAAGTATTTTCCGCCGGCTAAGATCATCTACTTACGTAATGATATCATGAATTTCAAGCAACTTGATCATGAACACGTTGCACAATCTTGGGAGAGGATGAAGCTTATGATTAGAAATTGTCCCGCTCATGACTTGAGTTTGTGGATGATTATACAAATCTTTTACGCTGGCTTGAATTTCGCTTCTTGCAATATCTTGGACTCCGCCTCAGGTGGAACGTTCATGGAAATCACATTAGGAGACGCTACAAAACTCCTAGACTATATCATGACCAACTACTCTCAGTGGCACACTGAAAGGTCACCTGCTAGCAAAAAGGTGCACGCTATAGAAGAAATTAACTCGCTTAGTGTTAAGATGGACGAGTTGATGAATTTGGTTGCTAGTAGAAACGCTACCGTAGATCCTAATGACATGCCACTATCTTCCTTGATTGAGAGTAGCAACGCTAGTTTGGACGTGAATTTTGTTGGTAGAAACAAGTTTGGCAACAACAATGCTTTTAGAGGAAACTATGTTCCTAGGCCTTTTCCTAGTAAATCCTCTAACAATTATGGAAATTCCTACAACAACGCTTATGGAAATCACAACAAATTACCCTCTGATTTAGATAGTAATATCAAAGAGTTCATCAACTCTCAAAAGATTTTCAATGCGTCCATAGAGGAAAAACTACTCAAAATTGACGATTTGGCTAAGAGCGTTGATAGGATGTCTTGTGATATTGATGCTTTGAAAGTTAGATTCTCTCCTCCCAAGGTCAACTTGGATGAAACTTTGAAAGCTATGCGTATCTCCATGAATGAGACAAAAGAAAGAACCGCCCAAATTCGCGCTAGGCATGAATGGTTTAAAAGGGTGCGTTCTAGTGATGCAAATCACGAGGATCTTAAAGTGCTTGGTGTGTCTCCTCTTGAATCTTTGTTTTCGCGTGTCAAACCTATTTATGGAGGGGCTGGATATGAATCCACTTTGGTTGAAAAACGCCCCAATGATTCGGAGTCCACCCATCTTGATGATAAAGGTGTGGAGAGTGGAGTAGAAGAAATCAAAATTTTGGGTAGTAATGAAACTCCCACTTTGGATTTCAAGGAATTCAATTATGATAATTGCTCCTTGTTTGAATGCATTTCTTTGATGCAATCCATTGCAAACTCTCCACATGCTTATAGCCAAAGCAAAGCCTTTATCGCGCATATCATAGATGTTATGATGAAATATCTTGAAGAGAAGCTCGAACTAGAAGTCTCTATACCTAGAAAACTTCATGATGAGTGGGAACCTACTATCAAAATCAAGATAAAAAACTATGAGTGCAATGTTTTGTGTGATTTGGGTGCTAGTGTTTCCGCGATTCCAAAGTCTTTATGTGATATTCTTGGTTTTCATGAGATTGAAGAGTGTTCTCTTAATTTTCGTCTTGCGGATTCTACTGTCAAGAAATCCATGGGAAGGATCGATGATGTTCTTATTGTTGCAAATAAGAACTATGTACCCATGGATTTCATTGTACTTGACATAGATTGCAATCCTTCATGTCCCATTATTCTTGGTAGACCTTTCCTAAGGACTATTGGTGCTATCATCGATATGAAGGAAGGGAATATTAGATTTCAATTTCCTTTAAAGTAGGTCATGGATCACTTTCCTAGAAAGAAAATAAGATTGCCTTATGAATCTATGATGAGGGCTACTTATGGTTTGAGCACCAAAGATGACTATACGTGAGTCCATCACCTTTCGCCTAGCTAAGGGCGTTAAACAAAAGCGCTTGTTCGGAGGCAACCCAACGAATCTATCCTTTTTCTTTCTGTTTTGTGTTTTCCACACTTTCATAATTCTGTTATGATTGTGTTTTTTGTGTTTCTTTTTCCGTTTGTGCCAAGCAAAACCGTTATGATTAGTCTTGGGGATGATCGTTTGGTCATGCTGGAAAAGACAGAAACTTTCTGCTCACGAAAAGAATTTTCATTTTTTTTCTGTAAGAGATTTTGAGTTGATTCTTTTTGCGGCTGATTGCTACGCAAAATATTCAGACTGTCGTAATTGTTTAGAATTTTTGAAGTACCAGAGGTATACAAAATATACAGATTTCTACAGACTGGTCTGCTGTTAACATATTCTGTTTTTGTTGTGTTGGTTGCTTATTTTGATGAAACTATGGATAGTATCGGGGGGGGGGGGTATTAGCCATGGAAGATTGAAAATACAGTAACCCAACATCAGCACAAGTAGAGTTTAAGTTTGCTACAGTACCTAAGTAAGTGGTGGTTTGCTTTCTCATACTAATGTTATCACGAGTTTCTGTTTAAGTGTCGTGTTGTGAAGTTTTCAAGTTTTGGGTGAAGTTCTTATGGACAAAGAGATAAAGAGTGGCAAGATCTCAAGCTTGGGGATTCCCAAGGCACCCCAAGAGATTCAAGGATGCCGTAAAATCCTAAGCTTGGGGATGCCCCGGGAAGGCATCCCCTCTCTCGTCTTCAATCCATCGGTAACGTTACTTGGGGCTATATTTTTATTCACCACATGTTATGTGTTTTTGCTTGGAGCGTCTTGTATCGTAGCAGTGTTTTATTTTGTTGTGTCACAATCATCCTTTCTGCACACCTAGAGAAAGAGACATGCACACACCATGATTTTGTCGAGCTTCACTTATATCTTTTGGTAGACAATTCAGCTCACATGTGCTTCACTTATATCTTTTGAGCTAGATACTTTTGCTCTGTGTGCTTCACTTATATATTTTAGAGCACAGCGATGCGTGGATTGGTAGTTGATCTATGATTTGAAAGTTGTCTCAAAAGGGGTAGTTATCCAAAGGGATACGAAAACTTCCACCTTCATGTGCATTGAATAGTTAGAGAAGTTTGATTCATCTCAATTAGTTTTGAGTTGTGGTTATGGTAATATTGAAGTTATGCTAGTAAGGTGTTGTGGATCTAGAAATACTTGTGTTGAAGTTAGTTCCCGTAGCATGCATGTATGGTGAACCTCTATGTGATGAAATCTGAGCATGATTAGTCTATTGATTGTCATCCTTTGCGTGGCGGTCCGGATCGCGCGATGGTTTATACCTACCAACCCTTCCCATAGGAGTATGCGTTGAATGCTTTGTTTTGATTACTAATAAAACTTTTGCAACAAGTATATGAGTTCTTCATGACTAGTGTTGAGTCCATGGTTTAGATGCACTTTCACCTTCCACCATCACTATCTTCTTAGTGTCGTGCAACTTTCGCCGGTGCACAAAACCCACCATAGCCTCCCTCAAAATAGCCACCATACCTACCTACTATGGCTTTTTCAAAGTCATTACGAGATATATTGCCATGCAACTACCACCATGACATGTGCCACCACATCTACATTGCCATTGCATGATCGTAAGATAGCTAGCATGATGTTTCCATTAATGTCTATGCCATGCTAGATCATTGTCATGGTACACTACCGAAGGCATTCCATATAGAGTCATCGTTGCTCTAAGTTTTGAGTTGAAAGTGTGATGATCACCATTAATGGAGCATTGTCCCATGTGAGGAAATAAAAGAGGCCAAAGAAGCCCACCAAAAAAAATAGGCCAAAGAGCCCACCAAAAAAAATAGAGAAAAAGAGAGAAGGGACAATGCTACCACTTTTCCACACTTGTGCATATTAAGCACCATGATCTTCATGATTGAGAGTCTCCCGTTTTTTCACCACCGTATAGCTAGTGGGAATTTTCATTATATAACTTGGCTTGTATATTCCAATGATAGGCTTCCTCAAAATTGCCTTAGGTCTTCGTGAGCAAGCAAGTTGGATGCACACCCACTAGTTTTCTTTAAGAGTTTTCACATACTCTTAGCCCTAGTGCATCATTTGTATGGCAATCCCTACTCATTCACATTGATATCTATTGATGAGCATCTCCACAGCTCATTTATATGCCTAGTTTATGTGACTATCTTCTCCTTTTTTGTCTTGCAACCTCCACCACACTCCACACCATCTATAGTGCTATAACCATGGCTCACGCTCATGTATTGCATGGGAGTTGAAAAGGTTTGAGAAAGTAAAGGTGTGAAACAATTACTTGGCCAATACCGGGGTTGTGCATGATTTAAATTCGTTGTGCAATGATGATAGAGCATAGCCAGACTATATGCTTTTGTAGGGATAACTTTCTTTTGGCCTTGTTATTTTGAAAGTTCATGATTACCTTGCTAGTTTGCTTGAATTATTATTGTTTCCACGTCAATAGAAAACTATTGTCTTGAATCTAATGGATCTGAACATTCACGTCACATAAGAGGAGTTACAATGGACATCTATGCTTGGTAGCATGAAAGCATCAAAAATTCATTCTTTATCACTTCCCTACTCGAGGACGAGCAGGAGTTAAGCTTGGGGATGCTTGATACGTCTCAAACGTATCTATAATTTTTGATGGTTTCATGGTGTTATATTCTCATCTTTGGATGTTTTATGTACCTTTTATATCTTTTTGGGACTAACTTATTAATTCAGTGCCAAGTGCCAGTTCCTGTTCTTTCTGTGTTTTTGTTTATTTTCAGATCTGATTTTGGAACGGAGTCCAAACGGAATAAAATCCCCGAAATGATTTTTTCCCGAACAGAAGAAGATCAGGGGGCCTGTGGGCCAAGCCAGGAGGGCCATAGGGAGCCCACAAGCCCCCACTCCGCCACTAGGGGAGGCGGCGGTGGGCAGGCTTGTGGCCTCCCTGGTGCCCCCCTGACCTAGATCTTGCGCCTATATATTCCCTAAAAATTAGAAAAAATCAGGGGAGCCACGAAAATACTTTTCCGCCGCCGCAAGCTTCCGTTTCCGCGAGATCTCATCTGGAGACCCTTCCCGGCGCCCTGCCGGAGGGGACTTTGGAGTTGGAGGGCTTCTTCATCATCATCATCACCCCTCCAATGACTCGTGAGTAGTTCACTTCAGACCTACGGGTCCGTAGTTAGTAGCTAGATGGCTTCTTCTCTCTCTTGGATCTTCAATACAAAGTTCTCCATGATCTTCATGGAGATCTATCCGATGTAATCTTCTTTGGCGGTGTGTTTGTCGAGATCCGATGAATTGTGGATTTGTGATCAGATTATCTATGATATATATTTGAGTCTTTGCTGATTTCTTATATGCATGATTTGATATCCTTGTAAGTCTCTCCGAGTCTTGGGTTTTGTTTGGCCAACTAGATCTATGATTCTTGCAATGGGAGAAGTGCTTGGTTTTGGGTTCTTACAATGTGGTGACCTTTCCCAGTGACAGTAGGGGCAACAAGGCACACATAGAGTAGTTGCCATCAAGGGTAACAAGGTGGGCTCTGTCGTTGATATGAGATTGTCCATCTACATCATGTAATCTTCCTTAAGGCGTTACTCTGTTCTTTTGGACTTAATACACTAGATGCATGCTGGATAGCGGTCGACGTGTGGAGTAATAGTAGTAGATGCAGAAAGTATCGGTCTACTTGTTTTGGACGTGATGCCTATAGATATAATCATTGCCATAGATGACGTCACGAGTTTGCGCGGTTCTATCAATTGCTCGACAGTAATTTGTTCACCCACCGTCTACTTGCTTTCATGAGAGAAGCCACTAGTAAACAATACGGCCCCCGGGTCTATTCACATCTATCATTTACACCTTCGCTTCTACTTTGCTTTGTTACTTTGTTGCTTTCAGTTCTCACTTTGCGAACAATCTTTAAGGGATTGACAACCCCTTCATAGCGTTGGGAGCAGGTTCATTGTGTTTGTGTAGGCACTTGTGATACTCCTTCAGTGGATCGATACCTTGGTTTTCAAAACTGATAGAAATACTTAGCACCGTTGCGCTACATCACCCTTTCCGCTTCGAGGGAACACCAACGCAAGGCTCCAAGGCCACGGGGAAATCCTTTGCATATTTTCCTAGGAAGTCCCTAAAGGCGTAGCCGTAGCAGAAGGATTCCTGGTGCCGTGGCTGAGGAGAATCAAGACCAGAACAGTCTGCCGTCAGCACGTGTTTCTGGCGCCGTTGGAAGGTCTTTTGTTGCAGTAGCAGAATGCTACCTTACATATTTGTCCTTTGCAACTTGTTTCATGTGACATGAATGTTCAGATCCGTAAGATTCAAAACAATAGTTTGCTATTGACATGAAAACAATAATACTTCAAGCAAACTAGCAAGGTAATCATGAACCTTTGAAATATCAAGGCCAAAGAAAGTTATCCCTACAAAATCATATAGTCTGGCTATGCTCCATCATCCCCACACAATGAATTTAAATCATGCACAACCCTGGTATTGGCCAAGTAATTGTTTTCGCACTCTTACTTTCTCAGACCTTTTTCAACTCTCACGCAATGTATGAGCGTGAGCCATGGATAGATATAGCACTATAGGTGGAATAGAGTGTGGTGGAGGTTTTGAGGCAAAAAGGAGGAGATGGTCACATTGACTCGGCGTATCAAAGGGCTATGGAGATGCCCATCAATAGATATCAATGTGAATGAGTAGGGATTACCATGCAACAGATGCACTTAGAGCTATAAGTATGTGAAAGCACAAAAGGAGAACTAGTGGGTGTGCATCCAATTTTCTTTCTCACGAAGACCTAGGGCAATTTTGAGGAAGCCCATCATTGGAATATACAAGCCAAGTTATATAATGAAGATTCCCACTAGTATATGGAAGTGTCAAAACAAGAGACTCTCTGTCATGAAGTACATGGTGCTATTGTGAAGCACAAGTGTGGAGAAAGATAGTAGCATTGTCCCTTCTCTCTTTTTCTCTCTCTCTTTTTTTTGATTGGGCTCTTTGGCCTCTTTTTTTGTGGGAATCTTTGGTCTCTTTTTTTCCTCACATGGGCAATGCTCTAATAATGATGATCATCACACTTTTAATTACTCACAGCTCAATGCTTAGAGCAATGATGACTCTTTAGGAAATGCCTCCGGTAGCGTACCGGGATGTGCAACGATCTAGCTTAGCATATTACGTTGAAGCATCTCGCTAGTTATCTTACGATCATGCAATGGCAATATGAAAGTAACGTCACCAGTCATGAGACGGAACAGTGGGAGTTGCATGACAATATATCTCGGAATGGCTATGAAAATGCCATAATAGGTAGGTATGGTTGCTGTTTTGAGGAAGGTATATGGTGGGTTTGTGCACCGGCGAAAGTTGCGCGGCACTAGAGAGGCTAGCAATGGTGGAAGGTGAAAGTGCATCTATACCATGGACTCACATTAGTCATGAAGAACTCATATACTTATTGCGAAAGTTTTTATTAGCAATCAAAGCAAAGTGCTAAATGCATACTCCTAGGGGAAGGGTTGGTAGGTGTTAACCATCGCGCGATCCCGACTGCCACACAAAGGATGACAATCAATAAATCAATTATGCTCTGAGTTCCTAACATAGCGGTTCACCATACGTGCATGCTACGGGAATCACTAACTTCAACACAAGTATTTGTAGATTCACAACACCCTACTAACATAACTCTAATATTACCATATCCATGTCTCAAAACTAATTGAGAGGAATCAAAATTCTCTTTACTAATCAATGCACATGAATATGGAAGTTCTATTATATCCTCTTTGGATGCCTATCATCTTTAGGACTACTTTCATAGCACAAGCCAATTACCAAGTTACTCAAAGAGAGCAGTCTCAAAAAGATATAAGTGAAGATCGAGAGTTCTTATTTCTCCAAAATATGACACCGCCGTGCTCTAAGAATATCTAAGTGAAGCACTTAGAGCAAAGTTATCTAGCTCAAAAGATATAAGTGAAGCACATGCGAGCTAAATTGCCTAATTCAAAAGATATAAGCGAAGCTCAATGAGTATTCTAGCAAATTCACGATGGGTGCATGTCTCTCTCAAAAAGGTGTGTAGCAAGGATGATTGTGACACAACAAAAATAAAAGACTCCTATAATACACGACGCTCCAAGCAAAACACATATCATGTGGTGAATAAAAATATAGCTCCAAGTAACGTTACCGATGGATTGAAGACGAAAGAGGGGATGCCTTCCCGGGGCATCCCCAAGCTTAGGCTTTTTGTTGTCCTTGAATTTGGCTTGGGATGCCTTGGGAATCCCTAAGCTTGAGCTCTTTCCACTCTTTATCCCATTGTCCATGAGAAAATCACCCAAAACTTTAAAACATCACAACACAAAACTTAAACAGAAACTCGTGATATCATTAGCACAAAAAAACAAACTACCAACTCTTTAGGTACTGTAGAAAAATTGATTTATATTTATATTGGTGTTAGACTATAGTATTCTCACTTTTCCATGGCTAGTAGCCCCCGATACTATCCATAGTTTCATCAAAATAAGCAATCAACACAATAAAAACAGAACCTGTCAAAAACAAACCAGTCTGTAGCAATTTGAATACTTCTTATACTTCTGTTATCTCAAAAATTACGAACAGTTACGAAAACTAGGGAAATTGGCATATCAACCAGAAGCAAAAAAGAATCAACTCAAAAGCTCTTTCTGGATAGGAATGAAAAATAATTTCGTGAGCGCAAAGTTTCTGACTTTTTCGACACGATCAAACAACCATCACCAAAACTAGTCATAAAGGTTTTACTTGGCTCAAACACAAAAAGGAACACAAAAAACACAATCATAACAAAATAATGATGGTGTGGACACAAAAAAACAGAAATAAGAAAGCAAAGATAAATTCATTGGGTTGCCTACCAACAAGCGCTATTGTTTAACGCCCTTAGCTAGGCATTGATAATTCAATGATGCTCACGTAAAAGATAGCAATCAGACACGAAGAGAGCATCATGAAACATGTGACAAACATATCTAAGTCTAACATACTTCCTATGCATAGGCGTTTTATAGGAAAACAGATTGTCAAGACAACCAATAGTTACCATATGCAAGGAAGAAGGAAGAGACAATATCAATCTCAACATAAGGAGAGGTGATTTGGCAACATGAAAGTTTCTACCATAATATTTTCCTCTCTCATAGCAATTACATGTGGGATCATAATCAAATTCAACAATATAGCTACCACATAGGATATTCTTTTCATGATCCACATGCATGCAAAGTTGACACTCTTCAAAAATAGTGGGATTGTCATCAACTAAAGTCATGACTTCTCCAAACCCACTTTCAATATTATTGCAAACATCATATTCATTATGAGGCTCAAACAAATTTTCAAGATCATAAGAAAAATCAACACCCCAATCACGATCATTGCAACAAGTAGTGGACATAGAAAAAGTAGCGTCCCCAAGCTTAGGGTTTTGCATATTTTTAGCATGATTGACACTAATAGGATTTATAGTGAAACCATTGCAATCATGCTTTTCATTCAAGGAGCCCTCGTGAATCACTTCATAAATTTCTTCATCACGATTTTCAGATTCACGCATCTCAAGCAAAACTCCATAGAGAAAGTCGAGTGCACTCAACTCACTAGCAATTGGATCAACATAATTGGATCTCTTAAAAGATTAGCAAGTGGATGAGGATCCATATCAATATATTTTCAGCAAGCGAAGATGCAAGAATATTGATGGCACATAGCACACAAGCAAAGGAAAGGCAAACGAAAAAGGCAAATATTTTTGTAAATTTTTGTTTTTCAGAAGTGGGGGAGAGGAAAACGAGAGGCAAAAAAGTAAATGCAAGAAATGAATTTGCGATAGTTACTTGGATAAGCTTCACTTAGAATAGTCCCCGGTGCCATAAATTGACACGTTGGAGGAGGACTATTCTTGACTTGATGCTCCCCGTCAACGGTGCCAGAAATCCTTCTTGCTACCTCTTGAGCTTGTGTTGGTTTTTCCCTTGAAGAGGAAAGGGTGATGCAGCACAGTAGTAGTAAGTATTTCCCTCAGTTTGAGAACCAAGGTATCAATCCAGTAGGAGTATCAAGGCAAGTCTCCAAAGTACCTGCGCAAAAACAACAAACTTGCACCCAACGCTGCAATGTCAATCCCTTCATGATTGATAGCAAGGTGAGATTTGAAGTTGTAAAGTGCAACAAGGTAAAAGTGTAGAGCTGAAAATATGATGTGAAGTAGACGCAGGGGCTATAGTGTTCACCAGAGGCTTCTTCATTGATAGAAAATATTTCGGTTGGTGAACGAATTACTGTCGAGCAATTGATAGAACCGCGCAAAGTCATGACGATATCTAAGGCAATGATCATACATATAGGCATCACGTCCGAGACAACTAGACCGATACTTTATGCATCTACTACTATTACTCCACACATTGACCGCTATCCAGCATGCATCTAGTGTATTGAGTTCATAACAAACAGAGTAACGCCTTAAGCAAGATGACATGATGTAGAGGGATAAATTCATCCAATAGATATAAACCCCAAGTTTTTACCCTTGATGGCAACAACACGATGCGTGCGTCGCTACCCCTTCTGTCACTGGGTGAGGTCACCGCACGGTATGAACCCAAAATCAAGCACTTCTCCCATTGCAAGAATTATAGATCAAGTTGGCCAAACAAAACCCACAACTCGAAGAGAATTACAAGGATATGAAATCATGCATATAAGAGATCAGAGGAAACTCAAATAAGATTCATAGACAATCTGATCATAAATCCACAATTCATTGATCTCGACAAACACACCGCAAAAGAAGATTACATCGGATAGATCTCCATGAAGATCATGGAGAACTTTGTATTGAAGATCCAAAAGAGAGAAGAAGCCATCTAGCTACTAGCTATGGACCCGAAGGTCTATGGTGAACTACTCACGCATCATCGGAGAGGCAATGGTGTTGATGAAGAAGACCTCCGTGTCCGAATCCCCCCTCCGGCAGGGCACCAGAACGTGCCCCAGATGAGATCTTGCAGAGACAGAAGCTTGTGGCGGCGGAAAAGTATTTTCGTGGCTCTTTCTCATGGTTTCAAATTTTTCGGGGATTTATAGGTGGAAGAAGTAGGGCAAAGGAGCCACGGGGGGCCCACAAGCCTGCTAGGCGCGCCCCCGAGGCCGCGGCTAGGGACCTTGTGGCCTCCCGTGAGAGCCTTTGCCTTGGTTCTCAAGGTCCATGCGTATCTTCTATTCCGGAAAAAAATCTTTTTGGATGTTTTATTCCGTTTGGACTCCGTTTGATATTCTCCTGTGAAAAAGGTCAAAAACACGGAAAAAACCAGGAACTGACACTTGGCACTGAGTTAATAAGTTAGTAAAAAAAAATATAAAATGCATACAAAACATACAAAGATGACAAGATAATAGCATGGAACCATAAAAAATTATAGATACGTTGGAGACGTATCAGCCGTCGCCCCGGAGCAGGCCCTTTCTGCGTCCGACCCAGGGCTGCGGTCTGGGCCCGAGGCCGACGCAGCTGCCGGCAATGACCATGCCATCGTCGTTTTGGGGGCACATGCGTCCTCGACAACGCAGGCGGCGGGCGGCGGCGGTAGCCAAGCCCGCTCGTTGTACGGAGTTGTGGCGGTGTGGGCGCAACTTCATGCCGCCCCGTCTTCGACCGGGGCGAGCTCTTCGGCTGTCGGCCAGGCTATGGTGATGCCGTCAGCCACGGACATACTGGCTCAGTACAAGGGCGGGGTGGTCGCCTTCGCCCAGTCGGCGGTGACCAACCTCAAGGTGTTGGAGAAGGCACTCCAGGTAAGCCCTTCACTTGTCTTTTTTCTTTCTGCCTGGTAGTGGGTGCGCGCCAGCGCACCCACTGGGTGTAGTCCCAGAGATTCGGGCCGGCTGGGCGGCTTTTGGGTAGACGGGTCAAATCTTATCTCTTTTGATTTTCTTTTCTCAGGCCGAGTAGACAAAGCGCGAGGTTATCATCCAGGACGCGGTGGATTTGTGCCGCTACGCTAAGAACTCCTACTTCAAGTCCCGCACGGACCTTGCGGCTTAGATGGCCAAGTTGGAGGCGGCCAAGGCCGAGCTGGAGGCGGCCAAGGCCGAGGTGAAGGCAGCCAAGGGTAATTCTCCCCCTCTTCTTTGTTGGTGGGTGCGCACGTGCGCCCCCGATGGGTGTAGTCCCCCAGATTGGGCCGGCTGCGCGGCTTCGCAGCGGCCGGGCCAAATCTTACTGATGCGTGTTGTTGTAGTCTAGCTGGTCTCTGACTTGTTTCCGTGCAGCGGTGACTATTCCCGCAGACCAGGTGGAGGAGATGCGTAAATCGCTTGATGACGGCCGGAGCAAGCGCGACGAGGTTCCCGGGGTGCGCGACCAGCTGTAGAAGGGCCTGAGTGTCGAGAAAGCGGCCAGGACGAAGCTGAAGGCTGAGGTGGAGCGGCTCGCCAACGCGCTTCACACAGAGAAGGCGGCGAAGGAGATGACGCAACAGGCGGCGGCTGCCATCGAGGAGGCGGTGACGACCCTCCGGGCCGAGGTGGCTCGGCTTGGGGAGGAGGCGCGCCGAGCCCATGAGCTCAAGAGCGGAGCAGACCGGGAGGCGGCCAGCGCACTCGGCCTTCTTCGCAGGGTCGACGTCATCTTTTCTAGTAAGTATCACTGTCTTTTCCCATCGTCTTTAGCCGGCCTCCCCCTTGTTTCTTATTTTCTTTCTACGGGCCAGCTTGCTTCCAGGATACGCAGGCACGGGCGGAGCGTGCCGTGGAGACGAGCCAAGAAGAGCAGCGCTGAGCCGGCTACGAGCCGGTCGAGGATGCCGACTGGTCAGCAAGGGAGGTGGCGCACGCCTATGAGACCTGGGTGGTTTACCTTTGAGTCCTTTGGGACTGGCTCCCGCGGGTAGGCCAAGGCGTTGTGGATGCCCTTTGGCCCGACCGGGCACATGGAGTTCCTGAGAGCCGGGTCGCGACGTGACTGGAGCACGCTGTGGATCGTTTCGACGGATGGAGGGCGTCGGCTGCACGAGCCAGCGCCAGGACCACCTGATGACGAGTTTATGGATATACTTCTCGCCCCTCGTTGGTTACCCCAAGTGGAAGGTGGAGATGTAGTCAACAGCAGATTTCCCTTACATGGAGACTGTAAGGTTTATCGAACCAGGAGGACTCCTAGGCTCAACAAGTAGGTGTCTTCCACTCTGGCGCTAGCAGAAGACGTGGACCTGCACACACAACAAATAATTTTGCTCCCAACGAGTACATAGAGGTTGTCAATCTCTCCGACCTTGTAGTTTGTAAAGGATCAAAACACAAGCGGGAAGGTAAAAGTGATTGCAACGGAAAAGTAAATGAAAGCGGTAGATAATGGAGGTGTAAACAATGATGGTGATATGGACCGAAGTCACATGATGTTCACTAGTGATGTCTCTCTCCCAAAAGACGATAAACAACTATGCTTGGGTAAACAAATCACAGTTGGGCAATTGACAGAATTATGATCGCACCGCAATGCTAATTATGCTACTTGATAGTTAGAGGTTCAATAGTAATGGGCAGTACGCCAAGACAAGTAGACGTTTATTCATGAGAATCTACTTACTAATCATCCACCTTGAGATATCTATCCAGAACATGTCTGCGGTATTAAGTTGCGAGCCCCACCCAAAGTGTAAACTCAAAGCAACGGACAACTGCATTAACGAACTATGCGTAAGGTAAAGAATCCTTGGAACCGTGGTCACAAGCACCGTTATTTTCTCCCTGGTGGTAATAAGCACATCCCCTGGTCTCATGTTTCTGTCACTCAAACTAGACATCGAGGGGTGTGAACCCACAATCATGCATAACGCTCCCTCTTGGAGCTACAATCTACTACTCGGCCAAAGCAATAAATAACAACGAAGAACATGCATGAATCACTAATGAACATAATATAAAAGGATAATCAAATATATAACTCATAACAATCTGAACATAATATCATAATCTATCGGATCCCAACAAACCGAGCATAGCAATAGAAAGAGAATTACATAGATGCCTCGATCCTGTAGGGTAGCTCACAAGGACTAACCATTGAAGCACAAGATTGGAGAGAAAACATCACATAGCTACTCGTCATGGACTCATGGTCCAAGGAGGACTACTCACTGCACATTCGGGAAGCATTCATGGTGGTGGAGAAGCTCCTGGAGGTCAATTCTCCCTCCGGCAGGGTGCTGGGAAGAGGTCTCATGACGCTCCCGATCTCGGAAGCACTGCGGTGGCAGAACGATGGAGAAATCCGCGATTCCAGAAAGTCTGTGAGGGTTTCCTCTCGGGACTCTAAATATAGGCCAAAGGAGGGCATAAGAGGAGGTGGGCCCCACCCAGACGGCTTCCTAGCGCGGCCTAGGGCCTGGCTGAGCCAGTAGGTCGCCTGGGAGGCCGCTGGCCCCCATGTGACGCATCTTCGGTGATCCGGAAGCTTTTGTTTCGCTGATTTTTTTTATATTTTTTCTGGAATTTTTGGGGCTTCGAAAAATTGGGTAGAAGCCCCTGCAAAATAGACATCAGCAGACATGAACTGGCGCTGGGTGTGCTGAGTTAGTAGGTTAGTCCAAATATGTGTAAATGATATAAAAGTGTAGCAAAACATATAACAATGTCACCCAAAAGATCATGGAACAAGAAGAAATTATAGATACGTTTGGGACGTATCAACATCCCTAAGTTTAATTTCTGCTCATCCTCGAGTAGATAAATGATAACACAATAATTTCTGTGGTGACATGCTAACACACATATAAGAACTTCAAACTAAAGCAAGTGAGATATGCAATTCAAGTCAAGACAATAACAAGCAAGAGTCTATATCTAGTATTGAGTTTAGCAAAGTAAGAACATAAACGTCTCCAATTGGTGTTTGCGTGCAAGAAGTGGGAGATGGGTTGAGATCATAAAATATATTATTTTAATTGAGAAATTAATCTACTAAACCTCACACTTAGTCTCCTTCGGAATCTTATTTGACTCATCCCCAGACCACTAGTCAGGCACAAGTCAAAATGATCCTCTCCCTTTCGATTTTGAGCACTCATGCGATGGATGAGCGTAAGCAAGATATGTTGGCACTTAGGATGGCAAATAGAATAATGATGGGGAAGGAAGAGAAAAAGGTGTGAAAGGATCACATCAATGAGGACAACCATAGGCGAGAGAAAGCCAAATGATAGATATGATATGAGGAGTAGGGATTGCCATGTAACAGATGCACATATGAGCTAAGGTAAGCTCTCCAATGGAACTAGTGGGGGTGCATCCAACTTGTTTGCTCATGAAGACCTAGAGCTCATTTGAGGACGCTCATCATTGGAATATGCAAACCAAGTTCTATAGTGTAAGGTTCCCCACATAGTTATGCATGAATGATAATCTCTATGTAGTACCAATATAGCAATGGAGTAAGAGTGTGGATCTTTTAAAAGGAATAGCAGTGTTGCCCCCTTCTCTCTTTTTATTTCTTTTTATTTATTTTTCTTTTTCTCTTTTTTGTGGCCTCTTTGGCTCTTTCTATTTATCTCTCATTTGTCCTCTTTGGGATCTTTTGTTTTGTCCTCTTTGGGATCTTTTCCTCACTTAAGGGCAACACTCTATGTTTTACATGAATAAAAAGAATAATCATCACACTTTATAAGAATTACTCAACATAAAGACAAGTGAAAACTATCATGATGTATGCCTTTGCCAGTGTAGTAGGATATGCAATGATACTAGCGTGTCATGTAGCAATAATTTGGGCAAGGCCCAACTATGATGCGGCTCTATGATCAAGCAAAAGCATGTATGACATAAATATCAAGTCATGAGATGGTGGATGTTGCATGGCAATGTATCTCGGAAAGGCTATGGAAATGCCTTAATAGGTAGGTATGGTGGATGTTTTGAGGAAAGATATAATGAGGCTTATGTATGAAAAAGCGTATCATGTCATGGGTTTGGATGCACCGGCGGGGTTTGCACCAACTCTCAATGTGAGAAAGGACAATGCACGGTACCAAAGAGGCTAGCAAAAATATGGATGGGGGAAGTGCCAACAATCGAATACCCACATTAGTCCAAAGAACTCATACACTTATTATCGGTAACTCTCTATCTAGTTAGGAAATTCACAAAGAGACAAGTATCCCGAGGAAGAGTGTTTGGGGGGTTTGGTTATCATTGCGCATCCTCGACTCATGGTAACGTGAGGGTACTCTATATATTCCAACCCCTCAAGAGGTTAGCGATCAATTTAGTAGCTAGATTATCAACTAATTTTTAGTTTTTGAAAAACACACGGATTTCCCAAAATACAATAGGCTCAAGCTCTTGGCACCAATAGTCCAAACATTACTCAAATCAATACCTCAAGACTATTGCAAGTTACTACTATACTTAAATAACAACCTCAATTACCTACTCATGCAAGACACACAACTCAGTGCAACGAGCCAACTCTCTAAACAAGATAAGCATGATAACTCAAGAGAGTTCCAAAAGCAACCTAAATAAAAGCTCTTAAAAAGATAAGCATGAAAACTAAGAGCTAAGCATGACAGTAGCTACGAAAAGCTGAAGAACACACAAAAAGGATAAGCATCAAAACCTTTGTTATGTTCTAAAGTGGAATGGAGAGCGTCTCTCTCCCAAACAAGGTAGGATAGGTTCCGACTTGTTATGAATAGCAGGCAAAACTAAAACAAACTAAAAATTAAATAGCGGGCCGCTCCAACATAGCACATATCATATGAAGTGATAAAAATATAGCATGGAGATGGACGAACTGACGATTGTTGATAGAGAAGGGGATGCACACGGGCATCCCCAAGCTTAGATGCTTGAGTGTCCTTTCAATATTTCTTGGGGTGCATGGGGTCATCCCCAAGCTTGAGCGCTTGACACTCCTGTATCTTCTCTCATCATCTCCCATTGCATACTTGAAAACTCCCTTCATATGAAACTCATCATAAGCTGATTAGAGTGGTTAGTTCCCTTAATAAAAAAATTCATTACCTGCTGGAAATAAAGATTTCATGAAAATCTAATGCTTCTTATGAATGCCAAATGGTTTTTGCAAATAAAAAGTAAGCATAGGATTTGCAAAACAATGAAAACGCAAAACATGGCAGAATATGTGAAAAACAGAACAGAAGGTAGTAAATAATTTATTCGGGGCACTTCTGCAACTGAAATCAAACAACTCAGAACATATGCAAGAAAGGAAATTATATAGAGCATGCTATCAAAAAAATCATATAAAAAGATTATATGGTGATTTTTGGCGAATTGTTCCGTCAAGCAGACATAATCTGTTTCTGGACAGGATGTCACAATTTTTGAACTTTCTTGCGAGCGAAGGCTATAACTTGGCACAAAGCTTAAAAATAAAGATACAATGATGTTGCTACAGTAGTAAAAAGCATCAAGACCACTAAAACAGAAAGTAAAAACAAATTGGGTTGCCTCCCAACAAGCACTTTCTTTTATGCCTTTGAGCTAGGCATAATGCAAGAAGATCAAGTTGTATCAATTGAACCATCATCAAGATCATCAAAGAGCTCTTCAATAATACAACTAGTCTTAAGAGGGCACTCAAAGAGAGGCTTAGTGGCAACACTTCTAGGAGCAACAACAAAGGTAGTAAGACCAATTGGAATTTCATTTCTAATTCTATTTAAGAGAGGTATCTCTTCCAAGGTCTTCACAGTTTCAACACCCTTAGCAACAGGTATACTTGTTTGTGGTTGAGGAACCTTGGGTACGTTAATGAACCTTGGTCCCTTCCTTGTGGGGGTTTCTACCTTTTTATTCTTGATGGAGGATAGAGTAGTTCCTAAACTTTCAAAAATATACTCGATCTTATCAATCCTAGAAGGATCCACATCATGGGATTTAAGGGTCTCCAAAATTTTGTAAATTTTGTTCATGGAGCTATCAAGTCTATTTAAGTTCCCTTGAATCCTACAATCTACCTCATTAATTTTACTCATGCTTGGCATATCTTGCTCTATTTTCTCAAGTTTACTCATAACATGAGATAAAGTGATATCATCCTTTATGCCAACAATAGGTGGGATTCCGACAAGATTTTCCATAACATTAAGAGCCTCCCCAACGGGAGCTTCCAGGAAATTCCCTCCTATTGCTGTGTCTAGAACAAACCTATGCCAAGAAGTAATACCAACATAAAAATTTCTAAGCAAAATAGTGGTGGATTGCTTCTTGGTGGCTCTATCTTGAGAATTTTTAATTTTATACCAAGCATCTTTCAAACTTTCTCCAACCCTTTCTTTGAAGGTTAGAATCTCTCCTTCGGGTGCAACACTAGAAGCAAAGGATTTAGGCATAAGACTCTAAAGCAAAAAAACTAGAAAGCAAACTAACCAGACTAAAAAGCAAAGGTAAACGATAGTGTGCAACTCCCCTATCTTGAAGACTGGAGTCCCCGGCAATGGCGCCAGAAATTTGCTTGATGACGAGTTGATGGACATAGTTCTCGCCCCTCGTTGGTTACCCCAAGTGGAAGGTGGAGATGTAGTTAGTAGCAGATTTCCCTTACATGGAGATTGTAAGGTTTATCGAACCAGGAGGACTCCTAGGCTCAACAAGTAGGTGTCTTCCACCCTGGTGCTAGTAGAAGACGTGGACCTGAGCAGACACCAAATAAGTTTGCTCCCAACGAGTACAGAGAGGTTGTCAATCTCTCCGGACTTGTAGTTTGCAAAGGATCAAAACACAAGCGGGAAGGTAAAAGTGATTGCAACAGAAAAATAAATGAAAGCGGTAAATAATGGAGGTGTAAACAATGATGGTTATATGGACCGGAGTCACATGATGTTCACTAGTGATGTCTGTCCCAATAGACGATAAACAACTATGCTTGCGTAAAGAAATCACAGTTGGGAAATTGATAGAATTATGATCGCACCGCAATGCTAATTATGCTACTTGATAGTTAGAGGTTCAATAGTAATGGCAGTACGCCAAGACAAGTAGACTGTTTATCTATCAGCATCTACTTACTAATCATCCACCTTGAGATATCTACTCAGAACATATCACCTGTATTGAGTTGCGAGCCCCACCCAAATTGTAAACTCAAAGCAATGGACAACTGCATTAACGAACTATGCGTAAGGTAAACAATCCTTGCAACCATGGTCACAAGCACCATTATTTTCTCCCTGGTGGCAACAAGCACAACCCCTAGTCTCATGTTTGTGTCACTCAAGCTAGACATCGAGGGGGTATGAACCCACAATCATGCATAACGCTCCCTCTTGGAGTTACAATCTACTACTCGGCCAAAGCAATAAATAGCAACGGAGAACATGCATGAATCACTAAGGAACATAGTATAGAAGGATAATCAAATATATAACTCATAACAATCTGAACATAATCTCATAATCCATCGGATCCCAACAAACTGAGCATAGCAATAGCAAGAGAATTACATAGATGCCTTGATCATGTAGGGCAACTCACAAGGACTAACCATTGAAGCACAAGATTGGAGAGAAGACATCACATAGCTACTGGTCATGGACTCATGGTCCAAGGAGGACTACTCACGACACGTCTGGGAAGCGTCCATGACAGTGGAGAAGCTCCCGGAGGTCAATCCTCCCTCCGGGAGGGTGTCAGGAAGAGGTCTCCTGACGCTCCCGATCTCGGAAGCGCTGCGGCGGCAGAATGATGGAGAAATTCGTGATTCTAGAAAGTCTGTAAGGGTTTCCTCTCAGGACTCTAAATATAGGCCAAAGGAGGGCACCAGAGGAGGTGGGGCCCACCCAGGCGGCCTCCTAGCGTGGCCTAAGGCCTCACTGCACTAGCTGGTCGCCTGGGAGCCCCATGGCCCCCGTCTGACCCATCTTCGGTGATTTGGAAGCTTCTGTTTCGCTGATTTTTTATATTTTTTTTCTAGAATTTTTCGCGCGTCGGAAAATTGGGTAAAAGCCCGTGCAAAATAGACATCAGCATACAGAAAGTGGCACTGGGTGCACTGAGTTAGTAGGTTAGTCCCAATATGGTAAAATGATATAAAAGTGTAGCAACACATCTAACAATGTCACCCAAAAGATCATGGAACAAGCAGAAATTATAGATACGTTTGGGACATATCACCGCCTTGACCTTTGCCCTCTCTTGGTACTCTCGCATCAACGTGGACCGGTTGAGCACCCTAAGGGCGGCGTTTCGGGTGGACCTGGCGCAGGGTGAGGAGGAAATCGGCTTCCGTGCACATGAGCTCGCCAGCTACGCAGCCTTGGATGCTTACTTCTCGGAGCTTGACGAAGATGGTGTGCCCCTCCCGGAGGACGACTATGGCGTTCCCATCATCGACAGCGAGGAATAGGTGGCTCCAGCTCGGAGGAGCCCGAAGATGATGGAGCTTCCAAGACGGCTGTCGGGGGCGGAGCTGAGTCTTCTGTCCAAGGGATGCAACCGCCTGCTGGCGAGGTGCTGCCGTCTGGGGACGGTGGAGCGCTGCCGGCTCGCGACGTGAAGGTGCCGCCGGCTGGCGAGATGAAAGCGAGCAAGGAAACGCCACCGGCTCCCAACACTTAGACAAGACAGATGACCCTGTCGGCTGGGACCAGGAGGCGGTGCTACTATAGCCCCCTGTTTATCTTTCCTGTTTTCCTTTAGAACTTGAAGTTTGTTATGGACAAGTCCACCCACTGGGGGTGTATTGTAGCATACTCTCGGCCTTGTGCCTTTATCTTTTTATTAAGCACCGCACTTTTACTTTTAAATGGTGTTGTTTGTCCTTTTGTTCGCTCTCTTTCCTTGCTTCAAATCCTTTTTACCCATGTGCCTTGCTCCTTTGCCTTTTTCCGGCCGGCCAAACGGCTTGTGAACTATGACCGGGCAAGGAGTGGGCTGCCGGAGGCGGGGTGTTGGTACTTCAATTTCTTTGCAGCTTAGATTTTTGAACGGTTGATATGACTCCAACGTATCTATAATTTTTGATGGTTTCATGCTATTATCTTGTCAAACTGTGGATGTTTTGTATGCCTTTTATATCTTTTTTGAGACTAACCTATTAACTCAGTGCCAAGTGCCAGTTCCTGTTTTTTCCATGTTTTTGACCCCTTTCAGAGGAGGATTTTAAACGGAGTCCAAACGGAACGAAACTACCAAAAAGATTTTTTTTCCGAAACAGAAAAAGATCGGGAAGCCTGAGAATCAGGGCAAGGGGCCACCAGGGACCCCACAAGCCCCCTAGCCACGGCCAGGGGGGCACACGCCTCCCAGGCTTGTGGGCTCCCTGGGCCTCCTCTGCCCTAGGTCTTTCGCCTATAAATTCCCTAAAATCCCAGAAAAAATCAGGAGATCACCGAAAGTACTTTTCCACCGCCGCAAGCTTCTGTCTCCGCAAGATCCCATCTGGGGCACGTTCTGGTGCCCTACGGGAGGGGAGATTCGGATACGGAGGGCTTCTTCAGCAACACCATAACCTCTCCGATGATGCGTGAGTAGTTCACCATAGACCTACGGGTCCATAGCTAGTAGCTAGATGGCTTCTTCTCTCTCTTGGATCTTCAATACAAAGTTCTCCATGATCTTCATGGAGATCTATCCGATGTAATCTTCTTTTGCGATGTGTTTGTCGAGATCCGATGAATTGTGGATTTGTAATCAGATTATCTATGAATCTTATTTGAGTTTCTTCCGATCTCTCTTATGCATGATTTCATATCCTTGTAATTCCCTTTGAGTTGTGGGTTTTGTTTGGCCAACTAGATCTATGATTCTTGCAATGGGAGAAGTGCTTGGTTTTGGGTTCATACCGTGTGGTGACCTCACCCAGTGATAGAAGGGGTAGCGAGGCACTGATAACCCACAAGTATATGGCTACGCAACAGTTTTCGAGGGTAGAGTATTCAACCCAAGATTGTTGGTTCGCCAAAGGAGAAGCGAAAGAATATTCTCAAGTATTAGCAGCTGAGTTTGTCAGATTCAACCACTCCTAAAAGTTGTCTGCAAACAGAGTATCAGTAGCAAAGTAGTATGATAGCAACGGTGCAAGAAATGATCTATTGACGGCAGACTATTCCTAACTGTTGTATCATTGGCGCCAGTAGGTTGCACATGGACAAGTGACTATTCTTCCCCAACAAGAGTGTCGGAAAAGATCTTGCAAAAAGTAACAGCGAAGTAGCAAGGAACAACAGTAGCATCAGCAGTAGAGTAACACCAGTAGCAACAGTAGGAGCAAAGTGGCCCAATCCCTTTTGTAGCAAGGGACAAGCCTAGACAAAGTAACATAGCGAGGACCAGTAGTAAAAGACTTGTAGGCAGTGGATCGGTGATGGATGAGTTTGACTGATGTGATTCATCATGTAACAGCTATAACACGGAGAGATATGTAACTAGCTCCCGTTCGTCAATCTAATGTAGGCATGTATTCCGTATGTAGTCATACGTGCTTAGGGAAAAGAACTTGCATGACACCTATTGTCCATCCCTCCCGTGGCAGCGGGGTCCTAATGGAAACTACGGGATATTAAGGTTCTCCTTTTAATAAAGAACCGGACCAACCCATTAACACGCGGTGAATACATGAACTCCTCATACTATGGTCATCTCCGGGAGTGGTTCCGGCTATTGTCACTCCGGGGTTGCCGGGTCATAACACATAGTAGGTGACTACAACTTGCAAGATAGGATATAAAACACACATATATTGGCGACAACATAATAGGTTCAGATCTGAAATCATGGCACTCGGGCCCTAGTGACAAACATTAAGCATAGCCAAGTAGTAGCAACATCAATCTAGAACATAGTGGATACTAGGGATCAATCCCCATCAAAAAACTAACTCGATTACATGATAGATCTCATCCAACTCATCACCGTCCAACAAGCCTACGATGAGATTACTCACGAACGATGAAGAGCATCATGGAATTGTCGATGGAGAAAGGTTGATGATGACGATTTCCCCTCTCCGGAGCCCGAAACGGACTCCAGATTTGCCCTCCACATGAAGAACAGGAGGTGGCGGTGCCTCCGTATCGTAAAACGCGATGAATCCTTCTCTCTGATTTTTTTCCGGGCGAGACGGAAGATATAGAGCTGAGTTTGGGGGCGGTGGTGCCATGTGGGCCCCACAAGCCCTCAAGGCGTGGCCAGGGGGGTGGCCCCAGCTTGTGGGCTTGTGGCCCACTGGCACACCTCCTCCCGTGGATGTTTGCGCAAGTATTTTTCTTTTATTCCAGAAAAATTCTCTGTAATTTTTAGGACATTCCGAGAACTTTTATTTCTGCACAAAAACAACACCATGGCAATTCTGCTGAAAACAGCGTCAGCCCGGGTTAGTTCCATTCAAATCATGCAAATTAGAGTCCAAAACAAGAGCAAAAGAGTTCGGAAAAGTAGATACGACGGAGACGTATCAACTCCCCAAGCTAAAAGCCTTGCTTGTCCTCAAGCAATTCAGTTGACAAACCGAAAGAGACAAAAGAAAAACTTTGACAAACTCTGTTTGATCTTGTTGTTGCAACTATGTCTAACTCATATCCAGAGTTTCAGCAAGATCACAAGCAAACCACACAAGCAAATTACATCTAGGTCTCACGTTAAACTTATATCAATGGCATAATCAACTAGCGAGCAAATAATAATAAGTCTCAAACGTCAACACTTCAATCAAAACAACATGAAGCAGTACGAATAGATGGTATCTCGTTAGCTCTTTCTGAGACTGCAAAACATAAATGCAGAGCACCTTCAAAGACCAAGGGCTGACTAAACATTGTAATTCAAGGCAATGAAGATCCAGTCACAGTCATACTCAACATAGTTAAAAGCAAAGCATAAAAATGACAGAGGTGCTCTCTAATTGGTGCTTTTGTAAGAGGGGGATGACTCAACAGGAACATAAATAGACAGGCCCTTCGCAGAGGGAAGCATTGATTTGCAGAGGTGCCAGAGCTCAAGCTTTGAAAACAGAGATACTAATTTTGGGTGGCATGCTTTCATTGTCAACGCAATGACTAAGAGTTCTCAACATCTTCCACTCTACACATGTTATAGGCGGTTCCCAAACAGAAAAGTAAAGTTTTGACTCCCCCACCACCAATCAATCACACTCCACGGCTAGCCGAATCCTCGGGTACCATCCATACCAACATCAATCCTGGGGGAGTTTTGTTTGCAATTATCTTTTCGATTTGAGCATGGAACTGGGAATTCCAATTACCGGCCCCTTTCTCGTGAATGATAGTGAATAAACACATATCGAGGATAACACGCCTAGCATGGAAGATACCAATAGCCCCCTGTCACCACATGAGCGGTTCGGGCATGCAAAACAGATTATTTCTTGATGATTTAGAGAGTGGCACATGCAAATATACTTGGAACGGCAGGTAGATACCACACATAGGTAGGTATGGTGGACTCATATGGCACAACTTTGGGTTTATGGAAGTGGATGCACAAGCAGTATTCCCGCTTAGTACAAGTGAAGGCTAGCAAAAGACTGGGAAGCGACCAACTAGAGAGCGACAACAGTCATCAAAATGCATTGAGATTAACTAACATTGATTGCAAGCATGAGTAGGACATAAATCACCATGAACATGAACATCATAGAGCCTATGTTGATTTTGTTTCAACTACATGCATGAACATGCGCCAAGTCAAGCCACTTGAATCATTCGAAGGAGGATACCAGCCTATCATACTACATCATAGTCATCTCAACATTCATGTGGGCAACCAAGACAAACCATTATAAGCTCCTAGCTAAGTAAGCATGGCATAAGCAACTATGATCTCTAAGTTGTCATCGCAAACATGTTTCTCTCACAACAAAGCTGAATCAGGCATGATAAGCTAGTCATATTTACAAAAACCAAATAGATCGAGTTCATACCAGCTTTTCCAGGCTCAGTCACTTCATCATATATCATCATTATTGCCTTTCACTTGCACGACCGAATGATATGAACAATAATAAGTGTGCTTGGACTAAAGCTGGAATCTGCACGCAAACACAAAGGAGAAGACAAAGTAATATGGATCTTTGAAAGCTAAACAGGTATGCATGCAAGAGCCACTAAACATTGTAACAAATATCTTCTACCTTGACCCAAAGAAAAAGAAAACTATCTACACGGGAAAGCTCCCAACAAGCAAAAGAAGAACAAGAAAATCTTTTTGGGTTTTCTCAAACTAGACACACACACGAAAAGAAAACGAGAAAAAGAAAATAAACTAGCATGGATGATACAGTGGCAAAGTGTGAACACCGACGAACAAAGTGAAAGCATAAGCAAAAATGTAGAGTCGGTGAGAAACACATACTCCCCCAAGCTTAGGCTTTTGGCCTAAGTTGTTCTACTCCCAAGGATGGTCCTGACGAAACCCAAAACCATAATGGGGGTTATACGGGAGCGCTGCAACCACTGCCTGAATAGCTGCCTCACGGAGGCGAGCAGCCTTTGCCTCCCTCTCATACTCCTCTGCCTCTCCTCTCGTTATGTAATATCTCCGTTTTACCTGAAAGTCAAAGAAAGCAGGAGCAGGAATGGTAATATGGAAAACACCCTGCCGGTTAAATATCAAACGGTATAGGAGGGATTCGTCATCCCACTCAAGGAACTGGTAGCGTGTCAAAGCGACGCGGTCAAGGAAAGCTGTATGCAGCGGGGGATCTCCTTCGCAGATGGGTACTCCAAGAAAATTTGCTATGCGAGTAGCATAGATCCCACCAAAGAAATCCCCTTCAATAGCATTCTTATTCAGCCTCGTTGCTATTATAGCTCACATGTTGAAGCTTTTGTCACCCATCACTGCGCTCTTAAGGATACTCATGTCCCACAAGCGTATGGGATCACAACAGTTTTCAAGGGTAGAGTATTCAACCCAAATTTGTTAGTTCGCACGAGGGAAGCGAAAGAATATTCTCAAGTATTAGCAGTTGAATGTGTTAGATTCAACCACACCTGAAAGATTAGTGTGTGCAAACAAAGTATCAGTAGCAAGGTAGTATGATAGCAACGGTGCCAGAAATGATCTGTTGACACGACAGACTATTCCTAACTGTTGTATAAATGGCGCCAGCACGTTGACGGGAGATTATTCTTGAGAAGAATGCTTCCCCGGCTAAGGCTCCAGAAAAGTCTTGCAACAAGTAACAACGGAGCAGCAAGGAACAGCAGTAGCAGCAGCATCAAAGTAAGAAGTAACAGCAGTAGTGACAGCAGCAGGAAAGTGGCCCAATCCCTTTTGTAGCAAGGGACAAGCCTAGACAAAGTAACGTAGTGAGAACCAGTAGTAAAAGACTCGTAGGCAGTGGATCGGTGATGGATGAGTATGACGGATGTGATTCATCATGTAACAGCTATAACACGGAGAGATAAGTAACTAGCTCCCGTTCGTCAATCTAATGGAGGCATGTATTCTGTATGTAGTCATATGTGCTTAGGGAAAAGAACTTGCATGACATCTATTGTCCATCCCTCCCGTGGCAGCGGGGTCCTAATGGAAACTACGGGATATTAAGGTTCTCCTTTTAATAAAGAACCGGACCAACGCATTAACACGTGGTGAATACTTGAACTCCTCATACTATGGTCATCTCCGGGAGTGGTTCCGGCTATTGTCACTCCGGGGTTGCCGGGTCATAAGACATTGTAGGTGACTACAACTTGCAAGATAGGATCTAAAACACACATATATTGGCGACAACATAATAGGTTCAGATCTGAATTCATGGCACTCGGGCCCTAGTGACAAGCATTAAGCATAGCCAAGTAGTAGCAACATCAATCTAGAACATAGTGGATACTAGGGACCAATCCCCGTCAAAAACTAACTCGATTACATGATAGATCTCACCCAACTCATCACCGTCCAGCAAGCCTACGATGAGATTACTCAGGAACGATGAAGAGCATCATGGAATTGTCGATGGAGAAAGGTTGATGATGACGATGGCGACGATTTCCCCTCTCCGGAGCCCGAAACGGACTCCAGATCTACCGTCCAGATGAAGAACACGATGTGGCGGCGCCTCCGCATCGCAAAACACGATGAAACCTTCTCTCTGATTTTTTTTTTCCGGGCGAGACGGAATAAATAGAGCTGAGTTTGGGGGCGGTGGTGCCACATGGGCCCCACAAGCCTGCACGGCGCGGCCATAGGGGGTGGCCGCGGCCTGTGGGCTTGTGGCCCACTGGCACGCCCCCTCTTGTGGATCTTTGCGCAGGTATTTTTCTTTTATTCCAGAAAAAATCTCTATAAATTTTCAGGACATTCCGAGAACTTTTATTTCTACACAAAAACAACACCATGGCAATTCTGCTGAAAACATCGTCAGTCCGGGTTAGTTCCATTCAAATCATGCAAATTAGAGTCCAAAACAAGGGCAAAAGAGTTCGGAAAAGTAGATACGACGGAGACGTATCAACTCCCCCAAGCTTAAAGCTTTGCTTGTCCTCAAGCAACTCAGTTGACAAACTGAGAGAGACAAAAAAAAACTTTGACAAACTCTGTTTGATCTTGTTGTTGCAACTATGTCTAACTCATAACCAGAATTTCAGCAAGATCACAAGCAAACCACGTAAGCAAATGGCATCTAGGTCTCACGGTAAACTCATATTAATGGCATAATCAACTAGCGAGCAAATAATAATAAGTCTCAAACGTCAACACTTCAATCAAAACAACATGAAGCAGTACAAATAGATGGTATCTCGCTAGCTCTTTCTGAGACCACAAAACATAAATGCAGAGCACCTTAAAAGACCAAGGGCTGACTAAACATTGTAATTCAAGGCAATGAAGTTCCAGTCATACTCATACTCAATACAGTTAAAAGCAAAGCATAAAAATGACAGAGGTGCTCTCTAATCGGTGCTTTTGTAAGAGGAGGATGACTCAACAGGAACATAAATAGATAGGCCCTTCGCAGAGGGAAGCATTGATTTGCAGAGGTGCCAAAGCTCAAGCTTTGAAAACAAAGATAATAATTTTGGATGGCATGCTTTCAATGTCAACGCAATGACTAAGAGTTCTCAACATCTTCCACGCTACACATGCTATAGGAGGTTCCCAAACAGAAAAGTAAAGTTTTGACTCCCCCACCACCAATCAATCAAACTCCACGGCTAGCCGAATCCTCGGGTACCATCCATACCAACATCAATCCTGGGGGATTTTTGTTTGCAATTATCTTTTCGATTTGAGCATGGAACTGGGAATTCCAATTACCGGCCCCTTTCTCATGAATGATAGTGAATAAACACATATCGAGGATAACACGCCTAGCATGGAAGATACCAATAGCCCCTGTCACCACATGAGCGGTTCGAGCATGCAAAACAGATTATTTTTTGAAGATTTAGAGAGTGGCACATGCAACTTTACTTGGAACGGCAGGTAGATACCGCATATAGGTAGGTATGGTGGACTCACATGGAACAACTTTGGGTTTGTGGAAGTGGATGCACAAGCAGTATTCCCGCTTAGTACAAGTGAAGCCTAGCAAAATACTGGGAAGCGACCAACTAGAGAGGGACAACAGTCATCAAAATGCATTGAGATTAACTAACATTGAGTGCAAGCATGAGTAGGACATAAATCACCATGAACATGCATGAACAAGAGGCTATGTTGATTTTGTTTCAACTACATGCATGAACATGCACCAAGTCAAGCCACTTGAAACATTCAAAGGAGGATACCATCCTATCATACTACAACACATTCATCTCAACATTCATGTGGGCATCCAAGACAAACCGTTATAAGCTCGTAGCTAAGTAAGCATGGCATAAGCAACTATGATCTCTAAGTTGTCATTGCAAACATGTTTCTCTCACAACAACGCTGAATCAGGCATGATGAGCTAGTCATATTTACAAAAACAAAATAGATCGAGTTCATACCAGCTTTTCCAGGCTCAGTCACTTCATCATATATCGTCATTATTGCCTTTCACTTGCACGACCGAATGTTGTGAACAATAACAAGCGTGCTCGTGCATTGGACTAAAGCTGGAATCTGCAAACGAACACAAAGGAGAAGACAAAGTAATATGGCTCTTTGAAAGCTAAACATGTATGCATGCAAGAGCCACTAAACATTGTAACCAATATCTTCTACCTTGAACCAAAGAAAAAGAAAACTATCTACACAGGAAAGCTCCCAACAAGCAAAAGAAGAAAAATAAAATCTTTTTGTTTTTCTTTCTCAAACTAGACAGACACACGAAAAGAAAACGAGAAAAAGAAAATAAACTAGCATGGATGATACACTGGCAAAGTGTGAACACCGGCTAACAAAGTGAAAGCATAAGCAAGAATGTAAAGTCGGTGAGAACACGTACTCCCAAGGATGGTCTTGGCGAAACCCAAAATCATAATCGGGGTTATACAGGAACGCTGCAACCACTGCCTGAATAGCTGCCTCACGGAGACGAGCAGCCTTCGCCTCCCTCTCATACTCCTCTGTATCTCCTCTCGTTATGTAATATCTCTGTTTTACCTGAAAGTCAAAGAGAGCAGAAGCAGGAAGGGTAATATGGAAAACACGCTGCCGGTTAAATATCAATCGGTATAGGAGGGATTCATCATCCCTCTCAAGGAACTGGTAGCGTGTCAAAGCGACGCGGTCAATGAAAGCTGTATGGAGCGGGGGATCTCCTTCGCGGATGGGTACTCCAAGAAAATTTGCTATGCGAGTGGCATAGATCCCACCAAAGAAATCCCCTTCAATAGCATTCTTATTCAGCCTCCTTGCTATAATAGCTCCCATGTGGAAGCTTTTGTCACCTGTCACTGCGCTCTTAAGGATACTAAGGTCGGGTGTGCAGAGGTGACAATGCTCAATCTTGCCATTAATGCATCTGCCTCTGAAGAGGGAAAAATAATGCAAGGCAGGAAAATGAATACTCCCCATGGTAGCTTGCGTAATGTCTCTAGTTTCTCCAACCGTAATACCAGCGCAAAAATCTCTAACCGGAGATTTAGGAGGATCACTGAGGCTACCCCAAGTAGGTATTTTGCAAATTCTATTGAAATCCTATAAATCCATGGTATAAGATTTATCATAGAGATCAAACAGTACCGATGTTTCCCGGCCAGCTGAAAATTTGAATCTATGAACAAAAGAGGCAGTGAGAGCAACATACTGTTCACATTTATCAGAGATGAATTGTTCGAGTCCGACGTTGTGAACAAGTGCATCAAACTCACCTTTGAAGCCTACCTCAATCATAAATTCATTAGAAGGCCATTCACATGGTTGAACCTGCGCGTCCCTAGGTTGGTAAGGATCAGGCTCCCGAATCCCAAGACGGGGACCTCTCTTGCTTGAAGAACCACCATGAAAGTTTCTCCTGAACATCTTCCTTTTCTGAAATTTTCAGTGACCCAAAGGAAAGGTGAACAACGTTCAACTAAACAAGTAGCAACTACCTCAACAAGTGCCTAGAGACCATATTACGCATCAAAACTACTTGGGACCAGCTAGAATCAGCATGCAAAGCTCAAGAACATGGTCACGAAGGCAGCAAAAATACGTGGAGTACAAGGCACTAGAGAAAAAACTAATTGGACCAATGGAGGAGTCACTTACCAAGGAGTAATTTCCCCAAAACAGTTCGGAGAATGGTGATTTGAGCAAAGAGATCGAAAATCCCAGCAAGAGGAGCAAGAACATGGGTTTGAGCTGCGAAACAATTTTTTCCGGAGGTAGGAGAAGGAGATAAGAGAAAGAATGAGTGGAGGGGGTGCCTGTGGGCCCCACAAGCCTGGGTGGCGCCGCCAGGGGGTGCCCGCGCCCTTAGGGCTTGTTGGCCACTGGTGTGGTCCCCCAGACAGACTCTTTGTCCCTGTATTTTTCAAAAAATCCAGAAAAAATCATACTTGATTTTCACAGCGTTTGGAGAACTTTTATTTTTGTGGTACTTTTCCACCGGACGCTAAAACAAAAAACAAGGAAAACTAAACTAAACCTATCATTTTTCTTCTAAGAAACCGAAGGTGAAAGCTTGGAACAGAGGTTTGTGACTCCTCGATTCATCCATCTCATGGTCATCGAAAGAAATCCGTCAATGGGGTTGATCAAATCCCCTCGACAAAACTTTCTCGAATCGCAAAAGAGAATGGAGAATTTTCGAATAGTCACTAGGTCACCTCAATGTGGATGTGTATATCCCCAACAAGCAAATCATACTTCATCTTGACACGAGGTATAGGGCATTCAAAGCTCCCAATAAGAATCGATGAAGTTTTTTCGATAGCATTGATGCAATGTACTTGATATTGTTTCTTCGGAAAGTGCACCATATGCTCATTACCGTTGACATGGAAGGTGACATTGCCTTTGTTGCAATCTATAACAGCCCCTATAGTGTTTAAAAAGGGTCTTCCGAGGATGACAGCCATGGCATCGTCCTCGGGAATATCCAAGATGACAAAGTCTGTTAAGATAGTGGTGTTAGAAACCACAAGAGGCACATCCTCGCAAATGCCGATAGGGAAAGCAGTTGATTTGTCGGCCATTTGCAGAGAGATTTCAGTGGGTGTCAACTTATCCAGTTCAAGTCTACGATAAAGGGAGAGAGGCATAACACTAACATCGGCTCCAAGGTCGCACAACGCAGTTCTAACGTAGTTGCCTTTAATGGAGCAAGGTATAGTGGGCACACCGGGATCACCTAGTTTCTTCGGAGTTCCACCCTTGAAAGTGTAATTGGCAAGCATGGCGGAGATCTCAAGACCAGGTATCCTCCTCTTATTAGTCACAATATCTTTCACGTACTTATCATATGGAGACATCTTGAGCATATCCGTCAAACGCATTTGCAGAAAGACAGGTCTGATCATCTCAACGAATCGCTCAAAATCCTCATCATCCTTTTTCTTGGATGGTTTGGGAGGAAAGGGCATAGGTTTCTGAACCCATGGTTCCCTTTTTTTACCGTGCTTCCTAGTAGTGAAGTCATTCTTATCTTATCTCTTAGTCTTAGGCTGTGGGTTATCAAGATCAATAGGATCAATCTCCACATCCTTTTCATTGCTAGGTTGAGCATCTTCATGAACATCACTATTTATATTATCATTAGGGTCATGTTCATCACCAGATTGTGTTTCAGCATCAGAGACAGAGGCATCGTTTGGACTCTCAGGTGTAGCAGCAACAGGGTTGCTAGCGTGCAGATTTCTATCATCTTTCTTCTTCTTTCTAGGATGACTAGGTGCATCAGTGCTAACTCCTTGAGAATCTTTTTCAATTTTCTTCGGATGACCCTCAGGATACAGAGGTTCCTGGGTCATTCTATCGCCTCTAGTAACGACTCTGACGGCATTGTCATTCAACTCATTGAGCAAGTCATTTTGAGCTTTAAGTACTTGTTCTACCTGAGTAGTAACCATAGAGGCATGTTTACTCAGAAGCTTAAGATCATTGACATTTCTGTCCACACAAGCACTTAAATGACTAAGCATACAAGCATTCTTTTCCAATTGTCTGCTAACATAATCAATGAAATTTGTTGTTTGGCAACGAAGTTATCAAATTCATCCATGCATAAGCTAGAAGGTTTATTAAAAGGAATATCACTCTCATCAAACCTTCGCAGAGAATTTACTTCTACTACCTGTATCGGGTTATCGAGACCATGGATCTCTTCGATAGGTGGTAGATTTTTGACATCTTCAGAGTTAATGCCTTTCTCTCGCATAGATTTCTTGGCTTCTTGCATATCTTCAGGACTGAGGAATAGAATACCTCTTTTCTTCGGAGTTGGCTTAGGAGGTGGTTCAGGAATAGTCCAAGCATTCTCATTATACAAGATGTTATTCAGTAGAATCTCAGCTTGTTCTACGGTTCATTCCCTAAAAACACTACCGGCACAACTATCTAGGTGGTCTTTTGAAGCATCGTTAAGTCCATTATAGAAGATATCAAGTATTTCATTCTTCTCAAGAGGGTGATCTGGCAAAGCATTCAGTAGTTGGATAAGCCTCCCCCAAGCTTGTGGGAGACTCTCTTCCTCAGCTTGAGCAAAGTTGTATATTTCCTGCAAGGCAGCCTGCTTCTTATGGGCAGGGAAATATTTTTCAGTGAAGTAGTAGACCATATCCTGTGGGCTACGCACACATCCAGGAGCAAGAGAAGTGAACCAGGTCGTAGCGTCACCCTGTAGCGAGAAAGGAAATAGCTTGACCATATAGTAGTGGCGAATCTTTTCCTCACTAGTGAATAGGGTGGCTATATAGTGCAGTTTGGTAAGATGGGCTACAACCGTTTCAGACTCATAACCGCGAAAAGGATCAGATTCGACTAGAGTAATTAACTCAGGGTCGACAGAGAATTCAAAATCCTTATCGGTCACAAAGATAGGCGAAGTAGCAAACTTCGGGTCGTATTTCATCCTAGTGTTCAGAGATTTTTCTTTCCACTTGCGCAGTAGTTTCTCAACATCATAGATATCCTCACATGCAAGAAAATCCTCAGCTATCTCTCCCTCCATAACATAGCGCGTATTAGGCATAACATGCAATTCAGGCATAGTACCAGCTTCTGCTTCAATAGTATCAGCAGTTTCAGAAGTATCATCACATCTAGCAGCAGCTCTAGCAATATTTGCATCAAGGAATGCACCAAGTGGCAAAGCAGTATCAGGCATAACAGGTATAGTATCAAGCATAGCATCATCAGGCATAGTATCTAGCATAGCATCATCAGGCATAGTATCAAGCATAGCATCATAAGCATCATGGGCAGCAGAAGTAGCATCATCAAGCACACGCGACATATCAAGATTTCTAGCAGGAGGCGAAGTCGCAAACTTACTCAAAACTAAAGGTGAATCAAGTGCAGAGCTAGATGGCAGTTCCTTACCCCTCCTCATAGTGGAAGTCAGGATTTTAGTTCTTGGATCTTTCGGATTCCTCATAGTGATCAGTAGACGTCAATCCCAAGTGAATCATAGAATATAGCTATGCCTCCCCGGCAACGGCGCCAGAAAAAGCCATGATGTCCCACAAGCGTATGGGATCGCAGCAGTTTTCGAGGGTAGAGTATTCAACCCAAATTTGTTGGTTCGCACGATGGGAAGCGAAATAATATTCTCAAGTATTAGCAGCTGAATGTGTCAGATTCGACCACACCTGAAAGATTAGTGTGTGCAATAAAAGTATCAGTAGCAAGGTAGTATGGTAGCAACGGTGCCAGAAACGATCTTTTGACACGGCACACTATTCCTAACTATTGTATCAATGGCACCAGCATGTTGACAGGGGATTATTCTTGAGAAGAATGCTTCCCCGGCTACGGCTCCAGAAAACTCTTGCTACAAGTAACAACGGAGCAGCAAGGAACAGCAGTAGCAGCAGCAGCAAAGTAACAAGTAACAGCAGTAGTGACAGCAGCAACAAAGTGGCCCAATCCCTTTTGTAGCAAGGGACAAGCCTAGACAAAGTAACATAGCGAGAACCAGTAGTAAAAGACTCGTAGGCAGTGGATCGGTGATGGATGAGTATGACGGATGTGATTCATCATGTAACAGCTATAACACGGAGAGATAAGTAACTAGCTCCCGTTCGTCAATCTAATGTAGGCATGTATTCCGTATGTAGTCATACGTGCTTAGGGAAAAGAACTTGCATGAGATCTATTGTCCATCCCTCCCATGGCAGCGGGGTCCTGATTGAAACTACGGGATATAAAGGTTCTACTTTTAATAAAGAACCGGACCAACGCATTAACACGTGTTGAGTACATGAACTCCTCATACTATGGTCATCTCCGGGAGTGGTTCCGGCTGTTGTCACTCCGGGGTTGTCGGGTCATAACACATAGTAGGTGACTACAACTTGGAAGATAGGATCTAAAACACACATATATTGGCGACAACATAATAGGTTCAGATCTGAAATCATGGCACTCGGGCCCTAGTGACAAGCATTAAGCATAGCCAAGTAGTAGCAACATCAATCTAGAACATAGTGGATACTAGGGATCAATCCCTGTCAAAAACTAACTCGATTACATGATAGATCTCACCCAACTCATCACCCTCCAGCAAGCCTACGATGAGATTACTCACGCACGATGAAGAGCATCATGGAATTTTCGATGGAGAAAGGTTGATGATGACGATGGTGACGATTTCCCCTCTCCGGAGCCCGAAACGGACTCCAGATCTGCCCTCCAGATGAAGAATAGGATGTGGCGGCGCCTCCGTATTGCAAAACGCGATGAAACCTTCTCTCTGATTTTTTTTCCGGGCGAGACGGAATAAATAGAGCTGAGTTTGGGGGCGGTGGTGCCACGTGGGCCCCACAAGCTCTCACGGCGCGGCCATAGGGGGTGGCTGCGGCTTGTGGGCTTGTGGCCCACTGGCACACCTCCTCCCGTGGATCTTTGCGCAGGTATTTTTCTTTTATTCCAGAAAAATTCTCCATAAATTTTCAGGACATTCCAAGAAGTTTTAGTTCTGCACAAAAACAACACCATGGCAATTCTGCTGAAAACAGCGTCAGTCCAGGTTAGTTCCATTCAAATCATGCAAATTAGAGTCCAAAACAAGGGCAAAAGAGTTCGGAAAAGTAGATACGACGGAGACGTATCATGCACGCATCATGTTGTTGCCATCAAGGGTAAAAACATGGGGTTTTCATCATTGGTTTGAGTTTATCCCTCTACATCATGTCATCTTGCTTAAGGCATTACTCTGTTCGTCATGAAGTCAATACACTAGATGCATGTTGGATAGCGGTCGATGTGTGGAGTAATAGTAGTAGATGCAGAAAGTAACGATCTACTTGTCTCGGATGTGATGCCTATATGTATGATCATTGCCTTAGATATCGTCATGACTTTGCGTGGTTCTATCAATTGCTTGAAAGTAATTTGTTCACCCACCGTGATATTTGCTATTTTGAGAGAAGCCTGTAGTGAACACTATGGCCCCCGGGTCTACTCCACACCATATTTTCAGCCTTACACTTTTTCTTCGTTTCGCTTTCCGCCTTCAGATCTCACTTTGCAATCAATCTTGAAGGGATTGACAACCCCTTTATAGCGTTGGGTGCAATCTCTTTGTGTTTGTGCAGGTACTCTGGACTTGACGAGATTCTCCTACTGGATTGATACCTTGGTTCTCAAACTGAGGGAAATACTTACTGTTCTTGTGCTGCATCACCCTTTCCTCTTCAAGGGAAAAACCAATGCAAGCAAATCTCCATCAACGTGTCAAATTTTGGCGTTGTTGTTTGAGAAGTAGCAGAAGGATTTTTGACGCCGTTGCCGGGGAGGATCAAGTCAAGAACTCATCCAAGGAAGTGTCGCAAACTCATCTCTTGCATTTACTTTGTTTGCCAGTTGCCTCTCATTTTCCTCTCCGCCACTTCACCAATTTGGCTTTTTTGTTTGCCTTTTTTCGATTGCCTTTTTCGTTTGCCTTTCCTTTGCTTGTGTGCTATGTGCCTTCAATATGCTTGCATCTTCGCTTGTTGAAAATCTAGTGATATGGATCCTCATCCACTTGGTAATCTCTTTAAGAGATCCAATTATGTTGACCCAAATGCTAGTGAGTTGAGTGCACTTGACTATCTTTTTGGAGTTTTGCTTGAGATGAGTGAATCTGAAAATCTTGATGAAGAAATTTATGAAGTGATTCACAAGGGCTCCTTGAATGAAAAGCATGATTGCAATGGTTTCACTATGAATTCTATTAGTGCCAATCATGCTAAAAATATGCAAAACCCTAAGCTTGGGGATGCTAGTTTTGCTATGTCCACTACTGGTTGCAATGATCATGATTGGGGTGATGATTTTTCTTATGATCTTGAAAATTTGTTCAAGCCTCATGATGAATATGATGTTTGCAATGATATTGGAAGTGGGTTTGGAGAAGTGATGACTTTTGTTGATGATAATCTCACTATTTTTGAAGAGCGTCAACTTTGCATGCATGTGGATCATGAAAAGAATATCCTTTGTGATAGCTATATTGTTGAATTTGATTATGATCCACATGTAATTGCTATGAGAGAGGAAAATATTGTGGTAGAAACTTTCATGTTACCAATTTACCCCTCGTTATGTTGAGATTGCTCTTGTCTCTTTCTTCTTCCTTGCATTTGGTAACTATTGGTTGTCTTGACAATCTGTTTTCCTATAAAATGATTATGCATAGGAAGTATGTTAGACTTAGATGTGATTTTCACATGCTTCTTGATGCTCTCTTCGTGTCCGATTGCTATCTTTTGTGTGAGCATAATTGAATTATCAATGCCTAGCTAAGGGCGTTAAACAATAGCGCTTGTTTGGAGGCAACCCAATGAATTTATCTTTTTCTTTCTGTTTTGTTGCGTCCACACCATCGTAATTCTGTTGTGATAGTGTCTTTTGTGTTTCCTTTTGTGTTTTAGCCAAGCAAAACCTTTATGACTAGTCTTGGTGATGGTTGTTTGATCCTACTGGAAAAACACAGAAACTTTTCGCTCACGAGATTATTTTTCATGTTTATTTAGAAAGAGCTTTTGAGTTGATTCTTTTTGCTTCTGGTTGATATGCCTTTTCCCAGGCAGTCGTAATGTTTCAGAATTTTTTAGGTACCAGAAGTATACGAAGTATGCAGATTGCTACAGACTGGTCTGTTTTTGAGAGATTCCTTTTTGTTGAGTTGGTTGCTTGTTTTGATGAAACTATGGATAGTATCGGGGGGTACTAGCCATGGAAAAGTGAGAATACAGTAGTGCAACACCAATATAAATAGAAATCAAGATTGCTACAGTACCTAAAGAGGTGGTAGTTTGTTTTCTTGTGCTAATGTTATCACGATTTTCTGTTTAAGTTTTGTGTTGTGAAGTTTTCAAGTTTTGGGTGATGTTCTCATGGACAAAGAGATAAGGAGTAGAAAGAGCTCAAGCTTGGGGATGCCCAAGGCATCCCAAGCCAAATTCAAGGACACCAAAAAGCCTAAGCTTGGGGATGCCCTTGGAAGGCATCCCCTCTTTCGTCTTCAATCCATCGGTAACATTACTTGGAGCTATATTTTTATTCACCACATGATATGTGTTTTGCTTGGAGCATCTTGTATCGTAGGAGTCTTTTCTTTTTGTTGTGTCACAATCATCCTTGCTGCACACCTTTAGAGAGATACATGCACTCATCGTGATTTTGCTAGAATGCTCATCGTGCTTCACTTATATCTTTTGAGCTAGATAATTTTGCTCTATGTGCTTCACTTAGATCTTTTAGAGCACGACGGTGCGAGACTTGGTAGTTGACTTATGCTACGAAAGTAGTCCCAAAGGTGATAGGTACCCAAAGAGGATACAAAAACCTCCATATTCATGTGCATTGACTAGAAAGAGAAGTCTTGATTCCTCTCAATTAGATTTGAGACGTGAATTTGGTAATACTAAGAGTTATGTTAGTAGGGTGTTGTGAATCTAGAAATACCTGTGTTGAAGTTAGTGATTCCCGTAGCATGCACGTATGGTTAACCGCTTTGTTAGGAAGTCAGAGCATAATTGATCTACTGATTGTCATCCTTTATGTTGCGGTCGGGATCGCGCGATGGTTAACACCTACCAACCCTTCCCCTTAGAGTATGCGTTTAGCACTTTGTTTCGATTACTAATAAAAACTTTTGCAACAAGTATGTGAGTTCTTCATGACTAATGTGAGTCCATGGTATAGATGCACTTTCACCTTCCACCATTGCTAACCTCTCTAGTACCGCGCAATTTTCGCTGGTACATAAATCCACCATATGCCTTCCTCAAAACAGCCACCATACCTACCTACTATGGCATTTTCATAGCCATTCCGAGATATATTGCCATGCAACTCCCACCGTTCCGTCTCATGACTTGTGTCGTCACTCTCATATTGCCATTGCATGATCGTAAGATAGCTACCGAGATGTTTCAACGTCATACGCCAAGCTAGATCTTTGCACATTCCGGTACACTGCCGGAGGCATTTCCTATAGAGTCATTTCTAAGCTTTGAGCTGTGAGTAAATAAAAGTGTGATGATCATCATTATTAGAGCATTGTCGCATGCGAGGAAATAAAAAAGAGGCCAAAGATCCCAAATAAAAAAAAGAGAAAAAAGAGGCCTAAGAGCCCAAATAAGAAAAAAGAAAAAAAATAAATTTAAAAAAAAGAGAGAAGGGACAATGCTACTATCTTTTTCTACACTTGTGCTTCATAATAGCACCATGTTCTTCATGATTGAGAGCCTCTCGTCATCACCATATGCTAGTGGGAATCTTCATTATATAAATTGGCTTGTATATTTCAATGATGGGCTTCCTCAAAATTGCCCTAGGTCTTCATGAGAAAGCAAGTTGGATGCACACCCAATAGTCCTCCTTTTGAGCTTTCACATATTGATAGCTCTAGTGCATCCCTCGTATGGCCATCCCTACTCATTCACATTGATATCTATTAATGGGCATCTCCATAGCCTTTTGATATGCCGAGTTAATGTGACCATCTCCTCCTTTTTGGTCTCACAACCACCACCACACTCTATTCCACCTATAGTGCTATATCCATGGCTCACGCTGATGTATTGCGTGATAGTTATAAAAAGTTTGAGAAAGTAAGAGTGCGAAAACAATTACTTGGCCAATACCAGGGTTGTGCATAATTTACATTAGTTATGTGAGGATGATGGAGCATAGCCAGACTATATGATTTTGTAGGGATAACTTTCTTTGGCCTTGTTATTTTGAAAGTTCATGATTACCTTGCTAGTTTGCTTGAAGTATTATTGTTTTCATGTCAATAGCAAACTATTGTTTTGAATCTTACGGATCTGAATATTCATGTCACATGAAAGAAGTTGCAAAGGACAACTATGCTAGGTAGCCTTCCACATCAATATTTCATTCTTTATCACTTCCCTACTCGAGGACGAGTAGGAGTTAAGCTTGGAGATGCTTGATACGTCTCCAACGTATCTATAATTTTTGATGGTTTCATGCTATTATCTTGTCAAAATTTGGATGTTTTGTATGCCTTTCATATATTTTTTGAGACTAACATATTAACTTAGTGCCAAGTGCCAGTTCCTATTTTTTCCATGTTTTTACCCCTTTCAGAGGAGGATTTTAAACGGAGTCCAAACGGAACGAAACTACCAACAAGGTTTTTCCAAAACAGAAAAAGATCGGGAAGCGTGAGAATGAGGGCACGGGGCCACCAGGGACCCCACACACCCCTAGCTACGGCCAGGGGGGCCCATGCGTCCCAGGCTTGTGGGCTCCCTCGGCCTCCTGTGCCCTAGGTCTTTCGCCTATAAATTCCCTAAAATCCCAGAAAAAATCAGGAGATCATCGAAAGTACTTTTCCGCCGCTGCAAGCTTTTGTCTCCGCAAGATCCCATCTGGGGATGTTTTGGTGCCCTGTCGGAGGGGAGATTCGAATACGGAGGGCTTCCTCATCAACACCATGACCTCTCCGATGATGCGTGAGTAGTTCACCATAGACCTACGGGTCCATAGCTAGTAGCTAGATGGCTTCTTCTCTCTCTTGGATCTTCAATACAAAGTTCTCCATGATCTTCATGGAGATCTATCCGATGTAATCTTCTTTTGTGGTGTGTTTGTCGAGATCCCATGAATTGTGGATTTATAATCAGATTATCTATGAATCTTATTTGAGTTTCTTCTGATCTCTCTTATGCATGATTTCATATCCTTGTAGTTCTCTTCGACTCGTGGGTTTTGGTTGGCCAACTAGATCTATGATTCTTGCAATGGGAGAAGTGCTTAGTTTTGGGTTCATACCGTGCGGTGACCTCATCCAGTGACAGAAGGGGTAGCGAGGCACGCATCATGTTGTTACCATCAAGGGTAAAAAGATGGGGTTTTCATCATTGGTTTGAGTTTATCCGTCTACATCATGTCATCTTGCTTAAGGCGTTACTTTGTTCGTCATGAACTCAATACACTAGATGCATGCTGGATAGCGGTCGATGTGTGGAGTAATAGTAGTAGATGCAGAAAGTATCGGTCTACTTGTCTCGAACGTGATGCCTATATGTATGATCATTGCCTTAGACATCGTCATGACTTTGCGCGGTTCTATCAATTGCTCGACAGTTATTTGTTCATCCACCATGATATTTGCTATTTTGAGAGAAGCCTCTAGTGAACACTATGGCCCCCGGGTCTACTCCACACCATATTTCCAGCCTTACACTTTTTTTTCATTTCACTTTCCGCCTTTGATAAGTCTCCAACGTATCTATAATTTTTTATACTTTCCTGCTGTTATCTTGTCAAACTTTGGATGTTTTATATGCCTTTTATATCTTTTTTGGGACTAACCTATTAATTCAGTGCCAAGTGCCAGTTCCTATTCTTTCCGTGTTTTTGACCCTTTTTCAGGCGGAGTCCAAACGGAATAATTCTTTCGCGATGATTTTTATGGAAAATATCAAAAATACTGGAAGAAAAAGATGCCGTAGAGGGGTCCCGAGGAAGCCACAAGCCGTGTCGCCCCCCCAGGCTGCACCAACCAAGCTTGTGGGCCCCTCAGGGGCCCACTTGACACAACTTCACCGCCATCTGGTCCTATAAATCCAGAAACCTCCAGAAAGAAACCTGGATTGGGAGTTCCGACGCCGCAAGCCTCTGTAGCCACCAAAAACCAATCTGGAGCCTGTTTCGGCACCCCGCTGGAGGGGGAATCCATCTCTAGTGGCCATCTTCATCATCCCGGCGATCTCCATGATGAGGAGGGAGCATTTCTCCCTCGGGGCTCAGGGTATGTACCAGTAGCTATGTGTTTGATCTCTCTCTCTCGTGTTCTTGAGATGTCATGATCTCGATGTACCGCGGGCTTTGCTACTATAGTTGGATCTTATGATGTTCTTCCCCCTCTCCCTTCTTGTAATGAATTGAGTTTCCCCTTTGGAGTTATCTTATCGGATTGAGTCTTTGAGAACACTTGATGTATGTCTTGCACGTGTCTATCTGCCTGATCAACTTGCGTGTTTGTGACATTTGGAACCTATTCATATGGGTTGGCACACGTTTTATTCATGTGAGTACTCGATGTATGTTTTGGTTATCAACTTGCGTGTTCGTGACATTGGGAACCTATGCATAGGGGTTGGAACATGTTTTGACTCTCCGGTAGAAACTTTCGGGCACTCTTTGAAGTTCTATGTGTTGGTTGAATAGATGATTCTGAGATTATGTGATGCATATCATGTAATCATGCTCATGGATACCTGAGGTGACAATGGAGTATCTAGGTGACATTAGGGTCTTGGTTGATATGTATCTTAAGGTGTTATTCTAGTACGAACTCTATGATGGATCGAACGGAAAGAATAACTTCGTGTTATTTTACTACGGGCTCTTGAATAGATCGATCAGAAAGAATAACTTTGTGGTGGTTTTGTACCCGACAATAATCTCTTCGTTTGTTCCCTGCTATTAGTGACTTTGGAGTGACTCTTTGTTGCATGTTGAGGGTTAGTTATATGATCCAATTATGTTATCATTGTTGAGAGAACTTCACTAGTGAAAGTATGAACCCTAGGCCTTGTTTCCACGCATTGCAATACCTTCGTGCTCACTTTTACCATTTGTTACCTTGCTGTTTTTGTAATTTCAGATTACAAAAACCTATATCTACCATCCATATTGCACTTGTATCACCATCTCTTCCCCGAACTAGTGCACCTATACAACTTACCATTGTATTAGGTGTGTTGGGGACACAAGAGACTCTTTGTTATTTGGTTGCAGGGTTGCTTTAGAGAGACCATCTTCATCGTACGCCTCCTGCGGATTGATAAACCTTAGGTCACCCACTTGAGGGAAAATTGCTACTGTCCTACAACACTCTGTACTTGGAGGCCCAACAACGTCTACAAGGAGAAGGTTGCGTAGTAGAGATCAAGCTCTTTTCTGGCGCCGTTGCTGGGGAGGTTAGCGCTTGAAGTTATATCTTTAGATCTTCCAATCAAATCTTTTTGTTTCTTGTTCTTTCGCTAGAAAACTACAAAAAAAATGGAATTGAGGATGCCTCATATGCTCCATCTTTTCAATGCCTTTCATGAGCATGATGGGAAGGAAAATTGTGCTCAAGTGCTGAAAGAAGAATTACATAGAATGCTTGGCATAGAATATGTGAATGATTAGCATGATTGCAATGTTGTTAGCATGAATTCTTTGAATAACCATGATGCTAATGATATGCAAAGCCACAAGCTTGGGGATGCTATATTTGATGAAGATGATCTTTTTAGTTCTTCCACTTTGAATGATCAAAATCATTTTGATGAAAGCATGCCCCCTATCTATGATGATTATTGTGAGGATACTTATGCTTTAAAGAAGAGGGATGATAAAACTTGTCGTACTCTCGATAACCCTTTTGCTAAACCTTGCTTTTTTTTGTGGACACAATTTGTAGTGCTCAAGTCGCCCTCTCGAAATGAGAGTGGCTTGACCCGCCGGCTGTGGTAGCGGTGCAGGGCCTGCTGATAAATGGATGTCCTGGACAGCGCTAGCTCACGTGCCTCCTCGAGGAGGTCAACGCCGTCTTCTCTAGCCTCCTTGGGGTCGGACTCGGTGTATAGGCTGACCCAAGGTGAATCGAACTCGACGTTGGTGGGGATGGTTGCCTCGGCCCCATACACCAAGAAGAATGGCGTGAAACCGGTTGACCGGTTGGGCGTGGTTCGCACGCTCCATAGCACAGCCGGCAGTTCCTCGACCCAGGCGCCGGCCAAGCACTCGAGCGGCTCGACCAGCCTGGGCTTGAGGCCGGCCAGTATGAGGCCGTTTGCCCGCTCGGCCTCGCCGTTTGACTGCTCATGGGCTACGAATGCGAGGTCCAGCCAGACTCCATGCTCGCTGCAGTAGCGGGCGAGCACACCCTTGGAAAAATTGGTGCCGTTGTCGGTGATGATACTATTGGGGAGGTCGTACCGAACAACGATGTCCTTGATGAAAGTGACAGCTGTTGGGTCGTCGAGCTTCTTGATCGGCCAGGCCTTGATCCATTTTTGTGAACTTGTCGACGACCACCAGGAGATGCATCACGCCGCCCCGGGCAGTCTTGAATGGGCCGACCATGTCCAAGCCCCACACGATGAATGACCATGTGAGGGGGATGGTTTGCAGAGCAGTAGCCGGTTGGTGGTTGCGCGCCTTGAAGCGCTGGCAACCATTGCACTTGTCGACCAGCTCCTTAGCGTCCTTTAAAGTGGTTGATCAGTAGAACCCGTGGCGGAATGCCTTGGCCACAAGGGAGCGCGAGGCAATGTGTGGCCGCACTCGCCCTAGTGGATGTCGAGGAGGATCTCGCAGCCTTTGTCCGGCTCGATGCAGCGCTGGAAGACACCAGACACGCGGCACTTCATGAGCTCATTGTTGATGATGGTGTCGGCGACATAACGCCTTTGGATCTTTCGGGCCTCGACCTCGTTGGCAGGCAGAGTGCCGCTTTCGAGGTACTGGAGGAAGGGTTGCCCCCAAGACGGGGCCATGACCACGGTGAGAACGACCGCCTGACGTATGGTGAGGCGGGGGCGACACGTGGCTGGCCGGCTGCCGCAGCCCCTAGTCGGGTGGGAGGGACCCCAAGGAAGGGTTGGCAACCCCCGAGCCGGCTTGAGCACGCGGCGGGTCAGTTGGGGCTCTAGCCGGCAGGGTGTTGGCAGCCCCTGAGTCGGTGTCGGCAGTCCACGGGACCGGCGGCGCAGCCCCGAGGTGTGCCAGGACGAAGATGGACTCGAACTATGGAGAAGGCGTGATGGAGGGCTTGCGAAGGTGCTCCAGGGACACGCCGGCTGGGATGGGCTGCCTCGTGGAGCCGATCTTTGCCAGCGTGTCTGCAGCGTCATTGTCGGCTCGCAGGATGTGGTGGAAGTCATAGCCTTTGAAGCCACCGGTCAACTGTTGGACCAGGAAGCACTAGCTGGCCATGTTTGCGTCTCTGGCGTCCCATTTGCCAATGACTTGCTGCACCACTAGGTCGGATTCGCCGAAGAAGAGGATGCGTCAGATGCTGATGTCCCAAGCGAGTCGGAGGCTGTGGATGAGCACTTCGTACTCTGCCGCATTATTTGACGCAGCGAAGTGGATCTGCAGGACATACTGCAGCCGATCCCCCTTTGGGGGAGGAGAGAACGATGTCGGCTCTGTGGCTGGTGAGCATCTTCAAGCCATCAAAGTGCATGCGTCAATGGGTGGAGTCGGGAGGTGGCGGCAGGCACTCCATCTCCTCCGGGTAGACGAGGAAGTCCGCCAATGCTTGTGACTTGACGACAATGTGGGACTCGTACCTGATGTCGTGTTCGTCTAGTTGGAGGGCACACTTGGTGATGCGGCCGACCGCGTCCGTGTTGCCCATGATCTCCCCAAGGGGAGCGGTGCTCACCATCGTGACCGGGTGCTCCTAGAAGTAGGGCTTGAGCTTTCGGGCTGCCAGCAACATGCCGTAACACATCTTTTGGTAGTGCGGGTAGTTTTGCTTCGAGGCAGACATCACCTCGCTCGAGTAGTAGAACGGTCACTTGACCGGCTAGGCTAGGCCCGGCTCCGAGCGCTCTACCGCCATGACGATCCTGAAGACGCGGCTGGTTGCTGCAATGTAGAGCAACATCGGCTCTCTGTCCGCTGACGCGGCCAGCTCCGGTTCTGTGGTCAGCGCGTGCTTGAGGTCGTGCATGGCCTCATCATCTTCTTCGCCCTAGACGAAGCTGTCTGCCTTCTTGAGCAGGTGGTAGAGTGGGAGGGCCTTCTCTCCTAGTCGACAGAGGAAGTGGTTGAGCTAGGCGAGGCAGCCGGCGACCTTCCGGATGCCGGCCAGGTCAATCGTTCGAGCCATTCGCTTGGTGGCCGAAATCTTCTCCGGGTTTGCCTCGACCGTCTTTCAAAAATGATGAAACTTAGGAGCTGGCCGGCTAGTACGCCGAACACGCACTTCTCCAGGTTCAGCCGGATCTCGAACTCGAACAGGCTCGCGAACTTATCTTTGAGATCATCCAAGAGGGTTCGGCTTTCTTTGGTCCTGACCACAACGTCGTCTGTGTAGATGTGTACGTTGCGGCCAAGCTGCCTATAGAGGCATCGCTCGTGCATCGCTGAAATGGGGCACCGACATTTTTCAGCCCGAATGTCATCGTAATGTAGCAAAACACCTCGAAGGGTGTGATGAAATCTATCTTTCTCCGATCGACTGGATTTAGCTTGATTTGGTGGTCACCTAAATAGGTATCCAGGAAGGACAACAGCTCGAAGTGGGTTGTCGAATCGATCACTTGATCGATATGGGGTAGAGCAAATGGATCCTTGGGGCATGCCTTGTTTAGGCTCGTGTAGTCGATAAACATGCACCAGGTCTTATTTTTCTTCAGCACCAGGAAATGGTTCGACAACCAGTCCGGGTGGAAGACTTCCATGATGAAGCCTGATGACCCACAAGTGTAGGGGATCTATCATAGTCCTTTTGATAAGTAAGAGTGTCGAACCCAACGAGGAGCAGAAGGATCTGACAAGTGGTTTTCAGCAAGGTAATCTCTGCAAGCACTAAAATTATCGGTAACAGATAGTTGTGTGATAAGATGATTCGTAGCAAGTAGCAAGTAACAAAGGTGCAGAAAAGTGGCCCAATCGCTTTTGTAGCATGGGACAAACCTGGACAAACTCTTATAGGAGGTAAAGCGCTCCAGAGGACACATGGGAATTTCTGTCAAGCTAGTTTTCATCATTTTCATATGATTCGCGTTCGCTACTTTGATAGTTTGATATGTGGGTGGACCGGTGCTTGGGTGCTCCCCTTACTTGGACAAACATCCCACTTATGATTAACCCTTCTCGCAAGCATCCGCAACTACGAAAGAAGAATTAAGACAAACTCTAACCATAGCATTAAACTAATGGATCCAAATCAGCCCCTTACGAAGCAACGCATAAACTAGGGTTTAAGCTTCTGTCACTCTACCAACCTATCATCTACTTACTACTTCCCAATGCCTTCCTCTAGGCCCAAATAATGGTGAAGTGTTATGTAGTCGACGTTCACATAACACCACTAGAGGAAAAACAACATACAACGCATCAAAATATCGAATGAATACCAAATTCACATGACTACTTATAACATGACTTATCCCATGTCCTCACGAACAAAAGTGACTACTCAAAAAGCATAATTATATTCATGATCAGAGAGGTATTGAATAGCATCAAGGATTTGAACATATAATCTTCCACCGAGTAATCCAACTAGCATCAACTACAAAGAGTAATTAACACTACTAGCAACCTTACAAGTACCAATCGGAGTCGTGAGACGGAGATTGGTTACAAGAGATGAACTAGGGTTTGGAGATGAGATTGTGCTGATGAAGATGTTGATGGTGATGAGTCGCCTCCGATGAGAGGAGTGTTGGTGATGACGATGGCGACGATTTCCCCCTCCGGGAGGGAAGTTTCCCCGACAGGATGACCCTGTCGGAGCTCTAGATTGGTTCTGCTCAAGTACCGCCTCGTGGCGGCGGCGATTCCTCCCGAAAGCCTCCTCTTGATTTTTTTCAGAACGAAACCCTCCTTATAGCAAAAGAGGGGGCCAGAGGGCCAACAGGGAGCCCACAAGCCCCCTAGGCGCGGACAGGGGGGTAGGCTGTGCCTAGCAAGCTTGTGGCCTCCTGCTGGCTCCCCTCTGGTACTTCTTTGGCCCAGTATTTATTATAAATTCCAAAATAAATCCTCGTTGATTTTCACGGCTTTTGGAGTTGCGCAGAATAGGTATCTCAAACTTGCTCCTTTTTCAGGCCAGAATTCCAGCTGTCGGCATTCTCCCTCTTCATGTAAACCTTGCAAAATAAGAGAGAAAAGGCATAAGTATTGTACCGTGAAGTGTAATAACAGCCCATGAAGTTGGTCCCGGGTGAGCATGAGTGAGGACAAAGTGCGCAGAAAAGACTAGTATTGATATGTGGGGCCAGTCTAGATCCCGCCTGGAGTAACGACCGCCGGTGGGTGTGTCCGGGGCATTACAAGTTTGGTATCAGAGCCGACTCTCACGGTTACACGGATGTTTGCGGACAAGTGTGCGGTCATGTTGTTCATGATGTTTGTGACCCGTCATGGCACATGACATGGTACATGTACTGGACTGGATGCACAGACATTTGTACCAAGAGGTAACGCTCCTGTGGCCCGACGAGGACTTCGGTTCCTCTGAGTGGTGGTGTATGTGATAGCATGGTTTATTAGGGATGATAGACTACTCATATAAATAAGGAATTCCTTCTTTTCCGGGAGCCCATTCGAACAGAACTCCCAGGTTAAGCGTGCTTGGCTTGGGGTAGTTCTAGGATGGGTGACCGACCGGGAAGTTGGTCCCGGGTGAGCATGAGTGAGGACAAAATGCGCAGAAAAGACTACTATTGATATGTGGGACCAGTCTAGATCCCGCCGGGAGTAACGACCGTCAGCGGGTGTGTCCGGGGTGTTACACAACTGCTTACCTCAAGGGTAATGTCAACAATAATAATTCATGAATACTTACTTCCAAGTTGACATATGAATAAAGATCTTTCCCTAGCATATGACGTTAGCCAAGATAAGGGCGAAATAAGGAGTTGGTGTAGATCACCATGACTATTTTAAGGGCAAAAAGTAAAGGTACAAGATAGGCCCTTCGCAGAGGGAAGCAGAGGTTGTCATGCGCTTTTGAGGTTGGATGTGTGACCTCTTAGTGTGAAGGAACGTCCCTTTATATTGCCTCCTGTGATAAAGAACTTTATTATGTAGTCTGTCGCTTTTGTGTCTTCCTCATCACAGGTTCGTACAAAGCTTATTTTCCACACACTAATAGATCATACATATTTAGGGAGCAATTTTTATTGCTTGCACCGATGACAACTTACTTGAGGGATCTTATTCAATCCATAGGTAGGTATGGTGGACTCTCATGGCAAAACTGGGTTGAAGGTTTATGGATGCACAAGTAGTATCTGTACTTAGTGCGGGAGTTTTGGCTGATATGAGGTGGAAGCAATCGTCACATGCTAAGGGATCTCTAGTCATATAACATTGTTCAGAACCAAGCAAACATAACTCATTATGTTGTCTTCCTTGTCCAACATCTACTTCTAAGCACGGTATAGTTTAGTGAGTGTTCACAATCATAGATGGTTCCCAAGATGATATATTTATATGTGAACCTCTCCTTCTTTATAACTTCCTATTAATTGCAACAATGACCAAGGTCTACGTTTGTCCACCCTCAGCAATTTTCAATCAACATTCTTTTTATATGTGAAGCCATCACTTCCCATAAGATCATTACATGATCTTTCATGCTTTTGTTCTTTTATCATTCTCTTGATCATGGCATGAGGCAAGGCCCTTAACTAAAACACTCTTTATTATATGGCTCACGAGCTCGAATACATAGGGGTGACACAAAGTAAAACTCAAGCCTAAAACACTAAGAACTTTATTCTACTAGAGAAAGATAAAACCAAAAAGGAACAAACTAAGAAAAGGTAAAGCCAAAAGATGTGACGGTGATACGATACCGGGGCAACTCCCCCAAGCTTGGCACAAGCCAAGGGGATTTCCCATACCCATTCTTAGTTGTCTTCCTTCGATGGTGATGGTGGTGGAGTTGTTGCAACATGGGTTTGATCCTCTGTCTTCCAAGGCATAGGTGCTCCATCATGGAAAGATGACCGAGTCTCCGGAATCCTCAAATCTGCAGCCAACCGTATTGATTTAAATCTATACTCATACTCACAATTTTGGTTCTGCAGGTCATAGATCTGGGCTTGGAGGTGATCAATTCTGTCATAGAGCCTGGAGAGGTGCTTTCCGATGTCATTGGCATTGATCTTGTGCTTGTTGGTGAACTCCGTGATCATCATGTGGTTGGCGTTGACTCCACGCTCCACCATCCATTGGCACTTGAAGACTTGTTGCTCCATTGCTTCGAGCCTCGCCTCCATGCTTCCGGTCTTCTTGGGACCCTCAACATCACGGATGTGCAGCATCCCCTCATGCATCTCGATAGATTGAGGGTGTTGCAGCAGTCCCGCGAGGTAGGGATTGATGACCTTCTCGAAGATCTTGTCCTTCGGAGCTTTTGGGGACACCATGGCGATCTAGATCTGCAGCAGAAACAGGCTCGAAATGAAAACAGAGGAAAATTGCATGATACGAGGGTCAGACCTTTCAGGAGAATATATAATGATTTTTTTTTCGACCAGAAGGAGTACTCCGCAAGGAAACGGAGTCCGGGAGGCACACGAGGTGGTCACAAGCCCCCCACGCGCGGCCAGGGGGTGGCCCGCGCCTGGTAGGCTTGTCGCCTCCTTGTGCGCTTTGTGGACAACTTGAAATTTTTCTATTTTTCTAAAAATTCCAAAATGGAGAAAAATTCCTACTGGAAATTTTTTGGAGTCTGTTTACTTACCGAATCACATACCTCTTCGTTTTCGGAGTCTCAAACAGGCTGATAAATATCCCTTATGTACTCCTCCGGAGTTATGGTATTGATAATATTGCTTTCAACATTGATGGGAGTACCTGAGATATAATGCTTGATTCTTTGCCCATTTACCACTCTCGGAAAATTACCTTCCGTGTTGTTGATCTTGATGGCACCGGAACAATATACTTGCTCAACAATGTAAGGACCTTCCCATTTAGAGAGAAGCTTGCCTGCAAAAAATCTTAAACGAGAATTATATAGCAAGACATAATCACCTACATTGAACTCACGTTTTTGTATCCTTTTATCATGCCACCTCTTAACCTTTTATTTGAACAACTTGACATTTTCATATGCCTGAGCTCTCCATTCATCAAGCGAGCTAATATCAAATAACCTCTTCTCACCAGGAAGTTTGAAATCAAAATTGAGCTCTTTGATTGCCCAATAAGCCTTATGCTCTAGCTCAAGAGGTAAATGACATGTTTTACCGTAAACCAGTTTGAACGGAGACATGCCCATGGGATTCTTATAAGCAGTTCTATAAGTCCATAGTGAAACATCGAGCTTCTTAGAACAATTCTTTCTAGACCTATTGACAGTCTTTTGCAGAATTAGTTTAATCTCTCTATTGCTTAGCTCTACTTGACCACTAGACTGAGGATGATAGGGAGATGCAATTCTATGATTGACATCGTACTTAGCAAGCGTTTTATGGAAAGCACCATGAATGAAATGTGAACCACCATCAGTCATTACATATCTAAGGACTCCAAACCTAGGGAAAATAACTTCTTTAAGCATCCTGATAGAGGTGTTGTGATCAGCAGTACTAGTTGGGATAGCTTCTACCCACTTAGTGTCGGGACCCCGATCCTAAGTCATAGAAATCTAGCCTGTAACACATCGCATCCCTTTGCGGTCTCACGCACGGTTAACTCCTCGGCTGCAGCCTTACCTTAGCCGGGACCGTTTGCGTATTTTGACTCGCGTATGCAATAGTGTCGCTAGCATTCCAATGTCAAAGAACCCGGATCGACATGTCTAGTCATAAACCAAAGTGGCAGTACCGCACAAGGACAGGCATACATGACCTAACAAAGCAGGTGTCGGTCATCAGCGAATGTAGACGAGTTGTAGCAAGCTACAAGGACTCCATTACATCGCGTGACATTTCCCCAAAGAGGACACACACAGCAGCTAAGAAGGACACATGCCGGTCAACCAATGTGTCCGGAGCAGTACCAAACTACCAAGGCTCATTGGATCACAAAGGGGCATTTCCTTGTTAGGAGTGCTACTAAAGTTCACGACTAGGTAATCGAACCCCATACATATCAAGTACGACACACGTACTCATGGCATACCGATATGTATAGATACATCGATGGCATCACAACATAACCATAAACATACAACCTTTATTTAAGAGGCTCGGAAGAGCCACACCCATAATATTACACATTAAGGGTCTCACGACCCATAATAGCAGTCATTCAGTTACAAGCCAGCGGAAGAGTTTAAACTGTCTGAGTACAGACAGGGCAACTAGAAGGCACATGGCCTGACTATACTACAGATCCAACGTAGGGCTAGATCGTAGCTGGGACACCAGCTACTCGTCGTCGTCGATGTCTACGAAGAACCCTCCATTAGGGTCATTAGCAACCTCTGCAACATGTATTAAGCAAACATGAGTACGAAGGTACTCAGCAAGACTTTAGGATAACTAACTACTCATGCAAGGTATCAAAAGGTATTGTGGGGTTTCATGCGGAAAGCCAGCATTTGACTCGTGGCTAGACAACTTGCATTTTTAAATAATTTTGACAACTTGATTTCTCGCACACGAGTCCACTAACACCACAACAATACACTATTGTGGAATCATTCCGTCTCCGTACGGAAATGCCGTCCACGACACTCACACTTATCTTGGCAATTTTATGAATAGCCATTGAAGTTATCTATGAACAACATATGTCACCAAGTAGTCCATATCCGCGGACGCGGCTATTCGAATAGATCATAACCCTGCAGGGGTGTACTTCGTCACACACGCTCTCGCCACTTATCGCCATGTGCACGTCATGCACCTCGGCAACCTTCAAGCGGAAGCCCAGCGAGGGAGTCGGCCACCACCGTTAACCACACTAGTACCTAGTCCAGGTTTATCGCCTATCTCAGAGTAACCCGTACGGAAGTCCGGCCGAGGTTCCCGCCACGGCCTCAAACGATGTGCGCAGGGTTCCCAAGCCCACCATCCGGGTGCCACTTGGTACACCGTGCCACTGCCTACCGCATCACGGCCCACCTCTCAGGTCAGCACCATGCACGGCCTCTAGCATTACTATAAACACCAGAAACTATTTGCAACTCCTGGACCGAGTACTACGCGATTAATTGGCCGAGCGGGGTCATATTTCAGGGCCCAGCATGTGGTAGTATCTAGTCTTGGATTACATACACGGAACTCAGTTCCTAAGGACGGTTCCAATGAAACAACCCGCCATGTACACCTACACAGCCTTTCACCGGTACCTTTACCAAATCCAGTTCAACACACAAACTTTGCTCACCGAACACCTTCCACAATTCTGTTCATCTCCCAGATGACAGACCATACACAGCTCTAAGCATAGAATGCATAGCAGGATAAGGCACATCATAGCTCAAGCAACTACCAGGTATGCTAGGTTGCAAGGTTCGGCAATTTACTGTCACAAGGTTAGGTCATGCAAAGGAAGTGGGTTCAACTATCGTGGCAAAAGCAGTTCAAGCATTTGATCTTAATGCAATAAATAGGTGCAGGAGCAAGAACATGGGATTTATCGGGATGATCAAAAGGGTTGCTTTCCTTGTTTCTCACAGGAGGAACGATATCCGTCAGACGGATATTCGGTGGAATCCGGGGGTACGGAGCCTACCGAAATGAATGGCAACATTCAATAACAATCATATGCAATCAAAATGATGCATGAGCATGGCATGAGAATGCAAGGTGATAAGTTATTATAATCAATATGTATTAGGTTTAGAGTTGATTTGAATCACATTCGAATATCAATTCAAACGGGTATTCTCGAATACCGATTTAATTGATTCGACCTGATGCTCAGATCAACTTGATGTTAACATGCATGAGATGTCATGTTAGGGTCCTGATTTGTAAGTAGGACAGTGCGTGATCATGGCATTCATATTGAAATTTGAATATTTTCCAAATTCCATTTAAAAAGTAATTATAAGAATTGAATTATTCCTTATTCCACATTTTAGGGTTCTGTAACTTTTTCAAACATGGTTGAAAATGGCATAATCAGAATCCTTGAATTTTTCTGATACTTTTTCATATATAAATTATTTTCATTGGAGTTACAGATTAATTTCTATGATTTTTACAAGTTTTAGCAATTTCCTGGAATTATTTCTATACTGGAAATTCTCTTTATTGCATCAGACTGAAGTCAGCAGGTCAGCCGACCTGTTCAGGTCAAACCTGACAGGGGGGGCCCACTGGTCAGCCTCTCTGGGACTAATCCCGCGCTGACCAGTCCCTAAACTGAGTTGACTTGACCTTGGGCCCACTGTCAGCGAGAGATTAAGCTCCTAATCTACTCGGTTAGCTTTGCCACGTCGGCCCCCACCGGAGGGTGGTCGCCGGCGACCAAGCCCGCGGCGGAGGGCTCGCCGGAGACGACCTAAACGGCGCTGCACAGCACCAATTCGAACGCGGTTTGCAGCTACAGAACGCTGGCGAAGTAGCCGATCTGGCAGGGGCATGAGGGGAGGCTAGGGTCACCGGGAGAGGCGCCGGCAACGAGCCGAAGCGGCGGCCGAAGCTCGGCCTCCCGCAGTTGATGGCTCTAGGGCACGGGGAGGACAGCTGAGGCGCTCATCACACTCCTGGAGGCTCCAGGAGCTCGAACCCTAGCTCGAGCGCGTGGATCAGACACCACAGCAACGGCGACGACATGACCGGCGGCGAGGAGCTCTCGGCCTTGGTGGGGAACGGGGCTATGATGCACGGAAGAGCGTGGGGCGAGAGGGAAAACGATGACGAGCTCACGGCGGTTCTGATGGTGGTGCTGAGGGGCTCGGGGGTGCGCCGGAGGGAGCGAATCGACGGGAGAGGTCCGGCGGCCGGAGGTGGAAGACAATGGCGTTGGGGGCGATGCAGAGCTCGGGGAAGCTTCGGCTTCTGCAGAGAGGACCGGCTCGACGAGGCGGAGCTAACGGCGTGCTCTGCAAGAGGAGGCTAAGGCTAGGGGCACGGGCAGCTCGAGCTTTGCTCGGCTCCAATGGCGGCAAGAGGGGGAGGAGAGATCCGAGAGGAAGGAAAGGAACCGACGCTGGGAATGAATAGCGGTGGCCTCGGGGAGCTTATCCCCGGCCTTGCCAGCGCGAGGCGGCGGCCAGGCAGGCGCACAGGTGCGTGGCCGCGCCGGAGAACGGCGGCCACCTCCTGCTCCTACTGGCGCGAGGGAGGGGACGACTCGGGGAGATGAGCCGGGCCAGTCTAGGCGTCAGGTAACCCTTTTTCCATTTCCTTCTGTTTTATTTCTGTTTTAATTTCTGACATTGATTTGCTATTTATTTCAGCTCCAAAAAGGTTGTAAAAACTAATTTAAACACACCTGAATATTTGTTATAATATTCTCAACCATTTCCAAAGTTTTCAACATTTTTGAAAATTTATAGTTTCTGATTTCAAATTTAAAGTTTGAAACCAGTGGCTTTTGCTTTAATTTAAAATGCTTAAAGTGTCAAGAAAATAGTTTTCTCCAATGCTCATTTACTTTCATGATTTATCAGAAAGTTTGAACATTTCTTGAGGCCATTTTGGGTTCATTGATTTCAACTAGTTCGAGATTTTCTTTATTTAAAGTAGTGGCTAGGGTTTTTGAGTTTTTTCCTTTGCCACTTTCTTGTTCTTGATTGGAGAATTATTAGATGCAAATGCAAAGAAGACATGAGCACAAGACTAACTTTCTTAAGGGTTAGGGATGTGACAACTCACCCCCACTCAAAAGAATCTCGTCCCGAGATTTAGAAATCGTCGGGAATAACGCAGGATACTCAAGTCGGAGACGATCCTCTCTTTCCCAAGTTGCCTCCTTTTCGGAATGATTTGACCATTGGACTTTAAGAAACTTGAGGTTTCGACGTCGAGTGGTACGCTAATACGCACGGGGTATTCTCGGTATGAAAGGTTATCTTGGAGATCAAGCGTTTCGTGGTCCACTTCACGGATAGGATCCGAAAAGCAACGCCTGAGTTGCGAGACGTGGAAAACATCATGAACCTTGGAAAGATGCGGAGGAAGTTCCAACTGGTAGGCAACTTCTCCTCGTTTGGCAAGAATGCGAAAAGGACCAATGTAATGAGGAGCCAATTTGCCCTTGATACCGAATCGATGGGTACCCTTCAAAGGTGTAACCCGAAGGTAAGCCTTCTCGTCAACTTCAAAGGTCACAGCCTTATGATGACGATCATATTGGCTCTTTTGACGAGACTGGGCTGTTTTCAACTTTTCACGAATAATGCGAACCTGCTCTTCTGCATCCTGGATCATATCCGGGCCAAAGAGTTGCCTCTCTCCGGTTTCTGACCAATTTAGAGGCGTTCGACATCTTTGTCCATAGAGAACTTCAAAAGGGGCTTTGCCCAAGCTTGATTGGTAACTATTGTTATAAGCGAATTCGGCGAATGGAAGGCACTTTTCCCAATTCATACCGAACGATATAACACAAGCTCGGAGCATATCTTCTAGGATTTGATTCATTCTTTCTACTTGACCACTTGATTGGGGATGGAAAGCAGTGCTAAAAGATAGATGAGTCCCCATGGCATTCTGAAAACTTTCCCAGAAGCGAGAAGTAAAGATACTTCCACGGTCCGAGTTAATCTCCAGGGGAACACCATGAAGAGACACTATTCGAGAGATATATAATTCTGCTAGCTGGCTAGCTGTTATACTCTCACGAACAGGAAGAAAATGAGCCACTTTGGAAAGACGGTCAATGACCACAAAGATAGCATTATTTCCTTTCTTGGTCTTGGGAAATCCGGTAATGAAATCCATGCTAACTTTATCCCATTTCCATTCAGGAATAGCTAGAGGCTGAAGGGTGCCAGCAGGCCTTTGATGTTCTGCCTTAACTCGACGACAAACGCCGCAGTTAGCAACGAACTCAGCAATTTCTCTCTTCATCCTAGTCCACCAGAACCTCTGGCGTAGGTCCTGATACATCTTAGTACTACCGGGATGAATGGTGAGAGGAAAATCATGAGCCTCCTTAAGGATTAACTGCCTTAGATATGGGTTCTTAGGAACCACTAATCGATTCTGGAAGAACACAACACCTTGATCGTTCATGGAAAATTCTTTAGCGTTTCTGCTAAAAATATTCTCCTTGATCCGTGATATACCCTTGTCACGCTTTTGGCCAGCTATAATTTGATCCTTAAGAGTAGGCTTCGCCACCAGGGTAGAAAGGAATCCATGAGGAACAATATGAAGATTCAGCTTCCGAAAGTCCTCATGGAGATGTGGTTGACCTTGTTGTAGCATCAAATTGTTACAATAAGATTTACGACTTAGCGCATCGGCCATAACATTGGCCTTCCCCGGGGTGTAAGTTATCCCTAAGTCGTAATCCGAGATCAACTCAACCCACCATCTTTGCCTGAGATTCAAATCCGGCTGGGTGAAGATATATTTCAGACTTTGGTGATCAGTGCATATTTCGCAACGATTACCCAGAAGGTAATGTCGCCAGGTTTTTAGTGCATGGACTACAGCTGCAAGCTCAAGGTCATGTGTGGGATAATTATCCTCATGTGGACGCAACTGTCGAGACGCGTATGCGATCACATGACGATCTTGCATGAGAATGCAACCTAATCCTTGTCGCGAGGCGTCGCAGTAGATAACAAAGTCCTTTGAAAAATCTGGTGGTAGCAACACAGGTGCGGAAGTCAGGCGTCTTTTCAGTTCCTGAAAACTATGCTCACACTATGGTGTCCACTCGAACTTTTTATCCTTCTTGAGGAGTTCAGTTAGAGGCTTTGCAACCTTGGAGAAATTATCGACGAAGCGGCGACAATAGCTCGCTAGACCAAGAAAACTCCTAACTTGCTTAACCGATTCAGGTTGAGTCCAATCAAGGACAGCTTGAACTCTCTCGGGATTGACAGCAATACCCTTACCAGAGATTACGTGTCCGAGATAGGTCACTTCTAGTAACCAGAATTCACATTTTGAAAACTTGGCATAAAGGCGATGCTCTCGAAGTTTCATCAATACCAGCCTTAGATGCTCGGCATGTTCTTGTTCATTCTTCGAGTAGATGAGGATATCATCGAGGTATACCACGACGAATTTATCCAAATACTCCATGAAGATTGAGTTCATCAGTCGAGAGAAGGTGGCTGGGGCATTGGTTAAACCGAAGGACATAACGGTGTACTCATATTGGCCATAACGAGTAACAAAAGCCGTTTTGGAATGTCCCCGTTCTTAATCTTGATTTGATGGTATCCCAACCTCAAATCCATTTTGGAGAAGACTGAGGATCCAGCGAGCTGATCGTACAGGTCGTTGATCCTGGGGAGAGGATACTTGTTCTTTATGGTGACCAGATTAACTGGTCGATAATCTACAACCATCCGATCCGTTCCGTCTTTACCAACGCTGTCGGGACCCCGATCCTAAGTCATAGAAATCTAGCCTGTAACACATCGCATCCCTTTGCGGTCTCACGCACGGTTAACTCCTCGGCTGCAGCCTTACCTTAGCCGGGACCGTTTGCGTCTTTTGACTCGCGTATGCAATAGTGTCGCTAGCATTCCAATGTCAAAGAACCCGGATCGACATGTCTTGTCATAAACCAAAGTGGCAGTACCGCACAAAGACAGGCATACATGACCCAACAAAGCAGGTGTCGGTCATCAGCGAATGTAGACGAGTCGTAGCAAGCTACAAGGACTCCATTACATCGCGTGACATTTCCCCAAAGAGGACACACACAGCAGCTAAGAAGGACACATGCCGGTCAACCAATGTGTCCGGAGCAGTAGCGAACTACCAAGGCTCACTGGATCACAAAGGGGCATTTCCTTGTAAGGAGTGCTACTAAAGTTCACGACTAGGTAATCGAACCCCATACATATCAAGTACGACACACGTACGCATGGCATACCGATATGTATAGATACATCGATGGCATCACAACATAACCATAAACATACAACCTTTATTTAAGAGGCTCGGAAGAGCCACACACATAATATTACACATTAAGGGTCTCACGACCCATAATAGCAGTCATTCAGTTACAAGCCAGCGGAAGAGTTTAAACTGTCTGAGTACAGACAGGGCAACTAGAAGGCACATGGCCTGACTATACCACAGATCCAACGTAGGGCCAGATCGTAGCTGGGACACCAGCTACTCGTCGTCGTCGATGTCTACGAAGAACCCTCCATTAGGGTCATTAGCAACCTCTGCAACATGTATTAAGCAAACATGAGTACGAAGGTACTCAACAAGACTTTAGGATAACTAACTACTCATGCAAGGTATCAAAAGGTATTGTGGGGTTTCATGCGGAAAGCCAGCATTTGACTTGTGGCTAGACAACTTGCATTTTTAAATAATTTTGACAACTTGATTTCTCGCACACGAGTCCACTAACACCACAACAATACACTATCGTGGAATCATTCCATCTCCGTACGGAAATGCCGTCCACGACACTCACGCTTATCTTGGCAATTTTATGAATAACCATTGAAGTTATCTATGAACAACATATGTCTCCAAGTAGTCCATATCCGCGGACGCGGCTATTCGAATAGATCATAACCCTGCAGGGGTGTACTTCGTCACACACGCTCTCGCCACTTATCGCCATGTGCACGTCATGCACCTCGACAACTTTCAAGCGGAAGCCCAGCGAGGGAGTCGGCCACGACCGTTAACCACACTAGTACCTAGTCCAGGTTTATCGCCTATCTGAGAGTAACCCGTACGGAAGTCCGGCCGAGGTTTCCGCCACGGCCTCAAACGATGTGCACAGGGTTCCCAAGCCCACCATCCGGGTGCCACTTGGTACACCGTGCCACAGCCTACCGCATCACGGCCCACCTCTCAGGTCAGCACCATGCACGGCCTCCAGCATTACTATAAACACCAGAAACTACTTGCAACTCCTGGAACGAGTACTACGCGATTAATAGGCCGAGCGGGGTCATATTTCAGGGCCCAGCATGTGGTAGTATCTAGTATTGGATTACATACACGGAACTCAGTTCCTAAGGACGGTTCCAATGAAACAACCCGCCATGTACACCTACACAGCCTTTCACCGGTACCTTTACCAAATCCAGTTCAGCACACAAACTTTGCTCACCGAACACCTTCCACAATTCTGTTCATCTCCCAGATGACAGACCAGACACAACTCTAAGCATAGCATGCATAGCAGGATAAGGCACATCATAGCTCAAGCAACTACCAGGTATGCTAGGTTGCAAGGTTCGGCTATTTACTGTGACAAGGTTAGGTCATGCAAAGGAAGTGGGTTCAACTATCGTGGCAAAAGCAGTTCAAGCATTTGATCTTAATGCAATAAATAGGTGCAGGAGCAAGAACATGGGATTTATCGGGATGATCAAAAGGGTTGCTTGCCTTGTTGCTCAGAGGAGGAACGATATTCGTCAGTCGGATATTCGGTGGAATCCGGGGGTGCGGAGCCTACCGAAATGAATGGCAACATTCAATAACAATCATACGCAATCAAAATGATGCATGAGCATGGCATGAGAATGCAAGGTGATAAGTTATTATAATCAATATGTATTAGGTTTAGAGTTGATTTGAATCACATTCGAATATCAATTCAAACGGGTATTCTCGAATACCGATTTAATTGATTCGACCTGATGCTCAGATCAACTTGATGTTAACATGCATGAGATGTCATGTTAGGGTACTGATTTGTAAGTAGGACAGTGTGTGATCATGGCATTCATATTGAAATTTGAATATTTTCCAAATTCCAGTTAAAAAGTAATTATAAGAATTGAATTATTCCTTATTCCACATTTTAGGGTTCTGTAACTTTTTCAAACATGGTTGAAAATGGCATAATCAGAATCCTTGAATTTTTCTGATACTTTTTCATATATAAATTATTTTCATTGGAGTTACAGATTAATTTCTATGATTTTTACAAGTTTTAGCAATTTCGTGGAATTATTTCTATACTGGAAATTCCCTTTATTGCATCAGACTGACGTCAGCAGGTCAGCCGACCTGTTCAGGTCAAACCTGACAGGGGGGACCCACTGGTCAGCCTCTCTGGGACTAATCCCGCGCTGACCAGTCCCTAAACTGAGTTGACTTGACCTTGGGCCCACTGTCAGCGAGAGATTAAGCTCCTAATATACTCGGTTAGCTTTGCCACGTCGGCCCCCACCGGAGGGTGGTCGCCGGCGACCAAGCCCGCGGCGGAGGGCTCGCCGGAGACGACCTAAACGGCGCTGCACAGCACCAATTCGAACGCGGTTTGCAGCTACAGAACGCTGGCGAAGTAGCCGATCTGGCAGGGGCATCAGGGGAGGCTATGGTCGCCGGGAGAGGCGCCGGCGACGAGCCGAAGCGGCGGCCGAAGCTCGGCCTCCCGCATTTGATGGCTCTAGGGCACGGGGAGGACAGCTGAGGCGCTCATCACACTCCTGGAGGCTCCAGGAGCTCGAACCCTAGCTCGAGCGCGTGGATCAGACACCACAGCGACGGTGACGACATGACCGGCGGCGAGGAGCTCTCGGCCTTGGTGGGGAACGGGGCTACGATGCACGGAAGAGCGTGGGGCGAGAGGGAAAACGATGACGAGCTCATGACGGTTCCGATGGTGGGGCTGAGGGGCTCGGGGGTGCGCCGGAGGGAGCGAATCGACGGGAGAGATCCGGTGGCCGGAGGTGGAAGACGATGGCGTTGGGGGCGATGCAGAGCTCGGGGAAGCTTCGGCTTCTACAGAGAGGACCGGCTCGACGAGGCGGAGCTAACGGCGTGCTCAGCAAGAGGAGGCTAAGGCTAGGGGCACGGGCAGCTCGAGCTTTGCTCGGCTCCAATGGCGGCAAGAGGGGGAGGAGAGATTCGAGAGGAAGGGAAGGAACCGACGCTGGGAATATATAGTGGTGGGCTCGGGGAGCTTATCCCCGGCCTTGCCAGCGCGAGGCTGCGGCCAGGCAGGCGCACAGGTGCGTGGCCGCGCCGGAGAAGGCGGCGGCCACCTCCTGCTCCTACTGGCGCGAGGGAGGGGACGACTCGAGGAGATGGGCCGGGCCAGGCTAGGCGTCAGGTAACCCTTTTTCCATTTCCTTCTGTTTTATTTCTGTTTTAATTTCTGACATTGATTTGCTATTTATTTCAGCTCCAAAAAGGTTGTAAAAACTAATTTAAACACACCTGAATATTTGTTATAATATTCTCAACCATTTCCAAAGTTTTCAACATTTTTGAAAATTTATAGTTTCTGATTTCAAATTTAAAGTTTGAAACGAGTGGCTTTTGCTTTAATTTAAAATGCTTAAACTGTCAAGAAAATAGTTTTCACAAATGCTCATTTACTTTCATGATTTATCAGAAAGTTTGAACATTTCTTGAGGCCATTTTGGGTTCATTGATTTCAACTAGTTTGAGATTTTCTTTATTTAAATTAGTGGCTAGGGTTTTTGAGTTTTTTCCTTTGCCACTTTCTTGTTCTTGATTGGAGAATTATTAGATGCAATTGCAAAGAAGACATGAGCACAAGACTAACTTGCTTAAGGGTTAGGGATGTGACACTTAGTAACGTAATCAACATCAACTAGGATATGAGTATACCCGTTGGATTTTGGAAAAGGTCCCATATAATCAAAACCCCAAACATCAAATGGTTCAATGACAAGTGAATAATTCATAGGAATTTCCTGTCGTTTACCGATATTACCTATTCTTTGACATTCGTCACAAGACAAGACAAACTTACGGGCATCCTTGAAGAGTGGGCCAATGGAAACCTGATTGCAATACCTTGTGTGCAGTTCTATCTCCCGCATGGTGTCCTCCGTAAGCCTCGGAGTGACACTTATGTAGGATCTGTCCCTGTTCATGTTCAGGTACACAACGTCTAATAACACCATCTACTCCTTCCTTATAAAGGTGAGGATCATCCCAAAAGTAATGCCTCAAATCAAAGAAGAATTTCTTCTTTTGCTGGTATGTGAAACCAGATGGTATATATTTGGCAACGATATAATTTGCATAATCAGCATACCACGGTGTACTACGTGATGTATTGATGACATTCAATTGCTCATCAGGAAAGCTATCATTAATAGGTTGTGGGTCATCAAGAACATTCTCCAACCTAGACAAGTTATCTGCTACGAGGTTCTCAGCACCCTTCCTATCGACAACATGCAAATCAAATTCTTGTAGCAAGAGAACCCATCTGATAAGTCTAGGTTTAGCGTGTTTCTTTTCCATGAGGTACTTAATAGAAGCGTGATCAGTGTGAATAGTGACTTTGGAATCAACTATGTAAGATCTGAACTTTTCACATGAAAACACGACTGCTAGAAATTCCTTTTCAGTAGTAGCATAGTTTCTTTGGGCACTGTCTAGAGTTTTACTAGCATAGTGAATAACATTCAACTTCTTATCAACTCTTTGTCCTAGAACAGCCCAACAACATAATCACTAGCATCACACATGATTTCAAAAGATAAGTTCCAATCAGGTGGTTGAACAATAGGTGCAGTTATCAAGGCCTTCTTAAGTATTTCGAAGGCTTCCTTGCAATCATCGTCAAAAACAAGAGGAATATACTTTTGCAAGAGATTGGTAAGAGGCCTAGAAATCTTAGAGAAGTCCTTAATGAACCTTCTGTATAAACCAGCATGACGAAGGAAACTTCTTATACCTTTGATATCTGTAGGGAATGGCGTTTTCTTGATCGCATCAACCTTAGCCTTATTGACTTCAATACCTCTTTCAGAAATTTTATGTCCTAAGTTGATGCCTTCATTAACCATAAAGTGGCACTTCTCCCAATTCAAGACAAGGTTGATGTCCTTACATCTCTGCAAAACTCGATCAAGGTTGCTGAGGCAATCATCAAAAGAAGACCCGTAAATGGAGAAGTCATCCATGAAAACGTCAACAATCTTTTCACAAAAGTCATAGAATATAGCCATCATACATCTTTGAAAGGTGGCAGGTGCATTACATAAGCCAAAAGGCATACGTCTATAAGCAAAGGTACCGAAAGGGCAAGTGAAAGTGGTTTTCTCCTGATCAGATTGTGCAACTGGTATTTGGGAGAAACCAGAATAACCATCTAGAAAGCAGAAGTGTGTATGTTTAGACAATCTTTCTAGCATTTGGTCGATAAAAGACAAAGGGTAATGATCTTTCCTAGTGGCCTTATTCAATTTCTTAAAATCCATCACCTTCCTATAGCCAGTAATAATCCTCTATGGGATCAATTCATCCTTATCATTAGGGACAACGGTAATACCTCCCTTCTTAGGGACGCAATGCACCGGACTCACCCAATCACTATGAGCAATAGGATAGATAATACCTGCTTCCAGAAGCTTTAGTATTTCTTTTCTTAGTACCTCTTTCATCTTAGGATTTAATCTCCATTGATGATCGGCAACTAGTTTGGAATCAGGATCGGTTTTAATCTTGTGCTGGCATAGAGTGGGACTAATGCCCTTAAGATCATCAAGAGTATATCCAATAGCAGCACGGTGCTTCCTCAGAGTTTTTAGTAACTTCTTTTCTTCATGATCTGAGAGGCTAGCACTAATAGTAATAGGATATATCTCTTTTTCATCAAGATAAGCATACTTAAGAGTATCAGGCAACTGTTTAAGCTCTAACACAGGATCACCCTTTGGTGGGGGTGGATCTCCAAGTAGTTCAACATGCAAATTATTCTTAAGGATAGGATGTTGTTCAAAGATAACTCTATCTATCTCATCCCTTTCATCCAAATGCATATCATTTTCATGCTCAAGAAAGTATTGCTCTAAAGGATCAGTAGGAGGCACGGCAATAGAAGCTAGGGCAATAATTTCATCCTTACTAGGCAACTCTTTTTCATGAGGTTGTCTACCAAACTTGGAGAACTTGAACTGATGTGACACACCTTCAAAGCCAACAATGACAATTTGCTTCTCATAGTCAATATGAGCATTGACAGTATTGAGGAAAGGTCTACCAAATATGATGGGACAAAAGCTATCTTGTGTGGTAGCATGAATGAGAAAATCAGTAGGATACTTCGTTTTACCACACAAGACTTCAACATCCCTAACAATTCCCAAAGGACAGATAGTATCTCTATTGGCAAGCTGAATAGTGACATCAATAGGTTCCATCTCAAGAGGTGCAATCTCGTCTTTAATTTCATCATATAAGGATTGAGGTATTGCACTAACACTAGCACCCACGTCACATAAACCATGATAATAATGGTCTCCTATCTTAACAGAAACAACAAGCATGCCAACAACAGGCCTATGTTTGTGTCTAGCATGTGGTTTAGCAATTCTAGCAGCATCTTCGCAGAAGTGAATATCATGTCCATCAACATTATCGAACATGAGATCTTTGATAATAGCAATGCTAGGTTCAACTCTAATTTTCTCAGGGGGTGTAGGTGTTCTAATGTAGCCCCTACGTATCATAGTTGAAGCTTTAGAATGATCCTTTATCCTAACAGGGAAAGGTTGTCTCTCAATGTAAGCACTCGGAACAATAGGATCATTATAAGCGATGACTTTCTCTTCAACTGGATTGGGTTTAACTACATTGAGTTCTAAGCAAGGATGATATTTAAACCACTTCTCTTTAGGGAGATCAATATGAGCAGCAAATGATTCACACAATGAAGCTACTATCTCAGAGGCAAGTCCATGTTTAGCGGTAAAATCACAAAAAGTATTTGTTTCAACAAAGGATTTAACGCAATCGAACTTGAAATTCATACCTGACTCCTTACCTTCATCAAACTCCCAATCTTCAGAGTTGCATTTAATTCTTTCCAATTAATTCCATCTGAAGTCAATATCTCTCTTCATAAAAGAACCGGTACAAGAAGTGTCAAGCATGGTGCGATCATCATGAGAAAGCCGAGCATAGAAGTTCTGAATGATAATTCCTCTTGAGAGCTCATTGTTGGGGCATGAATATAACATTGATTTAAGCCTCCCCAAGCTTGAGCGATGCTTTCTATGTCACGAGGAAAAAAATTATAAATATAATTCCGATCACGATGTACTAGATGCATAGGATAAAACTTTGGATGAAATTCCAATTTCAACCGGTTGTAGTTCCATGATCCAGTATCATCACATAACCTATACCATGTCAATGCTTTATCCCTCAAAGATAAGGGAAAGACCTTCTTCTTGACCTCATCCTCGGGCAAACCTGCAAGCTTAAATAAACCACAAACTTCATCTACATCGATTAGATGCAAGTCGGGATGTGATGTTCCATCTCCTGTAAAAGGATTAGCCAGCAGTTTCTCAAGCATACCCGAAGGAAATTCATAGCAAATATTTTTAGTAGGTGCAGAAGGTTGAGGAGCAACTCCTTGCGCTTCCGTTCGAGGTGAAGGTACCCCGAACAAGCTCCTCAAAGGATTAGTTTCTATAGTAACAAGTGACAATAAATTTTAGCACATTATATAAATGTTTCCTTACCAAATTCCACTTACCAAAGGCGCTTCACTCCCCGGCAATGGCGCCAGAAAAGAGTCTTGATGACCCACAAGTGTAGGGGATCTATCGTAGTCCTTTTGATAAGTAAGAGTGTCGAACCCAACGAGGAGCAGAAGGATCTGACAAGTGGTTTTCAGCAAGGTAATCTCTGCAAGCACTGAAATTGTCGGTAACAGATAGTTGTGTGATAAGATGATTCGTAGCAAGTAGCAAGTAAAAAAAGTAACAAAGGTGCAGCAAAGTGGCCCAATCCCTTTTGTAGCAAGGGACAAGCCTGGACAAACTCTTATAGGAGGTAAAGCGCTCCCGAGGACACATGGGAATTTCTGTCAAGCTAGTTTTCATCATGTTCATACGATTCGTGTTCGCTACTTTGATAGATTGATATGTGGGTGGATCGGTGCTTGGGTGCTTCCCTTACTTGGACAAACATCCCACTTATGATTAACCCCTCTTGCAAGCATCCGCAACTACGAAAGAAGAATTAAGACAAAGTCTAACCATAGCATTAAACTAGTGGATCCAAATCAGCCCCTTACGAAGCAACGCATAGACTAGGGTTTAAGCTTCTGTCACTCTAGCAACCCATCATCTACTTACAACTTCCCAATGCCTTCCTCTAGGCCCAAATAATGGTGAAGTGTTATGTAGTCGACGTTCACATAACACCACTAGAGCAAAAACAACATACAACGCATCAAAATATCGAATGAATACCAAATTCACATGACTACTTATAGCATGACTTATCCCATGTCCTGAGGAACAAAAGTGACTAATCACAAAGCATAATTATATTCATGACCAGAGAGGTATTGAATAGCATCAAGGATCTGAACATATAATATTCCAGTGAGTAATCCAACTAGCATCAACTACAAAGAGTAATTAACACTACTAGCAACCTTACAAGTACCAATCGGAGTCGTGAGATGGAGATTGGTTACAAGAGATGAACTAGGGTTTGGAGATGAGATGGTGCTGATGAAGATGTTGATGGTGATGAGTCCCATCCGATGAGAGGAGTGTTGGTGATGACGATGGCGACGATTTCCCCCTCCGGGAGGGAAGTTTCCCCGACAGAACGACCCTGCCGAAGCTCTAGATTGGTTCTGCTCAAGTTCCGCCTTGTGGCGGTGGCGATTCCTCCCGAAAGCCTCCTCTTGATTTTTTTCAGAACGAAACCCTCCTTATAGCAAAAGAGGGGGGCCAGAGGGCCAACAGGGAGCCCACAAGCCCCCTAGGCGCGGCCAGGGGGGTAGGCCGCGCCTAGCAGGCTTGTGGCCTCCTGCTGGCTCCCCTCTGGTACTTCTTCGGCCCAGTATTTTTTATAAATTCAAAAATAAATCATCGTTGATTTTCACGGCTTTTGGAGTTGCACAGAATAGGTATCTCAAACTTGCTCCTTTTTCAGGCCAGAATTCCAGTTGTTGGCATTCTCCCTCTTAATGTATACCTTGCAAAATAAGAGAGAAAAGGCATAAGTATTGTACCGTGAAGTGTAATAACATCCCATAAAGCGATAAATATCAACATGAAAGCATGATGCAAAATGGACGTATCAAAGCCGACTGCTAGTAGCTGGACAACTTGTTCACCAATGGTTTTTCGCTTCTCGTCTGAGAAGCGGCACATGGGTTGCCTGACCGATTTCGTTTTCGACTGGACGTGGAGGAAGTGCTCGGTGAACTTCCTCGGGACTCCTAGCCTGTCCTTTGGAGACCACGCAAAGATATCCCGATTCTCACGGAGGAAGTCGACGAGCTCGCTTTCCTATTTGTCGCTGAGGACGCCCCCACTAGGACGTACTTGCCGGTGGGGTCGGCCGGGTCAAAAGGGACCTTTTTGGTGTCCTTGCCGGTGGTCGGCTGGAATTGGGCCGCCGCAGTCGGCTGTTTCAGCTTGAGCTCGAGCATGGTGGTCGGCTTGCGGGCGAGGGCCACGAGCCGGTCGATCTGTTGCCGCTCCTCGTCGATGACGAGCGACTCGGCCAGCTTGGATCCGGCCAGAGCACACTCAGACGACTTCTTGTAGTTGCTCGCGATGGTGATGATGCCATGCGGGCCTGGCTGCTTAATCTTCAGGTAGGCGTAATGCGGGACCGCCATGAATTTGGCCAGGGCCGGTCGATCCAAGATGCCCTGGTAGGAGCTGGTGAGGTTGACGACCTCGAACCAGATCGGCTCACGATGGAAGTTCTTCGGCGAGCCAAACAACACGACCAGCCGAACCCTACCGATCGGCGAGCAAGAGTGGCCAGGGACGATGCCGTGGAACACATCCCGAGTCGGCTGGAGCTCGGACTCCAGGATGCCGAGCTTCTGCATGGTGTCATGGTAGAGGATGTTGATGCTGCTTCCGCCGTTGATGATCACCCGCGTGAAGTGACAAGTGCTCTGCTGGGAGATGAAGGTGGGATCCAGCATGAGCGCTTAGCTGCCTAGCATCGGCATCACAACCGGATGGTCTTCGTGGCCCGAGGTGACCGGCTTGTCCGATGAGTGCATGTACTGGGGGACCGACGGGACGATGATGTTAACCTCTAGCGCGCGCTTGCGTTAGCTGTCCTTGTCGTCTGGATCACTGGTGAAGATGACGTAGGTTGCTTCCTGCTGACGGTGTTCGTCGCGACCCCCGCCGGATCCTAGGGCGGAAGGTGGCGGCGGCGCAGGCGGTAGGGCCTCTCCACGCGCAATGTTGGCAAACCATTTGCACCGCCGAGCGGTGTGCATCGTCGGCTTGGCCCCGTTGTGGAATTTGCAGGGCCCGTCAAGCATGTCTTGGAAGGTGTACTTGGCCTGTCCCCACTGCTTGCCTTCATTGGTACGCTAGCGCTGGCTGGGACCTTGGTCGTCAGCCATGCGTCTGTCCTCGATGGCCGCGACCTGCCGGGTATCGTGGCGGGTGTTCGACTGGTCGGTCCTGTGCTTGCCCTGATGCGTCTGGGATCGGCTGGCTGCTGGGGCGACAACCGGCTAGGACATGGTCGGCTTGCCGACCACGTCGACGAGCACGAGGAGCTTCATGGAAGACTCGGCCATGGTGTACTGGTCGACGACAGACATCAACTGCGCAACGGTGGGAGGTTCCCGATGCATAAGCTTGTGCTTGAGGAGGGTGCCGTCTCAGCAGCCGTCGAAAACCCAACACACATCACGAGTATCAGGAAGGATTTGTGGCGTCGTTGCGAGGGTACATCATCACCAACTACCAAGTAACTCCACACAAAATTTCATTCACTTGTTCCTCTTTTTATTTGCTGGTATATTTAGTTTTTTCTCATAAAAATTTAAAAATACAAAATATTTATCTTTGCTTGCTTAGCTTGTCACTAGATTGCATCTTTGCTCTCTAGTTTACTTGTTGATGACCCACAAGTGTAGGGGATTGATACGTCTCCAACGTATCTATAACTTTTGATGGTTACATGCTATTATGTTATCAACTTTGGATGTTTCATATGCATGAATATGCTATTTTATATCATTTTTGGGACTAACCTATTAACTCAGTGCCAAGTGCCAGTTTCTATTTTTCCGTGTTTTTGACCTTTTTCAGAAAAGAATATTAAACGGAGTCCAAACGGAATAAAACCTGTGGGATGATTTTTTTTTCCATAACAGAAGATATGCATGGGACTTGAGAACCAAGGCACGAGACCTCGTGGGAGGTCACAAGCCCCCTAGGCGCGCCCTAGGGGGCGCCTCGCAGGCTTGTGGGCCCCACGTACCTCCTTTGCCCTACCTCTTTCGCCTATAAATTCTCTAAAATCCCAAAACCAAAGGAGAGAGCCACGAAAATACTTTTCCGCTGCCACAAGCTTCTGTCTCCGCAAGATCCCATCTGGGGACCGTTCTGGTGCCCTGTCGGAGGGGGATTCGGACACGGAGGGCTTCTTCATCAACACCATTGCCTCTCCGATGATGCGTGAGTAGTTCACCACATACCTTCGGGTCCATAGCTAGTTGCTAGATGGCTTCTTCTCTCTCTTGGATCTTCAATACAAAGTTCTCCATGATCTTCATGGAGATCTATCCGATGTAAATTTCTTTTGTGGTGTTTTTGTCGAGATCCGATGAATTGTGGATTTATGATCAGATTATCTATGAATATTATTTGAGTCTCCTCTGATCTCTTATATGCATGATTTCGTATCCTTGTAATTCTCTTCGAGTTATGGGTTTCGTTTGGCCAACTTAATCTATAATTCTTGCAATGGGAGAAGTGCTTGGTTTTGGGTTCATACCGTCCGGTGTCCTCACCAAGTGACAGAAAGGGTAGCGAGGCACGCATCGTGTTGTTGCCATCAAGGGTAAAAAGATGGGGGTTATATCATGTTGCATGAATTTATCCCGCTACATCATGTCATCTTGCTTAAGTCGTTACTCTGTTTGTTATGAACTCAATACACTAGATGCATGCTAGATAGCGGTCGATGTGTGGAGTAATAGTAGTAGATGCAGAAAGTATCGGTCTACTTGTCTCGGACGTGATGCCTATATGTATGATCATTGCCTTAGATATTGTCATGACTTTGCGCGATTCTATCAAATGCTCAACAGTAATTCGTTTACCCACCATAATACTTTCTATAATGAGAGAAACCTCTAGTGAACACTATGGCCCCCGGGTGTACTTCACATCCTATATTCAGATCTACAAAAATACCAAAAATACTTTGTTGCACTTTTCACCTTCAGATCTCACCTTGCAAATAATAGTGAAGGGATTGACAACCCCTTTTTCCCGTTGGGTGCAAGTTTGTTTGTTTTTGCGCAGGTACATTGGTGCCTCATCTTGATACTCCTACTGGATTGATACCTTGGTTCTCAAACTGAGGGAAATAATTATCGCTACTTTGCTGCATCACCCTTTCCTCTTCAAGGGAAAAACCAACGCAAGCTCAAGAGGTAGCAGGGATCTATTGCAGCCTTTTCGATCAGTAAGAGTGTCGAAACCAATGAGGAGGAGGAGGTATTGACAAGTGATCTTGAGCAAGGAATAACTGCAAGTACTGAAAGGTAACTTTTTATGGGTTTTCTAGTATAAGCAACAAATAAATAAATGTAAGTAAATTAAATGGTGCCGAGGTGCATCAAGTGGTCCAATCCTTTTGAACACAAAGGATAAGCTGAGGGACTAAACGTATAAAGATTAAGGCGTTCCTGAGGACACACGGGAAAGATGGTCAAGTGCTTTCGTCATATTCCGTCTAGTACTATGTTTTGTATTGATAAGTGTTATGTGGGTGGATCTTAACTAGTGCATCGTCTAGGCTAAGACAAGTACACTCTTATGATTAATCCCTCTTGAAAGCATCCGCAAATACAAGAGAGAAATTAAGGCAAAGCCTAACCATAGCAATAAGCTTTAGGATCCAATACTCCCTCATCCAAAAGTATGCAAATTGGGGTTCAGGTTTCTGTCACTCCGGCAACCCACCATAAGCATTCTTTATACACGATGCATTCCCCTAGGTCCTTAAAAAGGAGAAGTGTTATGTAGTCAACGTTCACATAACACCACTAGAATAATAACACCATAACTTAAATATCAATCACCACATATTACTTCAACATCATATAACTACTACCATCTAGACTTTTCCCATGTCCTCAAGAACTAATGGAACTACTCACAAGACATAAAAGAGATCATGATCAGAGGTGATGAAAATATGATTAACAATCTGGTCATAACAATAATCCTCCAACAAAACTCAATAGCATTCACCACAAAAGAGTAATCAACACCGGTAGAGTAGAGGGGATGAATAGTGCAAGGTACAACTCCAATCGCAATGGTGGAGTAGATGGGATGAAGGTGGAGATGGTGCTGGTGTTGGTGATGATGGTGATGATGATCTCGATGATGCCTGTGACGATGAGGACGATCTTCCTATCTGGGAGGAGTTCTCCCCGGTGGAATCTGCCCGCCGAAAAGGTCTTTTCTTCTTTATAGGTTTACGTCGTGGAGCGGCGACGGAATCGCGAAAACTCTTCTGTCCCCAGAATTTTTAGGTCAAGAGGGACATATAGGCCAAAGGAGAGTGCCGAGGGTGGGGCCCGTCACTCAGGCGGCCTCCTGGCGTGACCTAGGGGGGGTCTCGCCAGCAGGTCGCCTGGGTGACCTCTGGCCCCCTCCGGCCCTTCTTTGGCGTGTCTTCGGGACCTGTTCAGAAACTTCTCCCCTCAAAATTTCAGCTCACTTGGAGATGTTCTGATATTGCAACTCTTCGTGCTATTTTCTCCATTGAATCCTACGCCTGCTGTTTCGGAACCGGAAAGTTGGAACTGTGTAAAATAAGCCAAAACACTATAAGTACATCATCATAAAGTGAAATATATCAATGAATAGAGAAAAATTATGATACAATATAGTGATGCATTTTGGACGTATCAACTCCCCCAAGATTAGACCTCGATCGCTTGTCCCCAAGCGAATACTAAGCTCGGTAAACCTGTCCACAAGTTTAGAGAGTGAGGTGTCAATAAATAAGAATACGGACAAGAAGCATCATAATTTCTCTACTAAACTCAACCATCCTCAACAGCAATCTCAACTCATAAGGCCCTTATGAAAGAGTAATATCAATTACAATCAAAAGTAGAGCTAAGAAAACTCATCAAACCAAGGCAAACATGTCCTTGGTCAAAGAACAACTAATAACTTTTAACTTTTGCTCTTCCTCTTATATTTTGATGATATCAATTGAGGCTTTTTGAAAGAACATGTTATTAGTCAAGAAGTGAAAATGCTAACACGAAGGAAGATGTTTGCTTTAGCTAGGCTTAACAAACAACTCACTTATCTTAATGATAACATCAACAAAGGTGTGATATGACAACTCTCAATGAAATGATATAAATGTATGCATCTTTGTCAACATAAGGTGTCTGCTCTTTTTAGGATAGAAAGGAGCAGGTTTACTGAGTCAACATAAAATTAAAAGATTGGCCCTTCACAGAGGGAAGTAGGGAAACTCATGTACTAGAGTTTTTTAGAGATCAACAAGATTGTAAAACAAACTTTTGAGAGGTGCATGATTTTTCAACGAATCCTAGTAGATAGCCCAATACTTCTCATGCTGGACAAGTTTTGAGGAACGACTCCCAAAGTGGGGACGATCACATCCCCTTAGTCTCCTTTGTTTATCACTACCAAAGTTTTTTGATTTCTCATCAACAGAGCATGAAGGAGGTTTTGTTTGTTGTTATTATATTTTATGAGATGGGCGCGCTCATGCGAGTCCCTCCTCGTATTAGGGGTTTGCATATAACATGCAAACCCAAGAAAAAACTTGTCCATTATGAAAAGATCATGAATTATCTCTACTTCCTCATGAGCTAAAACAGAGGCACAAAACAGGGAGTAATATTTGAAGGTTTAAAGATAGCACATGAGTAATATACTTTAGTAGCGGCGGTGAAATACCATGTAAAGGGAAAGTATGGTGGACTCGAAAAGGTTGAGGTTTCAGGGTATGAATGCACAAGCAGTATTCCCGCTTAGTGTAAGGGCTGGCTAGCAAAGGCTTATAAGAGCAGACAAATAATGTTGACTAGGATACAAAACAATATCAAGTTTAACATAAAGAATTGGCATAAAACATCAAGTTGTCTTCCTTGTGAGCATAACACTTCAAGCATAAGAACATAAAGGTTTTGGCTATGTCGCTACTAGAAAAACTCATGCTTGTTGTTATGACCAATGCTATGTTTGCCAAGATTAAATAAAGTTTTCAAAGCCATACCTGATGTGTAAGATCAATACTCCCATAAGAATCAGCATTTGAGATTGATTGCATGAAGAGAATACCAAGTGCAGCAAAGAAACCAATATACTTCTCATTAATATTCCATCATAGACACTGCACGCTCACGGATACAAACTCTCCACAAAGGAGTGATAGACCTCGATGCAAACACCTATTTCATAAGATAACTTCCCTAGACATGATATGACACTAAACTTGACCAAGAGAGGTAAGAGATAAAAATAAAGATACCGGGCAATCCCCCAAGCTTGGAACAAGCTAAGGGAATGCCATTACCCATGAAGATTTCACTCTTCATCCTATTTCTTGTTCCTCAGGTAATCCTTAGTGAAACACTTCCATGGCAGAGGTCTTCCCTCCACACAGGATTCTTCAATCTCCAAGATCCTAGTTTTGGCAGATAAGCCTATGCGCAAAAACTTAAGTTCATACTCATAGTTCTGGTTTTGAAGATCATAGATTTGCCCTTGAAGTTCAAACACTTTGGTTTCTAGTGCGGATATGATTTATCACACTTCCTTCATCTCCTCCTCATGTCACCTCTTCTGCTCGGCGATGATATCGTAGTTGGCCTCGACACCACGTTCGATCATCAACTTGTACTTGAAGACTTCTTGCTCCACTTCTTCCAGCCTGGCCCTGGTGCTCCCCTCCTTGACAGGTCCCTTCAAATCTTCTTTGTGGAGGACACCATCCTCCACCCAAAGTGTTTGATGGTGTCTCTTTACCTCTGCGAGGTAAGGGTTGATGATGTTGACGAGGAACTTGTCTTTGGAAGATTTTGGGGAGGCCATGGCACCTAAGTTTGCTGAAAATTTTCCTAGCAAAAACATATCAAAAAGAAAACGCACGAAATCACAAGATACAAAGCCAGAACGATCCGGGAAAACATATAGGAGAACTTTCTGCACCAAAAGGAAGGTAACAAGCCAAAGTGGAGTCGGAGACGGACTCGAGGTTGTCCAGGTGGCCTCCTGGCATGGACAGGGTCCAGCCCACGCCAGCAGGTTGCCTGGGTGACCTGGAGCTCCTCTCCGGCTCCGCTTTGGCTTGGAATTTTCCTAATTTCGCAAAAAACGCATAATACGGAACTTTATTGTTGTTCATGAAATTTCCTTACCGTATTTCATACCTTTTCTTATTCTGCTTCTGCCGGTGTCTGATACAGTGTTGAAATATGTTCTTCGTGAGTGGCTACCTCTATCACATCCACCTCTACATTGATGGGGTCTCCAGCCATGTAATGCTTGAGTCTTTGCCCATTCACAACATGTGGTTTTGTGCCTTCAAAATTGTTAATCTTGATTGCACCGGAGCGGTAGACCTCTCCGATATGGGGTACGGTCCTTCCCACTTGGAAAGTAGTTTACCTGGAGAAAACCTAAAACGAGATCTATACAAATTTTTTGTCACCAATACTAAATTCACGTTTCAAAATTCACTGGTCATTCCACTTCTTTACCTTTTCTTTGAACATTTTTGCGCTCTCATAAGCTTCACTTCTCCACTCATCTAGAGAAGTCAAGTTCATGAGATGCTTTTGACCAGCAAGATTTAGAGCAACATTAACCTCTCTAACAACCCATAAAGCTTTGTGTTCTAACTCTAGAGGTAGATGGCATGCCTTGCCATAAACCATCTTATACGGAGACATCCCCATGGGATTTTTGTAAGCAGTTCTATATGCCCACAAGGCATCTCCTAGCTTATTGGACTAGTCCTTTCTAGAAATGTTCACTGTCTTTTGCAAGATCAACTTGACCTCTCTATTCGTGAGCTCAACTTGCCCACTTCTTTGAGGGTGGTAAGGTGAAGCAAAATCTATGATTAACATCATATATGGCTAGAGCTTTTCTAAAAGCACCATGTGTAAAATGTGATCCTCTGTCGGTCATGAGGTACCTAGGTACACCAAACTTGGGAAAGATTACATCCTTGAGCATTTTCAAAGATGTCTTATGATCAACACTTTCAGTGGGATTGATTCAACCCACTTGGTCACATGATCTACAACTACTAAGATGTGAGTGTACTTGTGTGAAGGAGGGAAAGGACCCATAAAATCAAAACCCCAACAATCAAAAGGCTCAATGACTAGTGAATAATTCATAGGCATCTCATTCCTCCTAATAATATTACCAACTCTCTGGCACTTATCACAGGATAAAACATAATTTCTAGCATCTTTAAAGAGAGTAGGACAATAAAATCCTGATTGGAGAACCTTGTGTGCGGTCCTCTCACCGGCATGATGTCCTTCATAAGGACTGTTGTGACATTGTCTCAAGATATCCTTCTGCTCATGCTCCGGTATGCATCTCCTCACAATCCCATCCACACCTTCTCTAAAAATATGTGGGTCATCCCAAAAGTAATACCTCAAGTCGTGGAAGAACTTCTTCCGCTGCTGGAATGTTAAACCTGGAGGCAAAAACTTTGCAACAATAAAGTTAGCATAATCTGCATACCATGGATCTGAATTAGATTTCACCTGCAAAACAGCTAACTGTTCATCAGGAAAACTATCGTTGACCGGAATAGGATCATGTGGTATGTCCTGCATCCAGAAAAGGTTGTTTCCTACAGGGTTGTCTGCTCCTTTCCTATCGACAATCTACAAATCAAATTCTTGAAGAAGAAGGACCCATCTGATAAACCTTGGTTTGCCATCCTTCTTTTCCATATGATACTTAATAGCTGCATGATCAGTATGAATGATAACTTTAGAATCAACAATGTAAGGCCTAACTTATCACAAGCAAAGACTACCACTAAAAATTCTTTCTCATTAGTAGCATAATTCTTTTGAGCTATGTCAAGGGTTTTACTAGCATAATGGATAACATTCAATCTCTTATCAGCCCTTTTTCCTAACACAGCTCCAAAAGCAAAATTACTAGCATCACACATGATTTCAAAAGGCAAATTCCAATCAGGTGGTTGGACAATAGGGGCGGTTATCAAGGCTTTCTTAAGAACTTCGAAGGCTTCCTTACAATCTTCATCAAACACAAAAGGAATATCCTTCTGGAGAAGATTAGTAAGGGGTTTCGAAGTTGTAGAAAAGTCTTTAATAAATCTCCTATAGAAACTAGCATGAACGAGGAAACTACGAATACCTGTGATGTCTTTTGGATAAGGTATTCTCTCGATTGCTTCAACCTTTGCCCTGTCCACCTCGATTCCTCTTTTAGAAATCTTGTGACCAAGAACAAGTCCCTCACTGACCATGAAGTGGCACTTCTCCCAGTTGAGTACCAAGTTCGTTTCCTCGTATCTCTGCAAAACTTTATTAAGGTTGTGGAGACAATGGTCAAAAGAGGTTCCATAGACGGAGAAGTCGTCCATGAAGACCTCCACAATTTCCTCACAAAAACCATGAAAGATAGCGGACATGCACCTTTGAAAAGTAGCAACAGCATTGCATAAACCAAAAGGCATACGCCTATAAGCATAAGTACCAAAGGGAGAAGTAAAGGTGGTCTTCTCTTGATCGGCAGTGTTAACATGAATTTGAGAGAATCAAGATAGCAAAAGTGAGTGTTTTTGGATAGCTGCAAATTGCTGCGAAGGATCGTTAGGAGGAATAGCAATAGAAGCAATCTCTTCAATAATTTTATCATCACTAGGTAGATCAGTACCACGAGTTTGCTTCGAGAATTTAGAAAATTTAAATTCATATGGCTCACCATTAAATTCAACAGATACTTTCCTTTCCTGCAATCTATAATAGCTCCACAAGTTTTGAGAAAAGGCCTACCAAAGATAATAGGGCAAAAACTATATTGTACTGAACCAAGTACTAGAAAGTCGGTAGGATATTTTACCATTCCACATAGAACTTCAACATCTCGCACAATTCCAATAGGAGAGATAGTTTCTTTATTTGCAAGATGAATAGTAACATCGACTTCTTAAATTTCACATGGTAGAATCTCATTCATAATCTATTGATAAAGTGAAAAAGGAATAGCACTATCACTAGATCCCAAATCACATAGCCCATAATAATTATGATCTCCTATTTTAACAGATACAACCGGAGTACCTGAAATTGGGCCTTTATTCTTGGCTGTAACAAGGTTAGTGGAAACACCACAAAAATTTATATTAGAATCCTCAATATTACTAGTAACAATATCCTTGAATAATGCAACTTGTGGATCGACTTTAATCAGGTCCTCTTGCTCATGAGTCGTTCTTTCACTTTTATTTAGGATGCGTGTGACAAAAGAATGCTCCCTCATCCTTGCGGGAAAAGGGGGCTTTTCATATTCAATTGCAGGCAATATAGGGTCAATAACATTAATATCAACAGGTAATTCCTTAAAAGGTTTATGATGTTGATCCTCCTTCTTCTCAGAAGTGTCAATATGAGAGGCAAAGTCTTTGCAAAAATCAATTAGAAGCTGGGAATCAAGACCAATCTTAGCACAAAAGGTATTGAAGTAATCAGTTTTCACATAGCTCTCAATGTAATCACGCTCATAATTTATAACGGGTTCAATACCTTTATCAATCTCCCAGTCTTGAGTGTTCTTCTGGATCCTTTCAATAAGATCCCACTTAGCTTCAGTGATTTTGTTGGAGAATGCCCCACTAGAGGAAGCATCAAGCATCTCTTTATCTTGACGAGAAAGCCTTGCATAAAAATTTGTGAGAATAATTTCTTTGGAGAGCTCATGATTGGGGCATTTGAGCATTAAGGATTTCAATCTCCCCCAAGCTTGAGCGATGCTTTCTCCGTCACGAGACCAAAATTTATAAATATAATTCATGTATCGATGTATTTCCTGAAGAGGATAAAACTTTGCATAAAACAGAGGCATAAGATCTTGCCAATTTAGTAAATGAGAGTCATCAAGAAGCCTATACCAATCCAAAGCCTTATCTTTTAATGATAGAGGGAATAGATTTCTCATAACAAAATCCATCGATATACCTGCAAGCTTAAATAAGGAGCATAGTTGTGAAAGATATAGCAAGTGTTCACCTCGATGTCTATCTCCTGCATATCGATTAGCCAAAACACAATCAATAATACCAGTTGGTATTTTAAAGGGCACAATTTCAGTAAGTGGGGGAGGATTCTCCACCACAGTAGCATTGGGGCGATTCCCCACGAGCAACAAACCAAGAGCAGAGTGGTCCATAGGGATAAAAAGTGGGAACAGTAAAAGAAAAACAGCATGTACAGTGTAAAGGTTTCCTTACCAATTTCACTTACCAATAGCACTCTACTCCCCGGCAATAGCGCGAGAAAATGGTCTTGATGACCCACAAGTGTAGGGGATCTATCGTAGCCTTTCCGATAAGTAAGAGTGTCGAACCCAACGAGGAGCAGGAGGTATTGACAAGTGATCTTGAGCAAGGAATAACTGCAAGTACTGAAAGGTAACTTTTTATGGGTTTTCTAGTATAAGCAACAAAGAAATAAATGCCAGTAAAGTAAATGGTGCTGAGGTGCAGCAAGTGGCCCAATCCTTTTGAACACAAAGGATAAGCCGATGGACTAAACTTATAAAGATTAAGCCGTTCCTGAGGACACACGGGAAAGATAATCAAGTGCTTTCGTCATATTTCGTCTAGTACTATGTTTTGTATTGATAAATGTTATGTGGGTGGATCTTAACTAGTGCACCGTCTAGGCTAAGACAAGTACACTCTTATGATTAATCCCTCTTGCAAGCATCCGCAAATACAAGAGAGAAATTAAGGCAAAACCTAACCATAGCAATAAGCTTTAGGATTCAATACTCCCTCATGCAAAAGTATGCAAACTAGGGTTTAGGTTTCTGTCACTCCGGCAACCCACTAGAAGCATTCTTTATACACGATGCATTCCCCTAGGTTCTTAAAAAGGCGAAGTGTTATGTAGTCGACGTTCACATAACTATGACACCATAACTTAAATATCAATCAACACATATTACTTCAACATCATATAACTACTAGCATCTAGACTTTTCCCATGTCCTCAAGAAGTAATGGAACTACTCACAAGACATAAAAGAGATGATGATCAGAGGTGATGAAAATATGATTAACAATCTGGTCATAACAATAATCCTCCAACAAAACTCAATAACATTCACCACAAAAGAGTAATCAACACCGGTAGAGTAGAGGGGATGAATAGTGCAAGGTACAACTCCGATCACAATGGTGGAGTAGATGGGATGAAGGTGGAGATGGTGCTGGTGTTGGTGATGATGGTGACGATGATGTCGATGATGCCCGTGACGATGGTGATGATGATGAGGATGATCTCCCCTTCTGGGAAGAGTTCTCCCCGGCAGAATCTGCCCGCCGAATTCTTCTCTATAGGTTTGTACCGCGGAGCGGCGGCAGAATCGCGAAAACTCTTTTGTCCCTAGAATTTTGAGGTCAAGAGGGACATATAGGCCAAAGTAGAGTGCCGGGGGTGGGGCCCGCCACTCAGGCGGCCTCCTGGCGTGGCCTACGGGGGGCCGCGCCAACAGGTCGCCTGGGTGACCTATGGCCCCCCTCCGGCCCTTCTTTGGCCTATCTTCGGGACCCGTTCGGAAACTTCTTCCCTCAAAATTTCAGCTCAATTGGAGATGTTCTGATATTGCAACTCTTTGTGCTATTTTCTCCGCTGAATCCTGCGTGTGCTGTTTCGGCACCGGAAAGTTGGAAACTGTGTAAAATAAGCGAAAACACTATAAGTACATCATCAGAAAGTGAAATATATCAATGAATAGAGACAAATTATGATACAAAATAGTGATGCATTTTGGACGTATCACTTGTCTTGCTTGTTACTTTACTCGCTCGATCACCATGTCTCAAGATACTACTAAGTTGTGTGACTTCCCCGATACTAATAACAATGCTAGTACTTGTATAGCACCCGCCACTAGTGCAGATGCTTTTGATATTAATGCTGTATTATTGAATCTTGTCATAAAATAGAAATTTTTGGGAAGTCCTAATGAGGATCTCGCTTCACATCTCAATACCTTTGTTGAACTTTGTGGTATGCAAAAGAAAAAGGACATGGATAATGATATTGTGAAATTATAATTGTTTCCTTTTTCACTAAGAGAGAAAGCTAAATATGGGTTTTCATCTTTACTATGTTATAGTATTGGGACATGGGATAAGTGTAAAGATGCTTATATTGCCAAGTATTTTCTCCTGCTAAGATCATCTCCCTTAGAATCAAATAGTTAATTTTAAACATCAAGATCATGAACATGTTTCACAAGCTCAAGAGAGTATGAAACTAATGATAAGAAATTGTCCCACACATGGCTTAAATTTGTGGATGATTATCCAAAATTTATATGTTAGACTAAACTTTATGTCTATAAATCTTCTAGATTCTGCCGCAGGTGGTACCTTCATGGAGGTGACATTAGGAGAGTCCACTAAACTTCTCTGCAACATCATGGCCAACTACTCTCAGTGTCATACCGAAAGAGCTCCAACTGGTAAGAAGGTAAATTCTGTCGAGGAAATCTCTTCCTTGGGTGAAAAAGTGGATGCTCTTATGAATTTGGTTGCTAATAAAAATACTCATGTTGATCCCAATGATATGCCCTTGTCTACCTTTATTTAACAAAATAATGATGCTATTGATGTGAACTTTGTCTTGCGAAATAATTTCAACAACAATGCTTATAGTGGTAACTTTAATGCTAGGCCATGTCCTAGAAATAATCCTAAAGGTTATGGCAATTCTTATGGTAATTCTTGTGGAAATTCATCTATAGATCTAATAGGATACCCTTTAATCTTTAGAATACAATAAACTAATTCATTAATTCTAAAAAGGTTTTCAATACTATGGTAGAAGAAAACATGCATGTTGTTGATACTTTGGCTAAAAACATGGATACGACTGTTCTCGATATAGGAACTCTTAAAAAACTTTGGCTCCTAAGCATGATTAATGAGACTATTAAATATATCTAAGTTTACATTAATGAAAGTAAGAAGAGGACCACTAAGTTAAAAGCTCAGCGGGAATTCTTAGAAAAAGCTCTTCCACCCGGTTTTTACACGAATCATGATGAAGATCTTAAAATGATTGGTACTTCTCCTATTGAATGCTTGTTTACTTTTCTGAAAGTTAATGATAAAGGGACACGAGATGAGACAACTCTAGTTAAGGAGCATCCATTTTTCTTGGAGGGTGATGATTTTGATGCTAAAACTGAAAAAGTGGGTTTGGAGAGGTCAAAACTTTAACTAGTGATGTGCCCACTATTTTCGATTACAAGGACTTTAATTATGATAATTAATCTTTATTATAATTTTTCCCTTGTTGTAATCCATTATTAGCTCACCCAATGCTTATTAAAAAACAAAGCTTTTACTCAACATATAGTGGAATCTATAGTAAAAGCGTACGATGAGAAACTTGAGCTTGAAGTTTCTATTTCTAGAAAGTTGCATGATGAGTGGGAACTTGCTATGAAAGTTAAGATAAATATATATGAATGCAATGCTTTGTGTGACCTTGTTACTAGTGTTTCCACTATACCTAAAGCTTTATTTGATGTGCTTGGTCCCACTAATATTGAAGAATGTTCCCTAAACTTGCATCTTGCGGATTCTACCATCAAGAAACCATTGGATAGAATAAATGATGTGCTGATAACTACAAAATAAAAATTGTTTGCCTATATATTTCATTGTGCTCGATATTGATTATAACCCTACTTGTTCAATTATACTTGGAAGACCCTTCCTATGAACTATAGGTGCAATCATTGACATGAAAGAGGGAAATATAAGGTTCCAATTTCCATTAAAGAAAATAATGGAACACTTCCCTAGAAAGAGAATTAGGCCACCATATGAATCAATCATGAGAGCCACTCATGGGTTGAGTGTCAAAGATGACAACACTTTAAACTATGCAATATGCTTAGCTAGGGGCATAAAACAATAACACTTGTTGGGAGGCAACCCAATAGTTATCTTATTTTTCTCTTTTTATTTTCTATTAGTGTGTGATAAAGTGATTATTGCCTGTGTAATGATTATTATTTTATGGTTTAATTAGCGTTTGTGCCAAGTAAAGCCTTTGGGATGATTTGCATGGTGAGTAGAATTGATACGGTGCAAAAATAGAAACTTTAACGTCCAGTGCAAAATTTCTATGATTTTACTGGAAAGTCTTTTTACGATGAATTTCTTACAAAATATTTATATACAAATTCCTCAGGTCGTTCTAATTGTTCATATTGTTTGGAGTTACCTAAGTATAGGTTCATTACATATTACTATGGAGTGTATTGTTTCACTCACATTCTGTTTTTGCACGTGTAGCTTGCTTGTTTTGATGATGTTATGGATTATATCGGGGGGGGGGGGTATAAGCCATGCATGAGTTAAGATACAATACAACATGCTAAAATAAAATAAGAATCAATTTGTAAGAACACCTGAAAGTATTTGATATGTTGCTTATACTAACGGATCTCACAAAGTTTTGTTGAGTTCTATGTGATTGAAGTTTTCAAGTTTTGGGTATTGTCCCGATGGACAAAAGATTAAGGACAAACAAAAGCCTAAGCTTGTGGATGCCCATGGATCCCCAAGGTAATAGTCTCGGAAGGATCAAGTGTCTAAGCTTGGGGAAGCCCCGGAAGGCATCTCCTATTTTTGTCTCAATCCATTGATATGTTACTTGGAGCTATATTTTTATTCATCCCATGATATGAGTTTTGCTTGGAGCATCGTTTGCTTTTCTTTTCTTTTACTTTATGTTTACCACAATCATTGTTTTTTGTACACACCTATTTGAGATAGATACCACATCATCACAATTTGTTAGAATACTATATGTGCTTCACTTATATTTTCTGAGCTTAGCAGTTGCTTGGTACGTCTCCAACGTATCTATAATTTTTTATGGTTCCATGCTATTATCTTGTCAAACTTTGGATGTTTTATATGCCTTTTATATCTTTTTTGGGACTAACTTAATAACTCAGCGCCAAGTGTCAGTTCCTGTTTTTTCCGTGTTTTTGACCCTTTTCAGATGAGAATATTAAACGGAGTCCAAACGGAATAAAACCTCCGAAAAGATTTTTTCCGAAACAGAAGATACGCACGGAGATTGAGAACCAAGGCACAGGGCACCATGGGAGGCCACAAGCCCCCTAGGCGCGGCCAGGGGGCCGCGCCTAGTAGGATTGTGGCCCCCCTGTGGCTCCTCTCCCCTACTTCTTCCGCCTACATATCCCCGAAAAATCCAAAACCACGAGAGAGAGCCACGAAAATACTTTTCCGCCACCGCAAGCTTCTCTCTCCGCAAGATCCTATCTGGGGCACGTTCTGGTGCCCTGTCGGAGGGGGATTCAGATACGGAGGGCTTCTTCATCAACACCATTGCTTGTGTGATGATGCGTGAGTAGTTCACCATAGACCTTCGGGTCCATAGCTAGTAGCTAGATGGCTTCTTCTCTCTCTTGGATCTTCAATACAAAGTTCTCCATGATCTTCATGGAGATCTATCCGATGTAATCTTCTTTTGCGGTGTGTTTGTCGAGATCCGATGAATTGTGGATTTATGATCAGATTATCTTTGAATCTTATTTGAGTTTCTTCTGATCTCTTATGCATGATTTCATATCCTTGTAATTCTCTTCGAGTTGTGGGTTTTGTTTGGCCAACTTGATCTATGATTCTTGCAATGGGAGAAGTGCTTGGTTTTGGGTTCATACCGTGCGGTGACCTCACCCAGTGACAGAAGGGTTAGCGAGGCACGCATCGTGTTGTTGCCATCAAGGATAAAAAGATGGGGTTTATATCTATTGCATGAATTTATCCCTCTACATCAAGTTATCTTTCTTAAGGCGTTACTCTGTTCGTCATGAACTCAATACACTAGATGCATGCTGGATAGGGGTCGATGTTTGGATTAATAGTAGTATATGCAGAAAGTATCGGTCTACTTGTCTCGGACGTGATGCATATATGTATGATCATTGCCTTAGATATTGTCATGACTTTGTGCGGTTCTATCAATTGCTCGACAGTAATTCGTTCACCCACCGTAATATTTGCTATTTTGAGAGAAGCCTCTACTGAACACTATGGCCCCCGGGTCTACTTCACATCATATTTTCAACCCTACACTTTTACTTTGTTGCACTTTCTGCCTTCATATCTCACCTTGCAATCAATCGTGAAGGGATTGACAACCCCTTTGTAGCGTTGGGTGCAAGTTTGCTGTTTTTGCGCAGGTACATTGGTGCCTCATCTTGACACTCCTACTGGATTGATACCTTGGTTCTCAAACTGAGGGAAATACTTACTGCTACTGTGCCGCATCACCCTTTACTTTTTAAGGGAAAAAACCAACGCAAGCTCAAGAGGTAGCATTGCTCTAGTACTTCACTTATATCTTTTTGAGCACGATGGCATGTAGATTTTATAGAAATATTATGCTCCCCTTCTTCACTTACATTTGTTTGATAGCTGGACAAAAGTGACGGTAATTTGCATGGGTCATAAAACTAGATAAAATATAATGTGTATGCAATGAGTGATAATTAAAACCATCATGTAGCACATATAGATAAATTGTGGGTTAATGATATTCATGTGGTGATATGAAAAAGGTGTGAGTGCATTATAGTTAATTCATATAGGTGTCAATATTAAGAGATGTTAAACTTCTTGTTCATCTAAAAAACGCATGGTGATGATGTGTGAGCATTTCTATTCCTCGTTGAAATCCTTGTGTTGTTTTAAGTCGAAGTCGCGCGATGCTTAATTCCTACCAACCTTCTCCGTCGGGGCATGCAAGTAATACTTTGATTTGTGATAAAACTAATAAAACTTTGCAATAAGTATATGATTTCTTCATGACTAATGTGACACCATGGACATAGATATTCTCACCTCCTCATATTCGCTAGCCTCTTCGGTACCGTGCATCGCCCGTTCTCACCTTGAGGATCGGTGCAACTTTCGCTAGTGCATCCAAACCTCGTGACATGACACACTCTGTTGCACATTAACCTTTTTATATCCTCCTCAAAACAGCCACCATATCTACCTATCATGGCATTTCCATAGACATTCCGAGATATATTGCCATGCAAATGCCATTGTCACTTCACATGACTAGTTCGTTCATCATCATGATGCTTTGCATGAACATATAGAGATGACATAGTATTTGTGGCAAAGCCACCGTTCATCATATTTTTGATACACGTCATGTTAGATCTTTGCACGTCCTGATAAACTGCCACATGCATTCATTCAGAGTCATATTGTCCTATTAGTTTTTCATGTTGAGTTGTAAGTAAATAAGAGTGTGATGATCATCATTATTAGAGAATTTTTCGAGTGAGAAAATAAAAATAGGGGAGGCCAAATGATCCCACATAATAAAAAAATGAAAGAAAAAAAAGAGAAAAGGGACTTTGCTACTATCCTTAACCACACTTGCGCCTCAACGTGGCACCTTGTTTTCCATACAGAGAGTCTCATATTATATCATTCATATGCTAGTTGGAATCACTTGTACAAAAACTAGCTTGTATATGCCGATGACGGGCATCCTCAAATGTGGAGGTCTTCATGAGCAATCAAGTTGGATGCAATCCCTACTCCTCGCATCGATATCTATCAACAAGCATCTCAATAGCTCGTTGGTACACCTACTTGATGTGAGGATATCTTCTCCACTTTTACCCCTTTGAAACCTACCACCAAGTTTATTACATCTTTATGATATGTCCAGTGTTTCACGCGGATGTATTGTGTGAAGACTAAAAAGTTCATGCATATTGAAAAAGTAAGATCCAATTGCCTGACTTGAACACCATGGCGCTTGACGTTTGTAATAACATGGTGAAGAGGGAGACATGCCTCGCTTATATAATAAAGATGGATGAGGGTAAAACAATCTTTGAGGATCGTATACTTTAAAAGATTAATGAGTTGTTGCTTATACCTATAAGTATTGCTATGTTAATGTTTGTCAATTCATCGTTTCTCAATGAGCATACAAACATAAGTTTACATCATGGATAGCATGTCACATCAAAAATTCTGTTTTTATCATTTACCTACTCGAGCACAAGCTTGGGGATGCTTGATACGTCTCCAACATATCTATAACTTTTGATCGTTCCATGCTAATATATTATCATTTTAGAATACTTTTGCGATATTTATTCACCGTTTTATATTATTTCTGAGCACTAACCTATTGACGCAGTGCCCAGTGCCAGTTGTTGTTTTCGCGTGTTTTTCACTTTTCAGGTTTTCCATACCAAACGAAGTCCAATTGCCCTGAAACTTTTTGGTGATTTTTTCTGGACCAAAACAAGACCAATGAGCATCGGAAGAAGGATGGAGGCCTCATGAGGGGCCGACAAGCCAACAGGGGGCGACCTTGGGGAGTGATCACTTGTGCCTCCATCGTGGCCCTCCCAACTATGTTCTTTGGCTTATAAATTCTCATCTACCCTAAAAACACCAGAGGGAGTCCCGAAACACTTTTCACGCCGCCGCAAGTCTCTGTTCTGATGGGAGGCCATCTGGAGCTCTGTTTTGGCACCTTGTCAGAGGGGGGCGTCGATCACGGAGGGCCTCTTCATCAACCTTGCATCCCTTATGATGATGTGTGTAGTTCACCACAGACCTACCGGTCCATTTATAGTCAGTACCTAGATGAAAATCTCTCTCTCTTTGATCTTCAATACAATGATCATTGAATCTTTGCTTTGATCACATGATGTAATCCTTTTGTGCGGCGCGTTTATTGGGATTCTATGAATTGTGGGCTTATGTTTAGATTATTCATGATAAATATTTGAGTCACCACCGAATACTTATATGATTCTTATGTGCATGATTGTGATAGCTTCGTAATTCCCTCTCATCTATTGAAATAGTTTGGCCAACTAGATCGATATTTCTTCGGTGAGAGAGGTGTGTTGTGGAAGGTTCAACCTGGCGAATTTCTATATCCCAGTGATAGAAGTGGACAAGATGTGTCTTTGTTGTGCTTCTACTAAGGATAAATCGATGGGGTTTATTCATATTGCTTGAGTTTACTTTGTCTACATCATGTCATTGTTCTCCATGCATTACTCTATTTTACTTAGTACCCTAGATACATGTTGGATAGCGGTCGATGAGTGGAGTAATAGTAATAGGTGCAGGGAGGAGTCGTCCTATTTGTTTATGGACGTGATGCCTATATACGCATGATCATTTTCGTCAATATTACATAATTATCCGCTTTTCTATCAATTGCCCAACAGTAATTTGTTCACTCACCGTATGCTATTTTTGATGAGAGATGCCATTAGGAAAAGCTATCTCCCCCGGGTGTATTCACAACATATTGATAAAACCTTCAATACCTTGTTATTATTTACTTGTTTTTGTTTTATTTTGCTATCTACAATTATCTACACAACCCACTTGCTTGCAAATAACAAGACAAGAGGATTGACAGCCCTCTTGCGCGCGTCGGGTACAAGTTGTTTGTTCTTTTGTGTGCAGCTGCTGTAGGCGGTTGTGGTTGATATTCCTATTGGTTCGATACACCTTGATTTCATAAATGAGGGAAATACTTACCCACTATGTGTTGCGATAACCCATTCCTCTTCATGAAAAAATCCAACACAGATCACGAGTATCAGAGCTCTGCTTACCTAGTCGTCGATGCCGATGCTCATCGGTGGGAAAGCTCGAGAGGGGAGGAGAAGGGTGGCGGGGCTTTGGATGATGAGAGGATGGGGACTAAATAGGGCGACCGAATCAGTGGAAGGTGAGATGAAATCCTCCTGACGATGTTTTGGAGACGCGTGCAAGCTCGCGTTATCTCGGTGGTTGCAAGAGTTATGTGTTGTGTTCCCTCCCCCCCTTAATATGAGGATGACTGTGAAATAATTGCAGATTGAGAGGTACCTCTTGGGCCTGGTTCGAAGTACTTTAAACTTTGTTGCTTGTAGACCGAACACTGTATGCAGGATAACCAAATAGTGTGAATTCTTCTTGCATAGATGTGATTGGGTATCATAAAGGCAACCAAACACACCCTTGAATGCCCTTTGTTCAGACTCCGAACCCGGGATAGATAAACGGAAAGGTTGCTTGTCTCGGTAAACTAAACTCAAAAATACAACAAGACGAAGCAATACATCTGTTTCACTACACGAATCAACTTCTTTGCCATCTGCCATGGCGGACGACAAAGGGTCATTCCACGGACAGCAAAGACCTTTGCCGCCGGCAAAATATCCATGGTAGCTAGCGCCGGTACAGAGGTCCTTTGCCATCTGCCGCGTGACAGCGGGCGGCAAAGATCTTTGCCATCTGTCGGCCATAGCAAGAAGACGACAAAGGAAGCTAGACGGTAGCCGATAGGGGCGACTCCGTTAGATAGCTAACGGAGCCTTTGCCATCTGCCGTGCGGGAGGGTCTTTGTCATGTGCCAGGGGGCGGCCCTTTGCCGTCTGTCAGGGGGGGGGGCCTTTGTCGTCTGCCATGGGGTGACCCATTGCCGTCTTCAATGGGGCGACCCTTTGTCGTCTGCTGGCTGATGGCAATCGGCTAAGGGCTTTTCCATTTGCTGGCAAATGGCAAAGAGCATTTATTGCTCTTTTTTGTCTCTTTTATTTTATTTCCCTGCATTTTCATAACACACACACACACATATATATATATATAGAGAGAAACTTTATTCATCACCCAGGATGCAGAATAGTTTATTCTTCACCCAAAATAATCTTACGATCAATTTATAAAAAAAAAAATTAAAATACTAATAATTACATTTATATTGAATCACTACTTAAAATTTGACAAAAATAAAACAAAAATATAGGTCACAACATGAGGAAAAATTGAATTTATTGTATTTTTTCCACTATTTTTATATGTTCGTAATTTTTCGTGACATAAAATATTTTTACTTGATTATATTCTCGTTTTAAGTTTAAAATAAGAAAAAGAATACGAATCGTAAAATTACAATGCATTGATGTTGAAATAGAGGGGGTGCTCGCCTAGGGTGACGAATATCGCGCATATATATAGGGATTGACTACTCGTCGCTCAGGGTGAGGAATTCTTATTCCTTACCCTACCTCCCCACTTATCATGTAGTCTTCGTAAAAAACAAAATGCATGGGAGGTAATATTATGGTGCGTATTTAATAGTTCCTTACCATCCACCGTGAGAAACAAATGCATCATGTATGTGAGGCAAAATTACGACATACATGTGAGGTGAGGTATGATTACGACATGTGGGGTGCAAACTCAATGCATGGGAGGTAATATTACAACATGCCGGTGAGGTAATAGTATGACGTGCATTTGAGGTAAAATTACAATCATGTCTTGGAAGAGTTTGCCTCACTTAATGCACCAGGGTGAAGAATTACATATTATTCACCGTGGATGACGAATAAACTATATATATATATATATATGGATCGACTATTCGTCATCAGGGTGAAGAATTCTTATTCTTCACCCCAGCCAGCTTGTGCAAGCACGCCCCAAACTCTTCCAAATACTCCCTCCGTTCCTAAATACTCCCTCCGTCCGAAAATACCTGTCCTAGAAATAGATGTATCTAGACTTATTTTAGTTATAGATACGCCCATTTTATATATTTTTAGGACAAGTATTTCCGGACGGAGGGAGTATAAGTCTTTTAAGCGATTTCACTAAGGGTCTACATACGAAGCAAAATGATTGAATCTATACTCTAAAGTATGTCTATATACATCCCTATGTAGTCCATTAGTAAAATCTCTACGAAGACTTATATTTAAGAACGAGGGAGTAGCATGGTAGGAGGAACCTGTCCCGGCACCCAAACAACCGTAAGGAAAAGAGTGCAAGGTAATCTTACCGTTTGCATGGCAATCAATTGCCTCCTGTAACGAGGAAACCAATCCGGTGCAGCCTCCTGTAATTTTACAGCTACCGAGGTAATCTTACGGTAGCAAGGCATCATGATTTTTTTAGATACAAGGCTATGCTCCTATATTTGAGGCATTTTACGTTAGATCTATTACTACTTCAATTGGACAAAAATCAAATATGAGATTTAAATTACATAGGCCACTATGACAATTCTAAAGGAGGCATTTTTGGTGACCGGAAGAAAAGTAGGCCATTATCACAATTCTATAGGAGGCATTTTTGCTGATAGTAAGAAACATAGGCCACTAATTACCTCTTGCATGAGGAATTTTTGGTAACCATGAAACAACAAAACGGTCTAGTAAATAGAATCCATGTAGTGTTTCGGGGAAATACCCTACTTAACAATAACCATCCTTGCAAAAATTCAGAAATCACTATTACAAAACTGAATACTACCGAACTAAAAGTGACTACAGTACTTCTGAACTTGATTTTCGGTGCAGCTTAATTTGTAGGCGACCATAGATTTTCCATCAACTTCATCTGTTCAGCAATCTCTCCAGCGACTGAAATGTTGGACGCAACATAGTATTGTGCTATTAATAGTATTGGATCCTTTAGGTTCACTTCTCTTCTCACCAAAACCTAAATCTTGCTACTGATTACTAGTAAAAGAAGGCCTCAAATTTTCTATTCCATGGCAGAGATCGATATTATCTAACCAACTTCAATTGAGAATGGAAAGGCCATGCCACCCACCAAATCCAGCTATGTGCTGCCCAAATAGACAAATAATTGTGAAGAAATGTTTTGGAACTATTGACTCGCTGGCGCACGCCGCTCCATTGTTGACGTCCGAAGAGCTTCGGCTGATATCACGACACCGAGTACCCATAATTCTTCCCACGCAGATGGTTAGTGTGTAATAAGGTCTTCCGACCAATCCAGATCAAATACCCAGATTCATTATCATTTTTAATTAAGTCATCGACACATCCTCGCGGGAATCCACCCGCCTAACATCTATTCATCAAAGATCCCAGTAACATGGTCAAGTGACTGTGTGGTTGTAACATCAGGGGGAATCCGAGGTATCACCCTCGTTGGGTTCCAAACGATGTATCCGTCAAGGTGGACTTAGATGAATCACCCTCGAGGGTCTCACACTTGAGGGGTTGCACGACAGAGTCATCGTCGGGAGTGGTGAAGGAGGAATCACCCTCGATAACCATGACCGACTAGCTGTACTACAGAGATATCATCATGAGTACTTCGCGAGGTGTCACCCTTGATACCCGATATTAGATCTGTAGCGCCGCACAACTAAAGGGGGTGTGAGTGTTGTTTAGGTTCTGGCTCGTCGATCATGGATCGGGACTTGATGACAAAGTGGGGCAACTGGACTAAGGGGTTAGAGGGAAAGACTGCTCCACCTATACTAAACAGTTTTAAGGTGCAGTACTGAAAGTAGGAGTTCATCAAAAACATGCTATGCATCATATATAGGAGCTAACTACAACAATAGCAAAATTATAATGCAAGCAAGAGGAAGAAAGACATAGGCGATATAGGGATGATCAAGGGGGGTTTGCTTGCCTTGTTGCTCTGCGTCAACGGGCTGGTCGTCAGCAGGGTAGATGTACCCAGCAGCACCGTCAGTCTCGGGGTCTACCGGTAAGAAGAGGAGGGAAGAAACAATAAATATAAACACAGATGAAACATTATGCATGTCAAGTCAAAGTAGGGTTAGGCATGAGCTAACACAGGGCTATCCGTCATAGACGGGTCGGGAAAATATCAGATGATATTTGTCGGGTCTCTCGCTACTACCAGTCATATGAAAACGATGGAAAAATTCCACGTTTGCTATGCTAGGGACACGTGACAAACAAACGGATAGCGTACCCGGGTTCGTCTCCTTCTGCTGATCGACTTTCATGTTGAAAATATTTTCATCTTAGCTACGGTTTATTTTTTATTAATTTGCAAAGATTTAATCAATATTCAGAAATTAAAACAGATTAAATTTATTCCACTAAATGCAATCATGACATCAGCAGTCAACAGAGTTTGACTGGTCAAACTAACGAGAGGGTCCCATGTGTCAGAGGCACATTTATTATTAGGGTTAAATAAATATTTAATCAAGTTAATTAATGAGGTGGGACCCACGTGTCATACACTGCTTAGGATAATTTATTTATATTAATTAACCGATTATATAATAATTTACTTAATTAATATATCTAATCTTTAAACATTATATTCAACTAATTACTTACTTATTTATAATATTGTTATTATTGCATGTTTTTATGAGGGCCCCACCTATCATTTGGTGGGGGTTGTGGGGCCCATATGTCATAGACCATATTTTATCACATTGTTTATTGGGTTGGTTAGCGGATGGGGTCCATATGTCATACACTAATTAGCATATAACGGTTTGCACCAATACCAGCGGAAGGTTAATGATCTTGGATCAATCCTAATCTGATGGTTGGGCTCGTTTTGGTAGTGGCACAAGCCAGCTATGAACAGAGCCGTGCTTGGGCACGCACGGATGCACACTTGTGGCGGTAACCATGACAAGCAGCAACACGGGTGGCCGGGCGAGCGGGCAAATATGGACAGTGGCTAGCATGGCGAGGCAGCCGTAGGGGAGAGTGATACGTCTCCAACGTATCTATAATTTTTGATGGTTTCAAGTTGTTATCTTGTCAAACTTTGGATGTTTTATATGCCTTTTATATCTTTTTTTGGGACTAACCTATTAATTCAGTGCCAAGTGCCAGTTCCTGTTCTTTCCGTGTTTTTGACCCTTTTCAGGCGGAGTCCAAACGGAATAATTCTTTCACGGTGATTTGTTATGGAAAATATCAAAAATACCGGAAGAAAAAGATACTGGAGAGGGGTCCCAAGGAATCCACAAGCCCTGTCGGCGCGGCCCCCCCAGGCCGCACCAACCAAGCTTGTGGGCCCTCAGGGGCCCACTTGACGCAACTCCACCACCATCTGGTCCTATAAATCCAGAAACCTCCAGAAAGAAACCTAGATCAGGAGTTCCGCCACCGCAAGGCTTTGTAGCCATCAAAAACCAATCTGGAGCCTGTTCTGGCACCCTGCCAGAGGGGGAATCCATCTCCGGTGGCCATCTACATCATCCCGACGATCTCCATGACGAGGACGGAGTAGTTCTCCCTCGGGGCTGAGCGTATGTACCAGTAGCTATGTGTTTGATCTCTCTCTCTCTCGTGTTCTTGAGATGTCTTGATCTCGATGTACCGTGGGATTTGCTACTATAGTTGGATCTTATGATGTTCTTCCCCCCTCTCCCTTCTTGTAATGAATTGAGTTTCCCCTTTGGAGTTATCTTATCGTATTGAGTCTTTGAGAACACTTGATGTATGTCTTGCACGTGTCTATCTGTTGTGATCAACTTGCGGGTTTGTGACATTGGGAACCTATGCATATGGGTTGGCACACGTGGATTCATGTGAGTACTTGATGTATGTTTTGGTGATCAACTTGCGGGTTCGTGACATTGGGAACCTATGCACAGGGGTTGGCACACGTTTTGACTCTCTGGTAGAAACTTTGGGGCACTCTTTGAAGTTCTATGTGTTGGTTGAATAGATGATTCTGAGATCGTGTGATGCATATCGTATAATCATACCCACGAATACTTGAGGTGACAATGGAGTATCTAGGTGACATTAGGGTCTTGGTTGATAAGTATCTTAAGGTGTTATTCCAGCACGAACTCTATGAAAGATTGAACGGAAAGAATAGCTTCGTGCTATTTTACTACGGACTCTTGAATAGATCGATCAGAAAGAATAACTTCGTGGTGGTTTCGTACCCGCCAATAATCTCTTCATTTGTTCTCCGCTATTAGTGACTTTGGAGTGACTCTTTGTTGCATGTTGAGGGCTAGTTATATGATCCAATTATGTTATCATTGTTGATAGAACTTCACTAGTGAAAGTATGAACCCTAGGCCTTGTTTCCGCGCATTGCAATACCGTCTGTGCTCACTTTTGTTACTAGTTACCTTGCTGTTTTTGTAATTTCAGATTACAAAAACCTATATCTACCATCTATATTGCACTTGTATCACCATCTCTTCGCCGAACTAGTGCACCTATACAACTTACCATTGTATTGCGTGTGTTGGGGACACAAGAGAATCTTTGTTATTTGGTTGCAGGGTTGCTTGAGATAGACTATCTTCATCCTATGCCTCCCGCAGATTGATAAACCTTAGGTCACCCACTTGAGGGAAAATTGCTACTGTCCTACAAACCTCTGCGCTTGGAGGCCCAACAAGGTCTACAAGGAGAAGGTTGCGTAGTAGACATCAGAGAGCAGGGCCACGGCGAGCGAGGAGCCGCAGCCAGGTAGTGCACGAGCGGGCGGACGACGCATGGGTGGGCGCGGTCACGACCGCAGCAGCGCACGCTGGGAAAAGGGCGTGCCCAGAGCGCGATGCGGCGAGGGAAAGGGGGGCGCCAGACGGGTAAAAGGAGAGGAGGCTGGAGCCTCATCGTCGTTGCACGGGGGGGGGGGCGGCGAGGCTCGATGGAGCCGTCGAGGACGAGGTGAGGAGGCCGGCGAGGAGGCGCAACGGCGGCGTGGATCCGGCGGCGGGCGGCTCCAGCGATGGGGCGTCGGTGATAGCCGGAGGGATGGCCGAAGGGACGAGGTGGTGGCGCCAGGGAGAGTCGGCCTCCCTGCGCGTTCCCTCGAGGATCGAGCGGGGGGGAGGGAGCTAGCGAGGGAGGGTGAGGGAGCCGAGGAGAGCGTGCAGGGGAGAAGCGTTGGCGCGCTTGCTCGGTGAGGGAGGCGCTGGGAGCGAGCGAGCGAACCAGGGGGTAGGGGATCGCGCGAGGGAAATGAGGGAGGGAGAGACCGGGGCGGCGTGGGGGGTGGAGCGGTTCGGTCTGGGTGTGGGGGTCCTGGCGGCGGGGTGAGGGAGTGGGGAGAGGCAGCGCTAGGGTTTTCCTGGGGTTCTTATACCCCTAGGTAGTATAGGTGGGCTGTGGGGGTTAAGGGCTGGGCTGGCTGGGGCCTGCCGAGGTTGGGGTTTCCTTTTATATATATATATAATTAGCTTTTAACAATTTTTGTTTTAAATATTTAGAGGCTTTAAAATAATTCCAAAAATGCCCAATTCAACTTTATAAATTCTTAGAGGATATTTGTAACTCATCCGTCATTTCTATTTTCAGTTTCCTATAACTTTTAAATTCCACTTTTCAAACAAATCAAATTTGCAACGGAATTGAGCGGGGTTTGAACCGACGCGAGTTTAACAAAATAAATCACGGTGACATGGCATCATTAGTGTGGGATTACTGTAGCTTAATTACATACATTGACTATAGCAAAAGCTCAGGATGTCACAACTCTCCCCTACTAATAAGAATTCTCGTCCCAAGAAGTAAGAGGTAGAAGGAAAGAGCTCGGGGTATTCATCACGAAGATGACCCTTGCGTTCCCAAGTGGCTTCATCTTCAGAATGATTTGACCACTTCACTTGAAGAAACTTGGTGACTTTGCGACGAGTCTGACGTTGAGCCTGGTCGAGAATGCGCACCAGATGCTCTTTATAAGAGAGGTCTTGTTGCAGCTCAAGCATATCATGACCCACTGCTCGAATAGGATCTTTGAAGCAGCGGTGGAGCTAAGACACATGGAAGACATCGTGAACCCGAGAAAGGTTCGCCGTCAGTTCCAATTGATAAACTACTTTTCCACGCCTTTCAAGAACAGTGAAAGTACCAATATAGCGAGGAGCTAACGTTCCCTTGATCCCAAAAAGGTGTGCACCTCTCATTGGTGTCACTCGAAGAGAAGCCTTTTCGCCAAGTTGATAGTCCATATCTTGATGATGACGGTCATACTGACTCTTCTGACGAGACTGGGCAGCCTTCAGATTCTCATGAATAATGCAGACTTGATCTTCACCATGTTGGATAACATCTGGACCGAAGAGTGATTGGTCCATTGAACGATGGCTCTAGAACTCCACACGAAGCCAAGTGTAAAGGATACCTTGGACTCAAGGATGTCCAGGAGAGTCAGGTTTCGATCCTGCGGAACTTTGGGTTATGGGTCCACCATGTGGGCCAAGAGTAGGCAGAGCAGTGGCACCTTATGCGGTCTTGATAATAAGACATGTGAGAGGATAGCCTATAAGTTATGTTGGCAACAACATCAGTACCAAGGGCGGGGGACGAATAGAACCATTTTCCTGCTCGCTGAAACGAGGTGGACCAATAGGCAAAGTTCTCGTCCACCTGCGGCTACTGGAATGATATCCACAATAGTAACACGGTCTTACTGACAGAGTTATACACACAGGTTGTTACCTAATCAGGGAATTAACACTGCTTAGATAAGTTATGCCACAGGAAAGGTCAAATAGACGACTGGAAAGGAAAATGTGTTCACACACACAAGTATTAGAGTATACCATTTCTGAGAAAAAAATAGGGTATGGTATACGTGGCAGGTCATCAAGTACATATCCATTTAGCTAAAGAGGCAAGAAGAATCATGATGTTTACCCATACCATGCGGTTTGGATAATTGATCGGGAACAATTTAGCATTGCACTTCAAAGGATTCATCAAAATTAACTTATAAAATAAGTCATATAGTTTCCGCATGGAAGATGGTGAATCTTACATATGGAAGAATTTATAACAATAGGTCATTCGGCCCGGTGTGCCAGACAAGACATCACCATACCAGGTTACATAAAGACCAAAATTATAATTATTGGAAAATGTTCCAACCATCATATTCGATCGAGATTCAAATCTGATTGGTGTCACGATACCTCAGGCTTAAGATGTCTGAGAAGAAAGGATGATGACGCAAGACTCTCAGGATATGAACTATAGAAGCAAGTATTGGATCATGAGTTGAATTGTAAGACACATGAACACAATGTCAAGACATTCGTGCCCACATGGAATTCTTACAACAAAACGCAAGTAAATTGTGATTTGCGAACCATTATCGAGGATATCAAGGCCCCATGTGTAAATCTGCGTTAGCCCTTATGAAGGAACTCCTATTCCTTTGATCAAATCAGTCAATGGCTTGGCGTGCTAAGAGAATCTATATGAAGTGAAGATAGAAAATCCTCAAAACATATAACACTTCGCACATGTGTGAATGATTTGGTATTTCCCGAGAGGAAGCGAAACAAAACTTTCACATATTCATGACGGCAAGAATGCACGTGAAACTTGGGAAAACACTTCTTGTTACCAATTATATTCTTCATGAGCTAGGCACAAAGATAGTGCTTTCAAAAGCTTCATCACGAACCATGGAGAAGTTGTGGGTGTGGTCGATGGGCTCAACAACAATCCCTCAAAATTTCGATGGGGGTGAATTTCCAAAAATTTCAAGATCAAGGAGATAGCATTTGTCAAGTCAAATGGTATAATGTCGTATGCTCAAGGGAACAACAACAATTAAACATTGGTCGAAGGGTGCACTCAGAAATACCGATTGAGTAGCACGACCATTGCTAGAATGGTGAGTCGACATCAAACACATCAAGAATGAAACAATTAATTGTTATCCTTGAGGCAATAGGGTTGCCAGAAGTATTGGAATCACACATCAGAGCCCACTTGTCGGTATTCCGATTAGAAACAACACGGGGACCAAGAATGAACGGTGATGGCGAGAAGTATCACTATATCAATAATTCTTAAGAGGTGCAATGATGCTCACAACATTCTTGACATAAATATGGTAATACTCTAAGGTAGAAGATAACAAAAGCTGGATAGAAAGGAACACAAGGGGCAACACAAAACATGAACATGTTTGTGTTGGAGGGAAGGCAACAAGGATGTCGATGATAATACAATTCATCGAGGGGAAGGGCTGGTATTTCTCAACATGCATTCAACTGATACCCTGCAAGAGCTCAGAATGTTGATAGCGATCACGACACATTTGTCGAGAAGCTTCACGAAGATGTACTCGATCAGCGACGACATCAAGCAAAGGAATGGTGAAGCTAAAGGTTGTCGGAAACACAGTTAAGACTGCTAGCTCAAGATAAAAATTGCCTTTCAAAATAAGCAATATGATGTGGAAAGCTCGATGTGAGCTTAACGCATAGTTGGAAATGTGTTCCATAGATGGAGGACATAGATATCATGGTCAAGCTCCAACATGGCGATGATGATGTAGCTTAATAACTTGGCATGACATGATCGAGTACAAACTCGTGAGAAAAGAAGATTACTAAGAGTTGTTGGATCGCAGCGCGTACTCGATTCAGTTATCCGTATCCTTGAGTGTCCAATAACTCAAAACACGAGGAAAACTGGAATTAATGAAAATATCATAGTTGATGAGGAGCTCACAAGAAGTTATGTAGCTCCGTGATATCCTCGAGCTACAAGGGATAATACTCAGAGGTAGATCAACATTAAGGCTTGGACCGATGTATTGATCTAGGGAAGACAAGCACTTTAACTTGTCTACATATGAGATCAAAGGAGAACAATCATGGTCGGAACCACGATTCTATAGTACACAATCACGGATACAAGATCAAATCATAAAACAGATGATCATTGATATAAGAAGTTTCTCTGATAGGATCAACGTCGTTTCCATGAGCATCAACACAAGTTCAAGGTCGACTCCCACTTCATCAATGCATCACCTGCCATTTACTCCTTGCCTTTGATCAGGTTGTAGGCTTGAAAGAATATCCGACAAAACACCATAATAGTAAGGCTCATGAAAACTCGTCGGATCATATTGTCTTAGGAATGCATAGGTTCAACCCATCAGGGCATCTTAGGAACATATACCGCAACTTCAAGAGTAATTGTCGGGACCCTGACCTACGAGTCGAGATCGCCAAATGAACGTGCTCAGTGATCCCAGAGATCAATTCACATCGAACACAGAGATACTGAATAATAAGAGTCTTACATCCGTACATACCGTTTGATACAACAAATGACCATTTTGGTCAATCTTACATATATAGGGCCTTGGGGGCCAACACACCAAACTGGACCAATAGCGAAAATATTGATCGAAAGCGTGAACCCATGCCATCAGCCTTAACCTACAAACATTCTGACTGGGAAGCGTCCTAGCTCGCAAGAACGTCGCCGAGTTACTCTTCATCATATCCTGTTCTTTCATACTTGGTCAATGAAATAACCAGTGGCAAGCCAATGAGTACTTTTGATTGTACTCGCAAACAGCCCATGATATGAACAATGAAATTGAAGGATAACAATAACATGCATCTTTGGTGGAATTCATCTTGGTGGAATGATCATGAATATGCATCAAGTTAAAGAATTATTTTTGAAGAACAGGTTACAGATATCAATATATCTGTCGAGGGCTGAACCATCCGGGCTCACCCTATATGCCAAGTCACCAAACTTGGTCATATCATTACTTCCATAGTAACTCATTTTATTCACCACTCACATATACTTGGTTTATGCGGAAATAACTGGACGTAGTTTAAGCAGCACCACCCAACTGTCCTTGACCGTGGACACGGCTATTCGAATAGTTTTACACTCTGCAGAGGTAGTACGTTGGACCCACGAGATCCGGGAAACTTTTGTGTCATCCACGACTCGCGGTATATAACATACCCGAGGTAAGTACCCGATCAATGCCTTTCCCTTGACGATACTAGACAAAGAGGTCCACTCGATTGGTACCCATCCCACATGTTGTACGTCTTACGAGCACCGACCCTGGACAGTATCAACCATGCAGGGACCAACGGTGTGCCTGGAACTCATAAAAATGGCATAGTCGTCCTACCTGGCACGACCCCATCACGAGAGTGACCACACATCACTCCTGCCACTAGTAATGTGGTTCCTTGCTAGCACCGACCAGAGTAATCAACAGAGCCCTGTCCCATAAGGGGTAACGTTGTCGTACTGGTAAGGTTGGGACGGTCAACACATCATAATTCTAATCCCATTTCCGAAACCATACTCACTCAAAATACCCGGTGCACCACTTCTCCGAAAGTGGCCACCTAACTCATCATCACCCTCGGGCATTAGTGGCACCCGACGGGGTTTTCGTAAATCTTTGTTTTATACCAACAACATGCTCATGCTATTTACTCTAGCATTACTTGTCAACATGATACTAGCATGATCCTCAAAGGTGGTAGGATCAAGCTTAATGCATGTGCTCCGGAGGAGCCATCGGTAACATCACCTTAGTGATTTACCGGACTTATGATCATATGCAACGGAAATACTTGCTATCTTAACATGCAATTATAACATATGCTCAGCCATGGTCAAAGGGCTGCTTGCCTTTTCTTACATAAGCCCTCGGGGTCTTCGAGGTCTTCCGCTCCAACTCTGAGTACATCTTCTACCCGTCAACTATCGTGGGAAACAACCACGGTAAGCCACACAGCAGGCAGAAATAAAATTGCTACCTAAATAGAAGTTATATTTTTCTTGGACCTCTCTAGTCATAGGAAAAATACCTGAAGCTTTCCATAGGAGATTGGGATCATCATTGATTTCTGAATGGAGGAAAGGAGGAGTAGGGGATCCTTAATGAAGCCCACGGAAAATATTATGATAAAAATGAGTGGAGGCACTCATTTAACAAAGAACAACTTTACAAATATTTAGGAAGTTGTTTCACTGGATTTGGAATTGAAATGGATATTATGATAAAAATGAGTGGAGGCACTCATTTAAGAGAGAAGACTCTAGAAATTGGAATCACTCCAATTGGAGTTGATTTGAGTCCTCTAGGATTTTCGCAAAGTGGGGCTGAATATATCCAGGTTTGGATTTAAATAAAAACACCACAGAGATATTGCTTGGAAAAATGTGCAAAGCACATATTCGGATAGCCCTGAATTTTAGGAACCTGCGGGAGTTTGAATCAAACAATTTGGAGTTAGAATGATTTTTGAATGGATTATTCAAGTTATGCAAAAACATGAAAAAGAGAAAAGGAGCTCAGCCTTCGGGGCTATCTTGCGCCTAGGGCGCTAGGTAGGCCTTTGGCCCGGCCCAGCAGCTCGGGCCGCCAGCGAATGGACGCCCGAAGGAGGTTTTCGCTAGTGTGCCTTCGCCGCGAGATGGCGCACTCCCATGGAGGCGCGACCACTAGAGGCAATCGGCCTCGCCCAGCTCACTGACAGGGGGCCCCGCCTGCAGGGTCATCCACTTCCTCACGCCAGCACCGAGGAACCGCGGGGATGGAGGTAGCCACGTGGGCACCGCGCCTCCTGCCATCCCGTGCCCAGGTGATTGCGTCGGCGGGCTCAGGAGACCGCGCCGCCCCCATTCCCAAACAAGGCGCCCGCGGAGAGGCTGCAAGGGGAGCCGGCAGCAGCAGCTGCGGGGAGGCCAGCGACCTCTCCGATTTCGGCACCAGCAGTGAAGGGAGGGAGCTGGAGGTGCTCGAGAGGAGCAGCGCTAGCTAGGAGGAACCCTAGGGGGAGCTAGAGACGAGGGGAAACCCCCCTGGTTGGCTTGGCTTGAGCGAAGACCCCTAGTGGGCTTCAGCCATGGCATGGCAGGAGGAGGAGGAGGGCTTGGGGAGAGAGCAAAGGCTCAAAAAGGGAACCTGGAATGCTCACAAGGAAGGGTAAGAAAGAGAGACTCGGGAAAAAAGGGAGATAAGAGAGGAGGAGGGATAGAGAGAGCTCGGGGATCTCTTGAGCTCCCTGTGCATGGATGCCACACACCCCGAAAGAAGTCTGGAAGATAGCTAGCGATGGGGAGTGGTTTGAACGGTCAAAAGAAGGCTCTGAGACACACTAAGACATCTTGGACCAGCTAGAAATTGACTGGAGGGAGGAGACAAAGTTGTTTGAGCTCAACTTTCTACCAGAGCTTCATATAGTTACATTTTACCTACAGTAACATTACCAAGTGGTGTGGTGACCACCACCCTGGAGTGGCCATGGTAATGTTACTGTAGGTAAAATGTAACTATATGAAGCTCTGGTAGAAAGTTGAGCTCAAGGGATAAAGTGGAAGGGGCCAAAGTAGCCAATAAAGTGAATGCACACAAGGTGTTAGATGAGTGGTAGAGCAACCATATGGACTGCAATTAATATGAAACTTAACAGGATCTAATAATAGATAGAAATAAGCTTGGACACCAAATTTGGGATTTGGTGGACAAAGTTTCCAATGTAGACTTGGAAAACCCTTGAAATGGGCAGAAATGGCTTTCTGCTTACAAATCCATCCAAATCAATTCCCACAAATCCAATATTTGGTGTGGGGGCATTCTTTGAAGATTAAGGCATGCACAAAAACTTTGGGGTCAATTTGAGAAACTTTATAATGTAAAGTTTCCCAAAGTCAGAAATCAACAGAGAGGGTTTTGAGGGGCTTGGGACAATTTCTTCTATTCTCCTTGATGCACCACTTGGTGTGGATGCATTATTGGAGTATCAGAACATGTCCACCAAATTTGAGCACAATTGGAGATACTTGACAATGAGGAGTTGCTCAAATTTGGTTCTGAACAGATAGGGTTTTAGAATAATTAGGGCAGTCAAATCAACTTGGATTGAGATGAAACTTGGCAAGATCATCAAACATATCATAGGTGACATGATGGAATTTTACTGGAATTATGGAGAATATTTCTTATAGAAATATTCCAAAAGATTGAAATAGGCATGAAGGGTTTCGGAGGGGTTTGCCCAATATTTTGAACATGACCATGTGTTGTATATGGAATAAATATATCCAGTGAGTTTCCCTAAATTTTCCTAAATATTTTGAAAGCAATAAAAATAACTTTCCTTCATAAAGACCATTTCTGGCCTCACAGGAAGGCTTTTAAATAAATTACTAAAATAACTTTTAAAATAATAATATGGTGATTTTGGGAAGTTATTTTGATAATGGGTTTCAAATAAAATAATTGGTGCAAAATAATTTCCCTAATTTGAGGACTTGTAGCACAAATCTCATCTGAGGGGTTTTGAAAGCTTAATTCAAAGAAATGCATTTTGGTGAAAATAATATTTGGTACAAATAGTTTCTGGTCCTAAACGCATGGCATGATCATTAGGCAGGAGTTTTGTCTAAGGAGGTGACTCTCGAGAATAGCAAGAATTATTGAGAATCAACACAAACATACGAGCAAGCAAGCAAACAATAGTCACTTCAAGCATCACAAGCATTCTCAAATTTTTTTAATTGGTCCTAATTTTTGAAATAAGTTAATTAGTCAGGAAAGCTAAACACAGGGTGTTACAGTAATGAACACATGCTTGAAGAGCATGGCTCACAAAAGCATAAGATACAACCTACCAGAGGGGGAAGACACAATTTACCAACGACATCATGTATCAAGGGAAAAATGTCACAAGAATTTTTTGAATGTAAAAGATGTCATCGGATAATAACCCAACAGTGGGTCTAATGGTTCACAAAGGACCTGATGTGAGTATCGGTACTCAATCAGAGGGAGATAGGATGCAATGATGTGAGTATCGGGTTATACTTAATTACCAAAGGAATTAGGATTTCCAGGTTGTGTATCAGAATTCAGATGATCCGATCAAATACAAGCAAGTGTAAAGGACTTAGGTGGGCAATCAACCAAGGCAGATTTGCTGAGAACCAGCTCCTGTTTGGAAGGACGTCTGAGCCGGAAAGATAATTTACGAGGATCAACTGATGATTGTGTGCATTTACACAAAGGTAGAGTCAATAAGATCGCAGGAAAATCACAAAGGATTTTAATGGATGCGGCTAGACATATGGATTTGACCATAATGCAAGTAGGTGAGAAAGGTCAAGAGCAATAGGCTACTGCGGATTCTGAAAGATCGAATAGCAATTCGAAGAACCTTCGAAACCCATGACAACTAATAATGGACGAATCCCCGATAAGATATTTCGTTGCATCTCGTAAAACAAGAGCAATTAGAAAAGAAAGTATGAATGACATTTGTATGTCGTCATCCATAGGGGTTGACGGAGTAAGGGAAATCACAGAAGCGATGAGCACCAGCTCTCAAGAGGACATCGGAGAGTATCTTCGGAGTCTTCTTAGGAATCAAGCCATTGTCGAGAATTGCGGGGTTCTCCGGGAGGAAGTATTTACGAGAACCTAGAGTTAGAGTTAGCAAAATATTTAACCCGAAAGATAAGAGAGAGTAGAACCTAGAGTATAGAAAAGGAGTAACAAATACTAATACCACCCAATTCAGATATGGGCCCGTAAGCCACAACATCAAAGTTTGTAAGTTTTTCAAGTACTAGACTCAACTTCGGCCAAGGAGTTGGAAAGGGGGCTACCTACAGGCAGTCGGCTGTGATACCAACTTGTGACGCCCTTGATTTAATCATACGCTAATCATACATGCAAATGCGTACGATGAAACTCAAGGACTCACAGAAAGATATCACAACACAACTCTAGACACAAATAAAACATACAAGCTTCATATTACAAGCCAGGGGCCTCGAGGCTAGAATACAGAAGCTCGATAAGCACACTAGTCATCCAAAGCAACAAATATCTGAGTACAGACATTAAACATGGGGTGCCTTAGAGAAGGCTTGCACAAAGGATACAACGATCGAACGAGGCGAGGCCTCTTGCCTGGGAACCTCCTAACTACTTCTGGTCTTCAGCGGCCTCCACGTAGTAGTAGGCACCGTCGGGGGTAGGAGTCGTCGTCGGCAGGATACTCCATCTCCTGGGCTCCATCATCTGGTCGCAGCAATGGATCAAGGGGACAAAGGGGGGACCAAAGCAATGGTGAGTACTCATCCAAAGGACTCGCAAGACTAACATCAGAACTATGCTAAGTATGAATCAGTTTCAAAGGAAGGGGTTTATATGTGGATTGACTCTAGCAATGAAATAATAGAGAGAGAAGGTCTAGTCCTATCGAAGACTAGCATCTCCAAGAGTCTTGCAACAATAGACTAGAGTAGAACAGGTAACACAAATAATAGTCATATTGTTGCAGCAATAATAATATGAGGTCGCGCCCAGAGATCCTCCCTCGACTCCCTGCGAGGAAGCAATCCCAGGGCAACAATTCCAGTTAAGTAACAGTTGTAGTTGTATAAGATCAGGGCACAAGTCCAACTCGTCCTGTAACCATGGACACGGCTATCTGAATAGTTAATTTTCAACCCTTCAGGGGTGCACAACATATTCCCCGTCACGCTCGATAACACTCTGGCCGGACACACTTTTCTCGGTCATGCCCGACCTTGGAATATCGACACATCGCAGCCCCGCCTAGACTAAACAGAGAGGCCAGCCCACCGGTCTATACCCTAAGCACAAAGGGTTCATGGGCCCACTTGCCCTATGCGCTCATGCACGATGCGTGGGCGGCCAACGTCAGTCCTAGCACACCTTAATACAAGTGCAATGCATCCCGGGACCACCCGGGCGCGCGCCACTCCATTGCTGACGTGTGAAGAGCTTCGACTGATACCACGACGTCGAGTACCCATAATTATTCCCATACAGATGGTTAGTGCGTAATAAGGTCTTCCGACCAACCCAGATCAAATACACATCCATGCGGGAATCCACCCGCCTAACATCTATTCATCAAAGATCCCAATAACATGGTCAAGTAACTGTGTGGTTGTAACATCAGGGGGAATCCGAGGTATCACCCCCGTTGGATTCCGAACGATGTATCTGTCAAGGTGGACTTAGAGGAATCACCCTCGAGGGTCTCACACTTGAGGGGTTGCACGACAGAGCCATCGTCAGGAGTGGTGAAGGAGGAATCACCCTCGATAACCACGACCGACCAGCTGTACTATAGAGATATCATCGTGAGTACTTCGCGAGGTGTCACCCTCGGTACCCGATATTAGCTCTGTAGCACTGCACAACTAAGGGGGGTGTAAGTGTTGTGTCGGTTCTGGCTCGTCGATCCGGGATCAAGACCCTATGACAAAGCGGGGCAACTGGACTAAGGGGTCAGAGGGGATGACTACTCCATTTATACTAAACAGTTTTAAGGTGCAGTACTGAAAGTATCAGTTCATCAAAAACAGGCTATGCATCAGATATAGGAGCTAACTACAACATTTGCAAAATTCTAATGCAAGCAGGAGGAAGAAAGGCATAGGCGATATAGGGATGATCAAGGGGGGTTTGCTTGCCTTGTTGCACTGCGGCAAAGGGCTGGTTGTCAGGAGGGTAGATATACCCGGCAGCACCGTCAGTCTCGGGGTCTACCGGCAATAAGAAGGGGAAAGAAACAATACATATAAACACATATGAAACACTATGCATGACATGTCAAAGCAGGGTTAGGCATGAGCTAACGCATTGCTATCCGTCATAGACGGGTCGGGAAAATATCACATGATATTTCCCGGGTCTCTCGCTACTACGGGTCAGATGAAAACGATGGAAAAGTTCCACGTTTGCTATGCTACGGACGCGTGAGAAACGAACGGATATAGTATCCTCGTTCGTCTTGTTCTACTGATCGACTTTTTCATGTTGAAAATATTTCATCTGAGCTACGGTTTATTTTATATTAATATTCAAAGATTTAATAAATATTTAGAAATTAAATCAAATTAAATTTATTCAATTAAATGCAATTATGACATTACCATGATGTCATGCTGACATCAGGAGCCAACAGAGTTTGATTGGTCAAACTAACCAAAGGGTCCCATGTGTCATAGGCACATTTATTATTAGGGTTAAATAAATATTTAATCAAGTTAATTAGTGAGGTGGGACCCATCTGTCATACATTTCTTAGGATAATTTATTTATATTAATTAACAGATTATATAGTAATTTGCTTAATTAATATATCTAATCTTTAAACATTATATTCAACTAATTACTTATTTATTTATATTATTATTATTGCATGTTTTTGTCAGGGGCCCCACTTGTCATTTGGTGGGGGGTTGTGGGGCCCATATGTCATAGACTATATTTTATCACATTGTCTTATTGGGTTGCTTAGCGGATGGGGCCCATATGTCATACACTAATTAGCAACTAACGGTTTGCACCAATACCAATGGAAGGTTAATGATCTAGGATCAATCCTAATCTGATGGTTGGGCTCGTTTTGGTAGTGGCACAAGCCAGCTAGGGCTAGAGACGTGCTTGGGCACGCACAGATGCACACATGTGGTGACAACCATCACAAGCAGCAGCACGGGCGATTGGGCGAGCGGGCAACATTGGATAGTGGTTAGCACGGCGAGGCAGCCGCAGGGGCAAGTTGGCCCACGATAAGGGAGGAGCTGCAGCGAGGCAGTGCGCGAGCAGGCGGACGACGGAGGGGTGGGCGCGGTCGCGATCGCAACAGCGCGCGCTAGGAAAAGGGCGCGACCGGAGCGCGATGTGGCGAGGGAAAGGGGGGCACCGGACGGGGAAAAGTAGAGGAGGCCGGAGCCTCACCTGCGTTGCCGGGGACGGGGTCGGGGAGGCTCGATGGAGCCGTCGAGGACGAGGTGAAGAGGCCGGCGAGGAGGCGCGACGACGGCGTGGATCCGGCGGCGTGGCGGCGGTGACAGCCGAAGGGATGGCCGGAGGGGCGAGGTGGTGCCGCCAGGGAGAGTCGGCCTCCCTGCTCGATCCCTCCAGGGTGAGGAAGGGTGAGGGAGCCAAGGTGAGCATGCAGGGGATAAGCGCTGGCGCGTTGGCTTGGTGAGGGAGGCGCTAGGAGCGAGCGTGCGAACAAGGGGGCAGAGGCTCGCGCAAGGGAAACGAGGCATGGAGAGAGCGGGGCGACGTGGGAGTTGGAGCGGTTCGATTTGGGGTGGGGGTCGTGGCGGCGGGGTGAGGGAGTGGGGAGGGGTAGCGCTAGGGTTTTCTCGGCGGTCTTGTACCCCCACGTAGTATAGGTGGGCTCTGGGTTATGTGCTAGGCTGGCTGGGGCCGGCCCAGGTTGGGGTTTCCTTTTTATTTTATTTTTTATTTATATAATTAGCTTTTAATAGTTTTTGTTTTAATTATTTAGAGGCTTTAAAATAATTCAAAAATGGCTGATTCAAATTTATAAATTCTTAGGTAATATTTGTAACTCATCCGACATTTTTATTTTCAGTTTCGTAAAACTTTTAAATTCTACTTTTTAAACAAATCAAATTTGAAACGGAATTGAGCGGGGATTGAACCGACGCGAGTTTAACAAAAGAAATCACGGTGACGTGGCATCATTAGCGTGCGATTACAGTAGCTTAATTACATACATTTACTGTAGCAAAAGGTGAGGATGTCACAATCATTGTCACACTATGTGAGCTTGAGATGTACTTCCCGCCTGCATTCTTTGACGTCATGGTGCATCAATGTGTCCACACTGTGGATGACATCATCGACCTCGGGCCGACATTCCTTCACAGCGTGATGCCGTTCGAGAGGATGAATGGGGTCATCGAAGGGTTCGTTTGTAATATGTCCCGTCCCGAGGGGAGCATCATCCAGGGGTGTCTGACCCAAGAGTGCATCTCCTTTTGCGAGAATTATACAAGCAAAGAAGACCATGTTGTTGGTTTTCCCATCAACAAGCACCATGGGAGGCTCGGAGGAGAAGGTCACAACAACGGCCGAAGCGAATTGCACGTGGACTACTCGAATCAACGGGACTACTTTGGCAAGGCTAATTTAGTAGTGCTACAACACCTAGATGTGGTAGATGATTATGTGATACTGCACAAAGAAAGCATTGCAAAGAAGTACCATGATCCGGGGAAGCGCAAGACGGACGACAAAGTTACTATAGAGCACAACGCCATTTTTTTGTGTTGGTTCAAAGAGCAAGTTCGTGATAATCCCCCGGAAGAGGGCAGTGTGGACGGGTTTCTCATACACGTCTTAGCACATGGCCCCGCGCCCAAACTAGTGTACTATGAGGCATACGATATCAACGGGTACATGCTACTGCAACAAAAGACCTTCCAACGGCGCCAGAAACACGTGCTGACGGGAGACTGTTCTTGTCTTGATACTCCTCAGCAACGGCACCAGGAATCCTTCTGCTACAGCTACGCCTTAAGGGACTTCCTAGGCAAATATGCAAAGGATTTCCCCCGTGGCCTTGGAGCCTTGCGTTGGTGTTCCCTCGAAGTGGAAAGGGTGATGTAGCGCAGCGGTGGTAAGTATTTCCCTCAGTTTTGAGAACCAAGGTATCGATCGAGTGAAGGAGTATCACAAGTTCCTGCACAAACACAAAAAGCTTGCTCCCAACGCTATGAAGGGGTTGTCAATCCCTTATAGATTGTTTGCCAAGTGAGAACTGAAAGCAACAAAGTAACAAAGCAAAGTAAAAGAGAAAGTGGAAATGAAAGTGGAAACGATAGGTGTGAATAGACCCGGGGGCCGTAGTGTTTACTAGTGGCTTCTCTCATGAAAGCAAGTAGACGGTGGGTGAACAAATTACTGTCGAGCAATTGATAGAACCGCGCAAAGTCGTGACGTCATCTATGGCAATGATTATATCTATAGGCATCACGTCCAAAACAAGTAGACCGATATTTTCTGCATCTACTACTATTACTCGACACGTCGACCGCTATCCAGCATGCATCTCGTGTATTAAGTACAGAGTAACGCCTTAAGCAAGATGATATGATGTAGATGGACAATCTCATATCTACGACAAAGCCCACCTTGTTACCCTTGATGGCAACTACATGATGTGTGCCTTGCTGCCCCTACTGTCACTGGGAAAGGTCACCACACGGTAAGAACCCAAAACCAAGCACTTCTCCCATTGCAAGAATCATAGGTCTAGTTGGCCAAACAAAACCCAAGACTATGAGACTTACAAGGATATCAAATCATGCATATAAGAAATCAACAAAGACTCAAATATATATCATAGATAGTCTGATCACAAATACACAATTCATCGGATCTCGACAAACACACCGCCAAAGAGGATTACATCGGATAGATCTCCATGAAGATCATGGAGAACTTTGTATTGAAGATCGAAGAGAGAGAAGAAGCCATCTAGCTACTAACTACGGACCCGTAGGTCTCAAGTGAACTACTCACGAGTCATTGGAGGGGTGATGATGTTGATGTAGAAGCCCTCCAACTCCAAAGTCCCTTCCGACAGGGCACCGGGAAGGGTCTCCAGATGAGATCTTGCCGAAACGGAAGCTTGTGGCGGCGGAGAAGTGTTTTCGTGGATTCCCTGATTTTTTTCTATATTTTAGGGAATATATAGGCGAAGGAGCTAGGTCAGGGGGCGTCAGGGAGGCCACAAGCCTGGTAGCTGCCGCCCCCTGGTGGCGGCTACAAGGCTTGTGGGTCCCCTGTAGCTCTCGTGGCTTGGCCCTCAAGCCCCCTGATCTTCTTCCGTTCGGGAAAAATTTACTTCGGGGATTTTATTCCATTTGGACTCCGTTCCAAAATCAGATCTGACAAGAGCCAAAAACACAGAAAAAACAGGAACTGGCACTTCGCACTGAATTAATAAGTTAGTCCCAAATAAGATATAAAAGGTACATAAAACATCCAAAGATGACAAGATAACATCATGAAACCATCAAAAATTATAGAGACGTTTGAGACGTATCAGTACACATTCTACACGGAGGCCAACGACATGGACAGTGATTACTAGAACTCAGGAGTGACGATTGAATGCATGACCGACTCCAACAACACAACCGAAATATTCTACGGAAGCGTCGAAGAGATCTGGGTGCTTAACTACGCTAGAATGCACGATGCGACGATGTTCCATGTCAGGTGGGCTAAGGCCGTCGTAAGAGAAAACAAGTATTTCGCTACCATGTATATTCCTGATGGGAAGAGCATTACCATGAACGCTAATGTCATCACCAAAACTGAGCCATGGACACATGCTAAGCACATGACACAATGCTTCTTCATAACCAACCCGACCAATCCCAGTCGTGTTGTCATGAGGAGAGGCAAAAGGAACATCGTCGGAATGGATGGAGTCGCCAATGAGGAAGACTACGACCAATACGGCAACAAAATGAGGGAAGATGACAATGATGATGAAGCATACATGAAAACAAGAATCAAGACTACATTACCTAAGAAAGATCGTACTCCATGGTGCCAGAAAAGAAGAATCAAGACAACGAACAAGAAAAGGAAGGAGGTCAATGTGAAACGTCTTCGACGCAGCTGAGAAACAATCATTTATATATATGTATGTATTTTGTGTACGAAACAACACATGGTTCTGGTAATATTCACGCAGTGTGGGAGGGAGACGTTCTCGTCGCCAACTCCGTTCCACGCCATCGGGATAAAAACAAAAAACAAAAACAAAAGGGAGAAAGCAATACAAAAGAAAAAGGAAAGTAAAGAGAAAAGGAAAGGAAAATAATAAAAAGAAAAGAAAATAATAAAAATAAAAATAAAGAAAATAAAAAATAAAAATAAAAAAAGAAAATAATCCAAAAAATAAAGAAATGAAAGTTAGCACTACCGCTGGATTAGTATCAACACTACTCCTAAGTTAACACTAGCACTCGTGCTAAACCAACGCTACTACCATATGTCCTAGGGCATTTAGCAGTAGTGCTAGTACTAAACCCGCATTACTGCTAAATGCCCTAGAGGAGTTAACCGCCCCTTCTCTCCCCCCTCTCCCCACTCCTCTATATCGTCGTCATCGCTCTGCTTGCACGGCGCCGCCTCCTCCACGCGCCCCCTCCACGCGCTGCCGCCTCCTTGATACGTCTCCAACATATCTATAATTTTTGATTGTTCCATGCTGTTATATTATAATTCTTGTATGTTTTACAATCATTTTATAGTCATTTTGTATCTTTTTGGTACTAACCTATTGACATAGTGCCTAGTGTTAGTTGTTGTTTTCTGCATGTCTTTTACATCGCAAGAAATCAATACGAAACGGAGTCGAAACGCAACAAAACATTTTGTGGATTTTTTGGGCTAGAAGACATCCAGTGGGCCAGGAACACACCTGAGGGGAGCTCTGATGGGAGCACAACCCACCAGGGCGCGCCTGGGGTCCAGGCGCGCCCCAGTGGGTTGTGCCCTCCTCATTGGCCTCTCGCACCGCCTCTTTGCTCTATAAATACCCCAATATTCCAGAAACCCTAGGAGGGGGACAAAAATCAATTCCAGCCACCGCAGAGTCCACAAACACCAGATCCAATCTAGACACCATCACGGAGGGGTTGATCATGTCCATTGGTGCCTCTCCGATGATGCGTGAGTAGTTCTTTGTAGACCTACGTGTAACGACTAAGATGCGACCCTTTCCTATTTAGGGGGCGATGCCCCAAAAGGGAAAGAGGCGCATCTAAGCGTTTCAGAAGTGAGATAATCATAGCAAATACATAAATTAAGATTGACAAATAGGGCATACATTTGCCATCTGACATAGTAATATAAGGTTTACATCCACACAATTATTCAGACAAGGTAGTCCCGCTACGAGCTACATGAAACAAGGAAAAGACTATGATATCCCGCATGCTCGCCCACGATCACGACCACGGCCTCAGTCCTCCGGATAGTTCACGTACAGACGGTCGTTCTCCTCATAGTACTGCCACGCCAGCTGCGTGCCATCTGGATCTCCTGCGTTAGGCGTACCTGTACCTGTTGGGGTGTTGTAGTAAACTGTGAGCCACGGGGAGTCAGCAATCGGATGACCTTGGTACCGAAACTAGTCAAGTTATTAGGTGAGGAAGGTTCAGTGTTTAGGTTGTGGCATCCTAAGCATATATGGTGGCTAACTTACGAAGATCAGAGTTATTGATATGGTGGTCTACACGAGCGGTCGAATACTATGTGATCACTAAGTGATCCTGAACACCTGCTTACGTCAAACATAACCCCACCGTGTTCCCGATCTAAGAGAGGTCTTCGAAGGAGACAGTCACGGTTACGCACACAGTTGGCAGTTTTATTAGAGTTAGTTCAAGTTTTGTAGAACCGGATGTTAACAAATTATCCATGTTTGCCACATAACCGCGGGCACGACTTCCCGAAAGTTTAAACCCTGCAGGTGTGCTCCAACTAGTCCATCACAAATGGTCACGGGCCGCAATGTAATCCTCTACCACGAATCTCGTGATCTCGTCGGATTCCTTAGAGGAAAACCTCAACTTTGAGGAGACCCAAAGTTTCACCGAGATTCCTATACGCAAGATATATCGCTAAGGTAAAACAAATCTAGCAGGACCTCCCGTCGTGTCGACGACCCCGATAAGAGCCGCATATCTCAGTCTCCGGACACGACGGATGAGCACAGCGTACAGTGGCCTGATAGACATCTCCCGAGTTGCCCCGGGTTGGCTCCGCACACGACTCTAGTTTGGGCCAACACTCATGAGGAGGACTGGCCCGGGTTGTTGATTAAATCCTCGGGGTAGCTATTCCCTATGCAAATTATTATTAGGTGATTAGCATATTAAAACCAATGTTGGGTCCTGCCGGACAAGCCTTAACACTACATGATTTATCAAGGGGGTCCCCATAACAACCCTGAATGTGTTAGGAGCGATCAGTTCTGGAAACAAAAACCGGTAGCCGAAACTAAGGCGGCAAGAACGGACCAAATCACCCGGCAAAGGGTAGGCCTTCCGTCATTTACCAAGTATATAGGTACATTAATTAAATAGTAGTTTAATCATAATGATATCAAAATACTCATGTTATCACATGAGACAGCTAGCACCTACAACTAGCAAAGCTAATCATTAGAAGCTGAGCAAGCCTACTTAGCCATACAACATTAGCTAGGAGGGGAAGGTGTATGGGTTTCATGGCAATGACATGTGGCATTTTATCAAGTGGTAGGCAGCGAGCATATATCGAAGGAAACATGATTCTAAGCATAACAAAGCTAGATATGGTATCAAGGTCACAATCATCTTGCCTGTGAGGTCTTCAGCTTGGAACTGCTCTTGATCGTCCTACACGTACTCTCCAGAATCCACGTACTCGCTCTCCGATCCCGGTGCTACCCAAGATAAAAAATAACAGCCTATGAACACCAACACAACATGATGCAACATACAACATGATGCATGAGCTGAGAATGAAGCATGCATCACTATTCTAGTCACTTGCATATGCATGAGAAGAGAAGATAAACTTCTGGACAGAACTTCACACTAAGCTATCTTGACATGCATGAATATGCCATGAACAGGTGCATCATGAGAAAACGATGCAAAAACATATAAAGAACATTGAGAACGGAGCTACGGATCAACCGAAAACTACGAAACAAGATATGGAGTCCTACGGGTCAAATTCCACCACAAGCACACTCTAATGGCACTCTTCTTGTGTTCCCAGGTTGCCACATGATCAAACAAACAAATATAGGTGGGGTGGTGCAAATAAACTCACCACACCACCAACAATACTCACACAAGCTTCAAAACGACTAAAACATGCAATCTGTCCTAAACAACATCATAGCAGTTTGTCTACAACATTCAAAGTACCTACAACCACCCAAATGAGCCAAACAAGATATGTGGCAAAAGCCATTCAAAAGCCCTACAAGCTTGAGCAAGAAGCTACTGCATAGGCATCACACATGAGAAGATCTATGGACACAAACTTGGACAAAAATAACAGATTTCTAGGACTTTGTGAAAATCTCAGATTTTGACCAGCTGCTTATGCTCTGAAGCATTTTTACAGCCTCCAAAATGATATCTACAGGAAGTTAAAGTGCATGAAATTTAACAGAGAGCTAGACAAACCCAAAAACACACAAACCTTAGTTTGTTGCATGGGCTGATTCCCAACACATGAGCTTGTGCAACCACATCAACAAGGCAAGAAAATAATAGCAGTTTCTCAGACTTAGTGAAAATCACAGATTTTCACAAAGCTGACAATTTTGTGAAGTGTCAACTTTGACAAGGCACAACAAGTTCATACAAACTCCCATGTATAAAATAAAGACTCTATGTTGTAGAGGGGTTCACCCACTAGTGCCACATCAAGGATTCAGCCTCATAGGCCCAACACACCACATGGCACCAAGCTCTAAACATGGCATCAAGACAGAAAAATGACAGTTTAAGAAGTTACTCCAAAGTGAAATCTGAATCCACCAGTGGATTCCTGGGATGATTCTACCCCGAATCCATATGCCACACATGGGTACTTGCATGGAACAATTAGGCACAAACCCAATTCATGTCACACCCCAGCTTTTGGCTTCCCTGGCTAATTAAATTATTTCAAATTTAGGACCAATTAAAATTTGTGTGAATACTTGTGATGCTTGAAGCGACTATTGTTTGCCTTGCTTGTTTGCATGATTGTGTTTGATGCCTAATAGATCCTGTCACTCTCTTAATCATCTTATCATCCCATGATCTCTTGCCTAATGATCATGCCATGTGTTTAGGATAAATATCTATTTTTACCAAATATTTTTTTCACCAAAAAGCTTTTCTTTGAATTAAACTTTCAAACCCCTGAGATGAGGTTTGTACTACAAGTCCTCAAATTAGGGAGTTTCTTTTGCACCAATTGTTTTATTCAAAACCATTATCAAAATGACTTTCAAAAACCACCATATTATTATTTTAAAAGTTATTTTATTATTTTATTTAAAAGCCTTTCTGTGAGGCCAGAAATGGTCTCCTATGAAGGAAAGTTATTTTATTGCCTTAAAAATATTTAAGAAAATTTAGGGAAACTCAGTGGATATATTTACTCCATATTTATGAGTTTCAACACATGGTCATGTTCAAAATATTGGGCAAACCCCTCCAAAACCATTCCTGCCTATTTCAAGATTTTGGAATATTTCTATAAGAAATATTCTCAATAAATTCCAGTAAAATTCTAGCATGTCATATATGATATTCTTGATGATATTGCCAAGTTTCATTTCAATCCAAGTTGATTTGGCTCCCCTAATCACTCTAAAACCCTATCTGTCCAGAATCAAATTTGAGCAACTCTACATTGTGAAGTGTCTCCAATTGTGCTCAAATTTGGTGGACATGTTCCAATACTCCAATGAGGCATCCACACCAAGTGGTACACCAAGGAGAATAGAGGAACTTGTCCTAAAACCCTCAAAACCCTCTCTGTTGATTTCTGACTTTGACAAACTTTACATTATAAAGTTTGTCTAATTGACCTCAAACTTTTTGTGCATGCCTTCATGCTCAAATAATGCCCCTACACCAAATATTGGATCCGTGGGAATTCATTTGAATAGGGTTCTAAGCAGAAACCCATTTCTGCCCATTTCTAGGGTTTTTCAAGTCTACATTGGAAAACTACTCCAGCAAATCCCAAATTTGGTGTGCAAGTCTATTTTCCTATATTATTTGATCCTGTTAAGTTTCATACCCATTGGAATCCATCTGGTAGCCTAACCACAGATCAAACACCTTGTGTGCACTCACTAATTTGACTTCTATTGCCCCTTCCACTTTATTCCTTGAGCTCAACTTTCTACCACAGCCTCACCTAGTCATATTTTACCTCCAGTAACTTTCCCATCGCCACTCGTCAATTATTGGGGAATGACCCTTTGTAAGTTTCTCATTTTCACCCTTGGTAGCACTGTTTTACCCTTCTTCCCATTCTTCTGCTTAAGCTATCACCCCCAACTCTTTCCAGAGCATCTAATATATGCCAAGGCTTCATTTAGAACCAAGATATGGCATGCTCATGTGGAAAAAATGAGCAACACCTCCTCAAGTTCATTTCTGGCTGGAAAGTAGCTTTGTACAGCAAGTGCTAGCTACACTTCTTTTCTTGAGCTGAATTTCTGCAGATATGTAGTCCTTCCATACCAGATGCTCCAGGACATGGTTTCACCTCCCCTCTCTGCCTATGAAAACCATTTGTATCAGCCCCTAGTTTCCTGCTGATTTGTTCACAGCAGTCAAGCCCCATTCAAACCTTCTTCTCTTGGCTCCAAACTTCACCACTACGTCGTGGCAAGCATGCCTTGCACGGGAGACAACTTTTCCAGGTCGATTGGACACCCTGGACACGCATGGCCGTGGTGACCACGCTGTCAGCCTACACTAATGGTGCTCTGCACCATTTCCTTGTTCCCTAGCTCATGTCCCGCAGCTGCACCATGTCTCAGAGCGTCAGAGCATTCCCTTTTGACCGTTCAAGCCATTCCCCTCCACTAGCAAGCCTCCAAGACCCCTCAGGCATGTGTGGCATCCATGCACCAGAGAGCTCCGAGAGCTCCTGCGCTTTCTCTTCTCTTCCCCTCTCCATATGGCTCCCTCCCGAGCGCCCTAAGCCTCCAGAACCTCTCCCCCTATCCCTTGGGCTCCTCGTGAACTCCCCCTAGAGCCCCTTCTTCTCCTAAGCCCTCCTCTTCCTCCCTCCACGGCCATGGCGCCGCCTCGGCCTCTCTTGCGTCCGAGCCAGCCGACTCCTCTCCGGCCTCAAGTCTCCCCTTCCGCGAGCCCCCGCAGCTTCCCCATCCTGATGGACACGTTATGGCTCCTCCCGGAGGTCAGCACCGTGCCCCTCCACGGTGGCCGGAGCCATCAGCCGTCCCTCTCGGCGGGCCCCTCGCCCGGGCATCCTCTCGGCCTCGAGGGACACCTCCCAGGCTCGGTTGGGAGTAGGGCACCCACCCCCAGTCGCGGTTCGGTGGCGGAACCAGCACGCGGCCAGAGCCCCGGTGGCCAGAGCCCTCATCTCCCCGTTGCAAGGTGGAAGAAAGGCACGGGAGAGAGAAGGAGTCGGGCGGGTCCCCTCGGTCAGCGACCAGCGAGCCGGGCCCGGTGTATGAGTGAAAGCGCACTAGCGCTTTGCGCCTTCGCCGAGCCAAAAGCGTATCCGCGGAATTATGCCTCCTGCGTGGCCCTTCGTGCCAGGCCGAGCCAGCAGGCCGGCCCATTCGCTATCTGCTGCCCCTAGCACTTGTTAACTCAAGGGATAAGTACCCCCTTTCTCCTTTTTCTTTTATTCCTATCTTGTTAAATCCATTGTAAAATCATTCTAACTCCAAATCACTTGGTTCAAATTTCTGCAGGTTCCTAAATTCAAACTCTATCCACCCATGTGCTTTGCACATTTTTCCAAGACATGTTTCTGTGGTGTGTTAATTAAAATCCACATCCGGATATTGTTAACCCCATCTTTCAAAAATCCCATAGGCTTCATTTCAACTCCAAATGGAGTGATTCAAACTCCCAGAGCCTTCTAAAAACATTCCCCATTTTTAGGACCCTGGTCAACATTTTTGTGTGACTTATTTATGTTGCAATAAATAGATAGCTCCTATTGCTATTTAATCCTCATTGTAAAATCTCCAGAATATTCATACCATCTCCAAATCCAGTGAAACCACTTACTAAATATTTCTAAAATCATTCTCTGTTAAATGGGTGCCTCCACTCATTTTTAACAGAAAGATTTTTTTGGCTTATTCAATGGCCACCTATTGCTCCTTTCACCTATTCAAAAATCCTTGGTGATTCAAATCTCCTGTGAGAAGCTTCAGGTATTTTTCTTATGACCAGAGAGGTCCAAGAAAAATAAAACTTCTATTTATAGAACACTTTTATTCTGCTGGATGTGTGGCTTACTATGGTTATTTTCGACGTTAGTTGATGGTACACGGAGTATTCGGGGACGGAGAGGAAGACCTCGAAGACCCCCAGGACTTACGTGAGCAAGGCAAGCAGCCTTTGATCATGACTTGAGCATAAACATTGTTGCATGCTAGTATAGCAAGTATTTTTCCGTTGCATGTGATCACGATGCCGGTTCATCATTGTGGTGATGGTACCGAAGGCTTCTTCGAAGCACTTGCATGATAGTAATGTTATTCATATGGCTCCTCGGAGCACAAGCATGATGAGCTTGACCCTACCACTTATGAGGATCATGTTACTGTCATGTTGACTAGTAGAGTAAGATCATTACATTGAGCTTGACCCTACCCCGTGAGGGTCATGTTACTACCATGTTGACAAGTAAAGATAGATCATATTATCATGAGCATGATGATGACTTAAATAAAGAGTTTACGAAAACCCCGTCGGGTGCCACTAATGCCCGAGGGTGATGATGAGTTGGTGATCACTTTTGGTGAAGTGATGCACCGGTGTTTTGGTGTGAGTATGGTTTCGGAAATGGGATTAGATTTATGATGTGTCGACCGTCCCAACCTTACCAATACGACCACGATACCCCTTTATGGGACAGGGCTTTGTTGATTACTCTGGTCAGTACTAGCAAAGAGCCACATTACTAGTGGCGGGAGTGATCAGTGTCACGCTCGTGATGGGGTCGTGCCATGTAGGACGACTATGCCATTATTATGAGTTCCAGGCACACCGTTGGTCCCTGCATGGTTGATACAGTCCAGAGTCGGTGCTCGTAAGACGTACAACATGTGGGATGGGTACCAATCGAGTGGACCTCTTTGTCTAGTATCGTCAGGGGAAAGATGATGATCGGGTACTTACCTCGGGTATATGTGATATACCGCGAGTCGTGGATGATACGGAAGTTTCCCGTTTCTCGTGGGTCCAGCATACTACCTCTGCAGAGTGTCAAACTATTCGAATAGCCGTGTCCATGGTCAAGGATAGTTGGGTGGTGCTTCTTAAACTACGTCCAGCGTTTTCGCATAAACCAAAAGTGTGTGTGTGGTGTTAAAAAGGTGTTGTTAGGATAATCACAATAATATGACTAAGTTTGGTGACTTGGCATATAGGGTAAGCCCGGATGGTTTAGCCCTCATTAATACATTGAGGTTATGACAAGTCCGATGACTTGGCATATAGGGTGAACCCGGATGGTTCAACCCTTAGCAGATATGTTGACATCTGTAAACTGTTCTTCAAGAGTAGTTCTTTAACTTGTTGCATATACATGATCATTCCACCCAGATGAGTTACACTAAAGATGCATGATATTGTTATCCTTCACTTTCATTGTTCGTATCATGGGCTGTTTGCGAGTACATTGAAAGTACTCATTAGCTTGCCACTGGTTATTTCATTGACCAGGTGTGAAGGAGAGGATATGGTGAAGATTAACTCGGTGACGTTCTTGCGAGCTAGGACGCTTCCCAGTCAGAATGCCTGTAGGTTAAGGCTGATGGCATGGGTTCATGCTTCAAACCAATAATTCCGCTATTGGTCTAGTTTGGTGCTTTGGCCTTTAAGGCCCTATGTATGTAAGACCCGACCGAAGTGGTCATTTATTGTATCAAATGATATGTATGGATGTAAGACTCTATTATTCAGTATCTGTGTTCAGTGAGCATTGATACTTGGGATCACTGGGCACGGCGATCTCGACTTACCAGTCGGGGTCCCCATAGAGCTGGTATCAGAGCCATCTTGACTGTAGGAAGCCCTTAGTTAGCATGGACGTTAGTTAGGATAAAACTGCTTTAAGGACCCTTCAAAATACTTACAAAACTTATATATTTTCTCAACTCTCCTAAAACTTCAAAGAAATTGAAGGTTATGCTCTAGCCTTCCACTCTTATTTTCTTGGCACTCCTCGTCTACTTTTTCAAAACTTGCTAATGGTCGCTAGAACTTTATGCCCTTCTGACCACGGGATAAATTGAAATCCTCGTGGGCAGCCCGGAAGGAAGCAACCTTTCCAGGCAAACACCTGTGCTGAAGGACACAAAAGACAACTCTACGACCAGACGACACCAACAGTAGTACCTCCATGAGGAACAAGATTATCGAGGTAGAAGATGGTGAAACCCTGGACACTGTTCCAGATTGATGCCACTTTTGCCTATGATAATCTAGACATAATATATGCAAACCTTGATCTGCATCACTAATAGAGCGACCCTGTCAGTTATAAGTAATTGTGTCGACCACCACCGGTGGATGAGAACCTCGCCATTTGGTCCGCCTCACCTTAGTGAGCAGGAAAACGGTTCTCTTCATTCCCCGCTCTAGGTGTCGATATCGCAATTAGTATGATTGGCAGATCAGAACTCTATCATGTCTTGCATATATCAGTGCATGAAGATGTCCACTTGAGACTCTCGAAGCCTCAGAAGACAAGAAGACGCTGACAAGATCATGAAGACAACAGAAGACCCTGTCAGTGACAGCTATGAAGAACCACCTTCGTCGGCAATTTCCCAGACAAGAAGACAACCAGAGTTCCGTACAACTCAAGCAAATTGCTTCAGCAAGCGACAACAAGAGGCGTGACAACACCCTGAGAAGGTCCAGAAGACTTAGCGGACTCCTCTCCGGAGCAAGAAGCAAGCACGACTGGCGAGTCCCTGAACCTAGGATAGGATGAGTCATGAACCCCCCTATGCGAAGTCGAGTCCGTGAAATGGTTGGATGGACCATGTTGTGTGTTGTTTGTTTTTGTTGTTTGTGCTTTGATATGAGTCGCGCTTTTGCTTACACAACAAGCATGCGGTTATATCACTTGCCTTATTTTGATGTTCAAAATAATTTTAGCACTTGTTTGAGTTGATTTTTCAATGCTTGTTTGATTGCACTAAGACCCTTAGACACTCCTCTCTGTGCTCTCTCTCTCTCTCTCTCACCTCTCTCGGCAACTGAAGACGGCAAGGCAAGATGTGCCAAGGATCCGCTTTGAAGGACGGCTGACGTTGAAGACACTGACTGTGCTACGCTTAACCACACGCAACCCGTAGGAGTGTGTTTTCCCCTCGAGATTGGAAAACCACACCAGACCAGACTAACCTCCACAAGCCTTTCCGGCTCAAATTTTCTGGTCACGTGTCTAGTACCCGGACTTGCCAGAACTCGTGTAGGTCCCCGATAAACCCCTCTTAGCACCGGGTTCCTTATGGAACGAGTGATCATTGTGAACAAGTATCCTTCCATCTTAAGCTAGCACTGTAACCTTGATGCCATAAGAGAACCGATCTCCGATATGAGAGCATTAGACTAAGATTGTTGTGATGATAATAGTTGTCTTGAGGATATAGCTAGACTAATTTTGGTGGATCATGAGACCCTTATAAAGGTAGGTGGATTTGGTGGAACGAGTTGATACAGTAGTATAATCTTCATAATCTGGAGTAAGATTGGATTTAGTAGGATGATTATGATCGCGAACATTATTCTTGGTGGTATACATGACTTTGGCAAGTAGTTGGCATGGTTTGGAGATAATTACCATAATGACTTGGAGTATCAAGTAGACTTCTTATTGGATTTGAGTCTTGGATTTAAATAGGTAATCTTAATAGAGTATTGAGGATGACAAAGACCACATGGTTCGGAGTAAATTGGATTTAGCTCGTTAATCTCGATCATGATACCATGTTTCTCGGTGGATATAGAGTACGTATACTGGAGTTGTCAAATAGATTTACAACCTATGTAGTTTGGCCTTGGAGATTAGATGGCCATGTTTATTGAAGTTGGTGGATATACTATGACGTAATTCTTGTAGTGATATGTGAGTTATGAGGACTCTAAGAGATTATGTAGAACCCCATCCGTGTTGGATTTGTAGGAGTGATAGATCCAGTAATGATTGATCAGATTGATGGATCACTTGATCGGATTCATAGGAAGGAAACAAAATATTGGATTGGTCTACTACGTGTTTCCTTAATATAGTAGTGTAGTACCCTGTCCATTATATGACTTAGGTGGACAACTGGATTGTTGTGCCTCAGATTCAATCGTGGTAGCTGTATGCCTCCCCAAGGTCCTTGCATAGTAATGCATGTACAGTTGACGCTACGCCATACTTGTAAGTGTTTGGATTTAGTTCTTCCCTCAACCCGGAGTTGACTAGCTTGAGCGGTCTGGAGTTGACCCACGTAGGATGATATCCTTGATGAGATGAGGTGATGTTGTCTCAAGTTAGCGGTCGAACTATTGGCATCTAAGGAATGTGCGTAGAGATAAGATGATAACTGTTCGCCCACATCCTGAGTTCCTTGAGACCCTAAAGCTTCGCTGAGCCACAAAATGGACGGACTACGACCATAGAAGACGACTCTAAGTCGTTGAAATGTGGCCAGTACCCGCCATAGAAAGTCCCGTTCTCCTCACCTGACTTTTGAGCACTGTGCTTATGTCGTGTTTGGGAAGGTAGGTTGTCATCCTCACTGATGACATACTTACTCACCTAGTAAGAGGAAGAACACCTTAGTCGTGTTTGGTCGAGCCCAGGAATGTTGATTGTTATGCCTCTCGAAGGTACCGTGATATCTCGAGAAGGTGGACTTCTCAAAGCAATCCCAAGGCGACGGAAGTCTATCCTATGCAAGTCAAGACGAAGAACCGCCATGAAGAGGAAGCCCCGACAACGACAATGAAGCAACCAGAAGTCAACCACCGACCACGCGCTGACTACATCAACGACATCAAGAAGCCTCGACGATTCAAGATGACGAAGCCCTTGGACAAGCGAAAGAATCACACGACCTCTCCTTGATCCATATTAAGGACGCGAGTACTAGTGAGTCGTGGTGGAAACCTGCTAAAGGTGATTCCCGCTTGCCGAGTCGCAGACCTTGGGAATGGATGACTGGTCTATACTCATGGGTAGCCAGCTCATCCAGAAACCCTAGCAAACTCCCAAGATGGCAGGACCTGTTCGGGACTTGAGCCTCCGAGTTTAGACTCATAGGTGAGACCCAGCCCGGACCGTTCCACGAGAAGCCTACGAAGACTATTTGCGACCATAGCTTGCCTGCCGAAAGGAAGTCAAGGACTTCCCCGTAAGCAGGAAGCCATGCGAAGACTTTGGCAGTGCGCTCTAACACGAGACATCTTGATGTCACTAACTGGCATGCGAAACCCCAGGACCAGATCCCAGACACACCATCTTGCCACGTATTCTGACTTTGGAATACACTCGCACGCTAGAATCTTGCACAGACTTAGCTCACCAAGCCCTTGACCTCGGTCAAGCATAACTTATTGCCAGATCCCGCTCACGATCACTCAAGGACGTGTGAACATTCGAAGTTGTATCATCAAGCACCTCAAGACCACCACAGCAACATGAGGACATGAAGACTACCTCCAACTCAAGATTCTGTACCTCACCAACCCCTAGCCCAGAAATCTCGGGGACGAGATTTTTTTTAAGAGGGTAAGGTGTGTCACACCCAAGTTTTTGGCTTCCCTGACTAATTAACTTATTTCAAATTTAGGACCAATTAAAATTTTTGTGAATACTTGTGATGCTTGAAGTGACTATTGTTTGCCTTGCTTGTTTGCATGATTGTGTTTGATGCCTAATAGATCCTGTCACTCTCTTAATCATCTTATCATCCCATGATCTCCTGCCTAATGATCATGCCATGTGTTTAGGATAAATATCTATTTTTACCAAATATTTTTTTCACCAAAAAGCTTTTGTTTGAATTAAACTTTCAAACCCCTGAGATGAGGTTTGTACTACAAGTCCTCAAATTAGGGAGTTTCTTTTGCACCAATTGTTTTATTCAAAACCATTATCAAAATGACTTTCAAAAACCACCATATTATTATTTTAAAAGTTATTTTATTATTTTATTTAAAAGCCTTTCTGTGAGGCCAGAAATGGTCTCCTATGAAGGAAAGTTATTTTATTGCCTTAAAAATATTTAAGAAAATTTAGGGAAACTCAGTGGATATATTTACTCCATATTTATGAGTTTCAACACATGGTCATGTTCAAAATATTGGGCAAACCCCTCCAAAACCATTCCTGCCTATTTCAAGATTTTGGAATATTTCTATAAGAAATATTCTCAATAAATTCCAGTAAAATTCTAGCATGTCATATATGATATTCTTGATGATCTTGCCAAGTTTCATTTCAATCCAAGTTGATTTGGCTCCCCTAATCACTCTAAAACCCTATCTGTCCAGAATCAAATTTGAGCAACTCTACATTGTGAAGTGTCTCCAATTGTGCTCAAATTTGGTGGACATGTTCCAGTACTCCAATGAGGCATCCACACCAAGTGGTACACCAAGGAGAATAGAGGAACTTGTCCTAAAACCCTCAAAACCCTCTCTGTTGATTTCTGACTTTGACAAACTTTACATTATAAAGTTTGTCTAATTGACCTCAAACTTTTTGTGCATGCCTTCATGCTCAAATAATGCCCCTACACCAAATATTGGATTTGTGGGAATTCATTTGAATAGGATTCTAAGCAGAAACCCATTTTCGCCCATTTCTAGGGTTTTTCAAGTCTACATTGGAAAACTACTCCAGCAAATCCCAAATTTGGTGTGCAAGTCTATTTTCCTATATTATTTGATCCTGTTAAGTTTCATACCAATTGGAATCCATCCGGTAGCCTAACCACAGATCAAACACCTTGTGTGCACTCACTAATTTGACTTCTATTGCCCCTTCCACTTTATTCCTTGAGCTCAACTTTCTACCACAGCCTCACCTAGTCATATTTTACCTCCAGTAACTTTCCCATCGCCACTCGTCAATTATTGGGGAAGGACCCTTTGTAAGTTTCTCTCATTTTCACCCTTGGCAGCACTGTTTTACCCTTCTTCCCATTCTTCTGCTTAAGCTATCACCCCAACTCTTTCGAGAGCATCTAATATATGCCAAGGCTTCATTTAGAACCAAGATATGGCATGCTCATGTGGAGAAAATGAGCAGCACCTCCTCAAGTTCATTTCTGGCTGGAAAGTAGCTTTGTACAGCAAGTGCTAGCTACACTTCTTTTCTTGAGCTAAATTTTTGCAGATATGTAGTCCTTCCATACCAGATGCCCCAGGACATGGTTTCACCTCCCCTCTCTGCCTGTGAAAACCATTTGTATCAGCCCCTAGTTTCCTGCTGAAATGTTCACAGCAGTCAAGCCCCATTCAAACCTTCTTCTCTTGTCTCCAAACTTCACCAGTACGTCATGGCAAGCATGCCTTGCACGGGAGACAACTTTTCCAAGTCGATTGGACACCCTGGACACGCGTGGCCGTGGTGACCATGCTGTCAGCCTGCACTAATGGTGCTCTGCACCATTTCCTTGTTCCCTAGCTCATGTCCCGCAACTGCACCATGTCTCAGAGCGTCAGAGCATTCCCTTTTGACCGTTCAATCCATTACCCTCCACTAGCAAGCCTCCAAGACCCCTCAGGCATGCATGGCATCCATGCACCAGAGAGCTCCGAGAGCTTCTGCGCTTTCTCTTCTCTTCCCCTCTCCATATGGCTCCCTCCCGAGCGCCCTAAGCCTCCAAAACCTCTCCCCCTATCCCTTGGGCTCCTCGTGAACTCCCCCTAGAGCCCCTTCTTCTCCTAAGCCCTCCTCTTCCTCCCTCCACGGCCATGGCGCCGCCTCGGCCTCCCTTGCGTCCGAGCCAGCCGGCTCCTCTCCGGCCTCAAGTCTCCCCTTCTGCGAGCCCCCGCAGCTTCCCCATCCTGATGGACACGTTATGGCTCCTCCCGGAGGTCAGCACCGTGCCCCTCCACGGTGGCCGGAGCCATCACCCGTCCCTCTCGGCGGGCCCCTCGCCCGGGCATCCTCTCGGCCTCGAGGGACACCTCCCAGGCTCGGTAGGGAGTATGGCACCCACCCCAAGCCGCGGTTCGGTGGTGGAACCAGCAGGCGGCCAGAGGCCCGGTGGCCAGAGCCCCCATCTCCCCGTCGCAAGGTAGAAGAAAGGCAGGGGAGAGAGAAGGAGTCGGGCGGGTCCCCTCGGTCAGCGACCAGCGAGCCGGGCCCGGCGTATGTGTGAAAGCGCACTAGCGATTTGCGCCTTCGCCGAGCCAAAGGCGTATCTGCAGAAGTACGCCTCCTGCGTGGCCCTTCGCACCAGGCCGAGCCAGCAGGCCGGCCCATTCGCTATCTGCTGCCCCTCGCACTTGTTAACTCAAGGGATAAGTACCCCCTTTCTCCTTTTTCTTTTATTCCTATCTTGCTAAATCCATTGTAAAATCATTCTAACTCCAAATCACTTGGTTCAAATTTCTGCAGGTTCCTAAATTCAAACTCTATCCACCCATGTGCTTTGCACATTTTTCCAAGACATGTTTCTGTGGTGTGTTAATTAAAATACACATCTGGATATTGTTAACCCCATCTTTCAAAAATCCCATAGGCTTCATTTCAACTCCAAATGGAGTGATTCAAACTCCCAGAGCCTTCTAAGATCATTCCCCATTTTTAGAACCCTGGTCAACATTTTTGTGTGACTTATTTATGTTGCAATAAATAGATAGCTCCTATTGCTCTTTAATCCTCATTGTAAAATCTCTAGAATATTCATACCATCTCCAAATCCAGTGAAACCACTTCCTAAATATTTCTAAAATCATTCTCTGTTAAATGGGTGCCTCCACTCATTTTTAACAGAAAGATTTTTGTTGGCTTTTTCAATGGCCACCTATTGCTCCTTTCACCTATTCAAAAATCATTGGTGATTCAAATCTCCTGTGAGAAGCTTCAGGTATTTTTCTTATGACCAGAGAGGTCCAAGAAAAATAAAACTTCGATTTATAGAACACTTTTATTCTGCTGGATGTGTGGCTTACTATGGTTATTTCCGACGTTGGTTGACGGTACACGGAGTATTCGGGGACGGAGCGGAAGGCCTCGAAGACCCCAAGGACTTACGTGAGCAAGGCAAGCAGCCTTTGACCATGACTTGAGCATAAACATTGTTGCATGCTAGTATAGCAAGTATTTTTCCGTTGCATGTGATCACGATGCCGGTTCATCATTGTGGTGATGGTACCGAAGGCTTCTTCGAAGCACTTGCATGATAGTAATGTTATTCATATGGCTCCTCGGAGCACAAGCATGATGAGCTTGACCCTACCACTTATGACGATCATGCTACTGTCATGTTGACTAGTAGAGTAAGATCATTACATTGAGCTTGACCCTACCCCGTGAGGGTCATGTTACTACCATGTTGACCAGTAAAGATTGAGCATATTATCATGAGCATGATGATGAGTTAAATAAAGAGTTTACGAAAACCCCGTTGGGTGCCACTAATGCCCGAGGGTGATGATGAGTTGGTGATCACTTTTGGTGAAGTGATGCACCAGTGTTTTGGTGTGAGTATGGTTTCGGAAATGGGATTAGATTTATGATGTGTGGACCATCCCAACCTTACCAGTACGACCATGATACCCCTTTATGGGATGGGGCTTTGCTGATTACTCTGGTCGGTACTAGCAAAGAGTCACATTACTAGTGGCGGGAGTGATCGGTGTCACTCTCGTGATGGGGTCGTGCCAGGTAGGACGACTATGCTATTATTATGAGTTCCACGCACACCGTTGGTCCCTGCATGGTTGATACAGTCCAGAGTCGGGGCTCGTAAGACGTACAACATGTGGGCTGGGTACCAATCGAGTGGACCTCTTTGTCTAGTATCGTGAGGGCAAAGATGATGATCGGGTACTTACCTCGGGTATATGTGATATACCGCGAGTCGTGGATGACACGGAAGTTTCCCGTTTCTCGTGGGTCCAGCGTACTACCTCTGCAGAGTGTCAAACTATTCGAATCGCCGTGTCCACGGTCAAGGACAGTTGGGTGGTGCTGCTTAAACTACGTCCAGCGTTTCCGCATAAACCAAAAGTGTGTGTGTGTGGTGTTAAAAAGGTGTTGTTAGGAGAATCACAATAATATGACTAAGTTTGGTGACTTGGCATATAGGGTAAACCCGGATGGTTTAGCCCTCATTAATACATTGAGGTTATGACAAGTCCGATGACTTGGCATATAGGGTGAACCTGGATGGTTCAACCCTTAGCAGATATGTTGACATCTGTAACCTGTTCTTCAAGAGTAGTTCTTTAACTTGTTGCATATACATGATCATTCCACCCAGATGAGTTACACTAAAGATGCATGATATTGTTATCCTTCACTTTCATTGTTCGTATCATGGGCTGTTTGCGAGTACATTGAAAGTACTCATTAGCTTGCCACTGGTTATTTCATTGACCAGGTGTGAATGATAGGATATGGTGAAGATTAACTCGGTGACGTTCTTGAGAGCTAGGACGCTTCCCAGTCAGAATGCCTGTAGGTTAAGGCTGATGGCATGGGTTCACGCTTTCAACCAATAATTCCGCTATTGGTCTAGTTTGGTGCTTTGGCCTTTAAGGCCCTATGTATGTAAGACTCGACCGAAGTGGTCATTTATTGTATCAAACGATATGTATGGATGTAAGACTCTGTTATACAGTATCTGTGTTCAGTGAGCATTGATCCTTGGGATCACTGGGCACGACGATCTCGACTTACTAGTCGGGGTCCCCACAATTCAAAAATTATGCCTAGAATCCAACAAGCTCCAAAAGATGATTAGAACACATGGAATTGGCTAATATGCCTCCTCTACACATACACATGCACTCACAACAGCAATATAGCAATAACCTAGTAGAGGGGTAAGCATGAGGGGTTAGCCCCATGCTCAAGTGCATATGTGCACCTATGCCCACACACACACACACATACATGAGCACCTCCACCTATCTATATGTGCTCACACACTCATAAGCACATACACTCACACACACATACATGACTAGGTGCAAATGAGGGGCTGGCCCTCTTGCACAAGTGCATGTGCATCCACATGCACACACACACACTCACATACACAAACACCATGAAAAGCACATGCACACACACAAGTGCACATACACACCCCTAAACACACACAAACATTACTACACATACACTCACTTACACTAGTGCACACATACAAGAACTTGCCCACACACAAGCTAAAATAAAAGAGGTAAACCTACTGGTCTTGATGTTAACACAAGCTACTTGCTGCCCAACCAAAAGAATGATGCACTAAAATTCAAAACAGCAAAAGGAAAAAAAATAAAGGGGGTGCATGGGATCGAACCCAGGACCCCCTGGGGTACAGCACACTACACCACCACTGCAATACTACCCTCGGGCTCGACAGAGAGGGGGATGTATGCAGGTTTAGCCCTCCTGCCAAACAACCACAGCTAGGAAGCAGAAAATAAAAAGGGGGGACTTGGGTCTCGAACCCACGACCTGTGGCAACCACACACACTCACTGACCAGTCGAGCTATGAACAGAGTCTTGGCAGGGAGGAGGAAGGATCTCATTTGAGCATCCCCTCTGTTACTGCCACATGGCTGAAGTGGCCAAAACAGGGGACACTCACCGACATTGCTACGGCGACTCTACGCTACCAGCCGACGGCTACGCACTACGGGGGGGGGAGGGGGAACCACGAGGGTCCCATTCCCGGCCTAATCTCTCCGAGAGAAGCACTGCTACGCCGAATCTATGACCACCTAGCTACGGTGGTTCTGCTGCTCGAGCTCCTACGCACTACTCTGGCAAGTCGTCGCTACGTTCACCTACGCGCGCTAATAGAGAGGGGAAAGGAGCGGGGAACGCTCACCTAGAACCTAGATGAAGATCCGGTGCAGGAGAGGAAGGAGGGCGTCGATCCAAAGCAGAGGAAGTCGCCGGCAGCAGGGGAGGAAGAGGACGACGTGGACGTCGAGGAAGAAGTCGCCGGGTTGTTGCGGGAACGGGATCTCCTCGGCCACCGCGTCCACCTGGTGATGTCGAAGGGGGCGGAGGAGTCCGCGATCTGCAGCTGCTCGAGCTCACCGAGGACCTCCCATGGCGTCGGCGTCGGAGGCCCTTCCCTAACGACGCGAGGGGAGGAGAAGGGGAAACGGGAGCCCTAGGGTTGCGGGGAGGCGACATGCTCCTTATATCGTCTTGGGAGGCGAGCTTGGAGCCACCAGATCAAGGAAAAGGAGGATCAGTGGTGGAGGAGGCGTCGTACACAGTGACGTCGCGAGGAGGGAGGAGAGGGACGACGGTTGGGCCTGGCGAGAGAGAAGGGGCTCTCGGCCGGCGGGAAGGAGGAGGCCCACCGCGCTGGCGCCAGACAAAAGGAAAGAAAACCCAAAGGGTTTTCCCATTTAAACAAAAGCCACAGCAAAATAAAACTCCTAGGGAAATCTAGGTCTGCAAAAAATAAAATAAAATGACCCTGGTCATAAGGGAATTATGTCCCAACTAAATAAAATACTAAGAAGATTTTTGGAGCAATGAAATATTTACAAAACAGAATTAATTAATCTGTTTTGTAGTTAAAAACCCCATATATGCAATGTTTGAAAAACCCCTAGACATAGCCCCACATCCACAAGAAAATGCTCTAAATGATCTACATTTTAAAATCAGGTTTAGAGCAAGTAAATGTTGAGCTCAAGAAAATAAAGAAGAAGGGGTTTTATTGAAACCTAGTTTTTGGAAGAATAAGCAAAGTTGAAACCCAAGCTTTGCACACCACTTCACACAGCACATGCACTCATCACACCACACATATGGATCAACGCAACAACAACACAAGATGGCATGAATGCTATGGATGGCATGATGCAAAGGGGAAGACATGAAATAAGCCACATGAAATGATAACCCCATAGCATGACACCATGGATCCAAACATGGAAGGTTTCCAAATATGGCAATGTTACATATGGGGAATTGCACTATGGGTCCATAGTTAGTAGTTAGATGGCTTCCTCTCTATCTCTCTTGATTATCAATACAATGGTCTCTTGGAGATTCATATGATGTAAGTCTTTCCGCGGTGTGTTTGTTGGGATCCGATGAACTTTGAGTTTATGATCAGATCGATGTTTTTATCCATGAAAGTTATTTAAGTCTTGTTTGATCTCTTATATGTGTGATTGATTACATCCTCGTATTTATTCTCCGATATTTGGGTTTTCTTTGGGCAATTTGCCCTATTTATCTTGCAATGGGAAGAGGTGCTTTGTGATGGGTTCGATCTTACGGTGCTTGATCCTAGTGACAGAAAGGGAAATGACACGTATGTATCGTTGCTATTAAGGAGTTAGTAAAATTTTTAAGAAATTCTCTCTTGCTTCACTTAGATTATTTTGAGAGAAAGAAAAATTATGCTCATGTTCTTCACTTAAATTTGTCTGAGATTATCAAAAGAAATGTATAAAAATAGTCCCAATGTGATAGATATCCAAGGAGGATATAATAAAAACTTTCATGAAGATCATTGGACAAAATGAACTTGATTCTTAGTAATGGTTTTGAGATATGACGATTTGATATGTGAGTCATGTTGATGAGTAATTCTGCTTTAGTAAGAATATTGATGTGAAGGTTTGTGATTCCCTATGCAAGCACGCAAGTCAATAGTTATGCAATGAAATTTATATCCTACTTGTGGTGCATTATTCGGTGTTACTTATGCTTAATGCTTGTGTATGAGATTTTTTGTTTTGGTTGGTCTCTTCTCAATCTTTTTGCTAGCCTTTATTTTGCACTAAGTATGATCACTACTTGTGCATCCAAAACCCTTCAAACCAGTTTTGCCATATGCGTCCACTATACCTACCTATATGCGGTATTTCCATGTTGTTCTAAGAAAATTTGCATGTGCCATCTCTAATTTTCAAAATAAATTTCTCTTCTGTGTGCTCTACCGCTCGCGAGGCGGTGAGGGGTGGCCAATATTTTCCATGCTAGATGTGTTATTCTCACGATGAGTGTTTATTCACTTGTCATTGCACGAGAGTACGACAAAGGTATTAGGGATGCCCAGTCCCGAAATGAAAAAAAATGAATTTACTTTTTGTTGTCAAATAATAAATTCCTTGTAAAGTGTTGGTATGGAGGGCACCCGTGGATACGGACAAGCCATGGAAAGTGAAAGTAAAGGTGGAAAAAGCAATAAACTTTATTTTCTGTTTGGGAACCGCCTATGATGTATCTAGCATGGAAAGTGTTGGGAGCTGTCGTGGGTATAAGTCTGACAGTAGATGTGTAGGGTACGAAAGGATGGGCAGAGCCTTAGCTACGGCGAGGTTGTATGAGTTCAGGCCCCTCTACGGTGGAGGTAAAAGCCCTACGTCTCAGTGCTCTTGGGAGCTTGTTGTCGAGTGGAATATGGATTACAGTGAATTGCTAACCCCTGCACCAGTGGGGAAGGGCGGCTTATATAGAGTGCGCTGCCCTTCACAACGGTTCGGTGCACATGGGTGGAGTAGTGGCGAATAAATGCCTACGTTACAGGTAACGTAAGTCTTAAATGCTAATAAAGGTACATGGAAACGCATGACCATTGCCCTCCAGGGGGGTTACGATGCACAGAGTGGAATCCAGTCGGTAAGTTCGATACGCTCTGAATGCTCATCTGCGACTGGATGATGGAGGAATCGTCACCGACTAGATGATGGGAAGTCCTTAATTCAGTCGGAACTGACTAAGGGCCTTATCCCTTATGAAGGGTAGTCCTTGGGTAGGACTCATAGGGCAGGCCTATGACCCTACCCTAGGACTATACCCCCATCATTAGTCCCCGAATGGATTGGGGTTTGAACGACGAAGCGATGCTTGGAGTACGGATCCGACTGGTACGGATGCGACTTTGGCGTTGTTTGCCTCGATCCATTTTATCCTCTTTGACCAATGATCCGAGTGGATGTATTTGTGAAACGAACCGTCAGGGACCGAGTGCTTCCGTGGTATCTTTTGACGTGACGAGTCAACTGACAACGGCGGATTTTCCGGGATCCTCAAATTTCGGCTGCCGCGCGCTCAGCGGGGATGACGACATTGTAATCGAGTAGTATCTGCCGCCTCAATTTCCACGCCTTCATCTTCTCCACTAATATCGCAGCAACTGGTCGGGCGATAAGATTTCGGGGCCACCTGCTAGTGACCCAGTCGGAACCTTATTTAAACCTCTACAGCGAGGGTTTTTCGTTGCACTCGCCTGATAGCTCGCACTTGCCCCACTTCTCTCGCCACCTCCCGCGCATCTCAAGCTCCTCCCTTCTCCTTCTCCCTCGCGGAATTGCAGCCTCCACCATGACAAAGGGGCAGACTAGCAAGCTCGAGGCACGGAAGAAGAAGGGGAAGGCGGCGGCTCCTGCTCAACGGCGGCAGCGAGCACTGCCGGCGGGTTGGATCCAGGGGGATTTCCTTCCCTCCACGGTGACAGAGGGGGAGTTGGTGGAGCACGGCATGATCGTGCACAAGACGTGGAGGTTGCCGGCGGAGGGCGAGACCGAGCCGGCGCCCCAGGAGGGGGAGCGCGTCTTGCTGCTCAGCCACGTGCACCGAGGCTTCTCTGTGCCTCCTCATCCCTTCTTCAAAGGTATAATGAACCACTTCGGGGCGCAGCTCCACCATTTTCCTCCCAACGCAATAGATCATCTCTCTGCCTTCATCGTGCTGTGCGAGTGTTTCATCGACTGTCCTCCCCATTGGGGGCTTTTCAAGCACATCTTCTCTGCTAGGTCTCAAACCATCAAAAGACTTAACCAGTCGGATGACAAAACTCACCTCCTCCAGCTCTACGGAGGCTTAGGCTTCCAAAAGAAAAGTAAAAGTAGCTATCCCGCTCTTCAGTTCTTTGAATCTGTTAGGAACTGGCAGTCGACATGGTTCTACTGCCAGGACGTTGCTTGCCCGAATGCCGCAACTGGACTGCCTCCTTTTAGCTTAGACCGACCGGCTCTGCCTAGGCAGCTTGCGCTCACGAAGGCGGAGAAGATCCAGATCCAGCCTCTCGCTTGTAGAGGTCGTCCGAAGGGGAGTCACCGGCATAGATTTGCTGGAGGTTTTTCTCGGTCGGCGTATCCAGCCTCTGCAAGCTCGGCACCACGCCATGTGGCACTACACGGGACCTGAGGACTCCACCCGGACTAACCACGAGTGCGTGACCGGGGAGCTGGTGCCGTCGTGGTTCCTCAACATCACAGGCGCCTGTGATAACCCCAGAGGAGCCCGGCGAGTGAAGCCCTTCCGCACGGACAACCCTCCTCCGAATGAGGTGAGTATAACTTGTCGAGTGCACACAATTGTCTTAGATTTATCGCTTTCTTGAATCACTGTCTGACGTCTGATGTTGTCGACTGTATCTCGTGCAGGCGTGGACCAACTGGTTTTCTCCTGTCTCGAACGGGAATCCGACCGAGGAAGAGGAAGGTAGCCAGGAGGGCAGCGTGGAGAGCGTCGAGTACGTCTCCGACAGTGGGGAGACGGAGGAGGAGTCCAAAGAAGAAGAGGAAGAAGACGAGGAACAGAACTCGCCACCCCCACCGCCAGAGCCTCGAACTAAACACCGTCACGAACCCGTGGCTTCGTCGGCTCCTCCAGCGGCCTCGAGTGCCCCGCCGACTGCTCCTGTGGTTCCGAGCGCCTTGCCAGCCGCTCCCGTGGTCCCGAGTGCTCGGAGCACAAAGAGGACCAGGGACTCAGCTGCTGAGTCCGCGGGCCAGCCCTCTAAGGTGGCCAAACCGAGTGGAGCTAAGCCTCGGAAGGCTTTGCCGCGGATGACGGTCACAGTTCCCGTCACCTCAATGTAAGTGCATTGTTCTTCTATCTTCTTCCAGTATTTAATTGAACTCATGCTTATTGGTCGAATGAATTTTACTCGATAGAGCTGCCACCTCTGCCACCTCTCTGCCACGCCAGGGGGACGATCCCATGGACATGGACAATGTTGTCACATTCCAGCCAGGTGCGCCGTGGCGATTCCGAGAGCTTACATTATTGCATCACGAATTCTGCCTTTGGTCTTGCCTTTTTCCTGTGGCTCATGCCATTCGGTCGGGTTTCCCTCAGAGGTGATTTATGTGGAGGAGGGCGACCAGAGGAGGTCCGAGCAAGCTGCGGTGCCTGTCCTTGAGGCTGTTCCTCCGGTTACTACTCTCGCCATGGACGCGCCGCCGACTGAGACGATGCCGTCGACTGAAGCAGGACTTGGGATGCCCAAGGAGTCTCCTATGATGCCAGGTCCGTCGACTGTCCAGTATGACGTCCAGCACCTCCCGGAAGATCAGGTGGGAGCTGCCAAGGGGGCCATGGTGCAGGCGGAGTTGATGGCGGGAGATGCCAAGAGAGCGTACGACTCCATCGCGTCTGTGTACAAGCGAAGCTTGGAACTCCGGGACGATATCCGAGTAAGTGGGCTAGTAAGTATTTACCTTCCTCTTGTAACCCACTGGGTGTTTAAGTAATGTACTCGGATACAGTATGATTATTTTGCACTGGGTTCACTCTTAGTGAACCCAGTGGGTGTAGTCCCCGAGACTTCTGTCGAGTGCTTGCACCGGCAGTTGTCTTTATATACATTTTATTTAACTTGATCAGATCAAAACTAATTCGTTCGAATGTTACCGGTGGGGGCACTCCGAGTGCACCTACTGGATGAGTCCCCGAGAGTAATTTTACTCAGGTCGGGTAGTAGTAAACTCATAGGCTTGTTTTTGTTGTTATGTATCTCAATACAGCGGACCTGTTTGAGCTTCATGCCAGTGGGGTCACTCTTAGTGAACCCACTGGGTGTAGTCCCCGAGACCGCTGTCGACTGCTTGCGTCGGCAGGGGTCTGAAGAACTTCGAGTTTTTATTGTTGTCCTTGTTGAATTTGTCTGATCGTCTCTTGGCGCTGACTTGCAGAAAACTTGCGAGATGGGATCAGCATACGAGACTCTGAAGGCTGAAAAGATTCAGTTTGCTGCGGAACTGGATGCAGCAATGCTTGTGTTGGCTGGTCTGAAGGGTGTTGTGGCTGAACGAAAGAAGTCCTTGGAGGAGTCCCGTGAGGCAAACAAGGCATTGGCGGCCAAAGTGGAGAAAATGGGGAAACAAAGGACCGAGCTGATGGGACAGATGCAGGTGTTGAACAGGCGGTGCATAGCACAGGAGAATTACGTCAGTGACTGGGCACGGAAGATGATTGCGCTTCTCGGTGGTAAATTCTGTTTTTCCGAGTGCTTGTCGACTGTGTATTTCATTCTATGCTTACTTGTTGCTCGTCTTGTCTTTGCAGATATTTGCATGGACGCTGAGGCTGAAGCAGCAGACGTTGAGCAGTCGGTTCTTTCGAACGTTCCACTCGGCGAGGATGCCAATCGAGACATGCTCTGAGTGCACATTCGCCTGGGCAAAGTGGGACCTTTCATCGGTCGACTGAGAGGGTCGTCGGCCGAATCGACAAGGAGCTTTGGCCTGAAGACGAGTCTCGGCAAGAGATGGAAGGTTTGATGACTCGGCTGGAGGAGGTCCCGAACCGAGTGCAAGCGTGGAAGAAGTCTGCAGCTCGCTGTGGTGCAGACGTGGCGCTATCGCTGGTCCGACTGCACTGCAAGGAGGCTCGCGAAGAGAAGCTGAAGGCGTTGCAAGTCGCCAACACCAAAAAGCTTCGATTCGAAGATTTCATGGAGACCTTCCTTGAGAGCGCCACTCGCATCGCAGACGGGATCGACCTCGACACTTTTGTGGAGCCTGCCAGTCCCAGTGCCAGTCCTGACGATGTTTAAGAAAACTTTTACCTCGGTATGCCGAGTGTTAGTTGTATGAAACTTTGGCCACTGCTGTTGGCCGTCACATTCGTGGTTCGGTGTGGATAAGCTTGATCTACACCGAACCAACTATCTTTAGATGAACTTTGAAGTTGAATCAAATCTTTTGCTCTTCCTTTGCCAAAGAGTTGTTGACACGATTTTCGCTCGTGGTTTTTGTTTGGCGTTTCTTGGTGAAGCCAATGGCAAACATGCGGAGCATGTAATTGTCAGTTGTCTTGACATCTGCATGAGCCTCACTGAGGGTCTGCTGAGTCTCCGAGTCGATCTGTAGGATACACTCGAAGGCAATTGTGTACTTAGGCGATTCGTGATCGCGGCTAAGTCTTCGAGTGCGACTATAAGGTCGTACTCGGAGCTAGTTGTTACTAATGTAATTGTCAGTTGTCTTGACATCTACATGAGCCTCAATGAGGGTCTGCTAAGCCTCCGAGTGGATCTGTGAGATACACTCGAAGGAAGCTTCCTATTTAGGCGATTCTTGATCACAGACAAGTCTCCGAGCGCGATGTTTAGTGTACATTCGGAGAAAGTTAGTACTTAGGCGATTCTGGATCGTGTCTAAGTCCCCGAGTGGGACGTTTAGTGCACACTCGGAGAACGTTTGTACTTAGGCGATTCGTGATCGTAGCTAAGTCCCCGAGTGCGACGGTTAGTGCATACTCGGAGAAAATTTGTACTTAGGCGATTCTTGATCGCAGCTAAGTCCCCGAGTGCTACGTTTAGTGCACACTCGGAGAAAGTTAATACTTAGGCGATTCTGGATCACACTAAGTCCCCGAGTGCGACATTTAGTGCATACTTGGAGAAAATTTGTATTTAGGCGATTCTTGATCGCAGCTAAGTCCCCGAGTGTGACGTTTAGTGCACACTCGGAGAAAGTTAATACTTAGGCGATTCTGGATCGCAGCTAAGTCCCCGAATGCGACGTTTAGTGCACACTCGGAGAAAGTTTGTACTTAGGCGATTCTTGATCGCAGCTAAGTCCCCGAGTGCGACGTTTAGTGCACACTCGGAGAAAGTTAATACTTAGGCGATTCTGGATCGCAGCTAAGTCCCCAAGTGCGATGTTTAGTGCACACTCAGGGAAAATTTGTACTTAGGCGATTCTTGATCGCAGCTAAGTCCCCGAGTGCGACGTTTAGTGCACACTCGGAGAAAGTTAATACTTAGGCGATTCTGGATCGCAGCTAAGTCCCCGAGTGCGACGTTTAGTGCATACTCAGAGAAACTTTGTACTTAGGCGATTCTTGATCGCAACTAAGTTTTTTTTGAGACCGGAGTCTGCGACCGCGGAAGAATTTTGAATCTGCAAAAACTCAATCTGCTTTGTATTACTTCAACGATACTTGTTCTTTACATTGCTTCAGTCGACGGTCACGTGTAGAAGCGCTTTAGGAGATCTCCGTTCCATGCTCGCGGCTCGTCCGTTTCCCTGTCAATGTTGTAGAGTCGATATGCTCCATTGTTCAGCACCTTGGAGATGATGAAGGGTCCTTCCCAGGCGGGAGCCAACTTGTGAGGTCTCTGCTGATCTACTCGGAGCACCAGGTCGCCTGCTTGGAATGTACGACTCCTGACGTGTCACGCGTGAAAGCGCCGCAGATCTTGTTGGTAAATGGTTGAGCATGTCAGTGCCATCTCGCGCTCCTCTTCTAGAAGATCCACTCCGTCTTGCCTTGCTTGCTCTGCTTCAGCTTCGGAGAAGAGTTCAACTCGTGGAGTATTGTGAAGCAAGTCACTCGGAAGGACTGCCTCTGCTCCGTAAACGAGGAAGAACGGGGATCGCCCTGTAGATCTATTTGGGGTTGTGCGGAGACCCCAAAGCACCGAAGGTAGCTCGGTGACCCATGCGCCGGCGGCATGTCCCACTTCTCGCAGGAGTCGAGGCTTCAAACCTTGCAGAATAAGTCCATTCGCCCGCTCTGCTTGCCCGTTTGTTTGGGGATGCGCCACAGATGCAAAATCCACTCGGATACCTTGGCATGTACAGAAACTTTTGAATCTGTCCGAGTCAAAGTTTGTTCCGTTGTCAGTGATTATGCTGTGAGGTACCCCGAATCTGGAGATGATGTCCCTGACAAACTTGATGGCCGTAAGGGCGTCGAGCTTCTTGATGGATTTGGCTTCAATCCACTTTGTGAACTTGTCGACTGCGACCAACAGATGTGTGAATCCCCCTTGGCATGTCCTGAATGAACCGACTGTATCTAATCCCCCTACTGCAAATGGCCAAACAAGAGGGATTGTCTTCAACGCAGATGTTGGCTTGTGGGACTTGTTAGAGTAGAACTGACAGCCTTCACATCGGTCGACCATATCTTTCGCCATTTCATTCGCCTGCAGCCAGAAGAAGCCAGCTCTGAATGCTTTGGCGATGATTTCTCTCGAGGAGGCGTGATGACCGCAGGTTCTCGAGTGAATTTCTTCCAGGATTAACTATCCCTCTTCAGGGGAGATGCATCGTTGAAGGACGCCTGAAACGCTTTCTTTGTACAACTGGCCATCAATGACAGTGAACGACTTTGACCTCCGGACGATCTGTCTGGCTTGGACTTCGTCTTGTGGTAATTCTTGCCTCAGGATGTATGCAATGATCGTCACAGTCCAATCGGGGATGACAGCAAGAATCTCCATGATCAAATCAACCACAGCAGGTACTTCAACTTCAGTCGGATCTGTCGAGCTCTTTGGTTGTACTGGTTCCTCTGTGAAAGGATCTTCTTTAACTGAGGGAAGGTGGAGGTGCTCGAGGCAGACGTCACTCGGGACTGGTCTCCGAGTGGATCCGAGTTTTGCCAACTCATCAGCTGCTTGGTTTTTCAGTCGCGGAACATGGTGGAGTTCTAGACCTTCAAACTTTTTCTCGAGCTTCCTCACTGCATTGCAGTATGTGGTCATGGTGGGGTTCCTGACGTCCCACTCCTTCATCACTCGATTAACCACCAAATCCGAATCACCATACACCATCAGGCAACGGACGCCGAGTGCGATGGCCATGCGCAGTCCATAAAGGAGAGCTTCATACTCTGCCTCGTTGTTGGAGGAATCAAAGTGTATCTGCAACACATACTTGAGTTTGTCACCCTTTGGCGATATGATCACAACGCTAGCGCCGGAGCCATTCAACATCTTGGACCCATCGAAGAACATTGTCCAATGAGCCGAGTAGATGTGGGTCGGTTGCTGTTGTTCTACCCATTCTGCTATGAAGTCAGCCAGAGCTTGAGACTTTATAGCTTTCTTGACCTCGAACTTGATGTCGCAGTACAACATCTCCATTGCCCACTTCGCCACTCGGCCCGATGCGTCCCGATTATGGAGGATTTCCGACAAGGGAGCAGCAGAAACGACAAACACCGAGTGGTCTTGGAAATAATGTGCCACCTTCTTCGTAGTCATGTAAATCCCGTAGATAAGTTTTTGATAGTGGGGATACCTCTGTTTGGAAGGAGTCAGGACTTCGGAGACATAATACACTGGCCGCTGAACCTTGTATGCTTTGCCTTCTTCTGCCCGTTCGACTGTGAGAACAGTGCTGGCGACTTGATTTGTAGCCGCGATGTACAGAAGGAGGGGCTCTTAACTGAGCGGAGCAGTAAGAACCGGTTGGGTGGAAATTAGGACTTTGAGGTCGTCGAATGCGACTTGGGCTTCGTCTGTCCACTCGAAATTATTTGATTTCTTCATGAGTCGGTACAGAGGAAGCGCCTTCTCGCCGAGTCGACTGATAAACCTGCTCAAAGCCGCTAGGTAACCTGTGAGCCTTTGAACATCGTGTATTCTGACCGTCCGCTCCATTCAGACGATGGTCCCGATCTTTTCGGGGTTGACATCGATCCCTCGTTCGGAAACGAAGAAACCGAGTAACTTTCCGCTGGGAACGCCGAATGAACACTTGGCTGGGTTGAGCTTGATATCGTACCTACGAAGGTTGGCGAATGTTTCTGCCAAGTCAGTCAGCAGGTTGGAACCTTTGCGTGACTTGACTACGATATCATCCATATACGCCTCCACATTCCGACCGATCTGGTCGAGGAGGCATTTTTGGATCATGCGCATAAAGGTTGCTCCTGCATTCTTCAAACCAAATGGCATAGTGATGTAGCAGAAGCACCCGAATGGGGTGATGAAGGCTGTTTTTAATTCATCGGGGCCATACAGACGGATCTGATGATAGCCCGAGTAGGCATCAAGAAATGACAAACGCTCGCAACCCGCAGTCGAATCGACAATTTGATCGATGCGGGGGAGCGGAAAATGGTCTTTCGGGCAGACCTTATTGAGATGCTTGAAGTCGATGCACATTCGGAGCGACTTGTCCTTCTTGGGCACCATGACAACATTGGCGAGCCACTCGGAGTGGTGTACCTCGCGAATGAAGTTGGCTGCCAAAACTTTGGCCACCTCTTCTCCGATTGCCTTCCTCTTGTGCGCGGCGGACCGACGCAGGCGTTCTCGGACAGGCCGAGCGGCGGGATCCACATGTAGTCGGTGCTCAGCCAACTCCCTGGGTACACCTGGCATGTCAGAGGGCTTCCATGCGAAGATCTCCTTGTTCTCACGGAGGAATTGGATGAGCTCGGCTTCCTATTTAGGATCGAGGGTGGTGGAGATGTTCGTCGGGGCAGCGGTGTCGTCCGTCGGGTGGATGCTGACCTTCTTCGTCTCTCCCGCCGACTGGAATGCGGACTCCGAAGCTGGCTTCTTCGAACGCATCAAGTCAGCGGGGTCGACTGTCTTCTTGTACTCGTCAAGCTCGAGGACAGCCATCTGCTGATCGATGATCCTCGATCCTTGCTGCAGACACTCCTCGGCCCGTTGCCGATTGCCTGTGATAGTGATCACACCTTTCGGGCCTAGCATCTTCAGCTTCAGGTACACGTAACATGGACGGGCCATGAAACGCGCATACGTCGGGCAGCCTAGAATTGCGTGGTAGGCACTCTGGAAGTCCACCACCTCGAACGTCAACTTTTCTTTGCGGAAGTTCTTGTCGGAGCCGAAGACGACGTCCAACGCGATCTGGCCGAGTGACTTGGCCTTTCGTCCAGGGACGACTCCATGGAACTGCATGCTTCTCTCGCTAAGTTTGGACATCGGAATGCCCATCCCCTTGAGAGTGTCAGCGTACATGATGTTCAAACCACTGCCACCGTCCATGAGGACTTTGCGCAGTCGGACTCCTTCCATCATCGGGTCGATGACGAGAGCCTGACTCCCTGGGGTGGGTACGTGTGCTGGATGATCCGACTGGTCAAAGGTGATCGCAGTCTGAGACCATTTGAGGAACGTGGGGTTGGTCAGCATGGCCATGTTCACCTCCTTGTTCACCAGCTTCAGTCCACTCTTGCTCTCAACGTCAGCAAAAATCATCAGTGTTGCATGGACTTGGGGGAACGGATCCTCCTTGTCCTCCTCATCCTGTTCATTGCCCTTTTCACTCGGTTTCCCTTCGCCGAACCCCTGGATCAGAAGGCGACACTGCCGAGTGGTATGCTTCGGATATATGGCGTTGCCCTCTTCATACATCTTTGTGTGAATCGGACATGGCTGGTCCAGGATGGGGTTTCCGAACTGCTTCTTCTTGGGGGTGAACTGAGCCTTCCCCTTGCCCTTGAACTTGGCATTGGTAACAGCTGCGGCCTCTGCCTGCGGAGTGGACGGAGCTTTCTGCTTCTGCTTCCGAGTGTTGTTCCCATCTCCATCAGCGACTGCTTTGTGCTTGCCTCTACGAATGCGGTCCTCTTCTTCGCCATTTGCATAGCGTGCCGCTATCTCCATCATCTTACTCATGGAGATGTCGCCTGTTCGACCGAACTTCAGGTACAGATCTCTGTACCGCACGCCTGCCTTGAAGGCGCAGACTGCTTGGTGCTCTGTGACGTTCTCCACCGTGTGGTAGAGGGTCGTCCAACGCTGAATGAAATCGCGCAAGGGCTCATTCTGCTTCTGGACACAGTGCTGGAGCTCCACGAGGCCAACAGGGCGTTTGCACGTCCCTTCGAAGGTCCTGATGAAGACTCGGGCCAGATCTGCCCAGCTGTAGATGCTTGAGGGAGCCAACTGGTTCAGCCACGCTTGTGCCGAGCCGTCGAGCATCAGAGGGAGGTGTTTCATGGCGACGTGGTCGTCCCCTCCTCCAATCTGGACTGCCACACGGTAGTCGTCCAGCCACGTTTCTGGCTTGGATTCTCCTGTAAACTTGCTGATCCCCGTCGCCAATCGGAAGTTGGGAGGGATGTCAGCCGAACGGATGGCTCGACTGAAACACTCGGGACCAGAGACGATGGTCCTCCTTCCACTCGGACGGTCCATATCGTGACCATCGAAATGGGCTCGGCCCCTGTCGACCCTCCTCTGGGCGATATGCCCTCTCGCGTCGGGCCCCGGATCATGTGTCACCGACTGAACGCCGATCATCACGATGTCGGGGCCCGTAGGGCCCACCCCGCGGAGGGGTGCGTGAGCGGCGACGATCTTCGGGATTCATGGAATGGCTGCCTCCCCTGTGTCGCTGATGAGAACCGGGACTGTGAACTGACCGATGCGTGTTCGCGTGAACAGAACTATTGTGAATCCTGTTGTGCAATTGGGAGACCGCCGAATTTTGTTGCTGCGTCGTGTGCAGCAGGGCACGGATTTTCTCGACCCCTCTGCCAGCCTCTGAATCAGTCGGCTGGAGGGAATCGGCTATCCTGGCGGCGGCGTCTAGGTTGAGGATGGGTGTGCGGAACACCTCCACGTTGCTCCGCCGAGTGTGCCGACTGGCAGAACGGCGGGGCTGACGGCGAGCGCCGGATGTTTCGCCGACCTCGTGCTCGTTCCGGCCAGTTTGGCGGGGACTTTCATGGGAGTTGGCCATGTGCACTTCAGCTGCAGGCCCGAGACCCAAATACTCGGAAGGAAACTCAGTCAGAACTGAGTCCGAGCGCTGGGACGGCGGCGCAACCACAACAGACTCTAGGACCGCCAGTTGTGAGGATGCGTTCAGGCGCGCCTGGGCGTGTTGCACCCAACGCTGGAGCCGCGGACGGCGGGACCGCTTGTTGCGGCGCGTGACGGCGGCGTAGGTCGACACCGGAGCTGACTGCTAGAGAAGAAGAATACCGCGGGCGCTGGCACGGGAGTGCGTAGCCCCGTGACTCGGGAGCGCCTCGACATCGAGAGGGGCGTCCCGAAGCCATGCTGAATCGATGACGATGAAGGAGAGAGCGCCGAAGAGGATCTCGTGACCCATGCTCAAATCTCCACCGGATGACATGATGAAAAAATGTAGTCGCAAACTCGCCGGAAGCCGCTTAGACGCCTGCCCCACGGTGGGTGCCAACTGTCGTGGGTATAAGTCTGACAGTAGATGTGTAGGGTACGAAAGGATGGGCAGAGCCTTAGCTACGGCGAGGTTGTATGAGTTCAGGCCCCTCTACGGTGGAGGTAAAAGCCCTACGTCTCAGTGCTCTTGGGAGCTTGTTGTCGAGTGGAATATGGATTACAGTGAATTGCTAACCCCTGCACCAGTGGGGAAGGGCGGCTTATATAGAGTGCGCTGCCCTTCAGAACGGTTCGGTGCACAGGGGTGGAGTAGTGGCGAATAAATGCCTACGTTACAGGTAACGTAAGTCTTAAATTCTAATAAAGGTGCATGGAAACGTATGACCGTTGCCCTCCAGGGGGGTTACGATCCACAGAGTGGAATCCAGTCGGTAAGTTCGATACGCTCCGAATGCTCATCTCCGACTGGATGATGGAGGAATCGTCACCGACTGGATGATGGGAAGTCCTTAATTCAGTCGGAACTGACTAAGGGCCTTATCCCTTATGAAGGGTAGTCCTTGGGTAGGACTCATAGGGCAGGCCTATGACCCTACCCTAGGACTATACCGCCATCAGGAGCTCTAAGTCATTTTTGTTGGTGGGAAAAGTATGCCTCCCAAAAAAAATTTATCTCTCAATTTTTGCTCTGATCTCTCACACCTCTACAAATCCCTACTTCCCTCTACGAAGGGCCTTTCTTTTACTTATGTAATTTTTATTTTGAATTAGAGTCTCCATCTGCTCACATAAAGCACCAACTAAGGGGCACTATGATCGTATTTGAGCATTGGATGTAGCTAATATTCGAGTGTGTTTTACGAATGGATCAATTATTGAGCATAATGGGCTAGGGATACCTTGCTTTAGTGTTGATATTTTGAAAAACATGGTTGCTTGTTGGTATTCTTGAGTATTAAAGTCTTCATGTCAAAACTAGACTATTGATTTGAACCATATAAAAGTCCAAATCTCCATGCTATAAAGAAAAGAAATGTGTTGAACATGTTATGCACCATTCCACATCAAAAATTCTGTTTTTATTATTTACCTACTCGAGGACGAGCACGCATTAATCTTGGGTATGTTGATACCTCTCCAACGTATCTATAAATTTTGATTGTTCCATGCTGTTATATTATCATTCTTGGATGTTTTACAAACATGGTATAGTCATTTTATATCATTTTTGGTACTAACCTATTGACATAGTGATCAGTGTGAGTTGTTGTTTTCTGCATGTTTTTTACATCGCAAGAAATCAATACCAAACGGAGTTCAAACGCAACGCAACTTTTTGTGGATTTGTTTTGGGCTAGAAGACATCCAGTGGCCCACAAACGCACCTGAGGGGAGCTCCGATGGGAGCACAACCAACCAAGGCGCGTCTGGGGGCCCAGGTGTGTCCGGTGGGTTGTGCCCTCCTCGTTGGCCTCCCACACCGCTTCTTTGCTCTATAAATACCCCAATATTCCAGAAACCCTAGGAGGGGGGACGAAAATCAATTCCAGCCGACGCAGATTCCAGAAACACCAGATCCAATCTAGACACCATCACGGAGGGGTTCATCATGTCCATTGGTGCCTCTTCGTTGATGCATGAGTAGTTCTTTGTAGACCTACGGGTCCGTACTTAGTAGCTAGATGGCTTCCTCTCTCTCTCTTGATTATCAATACAATGGTCTCTTGGAGATCCATATGATGTAAGTTTTTTTTTGCGGTGTGTTTGTTGGGATCCGATGAACTTTGAGTTTATAATCAGATCTATTGTTTTATCCATGAAAGTTATTTGAGTCTTGTTTGATATCTTATATGTGTGATTGATTATAGCCTCGTATTTCTTCTCCAATATTTGGGTTTTCTTTGGCCAACTTGATCTATTTATCTTGCAATGGGAAGAGGTGCTTTGTGATGGGTTCGATCTTACGGTGCTTGATCATAGTGATAGAAAGGCAAATGACATGTATGTATCGTTGCTATTAAGGATACCAAGATGGGTTCTATTTCTACATAAATAGATCTTGTCTACATCATGTCATCGTTCTTATTGCATTACTCCGTTTTCCATGAACTTAATACACTAGATGCATGCTCGATAGCGGTTGATGTGTGGAGTAATAGTAGTAGATGCAGGTAGGAGTCGGTCTACGAATCTTGGACGTGATGCCTATATAATGATCATTGCCTAGATATTGTCATGATTATTTGAAGTTCTATCAATTGCCCAACAGCAATTGTTTTCCCACCGTTTGCTATTTTTCTCGAGAGAAGCCACTAGTGAAACCTACGGCCCCCGGGTCTCTTTTCATCATATTTTCCTTTGCGATCTATTTTCCTTTGCTTTTATTTTCAGATCTATTAAACCAAAAATACAAAAAATACCTTGCTGCAATTTATTTGTTCCGTGATCTATTTATCCTATCTGCCACTTTTACCTCACGTTATTTGCCTATCTTGAGGCGCCGTACCCAAAAGGCATTTCTACTTGATCTATTTATCCTTTAAAACGTCGGGTTGCGAGTATTTGTTATTTGTGTGCAGGTGTTGTTTATGTGGTGTGAGGAGATTCTCCTACTGGTTGGATAACCTTGGTCTCATCACTGAGGGAAATACCTACCGTTGCTATACTGCATCATTCCTTCCTCTTTGGGGAAATACCAACGTAGTTCTAGCAAACATCAAAAGGAATTTTTGGCTCCCTTGCCGGGGAAGATCACTCCTCCACGTGCCGGTCCCCCTCCACATGTCGTCGCCTCCTCCATGAGCCGACAAGTGAGGGCCTCCTCCGACCCCGACAAGCATGGCCTCGACGATGCGCCCATCCGACCGGCCCGTGCCACCACCCCCCTCTAGGCGCCGCCGCCCCCCGTTGTTCGACCCCCCTCCCCTCCCACTCTGGTAAGCCCCCGCTGGAACAACAAGAATTCCTTGCTCACATTTTTCAGACAATCCTACAACGTGTTACCAACTGGAAAATCGACTAGCTCCCTCTTGTTTTTAGGTTGTGTGTTGTGCTTAATCAACCTCCTAGGTGAGAAATTCGGAATGTGTTGTGCTTAATCAACCTGCTAGGTCAAACTAGCTAGATTTTTCAATACACTAACAGAGGCAGGATGGTATATGCAATAAATAAATGGTTGGTTCTATAAAGATCCAATATTTTGGTGGCTTATAAATTATATTAGTCTCCGGTACATCAAGCACAGTAGCCGACAGAGTAGATAGTTTAATTTGTCGTTGTCTCAACTAAACCTGGACGCACGAGGCACGATATCATGTCAGATCCAGTGTCGTCCTTGGATGATCTGGATTAATTGGCCAAAATTTCTTAATTGATGGATTACGCGCCACTAAGTGAACGTTTGGTGCATGAGTGAGCATGTACTCCATATACTAGGATGAGTGGTATGATGTTGATATGATCCTATGTTAATGACCTGAAATTAAAAAAAAGGAAGAGAATTAGAGCGACCTCCATATAGAAAGTGTAACCATTCAAGTAGAAATGCAAGGCCACATACATTGTCAACGAAGTTTCTTAAATATAAGTACACACACGTCATTCTTGTGGCGGCCGCTGCCACATAGTGTTTTGCGTTCTCAGAATGATAACATAATTCATGACAAATCCATTGGCATTTCAACTTCTAATTATATGCTTTTGTCGAAAACTTCAGCAATATATAACATGGAAGATTTTTCCTCCATGTGGTTCAAGGAAGATCAGAGCTAAGTAGGAAGTCAAATGAAATTGCTGTCGTTGCATTTTTGAGATGTTAAAATATAATCTTCTGATGTTGTGGACACTTTCTTTTGACACTTGTGCATAATATTGATTCTTGATGTGAGCAATCCTATTGAATAGACATGATGCGTTTTTATTCAGGCAAACTATTTTGTTCGAGGAAGCTGAAATCTGTATAAATCATGAATGTCCGAGTGGCCTATGTTTTGCTGGAATGTTGATTCATTTCCATTCTGACAAATTTCAGGCGCTTCGTATGTCCACTTTTTAACAAAGGCATGCCGAAAATTTTCATGAATTTCGACATGAGTTGTGCTAGAAACTAGGACATATCGAGTGCCCAGGAATTGCCGAAAAGGGGAATGAATCAACATTCCGACCAAATATAGGCCCCCTTTTATTATTCATGTTATTTGGCCTAGAATTCAACAATTATACTTAAATACTCTTTGGAAATTAATTTTTCTAGACACAATGAAGCCGAGGGTCGTGGTCGCCTCGAAGAATACCATTTTGAGGAAGCAAATCTTTTTTCAATTAACTGGACGAACACCAGATGTGGATGCAGGGTGACAGTGAGACCAACCCCAACATCGACACTCGCACCGGCACCGACAGTGGCACCGGCACTGACACCGCCGCCAAGACCGGCAATGATGCTGACGTAGTCGGTAAAGGACCAAAGCGGAACAGGGCAAGAAAACTAACCGAGCTCGGCACCATAAAAATTGTGCTCACAACAATGCACCCCGCGAAATTAGAGCCAACGATGCCGGAGCAAGCACGAAAGTGCTACAGCAATCAACTAGGGTGCATCCTCAGGGAAACCGTCAACATCAACGACGAGAAGTTAAGGAAGATACCACATATGGAGCACATGCTCCTAATGAAGTTGCACGATAGGTTCTTGTTCCCCGGACGGACTCAAAGTGAACTTCCATGGAAGGATAAAGCCATGATAAAGATAAATAGCAAGGCAATGGTGACGTTCACCAATGCCTTCTCCACCTGGAAAGTAAGGGTGAAAAAACAGATTGCGAAAAATGAACCGTGGTCCAAGATTCATGCTGACAATCCTACACTAACAGAAAAGGACTTTGAAAAATTCAAGGAGACTTGCACTACAGAAGAAGTCTAGACAAACTCGAAGTAAATGAAGGAGCTCCAGGCCTGGAACACGCCTCCCCGCCGCCTCGGAAGCCATGGCTACGAGGGGAAGAGGCACGTATGGGCCAAGGAGGATGCCGAACGTGAAAGTTGCGGAACCCCAGACCCCTTGGTAGAGTTCACCGACTCGCGGGAGCGTGACTGGATCTGGGCCCAACACAAGTGGGACCCTATCAATCAGATCTTTTACACGGACCCAAACACGAGGGAGTTCATGAGACTACTGGTAATTGTTTTACTACCACCTTATACTAATTAGCTTCCAATTAATTTGATAACAAGTTTTGTCACATTTGTAAACCATCCAATTTCCTTTTGCATAAAGAGCAGCACCAAAAGGCAGCCGAAAGCGACGAATCATCTCAATCGTCGGCGAGGCCCAAGTGGGACGACCCATTCAACCGGGCCTTGAACATACTGAAAAAATTCTCAGTGGACAAACCTCCATCGTATGGACGTGTGAACGACGTCGGAGATGGCGCTTCGTGGAAGAAATGTTACCACGAGAAGTCGGAGGAAAAAAGGTAGAGACTGATGCTTACTCAACTCACCATCAACGGGAAGGTCGCGCTTGCGGTCGATAAGAGGTAAGATGAGACCAAAGAAGAGTTAGTCAAGGTACTCGAAGATAGGGTCAATACAACTGTTGCAGCTAGCTTGGGCAACTTGGTTCCGGCTGTTTTTGATTGGTCAAAGAGGAATCCAGAAAAAGGGCTAGAGGACTTTCCCATTCTCAGCTTTACTCGGAGCAATTCAGTGAACATCGCACAACCATCACCTTCTCACGCAACTGCACATGCTCCCATACTTGATCTTGCTCCAGTTCATAGCATCCCGTCCTCCATCCCTGGCATGCTCAGCGGGACTTCATCTTTGGTTGAGCTCAACGCCATCACGGTAATTACGCATCATACACTCTTCACCAGGATATCAATACTCTTTCGTTTCAGTTGCCTTTCAGATGTCTGACGTCATAATCATGTCTTCGTAGGCCGACGAAACCCCGTGCACCCTACTGTACAATATCAATGACCACAAGGTGGACATGGGAAAGGCAACGATCCTGAAGCCGAAGGACCGCATGATCTACAACCGACGGATTCCCCATGGCATCTTCAAAGTTTGCGTGGTCAGTGTCAAAGCGGGCTTCGAGGATTTGTCTCTTCCAGCACGAGTCAAAGAGGACGAGACCCCTAAACGGGTTGGTGCATGCAAGAGCTGGATCTTGCCTTGGCCGAACACTCACCTTCGTGCCGAGGCACCCGGTAGCACACCAATGACAACTCCTCAACAAGGTATGAACACCACCCCACCTACCCAATTACCTGCACATGTCGTGGCGGTTGATAGCAGACGACGCGGCGAGGGAGAGCCTCCATTAGTGCCGGATGACATTGCCCCCGTCGAAGAAGCAAATGCTTCTGATGTCATGGTGGAGGATGCTGATGACCCTAACCTGTATATCAATACCGGCTATGACGATGCTCAGGACTATGACTCATGCTATGAGCATGAAGATGACTTGATGATGCCTAAGTTGCCGAAGCCGGAACGTCCTACGGCCGATTGCAAAAAGTCTCTCTTCATGTGATCCTCACACGAGACGCCTCCAGATGCCGAGTCTACCCAGCAAGAACAACACGGGGGCCGTCCACTGATAATTAGACCGACGATGCTACG